>NC_140953.1:126737199-128009699 GCF_014529385.1 Adiantum capillus-veneris
ACCGTACGAGACCACCCTGGGCCTTGCTATGTCAACATCAGTACCATCTGCCACGTCAGCATGTCAACGCATTTTACGGAAATCCCTTTCCGGGTTCAAGCTTCTGTCTTTTAGGGTTCGGCCCCACGGCTGGTGCTTCATAAGTTCAAGGAAGTCCGTTCAGTTTCTCTTGTCCACTTGGCCATTTCTCTGCCAATTGGTCATGCCACATCATCACTTTGTGACACCCTACCCACGTGCTTGCCCCCTACCCACCTACTTGCCCTCTACCCACCTACCCCTTCGTCCCTATCCATTTGCTCGTCCCCTACTTACCTACCTGCTTGCCCCTACCCACCCCTCTCTCATCCCTCGCCCTACACGTACACTCACTTGTCCCTACCCACTTTCAACCGTTGGAAGGAATTGTCGCCATATCCATACCTCCTAGTGTGTTGTATCTTCATCGCCCTGCCATTAGTGTTCAATCCTCTGTGCATGCTCAAAAAATCAGCAGTAGATATCACACAAACAAAAAAACATCAGCAGATAGTGGTAATCTTCAAGACAGGACAGGTGTCGCAGATACTTTTGTGTACAGATTGCATCATGAAATGCAAAAGTTGGTGTATGCGAACTGGGAATTTAGATGTATGCAAATTTTGAGGCTATTTGACTATTTTGAGCCTATGTATGCACTGTGAGGAAGAGAATTTGCGTACACAAGTATATAGTGGCAGTGACAGTGTGTGCAGACACCAAGACACGATCATACAAGGGAATCTTTCTAGCAGCGCTAGCGGTCGTCAACAAGTGCGCGCTTGCAAATCGCAAAAGCTAAAAGCACATGTTACAACTTCTAATGAAAGTGTGGATGAGGCTAGCTCTTGCAGATCCCGACCGAGAAGCCTAACCCCTAGAAGCAGCAGAAGAATTTTCACCAACCTGCAAAGATTGGCCGAGTGGCCTTTTTTTAGAGAAGAGTTCCCACCAACTTATGGGACCCGGCTCGATGGGGCCCAGGGGACCTAAAGGAATTACAATAAAGAAGGACCGCACACATACACACTAAAAGTCTTGCGTGGCGAGTTGATGACGTGGCAGTCGTACAAATAGATTTCCCAATTCGCATTGGCTGTGATGACGTGGTAGCAGTACCGATTCTCGAATTCGCGCTAACATGATGATGTGGCAGACTGTACGGACAGTCTCGGATTTTGCGTTGACAAGCTATACGGATTTTCGCAAAACGCGCTGGCAGCTTTTTTGGGGCTAGTGCTTTTGGTGCCAGATGCTTTCAAGGTTGCATCCGTACGTAGGTACGGATTCTATCCGTACCGTACATCCGTACCGTACGGTTTAGTACGTACGGATAGGTTCCGTACATGTGTTTTTTTGTTTTTTGTTTTTTGGGGTCTCCTTAATCCTATTTCAGCCGATTTCAGTCCTATTTCAGCCTTGTTTCAGCTGAGTGTGCGGTTTTTAGTGCTTACTAGTTATTAGTCGGGATTCCAGACTTCACTCTTGGATTTATCATTTTCATGATTCATTATGTATTTATTTTGATGCTCTTAGTTTTATGTGACCATGATAGTAGACATCTGATACTATTTGTTTGTAGACATTGGTCAATGGTTAGCTAATCTCATTTTTGCCTTTTCATTGTTCAGTTAGAGTCGTGGACTCCATTTTTGGCATTTGTAATGGTGTACTGTTGATTTGCTAGTCTTTATTTAAAGTCTTGATGAATACATTAAGTAAATGTATGAAGTACTCTCAGTTTTAGGCTTTGTGGAAAAAAGGACGAATTTTTACGTACCTAAAAACTCAATCCATTTTGTACTATGTACCTTACGTACCGAATTTGTACTGAACACTACGTACCTAACTACCTTGGATGCTTTTGAGTTTGAAAGCTTTTCATGTACAAGGGCCTTTAAATATGAGCCAAGGGCTCATTCTCTGGCACAGGGTGGTCTCGTACGATCACGTACGTTTTGTCCACGTACGAAGACGTACGGTACTCATCGAACTGGAAAATTTTATGTCGTACGACATGGTTATGTACGTTCAAAAATAAAAACACGCAATTCTTAACCCTAGATTTTACACTTAGGACAAATAGACAATTGATTATCACATTGGACAAGAATGCAACTTGCAAGTGCCAAGTGCCGACACTCAAGAGTTGAGAATCAAGACAATGAGACACAATGGGCATGAACTGCGATTCGCATTACATATGTCATAAATCAAAAAGCTAAGTTGAGATTTGATAATCGAGATGATACAAAAAAGTAGGCCTTTTAAGCCTCAATCGTGCAAAAAGTGGAAGTAGGGACAAAAAAGATATGAGAGACACTAAGTCTAAGAGCTTCCTCCGCTCTCATCATCATCATCATCTTCCTCTTGTGAGCTATGCTCATCGATGTCATCTTCATCCTCACATGAATCGGATTGTGGTGTGTCATAATCTCCCTCACTAAGGAGATTTCCCTCCTCGTCATACTCCGGCTCTCTAGGGTCCATAGTGTTGGATCTACGAATAGGCACATCCTCTAAAACAGAGGCCGTCGCAATGGAGCCGCTTCCCAAGCCTTGCCGCACATAGGTTGTAGGAGTAGTAGCCTCCATCTCACGCCCACGGCCACGAGCATGGGAAGCTCTTGCACCTCTACCTCTTGTAGCCGAAGAGACTCCACGCACAATGACCCTCTTGCGTGATCCTGTGCGAGAAACCCGTCGGTCAATCTCCTCTAGCTCCAAGTAGAGCTCGCGGAAATTTGCTCCTATGTCATATCACGCTCTTTGTTGACACTTTTGATAGTATCCATTGAGAGGTTGCAATCATCAACATTGACCTATTTGACAAGTTATACAAAAGTTCAAAAGAGTCAAGACTCAAGATAAAGTTAGCACATGTGAATTGGAATGCAAAGCCATAGCCCATATGAGTCAAGAAGCAAGTGTGTAGAAAGAGGGTTTACTTGTCTAGCCATAGGCATCTCTTGCATGGAGCGCAACATTCGGAGATTGGAGCGACAATAGATGAGCCGCTCCAATTGCTTTGTTGACAGTTTGTTGTGAATTTTGGTGTGGATAAGCGAGTATGCGGACCAAATTCGCTCGCATGCACCGGATAAGCAATCCTATATTATATTCAAAAGATAGTGAGTATGTAATATAATTCATGAGAGAGAGAGAGAGAGAGAGAGAGAGAGAGAGAGAGAGAGAGAGAGAGCGCCAAGGCCCGAGGCTTAAGAGGGTTTACTTGTCCAAGAATCCTTAATGCAACTCTTTGAAGGTGAGGTAATTGGTACGCGAAGCTCTCCCACCAAAAAAGAGGCTTCACCAAGGACTCCCTCTTCCAAAATATGGTGGAAGTTAAAGCCGTGCCTCTTTGGTCTCCATAGTTGATTAGCTCTTGAAGGAATGCGTCATGATGATCTTCCGAGAGGGCCTTGGGAAGGAAGTTGCGGCTCTCTTCTTGTAGCATTTGGTTTGTGAAAAGATCCGACTTCTTGTAGGCCGGATGCAAGAGAGCCGCAAAGTGGTGAATGGGCCTCTTCATAAAATCCCATCTCTTTTGGAAAAGAAAGAGGATATCATCTTTCTTGGGGGAATCTTCAAAGACATCACTACAGAGAGAGAGAGAGAGAGAGAGAGAGAGAGAGAGAGAGAGAGAGAGAGGTGAGGCATAGTGCAAATTAGCAAAAAACATATTGTCGACTTGAGAATGGAGAGCAAAGGAGATACCGTGTCCCATCAGGTGGACTATTAAGAATGGTTGATGCCTTTATTTCCTTGTATGCCTCATCCATGAAGTGGTGAAGGCCTATGGTAGATCCCTCCATGTCGGTCATTCGGAGCACTCTGTAGATGGGCAAGATGGCTACCACAAGACCCTTCACCTCTTCCCAAAATTCTTCTTTGAGGGAAAGCCGTTGGATGGCCTTTGCCTCTTGTGAGGTTGCCGAGTACTCTCCTTCACACCATTGCTTGAACTCATCGGACACCATGGTTTTTTGCACTTTGTTTTGGACATCGTAGAGGCGCTCAAGAAGAAGCCACATAGAGGCAAATCGTGTTGCCGAGGGTGTCTTCAACTCCTTGTCGGAGTACGTGCGAAAAATTGCAAGTACTCTCACCTTAGCATTGATGAAGTTGACGATAGTGAGGGCTTGGGTGAGAATGGCCTTCACCCATTCTAGTTCTCCTATGTCTTCCATGAGAAGATCAAGGCAATGGGAGGCACAAGGGGTCCATACAATGTTCTTGTATTCGGCCTCAAGTAGTCGGCTCATGCTAGTGCAATTGGATGCATTATCGGTTGTAAGGTGCAGCGGAGTGAATGTTGTATTTTCTCAAGATTAGTGATCTTTATTGCTCAAGGTTCCTTTTAGTTCTTAGAGAAAGAGAGAGCTTTCCGTCTTATGGAGAGTGCTATGATCATGAACAAAGTGAGTGGATATTGTGCGTGCAAGTGAATGAGACTGAGAGAAGGAGAGAGAAGAGATACGACACCCGAGAGTTTGTAAAACCCTCCTCCGAAGGCCCCACTCTCGTCGGCGAGAGTGGTCTACTTTGATTGCACAAAGGTGTACAATGCGAATGCAATGGACTGATGCAATGGGACTATGCCGATGACGACGACGACTTGGTGGCTGAAATCTGTTGTCTTCTAACTGCTGATTTTCGTGGTTGATTCTAGGGCTGAAAATGACTGTTTATGGCTGTCCTTAAGGGCTGAAATTAGTGGGTCTGACGGGGTTCCTTCTGAGGTCAAAAAACGCTGAACTGATGTACCTGTTGGCTGCGTTTTTAGGTTGTTTGAACCTGCTGAAAAACGCTGGTATCTGCAGCTTCCTCAATCCTGAAAAACGCTGAGAAAACGCTGAGATGGCTGATTGCTAACGATCTCAAAACGCAGATAATAGGGGCTGCCTGTGGGGGACAAAAACGCCAGGACATGGAGTTTGTGGGCGATGGCTTTCTGTAGGGGAAAACGCCAAGGGATGGGAGAGGATGGCGATGGTCTAATGCTGAGGGGGGGTACTGCTAAGAAATTTCCTGTTGAGCGGGAAGCTCCTGCTGCCTCTTCTGCCAGAAAGTGCTAACTTGGGTTTGCTTATCTATTAACTTAGCAAAATTGCCCTACCTACTTTTGTTGGAAAGTCACTTAAAAATAATAAGTGAAAATAACCAAAAAAAGGAAAATAGGCTAAATGCATTGGAAAATTCCCCTAACTGAATCTGATGGATTCTGAAGGGAATACTGATGATCATGCTATGTGCAACCGAAGGATATGCATCTATGCTAAGTGACTGGGCATGCACGGTCTACGAATAGACTCACGAAAGTGCCAGATCACTGTTAATCTAGACTTGACTGAACTGACTGAACCCTGTTGTGGTGTAGCTTGTCCACGGACACATAGGGCTGGGATGTGTCACGTGACATCCCCTCCTTTTCAAAGTGAGGTAGTGGTACCGAACTGTATGGCGTCGAGGGAGATCGCCAACAGCATCCGGAATCGTGGAAGGGACTCTTCGTCGGCCCACTCTGATGTGTGGGTCGTGCGGTACTTGAACTTCATAAAGGTCTGCAACGCATGCTTCTTTGGGCCGCGCCGAAAGCGACACAAAGTCTTTTGTGGCTCCTTTGATGCTTCAACTTCGTCTAGAGACCTGCTTCTTTCGTCTTCAAGAATCTCCATGGCTGAAAATTCATGAAACCACTTCCAACACAAAACCATGAACATACCTATTCCATGTAAAGTGAAGGAAAAAAATATTGTCTTTGCTAAAGACTGTGCATGCAATGTAGATGAACAATTAGATGGAGTGACAACCCGTTCATCAAACACATGCAAACAATGAGGTCGAATCTTTTTTGTTTGATCAAAATCAATCAACTTTGACAAATCACAAAGGAAATGCCCATGCTTGGTGCTCATACTATCATGTGCTCTGTCAACAACAGTGTCATGCCAAGGAAGAGACATGGAATGTGCCTTCTTGACATACAAACTTTTCAGCTTTTCATGCACAATCCGCATACATTCGAGCTCATCCATGAGAGAAACGTGCTCAACATACAATATGTCATGCCTAGGAAAAGGGATCACATAACGATGTTGACTAAAATACAGGAAACCTTCACGAATGAAACACTCGAACAATGCGTGCGTATCAATCATGCGAACACATAATACTTCCTGTGAGGGTTCTTTGGACCAAGGCTCGAGAGCGAAGATCGCTTCTTGGGGATCTATCGAATCTTCTTGTGGGGGATCTGTGGACCTCGACTCGAAAGCCAAGATCGATTCTTGGTGATTGATCGAATCTACAACGAGGTTAGGTTCGCTAGGAAAAGCATCCACTAACTCATCATGCTTGTGAACAATCACATCTTCAACATGCAAATCATCATACTTGTGAGAAATCACATCTTGATCATGCAAATCATCATGCTTGTCATTGTCATCCAAATCATCATGCAAATCATTATCCTTCAATTCATCATGCTTCTCATAATCATGCAAATTCTGTGTGTCATGGTGTGGAGACAAAGAGACTGAGAGAGTCTCCTCCTCCTGAATCCTTCCAATCTTGTCCTACATATTAGCAATGAGAGATGGAGAATGAACAATGTCCACTCCATGAAAGACAGTAGGAGAATCACTTTTGGCATTGAGAGTTAAAGTGTTAGCCTCCCAATCAACGAGAGGGTTTAGTTCACGAAACCATTTCATGCCTAAAATCATATCACATACTGAGAGAGGAGAAACAACAAATCTTCTAGTGAAGGCAGTCTGTTGAATTGCAAACAACACATCAAGGCACTTCTCCGTGATGAGAGCGTCCATACCGGGATGAAAGCCAGAGACCTCGATAGGAGATCTCGGACTAACTTCGAGGCGGGCTCTCTCAACAAGGGAGGAACTGATCACATCATGCATACTACCTAGGTCAAACAATATGACAAAACGGTGCCCCGACGTACGACCATAACATTTAATGAGAGAATCATCAATGGGAGGGTCCTGAGAAACTTTGGGCACACCCGTGTTATCATTCATTGCATTGACAGATGTAGTGGGTGCTGTGGGTTCTATAGATTCATTCGATTCAAGCTTAGGACATGTTCGTTTTATGTGACCCTTAATGTGACAATGAAAACAACGACCTTCCTTAGAATAAGTGCTTTGTTCTTCCGACGTGATGTATCCTCCTACAATTCCTTGTGCTACCTTTTCATCTAGAGTAAGCTTAGGTTTAGCAATTGTGTTAGCCTTACCCTTAGATTCATTGGAAGAATTCTTTGATGAGAGACTGTTGGAAGATTGGTTAGAAGAGTTATCATTCTTACCATTCTTACCGTTCTTACCGTTCTGAGGGTTCTGAAAAGTCTGCGAGGTATTTGTGGAAGTCTTGTTCTCCTTAGGCTTTTCCTTGTTGTGCTTCATCTCCTGTGCGAGAGCAATCGCTACCGCCTTGTTGAGATCGATTGGATCGAGTACCTCGACATCGTACTTGATATACTCGTCCAATCCAAAGAGAAAAGCCTCTTTGCGCTCATCATCCGACATGCGTAGTTGGGTACCTAGCTGCAAAACACGATTAGAGAAAGACATAACCGGCATACCATTTTGCTTGAGAGCGCGCCAATCGTCCTTCAATCGTGCGAGGTACTGAGGTGGCATAAACCGCGTCTTGAGCTTGTCTTGGAAATCAGCCGAACTAAAAGAGAGGGGCGTGAAATCGTCGGCCGCCTCTAGGTCCGCGGCTAGCTGTGCCTCTTGCCATGCGTGGTACCAATTGATGGCATCATTGGCAAGGTACATAGCTGTCGTCAAAACTTTGCTATTTCTTGTCTTCTTAGTTGTCGCAAATTAAAATTAAATTGATGCAACCAAGAATGAATAACTGTAGCATCCATCTTACCGTCATACTTATTGAAAGTCAACTTTTTTGTGACTGGATGGTTGGAATCCGCATCGTGGCTTATGCCACTTGATGAACTCCCACGATCTTTGGGTGGTTCGGTCTTCGAGGCTAGCATGTGGGAAGTAAATTTTTGATTGCGAATCTCCCTTTGAGCTTCTCGCTCGGCGTCCCTTTATGCTTTACGTTCATTTCGTTCATCGCGCTTGCGTTCGAGAGCATTGTTGTGCCACAAGTTTTGAGTTTCTTTCATCGGGCTCACGTTCATGAGCAAGGCGCTCACGTTCCTGAGCAAGGCGCTCACGGTGCTGAGCAAGGCGACTTGCTTCTTGTCTATCCATCATGGCCATCATCCGCTTGACCATTTCCTCCATAGGGTTTGGTGGACTTGGTGGCGTAGATGGCGAAGGGGGAGGGTTGAAGAAATCATCTCCAGGTGGGGAGGAGTCTTCGTCGCCTCTCTCATGCTCATCACCTGTATGCGAAGTATCCATTCCGCTTCGGGTGACGACCATGCACTATGATCTTGGGTTCTTAAGCTCGCGAGGAACTTGGGTCTTGAGGGTCTTGAGGTTCTTGAGGTCCTTGATTCGTGAGAATCTTGGGTTCTTGAGGTTCTTGAGGGTCTTGAGTTCTTGAGGGTCTTGAGGTTTTCTTTCGCTTGCAAATCGCGTTGGAGAAGGATCTTCTCTTCACCCGAGTTCTATCCTTTTCTGCGGGCGCACCCCTTGGTGGCCTTGCGCTCACACCAAGGTTGCTTTTTCCCACCTCACGTCGATTGGCCGGCTGCTAAGTGCACGGTCCGCTCTCAATGAGTGAAAAGAGACACAAGGGGAGGCTGGACAAGCCCTTCTTTCTTAGGATTCCTGTCACTCTTCAACAAAACACGATTAGGAATCGCCACGCCCAAGTAAACTTGGGTTCGTGCGATCGCAACAAGCAAAAAAATTCTTGTGGTTCTTTCCTTGAGTAATGCAAAACAGTTCCAAAGCTCTGATACCAATGTAAGGTGCAGCGGAATGAATGTTGTATTTTCTCAAGATTAGTGATCTTTATTGCTCTAGGTTCCTTTTAGTTCTTAGATAAAGAGAGAGCTTTCCGTCTTATGGAGAGTGCTATGATCACGAACAAAGTGAGTGGATATTGTGCGTGCAAGTGAATGAGACTGAGAGAAGGAGAGAGAAGAGATACGACACCCGAGAGTTTGTAAAACCCTCCTCCGAAGGCCCCACTCTCGTCGGCGAGAGTGGTCTACTTTGATTGCACAAAGGTGTACAATGCGAATGCAATGGACTGATGCAATGGGACTATGCCGATGACGATGATAGTGACGACGACGACGACTTGGTGGCTGAAATCTGTTGTCTTCTAACTGCCGATTTTCGTGGTTGATTCTAGGGCTGAAAATGACTGTTTATGGCTGTCCTTAAGGGCTGAAATTAGTGGATATGACGGGGTTCCTGCTGAGATAAAAAAACGCTGAGCTGATGTACCTGTTGGCTGCGTTTTTAGGTTGTTTGAACCTGCTGAAAAACGCTGGTATCTGCAGCTTCCTCAATGCTGAAAAACGCTGAGAAAACGCTGAGATGGCTGATTGCTAACGATCTCAAAACAGAGATGATAGGGGCTGCCTGTGGGGGACAAAAACGCGAGGACATGGAGTTTGTGGGCGATGGCTTTCTGTAGGGGAAAACGCCAAGGGATGGGAGAGGATGGCGATGGTCTTATGCTGAGGGGGGGTACTGCTGAGAAATTGCCTGTTGAGCGGGAAGCTCCTGTTGCCTCTTCTGCCAGAAAGTGCTAACTTGGGTTTGCTTATCTATTAACTTAGCAAAATTGCCCTACCTACTTTTGTTGGAAAGTCACTTAAAAATAATAAGTGAAAATAACCAAAAATAGGAAAATAGGCTAAATACACTGGAAAATTCCCCTAACTGATGCTAATGGATTCTGATGGGAATTCGATGATCATGCTGTGTGCAACCGGAGGATATGCATCTATGCTAAGTGACTGGGCATGCACGGTCTACGAAGACTCACAAAAGTGCTAGATCACTGCTAATCTAGACTTGACTGAACTGACTGAACCCTGCTGTGGTGTAGCTTGTCCACGGACACATAGGGTTGGGATGTGTCACGTGACATCGGTGATCACTTGCACCACATTTTTGGGCCCGACCTACATTAAAGAGAGAAAAGTTTACAACACTTATCAAGAGGGCAAAAAGTAGTAAGTACATACTACACATTGCACAAGAAGAGGGGACAACTTAAACTCTCACCTCTTCTATTGCCGCCTTGATGTGCTTGTAGATGAATTTTCCCGTGACCTTCTTGCCTCTTGCTCCCGCATCAACCGCTCTCAAGTAGGTGCCAAGAGGGCATGACACGAGTATGTTAATGATGCCCCTCTTCTTACGATCACTCCACCCATCGGAGAGAATGGAGCACCCATATTTTGCCCATCATGTTCGCACGGGCTCAAGGGATTTGTCGATTCTTGTCCGCTCTTCGTTGAGCTGCTTGGTGCGCATGTCCGCATAGGATGGACTTGTCCACCCCTCACATGGACCGACGGCCGCAATAGCTTTCACCATCCTCTTCCACCGCTCTAGTTGAAGGATGTTGAAAGCAAGATTACACTCAATGATGGTGCGTGCAATCTCAATGTCCACAAGCCTTTGTCTCTCTTTGAGGAAAGACAATGGACCGGAGCTCAAACCCACCGATTGCGAGAGAGAGGCTTGCCTTGCTTGCTTTGGAGGACGGCCACTAGCACTTGCCGATGCCTTCTTCTTATTGGTAGCCATTGAGCTTGCCGTCGCGTCACCGCTTGCAATGGAGGTAGAGGGAGAAGGGCCGCTTGTAGTTGTATCCTCCTCCGAGTCGGTAACATCAATGTCGGGCGCCACTATCTCCTCTTGGGCTCTCTTCATCCCCACCTTGCGCGTTTTCAAAGGGAGATACTTCTTCTTGCACTCTTCCAAAATGTCGTCGGGTATATTGGGACATGGACCGGCTTCCACCTCCCATCTTCGTCAAGTGGATGATGAGTCGAGTGGAGGAGGAGGTCATGATCTTGGGACAGTACTTGCATGTCCACCTACAAACGTTTCGTTTGTCCCTCACTCTCTCATAGGAACGGCAATGCTTTTCAAAAGCTTCATGAGAGGGGGAGGCATGACAGAACACTTGAAAGTTGAGAGATTTAGAGCTTGAAAGTTGAGAGGTTTACGCAATGTAGAGCTTGAGATTTTTTGATAATGGAGAGAGGAGGTGTGAGAGAGGAAGACTCAAGAGGAAAGCTTCATGGAGGAATGGAGAGCTTGAGAGCTATGAGGGAGGAACGGAGAGCTTGAGAGGCTTAGCAAATTGCAATCTCTCATGACTCATGAGAGAGCTTGAGAATGACTCATGAACTTGAGCCTTGAGTTGGAACATAATGGAGAAGAAGAGAAAGAGGGCTTCCTTATATAGATTTAGAGTGTAGACACTTGCCCTTGAACACAAGAGAGAGAGTTAGATAAGAGAGAGAGAGAGAGAGAGAGAGAGAGAGAGAGAGAGAGAGAGAGAGAGAGAGAGAGAGAGAGAGAGAGAGAGAGAGAGAGAGGAGCCTAGGCCCTAATGGAATCCAAGGTGAAGGACCGAAGCAACGATAGAGAGGGAGAGGGAGAGAGAGGAGCCTAATGGAATCCAAAGCAATGTGAGAGGGAGAGAGAGAGAGGAGGCTCAAGGCATGTGGGAGGTGTGGGGGGGGGGGGGGTGTCACCAGCGTGTGACTACTATCTATCCTTTTTGTTGATTTCTTTCTTATTATCTATTTACTTTCACTTTTTGGAAACACCCCTCGGGAAATCTAACTGCCCTGCATTGCATAGCTAGTGTGAAACTGTCTAGAGGGAGTCCAGACCTGAGGGCAAGAGAGCACTAAGGTTGGACAATGACTATGGTTAGCCAAGTGGGGTCATTGACTAGCCAAAGTGGAATCCTTTGCTACAGAGGCTACATTTCAGTTCTGGATGTGGCCACAGTGTACAAAGAGGGTCGGATGACCTAGAAAGATACAATGGCAGCATCTCCTAAAATTTAGGGAACTGCTATTTTGGGACCTGAAAATGTGTTGACGTCATTACCTCCGGAATGACAAAGGGAACATTTTCTTACTCTGCCGTGAAGTCAACTGGGCAACTGGTTGGGATATTTTTAGACGGCAACCCCGAAACGGGAAAATGCTTATAAATGTGCCAAGTGGCACATTCTGGTGCAGTTTCTAATGCAAGAGAGAGTTGGCGCTGAATTTTAAGCTGGGAGAGGCTCATTTGCAGCTTTTGTCACAGGTTAAGAGCTATGGAGTGCTTGCTTTCCCTCTTATGCACAGTGCGGTGCCAGGAGTGATGCCCTGCACGCTACGCACTGCCCTCTCTCTCCCCTATGGCAGTATGTTATGCCCCTCTAGTGGGCTCTTCATTTGACCAATGTACAGTTGTGTGGGTTCATGCGCGATTGTCGAGGCAAGAGCCTTTTGCACAGGTACTGGATTAGCTAGCGGCTAATCCCCCGCAGGTACAGGTGAATCCGGAGAGGTTTCACGCCAGAAATCTCGTCCGATTCAAAGGGCAAGTAGCCCTACAGGTGCGGGAGCTCGAGGACTTGCTACGGATGCGACCGGCACGCGAAACGGAGCCCGAAACAGTGAATTACAGCCTGCTGTGTATTTTTGCAGGTTTAGGGTTTTGGCCCTAAACGGACCCTAATACCCCCAGGAGGTTCGGGGACGCAAGGGGAGGTTCGGGGACGCAAGGGGACTGTTGTACAGGTGATCTGGCGCATTTTCAGGGCTGAAAACAGAGAATTCAGCGTGCTGCAGATTCTCGCCAGGTTTTGCAAAGTGGCCGTATGCGTCGGGAAAGTCAGTCAATGCGTGGGAATACTGACCGTGAAGGGTTCTAGTATAGTTATGCTGCCGAAATCGGGCTGGAATAGTGGAAATTCAGCCGAGTTTGTGCGGGGCAGCTTGTAGGGAACCACAGCGTTTATTCCCTCTTTTGAACAATAAAGAAATACCGAAAGGGGCGCCTAAGTTAGGGGCCAATCTGGTGTCCGTCTACTCATACAGGTGCAATCTAGCAGCCTGTATCCCTCTCCCCTTTGTTGTGTCTTGAAAGTACAGGTAAAATAGACGACTAATAATGGGTGAAAGCTAAATCAAGGTTTGAAGTAAAGTCTACCGCCCTTTTTGGATTGAACAGGCCGGTTTCAAGGGGGGGATCCTAGAAGGGATCCTATGCCAAAAAGTAACGTAAAATCCTCCCAAAGAAATGCGCAGTCAACGGTTTTAAAACCGGTCAAACGGACTAAAAAGGAACCGGACGGAACGTACGCCATGACCGGACGGGACGAGAATGGACGTGACCGGACGGAACGTTCCGTCCGACGGACGAGAACAACCCTGCGAGTCTGGCATGCTCCGCGTGAGGTGCAGAGGATGGAGTACCGGCGTTGTACAGAGTTCAAGTAATATAAAGAAATACTGAAAGGGGGCGCCAAGGTTTAGAGCCAGTGCTCTCTTGGGATGGAACTCTGCTACTCCCCGTCTCTTGTCATGCATCTCTTTCAGTTCAATTGTTATTTGAAGTGCTTAAAGTTGTTCAGTCTGTTTGGTCCCCCTCTCGTGACAGTGGTATCAAAGCTTCAGACGTGTGCTTTTTTGAAAGCATACCAGTCCTACCAAAGAGTAGATAGAGCAAAATGGCGCTTCCAGATTTCACAAGGAATTGTTTTATTAGAGAATCTTCGTGTCCCGACCTCGGACTTATTAGCCAGTGCCACCCTTACTTCATTGCGCATCGGGCGCGCTCCCGTCTTCATTGCTTATGTTTTATAGGGCATAAGCCATAAAGATCACTTGTAGAGAAGGATCAAAACTTTTTTTTCCAAGCTGCAGTTTTTCTCAGAGCCAGTGCCATGCAGTGGTTGATGTCTATAGCTACCAAGGCGCACACTCCAAGGACTTGGCAAGCTTTCAAGAAAATTTTTGCCCAAAGTTATACGCCTTCAGACATCTTCCTTTGGATTGCAACTTCTGGCAGAGTGGGGTATCCTAAAAGGCTTACCACATGGAAATTCTGGTGTCTATTCTTGAGCTGATAACGTTGGAGGTCCAATGTAATTGCTAGATCTTGAGACTACCATCACCGCTATAGGAACACTGTCCGTCGAAGAGCTTATGGACCATGGTGCAGTCTGCTGCAACCTTATGGAAGAAATCTAACCCTAACTTTGGTGTAGGTTTCAAGATGAAAAGCTAGTCGTCTTTTCGAGCTCGATTGATGTCGAGATTACTTCTTAAGTTTGAGTTCTATTTGAGAACTTGTTTGGTGATCCTGTTTGGAATTTGTTTGAAGTATATGGTATGATTTAAACCGGTCTTGGTGTAGATTTGAATTGTTTGACTCTGGTTCGAATACCGGTTTCAATTGTTGGTGATTTACTCCCGGGTGGAGTAGTGAGAAATGATGTTTGAAAATACTTGCTCATACTCATGGCCCGGACCCTTGTGGTTAATTGCAGGGGAGTATTGATTGTTTGAAAAGTGTTGTTTTTACTCATGGCCCGGACCCTTGTGGTTATTTGCGGGGGGAGCATTGAATGTTTGAAAAGTGTTGTTTTTACTCATGGCATGGACCCTTGTGGTTATTTGCGGGGGGAGTATTGAATGTTTGAAAAGTGATGTTTTTTTACTCATGGCCCGGACCTGGATGGTTATTTACGGGGGGAGTATTAAGAAGTCTGAGCAGTGGTTATTCTCAACACCTTCAAACGACGCAGGCTGCGGTTTGGGGGGCGTTTGGTTGTGAAAGGCCTATACATCTCATGGCCTGGACCTTCTTAGGTTATTTGCGGGAGGAGTGATGAGGGAGTCGTTGAATAGCTCATGGCCTGGACTTGGATGGTTATTTGCGGGGGGGGGGGGGGGGGGGGGGGGGGGGGGGGGGGGCTCATCGGCGACTTTATGTTTCTATGGCTTGTAACATGCATATGTAAGCACTTGTGTTGCATTGTGATGTGCCAACCATTGAATATTCCTTATTAGATGAGATACTTCTGGGAAGTCACTGACCGAGAATATCAAGAGTTTCGATCTGGAATGAGTTGGATGAGATACTTTTGGGAGGTCAACAACTGAGGATATCAAGAGTTCCGATCTGGAATGAGACTCCTTATTGGATGAGATGCTTCTGGGAAGCCAACGACCCAGGCAATCAAGAGCTCCGATTTGGAATGAGAAAATTGATTGTCCCTCGAAAGGACCCTCCGGAATTTTCGCATGTGGACAAGCTAACTCCTACATCTAGGGTTTAGGACAACCTAGGAAGTGTTCAGGCACCTTTGTGATCCTGTACGCGGTACAGGCATGTCTAGGCACTTTGAAGTAGTTGCATACTCTAATTGCTGCTAGGTGTGGGCACTGGGGATTGTTCCCATACTCTAGTATAGTATTTGGCCTATCTAAGCACCACAAGTATCTGCTAGGTGTAGGCACTTGGGAGTGTTCCCATACTCTAGTATAGTATCTGGCCTAAATAGGTTATCTGCATCTGAAGCACCTCTTATCAGTAAGTTACAAACTTAGTAATAAATGACATTAATTAATGAAGTCGTGGAGGCAAATCTGGCACGTGCACTGCTCGACCCACCCTTCTAGCTCCCTTCAATTTATATTAGTAGGAATCTTCTCAGATCCCTCCTCAGCCTCGTCTCCAATCTATAGCGCTCCTTGCCTATCAGCTAAACAGGCGACCAGGATCGAACTCGCGTGCAACAGAGATCCATCCAAATTTAGCTGGTGTAGGCCACAAGCGCAATCACGCTCATCTGTTGAGAGGCAGACACTTTATACTTTCAAAAAAAAAAGAATTTTTGGCTTCCCTTACTCCGCCTCTGGGACTTCTACACCACCCTCCCCTCCTCCACCACGCCTCTGCCCCCCCTCTTCCACCTCCTGTTTGCGCAACCTTGCCCCCCTCCTGTCACGTGACACATCCCAACCCTATGTGTCCGTGGACAAGCTACACCACAGCAGGGTTCATTCAATCCAATCAGTTTAGATTAGCTGTGATCTGGCACTTTTGTGAGTCTATTCGTAGACCGTGCATGCCCAGTCACTTAGCATAGATGCATATCCTCTGGTTGCACACAACATGATCCTCAGTATTCCCTTCAGATTCCATCAGAGTCAGTTTGGGGATTTTTCAAGTGACTTTATCCTATTTTTTCTTATTTTTAACATTTTTCACTTATTTATTAAGTGACTTTTGTTGGGTACTCAATAGGGCAAACTGGGCAAGTTAATATATAAGCAAGCCCAAGTTAGCACAATTGGGCAGATGAGCAAAGAGCACAACAGGCTTCCCCAAACAGCAGGTGTTCCCTCCCTCTCTCAACAAGACCTCCCCAAGTCATCCCCTTGGTGAGCCATCCTCAGCATTTAGCATCGCCATCCACTCCCTCCCTTGGCGTTTTCTCCCACAGCAAAGCATCGCCATCAAGCCTCTATGCTGGCGTTTTTCCCCCCTACAGCCACTTCAGCCAATAGCGTTTTTGGACTCAGACACTTCAGCCCATTTAGCGTTTTTGGACTCAGCAAACTTCAGCCAATGCAGGGATTTACTAACGCTAGCAAAAGCCTGTCTTTTCAGCGTTTTTCAGCATGGGAACTACTGCCATTTTCAGCATTGTAAAACCTGCAAATTCCAGCGTTTTCAGCCTGCGATAGTGACCCAAAAACGCAGCCAGAAAGTACCAGACTTCAGCGTTTTTCATCTTCATAGGAACCTCGACGAACCTGTCATTTTCAGCCATAAAGACAGCAGTAAAACAGTCCTTTTCCAGCCACGAAGACAACCCCGAAATTCAGCAGATAGAAGACCACAGATTTCAGCCCTAAGTCATCGTCATCATCACCGTCGTCGTCATCGGCATAGTCCAAGTTGCATCAGTCCATTGCATACGCATTGTACCACTTTGTGCAATCAAAAGTAGACCACTCTCGCCGACGAGAGTGGGCCCTTCGGAGGAGGGTTTTACAAACTGTCGGGTGTCTTATCTCTTCTCTCTCCTTCTCTCAGTCTCATCCACTTGCACGCACAATATCCACTCACTTTGTTCGTGATCATAGCACTCTCCATAAAGATGGAAGGCTCTCTCCTTCCCTAAGAACTAAAAGGAACCTTGAGCAAATATAAATCACTAATCTTGAGAAAATACAACATTCATTCTGCTGCACCTTACACCTCCCCCCCTTTGCACAATCTTCTCTCACGCTTTCCCTAGGCCCCAAAGCGAATATACTCTCCTAATGAGAGATTCTTCAATTTTCCCCCAGCTAGTACCCCGTACTAGCAATATAAAGGAGAGCCTGGGGCTCTCCACTTGAGGCAAGGCAGTACCCAGCACTACTGGGCAGCAGCACCCTCTAGCGTTTCCAGCCATAAGACAATTTCAGCATATCAGCCAGCATTTTTCCTCATCCATAGCCTCACCACGCACCTGCATCACATACCGTTGGGAGATTCCAGCCATCAAGCATTCAGCTCTTGCATTTTTTGAGTAATTCAGCCCATCGCAGATTTCAACATCCATGAGCATTAGCAATTCAAGTTTTCGGCCCATATCCACAACAGAGTTTGCAGATCTGAGCCAAGTCCCCTTCGCATTTTCAGATTTCAGCCCATTAGCCTCTCCATACCGTCGAGTCCAAGCATCTACCGCATGATCATCCTTAGTGCAATATACTTGAAACCTCACTTCAACAGAAAGTAAAACACCACATAGCAATGAAACAGCAACTCAAAGCACAATTACAGACTCAGAACTCAATGAAACTCGACAAACTCTTAGAACCATACAGACTCTGGCTGGAAGCACACTTAGCTCCAAGCCCCGGACTCACAGGTACAATGAGGATGTCGAGGCTCCAATGTGCAGGGAGGGTGTATATGTGCGGTGCTAGACCCAAGACTCAAAACTCAAGACGCTAGACCATAGAGAGTGATGTCGTATATCTAACTACTAGAACCAGCTATAAATATATACAATCATAAGGAGCCACCAATGGCTAGCAAAATATCCCAGTACAGCTAAGTCTATCTCCAAACTATGGTGGTGGTGATCTGGCCACGGTGTCTACGAGACCACCGCCCATATCACTGCCACGTGTCACTGCCCAAGCGAGAGTCCACCCAATGTGAACTCCAGAGCAACTGTAACTAACTTCCCGTCCTATGCAAGTGATATAGGGTGCGTATCTTCGCCCAACGGCTACACCTCTTTATCGAATGGATGCATCCTTACACTAAATGATCATGTCTCTACAGCACAACTGGTCACAACTATTGGTCAAAGGACATGTCTCTTTGTCAACAGACATGCCTCTTGATATGTATCTCCTATATTAAGGAGGCTATATATACAGCTCAATGAATCAAATCCATTCAACAAGTGTTCTCGTCTCTTCAGTCTTAGTGTAATCTCAATTAAGAAGTTTTAGTCTTAATTTTGCTTACAATGGTATCAGAGCAATTTTTTTCTTGGGACTCGCTGGTTGTGTTCTTTTCACCTCACTCTAGCCTCTTTACCCCTACCCTTTTCCTGGACTTGGATGGAAGCAGAGCAAAGGTGGGCTGGTGCAGCGATGCCCCTTGGTCACAGATAGCACTTTGACCCACTGCCCCCCGCCCTCCCCCCCCCCCTTCCCCCCTCCAACACACACACACACACACACACACACACACACACACACACACACACACACACACACACACACACACTCACACACACACGCACGCACGCACGCGCACACACACACACACACACAGAGAGAGAGAGAGAGAGAGAGAGAGAGAGAGAGAGAGAGAGAGAGAGAGAGAGAGAGAGAGAGAGAGAGAGAGAGAGAGAGAGAGAGAGAGAGAGGAGGAGAAGAGAATTTTAATGTCGTAGGAAACTATCCCAAGAGACCTTAAAGATCTATCCGACGAGGAGAGTTGAACTCAAGACCTGTTATGAGAGAGAGAGAGAGAGAGAGAGAGAGAGAGAGAGAGAGAGAGAGAGGGTCTTGCTTATTCGGACTCACCACAGATCTAAAGAAATTTTGGATGAGAGTTTTGGAAGGAGGGTGAACACAAATACAGCAGCACCATTGCTTCCAGTTCTAGACCTTTACCGTGAACTCCGTGCTGCAAATTGGAGCATCTTTTTTGTATCAGAGAGGCCAGAGAGTGCCTTGAAATTAACTGTGCAGAACCTACTAGATTCGGGGTATGAAGGGTGGCGTGGTTTGTTTTTGAGGTAATTGCCCCCCCCGCCCCTCGAATATATCTCCTTGCTGGTTTGTCGGTTTTGGTTGGCCATTGCATTAGGATCTTTCTACTAAGAAAACATGTTTTGGACTCTGCAGGTCAGCAGGTGATTCGGAGTCCACTGTACAAGCTTTCAAGTCAAACAATAGAATTGAAATTGAGAAGCAAGGTTACCAAATACTGTGCGCACTGGGCGATCAATGGAGTGACATTGTTGGCCCTGCAACAGGCAATCGCACTTTCAAGCTTCCAAACCCTATGTACCAAATTATTTAATTTAAGCCCTTCATTCGAATGAGGCTGAGACCTCATATTTTTTTTATTTATTTAACATTTTGTGATAATCAAGTATACTTTCGTGATAACCATGGAGAAAGACGTTGCTTATATGAAGTGGCATTGGCACAGGATGATAAACAGTGCATGGCACAGCGTCAAGAGGACCGTCTTAGTAAGCTCAAAAGGGAATTCTCTTTTGTGAATGTCCCTCGGCAAACATCTTTGGTTTGTTAGAATGGAAGCCTTGGTAAGCACCTTTGGCTTGTTGAATTGTAAGCCTTTCTTGTCCCTACATTAGCTAGGATACCCCAAATTTGTGCTTTATAAATGTGAAAGCATAGAGCAGGGGCTCACCCAAAAAAACCTTTTCTAAGCAGATAGAAAACGGACACTGAAGGGCTCACCCAAAAAAAATGTTTCTAAGCAAAGAGAAAAAGGACACTTCAACCCTCATGATTTTTAGGTCAAAATTCGAAGGATTTGCTGGTTTTCACACGAGTCAATTTTAGGTCAAAAGTTTGAAGGATTTGCTGGTTTTCACACAATTTTCCCGGTCTTCCAAAGGATTCCAGCAGGGATTTTGCAATTTTAGCTGATTAAAAATATACTTAAGGCCACGGTTTTTTGGGAACGCTGCATGGAGGAGGGTTATAAGAAGATTTTATGGTGTGAAGTATCACTTGCAGATTGCAGCCTTATTCAAAGGCATATTTCTCATGGGAGTTCAATGAGCACGTTCTCTCCCTCTTTCTTCCTTAATAATGCCTCCCTCTTTCTTCCTTAATAATGCCTTGTCAAAACTCCTTTGCTCTAGCTTCATTTGGCGCTTGCGCCATCCACTGTGCTCTCCACTTTGCAAGGGTGTTTGTAAGCAACTTAGCTTCATTTGGCGCTTGCGCCATCCACTTTGCAAGGGTGTTTGTAAGCAACTTAGCTTTACATTCATCTATTGTGGAAATTCTAGTCGTTACTAACAACAAGAGACAATCATTTTGCATTACTAACCATCATAAGAGGCATGATGAAAACTATGCTAATCACAAAATAAGGTATGCATTCATCCTTATTATCACAAAACAAATAATGTATGAGTCTATGTTGTTACATCACAATTTGGGATTAATATTCTGCATGTTGACTAATACTGTCTTTCTGTCGCTACCAGAGCCTTCTTGGGTATGAGATGAGCATATATAGCCTTGTTATACGTTTTTTTTTTGTTATCAGTTACTTTTTGTAATCAGTGTACCTCATGCATGGTTACACGTGCACTAGTGATTTGTCTTATATGCAACTATGCAAGGCCGTTTGTGACTATGCTGATTTTGGCATAGGTGCACCAGGAACGTCTTACTGATAACCCTGCCTTGCGTGTGACCACATCCTAAGCAACCTATAGTGCTCTTGAGCATTTACAAAAGAGATTGAGAACTCTGTCGCCAAGCTGTGTAATGCAATAATAGGTCCCTACTTTATAATAATGTCCACCAACGTCGAAAACCAAAATCTTTAGCAAAAATTGAAACACTCTTTGGAATTGACAAGCTAACATCCACCCAAAAGTCTAAAGAAACTTGTTGTAGCAGAGATTTATAGTGCTTGCCAAACAATGCTAACACAAGAGGCCTTGCTTCAATTTTATGATTCTAGTTTTGCATAGTGCTTGCCAAACAATGCTAACACAAGAGGGCTTGCTTCAATTTTATGATTCTAGTTTTGCAAGGGATTTATAGTGCTTGCCAAACAATGCTAATACAAGAGGACTCGTTTCAATTTTATGATTCTAGTTTTGCAAATTGGCATGCCTTATAGACTATAGCACCAATTTAAGCCTTCAAAGGCTTTGAAAGTGCTCAAAAACAACCACAAAAAAATTATGATATTTAGTATGAAGAAACTTGTTGCTAGGATTTAGGGTCCTTGCTAGTAATTTGTGCAAACACAAAAGGAATTCTTTCACTTTTTCAATTTCAAAGCTGTATCTTCTATAGATTCCTTTTTCTTTGTGCAATCTAATGCTTCACATTAGTTACTTTTATGAGATTGCGCCCACACACTTGCACCCACATATCGTAGGGGTTGCACCTTAGCGTGTGCGCTTAAAGCCCCTCGGCCTTTTTAGTTAGGCCAACTCCCTTGACAATCTTATATGTATTCCTATTGAGACTTTCATACGGTTCAAATGCAAGTGTAAGTGATTTTCTCTTTCTAAATTGGACCAAGAAAATTCATAACTTCAATTTCACAGTAAGGGCCCGGGGGGGGGGGTTGTCCCAAATGAAATCTATTAAAGATTATAATGGGTTAATAAAATCTATTCCTTAGTGTATTGTCAATCAATGTTAGAAAAAACCCGAGGTCACTGTGTGTGCGTGTTCAGGCGCGTAGTGTATCTGTCTGCTCACAGCTGCAAGACTACAATTGTGTGTGTGTGTGTGTGTGTGTGTGTGTGTGTGTGAGAGAGAGAGAGAGAGAGAGAGAGAGAGAGAGAGAGAGAATGTTGCACCCACCTAAGCTCGACGCTCAACTCCTTCATACTCTACACGATTGACTCATGGGAGCATGCACCAACTTCTTCTCCTTCGCCTACAGATGGGAGCCTGCATTTGCTATGTCTCAATTCACCTCGGCCACCACTGCCATCACTTTTTCCTATGCTCTCTCTCACTTCACTCCCGACCATCCTCTCTCTCTCTCTCTCTCTCTCTCTCTCTCTCCAATTGGGGCTACAAGTGCATTCCATGCTACCTGCCCTATTTCCTCGGACATGCAGAGAGGTAGCTCCTCTCTTTTTCTCTTTTCACCACATTTTGCACCTCTCTTTTTTCCACATTTTGCCCTTGGCCTTCCTCTTCCTTGCATTTTCCTGCAGTTTCTGTTGGTGGCAGCAACAATAGTCGACGATGCCATCAGCTAGCAATGGCAAGGTGCCTGCCACAACGGCCATTCTGTCGGAGTAGTACCTATCTGCTGAAACCCTGGTTCCCGCTGTCGACCCCAATGTCTTCTACTACACCATCTCCCTCAACAGCTCCTACTCGGAGGTTTTCGTCTACGTTGAAGTGCCACCGACATCGGGTCGTTTAGTCCGTTGCTGGAGCTCAACGAGCCAGGGTACACAACAACAATAAACGTGTATGTATTGGACATAGGGTATAGGGTATGGATTGGCAACGTATACAGTGTATGTGACAAGAGGCAAAGATCTCTCTCTCTCTCTCTCTCTCTCTCTCTCTCTCTCTCGATATGCTCGATATGTGTCTTCCTCATCCCAAGGAATTTTTGACGTCATGATTGTGCCTGTGTGAAGAATCTGAAAAAGACGACGTTGACAGTGAAAGTAGCTGATTCAGGTTACAGAGGCATTGCGTTGATTGTGAGAGTAGGTGGTCTTCGCCCTGCTAGCATCTGTAAAAGGTCATAATGGGCAGATGGTGTGTCATGAAAGGGTACCCTTGTAAGTAGTTTTGGGGAGAAATATGTCTCAACCTAATATCGTGCCGTTTTCAATTTCAAAAATGCCGGTGTAGGGAAAGGGGAAAAGGAGAAATTCCGCCCCAAAATAGAGTGTAAAAACCCAAAAACTAAACCTAATTTTCTAAAATTTCCTCTTGGGAAGAAATTTTGTATGTTTGGAAAAATGATTTTTCTCAAGCACTGCTTGGAAGCTGATTCAGGTGGGGGTTCTACATTATGTGGATAAATGCTAAGAGGGCACGGCCATCTAGAGAGAGGGAGTCTACATAAGATTCAAGATCCACAATTAGAAGCACCAATGCAAGAAAGAGGAAGACCAAGGGCAAAATGTGGTATGTGTGGATGGGGCGAAGGCGGTTGCCATAGCTAGCAATAGGTAACGCGAGCTACAATGACACCTCTGCTCTTTGTTAATTACTCCTCATTCCATAAGTTAATTGCATGACCAATTAATTGGGAAGAATGTCGTAGAGAATGTAGGGGTTGTGAACCAAGGGCTACAAAAAGGGGTCGATCCACGCTTGAGCAATAGACATCACCATTGCACAGTGGAAGCGTAAGTGACATCATGATGAGGGAGGTAGCACATGTAGTGCATGCATGGATAGCTGTAATAAGCTTTTTTAGTTGATCAAGAAAAAGAAGTCTTTGTTTGGTTTTACAAGGGGTGGATCCCACAGAGACACACCCAATCTCAAAACAAACACACACAAAGAAACTAAGAGCCGTGTCTCGCCAATTAGATCTTGGAGGGGCTCCAGCACCTGTAGCACACATGCTCTGTAAGTGCATGAAAGTGGACATGTTGACTGAAGCAAGAGCTGCAAATAGTGTAAACAGTCGCATGCTACAAGCTCAATATAGGCACTTTATCGAGATGGCGTCAAAAGAAAGTAGGACATTTGTAACATTTAATGGTCTAAAAACTTGTGTGTAGCGGAAATTAGCATGAACATAGTGGGCATTTCATTAGAATAGATTCCTAATGAGAATTACAAGAGTGCTTGGGTGGAGAGAGCAACAAAAAGCATAACACCTAGTTAGATAGCATGAACAATACTTTCAAAAGAGAGAGAAATTAAGCTATTGACAACAGTTAAGGACCGGATTTGCATGGAGCCGGTCCCCCCTCCAGAAGGCTTTGTATAATGGTTTCTCCCATCAAGAGAGACATTGTACAATACAATTCTTTGTGTTCCTTCAAGACTAGCGCTAGTGCAATGAAGATGAAAGCTTCATGCACTAAGCAAAACACTTAGCAAACACAACATTAATTATCCCCGGTCTTAGACCCAAGACCTCACACACCTTCGAAGATGGTGAGAGCTAGCAGGGTATGAGAGTAGATTGAGAGGAAGAAGGAGTATCTTACGAGAAAGATGTACATCTCCTCACATAATCACTCATATTCGCATAGCTTAGCTTAGCAATTAGCATGGTAGAGGAGATGAGCATGCATTGAAGCTTGGCTCTTGGTTGGATTTGCATCCACATGCCAAGAGTGTGTCGATGTAGGCTTCTATTTCACAAGCTTGGAGTAGATGATGAGCTCTCCATTAAAGCTTGGGAAGAGATAGTCTTTTTCTTGCTTCCCACATAGACTATGTGAGAGTGTGTGTGTGATAATGCCTTGCAAAAATCAGCCCCCTCTCTCTCTTGGGCGAGCCCTCTTGCTAATTGCTCTTGCTATCCTTCCATTGGACCTCCCCAGGGCTAGCCAATGACTATTAAGTAGCATAAGTGATAGCCTTCTGACATGTGTCCCCCTTTCCCCTTTTGTGAGAGCTTTATGTAATTTAATAATTCAACTAAACTCTCATTGGACCCCTTTGACTCTTGGCCAATAGGAATCAGGCAAGCCATTGGGCTGCTGAATGCTCATTGGACCCCTTGGGAGACTGTCCAATAGTCTTCTAGAGGACTTAATTCTCATTGGTTATTTTATTAAGTGTTTTTAAATTAATTAAACTAGATTTACTCTTGTCATAAAATCTAATATCTAATATCTAACCAACCCAAATGATTTTCTCATATTAAATTGATCACTTAATATGGGAGAATAAACGGGAACAAGTGTTAAGATATAGACATGTGCTTATAGATCTCTCAACACGGGGCCAATGGTAAAGGGGCCCAAATGAGAGATGGTCTATCAAAGAGCAAGGCTAACAAATGGAGCATAAGACCTTAGGGTTAGCTTCATTGAAGACCTCCAATAATGTGTGTAAAAGGCCTTTGACCTTAGGTAAGCTAGGGCTAAGCTTGAGGCGCGGGAACCCGACCAGATCGAGGTGCTTGTCCTGCTTGTCATGCTTGATGACTAAGGTGCTTGAGGTGCTTAATTATTGAGATGCTTGAGGTGCTTGACATGCTTGAGATGCTAAGGTTGCACTTGAGGTGAGAACCTAGCCCAAGCTTAAAGTGCTTATGAGCCAAGCTTGTGGTGGGAACTGGGCCTATGCATGAGGGTCTTGAGGTGTCAAAAAGTCAAAGATTCAATCCCTACAAGGAGGGGGCGAGCCCTACATGAGGGCGGATGAGAGAGAACACCCACACACTCACACAAGATGCATGGTACAAATAAAGCAAAAGGGACACTTGTCAAGTTCCTCCGCATGTTGTCCTCATGGTGTGCCTGAAGCCTATTGGTTGGCCACCCAAGGGGTCCAATAATAATTTAGGATATTTAATTAAATGATTTAGCATTTATCTAGCCCTCTCTCTCAAAGGGGAAAGGGGGACACTTGTCTCAAGGCTACCCTTGCTGCTTGTAATGCTTCCTGCTTGTGATTGGCTAGGCCTGGAGGGGTCCAATGAGCTTCAAGCATGAGCTACAAGGAGGGGTCCACCCAAGAAAGCTAGGGGGTTGCTTAGGGGGTATAATCACCCACACACACTCACAAACACTCTCATTGTGTGCTATGCAAAGTGCAAGAGCTCCCTCTCCTTCTCCAAGCAAGTAGAGGTTGAGAGCCTACACCAACACTCTTGGATATGGAGTGCAAATCCAACCAAGAGCCATGCTTCAATGCTTAAGCTTGCCATCTCCTTCTTCTTCATTACTATGCTATTATGTATGCTAGCAACAAGAGTTATGATAAGTGAGGAACTAATTCTTTCTCCTACGAAATGTTTCTTCTTCCTCTTCCCTACCCTCATTCCCTGCTAGCTCTCTCCACCTTCGAAGGTGTTTGAGGTATTGGGACTGAGGCTTGGGATAGTTAAAGCTTTCTTCAAGTTTATGTTATGTTTGTGATGCATGAAGCTTTCCATCTTCATTGCATCACCTAGGTCACAAGGAACACAAAGATTGTATTGTAATAAGTCTCCCTTAATGGGAGAAATCATAATATAAATGCCTATTGGAGGGGGGACCGGATCCACATAAATCCGGTCCTCAAATGTTGTCATGTTCTCTAAATTCTCTCTCTTGCAAAAGTATTGTTCATGCCAAGTTAACTAATTGCTATGATTATGTTGCTATCTTCAATTATGTTCACCCGCTATGCTCAAAAAGTCATTTCTCAAAAGTACTCTCATTAATTTTCGCTACTCTCAAATTAAATAGGCCAATTCCATTACAACTCTAGCCTAATTCTCATTGATCCACCTCCAAGGCCATCCAATAGGAATTGGGTACACCTTGTGGGCATCTGGGCTAGGGAGCTGACATGTGTCCCTCATTCCCTTTGTGTAAAGAGAGCTTGTGTGTGTGTGTGTGTGGCTTTCTCTCTCATCCCCTACATGCAAGGCTCGCCCCCTCCCAAGTAGGGATTGCAAAGACTTTTTTGTACACACACAAAGCATCCAATTCCCTTAAGGTTGACCTTTGGACACAACCTTTGAATTTTGGAACCTTAGCATTTTGGAAGTCTTAATGGGCTGAACCTTAGGGTATTTTTAGCCCATTGTTGCACATGGCTCTTTTGCAGATGCCCCCCCCTTTGGATCCCTATTTTTCCTCCTTTGGATCCCTACTATGGCCGGTCTACTAGCTTAACCAATATTCTAGCTTTTTCTCCCCTGGCACTTCCCCATATTAAATGATCAGTTTAACATGAGAAAATCATTTAGGAGAATTAGATATTGATTATTATGACATTACCTCTCTCTTGAAATCATAGTCATCCTCGACTATGGTGTAGAGAAGATAAAGCATATTCATGAGTCCTTTTCTTAGCGGGTAGAGGATCCCTTTGTTACCCTACGACATCATTCCACAATGGATGACTAGTCCATTTGGCACTTGAGAGCCTGAGGCTGCCGCAAGCATGTCTGCACATTAGTCCTATCAATCTTCCATAGTAGAGTGACAAGCTCTACTTGGTGTTTTGGAGATGTCGTCTCCTCAAACTTGATCTAAGCATGCATACTACTTCATTTTTGTGCACAACAAAGAAAAAGAGAGTCTTATAAGACAAAAACTTTGTTCATTTTTAACATTTTGTACATTTGCTTACTCTTGGGAAGCATTGTAAGCATTGACAAGGTTTAGGTTATTTGTATGCCTTGCATCCATCTAGCATCTTCAAAAGGATAATTCTTAAACTTAATAAGATATCGTCGGATAGTCTTACCGCCTCTTAGTACCTTGTCTTCATGTCGGAGAATGGACTCGGGCTGCAGCACCTCCTCTTGGTCCTCGATCTCCGGTGGGTCTTCAGTAGTTGGTTCTTGAGGTGGCTCTCCTTTGTAAGGCTTTAATAGTCTCATATGGAAAGCATTGTGTATGAGCCAATGATTGGGCAACTTGAGTTGATAGGCCATCTCATTGATTGGCCTAAGAATCTGGAAGGGACCATAGTAACTTTTTGCTAGTTTAGCATAGTACTTTTGGTGGCCCGTAGGATTCTTGCCCGTCGTGTATCTTAATGGAGCCTTGGGAAACTTTAATAAGACCCAATCATTTTCTTTAAAGGCTTGGGCTCTTCTGTGCTTGTCAGCAGCAGCCTTTTGCCTTTGCTGTGAGATAGAGATAGCATCCTTAATCTTTTGAAAAGATTCTTGTAGATCTCAGCTATACTCATATGTAGCGAAGATATTCCCATGTACCATAAGTAGCAAGGGACTTTTTGATCTTCCCTCAATTACCTCAAAAGGTGATTTTCCCATGGAAGTATGTACAATGTTATTGTAAGCATATTCCACTAAGGGTAAGTACTTCTCCCATTGGGATCTTTGATCTACTTCCGTTACATAGGCTTTTAGTAGATCGAGAATGGTTAGGTTAGCTATTTCACTTTGGCCATCCGTTTGTGGATGATAGGCTGAAGAGAAGTTTAGCCTTGTCCCTAAATTCTCAAAGAGACCCTTCCAGAAATTACTTGTCATTCTAGGATCTCTATCCGACACTATGGACATTGGCAAGCCATGGTACTTGAAAATTTGTGAAATGAAGAGGGTTGCCATTTGATGGGCTTTGATAGTCTTTTTGACAGGTATAAAATGAGTTTGTTTACTGAACCTGTCAACTATCGTCCATATTCCCGTATTCCCATGGATAGACTTAGGCAATCCAAAGATAAAATCCATGGATATGCTCTCCCATGGTGAATTAGGGAGTGACAAGGGTTGAAGCAATCCAAGTTTCTTCCCTCTATCAAATTTTGTCTTTTGGCATACCACACAACTAGAAACATACTCTTGTATGTTGACTTTCATGGTAGGCCAATAGAAATATGTTTCAATTCCCTTTAATTAAGGTAGACTGAATCTCTCTATGCCCCGCATAAGGTGGAGCATGAGATTCATACATTACTTTCTCACGTAGTGAGTTAGTAATGCATAGTCTATTGCCATAGAGAAGATAAACATCTTGTAAAGTAAATGGTTCTTGTTTCTTCCCTAATGCAAGGGCTGAAATCACATCTCTAAAATCAGGATCAATAACTATGGAAACCGCATTCACTCTCGGTCGTCTTGAGAGTGCATCAGTTACTTGATTATGCTTGCTAGCAATGTGAGCAATATGAAAATGAAATTGCGAAAGGAAATTTGCCCACCTCATTTGTTTGTCGGAGAGCTTGGTCTGCGTTATGAAGTACTTAAGACTTTGGTGATCCGTTCGTAGAATGAAAGGAGTCCCCAATAAATAGTGCTTCCATGAGTCTAAGGTATGTGGAACTGCAAGGAGTTCCTTTTCATAAATGCCTAGAGCTTGCTCAACAAGGTCGAGCCTTCGACTTTCATAGCCTATGGCGTGCCCTTCTTGAAGCAAAACAGCGCCAAGGCAATCACTACAAGCATCACATTGGACCTCAAATGGTTTTGAGAGGTCCGTTAGTGCAAGCACAGGTTGAGATATAAGCTTTTCTTTAAGCTTTTTGAAAGCATTGTTCTCCTTAGCAGACCATGTATACCTAACTCTTTTCTTTCTTAGGTCATGTAATGGTCCCGCAATTTGTGATAACTTTTCTATGAAGCGTCTATAGTATGCACACATACCTATAAAGCTTCTTAGTTCAGGAAGATTCTTTGGTTTAGGCCATCCTTTTATTACCTCTAACTTTGATGGATCCATTTGGATGCCATCTTGAGAGATAATGTGACCTAAATATTGAATCTCTTGCAAGAAAAATTCACTTTTCTTTCGATTAACATAAAGTTTATTCTCTCTTAAAACTTGAAATATTACCTGGAGGTGTTGCTTGTGTTCGTCTAATGAATTAGAGTAGATGATAATATCATCAAAGAACACTCCAGTGAAGGTTCGATGAGGCCTGAACAGCTTCTCCATCAAGCGGTTGAATGTGGCTGGTGCATTAGTCAAGCCAAAAGGCATGCCAATGTATTCGTAAAGATCAAATGTGGTGCGAAATGCGGTCTTTACAATGTCTTGATCAACTATCCTTATTTGATGATAGCCACTTTTTAGGTCAATCCTATTGAAGTAGGTCGATCCTTGTAGCTTATCAAATAGGTCTTCTACCCGTGGAACGGGAAACCTATTCTTGATAGTGATCCTATTTAGTGCTCTATAGTCGACACACATACGATATGTGCCGTCTTTCTTTTGCACTAATAGCACATGTGAGAAAAATGGAGATGAGCTAGGCCTAACCATGCCCTTCTCAACTAACTCATGCACTTGCCGCATAATCTCCTCTTGTTGAGCTTGAGAAACTCTATAAGGAGGTTTGTTAGGCGGTGAACTTCTTGGAAGAAGTTCAATTGCATGGTCATCATTACCTCGTTTAGGAGGTAGCTCACAAGGGATGTCGTCAATAAAAACATTTTGAAACCCCTTGAGAAAATTGGATAACTCTAATTCCTTTTGGTTGCTTTTGTTTTCTTTTGCTAAAGCATTAGGTTCATTTTGAGAATCTTTAACAAAAATCATGTACACGGAAATAGAGCTCTTTATTGACGTGTTGAAAGCTGGTGTATGTACAATGGAGATAGTGTTGCCCATTTCCTTAGCATCTATATACATGTCTTTTTCCCTGAACTTAAAGGAGATTCTCCTTTCAGGAAATTTAACATTGGCAGCCAGGCGATCAAACCATGGTGCCCCTAGGATTACATCCTCATGCTTGAGAGGAGAGATAAAGAAGTCATCTTTGTCCACATAGCCTTGGATATGAAGCCTCAATTTCTCGATTAAGGGAATGACTGAAGCTTCTTGCCCCTTGAAGGCACTGTCAGCGGGTAGGACATCTCCCATCTCCTAAGCTTGTATGCCTAGCTTGGTGGCCAACTCTATAGATATAAAATTGTGAGTAGAACCAGGGTCAAAGAGAATAAAAGCATCATGTTCTCTTACCTTTCCCCAAGCATGGCATAGAGGAGATCCTTTGTGGTGAGTTTGGTGAGTCTCCTCCTCTTGGATTTCAACCAAGGAAGCTCTAGGAGGATCTTGGCGGTTGTTCTTTTGGGGACAAGCGCGGTACGCATGCCCTTGTTCGCCGCACTTGAAACACCGGTTATCCTTGCAATAACGCTCAAGTTCTTCAGGAGAGAGTTTGTTTTTACCTTTGTAAACTCCCTTCTCTTTAGCTTTGTTGGAGTTGCCCTTAGGAGACTTTTGGACATTGTCCTTCCCCTTAGGCTCGTTGGAACCCTTGTTTTCCGTGGGTTTATTATTTCTTTTAGCCCCTGTTTGGAAATTGATTCGAGAGGCCACCATAGTATGGTGTATTACCGCCGATATGGTACGTGGCCTTTGGGAGTTGACATACTCCGCCATTTCTTCGGTTAAGCCCGCACAAAATTGTTGCTTTTGCTCTCCAAAATCCAACCTTTTGAAGATTGTGGCTTTGAGTTGTAGGTCCCAAAACTTGTCTACATATTTGTAGATGGATTCATAGGGAGAGAGCTTTAGGCTTCGCCAGTCGGTGAGTACTTTGTCTTTGGCATCGATGGCCAAAAACTGCTTCATAATGGAAGCTCTTAAAGCTTTCCATGTTCGTGGAGCTTCACTGTTGGCTCGTAGGCTAGACCACCATTGCCTGGCGGACTTTTGAAAGTGCATAGCTACATGGCGTAGCTTAGAGGACTCCGTGAAGCCCTCATCTCCAAACGCCGCATCGAAGTGTTTGATAAAGGCCAAGACTTTGTCCGTAGCACCAAAGGTACCATCATAAGTAAGGAAAGAGATGCTCTTCCCTCCCTCTTTGAACTTCTTCAGCTTGGATGACCTCTTCCATGCGGCATAGGATTTCCTATGGCCTCTTCTTTTTGATGGTTCAAAGGTTGCACCATCACTTTCTTCAGAAGGTGAAGAATTTGAAGAAGGTGGAGAAGAGGGTGACCTCTTTCTCGCCTTTTTCTTGTCTTGATCTTCGTTGTCTTCACCATCACTTTCATAAGAGGAAGAGGATGAAGAAGATGGAGAAGAGGGTGTCCTCTTTCTCGCCTTTTTCTTCTCTTGCTTTTTATCATCCCTCTTTGAATTATGATGTGGAGAAGGGTGCGATGGTCTTCTCTGCTTTGGTGGTGATGGAGAGCGTTTAGCCCGCCGTCTTCGTGGAGCCATCTTCGCCAAGGTGGCGGGAGACTCACTTCTTTCTCGTTCCTTCGGTGGAGGCTCTTGATTTCTCCTTTGGGAAGGAGAGGCATAATCAAGAAGTAAAGTCTTGAGCCCTTCATATGGATTCTCTTCTTCTTCCCGAATCGGATGTTACCATATACATGTGGTAGTGATGTGTGTGAACACACTAGGACCGCCAGGGCATTTTTTCCCTCTTTAGGAGGTTTTTTCCCCCGTGCATTGTATATACGCCCATCACTCTAGGGCTATCGATCTTTACATTGCACACTAAGTAACACACTCTCCATTGTGTGCCTTGATCTTCCTTCGTCTTCTCCAAGCTGTGCGTGTTTCTTTGCAACCCTAATTCCAACAATTGGTATCAGAGCAGGTCACGTTCTCCCGGGCTTAGTCGCCAGCTGCTCCAGCACACGCCTGCTCACTTTCTTCGATTTCAGTGAGCTTTGGCGAGCGTTCGCAGGTCGACAAATTTTTTGGGTGAGCTTGTAGAGCTTGGTCTCCTCAGAATTTTGATTTGGGCTTATTTCGGTCCCCGTTTCCACTACAGGCAGTACTGCACAGGCTATTTCATCATTTTGTGTAGAATTTCTGTCAGTGCCGTTTTCTGCATAACAGGTGCCTTATAGTCTTCTACGGTTTGTGCTATATAGCACAGGTTGTTCCCGCTCCATTTCTCCTATTTTTGGGCAGTTTTCACATCAGGTGCAACATTTACCATGGCTGACAACAACAACACAGATGTGTTCAGGATGTTTGCTATTGAGGATAGGTTGGATGGGGACAACTACCCTATGTGGGCTTATATGATGCAACATGTTCTTGTATCAAAGGGTGTCTGGAACATTGTGTAGGGCATTGATGTACGTCCTGGTTCTGAGGATGTAGGCGATGTTGAGGATGTTGCAGGTCTTGCTATAAGGATTGCAGCTGTTAGAGTTGTTTTGCCTACGGCAGAACAAGCTCGTTGGGATGTTAAGGATGCGTAGGCTCATGCATTGATTGCCTTGTCTGTGAAGCGCACCATTGTTCGTCACATTAGTTCAGCAAAATCTGCAAATATTTTACCAGGTCTTTATGCAAGCCGCAATGAGGCTAAAATTGCTTTGCTGCGTACAGAGCTGGAGTCAAAGATTATGCATGAGGAAGATGATATGGACACTTTCCTTGCTAGTGTCAAGGATATCAATGAGCAGCTTATTTCTGTAGGTGAAGTCATTTCAGACAGTTCCCTTGTGCAGACTGTTCTTGATGCCTTACCAGATTCCTACCAGACTTTTGCTAGTACTTGGAGACTGATGACCCAAGGAAATCCAGAAGTTGTCAAGTTTGATGCATTATACACATTGCTGTTGCAAGAGTCAGTGTCCAAAAAAAACAGGACTAGACAGCGTGCAGTTGAACACGCTTTTATTGCTTCTCAAAGAAAGGGTGGTAACAGTAATGTAGCCACTTCTTATGGTTCTACTATGAGTGGCAAAAATTATGTTCCTAATGCTTCTGCTGACAGCAGTTCGTCTGGAAATTCTGGTGATAAGGGCAAAAAGAAGATGCGTTGCCATTATTGTAAAGCCAATGATCACTTGATCAAGTCGTGTCCTAAGTTGAAGGGCAAAGAGGCTAAGAAGAAAGAGGGTGGTTCCACTGCAAATGCTGGTTCCACTACAAATGCAGCGATTGTTGAGTCTTCTTTGAAAGGAGACTGTAATGCTGATGTTGATGCAGAATGGGCTTTCAGCGCAGAGTGCACTTACAATCCTGCTGTCCATGATGCATGCTTGTCAGTTGCTGCAGATTCACATGTGTGGTATTTTGACAGTGGTGCTACAAAGCACATTACCTCACATCGTGAATTGTTTACCTCTCTCGAGTCTGTCCCTCATGGGAATTCAGTCACTTGTGCCAACAACGCCTCTTATCTAGTTCAAGGAGTTGGAAAGATTGTGCTCACTGCTACTAATGGCAGTTCCTTCACACTTGTTGATGCACTTTATGTACCTGGGATCAAGAAGAATCTCTTGTCTGTATCCGCACTTGCTAGACTTGGACTTGTAGTCAAATTTGTGGATGACAGATGTACAGTTCATGATCTCAGTTTTGGTGATGAAATTGTTGCATCTGGCCTTTTGTGCCGTGGGTTGTATAAGCTCACTTTGTATGACAAGTGTGGACAAAATTTTGCAAATGCTGTTGCAGATTCAAGGGTATTTCAGATGCAAAACATTGGCATGCACGTTTTGGTCATCTGAATTTTGCCAGTTTGCTGCGTTTGCAGAAATCTGATATGGTTGCTTCTTTGCCGCCTCTTGAAGCACCTGTCAAACATGTTTGTGAAGGCTGTATTTTGGGTAAGATGTAGCGTTCTAAGTTTCCAAATCCAGTTTGGGCCACATACAGGTTGCAGCTTGTGCATAGTGATGTTTGTGGACCCATGCAAACTCCGTCCTTGGGAAATTACCTGTACTTCGTGACTTTCATTGATGATTACTCCAGGCATGCATGGGTATTTCCGCTTAAAGCGAAGTCCGAAGTTTTTATGTGCTTCAAACAATTTCTGGCTATGGCTGAAAATGTCTTAAAATGTACTATGGGCACCCTCCGTTCCGATCGAGGGGGAGAGTATATGTCTCATGAATTTAATGCATTTCTGGCTAGTCGTGGGATAAAACACCAATGTACAGTGCCTTATACACCTCAGCAAAATGGTGTTGCTGAGAGGAAAAAACAGGTCACTGACGAAAATGGCACGATGTATGGTCAAAAGTCAAGCTTTACCGCATTCTTTTTGGCTTGAGGCCATCATGTGTGCCACTTATGTACTTAACAGGTGTCCGACAAAAGCTTTGCAGTCTATTACTCCATATGAAGCATGGCATGATAGAAAGCCTTCTATTGAGCACATGCGTGTTTTTGGCTGTTTGGCATATGCTTTGGTGCCACAAGTGCAGCGCAGAAAATTGGATGATAAGGTTGTCAAATGTATTTTTGTTGGTTATAGTGCTGAAAGCAAAGGTTACAGGATGTATCATCCGCAAACAAAACGTATTCGGGTCTCACGGGATGTAGTGTTTGTGGAAGATTCTGTTCAGCCCTTGCTGTCATGTACCAGAGACAGTAATGTAAGCTCATAGGACATTTATGACACTTTGTTGCCTCTTTTCAGTGGTAGAAATACGAATGTAAGTTCCAATGAGGCAAATGTATAGCCTATGGGGGTTTCTGAAAATGTTTTAGATCAGCCTATTACTGATGCAGATGTACATGATGTACTTGATGAGGAAAGGGCTGAAAATGAGCAGGCTAGAGGTATGCCAAAATGGCTGGTGCACACTTTACGTGACAGTAAATTGGATGCTCCTTTGTCTAGTCGTACTCGTTCAGGCTCTCGCCATGCATCTTATGCATCAGATTGTTATGCTTTGGCTGTGTCTAGCTTACATGATGTTGAGGAGCCTCTGACTTTTGATGAAGCACAAAATTCAGAAAATTGGATGGCTGCCATGCAATCAGAATATGATGCACTTATAGAAAATGACACATGGACTTTATGTGATTTGCCTCCTGGAAAAAAGGCCATTGGTACGAAGTGGGTTTACAAGTTGAAACGCAAGCCGGATGGTGAGATTGATCGCCATAAGGCTCGACTTGTTGCAAAGGGTTATGCACAGTAAAAAGGCATAGATTATGAAGAGACTTTTTCTCCCACTTGTCGTATGACTACTGTGTGTTTTCTATGTGCATTGGCAGCTCATTTTGGTTGGGATGTACATCAATCAGACATTGTTACTGCTTTCTTGAATGGTGAAATATTTGAGGAAGTTTATGTAACGCAGCCTCGCAGTTTTGTCATAAAAGGACAAGAGGACAAAGTGTGCAAATGTATCAAGGCTTTGTATGGGTTGAAGCAATCTCCTCGTGCTTGGTATGAGAAAGCTGAAACTCATTTGGTCAAACAAGGCTTTCGTAACAGTCCAACAGAAAGCACATTGTATGTAAAGCGGGAGGGTGATGTACTTCTCATTGTGGTTCTTTATGTTGATGATTTGCTGATCACTGGACCAAATGAGAGACATATTGCTGAATTTAAGGCTGATTTGAATGCTACTTTCAAGATGAAAGATTTGGGGTTGTTGCATCATTACTTGGGTATCCAGTTTAAGCAATGTGATGGTGGTATTGCCTTGTGTTAGAAAAGTTACATAGAGACATTGCTATGTAAGTTTGGACTTGAGGATTGCAAACTATTGCCACTCCCATGGAAACAGGTTTGAAGTTGAGTCTACATGATGCTGGCGATCCTGCTGATGTCACTCTTTACCAAAATGCTGTTGGCTGCCTCATTTATGTATGCAACACGAGGCCGGATATTCAGTTTGCAGTCTCACAGCTCAGTAGATTTATGCATAGCCCAGGGTCTAAGCATTGGCAGGCTGTCAAGAGGATTTTCCGCTACCTTAGTGGCACTTTACATCTTGGCTTGTTTTATCCCAAGGGGGGATCATTGCCGCCAGACTTACATGCTTTTTCGGACTCAGATTGGGCTGGTTGTTTTGACACGCGAGTGTCCACAAGTGGTTTTTGTTTCATGCTTGGCAGTTCATGTATATCATGGTTGAGAAAGAAGCAACCTACTATGGCCACTTCGAGTTGTGAGGCTAAGTACAGGGCAGTCTTCACAGCTACGGTTGAGTGTGTATGGCTCAGACGCCTTATGGATGATTTGGGTGTTGGACAGGACACTGCCAACACTATCTACACTGACAGTCAGAGTTCATTGGCAGTTGCGAGGAACCCAGTTTTTCATGCTCGCACAAAGCACATTGAGGTGCATTACCACTATGTCAGGGAGAGGCTCTCAGCAGGAGAGATCAGCTTGGCTTATGTGCCAACACAGGACAACCTTGCAGATCTTTTCACAAAGGCATTGTCTCGTGAGAAGCTTGAAGCTTTCCGCAAAGCTTTGGGCTTACTCCCCTTTGTGGACTAATCCTGTCCTCAGGGCATGGCACTTCCCTTTACTCATGTGCCAGCTCTCGTTCACCGCATCACTCCAGGGGGGATTTGTTACCATATACATGTGGTAGTGATGTGTGTGAACACACTAGGACCGCCGGGGCATTTTTTCCCTCTTTAGGAGGTTTTTCCCCCGTGCATTGTATATACACCCATCACTCTAGGGCTATCGATCTTTCCATTGCACACTAAGTAACACACTATCCATTGTGTGCCTTGAGCTTCCTTCGTCTTCTGCAAGCTGTGTGTGTTTCTCTGCAACCCTAATTCCAACATAGGAGAGAGACCTCTTTTGGAAGTCTCACAAGGAGGCTTCCTAGGTGTTCTCTCGTCATGGTGATGATCTTGGAGAATCCCCTGAGCACGGAGCTGCCGTTACACTTTACTTTGGAGAGATGGATTGCCCATGGCTTGTTGAAGCCTAGAAACAAGATAGTTAACAAGCATCGGAGCATCATTAGTAGCTTGCTCATTAGCAAAATCAAAGTTATCAACATTAATTTCACTCTCTTTACTATTGTCAACCATTCTAACAACTTTTAGGTGTACTTTGGCACTTCAATCCCTAGTTCCTTCTCCTCTTTACCCCTTTAGAAAAAGCACTCAAGCTACTGTACCCGTGGCTAGAATACCATTAATTGCAAGGAATAGAAGAGAGGGTCTTTCAACACCAAAACAGCACCGGCTTCTGTCAAGATTCTAATAGCTCAATAGTGGTTAAAAGCCCCGTAGGACTCCACTATTAAGACCATAGTTCTCAACGATGATGCCCCGCTAATTGCACGAAGGCAGGCGCACTGCAAGGCTGAAAAATCCCTATTCTACTTACTCACAGGCAATTAATAATACCAACCATTTATAGCTAGCTTGAGGACCTCCCTTCTTGAGCAAGAAAAGAGAAACCTTGTGCTCTGATACCAATGTAACATTTAATGGTCTAAAAACTTGTGTGTAGCGGAAATTAGCATGAACATAGTGGGCATTTCATTATAATAGATTCCTAATGAGAATTACAAGAGTGCTTGGGTGGAGAGAGCAACAAAAAGCATAACACCTAGTTAGATAGCATGAACAATACTTTCAAAAGAGAGAGAAATTAAGCCATTGACAACAGTTGAGGACCGGATTTGCATGGAGCCGGTCCCCCCTCCAGAAGGCTTTGTATTATGGTTTCTCCCATCAAGAGAGACATTGTACAATACAATTCTTTGTGTTCCTTCAAGACTAGCTAGTGCAATGAAGATGAAAGCTTCATGCACTAAGCAAAACACTTAGCAAACACAACATTAATTATCCCCGGTCTTAGACCCAAGACCTCACACACCTTCGAAGATGGTGAGAGCGAGCAGGGTATGAGAGTAGATTGAGAGGAATTAGAAGGAGTATCTTACGAGAAAGATGTACATCTCCTCACATAATCACTCATATTAGCATAGCTTAGCTTAGTAATTAGCATGGTAGAGGAGATGAGCATGCATTGAAGCTTGGCTCTTGGTTGGATTTGCATCCACATGCCAAGAGTGTGTTGATGTAGGCTTCTATCTCACAAGCTTGGAGTAGGTGATGAGCTCTCCATTAAATCTTGGGAAGAGATAGTCTTTTTCTTGCTTCCCACATAGACTCTGTGAGAGTGTGTGTGTAATAATGCCTTGCAGAAATCAGCCCTCTCTCTCTCTTGGGCGAGCCCTCTTGCTAATTGCTCTTGCTATCCTCCCATTGGACCTCCCCAGGGCTAGCCAATGACTATTAAGCAGCATAAGTGATAGCCTTCTGACATGTGTCCCCCTTTCCACTTTTGTGAGAGCTTTAGGTAATTTAATAATTCAACTAAACTCTCATTGGACCCCTTTGCCTCTTGGCCAATAGGAATCAAGCAAGCCATTGGGATGCTGAATGCTCATTGGACCCCTTGGGAGACTATCCAATAGTCTTCTAGAGGACTTAATTCTCATTGGTTCTTTTATTAAGTGTTTTTAAATTAATTAAACTAGATTTACTCTAGCCTAATTCTTATTGATCCACCTCCAAGGCCATCCAATAGGAATTGGGTACACCTTGTGGGCATCTGGGCTAGGGAGCTGACATGTGTCCCTCATTCCCTTTGTGTAAAGGGAGCTTGTGTGTGTGTGTGTGTGTGGCTTTCTCTCTCATCCCCTACATGCAAGGCTCGCCCCCTCCCAAGTAGGGATTGCAAAGACTTTTTTGGACACACACAAAGCATCCAATTCCCTTAAGGTTGATCTTTGGACACAACCTTTGAATTCTGGAACCTTAGCATTTTGGAAGTCTTAATGGTCTGAACCTTAGGGTCTTTTTAGCCCATTGTTGCACATGGATCTTTTGCAGATACCCCCCCCTTTGGATCCCTATTTTTCCTCCTTTGGATCCCTACTGTGGCCGGTCTGCAGCTAGCTTAACCAATATTCTAGCTTTTTCTTCCTTGGCACTTCCCCATATTAAATGATCAGTTTAACATGAGAAAATCATTTAGGAGAATTAGATATTGATTATTATGACAGCATTCAACCTTTTTTTAGGTTTTTTTTTGGCTGCAACAACAGGTGACGAAGTGCATCGCTAGGATGGATGGGTAGCTTGCGCTGCAAAATTTGTGAAAAAGCTACCACTTTGTAGGTGTTATAGCGTATTGGTGAAGTGTTGTAAGAGCTGTAACCACTTGGTGGAACCTCACGTTAAGAAGGAAAAGAGGACTTTGAGCCCCTGTAGCCACTTAGTGGGACGCAGTTCTAAGTGTAGCATTAAGATGAAGGGGCCAATCAACTCAATTTTGAGAGTTCTAATTAAAGCTTGAACAACAGGATTTTAAGCACACTCCTTATGCAAATGTAACAGGCCTCTAAGCAAGATTAGCAAGTGAGGCCTCAATTCTACGATTAGACCTCTTATTCATCATTTTCCTATAGTGTTGAATATAGCTCTACTTGCATAGACACACATTGGAAGAGAGAGAGAGAGAGAGAGAGAGAGAGAGAGAGAGAGAGAGAGAGAGAGAGAGAGAGAGAGAGAGAGAGAGAGAGAGAGAGAGAGAGAAGACTTTTGAAGTAAAGATTTAAAAATTGAATATGAGCGAGAGAAGGCAAAAATGATTTTTAAATGAAAATGACAAAATTGGACTTTAAGAGAAATGAAATGAAAAATGTTTCTTTGCATCATTCTCTCATGAGAGAAAGATGCAGACCTTAAATTGTGGCCTCCAGGGACTCGAGTCGATGAGGAACATGCATCATAGTCACTAGGAAACACATATAATAAATTCAGAAAGAATTAATTATTCGTAGAGGAGAGGGCTTAGCAAGAGCAAACACAAGCAGTAGAGCATTGAGGGTGTTGCAACCTTATGGTAGTAGATATGATGGAGCTCAAAGTACTTGCATGAATTGCTTTGTGTAGAGATGTGGTCTACCATTCCTTGCCACAATATAGTCATTTGCTACTATAGTATATGGGAGCCCCTTGGGAGAAGGTGACTCAAGTCCACTCTACACTAACATAATGATTCTAGCTAGATTGTCATGGTGATTGAGTGAGTGTTTCTTTTACTCGCTCTTGCTATGTTTATGGTTACCAATTCTTTATTGAACATGGACGAGGGTTGGATGGACAATGGCAAAACTATCAATGTTGTTTGCAGTTTTTTTTAATGCCATATAGTTGTGGATTGTGGTGTCCCTAGTAGGGATCTGTGAGGGTTGATTTACAATATACTTAGGTCCATGTTAGATGCAAGCACCAAAATGGACCCTGAACAAAGAAATTTGTGTACCTTTTGTCACAGAGGATGCACATATTAAAGTCAAAATATATCATTTTTCAACCAACATGGACAACTGTGTGTGGCATAGGCGTGTTGCTAGATTTTCATGGCCATTGACAACCATAAAATAGTAGCACTACAAGAGGTTGTGTGCACTTGTGACGCTGTTAGCGACGAAAATACATTGGGTTTTTATACTCCTCGGCCTCGCTAAGACCGTCGCTAAGAGTGTCGATATGGGAACGTCGCTATGAGCGTCGCTATAATGGTCTCTATATGCGTCGCTATAGCCGTCGCTATATAGCGATGCCTATAGCGACGAGCATAGCGATGTTTACAGGCCACCTATAGCGACGTTTATAGCGATGCTGCAGAGCCTTATATAGAGACACCCGAGAGACTTTTTTTTTGGTGGTAGAGCATTCAACCATCAACCATATTGAATGTTTCAATAATTGATTCACCTTTGAAAGAAAGTGCAAGCTTAGATATAGAACCAAAGTAGTCACCCACAAGACAATATAACCATTAACTCCATCATCCATAGTATTGTTTGGAGAATAAAGATACAAAACTTACCAAACTGACAAAAGTAAATTGATGAAAGTAAATCAATGACAATTTTATACATCATAGGCAAAATCACTTGATTGTTAAACTTTGCAAATATAATAGTTACAACACCATTGTCATTATTGAAAAAATATACATGGTTTTCAAAAAGATGTATAAAAATCATCTCATGATACATATGCTATGACAAAAGGAAACTAATGCTATCTAGCTACGGCTAAACTGACGTCGTCTAATCAGACGTCTCATCGCGTCCAAGCGGTGTATCTGTCGAATTCTGAAAAAAAAAACAATAAGACAGCTTTTTGTAAGTATAAACATATAATTTATAAAACAATACAACAAATAGAAAAAAGTAAGCCCTAATACTAACCATGCCGTTGTGAGAACTCAGAATATCCATCAGGGCATTTAAGACCTTCCTGCCTGCGTACTCGCGCTTGTACGGTGTGGGCTCACGTCCTATCGACCACTGTCAAAACATATAAAGAATCCATTATGTTAGAATTTAAAAACCCTTAAACACTGAACTATCAAACCTTAAGAGCAATGCAAAAATACTTACAAAATCAGCTTCAAATGATGCCCACCCGCCGCTCCCCAAGTGGTGCAAGCTCCTTGTCTCTACTCGCGCTCTAGCTACCTCCTTTTGTTGCTTCCACTCGTCGGGATTCTCGCACGCTGCTTTCTTTGCATTCTTCCAATCTTCTTTGGCCAGCCAATCTGGTCTGTTCCACCCATGCTTAATTGATTTTTGCACTTCAAAATGCTTGTGCTTGCAGTATTTGCGCATTCGAACCTTCATCACGTCTTCATTGAAGCGATCATCCCATGTTGGAACGGGAAACTCGTGATGAAGCATGCTGATGACTTTGTCTTTTAACTCACTTGGTACTTCACTCCAGGTGTTTAGTATGTAGTGTCTAAACACCTGAGAGCAAAGACTGCACATGCGCGTGATCACCTTCTTGCCTTCATCATCCAAGATGATGCCGCCGCCGCTGAAGTCGATGGAGTAAAGCAAGCCCTCTCGCCGGTGACGCGTGAACCTAGGTGTCCTGACAGGGGTCTCTAGCGACGTGTCGACGGGGGTATGGACGTCAGGTGTCTCCATTGGAGTGTGGGCGTGGAAGGGAGGAGTGTCGATTGGAGTGTCTCCTGAAGGAGTAGCTAGTGGTGTGTAGCTGCTAGGAACGGCCGTCAGCCGCGCAAAACCTGGTGTAGATGGCGATGCTGTGGTTGGTGTCAAGGCGGGCAAAGAAAGGGAGGATAAAGAGCCTCGTCGAACACGTGGTGGTGTCGAGGCATCGGCGGCGGCATCCCCACAACAACCGCCGTTGCCACCACTAGAGCACCGGTGCCTAAACGAGTGTGAAGATCGCCTCGTCGACACAGAAGCTTCGAAGCGCGTTGAATGCTTCGAAACAGAGGGAGAGGCTAAAGGAGTAGGAACGCACAATGGTGCACCAGAGCGGTGTGACGCTCCACGTACCACTATCTCTGCTGGGGTGACAAAGGAAAAAGAAACTCCTTATCATCCTTACCTACATTAAACACATGAACATTTAAACTTAATATTGAATGAATGGAAAAGAAAACATGGATAAGTAGAGAGAGAGAGAGAGAGAGAGAGAGAGAGAGAGAGAGAGAGAGAGAGAGAGAGAGAGAGAGAGAGAGAGAGAGAGAGAGGACTCATAAAGGGGGAGGGATTCCTGTGTAGAGAGATTTCGTTGAATTTCTGTGAATTTGTAAAAGCACTGTGCTCCAGGTGCAATGGAGACTGAAGCTGCATCGCGAAGGTCTGCTCATAGAAGTTGCTTGCCCCATCACTAAATCTAATTGATCGGGTGAAAGAGACGCTGAGAAGCAGTAGTAGTGCTTCTTAGTGTCTCTTTCACCAGATCAACTAGATCTAGCGGTGGGACGAGCAGCATCTATATTGAGCAGACCAGCTTCGCGATTGCAGTTTCAGTCTCCATCCCACTCGGAGCGCAGTGCTCGTCGTCCCTGCTTGTGAGAACATACCTAGAGCATACGCACCTAGAGTGGACGCAAAGACCATTAAATACAATGACACAATGGTGCAATGACCATTAAATACAATGATGCAATGACGCATATAGACAAAAATGGACAAAAAGCCACGTGAGTACAATATACATTATAAAACGGAGCTAAATTGTTCAAATACAATATTGATGGCTTTAAGAGGTCTCTCTCTCATCCTCGCAAAGCTCAACATAACTTCCTATATCTATATAGAGCTCTCCGTTTAAACAGATGTCCTCCGTTTCATTTTGTAGATCCTCTGCATGCACCTCATAGAGAGTAGCAACTTGATGCTCGTCTGGCACCACCTCAACGGCTTCTGACTGAGCATCTTCTTCGATCTCCTCCATTGATGCCGCTGTGATTGACACATGGTAGCCTTCATACGTCCGTGCACTACGAGGGGCTACCTCTATGACGCACCACCAGTTTGATGCAAATTTTGTAGGATGAAATATCACATGCAGCGCCACATAACTTACATGAGAGCTTCCAAGCACATAACTTCTAAAATTGGATGTTAACTATTTACATACTTACTTGTTCACAACGCTCGGGTAGTACGAAAGTGCTCCATCATACAATGGCGTATCGGATTCACTTTTCATATCATCATAGATAAGCCTTTCTTAATCCATGATTATCTCGATCATTTCATTGATCTCGGGCTCAAACATTGCCTCGTTGGGAATGTGGTCTGCATGATCATCCTTCGAGCTGTTAGAGGCTACATCTTGTGGCCTCAAGTATGATGCTTGACCAAAGTGCCTGCGAACATGTTTATTGGGTTGCAAGATTGCTGCCTGTTGGCCAGCGTCAGAGTCCGACGAGTTATAATTGGCAACAAATCGATATATAATAGATGGATCGAACTCGCCAAATCTCGAACGTGTTGCAAAGAAATGCGTCTTGTCCGTCGCACGACATGCTTGCATTGATTACAAGGACATAAGATCCTCGTTGAGAGATAGGTGTTTCGGTTGGATGGCCCAACATCCTCATCACTACTCATAATGAGGGTAAAAACCTTATAACCAGGACAACAAATTTAATCTTCTATTGGCATGCTTTGTCTTTTATCTCTCTCTCTCTCTCTCTCTCTCTCTCTCTCTCTCTCTTTGTTCACATTGTAAACTACTTCACATTCTCTAGTCATGTCCAATCCCCGCACACCTCGGTCTAGAGGTGCACGGAGATCAGAACCATCGGGTTATAATATTTTCTTTATTGGTCAATGCCTATATTTGTGGGTACAAGCAATCTACACACCTATGTCTACATGATAGTGCATGTAGTGAACAAAACCCCTTTGTCTCTTCTCTAGCTGTAGCATTTCACATCATCTTAACATCTTTTCACAGTAGATCTTTGTTCGAGAGATTACTTAACACAATACATGTTGGCCTCCAATCTAAGTATCATGCCGTTGAAAGCTTTCTAGCTTAAGGTCGCATCCGTAGTGAGGAAGAGAGGGATCACCGTTGGTCTAACTCTAATTTTTTTACCGTAATCTCGAAGGTAGACTCTAATATAAAAACTCAATCCAAAATCTAATCTTAAAATTGAACATGTGGTGATTTGCTCCATTGAAGGGTAAAAGACATACCAATGGGGCTACTAGCTGCGTAGATGTGAATGGGCCTCACATATACAAATACTTCAATGCAAGAGTTTAATAATCTCACCTCTCCACCCCGTCGATCCATGACCCAGGTGATGGGACAAAATCCTCCTCGAAGCTGGCCCAACAGCCGCCACTCCCCAGGTGATGGGGTAATCCCCCGTCTTGATGCAAAATCTTGCTGCGTCCCTCTGCTGCCACCACCTGTCTAGATTGGTTGTCCTCTCCTCCTTGATACCCCTCAACTCCTTTCTTTCAAGCCAGTCATGTCTGGCATCTATGCATCTGACCTCCGATGATTCATGTAGTCGCACATGCGTCTCCTCATCCAAGCATTGTCAAATGTATTCTCCAGAGAGGGAACTGGAAACTCTTGATGCAGTATAGCAATAAGATAATCCTTGGAGGCTTTATCATGAGCCCTCCAAGAGACCATGAAAGACTACAGATTGTCAGAAAACCTGTCTACACAACTGTCGTATGCGGCCCATCACTTGCTTTCCCGCAGGGGTCATAATGATTTCATCGGACATACAATTGATGAGGTAGGCGTATCCCTTTGGCATGTCCCTCTCGTGAACTATAGCAACCCTGTCTGGTGAGTGCTCATCGTCCAGGCCTCTAGGCGACCCCGATGCAGCGTTTGGGTCACTCCTCGACATCTCCGACACAGTGGTCGGGACACCACTCTCAAACGCGTAGGCAGTATAATCCTTCGGTGTAGTCTGAGCAGTCTCACAAGCAAGGACACTCCTCGGTGTGTCCTAGGGACTCTGCAACACATGAGCTTCAGAAACAACATGCTCCTCGCCACAACAACCACCACCGCTAGACTATCGTGGAATTGCTGATCCGCATGGTCCATCGAACATAAATCTAGATCTAATTTAATTTTAAACTCAAAATAAATCTAAATTTAATCTAATCTAACGTAAATCTAAATCTAACATTCGTAAATAAATCTAAACTAATCTAACGTACATCTAACTCAAAATAAACCTAAATCTAATCTAATCTAACTTAAATAAATCTAAATCTAATCTAAACGTAAATCTAAATCTAACCTAATCTTAAACTCAATATAAACATAAATCTAAATGTAATCTAACTTAGTCTAATTTAAATTTTTAACATAATCTCTTTCTCTCTTTGTTTTCTCCCCTTACCTCTCTCTTTGATTTTTTATTCTCTCTCTCTTTCTCTTTGTTCAACAGGTCTTCAATTCAACTCCTCGTCGGCTAGATCTTTAAGGTCTCTTTGGATAGTTTCCTACGACGTTAAAACTTTCTTCTTCTGGGGTGTGTGTGTGTGGGTGTGTGTGTGTGCCAATAGTTTCCTACGACGTTAAAACTTTCTTCTTCTCGTGTGTGTGGGTGTGTGTGTGTGCCAATAAAAAGAGGAAAATGGTATAACCTTTCTATCACCCAAGTGTGGTAGATTGGTTATGCCATTTCCCTCTTGAATAACAGGTCTTGAGTTAAACTCCTCGTCGGCTAGATCTTTAAGGTCTCTTGGGATAGTTTCCTATCACGTTAAAACTCTCTTCTTCTCGGGTGTGTGTGTGTGTGTGCCAATAAAAAGAGAAAAATGGTATAACCTTTCTATCACCCAAGTGTGGTAGATTGGTTATGCCATTTCCCTCTTGAATAACAGGTCTTGAGTTCAACTCCTCGTCGGCTAGATCTTTAAGGTCTCTTGGGATAGTTTCCTACGACGTTAAAACTCTCTTCTTCTTCTTCTCTCTTTTCTCTCTCTCTCTCTCTCTCTCTCTCTCTCTCTCTCTCTTTTCCTCTCTCAATGTGTGTGTGTGTGTGTGTGTTTTTTTTGTTTATGCATGTGCTCTCTCTCTCTCTCTCTCTCTCTCTCTCTCTCAAAAACACAATGTGTGTGTGTGTGAGAGAGAGATAGATAGATAGATAGATTCATTATCGTCCACCACGGAGGTCAGATATGACCTATGGGACCAAGAAAACATACATGGTTGGACCTCTTACTAGAGAAGTACATGGAGAATCATGGCTAAGGTGGATACAATAAAATTTGTGACATATGTCACTTAGGGGAGGGAGAAGGGGAAGACGGCTTGGGGGTTTTTGGAGCCCAAAATTCTTCAATGATGGCTTTTTTGCCTCGATAGACGGCCCATTTGTTGAGTGATCGTGCCTCTCGAACCTTTTGGAGTTCTTGTTTCTTGACTTTAAGTTGGGCAGGTGTCAAGGCCTCGCTTATCCATACTGTGGTGCCCTTGAGAGTCGTACTTGTTGTAGAAGTGTAATGCGCGCCTCTTTAGTCTTGAAGACCAAGATGCCTTGGTTGGTGCGGTTGTCCTGGTGAACCCTCTCAATTGTGTTGGGGTCAAACTCGGTTGGTTGATGGCTTGGTTGAGTTTCACTAGGGTTGTAGCACAGTCGTCGTTCTCTTCCCACTAAGTAGATGGCAGGTCGCCGATGAAAACAGATAATGCTAGTCCTTCACGTCTACGGCGTTCTTGCATGGACTCTTCTACTTTGGAGGAGACTACCGCGGTTGCTTCTTGGACTTGGGTGGCAAGTTCGACCATGCTAGCGGTGAAGGTGCTTTCGACTTCCTTTGCTTTGGCAAGACAGTGCTCGCTATCATCTTTCTTTTGAGACTCCAAGGAGGAGAAACGTGCCTCAAGGGCTACAAGACGCGCCTTGAGCTCTACGTTCTCATCCTTGAGCTCTCAAATTTTGGAGTGAAGGCGGTCCATCGGATTCACCGGTGGGGTGGGCACAAAGAGCCGTGCCCGCTTGATTGGGGAGAGAGAGCCTCTTTGCTGCATCGCAAGTGCGAGATTTTTCCCTTGTAGTCGAGGGCGTAGATTTCCCTTGCAGTCGCGAAGCACTTTTTTTTTTTTGAGTTCCTATGGGACGGGTTGCTTAGGTTAGGGCAATGCGCAAATTACTTTTCCTTGCCCCCTTGGTGAAAGGACAAGGCACCGTGGGATGGCCTGGCTTGGCCTGAGCACAACGCGTGAAGCGCGCGACCTGGACTGGCTGGGCTGATAATGCACGGACATAGGCCTGAATAGAGCATGCAACAACATACAGAGACATGCCCGAGCGCGCGACAGCGTGAAGAGATCTTGCTGGACTCAAGTGGCGCACAGAGAGAGAGAGAGAGCAGAGAAGGCGGGGCTTGGTGCACGCAGGGAAGAATGTCAAGCTTGGCCTGGCAAAGGAAGGCAGGGGCGGAGCTACGGCTATGGTGTGACCTCCCGTATGGCTGTCCTCGCCCCAGGGAGGCCAGCGATGTAGAGGGAAGGAGCATACCTGGATCTCCTTCCTCTCCTCGTGTATGTGTGTGTGTGTGTGGAGAAGAAAGAGAGAGAGAGGGAGAGCGCAGGTTACCTTTGCTTGCTTGAGCGTCAAAAACTCAGATCTGAGATTTGAGTTTTCGAATGCTCTCGGTTATTTTTTTACCCCTGTCCGTGTCGCTATAGGCGTCGCTATGGGCGTCACTATGACCGTCGCTAAGTTACAAGTAAACTAGTGGACGCTCATAGCGACGCCCATAGCGACACCCTGGGTTTTCAGTTTAGAGCGTCGCACTGCGAGCGTCACTATTGTGAAGTACCTCTTGTAGTGTAGGTCTATGCAATTTGTCGAAAAGTATAAAGCTATGTGTGACGCTATAAATTTTCCTATCTGTAGAGCCCCTTACATTGTTTCTAAGAAGTAGAGGGCCTTCTAAAGTAAAAGGGCTTCTCATGTGTTGTGTGCTCCCATCTACCAATTTGCAACCATTTATTGCTCTTTTCTATCTGCTTATTATGCACAATAACCCATCATATTTGTTACCATATACACGTGGTAGTGATGTGTGTGAACACACAAGGACCACCGAGGCATTTTTTCCCTCTTTAGGAGGTTTTCCCCCCCATGCATTGTATATATTTCCATTGCACTCTAAGTAATACACTCTTTTTTGTGTGCCTTGAGCTTCTTCGTCTTCTCCAAGCTGTGTGTGTTTTCTTGCAACCCTAAATTCAACAATTGGTATCAGAGCAGATTGCATCCTCCTGGGCTTAGTCGCGCCAGCAGCTCCAGCACCGCCTGCTCAATTTCTCCAATTTCAGTGAGCTTTGGCGAGCGTTTGCAAGTCGACAAATTTTTTGGGAGAGGTTGTAGAGCTAAGTCTGCTCAGATTTCTGATTCAAGCTCATTTCGGCCTCCGTTTTCACTACAGGCAATACTACACTGGCTACTTTGTCATTTTGTGTAGAATTTCTATCAGTGTCGTTTTTTGTAATAACAGGTCCCTTACAGTCTTCTACGGTTTGTGCTAGATAGCACGTGCTGCTCCGCTTTGTTTCTCCTCTTTTCGGATAGTTTTCACATCAGGTGTAGCATTTACCATGGCTGACAACAACACAGATGTGGTCAAGATGTTTGCTGCTGAGGACAGATTGGATGGGGACAATTACCCTATGTGGGCTTACATGATACAACATGTTCTTGTGTCGAAGGGCATCTAGAATATTGTGCAGGGCATTGATGTACGTCCTTGTTTTGAGGATGTAGGCGATGTTGAGGATGTCGCAGGTCTTGCAACAAGGATTGCTGCTGTTAGAGCTGTTTTGCCTATAGCAGAACAAGCTTGTTGGGATGTAAAGGATGCGCAGACTCATGCATTGATTGCGTTGTCTATAAAGCGCACTATTACTCCTCACATTCATTCAGTGAAATCTGTAAAACAGGCTTGGGATATTTTGGTTGGTCTTTATGCAAGCCGCAATGAGGCAAAAATTGCATTGCTGCGTAAAGAGCTGAAGTTGAAGATTATGCATGAGCAAGATGATATGAACACTTTCCTTGTTGGTATCAAGGATATCAATGAGCAACTTGTTTCTGTAGTAGGTGAAGTCATTTCAGACCCTTCCCTTGTGAAGACTGCCCTTGATGCTTATCATATTTGTACTAGACTTTTGCCAGTACTTGGAGACTTATGATCCAAGGAAATGCTAAAGTTGTCAAGTTTGATGCATTATGCACATTGCTGTTGGAAGAGTCACTTTTCAAAAAAACAGGACTAGACAGCGCACAATTGAACATGCTTTTATTGCTTCTCAAAGAAAGGGTGGTAACAACAATGCAATCACTTCTTACACTACAAGAGGTTGTGTGCACTTGTGACGTTGTTAGCGACGGAAATACATTGGGTTTTTATACTCCTCGGCATCGCCAAGACTGTCGCTAAGAGCATCGATACGGGAACATCGCTATGAGCGTCGCTATAACGGTTTCTATAAGCATCGCTATATAGCGACGATCATAACAACGTTTATATCAACACTGCAGAGCCTTATATAGCGACGGTTATAGCAACGCTCGAGAGATTTTTTTTTGGTGGCAGAGCATTCAACCATTAACCATATTGAATGTTTCAATAATTGATTCACCTTTGAAAGAAAGTGCAAGCTTAGATATAGACCCAAAGTAGTCACCCACAAGACAATATAACCATTAACTCCATCATCCATAGTATTGTTGGCAGAATAAAGATACAAAACTGACAAAAGTAAATTGATGAAAGTAAATCAATGACAATTGTACACATCATAGGCAAAATCACTTGATTGTTAAACTTTGCAAATGTAATAGTTACAACACCATTGTCATTAGTGAAAAAATATACATGGTTTTCAAAAAGACGTATAAATGTCATCTCATGATACATATGCTATGATAAAAGGAAACTAATTCTATCTAGCTACGATTAGACTGATGTCGTCTAATCAAACGTCTCATCACGTCCAAGCAGCGTATCTTTTGGATTCTACAAAAAGAAACAATAAGACAACTTTATGTAAGTATAAACATATAATTTATAAATAAATACAACAAATAGAAAAGAGTAAACCGTGAGAACTCAGAATGTTCATCAAGGTGTTTAAGACCTTCTTGCCTGCATACTCGCGCTCGTATGATGTGGGGTCACGTCCTGTCATCGACCACTGTCAAAACATACAAAGAATCCATTATGTTAGAATTTAAAAACCCCTAAACCCTAAACTATGAAACCTAAAGAGCAATGCAAAAACACTTACAAAATTGGCCTCAAATGATCCCACCCGCCGCTCCCCAAGTGGTGCGAGCTCCCTGCCTCTACTTGCGCTTTGGATGCCTCCTTTTGTTGCTTCCACTTGTCGGGATTCTCGTGCGCTGCTTTCTTTGCATTCTTCCAATCTTCCTTGGCCAGCCAATCTGTCTGGTATCACTTCCTATGCTATATTTTTTTGTACACCTATATTTTCTTATTGTGGATTTTCATGGTTTGATTGAGTCCATTTATTATGTCTTGTTATCTATCAATAGAGATAAATAACTTTGTACATGCTTTAGTTAATTAACATAGAGTTTAGTCTTATTGATAAGCCTTGAGGTTAGGAGGCTGTGACTTTAGGTTAACTCATTTACTTGACCTTCTAGTACTAGTTGGCAAAAATATTTAAATGTTTGAGACCTTATGAGGGTTTTAGGCATAGAGAGGCTTGCTCACTTCATAACAAAGAGCACTAGTAAGAATACAAAGGATATGGAAGCACAAAAGTGCCACAAGTGTAAAAGCTTAAGCTGGAGAAGAAATCCCAGCTGGATTTTGGTACTTCACTCACGTATAGCCTATGGTATTAGAGTCCTAGAGATTCCTAGTGGAGCACTTTTCCTTGAGAAGCAGAAAACCTCAGGCATACAAAATAAGCACTCATGAAAAATGCTCTTAAAAACAATGTGAAAAAAAATGAACAAGAAAAGAGCAAGAAAAATGAAAGAGAAAAAGAAAAGACTTCCATTTAGCTTAAAGTAAAAATTCAAGCTTTTGTTTGGAGTTGTACAGTTAGTTCGCTTATCTCTCCTCATAAATACAAATAGGGAATCTTGCCTTTAGATAATTGATAGACTAGTACTAGAGTGACTGTTTTAACCTTTTGTCATAGCTTACTAATTGATAGACTCATCCATAAGCCCAAAACTCTTGTTTAATTATTTTTAGCAAGTGCAATTTATTTGTCTTTTATTGGAAGTTTAACAATTCATAATTCTTTGCACTTAGTCATTCCATGATGTGCTTTACTTTGCCTTATGACTTATTTGCCACATGATTATGCTTGATACTTCATTGCTTTTGTCTTTTGCGGGCACATTTTTCTTGGAGTGTTCACCACGACATATCTTTGTCGAGGATGACAAAGCCTAGGAAGGGGGGAATGTTGGATGCATCCAACGTCAGCAGCCATTTTCACCTTCTCATGGACATTATTTTTCCATTTGCTATGTATATATTCGTGGGATCACATTGAGTTCCAAGTTGTATCTACTTATTCACTTCATGTATTTTGGGCGGATGGCCATAAATTTTAAAACCCTAGGTATATAAGTGAATGTAGCTCATGTGAAAAGGGAGATATCATTTTGAGACAAACCTAGAGTAGAGAAGGAGAAGATGGAGGCTATGGAGGTGGAAGCATGGAGCCACATGTACTCTCTTCAAGGACCGATTGTATGCATGCAATAAAAATGAGTCCTTTTGCCTTTCTCTTGCTTTTCATTAAGTTGTGTATTAGTGTCTTGACGGTGTAGATTAAGAACTAATCGCTCTCTAATTCTTGATTGCCTATTATATGTTTGATTCTAGTAGTGTGTGCATGATTAGATTAGTGTGTAGATTAAGGATTTGTGCATGCATTGCTCTAATCATAACTCCATGAGTTTGGGTGAGCTTATGATTAAGATGTGACCACGAGGATTAGTAGAGAATGCAACGATTAGCAATCTTGATTAGCATAAGGGTTAGCGTGTGTGCATATACTAATCCCCTTCATTAGTTCTCTCTTCTTCCTATTGTAGACAATCTCATGTGATTTCTCCACTCAATTCTATCTCATTTCTCTCACACAATCACCCATGTGTGATGTTTCCATGCCCTGGCCGGGTCACTACCATCCTTGGATTGATAATTTTGTTGATTCTTTGAAGCTGTGCTACAAGGGAGTTAACACGCCGTCTCACACGAGACATGAGGGGTAAATTCTAAACTTATCAACAATGAACATTTCTATATGGAGGGGTAGCAAGTCTAGGCTTAGGAAAAAACCCTAGAAACCCAGCTATGCACGAAGTCCTATGACACAAAATTGACCATAGCGGCCTATCAACTCACCAAATTGGACAAGACTTGAGTTGTAGCATGCCCCTATATAGTAAAACACTTTCATATCACCAGATGACGATTTGGTAGGGGTCGAGGGGGTCCCAAGTAAATAATCTAGGTTTTTGTCATATGCCAGAATTGGATTCTGACTCCGCGGGCAGCTTATACAATGGGTCTATACACAATGTGCCTAGACGGTTTTATGGAAACAGTCAAGGCAAGCTCTCAAACAACAGAAAACAACTCGAAGGCTACAAAGCGTCAAATTTGACATATGCAGTCAAACTGACTCCGAATGGACCCAAACTGGATGAGTAGTATTAGGAGTGACAAGTCCATAGCTTCAAAAGTGACTAACCAACTCTACATGCTAAGTAGTCACAAAAATTGGTGGTTTCAGAGTCGTCAAGAGCACAAAGTGATGTTGACACAACCGAACTTTACCAAATTCATCTTAGGACTTGTTTTAGATGTATTGAAGATGTTTAGGTCATCAAATTGTCAATTCTTGCCAAAAAAGTGACTGCTGTAAATAATCACAATTATTTACTTTTATGCTTGTTTGGCTTGAATTTCATTGTTTCACTTCACCTACCACTTGTACACATCTATTACATGCCACATGTCAAGTATGAGCCAAAATGATCAAGAAAAAGTCTTATTTTACCAAAAACGCACCAAAGTGTTTTCAATCCAAACTTTGGGTTAACTGTCACATTTTTCATACAAATCCCCCCATATCTCACACACAGACTCTACATCATGCCTAGAACCAGGTTGCAACAAAAAAAGTACAAGTTTTTGCCAAAATGGATGCAATTTACAACTTTGACCTTATGGGACCAAAGAACATGATGTCCGAAGCCCACTAATCAAGCTTGAGCAAGTTTGGATCTCAAAAACTCAAAATCTCTTTATATTTACTGTTTTAGAGTCTAAAAGCCTAAATTTGGCACCATTTTCACCCAGTGCACTCAAATGAGCCCACACTTCACTTAGAGTACCTAAATGCCATATGTTTCAAGCTATGATGTAAAAAATACAAACATTTGGAAAAAATTCCCAGCTGTAAATAATCGCGATTATTTACTTTTGTTGCAAATTTTGCATGAACTACATGATTTTGATCCCTACATGTTTTTATGTATCTATGCATGCTCCAAAATTGATTTGAAACAAAATGGACATCATTTGCCAACAATTCAGACTCAAGGCATTTCAAAGCGGAATTCATAGAATTTTCTAAATTTGACACTGTATTCACTTAACAGGAGCAATGCAAGCGGCTGCTGAGAAGGCATAGAAAAGGGTGTCCCAAAAAGATAAGCTGCACGAGTTGCCACCGTACCAGTTTGATCCAAGCTCAGTATGAAGACAACAAAGGCAACCTACTTGTCTAAAGAACAACTTGAAGAAAAAAGCACAACGATTTTCATCGGTAGATTCAAGAGTGAAGAAGGACACCAGGTAGAATTACAAATGCTACTTAATGAGGTTTATGATATAGCATCAAAGCCAGACACCAAGGAAGCCAACAGAAGGCTGGGGCTTCAAGATTTCTATGACCAGGAACCATGCGGAGTGGACTTCCAAAGGGCATATAAATTGCTATCCTCAATCAACGAAGATGGGTCGGCCCAAATCACGGATCAACAGGGGAAAAAGGTTGAAGTGGTGATCACTAAAGAAATAGTGGCCGAGGCACTGAAGCTGCCAACAAAAGGTATGACTATGCGGGCAAGAGATAGAAAGACAATAGGTACTTTTACCAAAGATACTGGTACTGCCACATTTTTTGATCTCATCCAAAGGCAAGTGGAGGATCCAGCTTGCCTCTACAATCAACATTTTCACTTCCTCTCAAAGAGACCGCCATGATACACAACTCCAAACCATGTAGTTGCGACTACTTTCACTCAAGTATTGAAGTCAACAACGAGGCAAGCAATAGATCACACATAGTATATGCTTACAACACTGAAGGGCACGAAGAAAGAGGGAAATATCACATATCTGAGCACTCCAAAAGTGCTAACAAGAATAGCATATCATGCTATTGGAATGGCTGACAATTTGCCGCCAGCCCCAAATCTGAACACATGGATCATTTCAACTCAACCTTCTCTGCGGACCACTAGATCAACAAAGAGAGTATACAAATCAGATGAGGAATCTGCAGTGAAATATTTGACAATGAGGAAACCATGGCAAGGAGGGAAGCAATGAAAAAGAAAGCAGTGGGATCTCACCAAGAGGAGCCGTAGCAAAAGAGGGCTAGATTTGAAAGAGAAAAGTAAATATATGAAAGGAGCCACCAAGCTGCAGGTGAAGACCCCAAAAGATGGAGTCCAAGAGAGGTAAAGGGACCAAGAACCAAGAACCAAGAATCCTACAAAGAAGGTTCCAAAGGATCCCAAAGATTTGCTCGAGCAGATGTATACGGAAGTTGAAGCTTTAAAGCTGAAGGAAGCTCTAGAATCTCAAAGAAAAGCAACGGAAGAAGCGGCTGAGCAATAGAGACATGCAAAATCTGCCAAACAAAGTGAGTCACATCTTGACCAAGAGGAGATGTCTCCAAGACCCTCTTCACCAAAACTACGGAATAAGAAGATCATCCCATGCCGAGTTTAAGGCCTTTACCAGCATATAAAGCTAAGGAAGACCACGCAGCAAAGGAAAAAGAGCATGAGCAACAGGAAGAAGCAAATTTTGAACAACCCAAGGAAGCCAAAAAAATTGCAGTAGGACCTTCCTCTACAACAGCTCAAGCCAAAGCAGTTGAGGCATACACAAAGCCTCAAGGAGAAGAACCACCTCCACGGCCACAAGCAGAAGCCACTACACCAACAAAAGAGCCACAAATCGAAACAACCCAAACTTCTAAACAGTCCCAGGTAGAGCGTGAAGACTGGGAAACTAATGATGAAGTCATCATGCATGTAAATGAGTATGCAAATCAAATGCAGTTGATGAAAAGCAAGATGAGAACACCTGCACTTAGCTGCAGTGCCAAGGCTAAAGAGCCAGAGCAAGTGATTGATGCTCTACAAGGAGAGCTAGAAGATAGAATGCACGTCATTGAAGATCTTCAAGGGAAAATTAAAGAGCTAAACAATGAAGCAAAAATACACCAATTTGCAAAGGAGAAAGAACAGAAAGAGATGGAAGAGCTGGGAGAGCTCCTGACAAAGTTATCTGATGCATGCAAAAGCAAAGATCAACAACTGACAGAAGTAACCAATGAACTTTTAACCACTACTTTGTCAGAAAAAAAGATCCAAGTGTAGCTCGATGTAGCTAATGTCTCTTTTTAGTACTCTCATCAATGAATCAATGGTCAAGTGGCATTTATAAGACACATAAGAGAAAACCCCGCTGTAGCCTCAATCAAGGGAACATATGAAGTCTACAAGACTTTAGAAAAGAGGAACAAAGACTTGAACTTGAGCTGAAGCTGGAACAAATGCAAAGACAAGACCTTGCATTGATGCGGGTTCAAAGAGAAGAGAAATTGCTCAAGGAAATAGAAGAATTGAAGAGAATCGATCAACTGTTAAGAGAGGGACAAACAAAAACTCAAGAGGAGGCATGAACCTCTAAATAGACAACCATCAACATACCATCAATTTCTTTTGTTGATATGGAAATACAGCCACTGTCAAAAGGGCTCGCAGGAGGTCAGATTTTCAAGTACCAATCATTGAAGCCGAGCAAGTGCCAATGGTCCAGCTTTCTAAAGTTGAGGAAGATGCACTCAAGGAGCAGATGGTCCAAGAAGCACATGCTGAATGGAAAGCAGGAATGGATTGGGAGTTGAGAGTTCTCAACTCATTAAATGTAACTCAGCTCACTCCCAACCAAATCAATGTTCAATGGCATCAGCAATCGCTGCCCTACCCATTGATAAAATTGGAGCTACTACAGGTTAAGGAAAAACTTTACATGGATATGTAGGTAGAAGGCTTAGATGATATCCACCCAAAATGGAGAAGGAATTGGCTGAACAAGAACTCTAGATACCTAATTTTCTTCACAAGAGCATCTGTAGCCCTACAAAAGGACCCTACATTCTATCTTGTACCAAGGGTAACAACATGGCAGACACACGATGCACTGAAGAAGAAGAGGCCAACATGGCTAAATTACCTACGACTACCAGCTCCAGAGCAGGGATCAGCAACGGAAGAATACATGGTGAAAACCCTAACAGGCGCCATGACCTTCTTCAAGAGCCTCCCTAACCTCTCATATGAAATGCTTTGTAAGATCTGCAGAATGCTGCTCGCCTACTATAACATTTGATGGACTAGTAACTTGGTTGTAGCGGAAAATAGCATGAACATAGTGAGCATTTCATTAGAATAGATTCACAATTGTTGGGATAGCGGGCTAGGGAGGATGCATGGTGGTGCAGATGGAGGTGTTGCAGAAGGCGAGAGAGAGAGAGACGACACAGAAAAAATCACGCTATGATTGAATTGATTAAAGTGTAAACAACCTTACAGTATATAAATAGACAACTTTCCATGCAAGACTTGAGCTCTAAGTGAACCTAACGTGCATGCTATAGGGGACAATGCCCACGGGCTTGACATACCTAACAATCCCCCCCTCAAGCCCGAACTGGACAAGCAACTCATGATACCTCGAGTTTTTGGTGTACTCATCAACCGTGAGTTTTAGGTTTTCTCACAACCAAAGGATTTCTGGTTTATCCATAACCTGGTGCTATGTCAGTAACCCCCCCTTGAAGAGATAGGGTGTAGGCCAAATATGTAGCTACCAAAAATGGAGTTTTTGGTTCACTTCCAAACCTTGGGTTTAAGGTGTACTCAGTAACCTCATGAGAAGCGGACAAAACGGTACTTGAGAACAAAAATGATAAATTGGGAGGTCTTACCACTCATGGGTGGCAGTGTCTATAGCCCGTACAATTTATTTTGACTAAACAACATGAAAAGAGTTAATCTAATAAATTTCCTCATCGACAGAATATATTGGAGATTCAGTGTCTCCCTCAACCACATGAATTTGAGTTTTACCCTTTTGAAAACACTTATTTGATGGATGATTTGTTTTACCACAGTGAACACAAGGATTCTTCTTGAAACAATCTTTCGTCTGATGATTGTTGCGCCCACAAATGGCACAAGTTCTGGTTCCATTGAATGGTCGAGATGAAGCTGCTGTAGCAACACATTTAGTGACTGCATATGCACTGGAAGTATCAGAAGAACTGGTGGGTGACACGGCATTCGAGACTGTATATGCCCTGGGAATAATAGTAGAATTGGTACTAGGTACCCTGCGTTCTTCTTCTTGCAATGAATTGATGATACCATCCAAGGAGGGCAGCGGATCTTTCTCTTTTAAAACAGTAACAATCTGATGAAATTTGTCAGTCAAACTTTTTAACAAAATGGCTATGAGATCTTCTTCTGGTACTGAGGCTTCGACATAAACAAGTTGAGTTCTAATACTCTTCAGTCTATTGGCTAAAGCTACAATATTTTCATCTTCATGCATGCAGATGGAATATAATTCCATTTTAAACTCATTTTTGAATGCTTAGCTTTGGCACCGAAAAGATTCTCTAACTCTATCCAGGCAGCACTTGAAGAATCGATATCGTCCAAATAATGAATAAAATCATCTTCTAAGGAGGTTAGGATAATACCAAAAGCTTGTTCGTCTTTCCTCTGTAGCTCAGCAGATAGTGCTCTTGTAACTGCAGCGGATGTGCCGGATTTGTCGGCTGCGAGAGGCCTGACCACATTCCAAAGATTTTTCCGCATTAGATAACCTTTGACTTTAATTTGCCAGGTATGGAAACCAGATCCATCAAATTTGTTGACTTTTGATGCCATATTTGACAGACAATTGAATTTAATTTGTTCTCGAAAATGCCGAAATTGAAATTGCCAGCTATCGAACTATTGCAAAACTGATATTGACAGCTTTCAAACTTGAAGCCGATCATCAAAATGCGCACAAAAGACTTGATGATTTGCCTAGGGTGTGAATGCCCACTTGCTTGAAGGCCAAATGTAAAAAAAATAGGGTGGCCAATTAAAACAAAGGTGGAAATAAAATTCTGACGATTTTCTGCTGCTGCAGACAAACACACAGCGATGGCGAACGGGCTTCTGCTTAGCCTTTAGAGGCCGAGTTGGAAGGCCTTGCAGTGTCGAGAATGCAACACCTTTCTAGAGCAAACCCGTTGATGCAGGTTATGCCCAAAGTGGCGCAAGTTGACATAGGACTTTGCCTTGCTACCAGCGGCAGTTCCTGCACGTGCTGTATTGAAACATGCCGAGGCCGAGAGCACAATCTCTGATAGCAGTTGTTGAAGCAGCCTATGGTGGATGTAGCCGCTTTGAGTTGGATATGAAGGCAAAATGGGGGGTAACCGTGTCAAGGACTACGTACCAAACCGGTTGTGACTTGAGATGCCAGCGCCAAGGATCACTTGCTTTGCTGCAGGAGCACCAAAGCTCTGATACCAGTTGTTGGGACAGCGGGCTAGGGAGGATGCATGGTGGTGCAGATGGAGGTGTTGCAGAAGGCGAGAGAGAGAGAGACGACACAGAAAACTCACGCTATGATTGAATTGATTAAAGTGTAAACAACCTTACAGTATATAAATAGCCAACTTTCCATGCAAGACTTGAGCTCTAAGTGAAGCTAACCTGCATGCTATAGGGGACAATGCCCACGGGCTTGACATACCTAACAACAATGAGCTTAACAAGAGTGCTTGGGTGGAGAGAGCAACAAAAAGCATAAAACCTAGTTAGATAGCGTGAACAATACTTCAAAAGAGAGAGAAATTAAGCTATTTACAACAGTTGAGGACCGGATTTACATGGAGCCGGTCCCCCCTCCAAAAGGCTTTGTATTATAGGTTTCTCCCATCAAGAGAGACATTTTACAATACAACTCTTTGTGTTCCTTCAATACTAGCTATTGCAATGAAGATGGAAGCTTCAAGCACTAAGCAAAACACTCATAAAACACAACATCAATTCCCTCACGGTCTCAAACACAAGACCTCACACACCTTCAAAGATGGTGAGAGCTAGCGGGGTATGAGAGTAGATTGAGAGGAAGAAGGAGTAGTCTTACGAGAAAGATGTACATCTCCTAACATTATCACTCATATTAGCATAGCATAGCTTAGTAATTAGCATGGTAGAGGAGGTGAGCATGCATTGAAGCTTGGCTCTTGGTTGGATTTGCATCACAAAGCCAAGAGTTGTTGGTGTAGGCCTCCCTTCTCACAAGCTTGGAGTACGTGATAAGATTTCCATTAAAGCTTGAGAAGGAGAGAGAGAGTCTTCTTGCTCCACACATGAGATTTTCTGAGTGTGTGTGATAATGACTTGACAAATTCAGTCCCCTATCTCTCTCTCTTGGTCGACCGCTCTTGCATTTTACTCATGCTAACACCCCATTAGACCTCTCCCAGCTTAGCCAATGAAATTTAAGTAGCATAAGTGTTGACCGCTGGGTCAACAACACAACACAACTCAAGTTTCATACCAAAGTTTTATCTTCTGCGAGTTATGAAATGCTGCGGATTATGGCTATAAACGTCATTTGTAATGAGTAGTTATTCTAGTTTCAGAAGCCGGGGTGCAATGGCACTTCTAGATTGTAAATACAAAGCCATTTGACCTTTCAACCCCATTTTTGGTTAAACCTAAGGTAGCCTTAGTATATAAGGTACCTAGGTCATTTTGTAAAAAGACTTTTAATCATAATCAAAACTTGAGCGCTGCAGTCTACTGTGTGTGAGAGAGAAAGAGAGTGAGCGTGAGCTTTATCCTCCCGCTACACCGGGCTTGCTCAACACATTGGAGATCTGAATGCACCATTGCTGGAGGCTCAAGGAGAGCTACGCGAACACGCCAAACATTCCACGCGAGAAGAAGCGCACATGCCGACGCATCTACGAGCTATTTGTGGCCGTAAGTGTATCAAACGATGTCTGTTTTCTGCATGCTAGTAGTCTATAGAATCGTGGCAACATAAGCTACGCATAGGTACTCATAAATTTCAATTTCGGGCACTTTCAAAATTCAGCTTTGTCATCCTACGCGTTTTCCACAGATGGGTTTTGAGTGTAGAAGCTTAGGGATAGGTGTATCCTAGTGAGGGGATGGTGTTCCTTAAGTTTCGTACGAATCTGGCATGATTAGGTGAGTTACCTTCCGTATGTGTGTATGTTGCTAGGTGGTGTAGTTGAGAGCAGTGAGGTTCGTGATTGTGGTTTAGTTGGCCTTCCAGAGTGTTGTATGTGTAGGATGGTCTCAACCTGACAAGCTAAAGAGATTTCCTCCGTGTGCCTATCGTGTCATCTGTGTCCTCGATTGACATTATGTTGATCTAGGTAGTGTTTGCATGCACTTCATGGGTGTGTGAGTCGCTCCCATCCAACATTGGTGCCATTGGACCTAAGTAGGTTTCCTATTAACACTCATGTGATGGTTGCTTGATTTAGTTTTGGCTAAAGAAAGCATTTTTCTTAAGTGGATACGGAAGAGGATATTCCGCGATCAAGTGGATAGCCAGGAAGTGTGTGTCTTGCCGAGGGTCTGCGACTAGATAGGTTTAGTTAGGATCTGTGGATTAGAGTAGTTGTTGGTGGTCGAGTGATTTGTGAGGTGATAAAACCGTTTACTAGTCCGTGTGTGGCAGTGAAGCATTTTTCTACTCATAGATGCAAAACCCCATATGATTTGAAGGAGTAGCTTTAGGTAAGTGATCCGATTCTGATCTAGAGCTATTCAGCATTGAATTATTTGCTAAAGTGCTTAATTGCATTTGAGATCACAGAAAAGTGTGCTTTTGAGGGTAAAAATGCATTAAACAAGCTTTTGTGGATATTTTTGTATGACTGACTGATGCATATAAAAGAGCATTTGCAAGGGTTCTGTGAAGAAAACCTGCAATTCTGTAAACATAGACATCCTACACGTAGGATGTCTCAAGGGGGTTCTGGAGACTAAATTTGAAAATTCTGACTGCACCAGTGTGTTCAGAGGGTAGGTTTTACCCTAGTAACATATTGACTTGGGTGTTTTTCCCTATTTTTGTTGACCAAAAGCCAAAAGGCGGAGTCAGAAAACGTAAAATTTCAGAAAAGGCTTAAATTGAGTGATTTTTGCATGTTTTTGAAACTGTGAAGCATACTTGCACTTGTTGAGAGCATAAGGAAGCATCAAAGACACTTCTGTCTCAAAAAATCAGTAGTAGACATCCTACGCGTAGGATGTCTACAGGGTGATCTGGGCACTTTTTTGAAATTTGAGATTACAAGTGTGTTTAGAAGGTAGGTTTTACCCTATTTTCACCTGGAAAGTGGAAATTTGACCATATCTTGACAGGATAAGACCAAAAGACGAGAATGGCCAGGCATCCTACCCAAATTGTGCCCAAGGCATAATTTTTGAGACCAAACCATAGGGTGACTTCATGTGCATGTTCTAAATGTTGTATTGAGTGCATGTGATACATTTCATCTCATTTGGGTCAGTGAAAGGAAGATTGAACAGACTTTAGCACTTTTGATTGAAAAAGGCAAGAACAGCTAAAATTTGGGACTTTTGAAATCCAAACCAAAATCTAAGCATACCACTGGGTTACTGACATCAAGGGGAAGCTGTGGGACAAGTCTGGGGTCAAACAGGCCAAAAAGACATCCTACGCGTAGGATGTCATATGTGTGATTTTGCATTCTAAACAAAATTCTGAGCATACCACAGTGATCAGAACCTTAAGGAGAGTCAGTGGTTCAAATTTGGGGCAATTTTGAGCAAAAAGACATCCTACGCGTAGGATGTCTACTGCATGATTTAGAGGCCAAATTCAAATTGTGGACATAGCAGGGTGTTGTATAGCCTTAGGCAAGCCTCCTAGTCAATTTTGGTCCAATTTGGAGTTGATTTGACTTGGGAATTCATCAGAACAGACATCAGGCTTCTGGAACAGATTCTTGATCATTTGACCAACCTATAGGTGTCAGAATCAAAAAGTAAAATTAGCTGTGAGTTAAGCATATCAAGGGGAAGCTATAGTGCAAGTTTGAGCTGAAACAGAGCAAAAAGACATCCTACGCGTAGGATGTCTCCAGCTTGATTTAGGACTCCAAACCAACCTATGAACACACCACTGTGATCAGCACATCAAGGAGAAGCTGAGGTGAAAATTTCAAGTCATTCTGAGCAAAAAGACATCCTACGCGTAGGATGTCTCAAGGCCATTTTTAGGTCCAAATGAAAATCTGAGCATACCATTGTGTTGTTGCACTTAAGGGGAGTCTCTGGACCAAATTTTGTTAAATTCTGAGCATATAGACATTCTACGCGTAGGATGTCTCTAGGCCAGTTTTAGGGTCCAATTGTGCTTTTGACCGTACAGAAGTGTTCACAGTGTCACAGAGATTCCAAATCTTTTTTCAAAATTGAATTTGGACTCATTTTGACCAGTCTAATCTGCATTTCACTGTTTTGGCCATAACTTTCACAAACGCTATCGGATCGGAAAAGTTTTTATATCAAAACGTAGCCTGAGAGCGACTCTACAGATCTTAGAGCAAAACTTGAACTAAATGCATGCTGACGGCAACCATTTAGGTCAATGTTGAAAAAAACGTCGTTTGAGGCCTCAAAATACATCTGGAAGTCAGGGGTGTCTAAAAGCGACAATTTGCGAGAATTGTGACGAAACGGTTGTGGTTTTGGACATAGTTTCGAATTTTCCCTAACCAAAGAACTTGAACACAGTGGACTAAGTCTACTTGAACCAAGCAAAATCTCTTAAGCCGAGAAATCATGTCTACCCTAGATTCAAACGCAACTTACACAAGCTTGGAGATCCCGACGATAGAGGAATATCCTCCCACAATGGATCTTCCAAACTTGCAATTGATAAAGACCCATCTTGTTGAAAGAGTTTGGATGATTGGTCATGAGAGTGAAGGACTATATAGATACATTGACGACAATGAGGTCAATCTTTATAGGTGCTCAGATCCATACCTAGAAGATATAACGGATTACAAGCTCTTATATGTCTACACATACGGAGTCGACTGTCAATGGAGATCTATAGTTGTCGACAAGTATGGACGAGAATACAAAGTTGTAGAAAGCACAAATCCACAGACTGTACTAGAAAGAGGTGGATATTTGGTCAATGAAGGACCACAGATGCCTCCACCAAACACGAGAATTCCTATAGGAATTCGAAGAAGAGAGCCACCAGGATTCCCTTCAAGAGCAATAACGAGAGAAGGATTGGGAGAGTCTAGGGTTAGACTTGTAGACAATCGACGAGTTAGACCATCCCAAGTCCAGAAATGGGTAAACAGAAAATACTCCGGAGATAAAGATCCGAGAGATCACGTAGCGGCTTTTAGAAGAGTGATTAGAGTAGAGGAAGTTTCAGATTTTGCGACACAGTTTGCGGGATTTGGATTGACTCTAGAAGATGATGTAGCTACATGGTTCGACTCGGTGGAAAAATGGGATTTTGAGACCCTAGATAAGCTGTTTGAGGAGTTTATTGAAGAATTCTCGCCAAAAGGCATTGCTCACAACACGGTATCGCAAATCCATAGATTCAAACAGAAAGAGGATGAATCAGTACGCAAAGCATCACTACGGCTCAAGAGATATGTTAAGCTCTGTCCAAGAGCGGAATTACCTACGCAAGCACGACTGATGCTGATCTTTATCCAGGGAATGAGACATGCGGGATTTCAGAAGGATCTGCATATGATAAGGAGGATGACGCTAAACGAGTTGATCAAAGAAGCTCTTTATGTAGTGGATAACTGTGAGGCATACAAAGAAAAGGACTTAAGGAGTCAAGGAGATAACACATCCTCTCAGCACAGTGTTTCACAGATAAATGAGTCCATTTCCAAGCCAACGACATCTATTCATCAAGAAAAGCTTATCGAAGACTTGGTCAAGAGGTTGATTCCTCTTGTAAGGTCTGATTCGGGAGAGCTGAAGTGGTGTGAAATTGAGAGAAAGTGGACGAACCATACGGGGGAAGAATGCTATTATAGCATGAAAAATGCTAGGGAGAGGTATGTACAACCTGTTCCAGAAGCACCTTCTCCACCTAGATACATTACGGGGAATGCGCCAAGACCAGTAGGAGTTTTAAGGCCACAGCTTGTCTTAGGACAACAACCTCCGCTGCCAGGTGCTAGAATTCCGGTAGACATGAGATACATGCCAATGATGGAAGCATCAAATAAACCAACGCCAGTACCAGCTACAATGTGGTATAGCAACCAAAGTAAGTATTACCCTTCGAAGCAACAAAATGTGAGAGAAACACATGGAGTGGTGAGGCCGGTACAACTGCCACCTCCTGGGTTTCAGCCGAAAGAAAGAAGGTATGAAATGGACAAAAGGACATTGTGATTCATTGCAAATAGCGGCTTATCTAGGTCAAAGCTTGCTTATAGCCTCAACCAGAGACAAATTGTCACAAAAGTCGTGACAACCACTTGGTCAAACAATGTCCTCATACGGAGATCACTGAAGTAAATGCCTATTGCCTTGAGTGTGGCATCACTCACTTGATCCCCGATTGCCCGAAAAAACCAAACCAAATCAGGAAAATCACGACAAATGTATTAGGGATTGTTCAGCTACCTAGTAGCTCAGAAAATGAAAATGTTGTACCATTTCAAGTGGTTACGAGAGCACAAGCTCAAAAGAAAGCTGATGAGAATCCAGAGACAAAGAACACGGAAAGTGACGTGAGTCCAAAGACAGATGATGGACCAAAGACAGACACACCTAGTCAGAAAACCAAGAGCAAACGAAATAGTTGGAAAGCTAGAAAGACTAGGATGAAAGCACGCAGGGAATGAGAGAAAAAATCCCTAGCTGAGAAGCTTACCGAAGCTGAGGAGAAGATAAAACAACATGAGGAAAAGGAGGCACCTTTTCCTACACAGATGGTTAAACCTCTAGAAGAACCATCCACGGATGAGAAATCGAGAAGTGCTAGTTCAGGAGGATCTGTGTTGGCAGAGAAGGTTAATGAGACATTAGATGCCCTCTTGAAAGCCTATGATGCGAGGCTCAAAAACAACCAAACCCAAGAACACAAGTGGATGACATATACCTATACGGAACTAGAAAAGCAAAGGTTTGAAATGTGCAAGAAAATGATTCAAACAGCCCAAGCTTTACTAGAACCAGTAGTTGCAAAACCTGAGGATGTGATCCGTGTCATGCCTACACAAGTAATCCCACCAAACCAGGAACTAAAAGAGCCAGATTCTAGTCATGAGCTCATACCAAACCTCAAAGACCCAGCATTAGAATGAGGGATGGTACTGAATACCACGGATAACTCTTCCGAGGGATTTCACCAAGCTATACCTGAGGATTGTAAAGAGATAGATGGTATTGATGAATTGTGGAAACAAGTCAGAGAGGCCAATGAAGCCGATGACCTAAGAAGACGAGTAGACAAGACTGGTGATGAACGAGGAGTGTTTCTACCACCATTAGAGGAATTTGAGACTGGATCTCAAATGAATCTAGATGTGAGATCGTATTGGGGAGAAAAAGGATCTGTACAATCTATGGATAGTCAATCCCATTCGCTACGAACACCACCTCCTACATGGGAGAGTACGAGACCAAGTCAGATGTGGTTGCAGTCCCATCAAAGAGACTGTCTCCCAACAAAGCCATCGATTCAAACGGGCTAGTAGATATTCTATCTACCCCAGTTACCTGTACAATAATGTTAGCCGAGTTGCTCAGACTAAGACCAAACATGTGGGCTAATGTGGGTAAATGTCTAGAGAAATTTGGTGTAAAAACCCCAATGAATCAAATTGAGGAAGGCATAAAAGAGCTTGAAATGCCTCAATTAAATACTAGGCCAGTGCCATTAAACAAGGTAGGTGAGTATTACGAGGGAGAAGATGGAAACACCACCCTTCCTGTGGAATTAAATGGTCTAAAAACCATGGCAATCCTTGACAGTGGAGCTGGTGTGGCCATTGCAACCAAAGACGTTTGGAAAAAATGGGGAAAACCTGCCTTGATATCCACACGAATGACCCTGCAGCTTGCAGACGGGCACAAGGAAAAGCCCATAGGACTGCTAGAAAAAGTACTTGTTACTTCTTGTGGCATTGAATATGAACACACTTTTGCTATTGTTGACTTTGGCAAGAAGAACAACTATGACATCATTCTGGGAAGACCATTCATGCGACAATTGAAAATGTTCCAAGATTGGGGTTATGACCATATATACCTGAGACATATGGAAACCATAACAAAGATAAACTTGAGGGACCATAGCTATAGGGATGTGACGAGAACACCGGTTGAGGAGTTTGATTCTGCCACAGTAGGCTTACCTAACCATGCAGGATCAGAACTTCCAGCTTGGTTAGGTAAGCCTAAAGAACTCTGGATGTGCGGAGCTTCACAATGTGGTAGCTTGAAATGTGAGGAATGTATCCTAGAGCGAGTTATAGAGGATAGCGACTATATCCCAGAACCATTTCCTGAAGAAGAGTTAGAGCCTTTTGGATGGGAACACATCTTGGCTACTCTGGACGTGTGCGCCGTGGAGGATGCTCCCACAACAAAGTTTTGTGATGAAAATGGCTATGATGTCGTTCCTTATTTTGCAATAAGTGTAATCTAGGAAAACGAAGAGAACCAGACATCAACAAGCTCTCGAAATAAGGAGCAAACAAAGAAATGTGGAGAATCAAAAGATGAAGAAGACGACGAGTTCTATGATGCTGTAGAACACTTTGAGCTTCAAGAAGATCAACGACCCGGGAATCAATGTCATCGCTACACGAATAAAGTGCATCAAAAGTGGATTCCAAAGTCCTCGGTGAAGACACAACCACCACAAGCATCCTCATACATGGCTCCTAATAAGGATGCAAAGACTCAGCTAGGAGGAATACGACCAGAGCAACGAGCTAACAATGCTCTAATCAATGGGCTAGAAAAGTCATCCAAGAAACTACCACTCACGAGAAAACAGACAGTAACTTTCCATTACCAGCCAAAAAATCAAGGGAAAGTACAAGAAGTCAACCTTGCTGAGGATAGTAGCGATAGTGATGAATCTTACGACATCCCCTATCATCAACTCAGGCCATCACTATCACCAACCCCTTCAGCAACAACCATGACAGGTCAAAAGAACAGGACAACAAGTCAAAGCCAAAAAGCTCGACAAATCTGGATACCAAAAAGCCAGATCGGCCAAAAACAGATATGGATCAAGAAGACAAAGATTTCTAATGACAAATCACAAGATCCAACACCAAAACAAAAACAAGGAAAGTGTGCACGAACGAGTAAGAACATCACAAAGTCGCAAGCTTTCACAACTCAGGTTTGGGCTCCAAAGAAGTTGATTCAAGCACAAAAAAGTCAGGAATTCATTTGGATTCCAAAACAACCATAGTATCAACTTTCAAAGCCTAAATCCCATCCCCAACCAAGCATACAAGGGCTGAAGCAAAAACCACTGTCGACTCACACAACAAAAAGGTGGATCCCAAAGAAGTCTCTTCAAACACAAACGAAGCACGGGCAAGTATGGGTTCCCAAACGAGCGTCAACAACAAAACAGCCAATAATCGCAAAGAAATGGGTCCCAAAGAAGAACAACAAAACTGCTGTCAGTGCATCGCCGCTTGAATTCTTACAATTCTTCCTACGATTACAGTACAGTTAGAAGAGAGCAAGTCGCTTCAATCAAGCAACGATACAGGAGCTTCAAAGACCATTACATTGCTTAGAATAGGAAGCCTCGCCAACAAATGCCAATAAGCAAATTGCTTATACCCACATCTTGAACAACATAAATCTTTTCCATGCATTGACTGTGTATGCATAATAGGGATACATTACAAGGCCTGCATAGGCACAACTTTTAATTGCCCAAGCACAACACATACCCTTTGCGATACCCTGTCGTAAAGGATGACTCCAAATAGGAAGGGGGGAGGCATTCTGAATGCGGACCTAATATTATGACTATTAGAGGGCAATGTTTTGTGAGATGCATTGAATTTTTGTGTTTTATTGTGATAAATTTTTGACGAAATTTAGAGTATATGCCCTCATAGTAGTGTTACAGAGGAGTATGGGGACAAAATCTATATATGAGCCCCTAGGGACATGTGTATAGTGTACATAGCATTTGGATTTCTATTTGAATGATTTTTCTTTTGTTAAGTTTTTTTAAAGATTTTCTTTGTTTAATTAAGAAAAAATAAAAAAATCCATAATCCACATGAAGAAAAGACTGACAAGAGGCCTGAGCACTACAAAGAGAAGAAGGTACAGGGAAACAATGAAAATTCACGAAGTATATCTCAGCAGCCACTACAACAGCCGAAGAACTTGTCACAAAGCAGTGTCAACATGCAACCGACAAGTCATACAAGTCAGAGTCGAGTAGCTAAGCAACAAAATGAGTGAGGTGTTAGTCCCAAAGCTTCAAGTAATATTCTCTGTGGTCTAAGCGTCTTAGCTATTCTAGGTACTGCTCAAGCTGGAAGAGTTGAGCATATTTACGTTGTGTCGCTCATGCGGGTATAGGTGAGCAAAAGAGTCGAAGTCTAAGTACTTAAGTCTGGTGAAGTGAAGGAGAAGGTCCAAAAGACACTCACATACTGAGCACAGTGAGATACGAGTGGAGAAAATTCTACATTGAAAACCCTTCTTGGAAAGGTGGAAGCTATTGAGACATCTTTTGATGTCACATGTGCTACATTTATTCCTCGAAACACCCATCATCTCCTTCTTTCACATTGCATGCTTTTGTTGACAAATTTCTCATATGCATATAGAGTGTCCCATAATTGGCACTTGCATCAGTCACTCTTTCCGTGTTTCACCCAAGCACTCACCTTTCATGAACATGTACTTCACGTCAACTGCTCAACTCCAATAAGCGCGTATACCAAAGGCATTTTTTTCCCACCGGGTTTTTTCCCTTTGGTCATCTAGGTTTTAGACCCTAATCTAAAGACACCTATCACCATCCTCTTGTACATATTCCTTCTACATCAACAATAAGGAAATACTCAAATCAATTGACAAATGAATTGGAAAACCAATTTCAGATCATAGCATGACAGACAGACTTTGCATTGGAGTGCAACTTGGCCTAAAGAAGTTAACGATTAGCCGTACAATTTCTACAAAATCCTTACAAAGTTGTCATTGGCTCACAAGATTAGAGAGCCAATCACTCAATTCTACAGATTGTAGAAGTTGTTTCTGAGAATCACAAATACTCCGAATTGACAGATTTGCTGGAGCAAATTATGGATGGAGCTTTCTCTATCCATGATAATAAGAGTCAAGTTAAACGACATTGGGTTCTTTTTGAATTTAGATCTGGCAGTAGACCTATAATGACAGAAACAGATGCTGTAGCTCGGAGCGTGGATGTGAAAGACATAAAGTTCGTCATTAATTATGATTTTCCTGAATCATGTGAAGACTATGTACATCGGATTGGACGAACAAGACAAGCTACTGCAAAGGCTATAATCTATACTTTCTTTCCAACAACAAAACGACAGCAAAGACCACATCGCCATCGACAATCAGGTCATGTCGGGGACGACATGAACGCAGAAGGGGGGAATGTTGACCGCTGGGTCAACAACACAACATAACTCAAGTGTCGTACCAAAGTTTTACCTTCTGCGAGTTATGAAATGCTGCGGATTATGGCTATAAACGTCATTTGTAATGAGTAGTTATTCTAGTTTCAGAAGCCGGGGTGCAATGGCACTTCTAGATTGTAAATATAAAGCCATTTGATCTTTCAACCCCATTTTTGGTTAAACCTAAGGTAGCCTTAGTATATAAGGCACCTAGGTCATTTTGTAAAAAGACTTTTAATCATAATCAAAACTTGAGCGCTGTCGTCTACTGTGTGAGAGAGAAAGAGAGTGAGCGTGAGCTTTATCCTCCCGATACGCCCGGCTCGCTCAACACATTGGAGATCCGACTGCACCATTGCTATAGGCTCGAGGAGAGCTACGCGAACACGCCAAACATTCCACGCGAGAAGAAGCGCACATGCCGACCCATCTACGAGCTATTTGTGGCCGTAAGTGTATCAAACAATGTCTGTTTTTTGCTTGCTAGTAGTCTATAGAATCGTGGCGACATAAGATACGCATAGGTACTCATAAATTTCAATTTCGGGCACTTTTAAAATTCAGCTCTGTCATCCTACGCGTTTTCCACAGATGGGTTTTGAGTGAGGGTTTTGAGTGTAGAAGCTTAGGGACATGTGTATCCTAGTGAGGGGATGGTGTTCCTTAAGTTTCGTACGAATCTGGCATGATTAGGTGAGTTACCTTCCGTATGTGTGTATGTGGCTAGGTGGTGTAGTTGAGAGCAGTGAGGTTATTGATTGTGGTTTAGTTGGCCTTCCAGAGTGTTGTATGTGTAGGATGGTCTCAGCCTGACAAGCTAAAGAGATTTCCTCCGTGTGCCTATCGTGTCATCTGTGTCCTCGATTGACATTATGTTGATCTAGGTAGTGTTTGCATGCACTTCATGGGTGTGTGAGTCGCTCCCGTCCAACAATAAGTGATAGAGTTCTGACATGTATCCCCCTTTCCCCTTTTGTGAGAGCTTTAAGTGCATGAAGTGCATGCTCTCACAAACCCATGAAGTGCATGCTCTCACAAACTTGATTTACTCTAGCCTAATTTATTAAGTGTTTTTAAATTAATTAAACTAGATTTACTCTAGCCTAATTCTCATTGGTCCACCTCCATGGCCATCCAATAGGATTTGAGTACACCTTGTGGGCATCTAAGCTAGAAAGTTGACATGTGTCCCTCATTCCCTTGTGTAAAGGAAGCTTGTGTGTGTGTGTGTGTGTGTGTGTGTGTGTTTATCTCCCATCCCTTACTTGCAAGGCTCGCCCCCTCCTTTGTAGGATTCATGAGGACTTTTGGTACACACACAAATCATCCAAGTTGTACTATGCTTTGACCATTAGACATAACCTTTAAATTTTGGAACCTTAGCATTTTGGAAGTCTTAATGGGGTTGAACCTTAGGGTCTTTAAAGCCTATTGTTGCACATTGATATTTTGTAGATGGACCCCCCTTTGGATCCCTATTTTTCCTCTTTGGATCCGTAATGTGGCCGGTCTGCCAGGTTAACCAATATTCTAGCTTTTTCTCCCCTGGTACTTCCCTATATTAAATGATCAGTTTAGCATGAAAAACATATTTAGGAGAATAAGATATTAGTTATTATGACATTACCTCTCTCTTGAAATCATAGTCGTCCTTGACTATGGGGTAGAGAAGATAAAGTCTATTCATTAGTCCTTTTCATAGTGGGTAGAGGATCCCTATCTTACCTTACGACATTGTTTCAGCATGGCTAACTAGTACATTTTGTGTTTGAGAGCCTAAGCTGCCACAAACATGTATGCACATTAGCTCTATCAATCTTCCATAGTAGAGTGACAAGCTCTACTTGGTGTTTGGGAGACGTTGTCTCCACAAACTTGATCTAAGCATGTAGACTACTTCACATTTGTTCACAATAAAGAAAAAGAGAGTCTTATATGACAAAATTTTTGTTTATTTAAACAATTGTACATTTGCTTACTCTAGGGAAGCATTGTAAGCATTGAAAAGGTTTAGGTTATCCTTTAATTGTATGCCTTGCATCCATCTAGTATCTTGAAAAGGATAATTCTTAAACTTAATAAGATATCATCGGATAGTCTTACCGCCTCTTAATACCTTGTCTTCATGTCGGAGAATGGATTCGGGCTGCAACACCTCTTTTTGGTCCTCGATCTCTGGTGGGTCTTCAATAGTTGATTCTTGAGGTGGCTCTCCTTTGTAAGGCTTTAGTCGGCTCACATGGAAAGCATTGTGTATGAACCAATGGCCGGGAAACTTGAGTTGATAGGCCATCTCATTGATTGGCCTAAGAATCTGGAAGGGACCATAGTACCTTTTTGCTAACTTAGCATAGTAACACCATTTTAGATAATTTGGGAAAATCCCGTTTTCCAAATTCTAAACAATGTGAGCGGGATGGAAACACACACAACGCCTCTATAATGACCCGACACACACTCTTGGGATGATACACACACACATTATGGGGCACCACTCGGCTTACACAACCAGCCTGGCCTAGACAGGAAACACACAGACGGAGTGAGAAGAGAGAGATTTCCCACTTGCCCACTCAACACTCACACATACACACTCACACACACACACACACTCTCAATTCAGCTCAAAGGAGGAAAATTGGTGTTGTTTAGACTCAATGAAGCTCAGCCCAACACCAATGGGGCAAATAGGTTACACAGTATTGAGGAAATACACCAGATACAACCACAAAGTTAAGCAGAGGCTTCACTCACCGGAGAAGATTACACAAAAAAACAACAGAAAATCTGTGAGGAATTTGGCAAAATGGACAGCGCCATTGTGTTCGGAACGCCCAAAAACCCCACCCTACAATGTCACAGTGCTCAAATCCGACCTCGGATGAGCAGTTTAGGGCCAAAAAATGCTCCAAAAACAGCAAAAATACACTGGCAGCTGTTCCTCCTCTCTTCTCCACGTTCTTTCTGGTCTTCTCTCATTTTTTTCAGTTCCCACACTTAGCTTTATTAGTTGGGCACCCGTGGCTTTTTAGATGACCTCAAACGGACCCCGAACAAGCCAAAAATTGACCTCGCAGTGCATAGTTGTCACCTTTTTGCATCATCCGCGCATCTGGCACTCAATTTTTCCAAATAATGTATCTCGCAACCACGTGAGGTGGCCCCAAAAAGTGGTCCTCATGATGAACTTTCTGCATAAGTATCACGAGAAAACACCCACGTCGTGTCCATACTTCTCTGCGTGCAAGTATTGACCCCGTTCGACCTCCTGACGCCACTCGATGCCATCTGACGCACCTGCTTACCTCATGTCGTCGGTCGGCGGATAGCTTCCTTGAGAAGTTTTATGTGCTACCAACTCCTCCTTATTGTAGAAAAAACACACTGGTACTGGTAATATTGAAAATCGATGCACTATGTACACCCTGTCCTACCTGTACACATGTGGGCCCCACGTAACCACCTGGCTTTGAAAAATGGGCAATTATTTATTTGATGCACCATGCATGTATATGTACATATGCGCAATCCCTTGCTCCAAAAAACTCCTGACATAATTTGCCCATCCCCTAGCCTGCTAGATCATTCATGATCAGCAACAGCAAAGAGAGATATGAGACTCGCCGCATCACAGGTCTCCTCATCCCTCATCAACACTGCTTGATCCATAGACAACTCATCTTGCTCCACCATCATCAATCTAGCATGATACAATTTAAGACGCAATCCATTTACCCTTGACTTATGTAGAACACCATCCAGGTTAGCCAGTTGATATGTGCCATTTGGAAAACACTCCACTACCTTGAAAGGGCCTTCCCACTTAATTTGAAACGTCTTTTGGAAGGTGTTGTCCAGCTTACTGTTGTAGCGCAAAACCAAGTCATGTTTCTTGATACCCTTACTTTTGACCTTTTCATTTATCTTTGCCAAAGCCTTATCCTGCATCTACCCATAATGCTCCAATGCACTCATCCTATCCAACTGGACCTCTTGTAATTGCAAGAGCCTCTCTTTGAATGCATCACTAGGCGGCCCAAGAAACTTCTCTAACATCTTGACTGCAGGCAACTCTACCTCCACAGGCAATAGTGCTTCCTTTCCATACACCAAATGAAATGGAGTAAACCCTGTACCTGTCTTCACCGAAGTACGGTAAGCCCATAATGCACTAGGCAATTCCAAATCCCAATTCTTTCCTTGGTGCTCTGTCACTTTAGAAAGAATTTGTACCAACTCACCATTGAATCTTTCATTTAAGCCATTACACTGCGGGTAATAAGGAGTGGTATGCTGGTGCCTAATCTTCATCTTTGTGCATAAGAAGTCTAGCAGTTTAGCTCTAAATCCTGGCCCCTTATCTGAAAGTAGCTCTAATGGCACCCCAAACTTGCAACATATTTCATCATACATAAATTTTGCCACATCCTTTGCAGTGATCTGTTTTACTGCTATAGCCTCTGCCCATCTAGAGAGATAGTCCACTGCCATCAAGATATAGCTTTTGCCCCTGCTTGTGATAGGTAACGGGCCTATTGCATCAATCCCCCACTTTTCAAACACATCAAACGACATAATGGTTTTTCGTAGCTCTGGCTTCAACACTCTCTTCCCAAATGCTTGACACCTATTGCAAGACCTACACCAATGGTGAACATCCTTGTGAAAACTAGGCCATACATACCCCTCTTGCAAAATCTTATGCAAGGTGATCTTTAGAGCAAAATGGCCACCACATGCGCCTTCATGTTTCTCTTCCAACACTCTGTAAAGCTCCTCCTGCCAAGGTACACGTCTCAACACGAGATCAGCCCCTTTCATGTATAAGACATCACCAATCAATTTGTACCTGTATGCTCTACGCACAAAACCATACTTCTTACACTTCTGAATCTCCTTTGGAATAATTCCTGTTAGCAAAAACTCCTCTTCTTGAGCCAAACTTTCCCTGCCATGATAAAGAGGTAAAGTGGTCCTCAACACAAATAGCTCCCCAATCATGCCTTGAGCTACTTCATGTGCTTCTCCATTTAGAGCACGTTCAATGTGTCTGATGCTCCATGCTTCGAACTTTTTTAATAGGCCTTTAATTCAGAAGCACATTTCCTTCAATGAGGTGTTCTTGCTCTTCCACACACCCAACACTTGCTTCACAACTAACAAGGCATCACCTTTTATGCTCAACCTTCTAACCCCATGCTTCAAACAAATGTGTAATCCAGCTTCCAATGTAGCATATTCAGCCTCATTGTTACTATGCGCATCCAACTTGAACCCTCTCTTGCATACTAGCTTCCCCTCTGGATCATAAAGTGCTATACCCCCTGAAGCTGCATCATGGCTCTTTCTGTATGAACCATCAAAGAAAAACACATGTGCATTGCTGATCTGTGGCACTTCTTCAACTACCTTTCTCACCACCTCTTCCTTAACAATAAGGGGATTCTCCTTGTAGGTCAACAAATCAGCTAGGGTAGCCCTTGTACTGTCTTCCACTAGAAAAGAGAACTCAAACTCTTGCAGCTCAATTACCCATTTCTTCACCACATTTGACATGTTAGTACCATTAACTAACTTAGTACCATTAACTAACTGTGGCAAAAAGGCATAACTCGTCAAGAAAACAAAAGGTCATGGTAGCAAGTAATGACGAAATCGTCGACAAGAAAATATTACACTGGCCATCACTAGCTCTACTTCCGAGAACTTTCTCTCCGCTACCAACTTCACTCGACTTGCACAATACACTGGCCTCATATAATGGCTGCCCTTCCCCTTTTGCAATAGCATGGCTCCAATGGAATCATCCCCTACTGATGGATTTACATAAAAAACTTTCTCCCAATCAGGAGCCTGCATGGCTGACAACCCCCCTAACACCTCTTTCACCTCTTGAAACACTTCTTCACACTTGTCATCCCATTGCAATGGATCATACTTTGCCACTTGCTGTAATGGATAAAGAAGCTGTGAAGACAATGGAATAAAACGTGCCATGTACTTCACTTTTTGTATAAAAGTTGCCAATTGCTTCGTACTCGTAGGTGATGGAAGAAGAATAATAGACTTAACCTTATCTGGATCAGCCTCAATGCCATTTTCTCACACCATATGGCCCAATAACTTCACCCTTGGCTGTGCTAGATGACATTTCTTTGGATTTAGTTGTCCTCCACATTCATCATATCGAGCCAATACCATCTACAGCTTCTCATGGTGTTCAGCCCTACTGCTATAAACACAGAAGTCATCCATAAAAGCTTTAACACAACTACCAATGAATGGTTCCAACACCCAATTTGCTCTCTCTTGATAGAAGGAAGGTCCATTTGACAACCCAAATGGCAATACTGTTTAGCAATAGCAGCCCCATGGCGTAATAAAAGTGGTCTTTGTGCGGTCTTTAAGAGCAATCTTCAATTGAAAATAGCCTGAAAAACCATCACACACACTGTACCTCTCATAACCTGCCACTGAATCCAAGATCTGATCGATGAATGGAAGAGGATATGGGTTCTTCTTAGTGGCTGCGTTTAAGGGTTTAAAATCTACACAAATTCTCCACTTCCCATCCTTCTTTGGACTGACTACAACTGGACTCACCCATTCTGTGGTCTCCACAGGGACTATGAACCCTGCCTTCAACAACTTGTCCACCTCTTCTCGAAAGACTTCCATTTGCTCTTGAACCATCCTTCTTAGCCTTTGCCGCACTGTCTTAGCACCTTCTTTCAGCTCTATATGCATCTCTTTGCCCTTGAACCCTCTGATCTCTTCATATGAAGTAATGAACAAATTAGGAAAACTAGCTAGCTTGTGCAAATATATATCCCTCTCCATAGCTGAGAGGTCTCCACTGATCATTTGTGTCATCAATTCCTGCTTCTTTGACAACTCAAACTTGGTTTGCATCAGCCCTTCAATCACTTCATAAGGCCCTTCACTTTCATCTTCAACCTCATTCGCAAATGCAACTAAACCAAACACCTCGATTTCTTTGTCCATCAAAAGAAATGCAACATCAGCATCCTCATCACTGCTGGTAGTGCTATCACTATCCTCATCTGTCACCGTGGAAGAGTCTTCATCACTAGACTCATCCTCATCTTCATAAAGCTCCTCTAATCATTTCCTTGTGTCCATATTATAAAGCTTCTTGGTACCTGTCTTTCCATAGAGGCTAATCGTACCATGTGGCCAATCTTGAACAACTCCCACTGCACGTAACCATGGTCTGCCCAGTATAATAGGATATGCTCCCAACCCTACTGGCATCACATGAAAATCAACCATTTCCTTTGCATCATATGCCTCCACTTCTAAGCTCTTTACAACACCCAAGCATTTTACTTTTTGATGGTTTTCCAATCTGATCCGAAAACCTGACATCCCAGCCACTATGAGACCCATCTTCTCAACGCATGAGTGTGTTATGACGCATATTTGGGCTCCGCCATCCACATAACCTTGTCCCAAATTTTTTCTTTTATGCCACACATCTACTATTGGACAAATGTCTGGTAGCTCATCCATTGCCAACACCTTTACTGAACCTCTCTCTGGCTCTTTATCCATTGGGTTAACCATCCTCTTCCACTGTCTCTTTAGCTTAGGCACCATCTCTATAAGCTGCCCAAAAGTAACATCTGCCTTCCTGCTCGTCAGATCCTCCTTCAAGTCATAGCTTAATTGCCCATCCCCTAGTGGAAAATCTGAAACATGAAACTTTCGACGAGCTCTCCTTTTCCTCTTGGCCTTGACATCCTCGCCTTCATGGCTCTTTCCTTTCTTCTTACTAGGACCTGGGGCACTTCTTCCTTCCTTATCCTGTGTGGTCCTCTTCCCAATAGGCATCACTAATGTATCCTCTAGCTTTGATGTCTTCTCCCAGGTGACTACACTTAGCACTTTTGTCTTTCCCTTTTCCTCCTGGGCCAGTCCACTGGTTCCTTCATCTCCCTTAATTTCGATGCCATAATCATTTGACCTAGTTAGCACTTGTCTTGGCAATGGATACATGTCTCCCCCCATCCTTGGTGGCTTATCACATTGCGGGCTGATGTGACCCAACTCTCCACAATTATAACATGTGGGCGTCTGCCTCCAAAACCTACCATTGCTTTGTCCAACACCAGTCCTAGGCCTTTCTTCACCTCCTGGTTGATTTGCAAATCTCCCTCGACCTCGATTATTTCCCACTTGACCTAGCATGTTTAGGCTGAGATTCTTCATTAAATCTACCACTTGCCTCATGTCTTGCCTTAGCCCATCATCTTGCAATGCTGTAGTGACCACTGCTAGCATAACCTGAGTAGTAATAGGAACCACTAGTTCATGATGATCCCCTGACATGCGACCTTGTAAAGACTCTATAGGCTGAAATTCAGACCTCATGGGCAAAGACTCCACCCCTAACTGGCTCATTTTCCTCAACTTCCACTCTTTGTTCCTTGCTACCTCTAGTGCATCTTCATATGTCCTAGGCTTCTTTAGCTCCACTCTCCAACGTATATTCTCCCAAAGACCAGCCAAGAACCTATCCTTCTTCATCATGTCAGGCGGTGGTACCTGTGGTGCTAAGGCCTTGCACATCCGCTCCCATGCCAATGAAAACTTACGTATGTACGCATCTATTGGCTCACCTTCCTTTTGCACTAAAGCCTCTACTTCTTGCCACACTTTGTCAGGATCTTCTGTCTTCACAAAATCCACTTCCAACCCATGCCTTAGATTGTCCCAACTCAATCTTACAGGTGGATTCGCTGCACGCAACTCCTCTTCAAATGTTTTGGACCAGACTCTTGCATCACTCTTCAAACAAATTTGGAGAAGACGTAACATCTGCGCAGGGTCATGAATCTGGTTGCTAATGCAGGCAACCTCCATCTTTTCCAAAAAATCTTCCACATCTTCATCACTTCTTCCATGAAACTCCGGATAAGAGAAAGCCATGGCTACCCAAGTTACAATGCTTTGAGAACCCCTTTGAACACACGTGCAAGAACCCAAAACTTTTGACTACCCAATCCCCAGAAACTTCAATGGAGCTCAACTTTAGATAAGGACAAACACATGCACATCAAATGAGTTTTCATAGTTGATCATCGGGATTACAACAGGAAATTGACATTCCAAGATCTCTCGTAATCTTCTTGGCCCGAACATAAAGACTATGCGCTGCTGGAAAAAAATCTTCCTGGACACATGAACATTTATCTGGATTCTTTGAGTTAAATGAAATGGAGTGAATTGAGGGCCATTTTGACCATCCATTAAAGCCAACCATGAAGCTCCCAAGAAGGCACACTTGACTTAACCTCTGATTTTGCCAAAATTTCAGCAGCATAACAACATAAATGGCTCAAAAGACCAAAAAACTAGCCATCATAACTTGGAAAAATTTTGGCAGAGTTTCCCTAGAAATAGAGCAGTAGGAACCCAAAATATAGACTGTATATGTATGCATAAACTGTTAACAATAGAACCCGAGCATCAAGTAGGACTCACTAGTACATAGCTATGGCGAGGTCACAAAAAGGGTGCTCCAGATACCTGTATCACCGAAAGGATCTCCACATTTGAGAATCCCCCAGCTCAATAAAAACCTCACGCTATCGACCCTCACACGAAGGCTAATGCAAATCGCGTATAGTCAAGTCTCAGAAATGACTATCTTCCAGACCAAGTCTCAGAAATGGTTGGGACTGCCAAATACAACCAAGTATGGCTCCACAAATGCGTACAATGGCAGTTTCCACAAGTAACGTACAATCCAGCAGACAATGCGCTCAAATAGGCGCCAAGTGATGCATACCCACAACAACTGCAAGTGACATCACTGCTAGTATATCACTATACTCCAGCTACCTGTACCTGTGTGAATCACCTGTACCTGTCCCTGTAACCTGTAACGTGTAACCTGAATCTTGAAGCTTGAAGCTCGAAGCAAAACGTACTCGAAGAAGATCCTCCTTGGGGGCGCCAAAAGAATGTGAGTGGGATGGAAACACACACAACGCCTCTATAATGACCCGACACACACTCTTGGGATGATACACACACACACATTATGGGGCACCACTCGGCTTACACAACCAGCCTGGCCGAGACAGGAAACACACAGACGGAGTGAGAAGAGAGAGATTTCCCACTTGCCCACTCAACACTCACACATACACACTCACACACACACACACACTCTCAATTCAGCTCAAAGGAGGCAAATTGGTGTTGTTTAGACTCAATGAAGCTCAGCCCAACACCAATGGGGCAAATAGGTTACACAGTATTGAGGAAATACACGAGATACAACCACAAAGTTAAGCAGAGGCTTCACTCATCGGAGAAGATTACACAGAAAAACAACAGAAAATCTGTGAGGAATTTGGCAAAATGGACAGCGCCATTGCGTTCGGAACGCCCAAAAACCCCACCCTACAATGTCACAGTGCTCAAATCCGACCTCGGATGAGCAGTTTAGGGCCAAAAATGCTACAAAAACAGCAAAAATACACTTGCGGCTGTTCCTCCTCTCTTCTCCACGTTCTTTCTGGTCTTCTCTCAGTTTTTTCAGTTCCCACACTTAGCTTTATTAGTTGGGCACCCGTGGCTTTTTAGATGACCTCAAACGGACCCCGAACAAGCCAAAAATTGACCTCGCAGTGCATAGTTGTCACCTTTTTGCATCATCCGCGCATCTGGCACTCAATTTTTCCAAATAATGCATCCTGCAACCACGTGAAGTGGCCCCAAAAAGTGGTCCTCATGATGACCTTTCTGCATAAGTATCACCAGAAAACACCCACGTCGTGTCCATACTTCTCCGCGTGCAAGTATTGACCCCGTTCGACCTCCTGACGCCACTCGATGCCATCTGACGCACCTGCTTACCTCATGTCGTCGGTCGGCGGATAGCTTCCTCGAGAAGTTTTACGTGCTACCAACTCCTCCTTATTGTAGAAAAAACACAATGGTACTGGCAATATTGAAAATCGATGCACTATGTACACCCTGTCCTACCTGTACACATGTGGGCCCCACGTAACCACCTGGCCCTGAAAAATGGGCAATTCTTTATTTGATGCACCATGCATGTATATGTACATATGCGCAATCCCTTGCTCCAAAAAACTCCTGACAACGTGTATGCTAGGATTGTGTTATTTAATGATTTCTAAGCTCTAGTTGCCTTTAATTTAGATAAATTATCATGATTGTATGAGTCTATTTTATATTCTCTACTATAAAATTTAAGAATAAACCTCCAAGATAGTTCTTTGAAAAAGGATTTGTATGACATCAATGCTTTTCAAAATTCAACAAATGATTCTAGAAGTAGCTTCTCAAAAAATGAGGTGTCAAAAAAACCAATTGATATGATTTTTAAGCAGCATATAGATTGACTACAGTAATTACAAAAGATAATTTGTAAAGACAAACAATATTAAACACTCTTGTCATAAATTTGGTGACCTTAATCCACGTTATAACAAAATCATTGGTCATGGTTTTGTAGCATGCTATCAAGTTTTAAATACACAATAATTTAAACAACATTCAAACTAATATTTCACAGTTAAAAAGTCAAAACAATAATATAGAGTATCCTATGGCTATAAGACCATGAGATGACATCTATTGCACCAATGGCCTTAAGGCCATATAGTGCTCTTTGTAGATATATCTATGACTTTAATATAATCCCAAATATGTCTCTTTATGACCTCAAGGCCATAGGGTTAGGATTGTAAACAGGTCTCAACGTATAAAGAGATCCAGTGCTTCAAAGCCATATGGGACTTTATTTATGTGCCACCCTATGTCCATAAGGCTCTAGGTTGTCTTAGGGCCACAAGATGCCGTTTATGCCAATAAGAAACCCCTCTATGCTCTATATTGGCACTCTATGTCCCCAAGTACACAAGGTGTGCCTCGTATGCTAGTTAGAAACCCTTTATTCTATATGTTGTCACCATATGGCCTTAGGCCATAGGGTGCCCTCTGTGCTAGTAAAAAATCCTATATACTCTATGTTTGCACCCTATGGACCTAGGGCCACAAGGTACCCTCTATGCTAGTAAGAAATCCTCTATGCTCAATATTGAGACCATGTGGCCCCAAGGCCATAGGATATCCTCTATGGTAATGAGAAAAACCCTCTGTGCTCTATGTTCACAAACAATTAAAAAATCTAAACAATAATATAGAGTATCTTACGACCTTAAGACCATAATATGTCATCTATTGCACCTATAATTCCATTTGGTATTCTAATTTAACTATACAAAGCTAAATGAGGTACTTACTTAGATAAACTATCATAATTCTAACTTTGAATTTGTTTCTTAACATAAAACTACAATATAAAAACTCTTAATACAAGTTTGTGCCAAAGAATCTATGTTAAGATGAAGATTTTTTATGTCAAGCACATGCTTTAAAACTTCATTCAAAGGTTTTAGAGATGGTGTCTCAGAAAAAGGAGGTGTTTAAAAACACCATTTGATGTGAATAATATGAATTGTATACATTGATTATGTCAAAATAATATAAAGTATATACACAAATATTACCACCAACAAATTACCAACTTCATAAAAATGATGGTCTTTATCACATGTACAACAAAGTACTAACTAGAAAGAGTATGATATCTCCAAGATTGAGGGTGTTCAAAAAACACCGTTTTGTAACACTACCAAATGTCAAGAACATTCTGATTGTTTGCATCACTTAATAAAGACAATTAGTAAAAAGGAAAAGTTAACAATACCATAGAAGCATCAAACAATGAAACCAAAGAACTTGAATGAGAGAAGTCTCCTCACAATAGGATGCAATTTATGAGACATATAACATTGCATTACATAGTGAGTCTCAGGATTTGGATGGAACATTACAAAATTTATTATGGTATAGTCTCTCTTGTATTTAGCATACAAGCATCCACATAACCATGGAACAATTTCATCTTTTAAAAAACTTTGAAGCAATTGAGTAGGTTGGCTCCAAAAATTAAAATTTGGAAAAATCATATACGTTCCTTGCATATTCCACATCACTCGGTATGGACTATCATCAAATATTATAGTGCTGTCCCCATCTAAATAATCAAATAGCTTCCATATGGTCGAAAGATTTTTGTGAAAGGCTCTTTTGTAACCGATCATGAAATTTGAATTTTGGCAGCACCTGTTATTGTTAGAAGCTGGACACACCCTACGGAAAATGACTGCTCGGCGAATTATTAGTTTTTGTAATTATTCATTTATTGAGAAAACCTGACAATTCACCTTTGTAAATATTGGGGCTTACAGAAGTTTCCAGATTGTATCCCAGTTTTGACATTTAGATTGAGTAGATGGTTAAATTGGAACATTAGGGTTTGAGATTGTAAGGTATTTATACCACTTTTTGACCTTAATGAAACACCTTTGTCATTTTGAAAAAATCACTGTCTGTGAGTGAGCGTACTGTGTACGAGAGAGAGTGAGAGCTTCATCTTGACATTACGCGCACACCGATGGTCGAAATTGAGTGCGGAGAAGTGCAGCGTGTTGCCCCTGACGAGAGCTACGCGCCGATACCTACATTGCGGGCGTACGGTCTGGTTTTGCGAGCTCGACCTACGAGCTTCATCTGGTGATTCGGTGAGCATACATTGTCCATTTTTGCATTGCAGCATATCCACGCGTTCGCATTGAGTTGAGCTACACATTAGGCACTTTAGTTTTTGGAAACGATGACCTACAAATTTCAGCCAGATATCTACATGATTTTTCACCAGGTGTTTAGAGTTGGGATTTTGGTTCATGGACCTTAGGGAGAGTGACCTATTGGTGTTAGTAGGGTCGCCTTCAATTTCTGTGGCATTTCGAGATCGTTTGATGGGTATTTGGCTCTTGGAGGCGTTGTAGGAAATCTCCTCTTATGCACTCCTAAAGGCTGTAGCTTAGACATTGGGTAGACACCTCTGTAGAAATTAGTCGAGAGTTGGTCGAGTGTAGATTGACACCCTATGCTTGCTTCCACGCGCCTGCGGGTTGAGCTTCATCCTTAGCTGACAAATCTTGTTAGGTGAGTTCTCGCTGTGCTGGCGTCCGTTGCGGCGTATCCGCCAACATTGGCGCCGCTGCCGGGGACGAAAACCCTAGGTAGGTGACCGAGACTAGTCCTTGAGGATAGGGATTCTCTAGCTTGCCAGAGTCTTGTTTTACATTTAGATAGGATCAGAGGGTGGAGGACTCTCTAGGTCCTAGGAGGAGTCTAGGGAGCGTGTGTCTGGCCTAGATCCTTCGACTTAGGTAGACTTAAATAGTTTTAGGTATTAGTTGAGTTGATGAGTAGGAGTTGGAGTGGTAGAAGTGGTGAAAGGAGAGCTTGAGAGTTCGGAGGGGCCAGGAAGCAACCAAAACACCATTATCACCATTTCACATGATGAGTAGGAGTAGGGTAAGTAGGACATCATGATTCATGATCTAGAGCACTTCATGCATGCTATACTTGCTTGTTAGGTTCATCACAAGGTTGTAAAAGACGCAAAAGAGTGTTTGAAAGCTGAAGTGAAGTTCAAAAGTTGCTGTGAGTGTTTTTGAGAGAGCTGTAGAGCATCATGAGCATTTCTGTCAGGAAAAAAATTAAATTTTAAGCCACGAGACATCCTACGCGTAGGATGTCTACAGGGTGATCTGAGGGGAATTTTGAAATTTTGAGTTGACCAGTGTGTTCAGAAGGTAGGTTTTACCCTATTTTCACCTGGAAAGTGGAAATTTGACCATATCTTGACAGGATAAGGCGAGATAGACAGAAATTGCTAGACATTCTATCCAAATTGTGCCAAGGAATTATTTTAGGAACAAAACCATAGGATGGCTGCATGAGCATGATCTGCATGATTTATTGAGTGACTGAGAAAGGTTTCATCTAAATTGGGTTCTAAGAAGACTTTAGCATCTTTGGCTGAAAAGGGCTAGAACAGCTAAAATTGGGGTCTTTTGAAATCCAAACCAAAATCTAAGCATAACACTAGGTTGCTGACATCAAGGGAAAGCTATGGGTCAAGTCTGGGGTCAAACAGGCCAAAAAGACATCCTACGCGTAGGATGTGTTTTGGGTGATATGGCACTCCAATTCTAGCTTTGAGCATACCAAAGTGATCAGCATCCCAAGAGGAGTCTGTACTTTGTATTTGAAGCCATTTTGAGCAATTAAACATGCTACGTGTAGAATGTCTAATGCATGAAATTGAAGCCAGAAACTGATGTAGGCATAGAAGGGTGCTGTATAGCTTGAGGCAAGCCTCCTAGTCAATTTTGGTCCAAATTGGAGTTGATTTGACTGGTCAGACCAACATCAGGCTATTGGAACAGATTTTTGATCCATTGACCAGCTTATAGGTGTCCAAATCAAAAAGTAAGAACAGCTGTGGAGTCAGCACATCAAGGGGAATCCATAGTGCAAAAATCCAGGCAAAACAGAGCAGGAGACATCCTATGCGTAGGATGTCTACAGAGGCTTAGTGAGGAGAAAATTTGACTGAGGTTATATAGTGATGTTCCAATTGACTTAAGAGTTCCAGAACTTCTTTCAGAAGTGAATTTGGACCTTGTTTGACCTTTTGACAGAGCAAAGACTGAATTAAGACTTTTCAGGTAAATTGACCAACACCGAGGGAAGTACAGTTCCAGATTAGCAGACCTAATCCAAAACATTAGAAGTGTATAAATATAGTAGTGGTTGAGGTTAACTCTCCAGTTATACCAATCATTACTAAAATCACCTCTAGCGGTTAAATGCTTTGATTCGATTGCCGAAATTAAACGCTTGTGTACAGGTATATTCAGTGGCAAAGCAAGAAGTTTTGCGGAAATTGATCCTTTGCCAGGTGAGTGGTTGGATTTGTGTTAAGTTGCATTGCTAAGTTTGATGAATTTAAGATCAGGAAGACACATTATTAGAGACCAAAAGGTGGCAGGTGGCCAAGGTAGCTTAGTGTCCACCGAAGAGAGTGTAACTCAGGCAAGGCTAGATCCACTAGCACCGATTATTGAGGAGGGTAGTGATACTGACACTTTATCAGACAAATCCTTCTTCATGATGGGGAGTCAACAGCCAGGAGGTTGCACCTATGACTGACCAATGCCAGGAGGAAGCACCTCCCTAAATCCTTTGAACGATTCCAAGTTCACTGTAATCTTCTTAGAAGGAACAAACTTGAGGGGATCCCTAGTTTATTCTGACTATCGAGGACGCAAGTGTATTTGTATTGAAGAAAGGCCAGCTCAAAGACTGGAGATAATTCGAGTCTATGATGATGGAGATAGATTCCGAGATGAAAAGGGGAACCACTATCTGATAGTTAGTAACCCTGAGCATTACAATAGATATGGAGATAACGTGGCAAAAGGAAAGATGGTTTCAAAAACTCAAGAACCACCTCCAAACATTGATCGACTTGGAGCGCTTTTTATGTATGATAAGAAAACAACCAGGGTCTTTACTCATAATGAGAATGTGGGGATTTACAAGCATGAGAGCAAGGGAATAGTCTCTTACTTTCGTTGCAAAGAACCCTACCCAAACGAATTAAGCAAAGACAAGGTTTTTTACTTATTCTCTTATGAAATTGCTATGGGGAAGGATATTGTTTTTGTTGTTGATAGGTACGGGTGAGAATACAAACGTATTCTCCCAGAGGAGGTAGAAAAGGCAACAATTCCAGAAGCAGCAACATATGCCCCAGAAGAAGTGCCAAGAGCCACCTACACCCCTAGCAAGTCGAAAAATCCATTTTCAGAAGAATATGACGCGGCCTCACATTCTACCCGACAACAGACATTCAACAACCAAAAGAAACCAGCAACTCAGCCATCATTGCAGTCATGGCTTAGACAAAGTGCAACACTAGAACAAGACCAAAACCAAGATGGTTATCAAGCCGCACGAGGGCTAAGGGATTTACAAGAACCACCACTCTATTCACGGTATCAAGACGAGAGTAAGCCAAAAACTCAAGGGTCAACAGAGCCTGGAAGACCACCCATAGAACGAGTTCGAAGAGATGAACCATCTCTTGCAAAAACTGTTAGAAATTATGGCTTAGGAGCACCACTGGGAGAGGAACCTGCCCACTACCGAAGACCAAAGGAGGTATATAGATTGGGATGAGGAGATCCAATGATGAGATTTGTAGACCATCGTAGAATTAGTCCTTCTCAAGTGCAAAAAATGGGTAAACAAGAAATACACCGGAAATAGAGATACTAGAGATCATGTAGCAGCCTTTGTGCGTGTAATTAGAGCTGAAGAGGTGTTAGACTTCCCTACCCAATTTGCAGGGTTTGGACTAACACTAGAGGAGGATGCTGCTACTTGGTTTGACTATGTGGAGCGTAGAGACTTTGAGTCTATGGAGGAGGTGTTTGACGAGTTTATTGAGGAATTCTCACAAAGGGAGATAGCTCATAATACAGTCTCACAAATCCATAAATTCAAACAGAAACAAGGGGAATTTGTGCGAAGGGCAGCTCTAAGACTAAAAAGATATGTTAAGTTCTGCCCTGTGGAAGAACTGCTAACTCATTCCAGACTTATGCTTATCTTTATTCGAGGACTAAGGAATGCAGATCTCCAAAAGAACTTACATATGAAGAGGAGCACGACGTTAAACGAGTTAACTAAGGAGGCTCTTTACCTTGTAGACAATTGTGCGGTCTACAAAGAGGGTGAATTCAAGGATCTTGATGACGATTCATCCTCACCAACAAAGTGGAAGCAAGTCCGCTAAGACAGCACCGAAAGGACAAGTAGTTGTAAGCCAGGAGAAACTTGTAGAGGAAGTGCTAAAAAAGATTAACCTGTACACCAAACCTCACGCTAAACATCCAAAGTGGTGTGCTATTGAACAAAAATGGACAAACCATGAGACGGAGGAATGTTATTATAACAAAGGATATGTGAGAGAACGACCTTACACTCCCCAGACTCAGGTAGCATCTCCTCAACTTCCACCGATGCCTAGGTATCAAGCAGGCAACCTACCAGTACCTGTAGGTGTAGAAAGACCACAACCAGTGTTGGGGCAACAACCACCCCTACCAGGATTACGACCAGTCGGCATAAGGTACACACCAACAGTAACTGAATCAGAAGAGAAGGATTTGGTGCCTATGCATGCATATTACAAAGATCCCAATGGATATGCTTCAAATCCTGCCTATTATCCATCGGAAGAACCCTCAACGCCAGAACCATGGAGCATGATAGGAAGTGCAGAACCACCAACAACTGCGCAGGTAGCGGGAGAAGGAAGATATAGCTTGGATGAAGGAACATTGTTGTTCATAGCCAACGGAGGCATGGGAGGGCAGAGAAATGCATATCAACAAAGAGGAGCTCAAGGAGCACCTCAACAACCTAAGAGACCCTGCTACAAGTGTGGTGGAGACCATTGGCTAAGATATTGTCCTCATGATGAAATCATTAGAGTCAACGCATATTGCACCGAGTGTGGAGTTACTCATTTAATTCTTGATTGCCCTAAGAACCCGAGCAAAGGAACAAAAACTACCCTAAACATGCTAGAAGCAGTGCCTTCTAGTGGAGGGTCAGAAAACGAGACAATAATACCTATTCACGCAGTGACACGAGCCCAAGCTCAAAGAATGACGAACGAACCCATAATTGAAGAGCCAAAAACCGACGCCCCAAGTTCAGAAACGAAAAATCAGAGAAGCACTTGGAAAGCTAGAAAGGCGCGTATGAAAGCCAGGAGAGAACGAGAGCAAACGTCTCTATACGAGGAGTTAAAACACACGAAGGATAGATTAGAGCGGTTAGAGGATCTAGCTAGCCTAAGCTCACACACTGCGGCAAACATAGCACCCAAGGAAATAGCAGAACCCAAAAGTGCAGGATCAGGAGGATCACTGTTGGCAGAAAAGGTAAATGAGCAGTTAGACGCACTTTTAAAAGCTTATGAAGCCAGACTCAAAAACAACCAAACCCAAGAGCAAAGATGGATGACTTATCCATATGCTGAAATAGAAAAAAAGAGGTTGGAAATGTGTCTAAAGATGATTGAAATAGCTCAATCTCCGATAGAAAATCCGCTTGAAAAACCTGCAAGTTGGCATGAAGTACCAGCTCCAACCCCTATCAAACCAACTTTAGAGAAACAAGTAGAAATGAAGGAGAGACTCACGATTGCCTTTGAGTCTAGGGGAGAGCCTATCATAGTGCCAAATACAACAGATGAGACAAGTGATGGGTTCCAACCTAAAACATTGGTAGAAATGGGTAGGGATTGTAACTGTCTAGATGACCCGTGGAAGTAAATCCGTGATACCAACGAAGCTAACAAGGTGAGTTACCACAGGAATAGCACGAGAAAAGAGAGAAATGAGATCTTACCTCCTATTGAAGAATTTGAGGCAAGATCACAAATGAACTTTGATATCCATTCGCAAGGGGGAGACCAGGGATCAATTAGTTCGGGGCACAGCCAACCAGACTCGCTAAAAACTCTACCCTCTTACCTAGGAGAGTATGAAGTCAAGTCTGAGGTGAGAGCAATCCCATCTCAAAGACTTTCTTCTAAGAGAGTGATGGATTCACAAGGGTTGATTGAGCTGCTGTCCACCCCTGTGATATGTACAATCACATTAGCTGAACTTCTGAGGTTACGACCAAACATGTGGACCACAATAGGAAAATGCTTAGAAAAATTTGGAGTGAAAGATCCCACCTCGAAGCTTCAAGAAGGGATCCGAGAATTGGACAGGCCTCAACTAAACACTAGGATAGTACCTTTAAATAAGGTTGGAGAGTATTGAGAGGGAGAAGATGGAAACACCACGCTACCAGTAGAATTCCAGGGAGTAATTTCCAAAGCTATTCTAGACAGTGGAGCAAGAGTCGCTATTGCCACCAAGGAAATATTGAAAAAATGGAGAAAATCGGCTTTGAGATCTACCAGAATGAAATTGATTGGCAGATGGGTTTATGGAAAATCCTCTAGGACTCTTAGAAAAAGTAATTGTCACCTCGTGCGGAATCGAGTATGAGCATACATTTGCAATAGTCGATTTCGACAAAAAGAACAATTACGAGATCATCTTGGGAAGACCATTCATGAGACAATTAAAGATGGTCCAGGATTGGGGTTACGACCACATATACCTTAGACATGGCGAGACTACAACCAAAATACACTTAAAAGAACATAGTTACAAAGATGTGAACCAGACACCAGTGGAAGAGTTTGATTCAGCTACATTGGCAGGGTCCGAACTCCTAGCATGATTAGGGCAACAAAAAGAGCTATGGATGTGCAGAGCTTCACATTGTGGGAGCTTAAAAAGAAGGGAATGTGTCTTAGAAAGAGCGATTGAAGACAAGGATTATATTCCGGAACCTTTTCTTGAAGATGCCTTGGAACCTCTGGAATGGGAACACATACTAGCAAAATTGGATGTCTGTACCATTACAAATAGTCCAACGACAAAATTTTGCGATAAGGATGGCTATGATGTGCTACCCTATTACATTGTAAGCCTTATATGAGGAGGAGATGAGAATGTAGAACCAACGAACAATGAGAGTTTTATAACTCCTCTGAGCATCTGGAGGTAAATAACGATGCAGATAATGAGTGTTCAGACAGCTCAAGCGAGCGTGGGGAGAAAACAGAGAATATCAAGTTTTATGATTTTGCCAATCAGCACCCGAGACGCCAGGAAGGCTATAGGAAAAAACGAGTAGAAAACAAAATGTGAGAGAACCTGATGCCCAGGATAAAAGATAAAACTCACTATCTAATGCTTGTCAAAGCAGAGGATTGTGTAAAAGACCAGATATCAGGAAGATTCTCAAAAGTGCGAAGGGAACGGACGCAAGAGGAAATAAAACAAGTACGGAAGACTAAAAAATAAACAAAATCAAAAAAATCTCAAAAATCAAAACAAGAAAGAACAAAAGACCCAGAGTGGACCAAATTGGAGCGCAAAAAGAAATACCAAGAACTAAAACAGTCTTTAAGAGAGGTATGTACGACTGAGGGAGAAAGTGATGGTAAGGAGGAGTCAGAAAAAGGAAACATGAATGTACCATCACACTATCGAAAATCCACCATCCACCAGGACATAAAAATCATAATGACACCAGCAGTTAGGGAAAGAATAAACCAGGAATCTTATGATGGGCCGGAAAATGAAAAACGGATAGACCTCGCTGAACTAGGTGAAAAGCCTCAGATGGTCTATATAGCAATTGATTTAGAGCCTGAAGAAGAAGAACGGCTAACACAACTTCTCAAGAGGTATAAAGATGTGTTTGCATGGTCCTACAAAGACCTCAAAGGAGTTGATCCATCGATATGCCAACATACAATTCCTTTGAAATCAGATGCCAAACCTAGCAAACAGCGTCCTTATACATATAATGACACATTTTCTAAACGAATCAAAGAGGAGATTGACAAGCTGATGCTGAATTCATTTATGAAATCGAGCATACAGATTGGGTGTCACCCATTGTGGTTGTCCCCAAAAAGAATGGAAAGCTGAGAGTTGTTACCATATATACATGTGGTAGTGATGTATGTGAATACACTAGGACCGCCGGGGCATTTTTTCCCTCTTTAGGAGGTTTTTTTCCCCGTGCATTGTATATACTCCCATCACTCTAGGGCTATCTATCTTTCCATTGCACACTAAGTAATACACTCTCTATTGTGTGCCTTGAGCTTCCTTTGTCTTCTCCAAGATGTGTGTGTTTCTCTGCAACCCTAATTCCAACAATTGGTATCAGAGCAGGTCACGTCCTCCTGGGTTTAGTTGCCAGATGCTCCAGCACACGCCTGTTCACTTTCTTCGATTTCAGTGAGCTTTGGCAAACGTTCGCAGGTCGAAAAATATTTTGGGTGAGCTTGTAGATCTTGGTCTGCTCAGATTTTCGATTTGGGCTCATTTTGGCCTTCGTTTCCACTACATGCGGTATTGCACAGGCTATTTCGTCATTTTGTACAGAATTTCTTTCAGTGCCATTTTTTGCATAGGAGGTGCCTTACAGGTTCTACGGTTTGTGCTATATAGCACGTGTTGTTCCCGCTCCGTTTCTCCTATTTTCGGGCAGTTTTCACATCAGGTGCACCATTTACCATGGCTGACAACAACAACACAGATGTGTTCAAGATGTTTGCTGCTGAGGACAGGTTGGATGGGGACAACTACCCTATGTGGGCTTATATGATGCAACATGTTCTTGTGTCAAAGGGTGTTTGGAACATTGTGCAGGGCATTGATGTACGTCCTGGTTCTGAGGATGTAGGCGATGTTGAGGATGTTGCACGTCTTGCTGCAAGGATTGCAGCTGTTAGAGTTGTTTTGCCTACGACAGAACAAGATTGTTGGAATGTTAAGGATACGCAGGCGCATGCATTGATTGCGTTGTCTGTGAAGCACACCATTGTTCCTCACATCCGTTCAGAAAAATCTACAAAACAGTTCTGGGATATTCTAGCAGGTCTTTATGCAAGCCGCAATGAGGCTAAAATTGCTTTGGTGCGTAAAGAGCTGGAGTCAAAGATTATGCATGAGGAAGATGACATGGACACTTTCCTTGCTAGTGTCAAGGATATCAGTGAGCAACTTATTTCTGCAGGTGAAGTCATTTCAGAAAATTCCCTTGTGCAGACTGTCTTGATGCCTTACCAGATTCCTACCAGACTTTTGCTAGTACTTGGAGATTGATGACCCAAGGAAATCCCGAAATTGTCAAGTTTGATGCATTATGCACATTGCTGTTGCAAGAGTCACTTTCTAGAAAAAACAGGACTAGACAACGTGCAATTGAATAGGATTTTATTGCTTCTCAAAGAAAGGGTGGTAACAGTAATGCAGCCACTTCTTATGGTTCTGCTGCGAGTGGAAAAAATTATGTTCTTAATGCTTCTGTTGGCAGCAATTCGTCTGGAAATTCTATTGATAAGGGCAAAAAGAAGATGCATTGCCATTATTGTAAAGCCAATGATCACTTGATCAAGTCGTGTCCTAAGTTGAAGGCCAAAGAGGCCAGGAAGAAAGAGGGTGGTTCCACTGCAAATGCTGGTTCCACTACAAATGCAGCCATTGTTGAGTCTTCTATGAAAGGAGATTGTGTTGCTGATGTTGATGCAGAATGGGCTTTTAGCGCAGAGTGCACTTAAAATCCTGCTGTCCATGATACATGCTTGTCAGTTGCTGCAAATTTACATGTGTGGCATTTTGACAGTGGTGCTACAAAGCACATTACCTCACATCGTGAATTTTTTACCTCTCTCGAGTCTGTCCCTCATGGGAATTCAGTCACTTGTGCCAACAATGCCTCTTATCCAATTCAGGGATTGGAAAGATTGTGCTCATTGCAGCTAATGGCAGTTCCTTCACACTTGTTGATGCACTTTATGTACCTGGGATCAAGAAGAATCTCTTGTCTGTATCCGCACTTGCTAGACTTGGACTTGTAGTCAAATTTGTGGATGACAGATGTACAGTTCATGATCTCAATTTTGGTGATGAAATTTTTGCATCTGGGCTTTTGTGCTGTGGGCTGTATAAGCTCACTTTGTATGACAAGTGTGGACAAAATTTTGCAAATGCTGTTGCAGATTCAAGGGATATTTTAGATGCAAAACTTTGGCACGTTTTGGTCATCTGAATTATGTCAGTTTTCTGCGTTTGTAGAAATTTGATATGGTTGCTTCTTTGCCGTCTCTTGAAGCACCTGTCAAACATGTTTGTGAAGGCTGTATTTTGGGTAAGATGCAGCGTTCTAAATTTCCAAAGGATGGTTCAGTTCGGGCCACATGCAGGTTGCAGCTTGTGCATAGTGATGTTTGTGGGCCCATGCAAACTCCGTCCTTGGGCAATTACCTGTACTTCGTGACTTTAATTGATGATTACTCTAGGCATGCATGGGTATTTCCGCTTAAAGCGAAGTCCGAAGTTTTTATGTGCTTCAAACAATTTCTGGCTATGGGTGAAAATGTCTCGAAATGTACTATGGGCACTCTCCGTTCCGATCGAGGGGGGGAGTATATGTCTCATGAATTTAATGCATTTTTGGCTAGTCGTGGGATAAACCACCAATGTATAGTGCCTTATACACCTCAGCAAAATGGTGTTGCTGAGAGGAAAAACAGGTCACTGACGAAAATGGCATGATGTATGGTCAAAAGTCAAGCTTTTCCGCATTCTTTTTGGCTTGAGGCCATTATGTGTGCCACTTATGTACTTAACAGGTGTCCTACGAAAGCTTTGCAGTCTATTACTCCCCCTAAATCATGGCATGATAGAAAGCCTTCTATTGAGCACATGCGTGTTTTTGGCTGTTTGGCATATGCTTTGGTGCCACAAGTGCAGCGCAGAAAATTGGATGATAAGGCTGTCAAATGTATTTTTGTTGGATATAGTGCTGAAAGCAAAGGTTACAGGTTGTATCATTCGCAAACAAAACGTATTCTGGTTTCTCAGGATGTAGTGTTTGTGAAAGATTCTGTTCAGCCCTTGCTGTCATGTACTAGAGACAGTAATGTAAGCTCACAGGACATTACGACACTTTGTTGCCTCTTTTTAGTGGTGGAAATATGAATGTAAGTTCCAATGAGGCAAATGTACAGCCTAAGGGGGTTTCTAAAAATGTTTTAGATCAGCCTATTACTGATGCAGATGTACATGATCTACTTGATGAGGAAAGGGCTGAAAATGAGCAGGTTAGAGGTATGCCAAAATGGCTGGTGCACACTTTGCGTGACAGTAAATTGGATGCACCTTTGTCTAGTCGTACTCGTTCAGGCTCTCGCCATGCATCTTATGCATCAGATTGTTATGCTTTGGCTGTGTCTAGCTTACATGATGTTCAGGAGCCTCTGTCTTTTTATGAAGCAGAGAATTCAGAAAATTGGATGGCTGCCATGCAATCAGAATATGATGCACTTATAGAAAATGACACATGGACTTTATGTGATTTGCCTCCTCGCCAAAAGGCCATTGGTACGAAGTGGGTTTACAAGTTGAAACGCAAGCCGGATGGTGAGATCGATTGCCATAAGGCTCGACTTGTTGCAAAGGGTTATGCACAATAAAAAGGCATTGATTATGAAGAGACTTTTGCTCCCACGTGTCGTATGACTACTGTGCGTTTTCTATGTGCATTGGCAGCTCATTTTGGTTGGGATGTACATCAATCAGACATTGTTACTGCTTTCTTGAATGGTGATATATTTGAGGAAGTTTATGTAACGCAGCCTCGTGGTTTTGTCATAAAAGGACAAGAGGACAAAGTGTGCAAATGTAACAAGGCTTCGTATGGGTTGAAGCAATCTCCTCGTGCTTGGTATGAGAAAGCTGACACTCATTTGGTCAAACAAGGTTTTCGTAACATTCCAACAAAAAGCACATTGTATGTAAAGCGTGAGGGTGATGTACTTCTCAGTGTGGTCCTTTATGTTGATGATTTGCTGATCACTGGACCAAATGAGAGACATATTGCTGAATTTGAGGCTGATTTGAATGCTACTTTCAAGATGAAAGATTTGGGGCTGTTGCATCATTACTTGGGTATACAGTTTAAGCAGTGTGATGGTGGTATTGCTTTGTGTCAGAAAAGTTACATAGAGACATTGCTATGTAAGTTTGGACTTGAGGATTGCAAACCTATTGCCACTCCCATGGAAACAGGTTTGAAGTTGAGTCTACATGATGCTGGAGATCCTGCTGATGTCACTCTTTACCAAACTGTTGTTGGCTGCCTCATTTATGTATGCAATACGAGGCCGGATATTCAGTTTGCACTCTCACAGGTCAACAGATTTATGCATAGCCCAGGGTCTAAGCATTGGCAGGATGTCAAGAGGATTTTGCGCTACGTTAGTGGCACTTTACATCTTGGCTTGTTTTATCCCAAGGGGGGATCATTGCCGCCAGAATTACATGCTTTTTCGGACTCAGATTGAGCTGGTTGTTTTGACACGCGAGTGTCCACAAGTGTTTTTTGTTTCATGCTTGGCAGTTCATGTATATCATGGTTGAGCAAGAAGCAACCTACTGTGGCCACTTCGAGTTGTGAGGCTGAGTACAAGGTAGTCTTCACAGGGAAGCTACGGTTGAGTGTGTACGGCTAAGATGCCTTATGGATGATTTGGGTGTTGGACAGGACACTGCCAACACTATCTACACTGACAGTCAGAGCGCATTGGCAGTTGCGAGGAACCTAGTTTTTCATGCTTGCAAAAAGCACATTGAGGTGCATTACCACTATGTCAGGGAGAGGCTCTCAGTAGGAGAGATCAGCTTGGCTTATATGCCAACACAGGACAACCTTGCAGATCTTTTCACAAAGGCATTGTCTCGTGAGAAGCTTGAAGATTTCTGGAAAGCTTTGGGCTTACTCCCCTTTGTGGACTGATCATGTCCTTAGGGCATGGCACTTCCCTTTACTCATGTGCCAGCTCTCGTTCACCGCATCACTCCAGGGGGGATTTGTTACCATATACATGTGGTAGTGATGTGTGTGAACACACTAGGACCGCAGGGGCATTTTTTCCCTCTTTAGGAGGTTTTTCCCCCCGTGCATTGTATATACGCCCATCACTCTAGGGCTATCTATCTTTCCATTGCACACTAAGTAATACACTCTCTATTGTGTGCCTTGAGCTTCCTTCGTCTTCTCCAAGCCGTGTGTGTTTCTCTGCAACCCTAATTCCAACACGAGTGTGTGTGAACCTCAAAAAGGTAAATGTAGCCACCATAAGGGATAATTATCACTTGCCGATCATAGAACATGTACTTGAAAGGGTGGCCATGAAACGGGATTATTCCTTTCTAGATGGGTTTTCAGGGTATAACCAACTGCCAATTGCAATAGAGGATCAACACAAAATAGCGTTTGCCACAGAATGGGGAATATATGCGTATAGAGTTATGCCTTTTGGCTTAACCAATGCACCAGATACCTTTCAGAAATTAATGACGCATGCGTTCAAAGAATATCTGAGAATATTCTTAGAAATATATATGGATGATCTTTGTGTACACTCTCTTCTACAAGAGGAACATATTGACCATTTACAGAAGGTATTTGAGAAATGCAGAAGATATCGAATACGTATGGCAAGGCCGCATCTTAGGACACATTGTCTCAAGAAATGGCATAACCACTGACCTAGAAAAAATCAAATTCATAGTAGACTTACCCAGGCCTACTAATCTGAAACAAGTGCAATCCTTCATGGGACACTACGGATATTATCGAAGATTCATATATATGTATGCAGTCATTGCACAACCTCTGTATCGTTTGTTAGTCAGTTTTGACTGGACTGAGGAGTGTGAAACTTCATTCCAAAAGATGAACGAAAACCTTGTATCAGCACCTGTACTTAAAGGACCAGATTGGGAAAAGATATTCCATGTTCACATTGATGCATTTGCATATGCAATCGAGAGTATTCTGGCTCAACTTGGAGACGGAACAATGGATTTCCCAGTTTGTTATGCAAGCTGACAGTTAAACAGTGCAGAAAAGAACTACACAACCACTGAAAGAGAGGGGTTAGAAATGATTTATGCTGTAAAGAAATTTTGGCATTATTTGCTCGCAAACAAATTTGTGTTCTGCACAGATCATCAAGCTCTTTTGTATCTCGTAAATAAACCATGCAATACCAGAAGAATTGTACGCTAATTTATTATATTGCTAGAGTTTGATTTTACAGTGGTGGTAAAAAAGGGTAAAATACATCTACGGGTTGATCATCTTTCAAGGCTACAAAACGAGGAAGCTCCTGAAGGAGTAGATGATGACATACCTGATGCGTATCTTTTCAATATTGAAATGATACCCAAATGGTCTCAGGAAATTGTTAGCATTCTTTCCTTTGGAGGTAGTTTTGATAACAAGGAAGAAAGATCCAAACAGCAAACAATTCAACAAACAAAAAACTTCCAGTTGATTGCAGGACGATTGTATCATCTAGGATCAGACCAGATTCTACGATTATGTATAAATCCAGAGGAATTTGAGTGTTATCTAGAAGAAGCACATTGTGAATTTCATTGTTTAACAATGAAAACACATCAAAAACTTAAACAATTAGGGGTTTATTGGTCAACTATGTATGCTGACACGCATTCGTACGTTAACAATTGTACTATATGTAGTGCCAACCGACCAGTGGATCACGCGACATTGTTTTAGGTAAACATTGCACCTTCATGGAGTCAATATATCATTGATTTCTTAACCACAAGGACATTTCTTGAAAACATAACAAGAGCACGGAAAAGGGCTATAGAGCTGGAGGCTCCACTATAATTTATTGGGAACCAACTCTATAAGCGAGGAAAGGACAATATACTTAGAATCTGTGCAAGTGAAAGTGAATACCTGTTGATTCTAGAACAAGCACATGGTGGCATAAGTGGAGGCCATTTTTCAGCGAGACGACAAAAATTGTCTTAACCACAGGAGTATGGTGGCCTGCATTGCATATGGATACTGAGGAGTTTGTAAAGCGTTGTGACGCATGTCAGCACACCAAAGTGCCGATAAAGAGAGATGAGATGCCACTACGGCCAATGATGGGAGCAAGGTCATTTGCAAAATGGGGCATTGATTTTGTGGGGCCTATTTCACCTCCTGCATATCGCACCCATATCCAATATATCATTGTGGCTACGGACTATCTCACAAGATGGGCGGAAGCTAAGGCAACACCAAAAGCAGATGCACGAACCACTGCACAATTTTTGTATGAGAATGTATTTGTACGGTACGGGTTACCAATAGAAATTGTTAGTGATCGAGGAACACATTTTCTTAATGAAGTCATTGAATATCTGCTAGAGGAATTCATGGTCATACATAGAAAATATGCTCCATATCATCCACAAGCCAATGGACAAGCTGAGGCCACAAATAAAACACTATGCACGGTTTTGACTAAAATTGTATCAGAGTCAAGGACAGACTAGGATCAGCAGTTACACTCAACACTATGGGCATACAGGGTAGCTTACAAAACATCAATAGGAACGACACCGTACAACATGGTGTTTGGCCTAAATGCTATATTGCCCATAGAGTATTTAATTCCAACTCTACGAGTAGCAAAACGCTTAGAATGGATAGGGCATGAGCTCTCTTCACGAATAGATGATCTTGAAAAGCTAGATGAGAGTGAAAGCATGTTAACCTATCATGCTTTTTCATGTCCCGGACAATGCTAACTAGCACAATTTTGACATATGCTAACTAGTACAATAACTTGAGCTACATCTCCAAGATCTATGACATATAATATATCAATAGAAAGCACTTGAAACAAGGAATCCAAATGTACAACCTCTGACAAATTTTGATATTATTTGTAAAAAGTTTACCGGACGCCCAAATTTTTGAAGATGTGCTAACTTGAAACTACTAACTAGCACAAAACGCGTGACAGGTTAACATGCTTTCACCCATGAACTTTGCTTGAGAGCTGTAGCTTCGATCTATGCTAAAAAGAGAAGACAAAAAGAATTTTTTGACAAGCATGTGCGCACAAAAGAGTTCAAAACAGGTGATTATGTACTTATTCATACCTTGAAGCAACATGCCAAGAAACTTAAAAAGCGAGAGATGGGACCCTTTGTGATTAGTGACCTATCACAAAGTGGAGCTGTCAAGCTTGCTACGTTAGCAGGTGACGAAATGCCAAATTGGGTTAGTGGGTGTCGATTAAAGAAATATCATTTACCACTAACACAGGATATGATTCAACAAATCCATCAAGAAAAACAACGGATGAAGGAGAAATAGAGGGTACGGGAAGAAGCCCAAGCAGTAGGAAAAGAACGCATTGCCAAAAGACGGCTTCTACGACAACAACAACAATTTGGATCACCGTTGCGAATCAATGCTATTCGCCTAACGAATTTTGATGAAGACACAGTGGAGCCAATAATTGCAGTCAAAGTGGGTAGCAATCAAGTTGAATCGACGGCATTGCTTGATTCTGGAGCTCAAGAAAATTTGATCTCTTACAGATTATACAAACAGCTCAAGCCCACAAGTAAGAGGTCAAAATTCAGCATGCACAAGAACAACAGGCGATAGCCTTTGCTCAGCAACACTGGAAGAATCAGCTACCAGCAATGCAATCAAGGGAGAAAGAGCCAAAAGGATGGGTGCCACTAAAGAACAACACCATACCCATGGCAAACAAACAGGGAACTGCCAACCATGTTCATTACACACATCCAACCAAACAAACCGCAGTGCCAAGATCAAGGTTAGCAACACACAACAAACAAGTATGGGTGCGGAAGGATAGAAGTGACATGACAGACAAACCACAATACAACAAAAGAAGTCAACAGAAGCAGACAATTCAACCAAAAACCAAGGGAATAGAAAAGATATGGATCCCGAAGAAAATGCTTAGCAACAACTTAAATGCGAGTCGCATTTGGATCCCAAAACCGAAGCAAAAGGAACTCCCTTCAGTACAAGCAACACCGGCATACAGACACACGCTACATATAAAACCGGCAAACCGATCTATGTGGGTGCCAATCAGCAGCAAATCAATGACAATCGAGGAGGTAGCAATAAACCTACAAAAACCTCCAAAGCAAAGCTACAAATGGAAAGAAAAAGAGACAAAGTCTATGGCCAATTCCACCACGAAAATTCTCTCCAAGGAGACGACTATGGCCATATGGACAATAGCGGCAAACCAAGCGACTTTTGCAAGAAGGACAATCAAACAAAGAGCGGTAGAGTTACAACTTTTACTTGCAAAGAAAATCCTCCAACCAAATCAACAACAAATAGGAAACCTCGATGGCGAATGCCAATAAGCATCTTGCTTATACCCTCCTCTTGCACAACATTAATTTTTCCATGCATTGACCGAGTATGCATCATATAGGGCCACATTACACGGCCAAGCATTAGCACAAATTTTTACTCCATGCATGGCACATACACCGAGGCGATACCTTGTCGTCTGGGAGGACTCCGGCTAGGAGGGGGGGAGGCATTCTCAAATGCGGACCCAATGGCAGAAAGAGCAAAAAAGGGGCATGTTTTTTGACTATTTTAATGGGTTTTTGTTTGTTTGCAAAATTTTCCGAACTAACTCAAGTACATATTCCCTTATAAAGCATGAATAGACAAGTATATGGGACCAAACGCCAAATCAAGCCCCTAGGTGTGTGTATATAAGTAAAAATAACCATTTTTCGAGCAAAATATTGAAAAAACAGAGAAATCCGGCCATAAAAATTGCATGTGAGTGTATATAGTGTTTTGTGGTGATGATTTTGATTTAGTATGATTTTTGGGGATTTTCTGGGTTTAAATTGCTATTTTACTTTTAATTTTACTAATTTTTAGCAAAAAAACTTGAAAAATACAAAACACAGGTGAAAAGCTGTCGTAATGAAAAAAAAAATATGGGGATGATCAGTGACTATAGGAAAACCTATGGTACAATGGGAGTGCAATTATGAGAATAGAGCGGAAAGCGTGTTTTGGCCAGATTTTGACCGAAACCTCAAATTTCTCGGAAACTGGGCAAATGGAGTCCAAATCAGGAAACTTTTGAGCCTAAGCTAAACCGCATCTCGCAAGAAGTTGGGAGCACATGTCAAATTTCATGAAAAGTGGTTCGGGGATCCCCATTATAATAAATTTTCACTTCATTTTAAGCTCATTTCTACTATTGACTTTTGAGAGAGAGCTTCTACCACCTAGAGCAAACGGGATTTCCAGTAGCTTCTACGATGCGCACGACTACCCGATGGGCTCCAGACATCGGGCTCCAGACATGAGAGGATCCATGGCAGCCTCAAAATCACCGGCAAAGAAGAAGAGAATGACAATAAAAGACTACTTGGAAGAAGTAGAGCCATTTGTCATCCCAGAAGGAACCCTGAAGCCAACCAGCACATGGATTCAGGATGATTTGCTAGATTTCAATGACTTGAAGATCTACCAAGGCGTGTTCAAAGATACTGAAGGAAATGCAGTGGAGCTACCCATGCTACCTCGGGACCTCAATGAATTTGTCCGAAGCAAGATGGGGGAGTACCTAGAGAAGATAGACCTCCATAACTACTTTGAAGCTTTGCCAGCAGGGATCGACATCAAAAGAGTGTGGGAGTTTGTAACTACTATCAAAGAAGATGGAGTGGCCAGAGTCACTAATCTGCAAGGCAAGCCAGACACTATGATTGTAATCACAGAGAGAGTGGTAGCAGCCGCACTAGACATCTCCAACAAAGGGGATAGTGTGACCAAGAGACGAGATAAAGTCAAGGTGTACTCAGAAAAGAAAAACAACTACACCTTTGAAGACATTGCAAACCCTAAAGTGGCTGTCATGAGCCAGCTCTACAACCAGTACTTCCACATGTGTACAAAGCGGCCACAGAAGTACAGAATGCCGCCTGGAGCCATTGCTACCACCTTCACCTGCGCAATGCAAAAGAGCAAGCCAAAGGTGATCAATTATGAGGCTTATATCCATGATAATCTGATGAAGATGGGCAACAAGAATCCCACCTACATTGTGCCGGGTGAACTGATAACAAAAGTGGTTTATGGGGCATTGCACGCCAAGAAAAACTGGCCAAAACCTCCTTCACAGAATGATTGGCTAAGGCTGAAAGAAGATAAAGAAGAAGAACCGCCCAAGGCACCAAGAGTAGCCACAAGGTTGAAGCGCTAGCTAGAGACCGTGCTAGAAGAGCCGCCCGAGCCGAAGAAAGGAAAGAAGGAAAGTTTACAAGTGCCGATCAAAGAGACCAAGTCACAAAAAGCGGCGCGGTTCGAAAGATTGATGGAAAGCTTCAGAGCCGAGAGAGTACTGAAAGGAGATTTGAGTGAGCTATGGAAGCCCTCACTAGAAGCCATGTTCGGATCGTCCCGAAGGGTGCATAGAGATCGATTTGAAGACTACATCAAGAATTTTGAGATCCTGGATGCTACAACAAAAAATATCCCAAATGTTCCGTTCACAGAAGAAGAAGTGGATGAAGTACGACGGCAACTGCTAGAAGAGCAGGAAGGCGAGGAAAGAGAGCGAAAGACCAAGGCAGACCGGGACTTCAAGAAGAATCCACCAACTCCACCGTCAAGCCCGGAGTCTAGCCCACCCCCATCACCACCTCCTCGTAGCCCTCCACAAACCCAACAAAAGGAGGATCTAGACACATCTGATGATCAAGAAGACTCCAAGCAAGAGAAGACCAAAGGGGAAGAGCAAAAATAAGAAGCTAAGCCCAAAGATGAGCAGCCCATTAGGCAAAATTTGGACTCACAAAGGGGCCCTTTAAGGAGTTTGACTTTACCTCTGTCTACCAAAACGGGCGCATGGATAAATTTTTGCAAATAAACTCCAAAGTTGGCGGAGGTTTGACAGTCAGAATGTCCTCTTCAAGCTCTATCTACTGATATATATCACGCCATGAGATTCCTCATATTTTAAAAGATTCTTTTTTTGATTCACTTAGATTTCGACAGAGTTGTCGGAATCTAAGTGAATCAAAAAAAGAATCTTCTAAAATATGAGGAATCTCATGGCGTGCTATATATCAGTAGATAGAGCTTGAAGAGGACATTCTAACTGTCAAACCTCTGCCAACTTTGGAGTTTATTTGCAAAAATTTATCCATGCGCCCGTTTTGGTAGAGAGAGGTAAAGTCAAACTCCTTAAAGGGCCCCTTTGTGAGTCCAAATTTTTCCTAATGAAAGCCAGAGGAAAGAAAGTTTAGCACATTTCTTGATTTACTAGCTGCGGGTTACTCAAGAAAAGAGGCACCTACAGTAGCATTTGAGTTGGCAAGCACGAGGCCAAAGGAACAGATGCAGAGCCTGCGGTTAGTAGAACTAAAAGAGATGGCCACTGATACAGTGGACCTACAGCCACCTACCAATGACTGGGATGTGGTGATGCACAAGCTAATCGGGCTCAGGGCAAGATCAGTGGCCACGGAAAGTGAGATTGACAATCTCAAAGCCAATGAAGTTCTTATCAAACTGAAGTCGACACACTACAAAGACAAATCAAAGAGCAGATAGAGAAACAAGCAGAGCTGCAAGCCAGTCTGGCCATGGCATTACAAAGATGCCAAGAGATAGAACGAGAAAATCAAGCAGCAGATCAAAGACTTCAAAGAGCTGAAGAAGAATACAAGAAAATCAGCAAGTCCTTGACAGATGTAGAGAGAGAAAGGGAAAACCTAACCTTGCAACTTGATGAAGAATCCAAAGAAGTGGAAACACTCAAAAATGCCAAGGAAAAGGCAGAGATTGAGCATGAGGCAAGCCAGGATGAAATAATAGATCTGAAAGATCAGATGAAAGTAAAAGATCAAACCATCCAAAGGCTGCGGGCATCTCCTGCCAGAGTCAGAGCTACTAGCTCAACTCACACTACTAAAAGAGACTGATTTTTATGAAGAACAAATGAAAGAGCTCCAAAAGCAGTTAAAATTGGAGAAGCGGCAAAGGCTCCTGCTGGCTGAGGGGTCGTTGGTCATGCAAAACTGACTAGAAGAAGAAAATCAGGCCATGAGGAATGGACTAGAAGAAATAAAGAGAAAGCTTGAGGAGGCAGAAAAGATAAATGCCGATCTGAATGACCTCCTTGTGAATATGGGAGAGCAAGCGGAAGAAGAAAAGAAGACACTTCAAAAGCAGATAGAAGAGCTGAGAGGCCAGCAACAAATAGAAGAGCAGTAGTTTACCACTGGGACGGCAGCCATTGAGGGAATAGACATAGAGAATGTGGCAGATCCCGGGGACATTACCATACAAGAGGAAACCCTTATGGGACCCTCACAAGAGCCACAAGATCTGACACAAGAAGAAGAAGAGAAGTTGCAAAAGGCCATAGAAGTGGTAGTCAGAGACACAGCCAAAGAGGCATTGGAGTGGGAGTAGAGGGTTTTTAAATCAATGACTATTTAGAAGATAGATTCCAGCAACCTTCGGCGTGAATGGCTATAGCCCTCTCTCCCATATCCTCTACTGAAATATGAAGCTGCCACGATCAAAAAGTAGATTAGAGAGGATCCAACAATGCCAATGTACAAGCAGACATCTCCAAACCTGAAGGGGTCAAGTTAATAGTCTACTCTCAGCCAAGGTGGAGAAAGGCATGGCTGACAAAGCATTCACAGTATCTAATCCATCTGGTAGAGGCACCTAAAGTGATGAGAGATAACCTCAGTTTCTGCCCTCTACCAAGGATGAGAACATGGAAAGCCCATGAGTTACTGCAGAGAAGCTAACCCACTTGGCTAAATTACCCGAAGCTGCCAGGCTCGAAGGCAGGCTAGAGAATAAGTGAGCAATACATGGTGAAAACCCTAACGGGCGCCATCAAATTTTTCATTGGCTCGCCTGACCTATCGTGCATCATGATGAGAAAGATTTGTAAAACGCTTTTGGTAGTCTTCGAGACCTTCAAACCAGGCCAAGCGACAAACAGTATCTTCTTCTTTCAAGATACATACAGATGTGCATACGATTTGTCTGGCCAGCCATCTCATGAGGTGATACATGCATTGTATCAAAGGATTATGTTTTTACCTTCTTATCACCTCCAGGCCTTTAAAGAAGCCTTCTACACCGGCTTCTTCACAAACAATCAGCATAGACATATTCAGCCAGACGCTACTAGCTGAACATGCAAGATCTGAGTCACTTCTCAAGATGAGACAAAGCCTACACTGAAGAAGCAGCTCAACAGCCATGTCGGGGACGACATGAACAAGGAGGGGGGGAGTTAGAAGCTGGACACACCCTACGGAAAATGACTACTCGACGGATTATTATTTTTTATAATTATTCATTTATGGAGAAAACACGACATTTCACCTTTGTAAATATTGGGGCTTACAGACGTTTCCAGATTGTATCCCAGTTTTGACATTTAGATTGAGTAGATGGTTAAATTGGAACATTAGGGTTTGAGATTGTAAGGTATTTATACCACTTTTTGACCTTAATGAAACACCTTTGTCATTTTGAAAAGAGCACTGTCTGTGAGTGAGCGTACTGTGTACGAGAGAGAGAGAGTGAGAGATTCATCTTGACGCTACGCGCGTACTGATGGTCGGAATTGAGTGCGGAGAAGTGCAACATGTTGCCTCCCACGAGAGCTACGCGCCGATACCTACATTGCCGACCTCGGTCTGGTTTTGCAAGCTCGACCTATGAGCTTCATTTGGTGATTCGGTGAGCATACATTGTCCGTTTTTGCATTGTAGCATATCCACGCGTTCGCATTGAGTAAGCTACACATTAGGCACTTTAGTTTTTGGAAACGATGACCTGCAGATTTCAACCAGACATCCTACGTGATTTTGCACCAGGTGTTTAGGGTTGGGATTTTCGTTCATGGACCTTAGGGAGAGCGACCTATTGGTGTTAGTAGGGTCTCCTTCAAGTTCTGTGGCGTTTCGAGACCGTTTGATGGGTATTTGGCTCTTGGAAGCATTGTAGGAAATCTCCTCTTATGCACTCCTGAAGGATGTTGCTTAGAAATTGGGTAGAGACCTCTGTAGGAATTAGGCGAGAGTTGGTTGAGTGTAGATTGACACCCTATGCTTGCTTCCATGCGCCTGCGGGTCGAGCTTTGTCCTTAGCTGACAAATCTTGTTAGGTGAGTTCTCGCTGTGCTGACATCCATCGCGGCGTATCCGCCAACAGTTATCCATAATCATCTTGAATTTGTGACTTTGTGTAGGAAAACAAGTCTTGATTATATGCTGATCTTTTTGTGAATGATTGGCAGCTCCAAATCCAACCCTCAAAGAACTCAAAGCAAAATCTTAAGAAATACTCTGCATCTGGATGCACTGCATACACCTCATTGTTATCTTCTACAATGAACATGTACTTGGTCCACGTTGGCCTTGACTAAAGCTCAAATGTTTCAAGAAGCACACCCTCTAAATCCAAGATAAGCGTTGTCTTCTCCTGCCTGAAAGATGCTGGTAGATAATGAAACCATTGCTCTTGGTTTGATGTGATATTTGATGTAATATGAAAGGGAGCTCCTCTATTTTGTGATAATCTAATAGCAAAACATTTTTTCTTAGAAGCCCTAAAATGATTAAAAAAATAAAGTTAATATAGAGATATTAAGTGTATTGAAGACCTTAGGACATAGGGTGCTAATTTGTGGTTACACTTAGTAAGTCTTATGCAAGAACACATGCCAAACTATGACCCTATGGCCTTAGAGTCATAGGGTGTTGAGACCATAAGTGCAAATCCCCCAAGGTCATAGGGCAAGATTTGACCTTATGACCATGTAGATTGTTCTTGATGGCACAATTAACTCAAATTTCAAATAAAAAAACTATAAAACCTTTTAGAAAAAAGAGCATTTGTAACAAGAAACTCAAAAGTTACTTATACTATTGAAAGAAAAATTAAAAAACTATTAATCATTTACATCTTCATATATCTTGAAACCCTAAGCACTCTAGCAAAGTCTCTGAGTACATAAAGATCTTTGTAAATGAAAAAATGCTACAAAACATTGCTCCATCATTTCTTGATGCAGGGCTATTTGAGATCATACAAAATTTTTGATACTTTATATAATTCTTGGCTTCATGTACTTTGATCACAGGCTCCTTGTATCCCAATTTTTGGGTAGGCATAATTGCTTTTGTACCTTTCAAGGCTGACAATGATTAAATATTCTTTAAGACCCTTAATTTTTCTCGTTCACATGCTGAAAGTTTCTTGTCTTGATTTTGAGTGGACATTCCACTAATGCTAGATGTTGCAACTTTCTCATCGTGAAGAGGAAGAGAAACTTCTGGTAGCCTGTCCGTGGAGTAGGTTTTTCCTAGAAAAATTAGATTTCTCTCCTCACACTCTGCAAAAACCTTGTGTATATGGTTATAAAGCTCATGACCTTGAGCTATGGGTGCTTGTCCGTATAAATAAGACCCTATAACTGTGCGAATGTCATTAACACGATTGAGAGCTTTGGTATATGGTAGCAGCTCCCCAAGGAGGATATTATCCTCCTCATCATCAACATTAAATTATGGTGGAAAAATACAACTCAATGCAGGATTCATGCATCCCTTTAATGGTTCATCATCTACAAGAAGCAATCTTCTTGCATCAAGCCCAAATTTTGATGATGCAATAGCCAACAGTTTGAAAAGTGCTTCTACTCCTGGATTGTCTAAGCGAGTTATCCTTGATTCTACGAATACATGACATTGGCTTTGCCCCCAAATAATAAAGAATGTAATTTTTTCTTTAGCTTCCTTTTCTCAATCTTGATGATGTCCACAACATGCATGTCATTAGCAGATGACCATAGTGATCTACATTTTGATATATCTTTTTTGTCACACTCTTAGAAAAAACTAATCGAAAATAACAGATTTACTAACTGACAACACATCTACAAAAAATTTATTCTTATGCTTCTCATTGTCTAGAGATTCCTAATCTTTATCTAGCTACATTAGTTCTTTGTCCATGATGGTGGCACCTAGAAGTATACTTGGAGAAGCATTTATGCCTTTAAGATCGAGAACACGAGTCTCATTTTCTTTTGCACTATCTTCTTACATTGGATGATTCCCTTGACTAAGTTTCTTATGGCCTTCAAGCCATAGGGTTCTCTTTGTAGATATCTCTATGACTTTAAGATAATCCAAAATATGTCTCTTTATGGCCTCAAAGCCATAGCGTTAGGATTGTTAGCAAGACTCAGCATATAAATAGATCTATGGCATCAAAGACATATGGTATTTTATTTATGTGTCACCCTATGGCACTAAGGCCATGGGTTGTCATAGGGCCACAAGATGCCCTCTATGAGCACTAGTACCAAAACCATCTATGCTTTATGTTAGCATCCTATGGTCTGAGGGCCACAAGGTGTGCCTCTTATGCTAGTAAGAAACCCTTTATGCTATATGTTCTCACTCTATGGCCCTTGGGCCATAGGGTGCCCTCTGTGCTAGTAACAAATCCTCTATGCTCTATGTTTGCACCCTATGGACCTAGGGCCACAAGATACCCTCTATGATAGTAATCAATCCTCTATGCTCTATGTTTTCACCCTATGGACCTAGGGACGCAAGGTACCCTCTATGCTAGTAAGAAATACTCTATGCTCAATATTGAAACCCTATGGCCCCAAGGCCATAGCCTGATTTTCTCTATGGTAGTAAGAAAAACCCTCTACGTTCTACGTTGGCACCCTATGGAGACTTGAGGGCCACAAGGTATCCTTTATAATGCTACTAAGAAAACTTGTATGCTCTAAGTTGGGAGCACCAAATGGCCCCTAGGCCACAAGGTTCCCTCTATGCTAGAAAGAAAACCTCTATGCTCTACATTGGCAACCTACAGCCCCCGTTCCATAGGGTGCATCAAATGGCTCCTAGACCACAAGGCGCCCTCTATGCTAGAAAGAAAACCTCTATGCTCTACATTGACACCCTATGGTCCCAGGGCCATAGGGTGTCCCCCTATGCCTAGTAAGAAAAAATCTATATTAGCATCTAAAGACCGTATGCCACAAGGTGCACTCTATGCTAGTAAGAAACCATCTCCACTCTATGTTGGTAACCTATGGCCCAAATGCCATAGGGTGGCCAAGGAACCCTTTAGGAGCATTCGCCACAAAGACCACCTTACAGCACTGAGGTGATTTAGTGGCCTAGGTGCCCTTCTTAAGACTCTTCTATTTTGGTATCATATGGCCCCAGAGAAACAAGCTATCCTCTATGCTAGCAAAAAACCCTTGGTGCTCTTTGTTGGAACCGTATGGCCCTAAGGCCATAGGGTGCTCTCTATGCTAGTAAGAAACCCTCCATGTTGTATGTTTGCACCCTATGGCAAAAAGGACAAAAGGTGTCCTCCATGATAGTAAGAAACTCTCTATGCTCTATGTTTGCACCCCATTTGACTATGTTGACACCCTATGGCCCCAGGGCTATAGGATGCTCTCAATGCTAGCAAGCAACCCTATATGGTCTTTGTTGGTACTCTATGGACCCAAGGGCCATGAGGTGGAAAATGTGACCTTTGAGAGTATTCCTTACCATGTTTGCAAAGACCACCTTAGCCTAGGTGCCATCTTAGAGACTCTATATTGGCACCCTATGACCTAGGGCCATAGGGTGCCCATTATCCTATAAAGAGATCCTCTATGTTGGCAATAAACCCTCTATTCTCTATGTTGGCACCCTATGGCCCTAGGGCCACAAAGTGCCCTTCATTCTAGGAAGAGACCCTTTATGTCCTACATTAGTACTCTGTGGCCCCAGGGTCATAGGGTGCCTTCTATGCTAGTAAGATACATTATATGGTCTAGGTTTCCACTCTATTGCGTAGGTCTAAAAGGTTTTCTCTACGAAGAAACCATGTATACTATATGTTGGCAATGTATGGCCCTAGGGCTAGAAGGAAACCCTAGGGCTATAAGGTGTCCTCTATGCTACTATCATATGGCCCAAGGGCCAGATGGTGGCCAAGGTGTCCTGTGTGAGAGAATTCTCTACTACATATACAAAAACTACTTTATGGAACTATGGTGTCCCAAGGGAAACAAGGTGCTAATAAAAAGCCCTCTATGCTCTATGTTGGCACTCCATGGCCCCAAGGCCATAGGGCGGCCTTTATGCTAGTAAAATTCCCTCTATGCACTATGTTTACTTGTATACTTATAAGAAGACATTTATGTAAGAGACCCTATATGATCTTTGATGGCACTCTTGGGGCCATAGGATACCTTTCATGTTAGCAAGAATTTCTACATGCTTTATGTTAGCACCCTATGGCCCTAGGGTCACAAGGTTCCCTCTATGATTCTATGATAAAAGGAAATCCTCCATGCTCTAAGTTGGCGTATGACCCAAGGGCCAAAGGGTGTCTTCAATGCTAGTAAGAATCACTGTATGCTCTAAGTTTGTATCCTATGGCCCAAGGGACATAGGGTGGCCAAGGCATCCACGGTACATTCACAAACGGATCTTAATCACGATGTCATTAGAGCACAAAGAATTCTTTCTAATATTAGCAATTTCAATAAAAAAAGTCAAGTTGTTTTAGTGACCTTAAATACCATTTATACAGTTGATATACTTTTTGGCATAATTTTCAAGGATGAATACACATTAAAAGTTTTCATATAAAATAGTCATGAAAAAATACAAGTGTATATACACATTAAAATAATTATAGGTGGTATATATCAACTTAATTATACAATGATAGTCATGAGAAAATCCAAGTGTTAACGTTTTTATGAAATCTCAATGTATTAAAACGTGTAAGTTAATACTGCAGTAAATATGCAATCCAATATACAAAATTGAATCATTATCTTACATCATACAGCTGTTGCTTTGCCACACAGTTAAAGGGGTCTTTGCCTTCAAATGTTGACATAACATTCAAACATTTAAATCAAATTTGCAAGTACTTTAATTCACAAATGCATTGATCTGTTGGTGGATGGAAGGCCCGGCTCACCATGCACTTTGATTTCAAATCTTGGGGAGCAAAAATATTTGTGTTGGATTATCCTTCTGGAATTTCACATGTTCTAGAACTTGCATTGACCTCTACTTCCAATTTACAAACTTAAACAATTGTCATATATTATACAATCATTTCTTTGCAATAAACCTTGATACAATGTTCAGATTGCTACATGACAAGCTAAAAAATTGTACTAGTCCTAGCTTCCCTCTATTGAAAAAAATTGAAGATATTAATTCCAATTATTTGCATCATCTAGAAGAAAAACAAAATCATAGTTTGGAACAAAATACTCGCACTTTATATCTTTGAATAAAATCTTGTTATAATTAAAGAACTAGATCTTCACATAATCCAAATGACAAATGCTTCATAAACCATTTGCACTTTGATACTTGATGTTTACTATCTAAACAAAGAATTGGCATTTACAACAAATGTTGATTATATGTTTAATCTAGTTAGTTGTAATACAAAGATAATTGTTTCAAACGCTTACACCATCAATTCACAATAAAAGAACTTACACCCAACCAAAAATGATCATACATCAATTGTTGACAAGATAAGCAACATATGTCCTAATGTTTATGAACACAAGATATTAAGGCCAAAGAAAAATGTTTTTGAAACAATTAAAGAGTTTTTAGGTGACCTATAATAACCACCCTATGGTCTAAAGGCCATAGAGTGTCATGATATTTTATAAGATGTGTACATAGAGAGCTAAGTCATTTGCATCCATGGGGTGGTTTAAGTGTCCCTGTGGAGATTCTATGTCAGCACCCTATGGCCCTGAGGCCTTAGGTTATCCCAAATGCTCTTGGATAACTTATGTTTCCTTCTAGAATAGCCCAAATTCTTATGTGCCCTTTTAGAGACTTTATGTAATCACCCTATATCCGTACAATTGTAGGGTAGCCCAAATGATTTTGGGGGATTCTATGTTGACACCCTATGGCCTTACGGCTGTAGAGTAGCCCAAATGCTTATGTGCCCTTTTAAAGACTCTATGTAATCACCCTATATCTGTAAGATTGTAGGGTAGGCCAAATGCTTTTGGTGGATTCTATGTTGACACCCTATGGACGTAAGGCTATAGAGTAACCCAAATGCTTATGTGCCCCATTTAGAGACTTGTGTAATCACCCTACGTCTGTAAGGTTGTAGGGTATCCCATTTTCTTTTAGGGGATTCTATGGCCCTAGGGCCGTAGGGTGCCATGTCTACAAAGAACTCTATGATCCTCAAGTCATAGGGTGTTCTTCCCAAACCTCATATGACCACTTAACCTTAAAGTATTACATAATATATCTTATGACCATATATATATGTTGAATTCTATTTGCCACAACATGTCCATATAATATCATACACTTAAGTCCATGTCATTTATTGTGAAGAAACTCAAACTCACAAGTTCACATTTTTTCAAAGAAAATAAATTGAGAAAAATAACAACCAAACATAAATGTTTTTAACATCATGGGTGGATTTGAGATGGGACAAATAAAATAAAATGACAAGGATAATGATCTAAATATCAATAATGTAATATAATGGGTGGCTAGCTTAACTTGTTTCCTGTAGAATTTCTAGAATGGCCTTAGCACTTGCATCCAATGGTTCTTCAATTTCTTCTTTCTCTAAATCCTTGGCATCATTGACTATGAATGTTCAATGAGGTCGAGCATGCCCGCTTGATATGGTTTCTTCACTAAGCAGATCTTCTCTTCTGTCAGCTCCTGTTGTAGTAGCTTGACATCATTATCTTCTAAACCATTTAGGCATCTAAAGGTTGTTATGCTTGGTTGTCGCCCACGAGCAGTTGATGTCTGATGCTTTTCCAAGATGTTTATCCACTGATCATAGATTTCATCGTTGTACATGACCATGTGTGCTTTTTTGTTGGCAAATGATTTATGGTTGAACATGATGTTTGCCACATTTACAAAGGCCTTCAAAATATAGAAAAGAAAATTAACTTTATTTCAAGACATATTTGTAACAAAAACAAGCATAGGGAAGTGGAACTTACATCCCAAGGTGCTCGACTTGGATGACCGATAGGAACTCCTACCTTGGAATTTGTTGGTTTAGAATATGCAAGCCATTGACTACGGCCATGCTTTGAGAACTCCACATAAGGCTGGTGTTTCATTGCTGTTATTCTCTGGATGTTATCCATTTTGGAAATTCAAACAACAACCTCTTTGGGAGCGTCTACAACTATCCTTGCAGTTATAAACTTGTAGAACTCTTTTCTCAAAGCATACTTAGTGTTGTTGTTACGTAAAAAATCTCTAGCCTCTATGATGGAATGCTGATAGTGGTATGTTGATAGCTTGTCTCCATGCACTTCAGTTGTTTGTAAAGGCATTTTTGTAATTGGGTTATATGACATCAGGTCTGCTGCACTGGAGACTGGCCTAGAGTGCACTGCAAATTGCTTTAATTAAGAGATATTTCACATACACATCTGACAATGGCCTACATTTATAGCCATCTGGTGCAATTTGCATTTCTCAAGTGGGATCAATTGGGTAAATTGTACACCAAATTTAAAATAGTGTGCAATTCCAACGTATCCATCTAGCCCACTCTTGGAAGTTTTGGTAACTTCTTTATCAAGATCTTTTTCTTTGGGCTGTATAATAGAGTCCAACACAACTAAGGATACTGAGTCCACAACCACTGCCACTGAGGGGGTTTCAACTGTTAGGGTTGCAAGTCCACTAGAATCTCTTGCTTCTTGAGTCTGTAAGGGTATAATTGAAATACTTTCTTCGACCACATTTCTACTATTGTCTCCAAGCGAGGGAGTCTGACTCTCCTTGAGAATCTTATATTGATTTGCTTTGCTTGTGTCTTCATTCTTTCAATTCTTATTCTTCTTTGTGCTACTCAATTTACCTAAATATTGATTGAATTTTAAAGCCCTCAATATATAAGTCCTTAAAGTTCTCACTTGGAGTGTCATCTTGAAGCTCCACCCATCCCGCTTTTGTCATTGTCACTCCGTCATAATCAACCTTTACCAATTTTTGAGCAAAGGTCACATGCTCCAACAAGTAGGAGTCACCATTGAGTAATTTTACTCCAAGGAATGGAGACATTTCAAGATCTGAATAATCCCTTTTTATCTCCTTCACAATACCACAATCCTTGAAGGGAAATTGCTCTTTATCTTGAAAGAACAAGTGGACTTTCTCATCACTTCCACCATTTGGAAAGTGAAAATCTAGATACCAAGAACTTGGTGTTGATCGTGTTGCATCAACTGACTTTGACATTCTCTTTCGAAATATTTTCTATAAAAAGAATGACATATTTTTAGACTAGATGGATATTAATACATCCATATGGACCTAGGGCCATATGTCCCCTCTATGTTAAACCATGTGTTCCTAGGTCCAAAGGGTGCCAACAAAATGGTTCCACAAGTGTACCTAGGCCACCCTATGGTACTGTGATCACAACTTCTCTTATGACATTAGAGGAACCTCAAAGTAGTATCCTTTGAATGGACTAAATCCCCCTTTAGAGCCTCTACACCAACATCATATGGCATCATGTGGCATGAAGGCCATAAAGTCTCCTGCATGCTAGTAAGAACCTCTCTATGCTCTACATTGGTATCCTATGCTCCCAAGGCCACAAGATGGCCTCTATGTTTTGAAGAAACCCTTCATGAGGGTTTTCTAGCAACCTATGGCCCCAGGGCCATAGGGTGCTCTGTATGCCAGTAAAAAGCACTATTTGCTCTATATTGAGGAGACCTTGTGGGATGAAGGCCATAGGATCCCCTCTATGCTAGTAAGAACATCTGTTTACTCTATATTGGCACCCTATGTCCTGAAGGCCATAGGGTTCCCTCTAGGTAGTAAGAAACTCTCTGTGCTCTATGCTCTGTGCTCTATGCTCTGTGCTCTATGATCTATGCTCTATATTGACTTCCTATGGCCCTAAGGCCACAAGGTTCCCTCATTGTTTCCAAAAAACCCTCATTGTTTTGACAACCTATGGCCCCAGGGCGATAGAGTGCTCTCTATGTCTGTATAAAGCACTATTTGCTCTAAATTGGCACCCTAAGGCTTGAAGTCCATAGGGTTGGACCCAAGGCCCCCAAGGGTGCTTTGTATGTCAGTGAAAAATACTATTTGCTCTATATTGAGGAGACCTTGTGGGACTGAAGGCCATAGGGTCCCCTCTATGCTAGTAAGAACTAAGAACCTTTGTTTACTCTATATTGGCACCCTGTGGCTTGAATAGGGTTCCCTCTATCTAGCAAGAAGCTCTCTATGCTCTATGATCTATGGTCTATGGTCTATGGTCTATGCTCTATGCTCTATGCTCTATGCTCTATATTGAAATCCTATGGCCCCAAGGACACAAGGTTCCCTCATTGTTTCCAAAAAACCCTCATTGTTTTGGAAACCCATGGCCCCAAGGCCATAGAGTAGTCTCTATGCCAGTATGAAGCAATATTTGCTCTATATTGGCACCCTAAGGCTTGAAGGCCATAGGGTCCCCTCTATGTTCCACAAGGTGCCCTCTATGTTTTCAATTTGAAAAAATCCTTCATGATGGATTTTTGACAACGAATGGCCCTAGGGCCATAGGGTGCTCTATATGCCAGTAAAAAATCCTTCATGATGGATTTTTGACAACCAATGGTCCTAGGGCCATAGGGTGCTCTATATGCCATTAAAATACCATATGGAATCATGTGAGAATATCTCTCTGCTCTATATCCCCTGCATTCTAGTAAGAATATCTCTATGCTCTACATTGGCATCCTATGGCCCCTGAGGCCACAAGGTGGCCTCTATGTTTTGAAGAAACCCTTCATGAGGGTTTTCTAGCAACCTATGGCCCCAGGGCCATAGGGTGCTCTATATGCCAGTAAAAAGCAATATTTTATCTATATTGAGGAGACCTTGTGGGTTGAAGGCCATAGGGTCCCCTCTATGCTATTAAGAACACTTGTTTACTCTATGTTGGCACCCTGTGGCTTGAAGGCCATAGGGTTCCCTCTATGCTAGTAAGAAACTCTCTGTGCTCTATGCTCTATGCTCCATATTGACTTCCTATTGCCCCAAGGCAACAAGGTGCCCTCATTGTGTCCAAAAAATCCTCATTGTTTTGACAATCTATGGCCCCAGTTGCATAGAGTGCTCTCTATGCCGTTATAAAGCACTATTTGATCTATATTGGCACCCTAAGGCCTAAACACCATAGGGTTGGCCCCAAGGGTGCTCTGTATGCCAGTGAACAATACTATTTGCTCTATATTGAGGATACCTTGTGGGATGAAGGCCATAGGGTCCCCTCTATGCTAGTAAGAACCTCAAGTTACCCTATATTGGCACCTTGTGGCCTGAAGGCCATAGGGTTCCTTCAATTTAGTGAGAAGCTCTCTATGCTCTATGCTCTATGCTCTATGATCTATTCTCTATATTGAAATCCTATGGACCCAAGGCCACAAGGTGCCCTCATTGTTTCCAAAAAACCCTCATTGTTTTGGCAACCTATGGCCCTAGCGCCATAGAGTACTCTTTATGCTAGTATAAAGCAATATTTGCTCTATATTGGCACCCTAAGGCCTGAAGGCCATAGGGCCCCCTCTATGTTCCACAAGGTTTTCTTTGACTTGAAGGACATAGGGTCCCCTCTATTCTAGTAAGAGCCTCTCCATGCTCTATATTGGAACCCTTTTCCCTGAAGGCCATAGGGTCCTCTCTATGCTAATAAGAACCGATCTATGCTCTATATTAGCACCCTATGGCCTGAAGGCCATAGGGTCCCTTGTATGCTAGTAAGAACCTCTCTATGCTCTACACATCCTATGACCCGAAGGCCACAAGGTGCCCTCTATGTTTTGCAAAAACCCTTCATGAGGATTTTTTGGCAACCTATGGACCCAGGGCCATAGGGTGCTCTCTATGCCAATAAAAAAACACTATTTTATCTATATTGAGAAGACCTTGTGTCCTTGGGGCCATAGGGTCCCCTCTATGCTAGTAAGAACCTCTATTTTCTCTATATTGAAACCATGTGGCCTGAAGGCCATAGGGTTCCCTCTATGCTAGTAAGAAACTCTCTGTCCTTTATGCTTTATGATCTATGCTCTATATTGACATCCTATGGCCCCAAGGCCACAAGGTGCCCTCATTGTTTTGGCACCCAATGGCCCCAGGGCCATAGAGTGCTCTCTATGCTGGTATAAAGCACTATTTGGTCTATATTGGCACTCTAAGCCTTGAAGGCCATAGGGTCCCCTCTATGTTAGTAAGAACCTCTCTATGATCTATAATGACATCCTATGGCCCCAAGGGCCACAAGGTTCCCTCTATGTTTTCAATTTGAAGAAACCCTTCATGATGGATTTTTGACAACCAATGGCCATAATAGGGTGCTCTATATGCCAGTAAAAAACACTATTTGCTCTATATTGACACCATATGACTTGAAGGCTATAGGGTCCCCTCTATTCTAGTAAGAGCCTCTCTGTGCTCTATATTGGCACCCTTTGGCTTGGAGGCCATAGGGTCCGCTCTATGCTAGTAAGAACGGATCTATGCTCTATATTGGCACCCTATGGACTCAAGGCCATAGGGTCCCTCTATGCTAGTAAGAACCTATCTATGCTCTACACATCCTATGACCCCAAGGCCACAAGGTGCCCTCTATGTTTTGAAGAAACCCTTTATGAGGGTTTTTTGGCAACCTATGGACCCAGGGCCATAGGGTGCTCTCTATGCCAGTATTAAATACATCTTGCTCTATATTGAGGAGACCTTGTGGCGTTGGTGCCATAGGGTCCCCTCTATGCTAATATGAACCTCTGTTTTCTCTATATTGACACCCTGTGGTCTGAAGGCCATAGGGTTCCCTCTATGCTAGTAAGAATCTCTCTATGCTCTATGCTCTATATTGACATCCTATGGCTCCAAGGCCACAAGGTGCCCTCATTGTTTCAAAAAAACCCTCATTGTTTTGGAAACCTATGCCCCCAGGGACATAGAGTGCTCTCTATGGTGGTATAAAGCACTATTTAATCTATATTGGCACCCTAAGGCCTGAAGGCCAGAGAGTCCCCTCTAGGTTAGTAAGAACCTCTCTATGATCTATAATGACATCCTATGGCCCAAGGGCCACAAGGTGCCCTCTATGTTTTTAATTTGACAACCAATGGCCCTAGGGCCATAGGGTGCTCTATATGCCAGTAAAAAACACTATTTGCTCTATATTGGCACCATGTGACTTGAAAGCCATAGGGTCCCTTCTATTCTAGTAAGAGCCTCTCCATGCTCTATATTGGCACCTTTTGGCCTGAAGGCTGTATGGTCCGCTCTGTGCTAGTAAGAACCGATCTATCTCTATATGGCACCCTATGGTCTGAAGGCCATAGGGTCCCCTGTATGCTAGAAACCACTATGAGGGTTTTTTGGCAACCTATGGCTCCAAGGAAATAGGGTGCTCTCTTTATGGCCATAGTGTTCGTTGTATACTAGGGAAAACTCTCCATGCTCTATCTGGGCATCTTATGGCAGTTGTCCTCTATGCTAATAAGGAACCACCATTTCCCTAGGTTTGTCTCGTATTGCTTTACGGCAACAAGGTGTCATCCTCCATGCCAATAGTTAAAATAAACCTAAATTCTCTACATTGACACCCTATGGCCCAGGGCGCAGGTGTGCTCTATGCTACCCTAAACCCCTCTATGCTCTACGTTGACACCCTATAGCCCCAGGGACACAAGGTGCCTTCTCTCTCTCTCTCTCTCTGTTGGATTTAAATTGTTTATTTGACCTTATTACCTCTCCTCCCTCTCTCTCAACTTCCTCTCCTTTGTTTGTCTCTCTTCCCCTCCTTTCTCTCTCACTCCAAATAACTATTTTTCTCCCTCTTCTCATCTCTCTCCATTCATAGCAGGAAGTCCCTTGTGAATTTTGAGCGTGAATATCTATCGATTTACCTGTAGCATTGTCATTCGGGCACCCCCTACCAAATCTCCTCTTTCTAGGACCTCTCTCACACCAACAAAAAGCGTACAATACAAAGGTTAGTTATTTACTGTTTTATTGTTTTACTATTTTACAATAAGAGAGAGGTAAATAAATGTACAACAAAAAAATTGAGCTTACCTGCGAGAGCGGTGTCGTGAGGCATTGTCGTGTTTGGGAGAGAGGTGTGGAGAGATAGGGGGGGGGAGAGAGAGAGAGAGAGAGAGAGAGAGAGAGAGAGAGAGAGAGAGAGAGAGAGAGAGAGAGAGAGAGAGAGAGAGAGAGAGAGAGAGAAGGCGGAAGAAGTGGCACCGTAGGATGCTGCACGTTTGTGAGAGAGGCTTAGGGAGGTGTTTGATGTCGTGAAATGTTGCGTGCTTGAGAGGCGCACGGAGAGCGGAAAAGGGAGGCTATTCGTTTGGCCAAGGGCAGCGTGAGGTGCTATTTGTTTGGGAGAAGAGGTGCAGCAAGGGCCGATAGAGGGGCGCTCTTTGTTCGAGAGAGCAAGCACTTCGAGGCATAGGGAGGGCACACAACAGAGGCGGCACAAAGGAGGCGTTTGGGAGAGGCGTATGGAGGGAGGGTATGTGGGAGAGGCGTAGGGAGCGCGCACGGAGGGCGTTTAGGAGAGGTGCAGGGAGCACGCAGAGCTGTGTACGAGAGCAGAGTAGGGTTTGGAAAAGAAAGAGAGAGAGAGAGAAAAAAAGAGAGAGAGATAGAGATAAGGTTAATCAACTTTGGTTTTAAATCATTTTCTTAGGGGGAGAGTCATACCAAAGGATTGGAAACTTGAAGAGCTTTCCGCAAAAAATAAAAAAAGGAGTATAGAAGTTTTTCAAAAAATTGGCATGAGACTTTGTTAGTGCCCGTGTTGTCTCGCTACGAGTGGAATGACACCCATGGTTGAAATCACCGTCCAGAGACTAAAAATTGCATTAAAAATACACTAAAAATCATTCAAAATTAGAGAATTTTCCCTCAAAACATCTACGATAGTTTCTTGTGCAGTATTGTTCAAGAGACTTGAAAACACATTTTGAAAAAATTTGGGGTAAGAAAAAAAAATCGATAATTATTGCCTTTTTTTGCACGTGCAATTGCACACTAATTGCATGTGTTTTGAAAGTGTGAGCATACATGCAACATATACATATTTATACAAATAGTATTTAAACGAGGAGGCCACATACTAGAATGGGTTGCAAAGTTGCTGGTGCGCATTTGCGAAGAGGCTTGTAAAGGTGCACATATGCAATTTGATGACACATTTGATCATGTGATACGTGCATACCGTCGTTTTTTATGTCCCTTCAAAGACGTAAATATATAATATGAATCCACGGGACTACTTGAGACACGGTCTCTATATATAATCAATGGTTGTGGATGCACCACATGGCATATGATCAATCAATGTGGATGCGCCACGTGGCGTATTGTGCGGCTCATACATACCCCCTTATGTCTTGGCGGGCTCTCTAGATTTTTGAAATCACTATATATAGCACCCTATGGCCCAAAGTCCATAGGATGCATATATAGCTCACCACAAAACACCAATAGATAGTACCGTGTGGTCATAAAATCCATAAGTTCTATGTATATTTTGCTAGAAACATCAACGTATAGCATCCTATGGCCTTTTGTCCATAGGATGTTCATATACTCATCATGAAACACCTACATATAGGGCCCTATGGACCTAAGGACATATGATGTATATATATAATCATATCAAGACACCTACATATAGCACCTATGGACCTAAGTCCAAAGGATGTATACAAACTCCTTGTGTCCCTAAGGCCACATGATGCTATATACCCATCATGAGACAACTACATATAGTGTTCTATGGTCCTCAAGCCATAGGATGTATATTTACTTAGCAAAAAACACATACATAAAACATCATATAGACTAAAGGCCATATGATTTATATATACTCAACACAAAACACCTATATATAGCATCCTATGGCCCTAAGGCCATAGGATGTTATATACCTATCACGAGACAACTACGTATAGTGCCCTATAGGATGTGTACATATGCATCGCCAAACACCTACATATAGCATCCTATGGCCCTAAGGTCACATGCATATACCCATCATGAGACAACTACATGTAGTGCCCTATGACCTCAGGATAGGATGTGTACAGTTGCATCACCAAACACCTACATATAGCATCCTATGGCCTTATATGCCCATCATGAGACAACTATATATAGTGTCCTATGGCCCTCAAACCATAGGATGTGTACACTTGCATCGCTAAACACCTACATATAGCATCCTATGGCCCATAGGCCACAGGATGTTATATTCCCATCATGAGACAACTACATATAGTGCCCTATGGCCCTCACGTCGTAGGATGTGTATAGTTGCATTGCCAAACACCTACATATAGCATCCTATGGCCTTAAGGCCACAGGATGTTATATTCTCATCATGAGACAACTACATATAGTGCGCTATGGCCCTCAGTCCATAGGATGTGTATAGTTGCATCGCCAAACACCTGTATATAGCATCCTATGGCCCTAAGGCCACATGATGTTATATGTTTATCATGAGACAACTACATATAGTGCCCTATGGCCCTCAGGGCATAGGATGTGTACAATTGCATCACCAAACACCTACATATAGCATCATATGGCCCTAAGTCCATATGATGTTATATACCCATCATGAGACAACTACATATAGTGCCCTATGGTCCTTAGGCCATAGGATGTGTACAATTGCATTCCCAAACACCTACATATAGCATCCTATGGCCCTATGTCCACAAAATGTTATATATCCATCATGAGACAAGTACATAAAGTGCCCTATGGCCCTCAGGCCATAGGATGTGTACAGTTGCATCACCAAACACCTACACATGGCATCCTATGGCCCTAAGGCCACATGATGTTATATACCCTTTATGAGACAACTACATATAGTTCCCTATGGCCCTTAGGCCATAGGATGTATATTTATTCAACACAAAACACCTGCATAAAACATCATATGGACTAAAGGCCATATGATTTATATATACTCAACACAAAACACCTACATAGAAAATCTATGGCCCTAAGGCTATAGGATGAATACATACTCATCAACCACCTACATATAGCATCCTCTGGCCCTAAGTCCATAAGATTCTCTATACCCATCATGAAACCACATATAGTGCCCTGTGTGTATGTATTCATCATGAAACACCTACATATATACTCACAATGAAATGACTTTGTGATGGTTTTCTTAACAAATATTTGTTGAAACTCGAGGTTGCTTCCCTCTATCAAACTTTGTCTTTGGCATACCACACATTCAGAAACATACTCTTGTATGTTTGCTTTCATGATAGGCCAATAGAAATATGTTTCAATACCTTTTAGGATAGACTGAATCCCTCTATGCCCCGCATAAGGAGGAGCATGAGATTCATACATTACTTTCTCACATAGTGAGTTAAAAACACATAGTTTATTGCCATAGAGAAGATAATAGAACACAGCGTGAGCTAACAACACTCACTTATTTCCTTCTCGTGCTTCCTACTCCCTTTTCGTTTGTCACATTGCAGTGTCGTCTGTTGATTGCAAACGTAGGTAAGAGCTTTTACGCGTTGACATAAGCCTTCATGGTAATCCGTAGCTTTTGGCGTCGCCAACCTGCAGCCTAATTTCATCATAAGTAGGAATTTAAGCTTAAAAAACATAAAATAAGTATAGGCAAGGTATCGGGGCATCATTGCTAAGCATTTAGATGCATTCTGGGTCGAAAACGGCAGGGTATCGGGGCATCATTGCTAAGCATTTAGATGCATTCTGGGTCGAAAACGGCTAGGTCAAAAACTCACTGCTGCTGCTGTTAATAATCGCGATTTGTGCACTTGACCTAATGTGAGATTTGAGACCATAAACATGTGTTATTAGGTCTTATAAACATGTCCTAGAAGTTTTGTAACATTTGGATGTTGTTTGATGCTGTAATGGTTATAATTTGTTTGCCGATTAACGACGACTATCTTTTGGTGATTTCTGTCATTTGAGTGTAGCTTGAGTTAGATGCGAGTTGTTTGTTGTTTTCCAAGAGATTGAAAACCTCTTGTAGCCTCTATGCACTAGTCGAGTCAAATTTGTCCCATGGATTGACAATTATATTTGTGGTTCTCGTCTCGCTATGTCTGCAATAAGATAAGAGTGAGGTTAGAAGCCTGTCCCACAACAGTAGAGCACTCCCTAGACTCTGTCTAATCATTCATGGTCCATGCACACGAATTTTGCACTAAGAAGTGCCATCTCTCTCAAGGCTACAACATGTTCATCGCATAAAATCTATCCCAAAATCTATGTAGTTCCTCCACAAGTGGTTTCAAATAAGCTCTTCTCTTTGGCCTACAAAAGGCCTTCAAGAGCTCCTCTCCATAAACCCTTTACATGGTCCATATTATTGAAGGGCCATTTATTTGTAGATGCTTTGCATGCTGAGTTTATGAGGATCTTAATGTGGAAAAGGTGATACAAATGTTTATTTTGGGGTGGGGGTGGGGGGGAGGAGGGGCAGCGGGCATGGGTGTGGGTGCGTTGAAGCATCCCCCTTCCAAAGGGTGAAAGCATGTTAACCCCAAAAGCCTACAACTTTTTTTGGTGTGCTAGTAATGATTCTTACTAGGGGTACGCAATAGATAGCTCAAGGGCCCCCAAATTGCACCTTTAAAGGGCTTATGTGGGAGTACTCTAAGTGGACAACTTGAAATTTTGACAATTATTATAGACCATTGGATTAATTGAGTAAGGCAACATAGCATAGTCAATGTTATTCTTATTTTTCGTGGAATGTTTAAAAGAGATAGTAGCGAGGGGGCATACTCTCTCCCACCATAATATATGGTTTTTAAGAGCGTCCATTAAGTTGGGGGCCACACACTCTCTCTCATAAGTCCCATCAGCATATGTATGCCATGCTGCTTGTGTAGTTGTGCTGTCTACAAGTTGATTTTGCTCCCTATGCACCATACATGCACCAGAATTGGTTTTTGACCTTAGGAATAGGTAGAGCACGTCTAGAGGAAGCTAGAGAGTGCTTTAGAGTCCGAAACTGAGCAACCTAAAATAGTTTTTTTTATCTTAGGTGCAATTTTTTTCGAGTATCAAAAATGACATTTGAGTACACGGTAGTGTTAAGGATACTTTGCTTATGCTAGGCATAAAGTTTCATTGCATTCAGATACTTGTAGCTATACCAAATCATCAGGACAAGCTTGTGGTAAGGAAAGCAGCTTTTGATGTCTAACATACATTTGAGACTAAGAAAGGTAGGAACAGCTTAGACTTCGGTTTTCCCAGGGACTAACTATCTCTTGTAGCCTCCATACACTAGTCCGGCCAGCTACATCCCACGGATTGACATTTTTTATGTCTGCAATTCTTGCTTTGCTAGCATTAATATGGGGAGACTTGGCAGCCAACTGACATTTTGGCGCCGTTACCGGGGATGAGGCAACCTAGACTAGAGAAAAACCCAAAGTATTTACTTAAATTTTCATTACTTCCTCTAGTTTTGGCTAGAGTAACATCTTTTTTGACTTCATCATAGCTGAGAGGTGCTTCAGAGTAGGGATACACGAGAAGGAGCTCGTTAGCTTTAGTTTAGTAGGAAGATAGGTAGAGGGTCCTTCAGACAAGCTATTGGTCGGTAAGGGCATCATCGAAGTAGGAAGTAGAGATTTCAGACTGAAGGTTGAACTTTTTACCTTTTGTACTATTTTTCATGTTTAGTAGGAGTAGGGTAAGTAGAAAACCACAGGATTCACTACAACAAAAAAACGTGTTATCGACGCGGCCCGTCGCTATGCGCGTCGCTGTGAAACCAGTCGCTATTAGCGACGACCATAGTAGAATTTTTTTTTCTTGGGCAGAGGACAAGTAGCCTGGCCTGTGCCCAGTTAAAAGATGGACATAGCCACAGTCAGACTTCCTGCCCTCTGCCCAAGAAAGCGAGTAGTACCAAAATATCAACCATGCTCCCGCGCGCAGAAATTTCGGCAGAGTTCCCTTTGTTTTTACATAAAATTTTCAAAAAAAACCATATCATGTATATGCCTCCTACATGCTATCCATGTAGGATCTCACATGAGATTTAAGGCCAATGAAAGACAATCGTACCAACTGAAAAGCATAACCATAACGAAACATAACCAGAACTTAAAAGCATAACCATAACGAACCATAACCATAACTTAAAAGCATAACCATAACTTAAAACCATAACTTAAAACCATATCTGTCTATAACCACTTTGATCAAAACCATAATGTAGATAACCATAACCATAAACAAAATTAACAATAACCATAAGCATAACCAGAAAGAGAAACAATAATTATCTATACAATGACAATGACAATAATCATAACCATAAGGGAAACAATAACTCTCTGAACACTAACTGTTTGTACAAAAAAGAAACACAAAAGCGTGTCCGTGTCTCACAAAGCATATAGATGAAATCTGGTCCACCACATACGACAACTCACAAAATTATTATTGATATTACTTCACATATACTAACTTAATTAAATCAACTCATACATATTAATGTCTCACCTCAAGTGATCAGCGAGACTGTAAGGCCTCCCAGTCTACAGGCTCTCCTGAAGCTTCAAGATCATTCAGTACTTCATAGATACCTCTGCGATATCCATCTGACTCCTCCTCGTGTGATGGAGCTCGATGCATCGCAAGATTCTGCGTTTATACAAAAATCAAAGTAATAAGAATACATGATTCATCACGTTTTAAAATACGCCATAGTTAAGATTAGATTAGAAACTCACAAACTCATAGCGAAAGGTGTCGAAGCCTCCGCTGCCAAGATGAGATGTCCCCCTAGTAATCTGTCATACCTGCGCGGCCTCACGCTGCTGTCTGAACCGCGTGGCCGCTGTCTGCTCATCCTCCCTGATCTACAGCCACGTCTCGTGTGGGATGCCCGAAGGCTTCGGCGAGCCGGTCTTGAAAGCCTTCCAAGCTCGATCTCGTCGATGTTTGATGGTGTCCCATGCAACACCCTTGATCCACCGCGCTGAAACAACGGAAGAACCTGGAGCAGGCTGGTACTCTCTCAGGATGGTCTCCACTATGTAAGTGACTTTTTCCTTTTCTTGCTGATCCCAAGACGTCAGAATGCTGATCAAAAACTGTAGCTCCACGAGCTGGCAAATCCGCTGTCGCATCTCAACAGAACCATCTCCCCGTACAGTATAGAGCTTGGAGGCACTAGGATCGTGTGCCCCCCAAGGTGTCCGAGGTGTGCCTGGGTAAGACGGGGGTCGTGAGCGAGGAGGGGTCGAAGCATCTGTGGACCCTCCTCCACAGCAACCACCACCTCCACCTGACGATCACCGAGATCGGTGAGTGCGCCTGTGCTGCGGAGATGAGGATGTACCCTCCTCTGCCCCACCCCTAGGTGTCGAAGCGGCCGTGATGGGAGAAGAAGGCGTCGTACCCATAGGCGCCCTGAACCCTGTAGGCGTCCCCCCCCTAGACTGTACCTGCCAGTGCAACCTCATCTACTACATGGACGAGCAAGTGCATTTGGATAGTTAGGCAGCTCGTGGGTAGATACTTCTCAATCATGCAAACTGCCTCAATGGAGTTAGCCCTTGCGACTGCAATGGATTCCTCCCGTATCTCCTTGGAAGAGATCCATCGCACTAGCTTTGAAATCTTGTATATGCAGGTCCGCACTTCCTTCGTTAAACACCCCTTGATCGCAATTGGAAGAATGAATTGCAAGAACTTATGTCAGTCGTACGATTTCAACCCTGACAGTTGATCGTCACGGGCGAATGCTGTCTTGAGACATCGCATATATCCTGTTGGTGTCCTGAACTCTGAAATCACCCTTTTCACTTGTCGCTCTTCATTTTTTAGCAGTACCCATGGCGCTCTTGGAAGTTTTTTTTGACTAGCTGAGTTGGTGAAAGGCCACAACTCTGGCATCTTTCCAACCGACTGCAAATCATCTCGTGAAGCTCGATTGTCTTTCATTCCCATGATTATCTTCCAGAGGAGCTCTCCCACATTCTTGAATATATGCATTGGATCCAGCAAATGGTTAATTAGTAGATCACCCCAGTACGTTAACGTATGGAGAATGGACAAACGTTTCATTCCTGGAACAGGTTGCCCCTCATGTTGCTCCCATCGGCGACGCCACTCTTGTACATGCATAGGACGACATTCGACGCGACCAAGCTGGCCTTCGCGCAAGTGATGGCCATCTAGAAGATAACGGTGGTGGCCTTGATAAATTGTCTTTCAAAGAGAGGTAGAATAGCGCACATCCAAAGACTGCCCGCAAATTGGACATGCATTGTATCCCGAAGTTGTTAGTCCTGCATATATCAAATCATGAATCAGGCCAAGGCAAAGGGCTTGCAAATAGCGAGAATTTTGTAAATCAAAAACCATTACCAGAAGCTTCTCCGTATCTTGGCCAATCATGCATAGTCCACATAAGAAGTCCATGGATCCTTGCATGCTGTTGTCCTACTGGTTCAACCGCATCTGCTATGTCGATCCCATGCCATAACTCCTGGAGCTCGTCAACTAGTGGAGCTAGATAAACATCCATGTTTTTTGCTTTGAACTTACCAGGTACAATCAAGCTTAAAATCAAATGACCCTTCGTGATAGCAAGCCACGGCGGGAGGTTGTAATTGATAAGGCACACAGGCCAAGTGCTCCATGACGAGCTTCTCAAGCCAAATGGATTGACTCCATCCATTGCCATGCCCAAACGCAAATTACGTGGTTCACTCTTAAAATGTGGCCAGGTATCTTCAATGTGCCTCCAAGCCTTCAAATCAGCGGGCACCCTAAATGTTGCGTCAGTGGATCTATTCGTAGAATGCCACCGCATAAACTTTGCAATGGAACCACAACGAAACATGCTTTTTATCCTAGGAATAATAGGGAAATGCCGCAACACTTTAGCTGGCACTGTCTCGCCAACTGCATCTTGGGGCGCATTGCTCCTCACTTAGGACACGACAGAGAATCTGCAAATTCATTGCGAAAAAGAATGCAATCATTTGGACATGCATGAATATTGTTGTAGTCCAAGCCAACTGAGGTCAGAAGTTGCTTTGCATCTGGCCTGGAGGGAGGCATTTCATTGCCAGCCGGGAGAAGTTGCTCCCTCAATAACCTGTTTAAGCCACATAAATTTAAAATTAAAGCTCTCTGAGCACATCACCGTTGCAATCGGAAAATCTCTTTTGTAAATTACGTACCTAAACAAAGCAGTGACGCTTGCATCTGACCACCCGTACACTGACTGAAGATTCAAAAATGCCAGACAAGTACGAAGCACATATATTTTGGCGCCTTCATAGATTGGTTGACGTGCCAACTTTCTCAACATGTCTTCAGGAGATAGGCACACGGCTTCTGGTGCTGCTTCATTCGCGTTCTCCTCGCTTGTCTGGAAGAAGGCATCCATCATCTCCTCCATGCCGTCGTCTTCTGTCTGTAAGCCCTTTTCTGCTTCCATCCGTGGCTCTATATTGGTCGGACCTTCACACATAATCTTTTTTCTCTCTCTCTCTCTCAGATGTAGGTGCTATGTCGCGGAAATCAATGCCCGTTCCGTAGGAGTCGTATCGCAGATTCTGTACGGTTTCTCTAGCAAACTCTCCGTACTTGTGCACATGCTCATTACATATCCTATGCTTGCGCAGGATTTGATACTTGCAGAGCGTGCACGAGCATGCAATCTTTTCCTCCATGTTAGTTGATGACGTTGTCATCTACAATGATTATGAATGTTGTTTTAATATATATATATATATATACTCCTCACAATGTAAACTACCTCGCATTCTCTAGTCTTGCCCAATCTCTGTACACCTCGGTCCAGAGGTGTACGGTGATCAGGACCACCGGGTCAAAATCTCGTCTTTATTGGCCAAATCCTATATGGGTAGACACATACGTGCACTCCCAGGTGTACATGGCAATGCATGTAGTAGGCAAAACCCCTTTGCCTCTTTTAGTTCCATAGTTTCTTCTCTGTCTACGTACCCTATCTCTCGTTCTTTCTCTCTCCATCTCGCTCTCGCTATCTCTCTTTCTCTCTCGATCTCGCTCTCGCTATCTCTCTTTCTCTCAGGCTCTCTCTCGATCTCGCTCTCGTATCTCTCTTTCTCTATTTTCCTATCTCTCTCTATTTCTCTATTTTCCTATTTCTCTGCCATAAATCCTGGAGCTCCACTTCCCTATCCCTCTCTCTCTCTCTCTCTCTCTCTCTCTATATATATATATATATATATATATATATATATATAACTCTCTTTCTCTATCTCTCTATTTCCTATCTCTCTCTCTCTCTCTCTCTCTCTCTCTAATTACCTCTCTCTCTCTCTAATGATCGAATGAGCGACTGATCTAGGGAGATCTAGATGCCCACGACTGCGAAGGACTACACAACATCGACAGAGGCTGCATCAGAGGATCTAGCTAGGTCACTTTGGCTCGGCATGCACAATGTCCGGTCAGAGTACTGACCATGGAGGAGATCTACCTATCCCAACTAGCTCGTTTAGCCGTTTAGTCCACACCCAGCAGTTAAGGATTCCATAATATTTTATTTTGTCATCTTCTTACTCTGACTTTGTATTAGATCCATCACATTGTAACTTTCTTGTCTCATGTCTCATAGGTCACTTTGGCCTTTCGAAGACGTTAATATAACATTTCATTTCATTTCTCTCTTTAATTTTTTTTCTTTAGTTTTAATTTCCGAAGCATACATTAATTCTCTCTCTCTCTCTCTCTCTCTCTTTCCTACACACACACACACACATTTCTCTCTCTCTCTCTCTCTCTCTCTCTCTCTCTCTCTCTCTCTTTCCTACACACACACACACACATTCTCTCTCTCTCTCTCTCTCTCTCTCTCTCTCTCTCTCTCTCTCTCTCTTTCCTACACACACACACCTCTCTCTCTCTCTCTCTCTCTCTCTCTCTCTCTCTCTCTCTTTTCTACACACACACACACACACACACACACACACACACACACACACACACACACATACACCGTCTCTCTCTCTCTCTCTCTCTCTCTCTCTCTCTCTCTCTCTCTCTCTCTCTCTCTCTCTTTCCTACACACCCACACGATGTAGAGGTAGAGAGAGAGAGAGAGAGAGAGAGAGAGAGAGCAAGAGAGAGGGGTTGGGGAGGGTGGAGATGGACATAATACCTGCGCAACAGGTTTCGGCCAAGATCCGAGCAGGCGAAAATGGCCCCTGCGCGCGGGTTTCGCTTTTTTCCCCCAATTTTTTTGGCGTCGATATACGCGTTGCAAATAAAGGCTTTCCACGCGTATATCGACACACATTGCGACGCGTATAGTGACGCCTGCTAATGTCGTCGATATACGTGTGGAAAAGCATGGCCGTCGATATAGGCGCGTCGATATCTTCATTTAGTGTTGTAGTGATTTCATCTGATTTAAGGTACATAAAGAAAACCAAAAAAGTTTGTCATTTCTATCTTAGGCGCGCCAAAGATAGACATAGGGTTTTTGAGATTGATAGGGTACAATTGAACATGCAAGGTGGTAGACCAACTTCATTAGACCACTGCCCTTGATTTTGGAAACATTTGGATCACTACAACACTAGTTTAAGCCCAAAGTAGAAAAAAACATAGACTTCTAGAAAAATTCACTTTGGAAACCCAAATTATTCTAAAACTTGAAACCAACGTGTGGATAAATCCTAAAAATTGTGGAAAAAATAATATGTGAAGAAAAAGAAGAAAAATGTGTAAATCTTGAAGAGGGCATCTTCTCCACTTCACGGGAGATGGGTTTGTGATTCGACCTAGCTATATGGACACGCATCTTTCTCATGGTTTGCGTTGTGCCATTGGCCAGATACGCACGTCCTCACATCAAATCGATATTGAGACTGGCAGATTCAGAGGGACACCAATAGATAGCAAGATATGCCGCTTATGCCATCTAGAGCCAGAGACAGAGGTACATTACATATGTCATTGCACAGTGTACTATGAAATACAAGGCCATTTTCATTGTCTATTCAGAGAAGGTTTTGGGCCTCTATCTAGGGTCATGAATTATGAGGATCAGAGATGTCTTAGGCTATATCTACTTGAGTTACACAAGCATAGAGAAACTTTATTGAGGAGAGCTGAAGAGAGACAACCCCAGAGACAGATCACAGATTTCTTTACACTAGATGTTGTACGCCCAGAAGAGCAGACAGAGGAGCAGCCAATAGTGGAGAGGTCTGCCTGCACTATTGGAATTCTCATAGACCAAGCATGTCACATGACACATCTAACCCTATGTGTCTGTGGACAAGCTACAACAAGACAAGGGTTCAGTCAGTCCATTTAGTCCAGATTTAGAAGTGATCTGGCACTTTTGTGAGTCTATTTGTAGACCGTGCATGTCTAGATACTTAGTGTAGATGTATATACTCTGGTTGCACACAGCATGATCATAAGCATTCCCATCAGAATCCTTCAGGGGATTTTTCTAGTGCATTTACCCTTTTTTCCCATTTTTTTGACATTTTTCACTTATTATTGTTAAGTGACTTTTGCTGGCAAGTAGGTATGGAAAATTGAGTAAGTTTGTATATAAGCAAACCTAGGCTAGCACTAATTGGAAAAAGAGGCAACAGGAGCTCCATTGCTCAACAGGCAACTTCTCAGTAAGAACCCTTGGTGGAGATTTTCCTCCAAGCAGAAGACTCCCCAGGCTAGCGTTTTTCATCCCATCAACCTAGCATTTTCATCACAGATTGCATCGCCATAATACTTCAGCATCAGCGTTTCTCATCAAGGCTACACAGCAAGATCACCCCCAGCCCTAGAGTTTCCCGAGTCCCCAAATCGCCATCCATTGGCATGGCGTTTTTCAGCACATGAAAGACCAGTAGATTTCAGCCCTCATAGCAGCAGATTTTCAGCGACAAAGAGGTCAGCAAATTTAGCATTTTTAGCAGACAAAGACCTGTAGTTTTCAGCCCTAAAGAACCATCAAATTTTCAGCAGGTAGAATTCAGCCCATAGCAGCGTTTTTGGTCTTAGCAAAATTCAGCCATCAGCATTTTTGGACAGCAGATAAAGAGTAGCAGATTTCAGCCATAGCGTCGGTTTCGCCATCCCCGTCGTCGTCATCGACCTAGCCTAGACTTGCATCAGTCAATTGCATTAAGTTTATACCAGTTTGTGCAATCAATAGTAGACCACTCTCACCGACGAGAGTGGCGCCTTTGGAGGAGAGTTTTACAACATCTCTGGTGTCGTATTCTCTTCTCTTTCTATCTCTTAGTCTCATACACTTTTACGCATAGTGTCCATTCACTTTGTTTGTGTTCATTGCACTTTATCATTAAGGCTCTCCCTTCCATAAGAACAAAAGGAACCTTGAGCACAGTTCGGAGCACTCATCTTGAGCAAAGTTCAAACATTCATTCTGCTGCACCTTACATTGATATCAGAGCTTTGGCAGTGTTCTGTATCACTCAAGGAAAGAACCACAAGAATCACAAGAATTTTTTTTCTTGTTGCGGTCGCACAAAACCAAGTTCTCTTGGGCGTGTCGATTCCTAATCGTGTTTTTGAAGAGTGACAGGAATCCCAAGAAAGAAGGGCTTGTCCAGCCTCCCCTTGTGCCTATTTTCACTCATTGAGAGCAGACCGTGCACTTAGCGGCCGGCCAATCGACGTGAGGTGGATAAAAGCAACCTTGGTGTGAGCGCAAGGCCGCCAAGGGGTGTGCCCACGGAAAAGAGCAGAACTCGGGTGAAGAGAAGATCCTTCTCAAACACAGATTTCAAGCGAAAGAAAACCCTCAAGAACCTCAAGAACCCAAGACCCTCAAGAACCCAAGTTCCTCGTGAACTTAAGAACCAAAGATCATAGTGCATGGTCATCACCCGAAACGGAATGGATACTTCGCATACAAGTGATGAGCATGAGAGAGGCAACGAAGAATTTTCCCCACCAAGAGATTTTTCCGACCCTCCCCCTTCTCCATCTACACCACGAGTTGTACCAACTTCCATGGAGGCGAAGGTCAAGTCGATGATGGCACACCTAGAAAGAAAAGTAGAACGACAGGAAGCCAAGGACCGCGAGAGCGGAGTTGTATCTTAGGCGCGCCGAAGATAGAAAAATTTCCAGAGGGGGTATTTTAACAAAATTTCATCTCATAGAGTCTAATTAGACCATAAGACAACTCCTGAGAAAGTTTCATTAATTTTGGAGCTGTGTAAGGGTACAAACACCAAGAAAACTGGAAAACCAAGCCACGGGTTTAAGAAACAATAATAAAAACATTGGTGAATTGTCCAAGCTTTGTGAAACTCATTGTACAAGCTTGAAATCATATGTAGAATTTACTCCGAGTCACAATAGCAAAAAATATGTCTAAATAGAGAAGTTTTATCTTAGGCACGTCGAAGATAACTCTTCCACTAGGAAATAATGTTTGACATTTTGACACCAGGATTGACTTTGGTAGGCAATGGAAACCCCAATCGTGTGATAAAAGTTGAGATAGACCCTACAAATAGGTGTAGCTATCTTAGACGCACCTAAGATAAAATTGAGCAAATTTCACATTTTTTGCAAATAAGGTCTATTGGGCACTAGAAAAATTAATTTTTGTATATTTTGTGATCTAGGATTGACAAATGGTGGAATCACATACGGTTTTAAGTGTTTTCATGCAAGGAATTGCAACTTTGTGAATGACAGGACAACAAACGGCAAAAGAATTGCATTTGAAACCAAAGACAATTAAGTTTTGTAAATCCATATATGAACCTAAGATCTGGTAGAGTTTTGGAGAACTCGATTGACTAAGGAGAGAATAGGAGCAGAGCATCCATAGAAGAGAGTGTAAACCAAGGGAGGCCTTTAGAAACTATTGCGAAAGAAGTGCCAGGAACTTACTTCGATTCAAGCTCAGACATGTCTTCATTTTTGACACAATCAAGAACTAGGACCTCTCTCAAGTTCAAGAACATCTTGACTTTTTCAAGACCAACAAGTATGAAGCCCATATTTATTTGGACCCAAATGAGGAGTTTGCAATGAGGATAGACAACCAAACCACTGATTTTGAAGAGGAGGTTAGGGAAAACAAACATGACAACTTGTATATAGACCGAAATGGAGTACAATATTGAAAGATACAACACCTTGATTTAGTGGATAAATGGGATTAGAGATTGATACTCTAATACCAGATAAGGCTGTAAAGGAGGGACCTCCAGTGTTAGAATTAGAAGGGTATGAGTTGATAGATGCTAAACCATTGAAACACACCCCCACTAATAACCCAAGACTTGGAGTTTACTGCTGGGAAGAAAACAATATTAAGGATTTGGTATGGACTACCCATGCCAGCTTGGGACAGTTGACGCCCTTGAAAATTGTGTATATTTTCAAAATCAAGGAAAAGGGACTAGCAAAACTTCTCACTCATCTCTTTAGGGGTTGTTACAACAATAATTTTGACATGTGACTCTGAAGGAGATTGAACAAACCAAGTACCGGGAAAACTCAATCCGTGAAGTGATCATGGGAATCGTACAGGAAATCGATTAAGATGTGGATCCAAATGTTAGATCTTATGATAGCATGGAAAATCAATGAGGAAGCGCAACAAGGAGTAGCCACCTCAATGATACCAACAGAGAAAGAAAGAAAAAAACCACCTATAACAAAGGAGAAATGAGTGACATGAGGACGAGAAGAGGTCCACATGAGTCACATTTACCAAACAACTAGTTGGGGGGATTAATGGGAGAAACACCAGCTTGAAGGGAGAGAGTGGGGGCCAAACATAATTGTAGAGTCAAATCATTAGATTTCCAAAAGTGGGTCAAAAAATATAGCGAGACAGGGAACCCATATGAGAATCTGGCCAGCCTCAGATAGGTTTTAAGAGCTGAGCGTATAATCAATTTCCATACATAGTTTGAGGGATTCGGGATGATGTTGGACGGAAAAGTCTTGACTTGGTTCCAGACCATATCTCTTGGATCGATCACTTGGATTGATCACCGACTTGCCAACTTTGGCCATGAGATTTGTCGCTACATGTTCTAAAATGGGCATAAAGAATAGTACGGTGGCACATATCTATAGTTTCAAACAAAAACAAGGAGAAACTGACAGAGATAGTGTGAGTCAAATGAGGTAGTACATCGATAGATGCATGAATTTGAAGATTCTAACCAAGGAACTAGAGGGGCTATTAAACAAAGATTTGCATGCTATTTTGTATATTAAAAAACACATGACCTAGGAAGCATGCAGTTTAGATGCGATTGACTTGAGTGATAATTGTGAGATCTTCAACGCGGAAAGTAAAGCTAAAGATAATCCAAGTGAGCAAAACACATCTAGTGTTCCATGACAAGTAGGAGCAACAGATACAACTTAGCTATGGTTCAATTTTATAAAAAATCTTCTTTTTGAGTGCTTTTCACTCTATTTTTAGCTTTTCATGATTTTTAGTGCTTTTTAGTGAAAAGAGAGTCCGCTTTCTTATTCCAGTGGACCAGGGGAACCCGTGGTTCAATTTTAGATTTTTTTGTGCTTTTTACGTTATTTTTAGCTTTTCGTGCTTTTCGGCGCTTTTGAACAGCAATGTGCCTGTTGCGTCTACTACCACAAGGCTATACGTATCTATTATACGAAGTGGTGCAAGCTCTTCATCACCATCTTTATAAGCTCTTCCCTCTCTCTCTCTCTCGAAAAGAAGAAGAAGGACACTCTCTCTCTACTTGCTTATTATCTTCTCTCTCGTTTCACGATGTACGCGCTCTCCGAAAGCTTTTGTGACGGAAACCTCTATGTAGCTCTCATCACTCTTGTGGAAAAGCAAGAAGACTTTTGACAGCCCCTAATCGATTCTAAAGCACAATGAGAATCTCTAAACTCTATAGCCATCATCTCTCTCTCTCTCTCTCTCTCTCTCTCTCTCTCTCTCTCTCTCTCTCTCTGTCGTTTTTCTGCGTAGTCACCCTCTCGATGATTGTTTTTCACATACGAGTGCATATATGCATCAACCGAGTACGTAAAAAGTTGCCCCATGATTATTTCATCCTGTTTAACACGTTGATTTATACACATGATGCGTTTATGGTCACGTGCGTGCATAAAAAGCGCTTTTCGTTTCACGTCATAGAGGCGGTAGGAGCACTGTTTTGGTCATAAATCAAAAACCGCTATGAATTAGACCAAACCCTTTATACCAGACATTAAAAAAAATCATTTAGAACATTTTCTCTGATTGGTGTCATGTGAAAAACATGCATGAGCTAAGAGATATGGTCAAAAAACAGCTTGCTGCCCACTTTGGACTCCAGGCTCCTTGGAGAACCACTATATAGATTCACCGGATGGGCAAACCCACTTAACCAATTGAAAAGCTTGATGAAACTTGATGATAAATGAATTTAGGTCTCCGTTATCACATCGAAAATGTGAGTTATTAATCGTTCTATAACCGGTTTTACCTAAAAGCGTAGGGGTGCTACTAAGGGGGGGTACCATGTGACATCGTGAGTTAACCAAGTTGTTTTTATATGTTTTATGGTTTGTTTTGGTGATTTTACTTCAATTATTAGATGGCCATAAACTTATGTGAGAATATATGGTTAAACATCCCGAACCGCATAGGAAGATATGATTAAAGTGCTTTCTTTTGGGGTTACCGTTTGTTGTGTAAGTACCATATGGGTGAAGTGATGTGATAGAGTGATAGTATATATTATGGAGCTGATTTTGATGCATTGGTTTGAGGTCAAATACTTTCATTTTCATGTTTTGTGTACTCCCAAAAATGACTAGAAAATTGTTTTTTGCGTATGCGTGAAGTGATGGTTTATGGTTGACCTAAAGGTCGGAACTGTTTTGCATCATATTTATGGTGATGTAATGTTATCATATGATGTATGGGAACTCATGGATTGATATGGATACCTCATATATATGGTTGTGATTGCTTTCCACCTCCCCAGGTCAAAACTAGCTCTATGTGCCAGGGAGGTGAAGTGCAGATGTGATGCATCAATTTAGCATGGTTGGATGTGGTCAAAATTGGATTTTTATATCAGGACTAGTTGCTGGTTGGACTCTTTTTATGCATGAAAGAATCACGTCTTAAGGGTCACATGTGTGGACTCCGATTGATTGTAGAGGATGTGTCAAACTCCAAGTGTGGGAGTCGATTCAATGTGATTATAATTCATGGTTAAGGGGTGAGATTCCCTTATGGATTATGGTTGATATTATATTGTGTAAGCCGGTGTGGCTCATGGTTTTTTTTCTAAATTTGGTTATGCTGCCAAAATGCTACTGAAATTTTTGCTGCCATGTTATGTTCTAAAGTGGCTATGCAGGATTGGCCGTGCCTCACCCAAGTTGGGTGCTCGCCTATGAGATGTGATTGGATTATGGCTTATGGTTTGGGAATTGGATCATGAAGTGATTTGGATGGTTTATGGCAGACGTGTAAGGGTAGAGACCGTGTACAGTCTAACTGTTTGGAAAAGATTGTTTGTACATATGGGAAGTGCTATTGTGATTGGACTCATGTGTTATGTTTCTCATGGCAGCGTTGTTACAAGACTAGGATAACCTACATCGCTTAGCCTTAGACTAAAGGGTCATTGACCTGGGCTTTGCTGGATAGGGGGTGTTGCTTAGGTCTTCTTCTTTTTGTTAGGCTCATCTACACGGTTAGTGTATCTGGGGTTGAATGACCTACACGACTAACACGTCGAGGATCTTGTCTTGGCTTCGCCTAAACACCCGGTTCTGTCAATTCTTCATTTGTATTGATGATAGTCCAAGAGAATGGTTTGCAACCTTAGACTACTTCAACTTAGAATATGGCTATCCCTAGAAGACATGTTCTACTACTTGGCGATGCGTTCCCAGATGTTAAGAATTTCCAAAGTCGCTTAGAAGTTTGAAGCTCTTACAACTATCATAGGAAAAGAGAAGTTTGAAGATAACTATAGACCACGTTGTCGCATGGGAGGTCTGAGAGAGTACCCTGTTATGAGAGTTAAAAGAATATTTAGAGAATTAGCTCCAAGACACCCATAATATTGTAATGAAATCATAAAAATCAAATTTTGATGAATAAAAGAAGTCTAGACTCAATTTTGGTTCACATGTGTACTAAGTTTTCTCTCTCTCATTGTGTTGTTTTAGATGGACCTTCTTAATTTTCTAGATGAACTCCCGAGTGACTTTGCACAAAGAGTCTTTTTCAATTATGCGGTTTGATACAATCTCCATTGTCGAACTGAAGTGGTTCGAGTTTCAAAGGGGACTAGAGATTACCTTCTACCCAACGCTTACATAGCATAGGAGTTATATGTTGAAGCTCAGCCTGAACATTGAACACAAGTGCTTAATATCGTTGATTAGTGTTAATCAAGTCTCATGAGCAAGAAGAAGCTCAAGGAATCCATAGCCACACACCTCAAGAGGTCTCACCAAAGAGTGCTCTCAACAAATGAGCTTGAGAACCCTAATATCTTTTACACACTACTTTATATACCTAGGGTAAAAATATGCAATGTCCAGGCATCCAAGGCATTTATGGCTCCACCACTTATTGAATCTGCAACCTAGGCACAGTAACTGACCTATTCTTTACAACTGGGAACTCCTATAGAACCCGTAACACATCAAAATATTACAATGGCTTGAAATAAATCAAAAGTTTACAATATGTGACCATTTTGGAAAAATGTGTAACTCCAATATTTACTGCTTATTTACTTTGATATTTGATGTGCATTTGTACGTCTTCCTTCTTTAGCAGCTTCTGTTAAGTGACATTGACTTAGTTAACATTCCCCCCTTTCGATTTTAGTGCCCGTCCTCGGGCAATGTTGAAAAGTGTCCGTGGAGGCTGTGGAAGGTTTTTGATTGGTTGCTGATGGGATGACCGTCTCCATTTTTTCGTTGAATTTGTTGATGAGGTTCACTTTGCTGCAGCATCTTCATTGGTCTGAAGAGTCTGATGTGAGAGATGATGTTGCATTTTTCAAGGTAATAGCATAATGATGAGGCTGCTATTTATTTATGAAAAGTATGTACAAGGGATGTAGAATGATGAGAATCTAAATTAGGTCTAATACCTCGATGACCAACGGAAAAAAACCTAGTGGAAAAAAAGTTTGGGATACACGCATTATTAGAGTACTTATTAGCATGGGAAATATTAATAAAGTACTCAAGGGTAGAAATTATGAAAAGGTAGCATGATGGAACATTGGTTTGCCTATTGTAGTCCATTCAAGGTGCATAGGTGGAAGCAAAAAGAGTGTCTAATGCAAATGTACAATGATGGGACATCCTATTTATGCATACACAGAAATGCATGGGAAACAATATGCCGTGCAAGAAGGATTTTGAGGGGTTCTTCAGAAAGATGGTGTAGCTATAAAAGCATATGACATGGCTTTGCAAGCTGGAACCCCTTTAAGAATGGTTTTTGTTGACGAGGATATGTGCTCTCATCTTACTGTGCACTATGCGTGAGTGTTGAACTCTACGACACTCCACCATTTGTAAGTTAGTAGACTTCAACTCTTATGCTCATCTCATCCAGCATGAGCAACACGACTTAGATATGATCAACTCTTCCAGCTTGAGCGTAAGCCTAATAACGACGACTCTTAGCACAGAGTTTAATATGACTTGAAGATTTGGGACTAGTGCTGTGCTCATTTGATGGCTCAACAGCACGACTCTGACTATGCCAAAGAGTGTTTTTTGAGCTCTAGCGACTTGACTTTTTACATTCTTGAGCTTACTACAAACATTTCTTCAGGTAAAAGTAAGCTTGAATCCTCAAAAAGAGGATTAGTGAAGGACCAAGCTGGCATTGAAGGTTTCTTTTGCCATACTTGTTTCATCATCTTTGAATCTCCATTCTTGTTGGTTGGGTTGTCCTTCTTTGACCGTGAAGACTCTATTATATGTTTTATTCTCCAATTAGACCTGTTGATAGGAGTCTTTGATGTTGTTGTAGGCCTTTGTTTACTATCGGCATTTGGCTTTTGACTTAGAGCATTGAAAGACTTAGGACTCCAAATCTCTTGATGATCTTTGTATCTCCATTGTTGACTCTTCTTCACTCTAGGTCTTCTTGATTTCTTGATATCTTCATGCAGGTCTGGTGTAGTTGCAGTTGGATTGTGGTTGACTGGTAGCCAAATTTATGAATAGTGTGTGTAGAATCCTTGTCTAAGAGGAAAATTCTTTGAGATCCATCTCTGTTCTATATCCTCTTGAGATTTGTGGTAGACTGTAGCATATTTTAATGTGGTTCCATTGTATACCTGCTTCTTAGGTATTCTAGGATATTGCCGAGGTTGATACCTTGTGGGCCTTCTTTCTTGGGAGGGGCTTGAAGTTACTTCATATGCTCTAACCTTCGTTTTTGGTACCCATATCTGTCTATTACCTTTGTAGTACTCCTGTTCTTTTAAGCTCCATTGTGATGCTATCCATCCCATGTGTTTGTCTTTCTGAGTTGATTTCTAGTCTTTGATCCAAACCAGATCATTGACTTTGACTAAATTTCTCTGAACAGACACTTGATTGACTTTCCTTTGCTTTCTTGAGTACTTTGGTTGATATATCTTTGCTTTTCTAGGTGTCTCCTTAGAGACTTCAATTGAGTCATCAATTGACTTGAAGTTTTGAAAGCCTGACTTGCTTGAAGAAGCTGATCCATGAGGGTTCTTTGATGTAGAGGCATATGCTGTCACATCTTCTTTGCTAGTCGATGGAAGTTCCATTTTAGCTTTACCTTTGTCTGCAAGATTTATCTTTGAATCCTGTGACTTCCACAACTTTGAATCTAGCATTAACATTACTTGTAACTATTGCTTGCTACCTCTTGGAAAAGAGAGTATTAGCATTGTATCTTCTTTGTAGGCCTTGTGTTGATCTAAGCACTGAAGTCCAAGGATGACATCTGCAAGAATTTCCTTTGAAGACTTCACCTGAAAATTTACTTGCTCTTCATGATTTTGGATGCTAAGGGTAGCAACCATTTCTTTTTGACTTGTAGCCTTACCCATGATTTCTATTATCTAGCTTATCTTGAGTAATCTCTATAATGATTTGAATATTTTCTGCAATCGTATTGAAATTTGCTTCTTTATCCAGTAGAGCATTGCATCTGACAGTTGCTCCTTTTGTACTGTTGAGAACTATAGCTATTCTCGTTGGAGGTTCTATTCAAGATCTTTGTCCTCCTTTTGTTTGGTCTCATTTTGATGTAACTGTGTCTCTATGGAAGGTGGCTTGAGACTCTGTTTTCCAATGTGACTTTCATCAGCTGATTTAGCTGGAAATGATTGATTGATCTTTGGACTTCCTATTGCTTCTTGGTTGTCTGCAACCGTGTTCTTCTTAACTTCTGGTTTGGGTGACATTCTTTGCTCAATAGCTATCGTAGTTGCTCTTTTGCTCTATTCGATCTACACTTCTTGATGCCTGATCTGCTTTAAGCTCTTCTAAAGTTGTGTTCAATGGAGATGAATCATCTTCAATAGGATATGCTTTGATATCAGTCTCCATTCTTACTATGCTTGAGGACTTTGTGCTGTCGTCCGCGAGTGACCAGTCTTGGTCTTCATTCTTTGTTGTCTGTAATGACTCCGTCATGTTTGCATTCTGTATTTCTAACATCTTCTGGGCCATTGGAATTACCATTATGATGTCGTCTGGCATATCCTTTGTTGTGATCACGTGGAATTGAGCTATGATCATTTGTGAACTTACTTCAATGGTGGTGGAGATGATTCCCCAGCATTCTGCTCGTTTGTTTCTAGATATGCTCACAAATCCAGGAGCATCTTCGAGCTGTGGTTGGCCACATCTTTTCCAAGTGCAAAAAGACATGAGGTTCTTGTCTAATTGAAAATCCAGCTTTACATCTCTTCACAGCTTTTCATCTTTTCCACAAACAATGTTGCACTTCATCGTCTTACGATTCTTGTATGAATTCATTGCTTTTTCTATGGTAGTGTCCTTTGGTTGAGCTTTATCTGCATTTTCTTTTCTTTGGCTACCTTCTTCTGTTGATGTCAACCTGTATGACTGTGATAATATTGCACCTTTTTGCAATTGTTGAGCATTGTCCTTCTACATCCAAGTAACCTTTGACCTTAAAAGATCCATTGTACTTTATGGAAGAATCTGTCTCTTCCGAGGAGATTTTGGTGGTGACCTTTGTGTAGCCTTCTCAAATTTAGCTTTCATTGATTTTGACTTTTCTATCACTTGTTCTGCAGCTTGAGGCTTTGCATCATCTTCAAATAGTCTTTGACTTCAGTCGGCCATCCGTAGGGATTTGTACAAGGTCATGATCTTGCTGATATTTATTATCATGTGCATCTTGATATGAATATGTGAGTTTGATTACATGTTACTGTTTGAACACTATTGGATTTGTTGACTTTTGACTTTGACTTATGGAGATCAGCTAAAACTTTTGTCCTTGATGATCTTCATAGAGGCATTTGTCTGTAGAATCTGATGTAATCTGGGTCAATTGGAAACTTCCAATAACCATATGATCTTTCAATGGTTTCTGCTTTGAAGGGGTCTACTGACTAGATGCTCTAGGGCTTCTAATTGGTGTATCATTTCCGAGTACATAAGTTGAGCTTGATGGATTTACAGCTCCCTCCTTCCTAGGGTGATCACTATAGCCTGCTTCATTCTAAGAGTTCAAAATTGTTTGGCTCTAATTTAGTCTCACCTTTTGGGACTGTGAAGGTACACTTTGGGTAGCACTGTTGACATTTGGCATTTGCAAACCTTCTGCATAGTTTCCTATATATCTCCATGAAACATGAAAAATTATTCCCCAAGTTAAGTTGTAGATAGCATTATCTTTGCCCTGATATTGTCTATCCCATGGGTCTCCTATGATATGGGATTTTGTGGTTTCAAGAGCCAAGGAATCATAGATGCTAGACTCTCATCTATATCTACGACTGTTTTGGTCAAAGTATATGCTCGTTTGATCACAACATCAAAGTTTGATTTCCGATGGAGGAGAGTTTGTCTTTGAATAGATTTCTGGGTTCACTCTGGTAATATCCTTCAGCTCTAGAGAGGATGGACTATAATAGATTCTTTCCTCTAAAATGAACCATCCTTTCTGATCTATCACTTGACGTACTTGTATGAGCTGATATGTGGGCTGTTCAAACATAGGTTGATCCTTTTTGTACCGGTTCCCTTTCTGGTCTACATAGTGAGCATATGAATTATGTGTACCATACAATGCTATTGATGTGTCCCTTAGACTCGTGAATGATTGCACACTTGTGGTAGTGGATGCAAAATCATTTGCAAACGTAATAGTATTTTCCACATTCGGTGACATCTGGACACCTTGACCAATTCATGCAGGAATTTGCTGTTCAAAGAATCAATTTTAAGCTTTTCAGGTGTCTGTGCATCTTCATGTTGATTTTGAATTTGCAGTGTTTTTACTGATGCTTCTTCTGATTGCATTGAAAGTGACGAGTTAAATGCACTTACATTGAGATTCGCATTTCCAATTTTCTCTGTACCTTGCTTGGTAGTTGAAATGTCAGTTGATATGATTTCTTGGACAATCTTCAGAAAAATGTCCACCTTTTCGTCCACAATCTGAGCAATATTCCATGACTGGTGGTATTTAATTTGGTTTTGTCATGTCAAGCTCTTGCTGAGAAGTTTCTGCTTCTATGCTTGCCAAGTTGTCGACATCTTCTTTCAAAACACTGAGTATCAAGCTATAGACTGCTCCATCTTGACCTTTGTATCGTCTTTGGCTTGGTTCTCCAATCAGACTTCTTCTATTGGTTGATCTGTTGGATCTTTAAATTCTGGTTCTCGGTTATAGATCTGACCACTGTAGTCCATGTGCAATGACCCTTATTGCATATGCACCAAATGTATGCTTTGCGGACTTGTGCAGATTTCTAGATAACCACTTAGATTGATTTTGTGAACTTCTGTCTGCACTTCATCTTTGAGATTGCAATACCTGGCTCCATTGAAGTCTCTAAACATCTGGGAGTTTTTTGAATCTGGCTTCACTCTGATCAATAGGATCATGGCTCCTATGTTGCTTTTACTGCTCATAAGATACCTATGACCTTCTGTATCTGTGTACAAAAATTTATCCCCATAGTAGCCATAAAGCTATAAAATATGCTCTGTTGCAGTTGTGCATGTGTTGCCACTGCTACTAGCTTGCTATGCTGTACTTGAATTCTCGACTCAACTTGAGTCCATGTCGACTATTTCTGTAAAAACTATCTCCTAGCAGATTGTGGTGTTGATTAGCAAAATTTTCGCTGCTCGTACTAGCCTAATCTGCAATCGCATGTCAGTTCTGCCTCTATTCTTTCGTTTCCTACATGTAGCACCTGCTCGTTTCCTACATGCAAAAATTTGAAATTTATTTGCCTGACATTCCACTGCTTGGAATTGGTTTTTTTGCTCATTTTTTCTAGCTGACCTTCTACTATTTATGACTGTTCCGCTGTTTACTCATTTCTTTTCTCGGTTGCTGCTCTCAATTTTCACTCGCTTTTGCTCGGTGTGATTCTCTGACGGTGTGTTTTTCTCGATGTTGTTTTTTTCTTTTCGGCCTCGTTCTCGCTTTTTTAGACTCTTTCAACTATATTTTTTTAAAATTAATTTTTGTGAAATTTTGAATTATCTAATTTTTTATTCTTTTTATGATTTTTTACGATTTTTTTGGGAAAAGTTTTGATTATTTATATTTTTTTTGCGAATTCTTTTAATTTTTACGTGATTTTTAGAAATTTTTGTGATTAATTCTGTTTTTTTTTATCAGTTTATGTTTTTTAATAAATTTGTGTAATTTATTTGTGAGTTTTTGAAATTTCTACGATCTTCTATGTGATTGTTATTTTTCTATAAATTTTTTATCTTTTTTTATATTTTTTGTGATTTTGTGATTTTCTAGAATTTTCTAAGAAGTTTTTTTTTTCTGAGTTTTTATGAGGTTTTTCTATTTTTTTTTTGTAAATTTTGAATCCTTTTTCTTTTAATTTTTAATTTTTAATGAATTCTTTGTGAGTCTTTTTATATATATATATATGTATATATATATGGATTTTTGATTTGAAAATTATTTTTATGGTTTTTTAATTTTTAAAAGCCCTTTTTTTAATTGGATTTTTGTGAGCCTTTGATTTTTCTATTTTTATGTGTTTTTTAAAACCTTTTTTGATTTTTGTTTTTGTTTTTTTTTTAAAAATTGATTTAATTAAAAGATACTTACCTGGGCATGGCTCCACTGTGTGGACAGCTGCCATTGACAATGGCGAGTCGGCGACCCCTGCAACGCTGATTGCATGGCACGCGGACTGATGGTGTACAGCACGAGACGAGAGACAGCTGGGGCAGGCGTAGAGTAAGGAGCTTGCTTTTCAGTGCTCAATATGGCATGGGGTGTGTAGTTGTTACAAGACAAAAGGGAGTCTGGAGAGCGTGTGTGTGTGTGATACGCGCCAAAAGGGAGAGCGTGTGTGTGAGTATGACAATAGGGAGAGAGAGAGAGAGAGAGGGGGTTCGCACGCATGGGCAGTCCAGACAACGAGAGAGAGAGAGAGAGAGAGAGAGAGAGAGAGAGAGAGAGAGAGAGAGAGAGAGAGAGAGAGAGAGAGAGAGAGAGAGAGAGAGAGAGAGAGAGAGAGAGAGAGAGAGAGAGAGAGAGAGAGAGAGAGAGAGAGAGAGAGAGAGAGAGGGAGTGTGTGTGATGGGTGGTGTTCACCCGCAGAGCTAGAAAAATACATTTTTCCCAAACAAAGAAATTAAAGGCAAACTGGAAGTTCTCCCGGTGAACCTTTTGCCGGTAATAAAACTAAAATTTGTGAAAATTGCTCGGTTTTCTTCAAGGCAAGCTAAAAATCTCATCGGGATTTTAGGATTTCAACCGGTTAAAATACACTGGACCCCGTTTTTTTTCTAACATTCGTCACACGTTCATAGCAAGAGAGAGGGGGAGTGTGACGGGAAGAGAGAGAGAGTGAGGGGGGAGGAGAGAGAAAGTTAGAGAGAGAAAGGGTGTGGGTGGGTTCACACGGAGAGGGAAGAAGAAGAAGAGAATTTTAATTTCGACCAAAACTATCGCAAAAGAACGTAAAGATCTAGTTGAAAGTTTTATGCGCCACAAGAAAAAAGCGTCAAAACTCGAGATTCGTCTTAAAAAAAAAAATAAAAATCCAAACGTTCAAAAATACCAAAAGAAGGACGAAAATGAATCGAAAATGCTAAAATTCACTTGAAAATCCAAAAAATTGCCAGAAAAATCCACTTTTTTGGGGAAAATTCTAGAGTCCTTAGAAAATCATCGTCATTCAATACCAAACATTTTCAACACGCAAAAGCACACCGAAAATAGCAGATTTTATGGAAAATACAATTTGTGACAAAATCGTCAACTTGACATCCGGAAATAGCAAAACGCTCAAAATTTAGCAAACGCAAGTCCAAATGCGCTCGAAATCAAAATTCACATTTAATACAGCTCGTAAAGATCGCAAAATATCAAATTTTTATGGAATTAACAAAAAATTAATGCAAAAATTAGCAAGAAATTGCCAAAAATTTGCAAAAATAGTGCAGCCACATAAAATCACACATATTACATCAAATCAATGGCCAAACAATTTCATCAATAAAACCAAGAATAGGCAATTAAACCGGCAAAATTAACGACAAAACATTTTCGACACGCAAAAGCATACCAAAAATAGCAGATTTTATGGAAAATACAATTTGCGACAAGATCGTCAACCTAACCTCTGGAAATAGCGAAACGCTTAGAATTTAGAAAATCATTGTCATTCACAATGAAACATTTTCAACACATAAAAGCACACCAAAAATAGCAGATTTTATGGAAAATACAACTTGCGACAAAATCGTCAACCTGACCTCCGAAAATAGCGAAATGCTCAAAATTTAGCAAACGCAAGCCCAAATGCGCTCAAAATCAAGCCGTAAACTCACATTCAAAACAGCTTGTAAATATCAATTTTTTATGGAGTTAACCAAAAATTAATGCAAAAATTAGCAAAAATTAGCAAAAATAGTGCTTCCACATAAAATCACACAAATTACATAAAATCAATTGCCAAACAGTTTCATCAATAAAATCAAGAATTGACAATTAAACCGACAAAAATTAACGACAAAATTATGTCAAAAATTAATGCAATTAGAGTGTCTAAATCCCTATTTTGAGCACAAAGACGCAACAATTAACCATTGCACACATCAAATAATGCAATCAAAAAATGAATCAATCATGCAAATTAAACACTTTTTAGGCACACACACACACTAATAAAACTGGCAGTTTTTACCAATATTTAGGTGCACACACAAAAGGGTTAAACTTGTCGAATTTGCAATGTAGCTTCACAAATCATTAGTTGGGCATGACCACAACACAAATCAATCATCACAATTGAAAAATCATTAAGTACACATTGATTTTTAGGTGCACAAACATGGACAAAATAGTGCACACACACTTGAAATTGACCATCCAAGCATGCAATTAACTCAATTAGGCACACAATTAGCAACGCACATTCACCAATTAGCAATTGAAACTTGTCAAACTCATACACCACCAAATCTTTAAAATTTCGACATTACGATGGCATGAAAACGAACAATCCCAAAATTTCATAGCATCATAGCATTAGCATTGCATTGCATCAACATAGCATATCATTACATTGCATCATCATGGTGGGATCTCTACACAATTCTACACATCCTTATATTCTAGGGAGGTTGAGAATACCACCTTGATTACCTCTCCTTGAAGATCAATTGAATGGTCGAATGCTCAAATCCTTTGTAGCAAATTAGTAAGTTAGCAAAAATTAGTGAAATTATCAAGGGGTTTGTGTGAAATCAGAGTGTGTAAACACACAATTGGCAAGATACGATGACATATTAGGAAATTATGAACACATTTCTTCATGCACACACATCCAAGATCCACAAAAACAGAAACACACAAGTGAAATTAGTGAGGAAACAGATTTGATTATGCCATAATTACACTAGCGGAGGCCATCATCCACGACAACCACGCCAAATGTTGCGGGTCCCATCGTTGCATAGCTCCAATGACCAACAAAATTATCAATCTGGAGGGATGAGCTACCCGGATAGGGCATGGAAACACTCACACAATTAGTGAGCTAATCATGGCAACACGAATGGTTAACTCTACGAAGTGAGCTTCTCGGCCTTTTGAGGAGCTAAGCCACAATGAAGGGAAATCTCCACATCCACTTCTCTTCACCTCTAAGCAACCCAATCACACACACTAAGATTGCAAGACACACACAACACTAATCCTATCATGCAACACACTAATCACAAGCACACACACATAGATCTATCGAGCACCACACTCCAATCAAACCTACAGGTACACACATGCAAAAGAGGGCAATCACGCAAGATTAGAGAGGGATTAACCACTAATTAGTTAAGATCTAGCTAATCTAAGCATCATAGCCAATCATAAGAAGCATGAGAGAGGCATAGTGAAAGAGAATGAATCATTGATTAGTGTTAATCAAGTCTCATTAGCAAGGAGAAGCTCAAGGACTCCATAGCCACACACCTCAAGAGCTCTCACCAAAGAGTGATCTCAACAAATGAGCTTGAGAACAGTAATTTCTTTTACACACTGCCTTATATACCTAGGGTAAAAATATGCAATGTTCGGGCGTCCAAGGCCTTTAGGACTCCACCACTTACTGAATCTGCAACCTAGGAACAATAATTGACCTATTCTTTACAACTTGGAACTCCCAGTGAGCCCGTAACACATTAAAATATTACAATGGCTTGAAATAAATCGGAAATTTATAATACGTGACCATTTTGGAAAAATGCGAAAAATTTGTAACTCCAATTTTTACTGCTTCTTCACTTTGATCTTCGATGTGCATTCATACGTCTCATTAGGAGAAAGTTGGACTCACTTTTGGGCCTTTCAGTTCTGGAGAGAGAGTGGCGCTCGATTAATGAGGAAGAGGCTAACGTTACGTTGAAAATCGACATTTTGGAGTCAAGATATTTAAAAAAAAGGGAGGAAATATTATTTTTGTTCATCAAATTGCACAATTTCACGCTTTTAAGGCATAAATGCCGTAAGTCGTACTAACTCTGTACTGACGAATTTGAGAACTTTCATTGAAGACTCTATCTAGTTTCTTTGTTCCTGCCCAAATATGACTTTGAGTAGCTCTACTTCCCTCTCAACACTTCTTTCCTTTTTCATATTGGTGCTAACCTTTCTGTGTATTCTACTGCACACCATGACTACTTCTAGAAGACCTAGCACTACCATTGACTCTGTTAGCATTTTTAACAGTTATACTACAGACGCTCAAGCATGGATATCATCTCGAATAACTATTGGAAGTTTGGTTCTACTGCAAACTAGGAGGAGGAAGAGGAGGCAACGCAATGATTTTGAGGAGGCTTTCAAGGGACAGGTTAAAGCATGCTTTCCAACATGCAGACTTGAGGTTGCAAACATCTCCTCCAAGTTTTCCAAGGCATCAACCCAACTGTAAGTTATTTTGAGCATCTCGCTTAGTGCATGATTATATTCAAAGGTTAAGTGGTGGATATCATCTTTGGTATGTTTCAGAGATTTATCCATCGAATAGGACAAATTGGCAACCAATTGAGAGCATAGTTGGGAATTTTGGAGTTTTACCAAGCACCGAGAAAACTTTATCGAGCGAAGAAAAAACCGAGCGATATCTAGACGAGAGAGAGAGAGAGAGAGAGAGAGAGAGAGAGAGAGAGAGAGAGAGAGAGAGAGAGAGAGAGAGAGAGAGAGAGAGAGAGAGAGACTCTACAACGAGTAAAAATTTGGCCAAATTAAATACAAAACATGATACTTTTGCATGAATCACTCATCATGATATCACAAGAGAAGGAATTATTTGTTGCCATTCTCAAGTAATCAACAATAATTTAGTGAACACTGATATCATTGTTGAACAACAAATTAATTATAACATTTGGTTTCAACAATGATACTTTAGCATGAATCGCACTCATCATCGATGAAAGCATGTCTTTTATTTCGCTTGTCGGAGGTTTGAACATTGTATTGTGGATATCGCACCATCCTTTTAGACTCAGTCTCAATGTACACTGGCAAGGCACTTCAATGAAGCAAAAATTGAACACATCAAACCAAATAAATGGACTTTGAATAGTGCAAAAAAAGATTTTGCAAAATCATTTAAAACGGCATCAATAGCCACCTAACTATTGTCAAATATTGCCATGAGCATACATAGTTCAAAAAGCAAAATTTAAGTAAGGAGAGGCACTCAAAAAGTAACATGTCCATGACCAAAATAAATGGAATGCTCACAAATGATCAAATGGGTTCTCAGTGGGAGGTCTATTTTCCTCATCCACCACATCTGCAGAAGTTGAGGCCTCATGTCTGTCTTGCCCTCTGGATTGGGGATGAAGTAGAGATGACACATATGCCGAGATCAAAGCATCATCACTATCCAATGCTGCACAAGCACGTCCTGAAGAGAGACATGCTTTGAGAACATGAGCAGTCCCACAACCAAACTCCAAACAAAGGCCCTTCGGCCTACATAAGAGCTCAACAAGACTAGCAATGAAGTAAGAGCTACGTTGCATGCATCCTCACCATGCAAGTCCAGAATCCATGACTACGTAAGCGGACTCTGGCAAGTAGTGTCACATGATGGTATCTGTAGGAGTCATGCCCATTGCACGAAACAATGACATACTCTTATCAAGGTAAACCGGAGGTGGTGCACCTTGCCTATGAATGAAGAATAGCATTGAGCTATCACACTGCAAAGAAACATGACAAACACTTAGAATGTTATAGTTTAATCATTACATACACTAGGCACAAAAGAAAAAAAAAATCAACCTCTTGATGATCTTCACCCACATCCACAAATCCATAAGATGAATGATGAATAACAATCACTCGACGATGAATAACCATGTTAGATGCTCTACTGATCTTCTCAATCCAATGAAGAGTATCACCTACCATATAGAAATCTGATTTTCAAAAAATGCAAATAAAGCAACAATAAGGTTTGCTTAGTATAGAAGATATTGATACCTACAATAGATCCCAAAACAACAAGCCATCCAAAATTTGCCAATGTATTGTGCGTCAAATGAATGGCGGCTCTCACATGCTCCTCAGTGCAAGTATCCCATGGAGGTTGTGAGGGTGTAGAATGTAGGACACCTCCAAAAGGCAAGTCAAGAAACACAAAATCAGCAGCCCATGGAACGAGCCTACCATCTCTCCTGTATCCACTAGCATCTGTAGACCGGACTCTAACCATATGCTCGTGTAGGGGCATCCATATCAATGACTGCACACCAGAACAAAACTCACATGCAATGGTAATATAATCCCCTGGTATAGCTAAACATCTATGATCTCTCGATGCCTGTAGAACAGACTGCTCTCTAGGGAAAACAAATCTCATCGAATGATGCAAGCTCTGTGTTTCAAGAGCATCTGTCATTTATAAACAATGAGATCACCAAACCATGGGTGCATTTTCATAACATAGTGCAATAAAAAAACAATTACAAGATTAGCAATCCTTTGTGAGTTAAGCAAACTATATTATTTATGGATGCACCTCTCATGTCAAGCTCCTTCTCTACCTCGTGTTGCTTCCCCTTATGTTTTGGTAGAGAAGATATAAAGGAACACAACCAAGCGAAGATATTAGTGAGCCATAACAAAGAGATCAATAAAAGTACATGCTCACACATGTCATAAGATTAGTTGACCTTTTCTTTCATGCTCACACCTGTCATTTCTCTGGCAACGATTGTCTCGTGTTGCTTCCCTGTATCTTTAGGGAGCGAAGCTGTCAAGAATAAATTAATCATGCTCAATAGACATGCACAAAAATCAACAAAGACTGTGTTATATCTCACAAAACATAGACAAAGACATTAAAGAGACTCACATGCATGAACGACTCTATTATCATGTATGGTCTTGATCCTTGCATTTGCATCAGATGTGTCAATAGCTGTAGAGGGATTTGAAGTCCTCTGTGCATTGTAGATCTCTCTCTCACGACCCAACACATAATTTTGATCCATGTCTATCCACCAAGGACAATGATCTAGCTCCCATTGTGATCGATGATGCATAGTGGGAGGATACATGCTATCCTCACTATCAACACGGACCCAAGATCGAGCAAGCAAAGGAATGACTAGAATGTGTTGTTTCTCCAACAAGTATCTAACAAAAAATATATAGCAAAAAGATTATCATAATGAAACTCACAAAATACAAAATAAAGTTACATTTTAGTGACCACTACCTATATAGAAATCTTTGTGAGGCCATTCGATAGTAGTCGATCTTCTTAAGAGCTTGCAGCTCAGCATCACTATTTCTGCCCTCCAAAGACACCTCTAATGGAAACATGAACTTACGAGCCTCTACTATCATCTCTCCATAGTAGAGCTCCAATGTAGCTCCTGGAGGAATTGTGATTCCATCCGGCACATCCACATAGTCAAGCAAAAGTATCTCAGCACCATCAAGCACTCTTTGTATAGCACCCTCTCTTTTCAACCAACTATAGCAATCAAGTGATATAATTTTAAAAAAGATAAATTATAAAAGAAACAACGTAAGATAGAAACTCGTGTTACCTACCTACGGAATCTATGGTCACCTCGAGTCGTAAGCCGCTCGTGTAATCTTGCTAGACTCCAGCAATGATAATCATAAGATCTTATTTTTCATTTTTGCATCGTGAAGAGCAATTAAATTAAGCTTCTCTAATGTCGCCACCTCTCTTGGCCCCATTTCAAACTCATTTCTTTATCAAACCACTCTTTACCATGTCGAGGATCAACAATATTCAAAACCTGTCACATAACTTCCATTAAAAAAAGCACTTAAAGACAAACTGCAACCTAGTCAAAAGAACCATACCTTTCCAACACGATCCTCATATTTGATATGCAAGTCTCCGATTATTTGTTTCTCTTCTTGCTTCAGATCTTGTGGCGATAGAGTATCTTTCTTACTCTCTATCTTACTTTGGAGCTCCTTTGACATTTGAACCTTTCAATAAGTATTCAATAAAAACATTAAAATCACAAAGAAATTATACTTAAATTCAAGAATGTAGTACACTCACATCAAATAACAAACGAGCAAGATATCTCCGTGTAAGAGGATGCCAAGGTTCTTCCCATTTTGTTCCTCTTTTCCGGAGAGTGTCAATGAGTTTCTGATCTGCCTCTGGTAGTGCACGGAGATAATCTTCATGATCGGCCGCACAAATATTTGAGCAATTGACAAGTTAATCTCTCAAGTGAGAGGTTACCAAAGCATGTGTGTTCATGCTACAGAAATGAATAATTCGTTTTTAAAGAAGTGCCAAAATAATATAAATACATCAAACAATGCACTTGATTTAGCATTTTACTTACAGGTTCATTCTTTGAAGACTAGTCAACAATGCAATCTCTGACACCTTTGTGAAGGAGTACGAGCGGAAGAGTGACGCGAGAGAGAGTGCGAGAAGAAGAGCACGACGATATGGTGAACTCACTCTACTGTAATGTGTAGAGCATAGTGAGTTCTTATTAGGTTTTTACAAAAGAATATGTGTACATACCTGGCGGCCCGCCCACTTACCTGGGCGACCACATTGGGCTTTATACCCCAACAACCTCCCACTTGAAGTCCAATGTGGTACTTTAAGTGTGAGAGAAGCTACTATACAAGCTAATATACAAGAGATGTAGAGAAGTGATCTACTACCCTACACCTAACTGCTTGCGAAAATGCGCAAAGCTCTCTGAGGGAAGTCCTTTTGTAAGTAGATCAGCACGATTTTCTGTGGTGTGAACTTTGACAAGCTGAAGTTGCTTATCCTCGAGCATTTCCCTGATGAAATGATACTTCACATCCACATGCTTTGTCTTTGAGTGATAAACTGGATTGCGAGCCAATTGTATAGCACTTTGACTATCACAATATAACACAGGCATCTCTTCTTTGATTCCCAAATATGTTACTAGTCGATTAAGCCAAATTGATTCTTTGCATGCCTCTGATGCTGCAACATATTCAGCCTCTGTAGTAGACTGAGTAACACAATCTTGTAATCTAGAACGCCATGATACTGCTCCACCAACTAATGTAAAGACATACCCTGACGTAGACCTTCGGTTGTCTAAGTCACCTACATAATCTGAGTCTGTAAAACCCTTTACACTTAGCTCCTGACTCCCATAGCATATACGCATACTCTTTGTAGCTTTCAGGTATCTCAATATTCCTTTCACTGCCTCCCAATGTTTCTTGCCTGGGTTTGACATGTATCGACTTACTACTCCCACTGCAAATGCAATGTCTGGGCGAGTAGCAATCATTGCATACATTAAACTACCCAGTGCAGACGCATATGGAATCTTATCCATTTCAGCCTGTTCTTCCTCAGACATAGGACAATCTTGTTTGCTAAGTTTCACATATGGTGGCAATGGAACACTCAATGCCTTTCCCTTCTCCATATTGAAACGTTGCAAAACCTTGTCAATATAATCTGTTTGAGATAACCAAATCAACTTCTTTGATCTGTTTCTCTCAATGCGCATACCAAGTATATGAATTGCCTCACCCATGTCTTTCATGTCAAACGATTTTGCCATCTTTGACTTCAAAGCTGAAATTTCTTCCAAGTGCTTGCCAGCAATCAACATGTCATCCACATACAAAATAAGGATCAGCCAACTGCCATCCTTAGCCTTCTTTGTATATAGACAGTGATCGAACTCACTACGTTTGTAGCCTTGAGAAAGCATAAACTTGTGGAACTTATGGTACCATGCCCTCAATGATTGTTTTAATCCATAAAGACTCTTTAACAACTGACATACCAAATCTTCCTTGCCTTTCTCAACAAACCCTTCTGGCAGCTGCATGTAAATTTCCACATCTAAATCACAACGCTGTCTTGACATCCATTTGGTGCAACACCAAATCTAATATGGAAACCAATGCAAGAAAGCATCTCAATGTAGTCATCTTGACCCTTGGAAACAAGCCTTGCTTTGTACTTTGGCTGACTATCATGAGCGGTGATCTTATACCTGTAGACCCATTTACAAGGTAGAGCCTTTTTGCCCTGTGGTAATTTAACTAGCTTCCATGTCTGGTTTTTATGCAGAGCTATCATCTCTGACTGCATGGCCAATTGCCAATTCCTGGAGTCCTTCATTTGCACTGCTTCCTTGTAACATGAAGGCTCATTGCAATCAGTCAACATGACATAGTTCATAGATGGAACAAACCTATCAGGAGGTCACGTGATACGTCTAGATCTATGCACAATAGGTGGCTCAGGCTCAGCCACAACCTGTGGTTCCAATCTATCCTGTCCTTGCTCCTCTTGAGCCCTAACATTTTGTCTTTCATGTGCAGGTCCATCTTCTTGGAAGACAACTCTTCTAATCTCCTCAACCCTCTCTGGTTTAGAATAATATTTGGCTTCATTAAACTGAACATCATTGCTGCGGATAACCTTTCTTGATTCGAGATCCCAAAGTCTGTACCCCATCTCACCAGAATTACCATAGCCTAGAAAGATGCACTTTCTACTCTTTGGCTCAAGTTTGTTCCTAAATTCCTTTGCAACGTGAGTATATGCCTCACAGCCAAAGACTCTGAGATGCTTGTATGAGGGCACCTTGCCTGACCATGCCATCTCTGCCACTAAATCCTTCTGCAAAACCTTGCTAGGAGATCTATTTATAAGATGAACAGCTGTTGATATAGCTTCGGCCCAAAACCCATTTGGCAGTTGTGCATTAGACAACATACTTCTGACCTTCTCTTGTATGGTCCTATTCATCCTCTTAGCAACACCATTTTGAGGAGGATTGTAAGGAGCAGTAAGTTCACGTTTTATATCTTTTGACTCACAAAAGTCCTGAAAGGCCTTTGAAACATACTCTCCACCATTGTCAGTACGTAAGCATTTAAGCTTCTTGCCACTCTGATTCTCCACAAGTGTCACAAACGTTTTGAAAACACTAAACGCTTCATCCTTGTGCTTGAGAAAGTAAACCCATACTTTCCTCGAGTAATCATCTATAAATGTCATAAAGTAAGAAGCTCCCCCTAGAGATAGGTTAGGCATAGGTCCACACAAATCACTATGAACAAGTGCCAACTGTGTATCTCTTCTACTGCTTCTATGCTTATGTGGCTGATGTGTTTGCTTACCATACAGAAAATGTTCACAAAATTCAAAATCATTAAATGAAAATCCAGGCAAATAACCAGAATGAGACAAGATTTCCATTCCCTTCTTGGACATATGTCCTAACCGGCTATGCCACAAAGAAACGTTCGGCTGCTCGGTTACATTGATTACATTTTTAGAGACATTTGATACATAAACCATGTAAAGTCCTCCAGACTTTAATCCATGTGCTACTGTCATAGAACCCTTGGATATCTTCCACATGTTCTGTCCAAAAGTGGTGACGTAGCCAGCATCATCAAGTAAACCCGTGCTGATCAAGCTCTTTGTAATTGCAGGAACATGTCTCACATTCTTCAGCGTGAAAGAAGAGCCATTTTGAAACTTCAATTGAACATCTCCAACACCTAAGATCTCACATGTCTGCCCATTGCCTATCGGAACATGATCTTTAGTGGTCACATAAGAGGTAAACCACTCCTTGTTTGGAGACACATGAAATGATGCCCCTGAGTCTATAATCCAGTCACTCAGTGCATTTCCATCAGATGCTGCAAGAAGAGCTGAGTCCATTGTACTCTTCAAGAAGTAGATATCTCCTGACACTAGAATGTCATCCTCTGCAACAGTGTTCATCACATTTATTTCTTGAATCTTCACTGAGGACTTGTTCTTCTCACCATGGTTTTCATCTTTCTCTTTGCCTTTTTCTGCTTTCCATTCTCTGCAGTCTCTTTTCATGTGACCCTTCTTGCCACAATGGTAGCATTCTATGTCACTTTTGCCTTTAGCATTGCGGGACTTGCTACGAGACCGATCCCTCTTTCCACCTTTGTACTTTTCTTTGGTCCTTCCCTTGACAACTAAGGCTGTTCCTTTGCCTTTGTCCATTGTCTTTCTATTGGTTTCTTCAGTAAGCAGACTTCCTTCTACACCTGCTATGTTCAAACCATCTGGAGGTGCAGAATTACTCAAAGCTGCGCAAAAAGTGTCCCAACTTTCCGGCAATGTGATCAACAGGAACATAGCTCTAACAGGTTCATCAAACTTGACACCTTGAGCTAACAACTGACTGTAGATGGTGTTGAATTCATTCAGATGATTGGACATAGGTGTCCCTTCTTTCATCTTCAAGTCAACGAGCTTCTTAAGCTAGTATACCTGTGAAGCTGCACTCTGCTTCTCATAAAGATCACTCAACTTTGTCCATGCTTCATAAGCCGACATCTCGTCTGCTACATTGAAGTAAATGCTTTCTGCCAAAGTCAGCATAATGGTAGAAAGTGCCAATTCGTCCATTTCGCTCCATTCATCTTCGTCCATATCTGGTGGTTTTATCCCCTTGAGCTTTATAGGTTTTGTCTGCTTCTTTTGTACCAACACGTGCCAAATCTGCTTCTTCCACAATGGGAAATTGGTTCCATCCAGCTTCTTGATATTGTAAAGAGTCGTGTCCTATGATCCAGCCATAGCTATGCTTCACAGTAGTTTACTTTCCTGGGAAAAATTCAGCACATTTTCCCCTGTAAACTGACCTCTGAACCAATATCAACCTGTTAAATGAACCAAGAAAGCTTCAGATTCTGCATATATTACGGCAGAGTCTCCTTTGTAAAATGGCTCTAGTGTACTCAAAAAACAGACCAAAAACAGCTCAAAAAATCACTATCTCTCTAACACTGTAAGTTGTGGGTAAACCTGTCCTGCACCTGTACTATCTCTCACTGTCCTGTCACTGTCCTGTAAGCATAGACTGCGACAATGCCTCAATGTCAGTAAAGCAAAGATGCAATCCCAACTGTCTAACTCATAGTCAATACATCCTAGCTGCCTATCTAAGGGTGCTCGAGGGATCGCTCCAAGACCTGTATCACCGAAAGGATCTCAACATTCGAGAATCCCCCAGCTCAATAAAACCTCACTTGACCCTCAAAAAAGGTTGCAGTAAATATGACAGTACATAGACTTCCCACAAAGTCATACATCCACAAATTTCCCACTCTATGCTGTAACCGCTGCGGTGGTTGTTTGCTGCGTGACTCACAGCCAGCAAACCCTCAATAGACATACATCATCTCTGACAATACATCCCATGTGGAAGTACCTGCAATGTCAGGATGAAATCTGGAATATGAATCAGCAAACACAAGCTACCTGATGAACTAGTGGATGTCGCCTACAGTCTGTGTGTAGGTGCGCTTGGGTCGTATGTGACACGCCTCCAAGAACTGTAAGCCGTCCTTCGTTGTGTAGACAACCACAAATCAACACTCTCGAAGTGCAGATACCCTCATCACTTGCAGTCGTAGGCCGAAACCCCAAATTTGCAGAGTCGGATCTGCACCCGCGAAGACCACGTAGTCGAAAATGGCATGCGCAGATCTTTGTCGAAGCCAAACGGTGGCCGAGATGACCTCAGAATGAAATTCTGAGAACACCGAGTCCTTCGGGCTCGCCCACAGGAATTGGGGCCATGTCTTCGCCTGTCGAATCTCACTCCAATCTGAGCAGGTGACTCTGGCTACCTGCAAATGCTGCGCCGAGCCTCGATCTGAGCTCTGATACCAGTTGAAGGAGTACGAGCGGAAGTGCGACGCGAGAGAGAGTGCGAGAAGAAGAGCACGACGATATGGTGAATTTGCTCAGTTGTAATGTACAGAGCATAGTGAGTTCTTATTAGGTTTTAACAAAAGAATATGTGTACATACCTGGCGGCCCGCCCACTTACCTGGGTGACCACATTGGGCTTTATACCCCAACACTTTGTAGTATCAATTATTGTACATAAAAATCTACAATGCCTCTCTTTGTTAGTAGAGTACATTTCATTAATGGATTCTCGCCAAGCAACTGTTCGATGATTCCCTTTCTACACATAGAACTTTTTTTGGGCAAGGGATTCAAATTGTGGATGTGCAGCTACCTCTTCTTCAAACTCTATATTGACTTGTTTCCATATTGGATCCCATCCATCAATAATAGCATCTTACAAAAGAAAGACATTTACTTATGATCATCAACAGAAATGAAGAAAGCTAAAAATAAGAAAGCATACCTGTGACTAGAGTTTCTTCCATTTGACATGTAGACAATGAAACTATAAATGCATCCTTCTCTTTGATGTAGCCTTCTCTGGCAAATGAAAACCTCAAGCCACTTACATTTGGCCTTAAACCACGAACTTTAGCATGAGGTATAAGCATGCAAAGAGGTATGAGAGGACATTCAAAGCAACTAAAAACTCTTGTTTTACTTAGAATGTCCTCTCCTCGATCCAAGTGCAATGTGCTATCATCCTCATCTGCAACACTTGGACGTATTTCAGGTCTCATTCTAAATGGCACTATTTGCATAGCAGCTTCAACATTAGCTATCTCTTGGTCCACTTCATGTAAAGAACCCAAACCAATATCATGACTATCGCTCTCATCTGGCAACTCTGTCTCGGCCACCGAGCTAACTTGATCACTACAAACAGGTTTTGAAACTGATGCACTCCTGCCGCGTCTTCTTGAACCTCCCCTAGCAGTGGAGGGGCTACATCAAAAAAAAAAACCTTCAAAAATAAAACTAATAAACTTTCTATTAAACAGACCTAATAATAAAGACATTTGTACATTTCATTTAAAAATTCATGTTTGATAACTAAAGATCATACAAACTTATGCAAACTCTATACATTGAGACACTGCTCTAAACTGTCCCGCATCGACGCGGGACTAGTTGTGCCACTATCCCGTTGAAGAAAAGTATTGCATGCTTGACATAAAAATATTCCATTGTTCTAATACCAACCTAGCCAGACACAGTCCTAGAACATCCAGCGTCGACGCGGGATTGGTTATGCCATGATCCCTGTAGACAAAAACCCACAAAGTAGATCCTATGCGGATCATCAAGCAATGTGAAACCATGCTGTTAGGGCTCCCCTCACTAATAGGCGCTACAAGGATCAGCAAGGAAGTGTGCTAAGGACCCTTGTGGATACACAAAATAATGCATTGAGATAAAATAATACACAGAAATTCATATGACAGTGCCCAAGATCACACCACAGCTAGTGGAGGTGAAATGCGTGACCATCAAGCTGGACATCAACCTTTGCCAGAACCTAAAACCGGGACTCTACCCTAAACAGTCCCGCGTCGACGCGGTATCAGTTAGGGCAGTGTCCCAAAACATTTCAAGTAAGCAATAATATACGCAGTATTGACATACAAGCAAAAAAGAAACCCACGGCCAATGGTTTAGTTTTCCAATAGAAAACCAGACTTCTTCGACCCCACTGCTGGAGGCATTTTCAACACCAAGACTCCGCTTCAGAATGGAATCCTCTACAACAAACTGCAACAAGTTTTACAAAGATCATGATGCTGGCGGAAAGTTGCCCTACCTAGCCTGTTGTCAAAATGCAGGGTTTGGATAGAAGGATGGTCATGATGAAGGAAGGCAGGCAGACCAATGGCACATGAGGGTAAAGGTGCCAGTATGGACAGGACACAGAATATGGACGAGTAAGACACGACTGCTGGGACTGATTGGGGGACCTCAAAATTAAAGCTCTCATCCAAAGCATGGAACTTTTTTACCAGTGTAACCTTATCCCTAGAGGCATACTACATATTAAGTAGGAGAAAATATTGGTAGACATTGATGTCAAGGAGGATATTCAGAGCCAGACAAGATCAAAGAGCTAAACAAGAGAACTATATTGAGAGTTCGCAGTCGAGAGAAACAACAGAGTCAAGCATGAAACTCTGCAGGAATCAAGATTTTACTTAAGAGCGCGTGGAGCAGTAGCTAACCATAGAAAGAATTACCCACCTGAACCACACACATCTATATGACATCTCATTCAGCTGAGAAGAAACTATTTTATCACCTCATGGCACGGTTAGATTTAAAGTATAGCTTGGACAGAGAAGAGTGTGATAACTCTGACAAATGTTTGAGAATTATCACACTTGGGGTTATGCAACCACATTCAACCATTGGACAGACTGAAAATCCTTGCATTTCAACACAAAACCCTTTTTATTGACTAATCCAACATTTCCTGTACAAAACATCCAGCATCAATTTTAGTGCTTCCAAGACAAACAAACACGACTATTGAAATAACCAGTTTTACTGTTGATGGTCATTTTTGTGAAAAACTACTTAATTTTACTGAAATACACAGATTTCGTCATTCACAGATACTCTAAATCGCAGAATAAGATTGAAAAATAAAACAGGACTCTACCCTAAATAGTCCCGTACCGACGCGGTATCAGTTAGGCCAGTGTCCCAGAGCTTCTACCTTGTGGGGGGACGGCGTTTAGGCGCCATCGAATTCCGTGTACGGCTCGCAGGGCGCAAGGCTGCTTGCAGACGATGACCACGAGCAGAGCAGAGTGCAAGCTTTTAGAAAATCCCTCTAATTCGTGGAAATTCTGAAAATACCCCTCATATTCGTGGAAATTCACAAAATACCCCTCAAATTTCAAAAATTCCCAAAATACCTTTGTATCTATTTTGGTTAGATTGTTCAAGATTTTTTAATCTTTATTCCTTTTTTATTATTGAGATCCGATTTTTCATGTTTAACATGTATTTTGCCACAAATTACCTCGCAAAAGTTGGCAATATTTCTAAAGATAATGAAGCAATTCATCTCCAAAGCCTACATAATCGACTCAAATTCTAGGTTTAGCATCTTATATTGATAAGTAGTGAGTCTTCTTATAAAACGCTACAAATTTTTTAATCTTTGGAGAAATTTAATTTCACAACCAGTGGTATTTTGGGAATTTTGAAAATTTTGAAGTGCATTTTGGAAATTTATGACAAAATATTGGGGGTGTTTTGGGAATTTTTGAAATTTGAGGGGTATTTTGGGAAGTTCCCCAAAAAAGAAAAATTGCGCTCCAAAATAAAGTAAAATAATGCAATAAAACAAATTCTGTATGAATACATCGAGGGACATTTACATTGCAATAAAATTACGTTAATGCTTTCAATAGGTTTAAACTTCAAGACAAATCAGTACAAGTTGAGCATACATGTTGATCCGAGCCTATCACAAATTTCTGTTTATTATATTTTGTTGGTTTTCCTTGCTTCTAGAGGTTTACAGTAAAAGAAAGAGTGAGAACAACCTCTTGGAAAAATTTAAAAAAAAAATGATTTGATAGGAATTTTTTCTTGACTAGTTCACCGGAGGTGAAAGGTAGAGGGAGAACCTAGTGGTAAAGGGAAGGGAAAATATGTAAATGTGAAAAGAAAAGATATGATGTGGTTGTGGAGCCATGCACCCATGATTCAAGGGTCATGAGTGGCTCATATCATCATGGATTTGGAGCCATATGATGATTCAAACAAATGGGACCCAAGTGGAAGACTTGGTAAAGGAAGGAACCAGACACATGATTTTGCTGAATTTTTAAAAAATACTTCCACTACGATCCAAGAAAAGTTGTCGTCATCAAAGTTGTAGCTGATGAGCTGAAGATTCTGGCCATGTTTTTTTTATAATTTTTGCATCTACGGTCTAGGAGATATGGCCAAAATGGCGGACGCCAGTTTTTTCAACTGTGGTGGAGACCACCCCCTCTACCTTTACACACACACACCCTTCCTTTTCCACATTGAGACCTTCTCTAAAAATCAGCCATTAGTCTTCTCACCCTCCTCTCCTTCCTCCTCTCTCTCAAGCTCAAAAACCCATAAAAATTCCTCTTCTAATCACCTCTCAAGTCATGCTTAATCTTGTTGTAATTCATAAGTTCTCATTCAACCCCTTTCTATTATTACTAGATATGTATTGATTTTATGTAGATTCTTTACATTTTAAAATAAGGAAGCTCTTGGACTCAAGCTATGGAGGAAGGAGTGAAGACAACACAAGTGATGATGGAGCTAATTGGTCAACAAATCACTTGGAAGGAGCTTCTTCATTGGTTGAATGTCCCTAACCAAGCTTCATTTGTACAAATTACACTTGGATCTTAACCTCACTCCTAATCACTCTCTTTCCTATATAAAGAGGCCTTTCCCTTTGTAATTTCAAGCCTCCCTCAGCCCCATTGAGTCTTTGTATCACTCACCATGAGCCCATAAGCTCATTCATTCACTCTATTCTTGCACATTCTAGAGTGCAAATTGTTTCATGCTAGTAACCTCTCCTTCTCTTACTTATGTTAATTAAGAGAAATCTTTTATATATGTGTGAGAGTGCTTGATGTGATCTTGGCTAATCCTTGAGTGGTTGTTTGGTAATCTACATGCTATTTGTGTTGGGAGTGTTTGAAGTCATCCATTCCTTGTATACACACTAAGGTTAATGCTTCATTCATAGTGATCTCTCTCTCTCTCTCTCTCTCTCTCTCTCTCTCTCTCTCTCTCTCTCTCTCTCTCTCTCTCTCTCTCTCTCTCTCTTTGTGTAGCGGTCCTAGCCCACGCTTCCAAGACTAGGTGGTGCCCTTATCTCATTTCCCTTGTGGCGCAATGGAGTTTGTTTTGGTGTAGAGGCCGCCATTCCAAATTTCCTTCGTCAATGTGTAGGCAAATCAGTAATCGTTTAGCATAGGGTGTTTTTATCTAATGTTGATGTTGACATATCTCCTCGTGCAGAGTGGAATAGAATAACAAAAAAACAACATTTTTTAACCCTAAGTTTTTGCCTTTTCACACTTAATATCAAGACGTGGATGGCATAGGTGATTTAATATAGACATTTTGCCTTTTCCAAGAGATTGTTTTCTGCAACAAACGCACTCTGTTACTCTCTAGGTTGACTGTTGTTCAATCCATGCAATGGCTCGTCATATCACTATCTTCGGTCCCAAACATAAGCAGAAGCTTGTGCTAATGTTTGAAAGTAGGCATTGCACTATCACTATTGAAGCTTTAACATAACATTTTGAGCTGGAGAACAAAAATTTCTCTTTGCGTCCACTTACACTACAAGGGGAGCAGGTTAGAATTGAACCTGCAAGTAATGATTCAAATGAGTTGTTTTACCATTTGGATCACGAATATTCACAGTTTTACAAGGTACTTTGCAACGAACAGCCATCAACGTCAAATGCTGGCTCAAAAGATTCTCCAATCAATGTTGAAGATGGCACTGCATGCATCAGAAGTGTACTTGATGTTATTCGTTCTCTTCCTTTGCAAACCAATCTATATCTTGCACTCTCCTCTACTACAAGTGTCACTAAGGTTTTGGAAATGCCTACTTATTATGATGGGTATGTTGCTTATGAACTTCCTCCTCAAAATGCTAACTCTGCTATGTATGGGATGGAACATAGATTTGATGGGCATGTTTGGACAGAATATGTTACCTGCAGTAATGATATATTCAATGGGACTATTCATTTTAGTCGGTGTGGAGGGCATTTGAGATGCTCCAATATAGAATGCCCATACTATTAGGGAAGGAGACAATTTAATGAGTCTCAATGGCGAGGAAAATTAGCAGGTGCTCCTAATAAAGGCCACTTGGATGTGGGTAATGGAAAGCTTATATTCTTTCATTGCCGTCAAATGCCAGAGTGCATTGACACTTGCCCTGCAGTTATATATTATTGTATTCCATCTGAAAAGACTGGAGTTACTAGATGTGTATTGCATTTAGGTTTTCATAAACACCCTGCAGAGGGGAAGAGCAGAATTGCAGCCAGTCAATATCTGATGCCTTAATGCATCGAGCTGCCTTTGATACTCTAACAACTGCCAAACAGCTTGAAAGAAAAACTACAGAAGACCTAATTATGGACAAGCTTGTTTCTCAAGTAGTTGGTGGTGACTCACCAATGACAGATGGAGAGTTCTCTTGTTTTCTAGATTTCGTAACCAGCGGTGTGTTCAAAGAACCTTAGAGTCAGCTAAACGGGAAAAAGGAATTACACCTCTTGGCTTGGAGTCTATTTTGACTTTAAAGTCAAAATCAAGATATCCCTTCCTCCACAGTGTTCTTTCTCCAGGTCAGCTTGGACTTGGACAACAACCTCATATATTTAAAATGTCTACTATGGGACCAGGGAGTGGTGTTGATTTGGTGAACCGTATGCGCCCTGGTGGAAATTTGCAAGATATGTGGGTGCATTTTGATCATGTTCATCGTGTGGAGGGCTGGCCTACTATGTCGGCGCATGTTTACGACCCATATGTAAGAGAGCTATTAACATTGGTAGTATGTGAATTTACTGTGGAAAACAAGCATGCAGAGATAGAGTTTTGGAAAATGCTTAATAAGGTTGTAGTTGATCATGGCTTTGATAAGCCTGAAGTTCGAGGTTTCATGGCAGATAAGGCAAATGCAAATTGGATTGCAGTTCGTACTGTCTATTTTGGTGGAGCCAAAAAAAAAATGCCTGAGAAAGAAAGATCATGTGTTTTTCATTGGGAACAAAGCATGGTTAAGCACACTGTCAAGTGTATACGTTCCTCTTATCAAGAGGAGCATAAAATATTTTGTCAAAAATGGTTACATGCACCTTCAGAACATGCAGCACAAGTATGCAAGGATGAACTCAAACAGTTTTGGAAAATGGTCCATGCTATTTTGGATGAGATTCCAGCATTGGAAACATGGTTGTCATGGTGGGATGTTAGAGTGCCACATTGGGGAGACAGATTTGTTGCTCAAGATGAGACAGGTGCTTTTGTCCCTAGAACAAATATTTCTGAGGCAAAACATGCAAGTATGCGTTCTTCAATTGGTTATAAGAATAACATTGGTCTGTATGAAGTCACTTGTGCAGATATGTCACTAGCAGTTCTTCAAAGTGTGCGCTACAATGCCTACTTGAAGGGCATGCATTCATCCGTAGGACCAATGATGGTAGACTTGGCAGCCAGATTTATGAGCAATCATTCAACATCAACATCAAATAGAAAAATTCTTGATGTAGCTCAGTCAGCAATTTTAGAAATGCAAATACCAAGTCCAGAGATTAATAGAGCTCCAGTAAGGGAAAAGAGTGTGCAACAATCACGCTCAATCTTTCTTGATGCCAATGAAACTCTTGAAGAAGACTCTCATAGGCCAAAATTTGTTACTGTCACTACTCCAATTTACAATGTACCTCATAACCAGCAAAATACTTCCGCTACTCCTAGTCTTTGGCCAGAGAAAAAGGTGCCTCGGACTGTTTGGGCGATTAGGCTCACCGACTCTCGTAGAAAAATGACGCGTTTTGATGTTCTCCCCAGAGAGAAAGTACGTTGTGGTAGGTTCATAAACAACAATTTAGATAATATGCAAAATGGTGTGCCTGCCCCTTGCTTTTGGGGAAGGAGAAAATATCCAGCTGTGGGTGCCAAACTAGAAGGAATTATTGAGGGATTTGTATGGTTTTGCAATGAGAGTACCACTCATGCATGGACTATTGATGGGATGATAATTGGACCGCCTGGCCCAGCTCCGGGGATGTGGGTTGTGGAAGAGGGAACGTGTCTGCTTCCATGGGAGGTTGAGATGCTGCACAAAAATTGATTTGTGCTTCAGGGATATAATACGACAACACAACAGAACCGCATTATTGGTGGGCAATGTGGAACACAACCGAGCTCTTTCCGTGCTAGATTTAGAGATGGAAAGAATGTAAGGTGGAGGACAAAATTAACCAAAGACTTCAATGACAGGATAGCATTGGTCCAAAGCATGGAAGCACATCTAGTGAGAGAGGTTATATTGGTAACAAATGCATCGCATGTTTTTCATGTTAGCACTCCAGGGTCAGTTCAAAAGGGGGTTACTTATGCGGTGACCATTGCAGACTTTCCTCGATGTACTTGTGAGGATTTCCAAAAAAGAGACAATAGGCGTCTCACGTACGTGCCATGCAAACACATGTACTTTGTGTATTTTTGAGTCCTTGGTTTGGATTCTGCAGCTCATGAGTTTGTGCATCAGGCAGCACTGACAAAAGTAGAGTTGTTCCAAGGATTGTGTGGGGCCAGAGTGCCAGCATAGCAGCGACTACTTGAGCTAAGGTTTGCAGTTCCTATGGATTGGCCATTTTTTTGGATTCCCTGCAATTGCCATTGTAGGATGAGCGCCTATTATACTTACATTGTTTTGATAGCTTGTGTTACTTAGTCAATTTGGCATTTATATTGTTGCAACGATCACCTTCTATGGATTGACCGTTTTGTTGGACTGGTTGCACTTGACATTATGGTAGAGCTTTTTTGTGTTATAATTCTCCCTACTTTTGCTCGAAAAAATGCCACGCTCGGTTTTATTCGCTCGGTGTATGGTTTTCTCCGGATTTTTGATGCTTTCCATGCATTTATTGGTGAGAAAATGTACCGAGGAACACAACACAAGAAACTTGCAGATAATAGAATTTTCTTTTATGATATGTCATATGTGGAACCGAGAACTTCCATTGGTTGGGGTTGTGTAGCTCCTTTGTCACTTCCATCCTTTGGCAGCAAGGATTGGTCCTTGACAGCTTCGCAAACTAGTGAAAGCTTTAGGAATAAGTTGTTCCAGGATGTACAAAAGTCCCTCAAGTATTCAATTGCCACAAAAATAGTTCGGCTCACATTATTTATGCCTCTTGAAGTGTTTGTTCTTCGATGAGCAAATAAGAACTGCCGCAACAATGTTCATTTGCAAGTCTGAGAGCTGTTTGGACTTTTTAGATGATAATTGGGATAGGAAACAATCACATAACAAAATCTGCATTTTGCAAAAGAAGTCCATAATTTGCAAGTTCATTATAAGCTCTCAAAATTTCTTAGTGTCATTTTACTATATTAGATATCATCTTCTTAGTGGGCAGCTTATTCCACTCGACCAAGATACAAAGAATAGCCTCGAGAACAAACCTTTATCAATGGAGCTCTACTTTCGAAACAGCCTACTTACTGTGATGGAGACAATGTAAAGCACAACTCTTGCACAACTCAGGGTAGATCTTACATGTGAAGAACTTCCACTTTTGCCGGAATTGTACTCATTCAATCTCAACAATAGAAAGGTGCTTACTAAATCGATGAATTTTGATTCTCTTTAATACATTAAGACAGAATCTAACTTTTTCTTCTTTTCAGATTCCAAGACGCAAGGAGAAAACAACATTGTGCAAGGAGTCACTAACAAATACACTTCACTTAATTGCTTCCACCGAAAGCTAGGTCACATACCTTGTGCATGCAAAGAGCTTTGATGCCATGCAAACCATGATGTACTCTTCAAAATGACTATGGAGAGACATTTTGTGGCAGTCAAATAATGTTTCAAAAATGTACATTTTCAATGTCTCAAAACTTTACATATTGTGTTGTTTTTGTCAAGATTTATACAAGTAAATTGCTCCCTTTTCCTACTACTATCGTCTCCCCCGGTTTGTGCCACTCGTCCCTTGTCCTCTCCCTCGGTTGCTACCACTCGTCCCTTGCCCTCTGCTCCTGTTGCTCCCCTGCCCTTTGCTTTGGTTGCTGCTACTTCTGCCTCTGGGGATGCTGGTCTCGGGCATCCTTTCGTGTTGCTCGAAATCATGGGTCTCTTCCATGGCTTCCCATGCATCTTGCAACTGTGAAACTTCCCTCTATTCTTGCTCTTGTCGTCGATGTGTAGCCCATTCCTCTACTTTTGCGGCGTCCGTATAATATTGATTCATTGCTTCTTGCATATTTTGAACTTCTTCTTGAGTCTGATTGTGGCGTTTCGTCATTTCGTTAATGCGAGCCTCTTTGAACTCCTCAGCTCTCGCCGCTTCCTCTCTTGTGCATCTGTTTATCGAGATTATAATATGCTGGATGGCCATTACAGAAAAATGTCGCACATCGTTGGGGGTGTAGTTATGTAATTGAAGTTCCTGTAGAAGCATGATACAAATATTTGTTGCTTCATACAAACGTTGCAGCAAACAATGAAAAAACATTATTACTTACGTTCGGTACATCCATAATTTGACTGAGGAGCAACAGGGCATTCAAACAGGTTCGCCAGTCCATAGCTATAGTCATCAGTTTGCATGGGCACGATTAACCGTTCGTGCCGGACGGTATTTCCAAGATCATGTTCTAACAAAACATGTTGTACACAGCATACAAGTTTTTTCGCGGCACTACATACATAACCACTTGAGTCAGCAACACATTACAAAGAGACACTGCTTCCAAATGTACCCAAATGGGCCTTACGTTTTTACACGACCGTGAAATGCCCTACTTTGCCCTACTACGCTTCCATGTCAAATAACATCAGACTCCAATGATCACTACAAAGACACCATCAAAGATGAGGAGAAAGATTCTAAATGCAACATGGTTTTTAAAAGGCAAGAAAAAACTCACGATTGATTGTATGCAGTGACTAGAAAGCGCGCTAGATCAAAGTTGACTCTGCTAAACCAGTTCATCAGACTCAAAAAGGAAACTGAGTTTTTCTGCAGCAAAGGCGATATTAGCGGATCTATTACATATACTTTATCTTGAACCTCAGGGGACAGAAGCGAGACAGCGTGGCTAACATGAATCAATGGCATAGATTAGACTTGAGGTATTTCAGCGGGCTGTCACTGCCACAAACCCATGAGTCAATACCGAGCAAGTGGGGCAGTTATCAAATTGCATCCGCCACTGACTCGCTTGGTATTGACCCATGTCTTAACGGTAGTGAGCCATTTAATGAATCAAGCGTGACTTACAAATAAAAACTTGACGACTGCCGCAAAGACATGGGTCAATACCGAACGAGTAGTACCACTATCCAATTCCATAAGCCACTGTCTCACTTGGTATTGACCCATGTCCCGGTAGAGACCCATTTAATGAACCAAACATGACTTTTAAAGAGCATGAGAATTACCACAAAGCAACGTTGATGACCTCATTCGTTGCGTTGGAGTTGGTGAAACTGCGCAGGCACAGGTAGTCTTGTTGATCAAGGCTGAAAATGCAGGCCTCCTCTGACCTTCCAGGCATCAGTATCTGTACATGCAGAGGTGAGTATCTGTACACGCAAAAATTGAACTCACAAAGGGGCACTTTAAGGAGTTTGACTTTATCTCTCTCTACCAAAACGGACGCATGGATAAATTTTTGCAAACAAACTCCAAAGTTGGCGGAGCTTTGGCAATTAGAATGTCCTCTTCAAGATCTATCTACTGACATATAGCACGCCATGAGATTCCTCATATTTTAGAAAATTACTTTTTTTGATTCACTTAGATTCCGACAGTGTTGTCACATCATAGGTGAATCAAAAAAAGAATCTTCTAAAATATGAGGAATCTCATGGCGTGCTATATATCAGTATAGATAGAGCTTGAAGAGGACATTCTAACTGTCAAACCTCCGCCAACTTTGGAGTTTGTTTGCAAAAATTTATCCATGCGTCCGTTTTGGTAGAGAGAGGTAAAGTCAAACTCCTTAAAGGGCCCCTTTGTGAGTCCAAATTTTGCCTAATGAGTTCGGCTAATGGGATTGTGAATGCCACCGGGGTGGACAATAACTCAATCAACCCTTGTGAATCCATCACTTTGCTGAAAGAAAATCTTTGAGATGGGATTGCTCTCACCTCAGACTTGTCTTTATACTCTCCTAGGTAAGAGGGTAGAGTTTTCAGCGAGTCTGGTTGGTTGTGCCCCGAACTAATTGATCCTTGGTCTCCTGATTCTGAATGTATATCAAATTTCATTTGTAATCTTGCCTCAAATTCTTCAATAGGAGGTAAGATCTCATTTTTCTCTTTTCCCTTGCTGTTCATGTGGGAACTCTCCCTGTTAGCTTCGTTAGCGTCACGGATTTTCTTCCACAGATCATCTAAACCTTTATAGTCCTTACCCATTTCTGCCAATGTTTTAGGCTTATAATTAAACCCGTCACTTGCTCCATCTATAGTATCTGGCACTATGATAGGCTCTCCCCTAGACTCATTGGCATTCGTGAGTCTTTCCTTCATTTCTACTTGTTCCTCTAAAGTTGGTTTGACAGGGGTTGGAGCTGGTACTTCATGCCCATTTGCAGGTTTACCAAGCGGGTTTTCTATCAAAGATTGAGCTATTTCAATCATCTTTCTACACATTTCCAACCTCTGTTTTTCTATTTCAGCATATGGATAAGTCATCCATCTTTGCTCTTGGGTTTGGTTCTTTTTGAGTTTAGCTTCGTAAGCCTTGTCTGCCAGTACTGCTCCTCCTGATCCTACACTTTTGGGTTCTACTATTTCCTTGGGTGCTATGGTTGCCACAGTGTGTGATCTTAGGCTAGCTAGATCCTCTAACCGCTCTAATCTATCCTTTGTGTGTTTTAACTCCTCGGATAGAGCCGTTTGCTCTCATTATTTTCTGGCTTTCATACATGCCTTCTAGCTTTTCAAGTGCTTCTCTGATTTTTCGTTTTTGAACTTGGGGCATCGGTTTTTGGCTCTTCAATTATGGGTTCGCTTGTCATTCTTTGATCTTGGGCTCGTGTCACTGCCTGAATAGGTATTATTGTCTCATTTTTTGACCCTCCACTGGAAGGCACTGCTTCCAGCATGTTCAAGGTAGTTTTTGCTCCTTTGTTTGGGTTCTTAGGGCAATCAGGAATAAAATGAGTAACTCCACACTCGGTGCAATATGCGTTGACTCTAATGATTTCATCATGAGGAAAGTCTCTTAGCCAATGGTCTCCACCACACTTGTAGCAGGAACCTTTAGGCTATTGAGGTGCTTCTTGAGCTCCTCTTTGTTGGTATGCATGTCTCTGTCCACCCATGCCTCCGTTACCTATGAACAACAATGTTCGTTCATCTAAGCTATATCTTCCTTCTCCTGCTGCCTGCACAGCTGTTGATGGTCATGCACCTCCTATCATGCTCCATGGTTCTGGTGTTGAGGGTTATTCCGGTGGATAATAGGCAGGATTTGTCGCATATCCACTGGGATCTTCATAATATGCATGCATAGGCACCAAAGCCTTCTCTTCTGATTCGGTTACTGTTGGTGTGTATCTTATGCCGACTGGTCGTAATCCTGGTAGGGGTGGTTGGTGCCCCAACACTTGTTGTGGTCTTTCTACACCTACAGGTCCTGGTAAGTTGCCTGCTTGATACCTAGGCATCGGTGGAACTTGAGGAGATGCTACCTGAGCTTGGGGAGCATAAGGTCTCTCTCTCACATATCCCTTGTTATAATAACATTCCTCCGTCCCATGGTTTGTCCATTTTTGTTCAATAGCACACCACTTGGGCTGTTTAGCTTGGGGTTTGGCGTACAAGTTAATCTTTTTTAGCACTTCCTCTACAAGCTGCTCCTGGCTTACAGCTACTTCTCCTTTCGGTGTTGTCTTAGAAGACTTGCTTTCACTTTGTTGTGAAGATGAATCGTCGTCAAGATCTTTGAACTCACCCTCTTTGTAGACCGCACAATTGTCCACAAGGTAAAGAGCCTCCTTGGTTAACTCATTCAACGTCGTGCTCCTCTTCATATGTAAGTCCTTCTGGAGATCTGCATTCCTTAGTCCTTGGATAAATATAAGCATAATTCTGGACTGAGTTGGCAGTTCTTTCAAAGGGCAGAACTTAATATATCGTTTTAGTCGTAGGGCTCCCTTTCGCACAGATTCCCCGAGAAGGTATTATGAGCTATTCCCCTTTGTGATAATTCCTCGATAAACTCGTCAAACACCTCCTCCATAGACTCAAAGTCTATACGCTGCACAGAGTCAAACCAAGTAGCAGCATCATCCTCTAGGGTTAGTCCAAACCGTGCAAATTGGGTAGGGAAGTCTAACACCTCTTCCGCTCTAACTACACGCACAAAGGCTACTACATGATCTCTTGGATCTCTGTTTCCCGTGTATTTCTTGTTTATCCATTTTTGCACTTGAGAAGGTCTAATTCTACGATGGTCTACAAATCTCATCATTGGATGTCCTCGTCCCAATCTATATACCTCCTCAGGTCTTATGTAGTAGGCTGGTTCCTCTCCCAGTGGTGCTCCTAAGCCATAATTTCTAACAGTTCTTGCAAGAGATGGTTCATCTCTTCGAACTCGTTCTATGGGTGGTCTTCTAGGCTCTGTTGATCCTTGAGTCTTTGGCTTACTCTCGCCTTGATACCTTGAATAGAGTGGTGGTTCTTGCAAATCCCTTATCCCTCGTGCGGCTTGATAACCATGTCGATTTTGGTCTTGTTCTAATGTTGCACTCTGTCGAGGCCATGCCTGCAATGATGGTTGAGTTGCTGGTTGGTTTTGGTTGTTGAATGTCTGCGGTTTGGTAGAATGTGAGGTCGCGTCATACTCCTCTGAAAATGGATTTTTCGACTTGCTAGGGGTGTAGGTGGCTCTTGGCACTTCATCGAGGGCATGTGTTGATGCTCCTGGAACTGTTGCCTTTTCTCCCTCCTCTGGGAGAATATGTTGGTATTCTCTCCCGTACCTATCAACAAAAACGATATCCTTCCCCATTGCAATTTCATAAGAGAAAAAGTAAAGAACCTTGTCTTTTCTTAACTCGTTTGCTGCTAAAGTAAGAGACTATTCCCTCACTCTCATGCTTGTAAATTCCCACATTCTCATTATAAGTTGAAACCCTGGTTGTTTTCTTATCATACATAAAAATTTCTCCAGGTCGATCAATGTTTGGAGGCGGTTCTTGAGTTTCTGAAACCATTTTCCCCTTTGCCACGTTATCTCCATATCTGTTGTAATCTTCAGGGTTACTAACTATCAGATAGTGGTTCCCCTTTTCATCTCGGAATCTATCTCCATCATCATAGACTCGGATTATCTCCAGTCTCTGAGACGGCCTTTCTTCAATACAAATACACTTACGTCCTCGATAGTCAAAATAAACTAGGGCTCCCCTCAAGTTTGTTCCTTCTAAGAAGATCACAGTGAACTTGGAATCATTCAAAGGATTTAGGGGGGTGCTTCCTCTTGGCATTGGTCCGTCATAGGTGAATCCTCCTGGTTGTTGATTACCCATCATGAAGAAGGATTTGTCTGATGAAGTGTCAGTATCACTACCCTCCTCAATAATCGCTAATAGTGGATCTAGCCTTGCCTGAGTTACACTCTCCTCGGTGGATACTAAGCTACCTTGGTCACTTGCCACCTTTTGGTCTCTAAAAATGTATCTCCCTGATCTTAAATTCATCAAACTTAGCAATGCAACTTATTACAAATCCAACCACTCACCTGGCAAAGGATCAGTCTCCGCACAACTTCTTGCTTTGCTGCTGAATATACATGTACACAAGCGTTTAATTTCGGAAATCAAATCAAAGCATTTAACTGCTGCTAGAGGTTATCTTAGTATTGATTGGTATAACTGGAGAGTTAACCTCAACCACTTATGTATTTTATACACTGCTGATGTTATGGATTAGGTCTGCTAATCTGGAACTGTACTTCCCTTGGATGTTGGTCAATTTAAGTGAAAAGTTTGCATTCAGTCTTTGCTCCATCAAATGGCCAAACAAGGTCCAAATTCACTTTTGAAAGAGGTTCTGGAACCCTTAAGCCAAATGCAACCTCTCTGTATAAGCTCAATCAAATTTTCTCTTCAGGAGGCCCCAGTAGACATCCTATGCGTAGGATGTCTCCTGCTCTGTTTTGCATGGATTCTTGCACTATGAATTCCCCTTCATGTACTGAGTCCACACCTGTTTTTACTTTTTGATTTGGACACCTATAAACTGGTCAATGGATCAAAAATATGTTCTGACAACCTGCTTTTAGTCTTGACCAGTCTAATCAACTCCAATTTGGACCAAAATTGACTAGGAGGCTTGCCTCAGGCTATACAACACCTGCTAGGCCTACAATCAGTATCTGGCTTCAACTTGTTGCATTAGATATCCTATGCGTAGGATGTATTTTTGCTCTGAATGGCTTCAATTTCAAAGCACAGACTCTTCTTGAGGTGCTGATCACTTTGGTATGCTCAAAATTAAGTTTGGAGTGCAAAATCACACAGATGACATCCTACGCGTAGAATGTCTTTTTGGCCTATTTGACCCCAGACTTGACCCACAGCTTCCCCTTGATGTCAGCAACCCAGTGGTATGCTTAGATTTTGGTTTGGATTTCAAAAGTCCCCAATTTTAGCTGTTCTAGCCTTTTCCAGTCAAAAGTGCTAAAATCTGCTTAGAACCCAATTTTTCTCACCCAAATGAGATGAAACCTCTCTCAGTCACTCAATATATCATGCAGATCATGTTCATGCAGCCATCCTAAGGTTTTGGTCTTGCAATGATGCCTTTGCACAATTTTGTCTGGCAATTTTAGTCTATCTGGCCTTATCCTGTCAAGATATGGTCAAATTTCCACTTTCCAGGTGAAAATAGGGTAAAAACTACCTTCTGAACACATTGGTCGACTCAAAATTCCAAAATTCCCACCAGATGAGCCTATAGACATCCTACGTGTAGGATGTCTCCTGGGTTAAAATTATTTTTTTTCCTGACAGAAATGCTCTTGATGCTCTGCAGCTCTATCTGTAACACTCACAGTAGCTTTTGGACTTCACTTCAGCTTTCAAACACACCTTTGCGTCTTTTACAACCTTGTGATGAATCTAACAAGCAAGTATACATGCATGAAGTGCTCTAGATCCTGAATCATGATGTCCTACTTACTCTACTCCTACTCATCCTGTGAAATGGTGATAATGGTGTTTTGGTTGCTTCTTGGCCTCTCCGGACTCTCAAGCTCTCCTCTCAACGCTTCTACCACTCAAACCCCTACTCTTTACAACACAACTTAACTAAAAACTACCTAAGTCTACCTAAAACTACCTAAGTCGAAGGATCTAGGCCAGACACACGCTCCCTAGACTCCCTCTAAGACCTAGAGAGTCCTCCACCCTCTGATCCTATCTAAATGTAAAATGAGACTCTTGGCAAGCCAAAGAATCCCTATCCTCAAGGACTAGTCTCAGTCACCTACCTAAGGTCTTCGTCCCCGGCAGCGGCGCCAATGTTGGACGGATATGCCGCAACGGACGTCAGCACAGCCAGAACTCACCTAACAAAATTTGTCAGCTAAGGATGAAGCTCGACCGGCAAGCGCATGCAAGCAAGCAAGCATAGGGTGTCAACCTACACTCGACCGACTCCTAAGTGATTCCTACAGAGGTCTCTACCCAATGTCTAAGTCACAGCCTTCAAGAGTGCATAAGAGAAAACTTCCTACAACGCTTTCTAGAGCCGAACACCCATCAAACAATCTCGAAACACCACAGAACTTGAAGGAGACCCTACTAACACCAATAGGTCGCTCTCCCTAAGGACTATGAACCAAAACCCCAATGCAAAACACCCTGTGCAGAATCACATAGGATGTCTGACCGAGATATGCAGGTCTTCATTTCCGAAATCTAAAGTGCCTAATGTGTAGCTCTACTCAAAGCGAACGCGTGGATATGCTGTAATGCAAAATTGGACAACGTATGCTCACCGAATCACCAAATGACGCTCGTAAATGGAGCTCGCAAAACCGGACCATACGCGCGCAATGTAGATATCGGCACATATCTCTTGTCGGGGGCAACACGCTGCACTTCTCCGCACTCAATTCCGACCACCGGTACGCACGAAGCATCAAGATGACGCTCTCACTCTCTCTCGTACACAGTACGCTCACTCACAGACTTCAAAAACCTTTTCAAAGTGACAAAAGGTCTTTCATTAGGTCAAAAAGTGGTATAAATACCTTACAATTCTCAAACCCTAAAGTTCCAAATTAACCATCTACTCAATCTAAATGTCAAAACTGGGATACAATCTGGAAACTTGTGTAAGCCCCAATATTTACAAGGTGAAATGTCGGGTTTTTCTCAATAAATGAATAATTACAAAAATAATAATCTTGCCGAGTAGTCATTTTCCGTAGGGTGTGTCCAGCTTCTAACAAACACCACTCACACTGCCACCGGTAAGTCTCCATTTGAAATTGTATATGGTCACTCTCTTCCTACTCCTGCTTGACGTCTTTCTAATGTTGTGCCTACCGCTGATGATTTCACTCCTAACTTTCATGATATTTATGCAAGTGTGCATTTTGCCATTAAACACTCACAGGAAATTTACACCAATCATGCTAACAAGCACTGCAAGGCATACCGATTCAAAGAAGGTGATATGTTTTACTTCGCATCGAAAAACGAAGGATCAAAATTATTGATACTAATGTCTATGTTAAGCTTGCTCCTCATTTTTATGGACCTTTCAAAATTTCAGCTGTCATTAATGATGTTTCCTTACGTTTAGAACTACCTGCACATTGGCACATTCACAATTCCTTTTACATTAGCCTTTTATGCCCATTCCGAGTACCCCTACCAACACACCACATTTATGAAGACCCACCTTCACTTGTAGACCAAGAAGAGCAACTCATCCCTGATAAAATAGTTGATCATGAGACCACCACTACACGCACTAGAATGGTTTATAACCGTTACCTTTTGACTTTCAAGGGCGACCCTAGAGAGCATGCCAAATGGATGCCTGATTTTTTTTTTCGCAACTTTCCCGACCTTCTCCACACTTTCCATCACTCACGGTCCAGTTGATTTCTCTATTGAGCAAATGAGGAAAGTTGCTATCCCTGGTGGGAGGGATGTTATGAGACTGGGCACCCTCCTGTTGTAGTGGTTAGCTGCAATTGGGATAGCTGGCGTAATGGTTAATTATGTGTTGTCTATTTATGTTCTAATTGAGTTGATGATGATTTTGTAGAGTGGAATGCGGGGAGTTGATGAAGAGGCGTCGACAATTACTGTTGGCCATTTTATATTCGCACATTATTTTAGAATCTCATTTCAATAAGACACTATGGCTCTTTAAATAGTTATAGTGGGAACTCCCCTTATGGGTCATGCAAGAACTAATGAGCTTCACTCATTTACAAAAGTGAAGTGGTTGTAAAAAGAGGGGCCTCAGTTTTTGGCACCTTAAACTCAAAAATAATATATTAAATACCAACTCCACAAGAGAGGTGCCGTGGATTTTGGGGCTAGATTTAGGCCTTTCTCTTGCAGATTCTCTTCTCTACTCTCTTATGCTATGCTCTATTTGTTGTGTACTATCTAATCTAGTCTCCATCTCTTACACGTCTCTTACACTCTCTTACAAGCATGTCTATGTCAATTCTATGTTCTGTGTGTGTGTGTGTGTGTGTGTGTGTCTGTGTCATAGTCTAGGTGTGTGTATGTGTGCTTGGAAATTGGAACAAGAGGTGGAAAGGTTGATGGTGATGTTTTGGAGCATGTGTTGAATAGTCTAAGAAATCGGTCTCCCCATCTCTTCTCCCTACAGAGTTGAAGGGACAGAGGCTTATAGGTTTTTAGATGGATTCTTAGGCTACAACTAGTTGACCATAAAACCAAAAGATCAACATAAAACAATTTTTGCAATAAAGTGGAAATTATTTGCATACATCGTGATGCCTTTGGTCTAACCATCCTACCACTTTTCAGAGACTAATGAGTCACACATTCAAGGAGTATCTTAGGAAATTTTTGGAGATATAACTAGATGATCTATGTGCGCATTCTCGATTGAGGAGTGAGCACATAACACACGTGGAAAAAGTCTTTGAAAAGTGCAGATCTTATTGTATTTGCTTAAATTTTGAAAATTGTGTCTTCATGGTAAGACAAGGTAAAATCTTGGGACACGTTGTGCCCAAAAATGAGATTTCCACTGATCAAGATAAGATACAGATGATTGTTGCACTTTCAATACCAACCAAGATAAAGGAATTACAGGCATTATGGCTCTTTGTGGGTAATATAGGCGCTTTTTATACATGTATGTTGTAATAGCTAAGCCTATGTATGCTTTCATTGCCAAATTTGTGTGGACGAAGGAATGTGAGAAGGCTTTTCACAAATTGAAGTAGGGATTAATTTTTGCTCCAATTTCGCAAGCCCTTGATTGGAACTAAATCTTCCATGTCCATGTAGATGTATCAGCCTATGCCATAGGGTGCATATTAGCCCAACCTAGTGAAAAAAAAATTGGATTTTTTCATTTGTTACTCTAGTAGGTAGCTAAACAACACAGAGAAAAATTATACCACTACGGAGAAAGAGTGACTAGGAATGATATATGCTCTCAAAAAATTTAGACACTACCTTCGCACGAACAAGTTTGTTTTCTTTGTAGATCACCAAGTACTGTTGTATCTGATAAACAGACCTTGCAACACTGGAAGGATTGTTCGCTGGTTTATAATAGCAGCCCATAGAAAAAATATTGTGTGTAGTAAGGATTCATAAGATTATCTTTTATCCATTTTACTTACATGCAACCTTTGGATTATCCTTAGTGTACATCTTAGGGTCAAAATTTTATCAAAGATAAAAAATTGGTATTTCTTCATTTTCCAAGAGTATATTATAGCATCTTAGTCCTACTTGTTCATGACAACATATGAGGTGTAGACAAATTTGTTTGAACACCTTGATTGTCACACTTTACACCTAACTCCCAAAAGTGTATACACCTGATCTTGCACACACCCCTATCTTGATCGAATGTCTTGAGTTTGTTGGCATGAACACTCACCCTGACATTTTTTTGTTGTTAATTATCTTGGACAACATCTTGTACATCCTTCTCTTAAGCATTGATCTACAACAAAATGTGTGTTGAAATAATCAAAAGGCACTATAGATTTTGGCTTGATCTATGAATAGCAATTGACATCAGACTATATGCAATCTCTTTCCTTTTTGTGTTACACAAATGCAGATTGGGTGAGCTCGCATTTATCTATGTGATCTACTAGTGGCAATTGCTTCTTCATTAATGGTTGTCTTTCTTCTTGGACCAGCAAGAAGCAACATTGTGTTGTGGTTTCTACGACCGAGTCTAAATATGTTGCCACGTCACTTGCAGCTTGTGAGTTGATCTGGCTTCAAAAAATATTGGTTGATATTGGTCATTCTCCTCTTTCTAGCACACCCTTGCGGTGTGATAATCGAAGTGCTCTTAGTCTTGCAAAAGACTACGTTCAACATAAAAAGTCAAAGCATATTGTTGTGCATTATCATTATGCCCGATATGAAGAACTCAAAGGACACACGAGGGACACACTATCATGATTGAGCATTGTCCAAGTGACCAAATGATTGAAGATATTCTTACCAATGGCCTCAATGAGTCATGCTTCATCCTCTTATGCTCGGAGCTTGGAGTTGCTTCGACCTCACTCTTTCTAGATTAGCCTCTTTGATATTATGGTAGCTTTGTATATATGACATTGTAATCATATAGGTATCATGCACTGTGCACACTCCACATTTGCACACTGTGACCTCTTGGTCACTTGTATATTTTTACATAGATACACAATGCACTTTCACATCAGTATTGTTGGTTCATATTTTCACATTTGTATAGGGGCTTGAGTTTCTTCTTTGTACTCCACAAGCATTTTTTTATTTAAGGCTAGATACCTTTGTTTGAGTGGGGGTGTTGGAGCTATATATGGCTCAGTTTACTCAACTTGGTCTCACCTATATATATATATATATATATATGTATGTATGTATGTATGTATGTATGTATATATATGTATGTATTGTAAAGAATGAGGATGCAAGAGAGCTACACAAGACAAGCACAAAGCACACAGAGATGGAAAGCTTCTTCTTCTTCTTCGCAGAAAAGAGAGTACAAAATGACTAAGTGCTATAGCTGAAAAGTAGCACATATGTACATGCGGTCACTAAGTGTGAACTCGCTAGAAGCGTACTAGGCTGGCACTATAAGTGTAGTCCAGCTGTAGAATCACTGGCAGAGATCCTCCGTGTCGGTCACCTAACGCGCCAGTGAGTAAATGCCGTAAGCGGCCAAGACCCGTAGTGGATGCCAGCTCAAGGTGTAGAGCTCGACATCTCAACATGTATGTATGTATATATCTTGTCCTCAATTTGAATCAGTCTTTGGGAGCGTACGTGGTGTGTCTCTTGTCTCATGTTTCATTCCTCCCACTTCCTCTCTCTCTCTCTCTCTCTCTCTCTCTCTCTCTCTCTCAATATTTACTCTAGACATTGTAGGTCCCTCATATAATGGGGTGCGCCATCGTAGGCAACTCTGTTTGATCCTTGATTGTCAAAATCATATCATCAGATTTTTCTATTTGGGATCCGGTTCACTACTTGAGATTAGAACTCGTCATTAGAATGAGGTTAATCAAGGGCTTGTTGATGAAACTAAATGTGAACTGGAAAACACAAATCTAAACATAAGAACAAAAATTAAGATCAAATGTAAACTTAGAGCTCAAACATTAAATCTAACACAAACCTACAATGCAAACATAAACTTAAACCATAAAACTACCATGCAAACCGTGACCATAAACCACAATATAAACTTAAATCCTAAAACTTAAAACTCAAACCTAAAGTGCAAATGCAAATCTAAATCGCAAACTCTAAAACTTACAACGTAAACCTGAACAGAACTCTCAACTCCTCTTCATTCTCTTCATTGATTTGCTCTAAAATAATTGATTCATCTGATACATTGGATGGCCCTTGTGATGCAGAGCCTTGCCCTTGCCATTCTTGAGCTGGCTCCCTCGTTGCCTCAGGGTCGCTCCGGATCATTTTCCTCCAATATTGGTTCCTCCATAAATGCCTCAGGGTACACCTTGGCCTGCTCTTGCCCCTCATAACCCCTTACTGGCTACGGATCCTCCATGACTTGCTCATTTTGGTGTCTAGCTGGCTCCTCGATAACTGTCTCTGTTTCTTCCATGACTGCCTCGGGGTCCACTCTGGCTTGCTCATTCCCCTCTGTGGCTATCTTAGCCTGCCCATCTGTGTCATTTCTCTCGACCCGTGATCGGATCCTTCCGCTGTTTGTTTCAGCCCTAGACGGCTCTGTCTGTCATGCACGAGGATGGAGAGGGGGGATGTTGAGAATATCCATGGTTCTACTATCTTGGGTAGGCACTGACGGGAGCAAAGCGAACCCCAAACCTCGACGGCCTCTAAAACACCGGGGACCGAATGGCGCGCCTCGAGCCTGTCATGGTAAAGCAAACAGGGGGCACCACCTAGCTTCAGCGGCTAGGACGCAAACAACACACCACCATAACCAAGTTTTCATCCAAGAGAGATGGATGCTTGGGAGTAATGATGAAGAGGAAAGGGAATGAGATCAAGTGAGAGAGAGAGAGAGAGAGAGAGAGAGAGAGAGAGTGAGGGAGGGGGTATAGCGGCTTAGTACCTAGGCACCACAAAAGGATGGCGAATCTGCACACCCTTCACACATACACAAGCTCACTCCAAACACAAGACTAGGTGGCGATTCCGCACACCTCACATGAGCAAAACATTGCAAGAAAACATACTCACAAAACCTCAAGCTTTATTTAGAGAATAAGGCGATGAAATGGGGAGCATAGGGTAGGGGAATGAGAAGGGAGAGCGTGGTAGAGCACATGGCGGATAGGTGGGAGTTGATGGAGAAGACTCGCATGAGGGTTATGGCCATCATCCTTCATTTAGTTTCCCTTCATCTTCCATAGCTCAAGGGTGTAGAGGTCATGCTCAAGACGAGCATGGTGATTGCGGTGATGGTGATGGTGTGGGTGTGTGTATGTGCACTAGGCACACACAGTGCATAGTGTACTCTTTGGTGATGGTGTGTGTGTTTAGTGTGATGGTGACCCCTCTTTATATAGGGGAGGAGGGGGGAGAAATTCTAGAATTTAGAAATGAAGAAATCATTATCTACATAGGCCATGTGACTGTGGGCCCCACTTGTCTGGCTGTGTGTATATGTGCCAGAACAGCAGTCTCATGAGAGAGAGACTAAGAGAGAGAGATGGGTTGATGAAAAAAAGTGAGAGGTGACATGGAGAATAAAGTAATTACAAGAGGGGAGTGTGTTCAGAGGTGAATCTGTGTGCAGATGTGTGTGAACACAAGAAAAATCAGGTAACCATCGGGTGGGGATGGGTCTCTGGGCACCTTTTTCAGTGAAACTGAGTGTGTGTGAGTGTGGGGGAGGTTATTTAGCTACAAGACAAGAGACATGGCGCCCTTTAGAGAGAGAGGGGGGTATTTGGGTCATGGGATATGATAGGAGAGAGAAAGAGGGGGTGGGGTATACTATTTTGGAAGATAGGGTAAGTTGCATGTGAGTTAGGGTGCATTATTGGTGAGAGGTGGGGTAGCTTGAGGGGAGAGAGAAAGGAGAAAGGACAAGGGGAAGAGAGAGGGGGTTGACCTTTTGAGTGGAGGAGAGGAAAAGGGACACCTGGCGGGGCAACAGTGAAGAAAAAGCAGGCAAGGTGGGGATGGGCTACCTCGCAGGCATGAGGTGGCCTATTTTACCTTTCTTATATATTTACATAGTCATACTTTATTTTTTTTCTTACTTTTTCCAATGCCTTTTATCACTCCCTCCCTAAGAGGGGTTTTTCATGGGGTGGGGACGAGAGAAGAGGGGTATGGGAGCTTGGCTTGTGAAAAGCCCCCATCAGCACTAGCTGAAGCAGCCCATTGTAGCGGAAACGCAGCCTCTGAAGAGCATCAAAATCCCTTGGCATGATAATAACGTGTTGTGCATGGGCAGCGAGGATATATCCATCGCTGAAGAATTCAACGAGGTAGTCGTCTGCAGTTTCTTGAAGGCAGAGTAGTGCACTCCTGGCCCATCACATGACGACTCTCCACAACTTGCAAATCTCCTGCACTACTCGCTGGAAAGGGAGATATGGAATAGCAGGTTGAACGTGTCGTTCTATCCTGCATAGCTCTTGCAGTACACCTGTGTGAGCCTCATATCGGCATCTTCTTGCTTGAGCATTCAAAGATTCACATGTTGCCCTCCTAGCCGTGGCCTTTACACGAGGCATCTCTACAAATAGCATAACACAAAAATAAAATTCATTTGTCAGCACAAGGGACTTCAGATTGCAGAAAAGGCCAGTACCAAGCGAACAGGTGTGTCGGAAAGAGTTTACCTTCCCTTATTCGCTTGGTAGTTTCACTTGGTAGTGACCTCAGAAAATAGTAATAGCAGACATCACTTATATTTTCTCAGGTGAGTACCAGCCAATCAGGTGCATCGGAAAGAGTTTTCCTTCCCTTATTTTCTCGGTACTAACCTCAAAAAATAGTAATAGCAGACGTCACTTATATTTTATGAGGTCAGTACCAAGCAAACAGGTGCATCAAAAAGAGTTTTCCTTCCCTTATTCATTGGGTAGTGACCTCAGAAAATAGTAATAGCAGACGTCACTTATATTTTCTGAGGTCAGTACCAAGCGAACAGGTGCATCGGAAAGAGTTTTCCTTCCCTATCTGCTTGGTAGTGACCTCAGAAAATAGTAATAGCAGACATCACTTATATTTTTTGAGGTCAGTACCAAGCAAGCAGGTGCATCGGAAGTAGTGACCTCAGAAAATAGTAATAGCAGATGTCACTTATATTTTTTGAGGTCAGTACCAAGAAAACAGGTGCATCGGAAAGAGTTTTCCTTAACTTATTCTCTTGATAGTGACCTCAGAAAAGTGTAATAGCAAGCGAACAGGTTTGCATCTCCTGCAACAAAATACCAATGTGAAGGAGACGTTTAAGTCCATGCGGTCCTAACTTTCATGTCGTTCCCTCCCATCACCTTTCCTAATCTAGGGGGGGTGGTAGCATTGCTTCTCCCTCCCACGTCTATCTCTCATGAAACCTCATGGCGGTACAACCCCTCACAGACCACTCATCAGCCAGAACCCCGGCTCTGCTTTTCAAGCATGTCCATCTAGTCTATTTTACGAGTAGTTTTTTCAGAACCTCCCTCAGGATTTCGCAGAACAACTACAAGAAGCTTAGGATAGTGGTGCTGCCTTTCCGAGATATACTCCCACAACGCCAGTAGGACCACATCCGGGCCCTCCTCAGGAGGTCCCCCCTTGGCCCTCCCCCGATGTTACCCTTAATATTCTCTGAACAACACAGCTCGGGAGTGCCTGCTGTCCACACGGGAGTCAATTCTCGAGGTAAGCCGCTGGTAATTATTTTCTTTCTGCTCCCAATTTCCAAGCTCCTAGTTTGAAGAGCTTATTTGCTAAATGCTTTGTGCAGGATGCTAGCCTGAAGCTAAAACAAATGCTGATCGTCAGGCACAGAGTCTCAATCCTCAAAGACTCTCTGGAAGTAAGAAGGCCTGGCGACCTGCAGCGATTGCTCGCCGAGAATGGCTCTGTAGAGGCTATCTATAATTGGCTACAGGAGATGAAGGATGAAGTGCTTGAGCTAGCCAGTAAATATGAGGAAGCCATTAACTTTTCCAAACAGGCTTCAGGAAGAGATAGTCTAGCTGTGAAGGAAAAGGACTACATGGTTATTGTGAACCCTAAAATCTCAGAAATTAGTAGGCCACTCTTTGTAAAGTTTGAAACTTGGCCTTTGCGCCTGTCCCTAGTGTTTTCTAACTCAAAACCCCCTACATGGGTGTTAAGTTGTAATTTTTCTTCTCCCTTATAAATTCAAAACTCGTATTTGGTAAAAAAAACCCTAAACCTGCAACAAACAGGGTTTACCTTCCCCTTATTTTCTTAGTATTGACCTCTGTACTAGCAGACATCACATATATTTTCCGAGGCCATTACCAAGAGAACAGGGGCATCGAACAAAGTGGCTTCCCTTATTTTCTTGGTACTGACCAAGGAAAAGTGTAAAAGAAAACATCCTATGGTAAAGACGACGATCAGTACCAAGCGAACAGGTGAAGCAAACATGGTTTACTCACTTGGTACTGACTACACAAAAGGGTAGTAAGTAGCATACATCTTCACTGTGTGTAGAGTTCTGCGTCACTAAAGCACTGCATAATAGGAGTAAGAGAAGGATGCGTGAGAGTAAGAGGTGATGCGCAAAAAGAGTTGGGATGGTTTGCTTACCACGTAGCATCGATGGGATAGAGTTAATTAAAATGATGGGCAGTAGAGGACGCGAAAAGAGGCAGAATAGTTGAAATGGTTGGCGGGGGTACTGCCTCTAAACTTAGAATGCTTACCTCAGTGAGGGTGACAACTTCACTTATGCGCGAGATTGTGGTTGGTAAATCCTACTGCATGGGAATCTGAGACCATTTATTACTGGTTGTCCTTGTGAGCGCAGCCCACGTGCCTTTTCGAGTGACCATTTAGGGTCAGACACATGCCAATCGCCCTTGCAGTCACCATCTCCATCTCCAAGTGGAACAAACAGATCACTGTTGCCTTTGCCTTTTCTACGCTCTTCCCCTTGGCCAGCTCTCGTGATCCTACATTTAGAGTCAGACGTCGATCGCCCTTGCAGTCGCCATCTCCATCTCCAAGTAGAACAAACAGATCACCATTGCCTTTGCCTTTTTTGCGCTCTTCCCCTTGGTCACCTCTTGTGATCTTGCATTGAGAGTCAGACACCGATCGCCCTTGCAGTCGCCAACTCCATCTCCAAGTAGAACAAACATATCGCCGTTGCCTTTGCCTTTTCTGCACTCTTCTCCTTGGCCACCTCTCATGATCCTACGTTGAGCGACCTCCACTGGGTAGATTCCTTTGTTGCCGCGTCACCATCGCCATCGCCACCTTCTGGTTCTTGCTGTCGGTGGCCTGTGACATCACCATCCAACTCGGCGCCATTGGATATTGCAGAGACAGGTTCTTTCTTCCTACCTCTCTCCCCTTCCTGGGAAGGTGCTGTTAACTGTGTGCGCACCGAAGCCACTACGTTAGGGTAAGATTAAAAGTCTCAAACCGCATGGTTGGAATAATTACTCCTTATGTGACCGTGCCTGAGTTTGGGCATAGTGAGTAAGTAGGCCTATATATCTATCACTGATAACATTAAATGCTCTATTCTTATCCACCTGTTCCAAATGCTTGGGTTAGAACCAAGCGAATAGGGCCCTCCAGAGATTCTTGGGCCCCTATTCGCTTGGTTATGACTCAAGTGACGTCACCTTTGATGACATTAGCGCACAGGACAGAACCAAGTGAATAGGGCCCTTTGGAAATTCTTGGGCCCCTATTCGCTTGGTTCTGACTCAAGTGATGTCACCTTTTATGAAATTAGCGCACGGGACAAAACCAAGCGAATATGGCCCTTCGGAGATTCTTGGGCCCCTATTCGCTTGGTTCCGACTCAAGTGATGTAACTTTTTATGACATTAGCGCACGGGACAGAACCAAGCAAAAAGGGACCTTTGAAGACTCTTGGGGCCTCTACGCGCTTGGTTCTGACTCAAGTAATGTCACCTCTTATGACATTAGCGCACGGGACAGAACCAAGCGAATAGAGACCTTGAGGGGTACTCGAGGCTCAATATTTGCTTGGTTATCACACCAAATAGTTTTGGCTTTCTTTTTCTTTTAGTCATGGGGATCATATGTTACCATATACATGTGGTAGTGATGTGTGTGAACACACTAGGACCGCCGGGGCATTTTTTCCCTCTTTAGGAGGTTTTTTCCCCCGTGCTTGTATATACGCCCATCACTCTAGGGCTATCTATGTTTCCATTGCACACTAAGTAACACACTCTCTATTGTGTGCCTTGAGCTTCCTTCGTCTTCTCCAAGCTGTGTGTTTCTTTGCAACCCTAATTCCAACAATTGGTATCAGAGCAGGTCACATCCTCCCGGGCTTGGTCGCCAGCTGCTCCAGCACACGCCTGTTCACTTTCTCCGATTTCAGTGAGCTTTGGCGAGCGTTCGCAGGTCGACAAAATTTTTGGTTTGGGCTCATTTCGGCCTCCGTTTCCACTACAGGCAGTACTGCACAGGCTATTTCGTCATTTTGTGCATAATTTGTGTCAGTGCCGTTTTCTGCATAACAGGTGCCTTATAGTCTTCTACAGTTTGTGCTATATAGCACAGGTTGTTCCCGCTTCGTTTCTCCTATTTTCTGGCAGTTTTCACATCAGGTGCAGCATTTACCATGGCTGACAACAACAACACAAATGTGTTCAAGATGTTTGCTGCTGAGGACAGGTTGGATGGGGACAACCACCCTATGTGGGCTTATATGATGCAACATTTTCTTGTGTCAAAGGGTGTCTGGAACATTGCGCAGGGCATTGATGTACGTCCTGGTTCTGAGGATGTAGGCGATGTTGAGGATGTTGCAGGTCTTGCTGCAAGGATTGCAGCTGTTAGATTTGTTTTGCCTACGGCAGAACAAGCTCGTTGGGATGTTAAGGATGCGCAGGCTCATGCATTGATTGCATTGTCTGTGAAGCGCACCATTGTTCCTCACATCCGTTCAGCAAAATCTGCAAAACAGGCTTGGGATATTCTAGAAGGTCTTTATGCAAGCCGCAATGAGGCTAAAATTGCTTTGGTGCGTAAAGAGCTGGAGTCGAAGATTATGCATGAGGAAGATGATATGGACACCTTCCTTGCTAGTGTTAAGGATATTAATGAGCAGCTTATTTTTGCAGGTGAAGTCATTTCAGACAGTTCCCTTGTGCGGACTGTTCTTGATGCCTTACCAGATTCCTACCAGACTTTTGCTAGTACTTGGAGACTTATGACCCAAGGAAATCCTGAAGTTGTCAAGTTTGATGCATTATGCACATTGCTGTTGCAAGAGTCGCTTTCTAGAAAAAACAGGACTAGGCAGCGTGCAGTTGAATAGGATTTTATTGCTTCTCAAAGAAAGGGTGGTAACAGTAATGCAGCCACTTCTTATGGTTCTGCTACGAGTGGCCAAAATTCTTTTCATAATGCTTCTACTGGCAGCACTTCGTCTGGCAATTCTGGTGATAAGGGAAAAAAGAAGATGCATTGCCATTATTGTAAAGCCAATGATCACTTGATCAAGTCGTGTCCTAAGTTGAAGGCCAAAGAGGCTAAGAAGAAAGAGGGTGGTTCCACTGCAAATGCTGGTTCCACTACAAATGCAGCCATTGTTGAGTCTTCTATGAAAGGAGACTATGTTGCTGATGTTGATGCAGAATGGGCTTTTAGCACAGAGTGCACTTACAATCCTGCTGTCCATGATGCATGCTTGTCAGTTGCTACAAATTCACATGTGTGGTATTTTGACAGTGGTGCTACAAAGCACATTACCTCACATCGTGAATTGTTTACCTCTCTCGAGTCAGTCCCTCATGGGAATTCAGTCACTTGTGCCAACAATGCCTCTTATCCAGTTCAGGGAGTTGGAAAGATTGTGATTACTGCTGCTAATGGCAGTTCCTTCACACTTGTTGATGCACTTTATGTACCTGGGATCAAGAAGAATCTCTTGTTTGTATCCGCACTTGCTAGACTTGGACTTTGTAGTCAAATTTGTGGATGACAGATGTACAGTTCATGATCTCAGTTTTGGTGATGAAATTGTTGCATCTGGCCTTTTGTGTCTTGGGCTGTATAAGCTCACTTTTTATGACAAGTGTGGACAAAATTTTGCAAATGCTGTTGCAGATTCAAGGGCTATTTCAGATGCAAAACTTTGGCATGCACGTTTTGGTCATCTGAGTTTTGCCAGTTTACTGCGTTTGCAGAAATCTGATATGGTTGCTTCTTTGCCACCTCTTGAAGCACCTGTCAAACATGTTTGTGAAGGCTGTATATTGGGTAAGATGCAGCGTTCTAAGTTTCCAAAGGATGGTTCAGTTTGGGCCACATGCAGTTTGCAGCTTGTGCATAGTGATGTTTGTGGGCCCATGCAAACTCCGTCCTTGGGCAATTACCTGTACTTTGTGACTTTCATTGATGATTACTCCAGGCATGCATGGTTATTTCCGCTTAAAGCGAAGTCCAAAGTTTTTATGTGCTTCAAACAATTTCTGGCTATGGCTGAAAATGTCTTGAAATGTACTATGGGCACCCTCCGTTCTGATCGAGGGGGGGAGTATATGTCTCATGAATTTAATGCATTTCTAGCTAGTCATGGGATAAAACAACAATGTACAATGCCTTATACACCTCAGCAAAATGGTGTTGCTGAGAGGAAAAATAGGTCACTGATGGAAATGGCATGATGTATGGTCAAAAGTCAAGCTTTGCCGCATTCTTTTTGGCTTGAGGCCATTATGTGTGCCACTTATGTACTTAATAGGTGTCCTACGAAAGATTTGCAGTCTATTACTCCCCCTAAAGCATGGCATGATAGAAATCCTTCTATTGAGCACATGCGTGTTTTTGGTTGTTTGGCATATGCTTTGGTGCCACAAGTGCTGCGCAGAAAATTGGATGATAAGGCTTTCAAATGTATTTTTGTTGGTTATAGTGCTGAAAGCAAAGGTTACAGGTTGTATCATCCGCAAACAAAACGTATTCTATTTTCACGGGATGTAGTGTTTGTGGAAGATTCTGTTCAGCCCTTGCTTTCATGTACCAGAGACAATAATGTAAGCTCACAGGACATTTATGACACTTTGTTGCCTCTTTTCAGTGGTGGAAATACGAATGTAAGTTCCAATGAGGAAAATGTACAGCCTATGGGGGTTTCTGAAAATGTTCTAGATCAGCCTATTACTGATGTAGATGTACATGATGTACTTGATGAGGAAAGGGCTGAAAATGAGCAGGCTACAGGTATGCCAAAATGGCTGGTGCACACCTTGCGTGACAGTAAATTGGATGCACCTTTGTCTAGCCGTACTCGTTCAGGCTCTCGCCATGCATCTTATGCATCAGATTATTATGCTTTGGCTGTGTCTAGCTTACATGATGTTGAGGAGCCTCTGACTTTTGATGAAGCACAAAATTCAAAAAATTGGATGGCTGCCATGCAATCAGAATATGATGCATTTATAGAAAATGACACATGGACTTTATGTGATTTGCCTCCTGGCAAAAAGACCATTGGTACGAAGTGGGTTTACAAGTTGAAACGCAAGCCGGATGGTGAGATCGATCGCCATAAGGCTCGACTTGTTGCAAAAGGTTATGCACAGCGAAAAGGCATAGACTATGAAGAGACTTTTGCTCCCACTTGTTGTATGACTACTGTACGTTTTTTATGTGCATTGGCAACTCATTTTGGTTGGGATGTACATCAATCAGACATTGTTACTGCTTTCTTGAATGGTGACATATTTGAGGAAGTTTATGTAACGCAGCCTCGCGGTTTTGTCATAAAAGGAAAAGAGGACAAAGTGTGCAAATGTAACAAGGCTTTGTATGGGTTGAAGCAATCTCCTCGTGCTTGGTATGAGAAAGCTGACACTCATTTGGTCAAACAAGGCTTTCATAACAGTCCAACAGAAAGCACATTGTATGTAAAGCGTGAGGGTGATGTACTTCTCATTGTGGTTCTTTATGTTGATGATTTGCTGATGACTGGACCAAATAAGAGACATATTGCTGAATTTAAGGCTGATTTGAATGCTACTTTCAAGATGAAAGATTTGGGGCTGTTGCATCATTATTTGGGTATACAGTTTAAGCAGTGTGATGGTGGTATTGCCTTGTGTCAGAAAAGTTACATAGAGACATTGCTATGTAAGTTTGGATTTGAGGATTTCAAACCTATTGCCACTCCCATGTAAACAGGTTTGAAGTGAGTCTACATGATGCTGGTGATCCTGCTGATGTCACTCTTTACCAAACTGCTGTTGGCTGCCTCATTTATTATGCATGAAACACTAGGCCGGATATTCAGTTTGCAGTCTCACAAGTCAGCAGATTTATGGCACTTTATAGCTTGGCTTGTTTTATCCCAAGGGGGGATCATTGCCGCCAGACTTACATGATTTTTCGTACTCAGATTGGGTTGGTTGTTTTGACCCACGAGTGTCCACAAGTGGTTTTTGTTTCATGCTTGGCAGTTCATGTATATCATGGCTGAGCAAGTAGAAACCTACTGTGGCCATTTCGAGTTGTGAGGCTGAGTACAGGGCAGTCTTCACAGCTACGGTCGAGTGTGTATGGCTCAGACGCCTTATGGCTGATTTGGGTGTTGGACAGGACACTACCAACACTATCTACACTGACAGTCAGAGCGTATTGGAAGTTGCGAGGAACCCAATTTTTCATGCTCGCACAAAGCACATTGAGGTGCATTACCACTATGTTAGGGAGAGGCTCTCAGCAGGAGAGATCAGCTTGGCTTATGTGCCAACACAGGACAACCTTGCAGATCTTTTCACAAAGGCATTGTCTCATGAGAAGCTTGAAGCTTTCCGCAAAGCTTAGGGCTTACTCCCCTTTGTGGACTGATCCTGTCCTCAGGGCATGGCACTTCCCTTTACTCATGTGCCAGCTCTCGTTCACCGCATCACTCCAGGGGGGATTTGTTACCATATACATGTGGTAGTGATGTGTGTGAACACACTAGGACCGCTGGGGAACTTTTAAACACTTTAGGAGGTTTTTTCCCCCGTGCATTGTATATACGCCCATCACTCTAGGGCTATCTATCTTTCCATTGCACACTAAGTAACACACTCTCTATTGTGTGCCTTGAGCTTCCTTCGTCTTCTCCAAGCTGTGTGTGTTTCTCTGCAACCCTAATTCCAACATCATAGTCCTGGAGACATACGTTGTGAGCGAGGATACATGTGAAAAAGAACTATTCAGGTTCTTATATATACAACGCCCGTGCTCATCAACTATCAGGAATGCTTAATGCAAAGTACTCACTTGTGGGGGAGGTCGATGCTGGAAATGGAAGAGAATCAGATGGTAAATTTTGTCGTGCATTCAGATGGTATTGGAGATGGCCTAGCGATAAAATATCATGATCATTTTTTTTGTTGAAAGGTGCTAGTGTATGACGATAGTTTCCTTAGAAGAGCGGGAGGCTCACGGCAAGGGCTTGTCACACTAGAGTCACGGCAAGGGCTTGTCACTGGAGTCCAAGGCAAGAATGCGGTGTTGTCTCACTACATCGGGCTTTTCAACCACAAAAAGGTTTGTAGAAACAATTCAAGTACTTGGCAATTGTATTCATCTCACTTACGGCCCATAAGTTCATTACAAGTTTTATGTAGATCATAATATACCACAAGGAATACTCCGATGACAATGCAAAGTTTCCATTGTTTGCAATGAAAGTTATTACAAGATTGTGTGGTGGCAACCCCCTCCCACTAAACGTAGAAAGACTAATTTTGATTGAGAAACAATTTTCTCTACGCGTATTTGGCATTGGGTATGGGTGCCAAGCACTCAAAGCCCCCTATTTCATGTCCTACACAGCTCAGGTCTGGCTGGAGGGGTTGAAGACCCGGAAAGCTTAGATCCATACAACAAGCGGCTGTTTTTGAGGAAAAGAAGATGCCTGATGCCCGTGGGGATGCTGCCATCAACATAGGAACAAGCTCGTCTACAAAGTGAGGAAGAAGGAGGTGCATCGAAGAGGATAAAAACGACGGGCTTAGGTCCATCTTCTCTCGCGTGACCGTCGCCACCTTGCATGGCACTCCGCCGCATTTGAAGCTCCCCAAGCCATTTGTTTCTTCTCTTTGCAGATGTGTTGTAAAGACCGTGTAATTTTTGAACTCTTAAGAAGTTTCTTCTGCCTTGCTCTATGAATTAGTCGTCTATAAGTCCATTGGTGTAACTCTAATAGGCTATTGGCCTTATATTTTCCTCCCCCATGTCTAGTGTGCTTAAAATAATCTGTTCTTGCCATGTAGTGGGTTTTTTCCATGCCTTGTGTGGACCATATTGATAGTGAGCCGTATGTCTTGCCAAAATATGGACCATGGTTGAGCAATATGTGCTGCATTGAAATAAAAAAAATGGTCAGTAGAGTACAATTTAAAATTTTGTCTTGTATACGTAGAATGCCAACCCACCATGTAATGTGTGATATGTTTCCCACCTCACCCTGTAAGGTAAGCCTTTTTCCAATCCAGCAAGGCTGCTTGAAATGATGTGAGCTTACTTTGGTCCCAAGAATGCTGCTCAACGTAGTGGAAAATTTTATCTAGTGATTTCCACACGTTTGCCTTGTGATTCTGGATTGCCCCACCACCAGCATTGTCTTTAACCACTTTATGTAACTATTTCCATTTGTTGAGAACAGGTTTCTCCATTCTTCTCTATCTGAATCTTTGAGGCTAAACCCAAGAAACCTTCTTGCCTTCACTCCGCCTATCGATGCTTTCCTCGGTACCTTGTACCGATTTTGAGACATCTTAGGGTCCTCTTCGATTTTGACATTGCCTCCATGCAAACCAATGTTTGAGAGCACTCCCTCTAATGATTTGATCACTCCTTTTGACTGACTCTATGGTAATGTCCATGCAAAACATATGTACAAATGAACCACCTTTTCAATTATTTGACAGAGTGCATGAAGTGTACAAACGTGAACTCTACTCAGAGGAATATCAATCACTGGTTTAAAGTATTATGTTGAAGATGTCTGTTGGGAGCTCTATTCCATTGCACACTCTCAAGAGATTGTGCATCAGCCATGCAATATAAGCATGGATTTTCCATAGCTGCTCCGTGTGTTATGTTGTACATCCACTTAAGAGTCTTTAAGTCACCTGCCATGTGCCATTCCACTGTGTAGTCACCAAATCCTTCCACTGAAAGAACGGCTCCGTTTCTTTGTTCATCACTGATGATAGAAGGAATTTGGATTTGACTAAAAACCCAATCGAGGATTTCAAAATTTTCCTTATCAACCTGCAGTGAAAAATGAAAACACAAAATCAACAACCAAATAATCAATATTTTTGTTATCATAGAGTGAACAAAGTATACCTGAAATGATCCTAGAGTTAGAATGTTGTTTTTGGATTGCATGTTGAAGTATCATGGATCCTCTTTTGTTATTGATGGATCCAGAGCTCTGTTCATGAGGGTGATGGTGACTCTCTCCAGCTTCTTGTTCTTTAGGACCTCACACTCATCGAGCTTCAAAACAAACTTGAGAACCCCACCGCATTACTCTCTGATGTCAAAGAAGTGAACTGCATACCTTTGCAATGCTTCAAGATCAACGAAGAGGTTGTTGTGCTCGTTAAACTCTACCTCTCTGCCGTCCTTGCCTAAGAATGTTGCTTCAATATGGAATGGTGACCCAAGTTTCTCAAACACCTCATCATTTACGTGCCGAAAAGCAGCCTTTACATGTGATGGCTTTGGCAGCAATGATCCTCTCTGTAGTTTATTTTGAGACATTTTAGCTAATGCTTTGAAGAGTTCCCTGTATCCCATATGCAAGATGCCACTCTCATCAAGTATTGCTTGCACTTCCATTGGTTCCAGCTGATTCTCGTTCATGAAGGAGGTAAGAAGCCTCCCTTTCAACTTACAAAATTTTTTCTGAGTTATCATCTCTTCAACTACTTCTTTTGGAACTAGACGGCTGTAATGCACTCCGGCATTGAAGCCTGCACCATTCGAGTTTGGATGCAGTAAAGACCTGCCAAAAAAGCACCATACTTTATGATCATGTATAGGAAAGTGTAACCATTTCTTAGTGAAGCACATTGAAGAAACAAACTTCGAGTTACCTTAAAGCTCGTATTTGTTTTTTCAAGACACTACTACCAACCTTCATGTTCTCAGTGTTGCACAGATCTCGTTTTCTTTTCCGACTACCAAGCACGGTGTCTTTCTCTCGTAAACTTGTGATCTTCTTCTCAAAGCCTTTGATTGTCTCTCTGTTTGATAAAATCTTATGAGAGCATGCTTCATTAAGTTTCTTCAGCTGCATGTTCTCCATCGCCAGGAAGTTTCTTTGCCTTTTCGCATTCAATCCTCTCATTTCCAAATGTTCGGTGTATCCCAATAGCCCATCCTTGCCATTGCCTGTGAAATGTAAGAGGTTAGTGATATTAGCTAAGGGAGGTGTCGCATTTGTCGTAGGATCCTTTGGATAAATAAACCCATCGGTCCACAAATCCAAATGATGTTCCTTGTTTGTCCTTCTAAGTTCTTTCTCCCGTTGAGATAAGAAAGACTCCTTCCTACGTTTCTGCAACGGTACGTACTCTTGCAATACATCAACATGAAGATGATGTGTGTTCTTTCTTTGGGTAAGTGTTAAAGATGAAGGGGCTGAGGATTTCAAGTTCAAATTAGTGTTTTCATCAGGAAAAGAAGTGTTCTCCATTCCTAGAGTTGATAGAGAAAAAGACGGAGACTCGAAACTCATGAAATATCTCAGGTTTTGGGAGGGAAGGCCATATTCTCAAGTTTAGAGTTGATAGAGTTCGTGTGGCTTATGTTTCGGGAGGGAACGCTTGTAAGTTGGCATTTCAAATCATTAGTCATACGGTTAGTTGGATTCCTGACAAGAGAACAAAGGATAAGAATGATAAAGACGGCGGCTACCTACCAAAGAATGTCATTTTGGCTTTTTGTTGCGCAGAAAAGTATCACATAAAATGCACAATTTAACATTTTCATTTTCTCTCTCTAAGCCGACGTGGCACTTCTTATAGGGCCCAAAAGTGAGTCCAACTTTCTCCTAATGTCGATCTTTAGCAGCTTCTATTAACTGACGTTGACTCAGTTAACAATGAGAAGGTCATAATCAGAGTATGGAAGAAGTCAAATGGTGGAAACCAATTCTATTATGGACCCTAGGATTGGTTCAATAGAGTCTATGGACCTACTCTTAAATAAAACCCTCACGATGTCACCATTACCTTTGATGACTACGAGAAACCAAGGTGCATTGGTGACTTTGTCCAAGCACAACCAATTACGGTAGTGAACTTGAGTAGAAATTTCTACAAAAATGATGTAAACAAACGCCATGCTCATGTAAGCTGCTTTACTAGATAATCACCCAAGGATGTATCACGGGGGGAAGAATGGTACAAAAAGAAAGACGCGACTTTTAGTTCAAGTTCTAAGCTTTGACAGTTGAGATGGGAACAAGTATAGGGGTAGAACCTCAGTTGTAGGAACCAAGAATTGGTTCATTGGACCCTTTTGTATTTATGTATCTCCCTAAGAACACTATGTATCTTTTTGGTTTTCTATAGATATAAGAATTTGATTTTTGATATAGCACATATTGTTTTGAGGATATAATATTTGAGTTTGAATCTTGGTTTTATCATTTTAACTAACTTGAGTGATGGGGTGTGTTTGTAGATGAATGACATCTTACCTCGAGGGATATGGGCAAATATACTCGCCTTATGGTGGAGGAGCATTTCCAAATTGGAGTGGAAGTACAAAGACTTGTCACTACCATGCATGAGAGAGGGGGGAGAAGAAAAGGTTGATTTCTATGATTTCATTGTACCAAATACCTTTTGAGCTTGGTATCATTATGCTGCAGGGAACCACGAGTTTAGACCACCTCAACATAAAACCTCTTTTGATGGGAGTATTGAGTGGATACAATCTAAGTTGAAAATGGAGATTGTAGTCACTAATCAAATATTGTACATAAATACTTATGAACTTACCCCAAGACCGACAAAAGAAACAATGTGGATGGCCAAAAACATACTTCCTTTAGTAATGAATACGGGATGCTTTGACATTGTTATGTTTAATGTATGAGGATGGCAATTCGGAAACAATGACCGACATTCCTTTAGCCCAGTACCTTGGAAGTTATCCTTTGACTTATTTGAGAGGTCTCTAATCTACAAACCTCACAATGTAAAAGTTTTATACAATGCCTACAATAGACCTCAGTGCCTTGCAGATTGTGCAAATATGCAAAGCTCAGTGGGATGGGATACACCGGATGTGTTTCCAAGAGAATCTGCTTTCTTCGATGACTACTTCGGGTACAGGAAGGTGATTATTCATACCAAAATGGGAGTACCTGTAACCAAAAAATCTCTTATCCCAGAATGGTATGAGACACGCCAACAAAGAAATGTTCCAACAAAATATCATAAAGGATTATTGGAATCAATCATTAGACATACTCAAGGAATGGGACAACTATACTCCATTGGTGGAAGGACATCACAATGGATATTACTGAGTGTACTATGTTAGAGCCATTAGGATTTATTAGAAACTTTCAAGACACTTTGTAGACTTTATGAAAACCCAAAGTTTTGTGATATAGAAATCAGATTAATTTATTATTTTTTCTCTTATTTTCTTCTCATCTTATCTCTAGATGTCTATTCTATTTGATTTAAGGACTTCGAGCGGAATATAATATTTTACTAAGTGTGACCCTGGTTTATATGGTGCAGTAAGTTACCATGCCTCCTAGAGGAAATGCGGCTGCTACTAATTCAAATGCGCCTATTGTTCCTCAACACACCATCATCGATAGACACATCGATGCTATGCTTCACAAGTCTCAACCTGGAAATTTTAGCGGGGAAGGCAAAGATGTAGTCAAAGTTTTTGAAGATTGGATTGAATGCATGGATGACTACTTTGATTTAACTCATTTGTCAACAGTAAACAAAGCTATCATCACTAAGTTCAAACTAGAGAAAACAGCCAAGCATTGATGGAGAGATCATTACACAAAAAACAATGTTGATCCTAATGTTGCAACTTGGGATTATCTTAAGACCCAAATTAAGAAGAACTATCAAAACAAGGTCTATCATTTAGTGTTGAGATGTCGAGCTCTACACCTTGAGCTGGCATCCACTACGGGTCTTGGCCGCTTACGGCATTTACTCACTAGCACGTTAGGTGACCGACACGGACGATCTCTGCCAGTGATTCTACAACTGGACTACACTTATAGTGCCAGCCTAGTACGCTTCTAGTGAGTTCACACTTAGTGACCGCATGTACATATGTGCTACTTTTCAGCTTTAGCACTTAGTCATTTTGTACTCTTTGTGTGCTTTGTGCTTGTCTTGTGTAGCTCTCTTGCATCCTCATTCTTTACATGGTATCAGAGCCTGGTGCAGGCAAGAGAGGCTAAGAGAGCAAGAGCATCACAATCCCTTCGTTTGCAATCCACGACCAGATGCCGAACAAGTTTTTCGCACAAGTTTCTGAACAGGTCTCCAAAGTGCAGTATACAGAGATTTACTGTACAAGTACAATGGTTATGAAACGCTTGATTGTGGACACTCGTTGAGTGTAGAAAGCGTTACAGGAACCACGATAGCAGGTTCAACAGATTTGCAGGATTTTGCAGATTGCAGCTATTTTGTCTTGGTGCTTCAAGATGTCTGACGGTTTCAGTCAGATTGTTACTGAGAAGCTTGAGAAAAATAACTACCCTGCATGGAAGTTCAGAATAACAAATTTCCTAAAAGGAAAAGGTTATTGGGACTATGTAGAAGGAGACAATGAAAAGGAACCAGAGATTCCCGAGGCAAATGCTACAGCAGAACAAAGGAAAGCTTTGAGGGACTGGCAACAAGGCCAAAGCAAAGTGATGTATTGGCTTTCTATGAGCATCACAGATGGCATGATGGGCTATCTACAGGATGCTGAAACCCCCGCCATTGCATGGAAAAACTTAGGCAGAGTGTTCGAGGTGAACACCAAGGCCAGGAAGCTTCAACTAAAGTCGGAGCTAAATCAAGTTAAGAGGAACAACCTCTCCATCAATGATTATGCTTTGAAGATCAAGAGTATCATTGAGGCTCTTGGATCTATTAAAGTCTCAGTGGAAGACGATGACATTGTCCTTGCATGCTTGGATGGTCTAGGATATGAGTATGTACATTTTAGGTCTTCCATGAATACAAGAGACGACATCCCCGTGTTCCAAGATTTGATTTCTATGCTTATTCTTGAGGAGAAGAACCTTGACACATCTTCTTCTCATGGCAGAAATAATTCTGAACAGGCCTTCTATTCTAACTCCAACAGAGGTAGAGGTAGAGGTCGTGGTCGAGGCCCAAGGGGTTGCAGGGGCCAATTTCTGGAAGGTCAATCAAATCAAAACAATACAGGTGGCAGGGGAAACTAGTCTCAAGGCAGGGGGAGTCAAAGAGGTCGTGGTGCAGGATCAAGTAGGCAGCAACATACTCCAGATAGTAGAGAATGTTGGACTTGTGGTGAAAGAGGTCACATGTCACATGACTGTCCAAAGGGAAAAGCAAGTAGAAAGAGAGAACAGGGCAACTATGCATCTACTAGCAGAGATGCAGATGACAGCAAAAACGAGCGCATGTTTGTTATGCAGCATGTAATGAATACAATGACTGCAGAGAATTCCACCCAAGATGATGTTTGGTATGTGGATTCAGGTGCCTCTAATCACATGACGTCTCGTGGAGAGTGGTTTAGAGATATGCGCAAACCAGATGTGTCAGGCTATGTGCAGACAGGAGATGACACAGCTCACCCCATTGCTCATGTAGGGGACATATCTCTAAATACGAAGAGTGGGAAATCAAAGTATTTAGCAGATGTACTTCATGTCCCAAACATTACCAAGAATCTTGTTTCTGTTGGACAAATGGTTGAGCAGGGTTTGCAGGTTCGCTTCAATCCAAATGGCTGTTATGTAGAAGATTTCCAGAATGGCTGTAAGCTGATCACAGAGGGAAAATGTGTGGGCAGAATGTTTACGCTGAATGTAGACATGCCTGAGGTAAAAGCTGCATTATTTGCACAGGGCACAGGTGTTGTGGCTGATGTTGACATTTGGCACAAACGCATTGGCCATGTCAATGAGCAGAGATTGCGCAGCATGCAATCAAAACAGATTGTAAAAGGTTTGCCCAAATTCAAGGTGGATGGTATGCATAAAGTGTGTGCAGCATGCCAGTTTGGAAAACAGTCAAAGGGCTCATTTCCACATGAGCGCAATGTATGTAAAAATCCACTTGAGGTGGTGCACACAGATGTTTGGGGTCCAACCGATACTGCAAGTATACATGGTTGCAGGTATTATGTCTCTTTCATTGATGAACATACAAGGAAAGTATGGGTCTACTTCATGCGTAACAAAAGTGAAGTGTTTGGTCACTTTCAAGACTTCAAAGTCATGATTGAGAAGGAGACAGATATGCAAATCAAGACATTGAGGTCAGATGGAGGGGGAGAGTACTTCTCCAATGATTTTTTAGATTTTTTGCGAATGCATGGTATACACAGGCAGTTTACATGCAGATATACTCCACAGCAGAATGGGGTCGCAGAAAGGAAAAACAGGCACATTGCAGAGGTTGCACGTGCATTGATGAATGAGAAGAACATGCCTCATCATTTCTGGGCTGAAGCTGTAAATACAGCTGTGTACATTATGAACAGGACACCTACAGCTGCGGTGCATGATGTAACACCTGAGGAAAAGTTTACAGGTACAAAGCCTAATTTGGCACACTTGAAAGTGTTTGGCTGCATAGCTTACGTGCATGTACCAGATGAGTTGCGTAGGAAATTGGATCCTAAAGCAGAGAAATGTATTCTTGTGGGATATTCCCTTGAACAAAAGGGGTACAAATGCTACAATCCTACTACACGAGAATTACGAGTGAGCAGAGATGTAGTCTTTGATGAGATGAGCAGCTGGTACAGTAATGCACATGGCACTATTGGGGCTGATGTAAAAGATGATGTGGTTGTACAAAATGTGAGGCCACAGTCACAGGTTTTGAGTGGACCACAAGAGTCCTCTTCTCGTGGCTCTGTTGAGAAACCATGGAATGGTAGACTACGTACGCAGGTTACTCCACCAACAGGTACACGGAATGTATCACGAAAAGAAAAGGAAAAGGTTGATGAACCTCCCTTTATGGCTGATGCATCATCAGGTTTTTCACATGTAGACATGGATTCAGATGGTTCTGAACAAAGTCTTGATGAGGAATTTGGAATTTCGGCTGTCAGGACACTTGGTGTAAGGAAAGTACAAGAAGATGCTAGAGGGCAAAGGAGTGACCCAGGACCGCGCAGATCTAATAGAGTCAGAAATCCAATTCAGAAATTGACTTATGATGGGTATCTAGCGCATCACCAAGCCTACATGGCTAAGGTGATACAGGATGTGGAGCCCACATGTTTTGAGGATGCAGTTGGAAATGTGCATTGGGATGATGCAATGAATGAAGAGATGGCTGCATTGGAAGCAAATGACACATGGGAGTTGGTGCCATTGCCAAGTGGCAAGAAAGCTATTGGCTGTAAATGGGTGTATAAAACCAAGCATAAGGTTGATGGTAACATTGAGCGTCACAAGGCAAGGCTAGTCGCAAAGGTTTATGCACAGACGTATGGCATAGACTATGAGGAGACCTTTGCTCCAGTGGCAAAGATGACGACTGTGAGAGCTGTCATAGCAGTGGCTGCATCTAGAGGATGGATTATGCATCAAATGGATGTAAAGAATGCCTTCTTGAATGGTGAGTTGCAAGAGGAAGTGTATATGGATCAGCCACCTGGTTATGTTGATCCAGGTTACCCAGATTATGTATGCAGACTTCTCAAAGCTTTGTATGGTTTGAAGCAGGGCTCTAGAGCATGGTATGACAGGATTGCCAAGTATCTTGTCAGTATTGGTTTTAGGAGAGCTCATGCTGATCATTCACTCTATGTACGTGAGAGTGATGTGGGGATTGTGGTCATTACCATATATGTAGATGACCTTATTATTGTTGGTGACAATTCTATGGAGATTGACCATGTGAAGGGTCTTCTCAAACAGGAGTTTGAAATGAAAGATTTAGGCGAGTTGCGCTACTTTCTTGGCATTGAGGTGATCAGGACTCCAGAGGGTGTATGGCTATCACAAAGACAGTATGCTTTGGACATGTTGTCAAAGTATGGTATGGCTGATTGTAAGCCAATTTCTATTCCCTTGGATGTGAATGCAAAGCTGAGTGTAGAGAAGGGTGATGTCATTGAGGATGTCAACATGTACAGGAAGATTGTCGGTAGTCTAATCTACTTGACTATCACAAGGCCAGACTTGAGCTACACAGTAGGCTTGGAGAGTCAGTTCATGCAGCTTCCGAGGAAGCCACATTTGGATGGAGTACGACTCACACTTAGGTATGTGCAAGGTACTCTTGACTACGCATTGTTCTATGCAGCACATGCACCATTAGCATTGTATGGGTATACAGATGCAGATTGGACAGGTAGCATTGTTGATAGGAGATCTACGAGTGGCTTCATGGTCTCTTTTGGGAGTGCTGCTGTTACTTGGAGCAGCAAAAAGCAGCCTATGGTTGCTTTATCGAGCACAGAGGCCGAGTACAGAGGTGCAGCAGTTGCGGCGTGCGAGGTAGCTTGGCTACGCACATTACTTGAGGACTTGGGAGTGCAGGTGGACCAGTAGATTGTCATTCATTGTGACAACCTCAGCAGCATGCAGTTGGCTAGGAACCCAGTGTTCCATGCTAGGACCAAACACATAGAGGTCCATTACCACTACGTTCGAGAACGAGTGTTGGCGGGCGACATCGACTTGGTCTACGTCAGCACAGAGGAGCAGATAGCGGATATCTTTACCAAGGCCCTCAGAGCTGAGAAGCTTTGATGTTTCTAGACTATGCTTGGACTCTGCGACATGCAGAGCTCGAGGGGGAGTGTTGAGATGTCGAGCTCTACACCTTGAGCTGGCATCCACTACGGGTCTTGGCCGCTTACGGCATTTACTCACTGGCGCGTTAGGTGAACGACACGGAGGATCTCTGCCAGTGATTCTACAGCTGGACTACACTTATAGTGCCAGCCTAGTACGCTTCTAGTGAGTTCACACTTAGTGACCGCATGTTCATATGTGCTACTTTTCAGCTTTAGCACTTAATCATTTTGTACTCTCTTTTCTATGAAGAAGAAGAAGAAGCTTTCCATCTCTGTGTGCTTTGTGCTTGTCTTGTGTAGCTCTCTTGCATCCTCATTCTTTACATTTAGACCGTATGAATGAGTTGCTTGATTGTACTCAAAGAACTAGAGATATGGAATCATACTATCAACATTTTTTAACCCTTGTCAAGTATGCTCCAGCAAGGATGACTCAAGAGGTCAAGGTAGCTTAATTTATGTCAGGGTTACATAATCCTCTGAAGGCTAGACTCTAGAGTCTTCGCTTTACCAATTTTGCAGTTGTCCTTGCAGCAGGCAAACCCATTGAAATAGAGTTATCTACTACGAGAAAGAGGAAACCATAACGTGTTCCTGTTCGTGAAATTAAAAGACCTCATCCCAAGGAGGAACAAAGGTCTAGAAACCCACAGCAAAGAAGATAGAACTTATTACGTATGAAAGCCAGACTGATCATTTATGCTACACTGGTCTTGATCTTGGTCATCAATCCAAGGATTGTCCATTTAACAATTCAAGCTTCATAGGATTGGTGGACAATTATGAACATATAAACTTCAATCCGAATCAGAATTTCAAAAACTTTAGACCTAGACTATGGGCAGTTTAGAGGAACTTCAATTAGCAACACTTTAACAAAAACCAGAGACAACCTCAAAACCAAGAGAATTTTAGACCAGGCAATCCACCTTTTTTTCGAAATTGACCGTCTGTCAACAATAATAACAACGGAAATGTTAATTGTTAACTTAGTCTAGGAGGAGGAGGAAATCAAAGACCTCAAGTTAATAGAGCTCAAGGGGATAGAGGTGAAGGAAATCAGGAAAAGGCATATATTCGTGCTGCAATTGAACATTAGGGAGTGAATGAACAATTTTCAGTAATTCAAACCCCAGCGGAGTATCAAGGTAACCATTTTACCTTATAGATTGATTTAGGGAGTACACAATCTTTTATATCTCCTAAGTGCATCAGAAACCTCATTTTGCCTGAACACCCTAATACGGACCTTACAATAGAATTAGCTACGGGTAGGAGGGTTAGATCTTCTACTTTAGTGGTTAGCTTGAATCCGGTTTTGGATGGTCATAATACTTTTGCAAACTTTAGAGTCTTGCCCATAGGAATTTACAATGGAATTCTAGGAATGGATTGGCTTAAAGCCAATGATGCTCACATACATTGACGCTTCATTGAATTTTAAAAAGGATCAAAACTCTAGGAATATAGTTATTGGGAAACGGGGGAAGCGTAAGCTTAGACTAGTGAACTTTACCAAACTTATGAAGATTCATAGAAAGAATGAAAGGATTTATGCAGTAAAACTTAACCCTAAGGAGAAGAAGATAGATTCACATGAACTTGAATGGATAACAGAATTTGATGATGTATTTCCTGAAGAACTTTCACAGCTACCACCCAAGCGTGATGTTGATCATGCAATAGAGCTTACTCCAGGAGCTCAACGAGTTTCTTGTAGACCTTACAAAATGTCAGTATCTGAATCTGTGGAACTCAAGGATCAATTAACTCAACTCCTTGAACAAGGCTTCATTCAACCTAGCATTTTTCCATGGAATACTCCTGTTCTCTTTAATCAAAAGAAGGATGGTACTCTACATCTTTGTATTGATTATCATGGATTGAACCAGGTACCAATCAAGAATAAATATGCAAAACCAAAAATTGATGAGCTGCTTGACCGATGACATGGAGCTTCTATCTTCACAAAGATTGATCTTAAGTTAGGGTATTACGAAATCTGCATCAAGGAGGTGGACATAACAAAGACAAGATTTAATACTCATTTTGGACATTATGAATTTACAGTTATGTATTTTGGACTTACTAATGCTCCTATAACTTTTAACCGTCTATGATCATCGACGTATTTTGAGAGAATCTTGATGATTTTGTTCTTGTCTTCTTTGATGATATCCTGGTTTACTCAAGAAACAGAGAAGAACATGAACAACATGTGCGGCGAGTACTTGAACTTCTCCTTCAAAATCAACTTTATGCCAAACGTGGCAAATGCACTTTCTTCACTAACAAGGTGAAATATTTGGGATTTATTGTATCCAAGGATGGTGTTTCTACTGATCCAAGTAAGATCAAAGCTGTTATAGCTTGGCCTACACCGAAATCAGTACGAGAAGTATGTGGCTTTCTTGGTTTGACAGGATGGTATCATACATTTATTGAAGGTTATGCTAAGATTGCATCTTCATTGACCAAACGCTTAAGAAGACTAAAGTGTTTACTTGGAATGAACGTCCTCAAGCTATTTTTGAGAAACTCAAAGAAGCCTTGGTGAATGCTCCATTACTACATCTTACAGACTTCTCAAACACATTCACTGTGCTCACTGATGCAAGTGGACAAGCAATTGGTGGCGTTCTGTCTCAAGAAGGAAAACCAATAGCTTATGAATCTCGTAAGTTGTGTATACATGAGTTGAATTATCATATGCATGACTTGGAATTACAGGCTGTTGTGCATGCTCTTAAAGTATGGCAACATTATCTTCTTGGAAGGATATTTGAACTACATACCGACCATAAAAGCCTGAAGTAGATCTACACTAGACATGACCTTAATATGCAGCAACGAAGATGGATGGAGTTGTTATGCGAATATGATTTTGGAATTGAATATAAACTTGGGAAGGAAAATCTTGTGGCCGATGCTTTAAGCCGGAAGAGTACTGTAGCGGCTGTCACAACCTCTACTACTTCTTTAATTGACCTTATTCGAGAAGGTATGACTCAAGACCAGCATTACTTAAAAATCTAGTACTTGATGAACTTAAATAATCGCACAGAGAAGCAAGAAAGGAAAATCAAAGGCTTTCACATTGAAGGTGATGACTTTTACTTTGGTAATCGTCTTTGTATTCCAAATCAAGGTGGAATCAAACTTCAGATATTACAGGAAGCTCATGATATACCTATAGTAGGACATCCGGGATACATTAAGACTTACTCTATTGTAAGAAAGAGTCTCTTTGGCTAGGACCAAAGCGTGATGTGTTGCACTATGTTACAAGATGTTTAACATATCAACATATCAAAGCTTAACGAATCCGATACCCTGGTAAGCTTCAACCTATTGATGCTCCACAAATAAAGTGGGAATGTATATACATGGATTTTATTACAGGACTTCCTACATCTCTGGGATATGACTCTCTTTTATGGTTGTTGATATGCTTACAACAATGACCCATTTATTTCCAATCAAGACAACATGAAACCTAAGGATATCTCAAGTCTTCATGAAAGGTGTTTTCATGTGATATGGTTTACCTCGACGGATAATTTTTTATCGTGATCTAAAGTTCCCCTCTTGGAAAGCCTTATTCTTAGCTCTAGGAACACAACTAACCTTTAGTACTGCTTATCATCCTCAAACTGATGGGTAGACAGAAAGAACAAATCATATCATTGAAGACATGTTAAGATCCTATTATATGCATGAACAGAGTAAATGGACTCGATGTTTGTATTTGGCTGAATTTGCATATAATTCATCATTCCAACGCTCAATTGGAATGTCTCCTTTTCAAGCATTGTACGGACAAGAGTGTCTTACCCCACTCAAATGGACAGACCCTCTCATATTGAGTTCAAGCATCCAAAGAAATGCTGGATGAAATGCAACTACAAACTGATTTTATACGTCAGGATATTAAGACTCCTCAAGAAAGATAGAAAAGTTATGCTGATCCAAAATGATCTGTCAGACTTTTTGAAGAGGGCGATATGGTATTTTTGAGAGTGAAACCCAAACGTAGTTCTTTATTAATGAGTAAGTGAAAACTAAGTGCCAGATATTGTGGACCTTTTGTAATCACAGAGCGGATCAATGGTCAAGCTTAAAAACTCTTGTTACCACCACACATAAAGGTACATGATGTTTTTTATGTCATCTTGCTCAAGAAGTACATACTTGATCCACAACATGTTCTTGATGATTCTCTATTATCTACATCTACTGCTGACGGAACTTTTGAAGTATATCCCGAAGTAATACTTCAGAGCGGAACCAAGCTTGTGCGTAATCGGACCATTATTGAACATCTGGTTAAATGGTCAACATATCCTAAGAAGATGCCACTTGGGAACGTGATGATGTAATGAGACTAAATTGTCCAGATTTCATGTCGAGGTGAGGATACCTCAAATATTTCAAGTGTGGGAGGATGTAAGATCCCCAATTTTTGGGTCTCTTCTAAAAATAAGAAAAATAGCTTTCAATATCTATTTTGCCAAATTTTGACTTAAGATACTTGATTGACAGTATTGAAAGGTTCTAAAGTAAAAAGAAAGGTCGTTTCGATGTTCTAGTAGGTTAGACGGACGTTTGGTTTAGTTTTGAAAAAACTCGCTATTTTTAGCTTTTTTATGTTCTTTTATGCTTTTAGGTGCTTTCTTGCAAAAAGCAAGGTCGGATCCTTAATCTACGTATTCCAGGGAAGCTACGGTTCAATTTTGTAAAAATCTACTTTTTGAGTGCTTTTCACTCTATTTTTAGCTTCTCATGATTTTTACTCCTTTTTAGTGAAAAGCGAACCCGCTTTCTTATTCCAGTGTGGACGAGGGAGACATACATGGTTCAATTTTAGATTTTTTTTTCTTTTTACGCTATTTTAGCTTTTCGTGCTTTTCGACGTTTTTGAAAAGCAATGTGCTTTTTATGATGACCTAAACCTAAAAATATTAATTTTAGTCTCCATCAGATTTAAAAATGATCACTCGGAGCAAAAACGGGACCAAACGGGATTTTTATTGGAAGTAATTTTATAACAGGGGTACCGTAAACACGTCAAGGCAGTACGGGAAGATCATAATTATGATAGTCTAGCTACGATTTCTATTAGTTGGCTAGATATTGCTCAGATGGCCAATTTTGCTATAAAAATTGAATCGTAAGTGGGAGAGTTGACCACGAAAAGCAAAGGCATGTTTTTAGCAAAGTCCCCAAAAGGTTGCAGTTATTCCTAGCTCAAAAACTAGAGCTAGTTTTCTGCTTGGGACACACTCCAGCCAGCTCTGCAGAGCCTATAAATTCACCTGCAAGCCTCAGTTTTCAGTGCCGTCTATTGCGTCTATTACCGCAAGGCTATACGTATCTATTATACGGAGTGGTGCAAGCTCTTCATCACCATCTCCATAAGCTCTTCTCTCTCTCTCCCTCTCTCTCTCTCTCTCTCTCTCTCTCTCTCTGGACACTCACTCTCTCTCTCTCTTCTCTCTCTACTTGCTTATCATCTTCTCTCTCGTTTCACGGTGTACGTGCTCTCTGAAAGCTTTTGTGGCGGAAACCTCTACGTAGCTCTCATCAACACTCTCTTGCGAAAAAGAAAGAAGCCTTTCGACAGCCCCTAATCAATTCTAAAGCACGGTGAGAAGCTCTAAACTCCATAGCCATCATCTCTCTCTCTCTCTCTATGTCGTTTTTCTACGTAGTCACCCTCTCGATGATTGTTTTTTCGCATAGGAGTACATGTATGGATCAACCGAGTACGTACAAAGTTGCACCATGATTATTTAATCATGTTTAACACGTTGATTGATGAACATGATGCATTTATGGTCATGTGCGTGCATAAAAAGCGCTTTTCATTTCACGTCATAGAGGCGGTAGGAACACAATTTTGGTCATAAATCACAAACCGTTATGAATTAACCCGAACCCTTTACATCAAAGATAAAATACATCATTTAAAACGTTTTCTCTCTTTGATTTCATGTGAAAAACACGCACGAGCTAAGAGATATGGTCAAAAAATAGCTTGCTGCCAACTATACGATCATTTTTTTTGCTCCAGGCTCCTTGTAGAACCACTATATAGGTTCACCGGATGGGAAAACCCACTTACCCAATTAAAAAGCTTGATAAAACTTGATGATAAATTAATTTAGGTTGCCGTTATCACCTCGGGAATGCAAGTTATTAATCGCTCTATAACCGGTTTTACATACACAGGTAGGGGTGCTACCAAGGGGGGTACCATATGACGTCGTGAGTTAAAAAAGCTGTTTTATACGTTTTATGGTTTGTTTCAGTGAGTGATTTCAACTATTAGATGGACATAAACTTATGTGAGAGTATATGGTTAAACATCCTGAACCGCATAGGCAGATATGATTAAAATGGCTTTCTTTTGGGGTTACCGTTTGTTGTGTGAGTATCATATGGGTGAAGTGATGTGATAGAGTGATATTATATATTATGGAGCTGAGCTTGATGCATTGGTTTGAGGTCAAATAATTTCATTTGCATGTTTTGCGTACTCCCAAAAATGTTTTTTTTTTTTTTTTTTTTTTGCATATGCGTGAAGTAATGGTTTATGGTTGACCTAAAGGTCAGAGTTGTTTTGCATCATGTTTATGGTGATGGAATGTTATCATATGATGTATGGGAGCTCATGGATTGATGTGGATACCTCATATGGATACCTCATATGCATGGTTGTGATTGCTTTCCACCTTCCCATGTCAAAACTAGCTCTATGTGCCAGGGAGGTGAAGTGCAGATGTGATGCATCAACTTTGCATGGTTGGATGTGGTCAAAATTGGATTTTTATATCATGATTAGTTGCTGGTCGGAATCTTTTTATGCATGAGAGAATCACGTCTTAAGTGTCACATGTGTGTGGACTCCGATTGATTGTAGGGGATGTGTCAAACTCCAAGTGTGGGAGTCGGTTCAGTGTGATTATGATTCATGGTTTAGGGTTGAGATTCCCTTATGAATTATGGTTGATATTCTACGGTGTAAGATGGGGTGGCTCATGGGTTCTTTTTTCTGGATTTGGTTATGCTGCCGAAATTTTTGCAGCTATGTTATGTTCTAAAGTGGTTATGGAGGATTGGTAGTGCCTCACCCAAGTTTGGTAGAGTGCTCGCCCATGAGATGTGATTGGATTATGGTTTATGGTTTTGGAATTGGATCATGAGGTGATTTGGATGGTTTATGGCAGACATGTAAGGGTAGAGACCCTGTACAGTCTAACTGTTTGGAAAAGATTGTTTGTGCATATGGGAAGTGCTCTTGTGATTGGACTCATGTGTTATGTGTCTCATAGCAAGCATCGCTGTAAGACTAGGATCACCTACATTGCTTAGCCTTAGACTAAAGAGTCGTTGATCTGGGGCTTTGGTGGATCGGGGGTGATGCCTAGGTCTTCTTGTTTTTGTTAGGCTCATCTACACGGTTAGTTCGTCGGGGGTTGATTAACCTACATGACTAACTCGTCGGGGATCTTGCCTTGGCTTTGCCTACACACCCGATGCTGGGCATCAAAGAGGCGTGGCGCCGAAATTGGTATGGTTGGTGTTGATACCCTACCACCTACTGGTACTTGGGATTCTTTTAGAGCTCGGGTTCATGGAGACTAGGCGAAGCAGCTTCAGCCTATGTGTGGCTCAGATAGGTTGGAGGTGTTCTAGCTCGCTCCGAGTGAAGTGAAATTCTCTTTGTTTGTAGTAGAGCGGAAGTGGATGGGTGGACTAGCCGATCCCCACACAGGGTCCGGTGCTTTGCTAGTTATTTTGTCATAAACTTTTTTTTAAAATGTTATGGTATACCTAGATTTTGTCAATGCATTAATATAGTTGCCTGGTCCATTTAGATGGGCATTTAAAGATTCTTTGTTTTCATCTTATCATGTCTCTCTGCACTCTATTTCACCCTCCAGTATATTCTCTCTCTCTCTCTCTCTCTCTCTCTCTCTCTCTCTCTCTCTCTCTCTCTCTCTCTCTCTCTCTCTCTCTCTCTCTCTCTCTCTCTCTCTCTTCGCGCAATGCGGTGTACACATATATTCACCCTCCACAATGTTATATTTTTCTTGAATATGCTTTCATTCATAACACCCATTCAAGGGTAGCACTAGTTGCTAGGTACCTTTGGATGCAGTCCGGATCATGACCTAAACTCCATGCTTGGTCGGGCTTCAGAACTTCTCCCCTAGGCAAATGCTTTTGCAATTTTGATGTATATTGAAAATTGTATAAAAAGGTAAATTGTATATTTTGTGCATAGATCCCCGGGGAGGGATATCTCTCAGGAACAAAGTGTTCCACGTACATGTGAATGCTTCAAGTTATGCCATTTGTTGCATCTTAGCCCAGAAATAATGGATTTTTCTATCTCCTATGCTAGCAGACAATTAAACATGGCAGACAAGAACTATACAACCACGGAAAGAGAAGGTCTTGATATGTGTATTCAATCAAGAAATTCCACCACTACTTGTTAGCTACTAACAAGTTTGCCTTCTTCATAGACCATCAAGACTTACTTTACTTGGTAAATAACCCATGAAATACAAGTAGGATAGTAAGATTGTTTATCATCCTACTTGAATTCGACTTCACAGTTGTGATAAAAAAAGACATGACTCATCAGCGAGCAGATCACTTATCAAGACTCACCACGGGGGAAGCACCTAAAGGGGTAGACGATGACTTACCCAATGCATATTTGTTCTCTGTAGAAATTATTCCAAGACGTTCAAAAGAACTTGTGTCTTTAATGACTATAGCACAAGTGTATTCTCAAATACTAGTTCCTATTATGCCATGATTGATTGAGAAATCGGCTCTATATCAATTGTTGGCGAGAAGATTATATCGTAAAAATAAGGATGGAATCCTGCTCTTGTGCATCCATCATAAGGACCAAGATGCCTACTTGAGTTAAGATCATACCACAATCATAGGTCTACACTTTGATAGGACTATTCAATAGAGCTAGCTTAGACAGGTGATGGACATTTAAACCACCATGGTCTAAAACCTCCATAACACAATGGTTAGTAGGATGGACAAGTACCCCTAACCATCCAAGTGATCAGACTAGAGATAGGACTATTCAATAGAGCTAGCTTGAACATGTGGTGAACCTAAAAACAACCTTGTGCTAAAACCTCAATAACACAATAGATAGTAGGTTGGAAAAGTGGTGGACCTTTACCCCAAACCATCCATGGTAGTAAAAAAAAGTAGCTACACTCCATTCACACAATGACCTTCAAACAGTAGAGATAGCTTCTTTCAAAGGAGATAGCTTGGACAGGTGGTGGACCTTCAAACAATCTTGGGCTAAAACCTCCATAACACAATGGATAGTAGGTTGGACAAGTGGTGGAACTTTACCCCAAACCATCCATGGTAGTAAGCAAAGTAGATACACTCCATTCACACACTGACTTTGAAACAATAGAGATAGCTTTGTTTAATAGATCTAGTAATTTGGACAGGTGGTGGACCTTCAAACTAACCTGGGCTAAAACCTCTAGAACACAATGGAAAGTAGGTTGGACAAGTGGTGGACCTCTGCCCCAAACCATCCATGGTAGTAACATAGTAGCTACACTCCATTCAAAAATTGACCTTTAAACAATAGAGATAGCCTTTTCCAATAGAGCTAGCTTGGACAGGTAGTGGACCTTCAAACCACCTTGGACTTAAACCTCCATAACACAATGGATAGTAGGTTCGACAAGTGGTGGAGCTCTACCCCAAACCATCCATGGTAGTAAACATAGAAGCTACACTCCATTCACACAATGAACTTCAAACAATAGAGATAGATTCTTTCAATATATCTAGCTTGGATAGGTGGTCGACCTTCAAACCGCCTTGGGCTAAAACCTCCATAACACAATGGATAGTAGGTTGGACAAGTGTTGAACCTCTAGCCAAAACCATCCATGCTATTGGAGTAGAGATAGGAATATTCAATAGAGGGATCTTAGACATGTGGTTGACCTTCAAACCACATAGGGCTAAAACCTGCATAACACAATGGCTAGTAGGTTGGACAAGTGATGGTCCTATGTCCAAACCATCCATGATAGTAAACATAGTAGTTAAACTCCATTCACACATTGACCTTCAAACAATAGAGATAGATTTTTTCAATAGATCTAGCTTGGATAGGTGGTGGACCTTTAAACCACCTTGGGGTAAAACCTCAATAACACAATGGATAGTAGGTTGGAAAAGTGCTGGACCTCTAACCCAAACCATCCATTTGATCAAACTAGAGATATGACTATTCAATAGAGCTAGCTTGGACAGGTGGTAGACCTTCAAACCACCTTGGACTAAAACCTTCATTACATAATGGTGAGTAGGTTGGACAAGTGGTGGGCCTCTGCCCCAAACCATCCATGGTAGTAAACATAGTAGCTACACTCCATTTATAGATTGACCTTTAAACCACATAGGGCTAAAACCTCCATAACACAATGGATATTAGGTTGGACAAGTGGTGAACCTCTATCTCAAACCATCCATGGTAGTAAACATAGTAGCTACACTCCATTCACACATTGACCTTCAAAGAATAGAGATAGCTTCTTTCAATAGAGCTAGCTTAGAAATGTGGTGGACCTTCAAACCACCTTGGGCTTACAAATTTATAACACAATGGATAGTAGGTCGGACAAGTGGTGGATGTCTTCCCCAGACCATCCATGGTAGTAAACATACTAGCTGCACCGTATTCACACATTGACCATCAAAAAATAGAGATATGACTATTGTGAATAGAGCAAGCTTGGACAGGTGGTGGACCTTCAAACCACCTTCGGCTAAACCCACCATAACATAAGGGATAGTATGTTGCACAAGTTACGGACCTATGCCCCAAACCATCCATGGTAATAGAGATAGTAGCTACACTCCATTCATACATTGACCTTGAAACATTAGGGATAGCTTAAACAGAGGGTCCACCTTGAAACCACCCTGGGCTAAAACCTCCATAACACAATGGATAGTAGGTTGGACAAGCAGTGGACCTCTACCCCATACTATCCATGGTAATAAACATAGTAGTTAAACTCCATTCACACATTGACATTCATATAATAGAGATAGATTATTTCAATAGAGCTAGCTTGGATAGGTGGTGGACCTTAAAACAACCGTGGGCTAAAACCTCCATAACACAATGGATAGTAGGTTGGACAAGTGGTGGACCTCTGCCAAACCATCCATGGTAGTAAACAAAGTAGCTATACTCCATTCACACATTGACCTTGAAACATTAGAGATATATTCTGTCAATGGAGCTAGCTTGAATAGGTGGTGGACCTTCAAACAATATTGGGCTAAAACCTCCATAACACAATGGATAGTAGGTTGGACAAGTGGTGGAGCTTAGCCCCAAACCATCCATGGTTGTAAACAAAGTAGCTACACTCCATTCACACATTGAATTTGAAACAATAGAAATATCTTTGTGCATATTATCTAGCTTGGACAGGTGGTGGACCTTCAAACCAACCTTGGCTAAAACCTCTAGAACACAATGGATAGTAGGTTGGACAAGTGGTGGACCTCTCCCCAAAACCATCCATGGTAGTAAATCTAGTAGCTACACTCCATTCACAATATGATATTCAAAAAATAGAGATATGACTATTCAATAGAGCTAGCTTGGACAAATGGTGGACCTTTAAACCACCTTGGGCTAAAACCTCCATAACACAATGATTAGTAGGTTGGACAAAGGATGGACCTCTGTACCAAGCCATCCATGGTAGTAAGCATAGTAGCTACACTCCTTTCACACATTGACCTTGAAACAATGGAGATAGCTTCTTTCAATAGATCTAGCTTGGACAGGTGGTGGACCTTCAAACCACCTAGGGCAAAAACCTCCATAACACAATGGACAGTAGGTTGGACAAGCGGTGGACCTCTTCTTTAAACCATTCATGCTAATAGACATAGTAGCTACACTCCATTCACACATTGACCTTGAAACAACATAGATAGCTTGTTTCAATAGAACTATCTTGGACAGGTGGTGGACCTTCAAACCACCTTGGGCTAAAACCTCCATAACACAATGGATAGTAGGTTGGATAAGGGGTGAACCTATGTCCCAAACCATCCATGGTAGTAAACATAGTAGCTACACTCAATTCACATGTTGACCTTGAAACAATAGAGATAGCTTGTTCCAATAGAGCTAGCTTGGACAGTGGTGGAGCTTCAATCCACCTTGGGCTAAAGCCTCCATAACACAATGGATAGTAGGTTGGACAAGTGGTAGACCTTTGCCCCAAATCATTCATGCTAATAGACATAATAGCTACACTCCATTCACACATTGACCTTGAAACAATAGAGATAACTTGTTTTAGTAGAGCTAATTTGGGCAAGTGGTGGACCTACAAACCACCTTGGAAGTAGGTTGAACAAGTGGTGTACTATATTATTTAGTAGCAACTGAATTTGTTTTCTTTCTAGGAAGATATGGCACCAAAAAGAAATGTTACAAGGGTGGATGTCTCAATTGAATATACTTGCAATGATCAAAGGAATTGGTATCTGGATATACATGGTGTGGAGGGTGCACAATTTCATAAGGTGCATCTATTTATTGCAAAGAAAGAGAATGATATCTACATGAAGATGTTGGCCAAGTAGTGGAAGCCTCTATCCCTACAATTGATGGTCATACACAGGTGGAATGCATTGATATTGTAGTCCCAATGAGTCAAGAATTCAAATTATCTCCATGAGCATATGTATTTTCACGCATGTCTCAAAATAAAGATGAGACAATGTTTTCTCGAGGATGGAAGATTGAAGAGTCAACTCAAGGTGTCATAGCAAATCAACTTCAAAGATCCATCATAGCCATACTACAGGGAAAGAAGGTGAAAGCTTCACGACCACCTATAAACAAGAAAGTCAAATTGCAAAAAGTATCACGTAAAGAGACTAGTTCTATTTTGGATGTAGACAATGCATCTTTATCATCCTCAACACAAGGTTTAACGTCCAAGATGTGAATTGTGGATCCAAAATATTTAGAGGCAGAGGCCATGAAAGAACAAGAAAAGATACAGGTGGAATGAATAAGTATATAAGCTATTTTTCTTTCCAATATAAGGAGTTTGATATCCCTATTCAAAATTGTTGGCTGACTCCTGATCACTATAATGTACGTACTATTGATGGAAAACATGCTGAAAGCATGCTATTTGGATTTTCTTGGAGTACAACTAAGCTTGCAGTGTGTGCATATTTAATGCCTGCTCAAAATGCAAAGGCAAGGAAGGGTACACCTTTGGAAGCAAAGAGGTACAAGAGGGAAAACTACAATATTATCATTATTGGATTCTTGATGGCCAAGATTCAATTTATGCCACAAAAGTTTTGCTTCACAATGAACAAAAAAACAATGAGATATTTCAAATATTAATTGACATATATAAATTTTGAAAGACTGGTTTGTTGTAAATGATCCTCCAATGGTTGCAATTGCTATATCTTCCATTGCAAATGATGAGGCTAAAGCATTGTATGTCAAGCAACCTTACAGTCAAATATTGTGGCATTTGCAAAGTCAATGGATCTATTCAGGATGACCATCAAGGGCAGCAATTGGAGTTGCAGAGGGACATATATCTCGTGTTGGATGGGATGTAAGTGTCTTTCTTCTTCTTTCTTGTTGTCTTTAATTGAACACTTGAGTTCAATCTTCTCATTGGTGTCATATTTCTTTCTAGACTTTTCTCTGATTGGCAACAATGAGTGCAGGAGAAAGTTGGATTGCTAAACAGGCACGCATGGTTACATATTCCAATCAAGTTTATGATTGCTGGCTAGAAATTATTAAAAGGCTTTAGGAGGAGAACAAGAAACCTCCAACAACTGTATACAGATTTCTTTGCGGTCTTGAGGAATCAGAGGTAGAGATCATTCAAGAAGAAATTAAAGATGAGAAGATTTTATTATCAAAGAGTGCAAAAGATGGTGATGTAATTGATATGTATGATCAAATCAAGCAACTCAAACAAGACAAACTCATTCAAGACGCACTTCTTGAAGGCTTCAATGCTTTGAATGAGTCACCACTGTGTAAAGATTGAAAGGAAATAGTTAGCATGTATAAAAAATCAATGATGCATTTTATAAAACCATTCTAATGCTATGTGAGCAATGGCTCAAAAATAGCTTGAGCGTGGAACAAAGAAAATGGATTTTCTCGACGAAGCTATAAAATACATGCAATGGGCAATTCACCTTCACAAGGAGAAAGTCGAGTCTCTTGATTTGCCATGGTCCATCTATGTGGTGAACCTACGGATGGAAGGAAATTTCTACTTGAAGCGCCACTTCAACAACCAAATTCCTATTGGCTTATGCATTTTAGACTTGACAAAACACTATGGGGACAAATGCAGTGGAGTGACGAGATAATTAGCAATGCTTTGGATGGGATGTTGGCTATTTCTGGAGGCTCAATTGATCCTGGACTTGTGATTCTTGCATTTATAGATTTCTCTAAACTCACAAGATTGCAATGTGCATTCCAGTGTATGGGAGATAATGTGAGATACCATTTTTGTGGTGCCTTACATCACTTTCCATTAGCACCTTGCAAAGGAGCAATTCAATTTTTTGTGGTTATTGCCTTCATGGGACAAGGTAATGCATTTGAAGACCTAAGAAGGAGATCAGAACAACATCCCTTTCCAATTGATTGTTCTTTGCTTCAAGTAGAAAATGAAGACATGTTAGATTTGCAATATTTGGAAGCCAAAAAAAGAGTTTTCGTCATGCACTACATTCATACATACTGTTTTAAAGATCGTAAGCCTGTAGATCTCTTTAGTGATGGCTCTCTGGTTGCACAAGAAGGATTACAAAAAAAAAAAAAACGTCATCTGCTTAGTTGAGAGTGTGCAAGAGCAAGGAACCTTAGCAACCAAGCTTCTTGAATTTGCTAAGGCCCATGCTGATATAAAAAAATGGGTTGGCCTTCAAGACCAACAAACTACTTTGCAGTTAGCTGACAATGTGCCCATCAAGAAAGAGATTTCTCCACAAGACGAAGAAGGAAAAGAAGACCAACCTCCTTTGTCAATGGAGGTCTACTTGGAAATGGAAGGACATATGTTTTGAGCTTCTTGTATATGTTAATATCTATTCTTGTTGATTTGATACTCTTAATGTTAGGTTTTGTTTTATGTACTATTTTTTGAGTCCATCTTTTTCATCTTCAAGAATTAAAGGTTTAAATGTAGAGAATAATCTTATAAGTTTTGAGTGATGAACCCTTAGATTAAAAGGAAACACTAGCCTAGACTTAAGAACTTAAATTGATGAGTTCTGACCTTGTACTATCCCCTTTATTTTATGCTTTCAAAGCTAGCATGAGTAGGTGAACCATACATAGATCCCAATCTCAAGAATTGTGGTAGACCTTCAAACAACCCCATATAGCTTTGACAAGTGGTGGACCTTCCAGGAAGGCTAATTCAAACAAGTGTGGTGGTGAACCTTCTGTGGAGTCTAATTGTGGTAGACTTAAAACAATATCCATTTCCTTGCACTATCTTGGACAAGTGGTAGACCTTTCTTCTATTAAGGTCTTGGACAAGTGGTAGACCTTGCTTCTATTAAGGTCTCTATTGAGAGAAGAATTGAATATAGAAGAAGAGAGAGATTAACTAGACATAGAGTTGTAAATTTGTATAAAAAGGAAACGTCTTGGATTACAAACATACCTCTCATTGTACAAGTGTCCAAAAAGTCCAAAATTAACACCTTTAAATAAAGCCTTATCTTTAGACATTAAATCAAGAGGTTATGGCTATGCATGTGTTGAGACTATTGGTCGACTTGAACGAGGAGACACATAGTTTGTTGACTATGACTTTATGTGATGTTTTCAAGTATTTATATGATAGAACTCTTAATTACATGTGCTAATATGACTTTTAATGGATCAAATCTCAATCAAGTAAATCATGGTTGTTGTTAACTTTATGTGGCCTTCCGTATTCACTTAAGTACTAATTTTTATTAAAGTGTAGGGTGTACAAGTTTGCCACAAAAGATTGTAGTATACACTAGTGGTGCCTTGTGTGCCAATAGTTGCAAGGATTATAATATTGATTTTAACTAGTGAGGCGGTCCGGGGCGGGCAACAAGAGAGGCGACCTCTAAACACCCCTCAAGGCTCCCGTGCTGCTCAATTGGGGCTGGGGCAACCACAAGCACAACACAACAACAAACCCACAGCCAAACCAAAACAAGATAGGGGCACCACCTAGTTATGGTATGCGAACTAGGACGCAAGAGAGATTTTGGCACAACCAAGAAGATGCACCACACAACACACACAAACAACCTCACACCAAGACACACATGAAATGGACCAGAGAGAGCTAGAGCAAAGGGAAGAGAGAGAGGGAAGGATCTTGCGTAATACCTTATTTGTGACTTGCAAATGGAGATGGTTCGTTATGATGCTATCGTAGAACTTGTACAAACTCACTCAATGCTTAGTGATTGCTAATCATTGCCAAAACACACACACACTGTCTTAGGGTGTGGGAGACCTCTCACCACAATACCCTCTTACAATGGACACAAAACTGGCAATGGGAAACACACTAAAACACTTTCTCAAATCAAGATCAACCGATAAAAACTCAAAATACACAAGTCACCTTGAATTTACCAAACCGTATTGCACAAATGGAAGGACGAAGATTTAAACGTCGAATCACGCCTTTGATGCACCAAACCTCAATTTATTGATGATGAAGGAGCATGTAAAATAGTGGTTTTGAGATTTGTGGAACTCACGCTCTCTCACTTGCAATGTGTAGCTTGAAGGCTTCTCTCACACCAAGAGTGAAGCTCACAAGTGGTTGCTACACCTAAGTCTCTCCTCACGCATAGAGTGTTGGGGTGCTATGTGAGATGTTGGAGGTTGTTTTACAAGAAGGAGAGGGGCCTATTTATAGGTTGGAGACCCCTCATAAAGATTATTGGAAATCCTAATTTACAAGCTAACAAATCAGGATTATGAATTTTTTGAATATCAAAACATTGCGGGCCTTCTTTGTCTGCTTGAGTCATGGGTGTGGGCTCAAAAGAGAGCATTATTGATGGTAAATAAGGTGAAAGTCAGTAAGGAGAGAGAAAGAGAGAGAGAGAGTGTGTGTTACTATACATGTCTTGAGGTGAGGTGTCTTTTATGGTTAGGTCAATGCTATTTTGTGTTAGTATGTTAGTCGTTAGTAATCACTAGAAAGTTAATGTTACATTTACAATGGGTAGAGTGAGTTGATTTGATGAAGGAAGAGGGGTGAATTAAAAGAGAATCATTGAGATGGTGAAGCTTTGAAGAAGCTTGAACTCACCCTTGTGTAGATTGTGGAAAAAATGACCGCTGGTCTTCTTCTTCTTCTTCGCTTCTTTACGCCGCCGCTGCCAAGGTTGATCATCGTGATGAAAATGGTAATTCCGTTGATGAGATCTTTTGATTTGCAGAGGTTAAGCATGGTACACATGCTGAATTTATGTATATATATAAGGAGTAAGATGGAATTGTACTTTGGAGATAATAGAGAGAGGCATAGAGATGGTGTATGTACATGGATAGCTCATATGAGAGCTATGGGAGTAAGTGGGGAGGTTAATGGTGAAGAAGGTGAGAGAAACCATTGAAGGTGCAGGTTTGAGTGAGGGATTGAGAGAAATGTGTGTGTGTGTGTGTGTGTGTGTGTAGAAGTGTGGAAAGAGGTGAGAGAAGACTATGGGCTACTTGTGAAAAAAGTGGGCAGACTGGGGTCCACTCAAAAAATCATAGCTCACCGCTGGTAGCTCCAAAAATCATGAAAAAATTTGAGGTGATTATTCAAAGCGTGGGCTACATTTTCTCTTTTGACCACTACTCCAAATTCGGAGTGGAGATAGGTGCCAAAATTCTCACCAAAAAGCCTGTTTTTATGCCTGCAAAAGTCTTTTAGTGGCCCCCTCCTTTGTTGAATTTGTACAATGCATCCAAGAGTGAGCCCCTCCTTTGTCATATTATAATACAAAGCATTCAAGTTGCCCTTGACCCATGCATGGAGGAGGATTATTGGTGAAATAAGAAATATATACATGGTGGGACTAGTGTATGGACTATTCATGGACTTTAGCTCAATGAGCACATGGTGTTAGAATAATGAGTAAAAATAATAATAAAAATATGGAGGAGTTATGGATATGGAAAGATATTGGAATCATATGATATGATCCCTCCTTGAATTATTTTGGGTGAAAGAGGAAAAGGTATGCAAATAATATAATAAAAGTAACCAATGAGTAGAAATCAATTTTTTGTTTTCACGAGGGTGAGGGTGAAAATGTGGGAGTGATTTGTATAAAGGAAAAATATGAGGTTAGAGTATGTACATATTGGCAAAAAATATAATTATGGTGTAAGAGGATGAAAGAAGGTGTACATAGGTTTAATAAAACACACACCTAAGTAGAAATATTTAAATAAAATACCAAAATAATTATAAAAAATCCCTATATTTAGGCCATATATACAATGAAATATTTACACACAAAGAGGCCATAATATACTTTTATTTTTTATTTTTTTTGGCTCACCTAGCCCAGTGACTAGCTAGCTGAGGATTTTTTAAGAAAATATAGGAAAAGCCCCCTAACTCACACACGCCTATTTGCAGTGAAATGGTAGGGATAGCCATAGTGTTTGGGTGATTTTGGTAGGGTGAGGTAGCTTACTATGGCAATTATGGAGAGCCGAAAAACGGCTATCATTAGCCCCCCCCTTAGATAATGGTACATTCATGTACCATTTATCCGATCATACAACATGTAGATTGTGTAACGTCTGTCTTTGTCTGCTCTCATCTTTGAAGAACCTTGGTTGTATGATTAAAAAACCTTGTGTGATATGAAAGGTTCTCGGAGACAATAGCAGGATGAAATGAAGCGACGGAGTAAACCTCCTCCATCGAGAAAGTTTCCATAAGCACCCCCCAGGATCAAAGATCTTGAAATATGTTTCCCAAAGCGAGATGTATGGTATGGAATCACTTACTGATTTTGATTGAAGAAACTTGTAGATTTTACTGTTGTCCATCATTGCATCTATCACTATGAATGTGATATAAAAGATTGGTTGCTCTTCCTCGTGTATAAAGTTGATGTATCTGCTACGATCTTCAAGAGCTTGTATGAGCGAATTCCTGAACTGTAGCTCATAAAATTCATTCAACCTGGGTAGGCTCACCAAGTCAAAAATTATATGGCCTTCATGATTTAGGAAAGCTTGATCCATGCTTCTAGCTGCTATTGGAAGGTATTGCAAATAGTTTACCACATAGGTAGATAACAGAGGAAGGTTTCTTTTGCCTCCAACACATTGGAAGAGAATAGATTTTGGTACTGATTGATGAAATATCCACATGTAGCAATCAACAAGTTTTTCATCTATGATGAAGACCAGAAGCATCACAATGTGCGACCTCCATACACCAAAGAACCAAATGAAGAAGATTTGGAAACATCCGTTTATCACCAAGTATTCATGTCCTCTTCCGCTTAAGAAGGTATGGTGTCCCCGATGAAAGGTATATGTGAAGAGAGGAGAAGTTGACTTTGAAGAGGTGAAACCCAATATGAAGATGATTGGGGCTTCCAAAGCTTGGATTTTCTTACTAAGAGATTGTCCCATGAATGAAGAGCCACCCACTAAAACACCATTGGAGAGAATGATACCCTTCTGATAGTTTCCTTTTATGATTTTATTTTTTACTACTCTCCCATGTTCTTCATCCCCTTCTAAGCCCCCCCTTTGGCAAGGTTGTAACTCCTCACATTATACCACCTCAAAAATTGATGGAATACTGTTTGATTTTGTGAAACATTTGGCTTCTTGCATGATAGGTTCCTCTATGCTTAACATACATGGGTCATACCAATGCTTTTCAACATCCTCAAACACTTCTTCAAGATTATCCTCACATGGATTCAACTCACACTCTTCTAATTTGTTTTGGAGTTGGCATTCCATGTACACAATCATCTCTTTATGATCAATGTGGTCTATGATCTCTCCACCTATGATTTCATCTTCTTCTTCACTCTCTTCTTTTAGAAAAGATACACTCTCAGAACATTCCATAAGATCAAGGTTACCTTCAAGGTCTTCATTCTCCATAGAGTCATGTTGCACAAAAGCTTCGTCTGCTCGGACTAGAAATTGATCCTCCGCCAAAAGGTTGGATGTATCCATTATTGAATCATCAATGCCATTTGAGATATCTTGTGTTGATTTTTTCATGCTTGTGATAAAGGTAGAAGAAAGAGATTCCACATTTGAATCTTGGCCACACACTTTAGCACTTGAATAATCATCTAGCATGTAAGTAACTTCTTCAACATTTGTCGGAGTAGAAGGAGACAAGTATGGCAAAGGAGATGACTCCTTGATAGAAACACTTTCATGATGGTTGGTTCTTCCAGCATGATGGAAACCATTTTTGATGTAGAAGTACTTGTGAAACTTCCTTCGGGCAATAGTGACCGCTTCTTCAAAGGTAGAGGGTCCACTACAAGTAACCTTAGTCTTTAGGAAAGGAGACAAACCCGAAATAAATTGATCCATTTTTACATAATCTGGAAATGTAGAACTAAATCCACATCCTTCCCATTGACGAGAAAAAATATCCTCATAAGCATAGTAGTCTTCACCATGTTGTTGAAGTCTCAGTAGTGAAGCCCATGATGTCTCTGTTGTTGGAATTTTAGAGAATCTGGTCTTCAAAGCTTTGGAAATTTGGATATACCCATCTTCAATCTGAGAAGACATACTCCAAAACCATTGCTCAGTGTTGCCTCTAAGGCATAGCAATAGAAAATCCCCTTTTTCAATGTCATCCCTTTTACCAAGGATACGACAAACCATTCTAAAATCAGCAAGAAAATCATCAACATCTTCTTCTAGATTTCCGAAGAAGATTGGGATATCATCAAAGGTATAGCGTGTCATAGTCTCTCAATGCTAGAACCACACAAAGATTAGTTCCAAACAATCATCAACTAACTACACAAAGTTTTGAAAGGTCTTTCAGCATGAATTCTAGATTCTTATGTGAAAATGTTTTTTTCCTTTCTTATGTTATGCATAATCCGAACCATATTCTAGATCAATTTTTGTTTCCTTGAAATTAACCTCGGTCATACATGTTTTCATGATTCATATAATCTACACGATTATGCTGAAATTCAAGCATTCATGCAATACAACAACAATAAGCACACAATCGCTCCTCAGTGGGGGCACCAAAATTGAGGCGGTCCGGGGCGGGCAACAAGAGAGACGACCTCTAAACACCCCTCAAGGCTCCCGTGCTGGTCAATTGGGGCTGGGGCAACCACAAGCACAACACAACAACAAACCCACAGCCAAACCAAAACAAGATAGGGGCACCACCTAGTTATGGTATGCGAACTAGGACGCAAGAGAGATTTTGGCACAACCAAGAAGATGCACCACACAACACACACAAACAACCTCACACCAAGACACACATGAAATGGACCAGAGAGAGCTAGAGCAAAGGGAAGAGAGAGAGGGAAGGATCTTGCGTAATACCTTATTTGTGACTTGCAAATGGAGATGGTTCGTTATGATGCTATCGTAGAACTTGTACAAACTCACTCAATGCTTAGTGATTGCTAATCATTGCCAAAACACACACACACTGTCTTAGGGTGTGGGAGACCTCTCACCACAATACCCTCTTACAATGGACACAAAACTGGCAATGGGAAACACACTAAAACACTTTCTCAAATCAAGATCAACCGATAAAAACTCAAAATACACAAGTCACCTTGAATTTACCAAACCGTATTGCACAAATGGAAGGACGAAGATTTAAACGTCGAATCACGCCTTTGATGCACCAAACCTCAATTTATTGATGATGAAGGAGCATGTAAAATAGTGGTTTTGAGATTTGTGGAACTCACGCTCTCTCACTTGCAATGTGTAGCTTGAAGGCTTCTCTCACACCAAGAGTGAAGCTCACAAGTGGTTGCTACACCTAAGTCTCTCCTCACGCATAGAGTGTTGGGGTGCTATGTGAGTGTGTGTGTGTGTGTGTGTGTGTGTGTAGAAGTGTGGAAAGAGGTGAGAGAAGACTATGGGCTACTTGTGAAAAAAGTGGGCAGACTGGGGTCCACTCAAAAAATCATAGCTCACCGCTGGTAGCTCCAAAAATCATGAAAAAATTTGAGGTGATTATTCAAAGCGTGGGCTACATTTTCTCTTTTGACCACTACTCCAAATTCGGAGTGGAGATAGGTGCCAAAATTCTCACCAAAAAGCCTGTTTTTATGCCTGCAAAAGTCTTTTAGTGGCCCCCTCCTTTGTTGAATTTGTACAATGCATCCAAGAGTGAGCCCCTCCTTTGTCATATTATAATACAAAGCATTCAAGTTGCCCTTGACCCATGCATGGAGGAGGATTATTGGTGAAATAAGAAATATATACATGGTGGGACTAGTGTATGGACTATTCATGGACTTTAGCTCAATGAGCACATGGTGTTAGAATAATGAGTAAAAATAATAATAAAAATATGGAGGAGTTATGGATATGGAAAGATATTGGAATCATATGATATGATCCCTCCTTGAATTATTTTGGGTGAAAGAGGAAAAGGTATGCAAATAATATAATAAAAGTAACCAATGAGTAGAAATCAATTTTTTGTTTTCACGAGGGTGAGGGTGAAAATGTGGGAGTGATTTGTATAAAGGAAAAATATGAGGTTAGAGTATGTACATATTGGCAAAAAATATAATTATGGTGTAAGAGGATGAAAGAAGGTGTACATAGGTTTAATAAAACACACACCTAAGTAGAAATATTTAAATAAAATACCAAAATAATTATAAAAAATCCCTATATTTAGGCCATATATACAATGAAATATTTACACACAAAGAGGCCATAATATACTTTTATTTTTTATTTTTTTTGGCTCACCTAGCCCAGTGACTAGCTAGCTGAGGATTTTTTAAGAAAATATAGGAAAAGCCCCCTAACTCACACACGCCTATTTGCAGTGAAATGGTAGGGATAGCCATAGTGTTTGGGTGATTTTGGTAGGGTGAGGTAGCTTACTATGGCAATTATGGAGAGCCGAAAAATGGCTATCACTAGAATTGGTGATTTAAATTCTAGTGATTTTCGAGAAACGAATGTTATTTGTGTTTTCTAGATTCACAAATTGGGATAGATAAGGCCCCTGTGGTTGAGTCTGCAATTGCAGAACCCCTTGATTCTATTATTTCTAACATGCCCAAGGTGGATGCTATGTCTATACCGAAGTTTGGTGATGTGCACCTTGAGCAAGCTTTCAACAGTGAGAATAAAGAAATGCCTACTCCAACAATATAGCCTACTTCAAAAGAGACTAAAACGTCTACTCAAGAGCCATTTCCATTTGTTTCTACTTCATCTCGGCAGATATTGAGAAATCCATACTCACAATTATTTTGGACTTGATAAATGTCTCCTATTGAAATGTTCCCCTCAGCCATCCTCACACCACCGGTCAGTGCAACTAGATCCAAAAAGATATAGTATACTTAGGCCAGGCTGCATCCAATTCTTGAAGACTATATTACAAAGGTTTAATGTTGCAATTTGGTCGTCGACGGCTACTCGGAACAATGTGCTTCAAATTCTGAAAGCACTAGAGAGCTTAGCAAAAGGTACATTGCCTTTCTTTGCAATTTGGAATCAAGAAGGTTGCTACACTTGTCAAACCAATAAATTATCTAGACCTGACAATCCAACCGTTGAGGCAATGTTCAAGCATCTAGCTAAAGTTTCCATGGGGTATGAATGTGACCCACAAAGAACAATGCTTATTGATGACTCTCCTTACAAGGGATGCATTTCCCCTACAAACAATTGTATTTTTACATCCCAATTTGATGGTGAAAAATTGGTTGACAATATTCTCTTGGAGGAGTTGCTTCTATCTTGTTTGAGATGAATGAGACAAGGGTTGTGCGGAATGTCATTGCCTACAATCGTTATGAACAGCTATCTCTTACAAATGAGAGTGAATATAAAGAAATCAAAGATAATTGGAAGTAAAAATGATGCTTGGTCAACCAAGGTGTTCTTTACAAGAAGGAAGGTGAAGCAAAATATGACAAAGGTGAAGCTATCCTTGAAGGCAAACACAATCGAGCAAGTGAAAAAACTGACAACAATGACATCGGGCAAGCCCAAATACAAGAGATACTGAAAAAGGAAGGTACAAGTATTCAAAGCATGAAAGCACCACAATTGATCAATCTAGCTAGGCAATTGGGATGTACTACAAAGGGACCATTGAAGGCAACCACTACAAAGGCTTATATAAACAAGGTCAAAGCTGAGAACGTGGTGGACCTTTTGGTAAAGCACCTCATGGAAAACATATCACAAGTCCTCCATGCAGTGAGAAGGAAAAAATTTAACAAAGAGCCTAAGAGGTTGGATAGGTGGGGCCCTTGAACCTTTTCTCCCATACTCAATCGATTCTAGATATCCACCACTATATTGTATGAAGTGTAGCTTGGACAAGTGGTAGACCTTGAAACAAGAGACCCCTCATCATCAAGCCTAGTTTGGACCTATGGTAGATCTTACTTTTTTCCCATTCATAGTGGAGCCTAGCCTAGCCAGGTGGTAGACCTAATTTTCTCAATGCTGCAAAGAAGCATAGCTTGGAGAAATGGTGAATCTTTGTAAGGTTTTCAATTGGGACTTGTTTATAGCAATGAGGAAGTTGAAGATGGACTTTGGCATCTAACAATACCATAGTGCAGAAAATGTAGAACTGTTTGTAAATTATTTGAAACATAATAAACTTCTTGTTTTTCAATTGCAAAGTCAACACTAAAAGAAAGTGGGTCGACTATCTGTAGGCATGATTTGAAGGAAGGTTTTGAAGCACCCAACGAACCTCACCCAAGACCTTGTCGTATATGTCAATCACCTCCTTGTCACCTGCCACTTGCTGTCAAGAATATCAAAAGAGTGCTTGTTTTGGACCTTGAAGGACTGCTTCTAAAGACAGTTGAAACAAAACATGGAGATTCTATGCCATCTTGGGCTCAACACATGCATCTTGTGGAGGACAAAGATGAAGTTTATCATGCGGTGCGCCTAGACGCAGAAATGTTTTTGGATATCTGCGGTGAATAATTTGAGCTGTGGATATGGAGTTTCTATAACCTAACAAGAGTGCAACACATCACACAAAAATATTTCCCAAAGCATTATAGAAAGTTCAAGATCTTTATCGTAACAAGTGCTGCCAAAATTCAAACATCATGTTAGGATTTCGAAGGGTTTACCATAAAAACTTGAGCGATATTTGGAAGATGTTTGAGGGCTTGGATGCAAAGAATACCTTGATTTTTGATGATAGTCCATATAGGATGATGTGGAATATGCCAGGAATATATCTTATATTTCCAAAGATGTGGAGGCAAACACCTGAGAAGATTCAAAGATTCTTGCAAGAAATGATTATTCCATGGTTACTTGGATGGTTGTATGCAAGAGACAAGAGGGATTATACCCGTAAGACAATTGTAAATCGGTATAGTGATCTTGAGCAAATCATGTCCTCCATGTGTACGTGTCAAGTGTAAGGTCTCTACTTTCAAATTTCACACAAGTTCTATTACACATTTGAATTTTTTTAAACCAACATCACTCATTATTTAAGATATTTGAGTTCAAATTATGAATCGTAGGTTGAGAAAACCTAGAATTTAAAATTTACGCTACAAAATTCTGACATGTTTAGCTATATGAATCACTAACTAACTTATTGCAAGACTTATTTACTGATTGTAGAATTTTCTTTTACTAGTGTAAAGTTAATATAAGACTGTAAAGTTTAACTTAAAAATGTAAAGTAAATTATCATTGAGGAAATAAATAAAATAATTATAAAGACAAAAGAATACACAGGGATGACAAATGAAGGCACATGGACTCACCTAGACTCACATAGGAGGAGACAAAGTGGGACACACTCTCACATGAAAAGGAGAGGCTAGTCTTGACTAATCTTAATAAGGGGAGGCTGTGTGGCCTTATCTTTTGATGATAATGACAAAGTGGTCAAGCTGATTGGTACCACAAGGGTACCAAAAACACGGGTATGATTTTTGAGAGAGGAAAAAAAAATATTAAATTTTTTAAATAAATAAATAAATAAATTTTTTTTTGAAAAAAAAAATGGACGTTTTCATTTCTGATATAAATAGAGCATCCATGCTCACACTTTTGACATAGAGATTGCCTCTATAGCGCTCACGAAGTGCTGCCACTTCTCTTAGAGAGAAGGCGTCCACAAACCACTAAGAGAGCAAAAACTCCAACGGACTAATAAGGTGCGTATTAATTAAGCATTCAATTAACTTTAGGAATGATGTATGTGTGCTATCTCCTACTCTAATCTCTCTAATAGATTAGTAAGATTCAATTATCTATGTGTGTGTGTGTGCTATCTCTTACTCTAATCTCTCCAATAGATTAGTAAGATTCAATTAGCTATGTGTGTGTGTGTGCTATCTCTTACTCTAATCTCTCTAATAGATTAGTAAGATTCAATTAGCTATGTGTGTGTGTGTGCTATCTTTTACTCTAATCTCTCTAATAGATTAGTAAGATTCAATTAGCTACGTGTGTGCGTGCTATCTCTTACTCTAATCTCTCTAATAGATTAGTAAGATTCAATTATTTTTAAGAAGGATATGTGTGTATGTGTGCTATCTCTTACTCTAATTTCTCTAATAGATTAGTAAGATTCAATTAGTTTTAAGAAGGATATCTCAGGATGGCACCGCTGATGCTGTGGTGGGAGTACACCCAGATTAGCCCAACTGGATACTGCAGTTTTGTTTTGCCGTGGCGTGAGGATGACGCCCAGATTGGCACCGTTGTGACTGTGGCGGGAGTACGTCCAGATTAGCACAACGAGTACTTGTCGAGCGGTATGGGACACTCATGAGGACAAGGGGTTTTTATAAATAATGTATATACCGATCGGACGTAATAGCGCCAAAAGAGATTCTTAAGTGAACCTAATCCAAGGGTTTTTGGTTTAAAATTGGACGACTTCTTGTTTGACTATTGTTTGTAATAATGTTTGAAGGGCTGTTTTAACGAACCAGTATCATAAATAAAGTAGAGGAACATGTATGTTTAAACAGTGTGGTAGTAATTAGATAACAAAAGAAGGGTGAGTGTGGTGTGGAAAGTGGGAGAATGATACCCCGACGGTATCATTCTATGGACGGGTGGACCCGATGAGTCGGGTAACTTTCCAACGCTAGAAATTGTTTTTTTTAAAGTCAAATTTTTGATGTTTTTGATGCATCCATAATTAACTGCTCTATGTGTACTTCTATGACTTGGGATTTTGTGAAGGCCTCAACATGTAAGGAGATTTGAGTTTTTGAAGCCTCCACTACTTTGTGCTAATCAAATCCAGCATACCATGATTATTTTCTTCAATCTACCTTCGAAATTGGCTTCGCTCGGTATTATTTTCTTGTTATTGGAAAGCCTCCCTCAATGAATGGGACCTTAGTGGGCATCAATGTTGAGTTAAATGCCAATGAGAAGGGAACGAGTATTTTGGGGTTAAATTGGAGAAGAATATTTGGTGAATGGTAGCTTTTCATCTCCTGCATGAGACACATGACACTATAGAACTTTCTTAAACTTTAATGCAATCATTTACTGTGTTTTGTAGTGAGAGAATGGAAATGCAGTAACCAAAGAGTATAGAGGGAGACAAGAAGGATTTTTTTAATAGATTGAGCATTATTACATATATTAACATGCCTGTTATTGCTATTATTATTATGTAGTTTGCTGCTATTATTACTTCCACTAAAATTGTGCAATGCTTGGGAACCAAAACAATTTAAATTGGGTACTTCTTTCTATTTTACAAAAAAAGTTATAGAGCATGATATTTTTCATGAAAAGTGAGCAAAGAAAATGGAAAATATTTGATCATGATTTAATTAATCTCATACATATGATTAATATAAATTAGCATGCTAATTAATGCTTTGGAGCAAAAATATTTAAATTTTATTACTTCTTTCTATTTTACAAAACATTTTAGAGCATTTGATATCTTCATAAAAAAGGACAAAAGAAATGCCTGATATTTGATCATTAAATTAATCACAGACATATGATTAACATAAATTGGCATTCTTGATAAAATAAGAGAGAGAGAGAGAGAGAGAGAGAGAGAGAGATGGCAAAAAATTCTCATAGAATAAAATAAACAAATCATCTTCAAAAAGATCTCTACAAGTGGCATCATCTAGATCTAAACTTATGGCTCCTAAATCAACAAAGAGAAATTGAATCATCATTTGTATATGCGTTAGCTTTATCATCTTTGAGATCGTCATCTTGAATCTCATCATTGTCATCATGACAATTATCCTCCTTATTGCTAAGATCAATGGTCAAACTTGAATCATTGATCTCTCTCTCTCTCCTTGGTCTCCTCCTCATCCAAAGTAGTAGGGAGAGGGTCGAAGATGGTCTCCACTTCATTATATGCAAATAAGGTTCTTCCTTGAGGTGTAACTACGAACCAAAATTTTGATTGGTGGATGGATGGGATATATATGACTTGTAGAATAGAAGTTCAAAGTGAGTCACATTGGAATTATGTACAAACAAATAAAGATAAAATTTACCTGTCACAATTGCATGGAAAAACTAAGTTTTTCATACCTCGATGTGTGATGGACACTGTAATCTACTATGTAGATTCCATTCTCATGCTGTCTAGACACATTTGCAAACCAATTGCACTCAAAGATGTTGGTATGAAGAATTTTAAAATTTACCTTTAGTATCTTTTTAATATCCCCACACTACTTGGCCTCATCACTATCCGTGTCAAAGTTGCCCATGACATCACACAATCCATGGTGGTTTGATGCTCATCAATGTGGCATGTACAAAATTATTAACCTTTTGACCACATAGAGTTAAAGAAAAGACACTATAGAATAGAAAATAATATACATTCAATTACAAAAATAAAATAAACTAAAAAATAAAATATGGTTTATGCACATGAGTACTTTAACTTTGACATGCAACCTCATGCATACTCCCATTTTTTTGTCGGTGATGCCCTTTCTGTATGCCTTTGTTTTTCTCATTCTCTCATGGATCCACTCGGGATTAATGAGATCTAGAAAAACATGCAAGGTGTCAAGGAGCCGGGGGTGCCCTCCGACGTCCATGAGCTTGCTTCCATGCTTCCCTCTCTTGCAAATGCATTGCATTTTCCATTTTCCACAAGTCCACCCACTTGGTCGTAACCTTTGCATTGAGGATGAAAAATTTCTTGATCACTTGGCATAGATCCATGTCCGTGTTAACTAATTTTTCCTTTCCACTTGGCAAGTGTGAAGTCATCCTTGCATCCTCTTCATCTGACCACATGTGAGGCATAGAGGGATCAATAGAAGTCAAATACTCTAAAATACATACAAATACCTCTTGTATGATCCATCCTTCCGGCATTGGATGGGCCCGCAACTGCAAAAAATCTTTGAGAGTTTTTAAAAACCTCTCTAGAAAGAAGATCCATCGTGCATGCACTACTCCACATATAGCTAACTCCTTAAACACATGAATTAGGAGGTGGACTTGACTAACAAAAATGGTTCAAGGAAATGCATACTCAACATGGAACGCAAGAGTTTGAGCAGTAGGGATGCCAACTATTTCTATGTCTTTTGAGCTTACAAACCTATAAGACAACACAAGAGTACACTAAGTGCATGTTGAGGATTTAGTGTATATAAAATATTTTAGTGGAATAGAGATATAATGTACCTTACTAGTAACTTGCTGAGTTTGTAAACAGCTTCCCTCATTTCCTTGTCCCCACACCCGCACACACTCATGGGCAAAATGAACTACAATGTCAAAAGATTAAGACAATATATTTTTTTAGTCATAGACAAAATTTAAGATCTAAATTAAATGAGGGACACCATAAACATTGAAGAATTACTTATAATAATTTATGCCAATTGTGAGACTTCATCCCAACCAATTGAATGCTTCCACCTTTCTTTGCCTTTGTGAAAGCTCCCTTTACTGATCACATGTATCCTGTTGGTGTGCAAATAGAGGAAATGGAACTCTTCAGTTGATGAAGCTCATCTTTGGTTAGAATCCATGAGGCTTTAGAAAGCACAATCTTTCCATTGGAGCCTTGATGTGGAGTGACTGACGCGGAGAGATGCTTCCCACAAATCCTCCCTCGTCCCTTTTTCCCATAATGTGGTCCCAAAGGGTGTGAGAAATTTTTTTGAGTATATGCAAGGGATCCAAGAGGTCTTAAATGTTAAGCCCTTCCATTGTGGGAGCCTGAAAAATATGGAGTACATTGACATACTTTTTGGTGTTGTAGATGGGGGTGGATCACTATTGTAGTGCTCTTCCCAAATGCTTGCCCACTCTAAAATTGTACACTTTAAAGGGGTCTTCCCATTTTTTTATGCCTTTTATTTTCTATGACAGAGGCTAGAAATGATGGTTTTTTGGAAATACTACCTTGTTTGTGTAAGGCATCTAGTTGCGCAATCACCAATGATGGCCCGCAAGTAGGACATGCATTATGGCCCGATGTGAACAATCCTTCACTCTTATTGTTAGAGAAATATTTACTCTTTAAATAATAAAGAGCAAGAAGAATGAGCACAAAATACCAAAAATCTCTCCAAGATTAGGATATTCATGCATAGTCCACAAAAGGATATCCCTCACAATGGTCTCTCTCCTCTCCTTGGGAAGTGAAACATCGACAACAAAGATGCCCTTCCATACTCCTCCAACTACTCAATGAGGGGCTCGAGATGGACATCAACATTTTCCACTTTGTACTTCCTTGGCACAAGCAAAGAAAAAAATATATTTCAATTCCTGGTTGTCTTCCATGGTGGAATATTGTAGACTAATGGCCAAGTGCTCCATGATGTAGACTTGGTACCAAAGAGATTGACACTGTCACTTGCCAACCTAAGCCTCAAGTGCCAAGGCTCTAGCATAACCTCTGGTCACTTAGTCTCAATGTGCCTCCATACAAGTGAGTCGGTAGGGACACGCATCATTCCATCATTTGAGTGGTGGTTGGCATTCCATGTGAGAATTTTCATTGTAGATTTGCTTTTAATCCAATGAATAAGGGAGAAATGTCTCAACACCTTATAGGATAAGTGAGTCTCGGTAATTTTGATCTTAGTGAATCGATAGAGACACTCATCATTTAATCATTTGAGTGGTGGTTGGCATGCCATGTGAGATTTTCTATTGTATATTTTCTTTTAATCCAAGGAATAAGTGAAAAATGTCTCAATACCTTATAGGATAAGTGATTCTTGATCATTTTGATCTTATAGCACGACTCCCCACACACGGGACACATGGTGGCATGTGCACATTGATTGCGGTAAAGTATGCAATCATTGATGCATGGATGTATGTGCTCATACTCCATGCCAAGTGCAATGAATACGATCTCACCCATCGACAATACGAAGGCATGTGGTGATCTCTAGGAAGCATTTTTTCCATCACAAACAGATAATCAAGATAAATCCATGGAGCAATCAAAAAGAAATTGATCCACGGATGTATGTGCAATCATTGATGCATGGATGTATGTGCTTATACTCCATGCCAAGTGCAATGAAATACGATCTCACACATCGACAATACGAAGGCATGTGGTGATTTCTAGGAAGCATTTTTTCCATCACAAATAGATAATCAAGATAAATCCATGGACCAATAAAAAAGAAATTGAAATAAATAAAAAGTGAAAATAGAAATTTACTTGAGGAGTGCATCTACAATAGAATTGCTCCAACCAAATTTTTTTATTACAAATTGAAAACTTTCAAAAATTCTCAGAGCACCAAAAAATATGCACCATCTTCAATAGGTGTTTTAGCACTCAATAGCAACCTGTCCTCCATCGCTTGTGCCCGTTTAGTGCATGGTCTACGATCCTCTTCGCACATGCTGGATTCATATGATAACAACTCATTAACCATGTCAAGCATGTACTCCTTCTCAAGCTCAAAGTGTCTGTGGGAGCCTTGTGGAGGAGATGTCAAAGTAGAGCTAGTGCCACAATCAATAGACACCAAAAAGAATAACAAGTCTCTTTATTCCTATTGGAAATTCTATCAAGGGGTCCAATGAAAATTGAACAAACCATTTGCAAGCTTAATTCCTATTGGCTAGTTGACCTAGAGAGCCAACAAGAATTTAGCTTCAATGGTTAATAGATTAAGCTATCTCTCAAAGGGGGAAAGAAGGACACTTGTCTAAATGCTATACCCCTTGCTTGTTATGACCTAGGCCTTTTCATTGGCTATTGGGCCAATGGAATTTGACATAGAGTAAGGAATCTAGGTTGATTTCTCTCTCTCTCTCTCTCTCTCTCTATCTCTTTTGGGACAAGCCCTTACACACACACTTTCATTGTGTGTTAAGAAAAAAGTCATCTCTTTCTCCAAGCTTGAGAAATAGAGATCCTACACCAAAATCTCTTGGCTATTGAATGCAAATCCAAGCAAGATTCAAGGTTCAAAGCATGCTCATCATCTTCTCAATCATGCTAAGTATGTTGTAAGAGTAATAATATGTGAGGACAATACTTCTTTCTAGTATGCTTAATCTTATTCCTCTTCAATTCCCTCACTCTCAACCAACTCTCTCCACCTTTGAAGGTGTTTGAGGTCTTGGGATTGAGGCCGGGGACAAGTTCTTGTCTGTTGCAAGTAAGTTAATGGTTGTTTTGGGAATAATATTGGTGGATGAAGATTTCCATCCTCATGGCATAAAAAAGGTCTTAAGGAACACAAAGATTGTATTGTACCAAGTCTCTCTTTATGGGACAACATATAATACAAGAGCCTTTTGGAGGGGGGACCGTGGCTGTTGGTAAATCTCGTCCTCATTTGTTGTCACTTTCTCTAGTTCTCTCTTTTACAAGTATTGTTGATGCCAACATAAATAGGTGTAATGTTTGTGTTTCTATCCTCAATTGAGCTCTCTCTCTCTCTCTCTCTCTCTCTCTCTCTCTCTCTCTCTCTCTCTCTTCGTTAGGAATTCTCTTAATGAAATGCTCACTACTATCACTTTAATTCCTCTACATCAATGTTATTAGCTATTGGTATCAAAGCTATTGGTTTCTCTTTTCTTGCTCAAGAGGAGAGGTCCTTAAGCTTTGTACAAAAGGTTTTGAAGTTGCCAAAGAGAAAGTTAGCATACCCACAGATTTTGTTAGCGTGGTTGATAATAATAAAGAGAGTAGAATGAATATTGATGACTTTGATTTTGCACATGAAGGTGATACTAATGATGCCTCTATGCTTGTGAATTATTTTGTCACTAGGCTACAACAATCTATGGACAACACTACTCTACAAGGTGAAGTTGTCCAACAACTTCACACCCATGGGATTCTCGAAACTCCCCAAGAAGAGAGAGTAGAGGAGGAGCCATACAAGAGAGAAAGAAGTGATTCTACAAACCCTTCAAAAGACGTGGCTCCACAAAGACGGCGGTCACAAAGATCTCCAACTCCTTTCAAAAGGAAAATATTGCCGCATAATCCTTCTCCTTGTAATCCCAAGAAGGAAGAGAGGAATCCAAAGTCTTGGCCTTTATCCAACAATTTGATGTAGCCTTTGGATATGAGGGCTTCATGGAGTCTTCTAAGATATGACATGTAGCTATGCATTTTCAAAAGTCTGCTAGACAATGGTGGGCTAGTCTACGAGCTAATGATGAAGCTTCAAAGATGTGGAAAGCCCTAAGAGCTTTCATAATGAAGTAGTGTCTTGCAAGCAATGCCAAAGACAAAGTTCTCACCGAATAGAAAATTTTGAAGCTGTCTCCTTACAAGTCTATCCACAAGTATGTGGGAAAATTTTGGGATTTTCATCTCAAAGCCACTGTCTACAAAAAGATAGACTTTGGAGAACAAAAACAACAGCTTTGTGCTGGGTTATATGAAGACATGGCCGCATATGTCAATTGTCAAAGGCCTAGGACCATCTCTACGGTCATACATCATAATATGGTTGCTTCACAAATTAATTTTCAACGAGGGGCTAAGAGAAATTCTAAGCCCATGGAAATTAAAAACCAAAATGGGCCTAGAGGGAAGAAAAATGCTCAAAATTCTTCTAAAGGAAATTCTAGCAACAACAACAACAAAGCTAAGGAGAAAGAAGCCTACAAAGGTAATATTAGACTCTCCCTTGAAGAGCTAGAGCATTTTCGCAAAGACAACAAGTGATTCAAGTGCGGAGGATCAAGGAGATGGCTATCGCACTTGCCCCTAAAGAAATGCACACAATGAGCTACCTAGAGCTTCTATGATTGAAACTCCAAACGAGGGTGCTCATCACAAAGGATCTCCCCTTTCCTATGATTGGGGAAAGGTGCGAGAGAATGATGCCTTTATCCTTCTCTACCTTGGCTTTACTCACAACTTCATTTCAATGGAGTTGGCCACCAAATTAGGGATACAAGCTTATGAGACACTCTAAAGTCCGATGGAGCTTTCAAGGGGCAAGACACCAAAACTAATCCCTTGATTGGGAAATTGAGGCTTCATGTCCAAAGTTACATTGACAAAGAGGACTTCTTCATCTCCAATCTCAAGCACGAGGATGTTATCTTAGGGGCACCATGGTTCAATTGCATGGTTGCCAATATGAAGTTCTCTGAAAGGAGAATATATTTCAAGTACAAGGGAAAAACATGTACATAGATTCTAATGAGGCGGGTAACACCATCTTGGAGGGTCCACAGTTCAGTACCCCTCTATAAAACGTGCATTCGTGGGGTATTAAACAAAACCCTATTTTAATATGTCTAAATGAATAAAATGACCCCTTATTTTAGGTTTTTTTTCCAAACTGAATAAAAAAACCCCTTATTTTAATGTACCTCTGTGAAATTGCCTAAATCTTTTGTTTTTTAAAACCCCTCCTTTCAAACCCACATTATACATTAACATGATTATATAGTGCACCCCCCGAGAACACCATACCCCTTGTAAATGCGCCTATTTTTTATAAGTCAATGAAAAGCTCAATTTCCGGGTGGATGATTTTTGTTAAGGAATTTGTAATATGATCCTACTGTTTTACTAGAGAAAAATGGTGGGAATTGAAATGAATTAGATTTTTCTAATTTCCTAAATGAACTCCAAGATGTTTATTATTGATGATAACCCTAGAGAGCTACCTACAAAACGAGGGGATGATGATCATGCAATAGAGATTCTACTAGAAATCTCACCGCCTAATAATCCCCCTTATCGAGTCACAAGCTCAGCAAGAGGTGATCATGTGGCAAGTCCATGAACTGGTATAAAAAGGGATGGTAAGGCATGGCTCTTCACCATTTTTTTCACCAGTCCTTTTAGTACAAAAGAAAGACGGCACATATCGTATGTGTGTCGACTATAGAGCACTAAATAGGATCACCATAAAAAATATATTTCCAATTCCATGGGTAGAAGATCTATTTGATAAGTTACAAGGGTCTATCTACTTCAATAGGATTGACCTGAAAAGTGGCTATCATAAGATAAGGGTAGTCAATGAAGATATTGTAAGACCGCTTTTCGCACGACATTTGGTCTTTATGAATATCTTGTCATACCTTTTGGCTTGACAAATTCTTCGGCCACATTCAATCACTTAATTAAGAGAATTTTTATGCCCCATTGCAAGTTTACTGAAGTATTCTTTGATGATATTATTATCTACTCCAATTATTTTGAGGAGCATAAGAAATATCTCCATGTAATCTTTCAAGTTCTGAGAGAAAATAAGCTTTTCATTAATCAAAAGAAGAGTGAATTTTTCCTTCAAGAGATTACTTAGGTCACATTGTCTCTCAAGATGGCATCTGTATGGATCCATCAAAGCTAGAGGTAATAAAAGGATGGCTTAATCTAGGGAATTTACATGATCTATGAAGCTTTATTGGTATGTGTGCATACTGTAGAAGAAAAATTCTCGATAATAGCAAGACCATTAGATGACTTAACAAAAAAGAACTTTAGGTATACATGGATTGTAAAAGAGAAAGATGCTTTTGGGAAGCTCAAAGAGAATCTTATCTCTCAATCTGTTCTTACACTACCGGATCTATCAAAGCCATTTGAGGTCCAATGTGATGCTTGTGGTGATTGCCTTGGGGTAGTTTTGCTTCAAGAAAGGAATGCCATAGTATACAAGAGTCAAATACTCAATTCTGATGAGAGAGTATTAGGCATATACAAAAAAGAGCTACTAGCTGTTCTATATGCCCTAGACTCATGGAAGCACTATCTTTTACGGAATTCATTGATCCTACAAGTGGATCACCAAAGCCTCAGGTACTTCATGATGCAAAACAAGCTCAACAAAAAAACAAATGATGTGGGAAAATTTACTTTTGCAATTTAATTTTCATATTTCTCACATTGCTGGCAAGCACAATCAAGTGTCCAATTCACTATCACAATGGCCAAGAGTAAATGTGACATCTATAGCAACTCACAATGATCTATCTTCAATGATAGATGAGTATGCTACTGATCCACATTTTAATGATGTGATTTCAGCCCTTGCATTAGGAAAGAAAGAGGAACCATTCACCTTGCAGGATGGTTATGTTCTCTATGGCAATAGGCTATGTGTTACTAATTCACTTCATGAGAAAGTAATGTATGAATCCCATGTGTGTGTGTGTGTGGGGGGGGGGGGGGGGGGGGGGGGGGGGTCACTATGTATAAAATGTGTATATTGCATGCGCTCAAGAAATATTTTTAAAACTCTTTATCTATGAATTTTTAACAAATAAAATACACCATTTTCCTATTCAATCAGTAATTTTTTTTCCCAATTCCATTTTAGGGTACCCTTTTGTATGGGAAAATGTGAGAAAATTTGAGATTTAATAACCCCTTCTTTTGCACTCACGTGATAGTCACATAATTATTAAGTGACCTTTCCGTGGGGGGGACATAGAGGGATTCAAATTACTCTTCAAGGAGTAGAGACATACCTCTATTGGCCTATCATGAAAATAGACATATAAGAGTATGTTTCAAAATGCGTGGTGTGCCAAAAGACGAAGTATGATAGAGGGAAGCAACCTAGATTGCTTTAGTCCATTGCCAATTCCTAATTCACCATGGGAGAGTATATCCATGGCTTTTATCTTTTGTTTGCCCAAGTCTATCCATGGGAATATAGGAATATAGACAATAGTCGACAGGGTTAGTAAACAAGCACACTTTATACATGTCAAATAGACTATTAAGGAACATGAGATGGTAGCCATCTTCATATCCCAGATTTTCAAATACCATGGCTTTCTAACATCCATAGTGTCAGACAAACATCCTAGAATGACCAATAATTTTTAAAAGGGTCTCTTTGAAAATCTAGGTACAAGGTTAAATTTATCCTTGGTCTATCACCCACAAATCGATGGCCAAAGTGAGATAGCTAACCTTATAATTCTAGATCTACAAAAAAGTATATGTTACAAAAGTAGATCAATGCTCACAGTGGGAGAAATACTTACCCCTTGTAGAGTATGCATACGATAACATTGTACACCTTTTGAGGTCATAGAAGGAAGATCTAAAAGTCCCTTGCTATTTAAGGTACATGGGAAAATCTTCATTGTTGAGTATAGCCGAGATCTACAAAAAAAAAAATTCAAAAGATTAAAGAGGCTATATCCATCTCATACCAAAGGCAAAAGGTTGCTGCTAACAAGCACAAAATATCTTTACCTTTTAAGGAAAATGATTGTGTCTTACTAAAGTTCCCCAAGACTCGTCTAAGGCAAACTACGGACAAGAATCCTATGGGCCACCAAAAGTATTATGATAAGTTAGCAAAGAGATACTATGGTCCTTTTCAAATTCTTAAGCCAATCAACGAGATCGCTTATCAATTAAATTTGCCCAATCATTGACTCATACACATTAGGGAGAATTTGGACTCTCAAAGGGGCCCTATAAGGATGTTTGACTTTGTCTCTCTTGTCCAAAGTGGGAAACCCGGTGAATTCCATGATTGCTTTGTCAAAACCCTATCAAGCAACATATCATTGGAAAGTTATTAGAACATAGGATCTAAATCCATAAACTCCGACAAATTTGGAGTTGATTTGTAGAACTTATGGCCTCCCCACTAAATTTGAAATGTGGGGAGACATTCCATTTATAAGATGGAGTTGTCACATCGAAAATGGAATCTTCTAGAATATAAGAAATTTGATGGCATGCTATATATCAATGGATAGATCTCAATGAGTACATTCTAATTCCAAAAGGTCCGTCAAGTTTTGATTTCATTTGTAAAAAACTTACCATGCGTCCATTTTGGACAAGAGAGAGAAAGTCAAAGTCCTTATAGGGCCCCTTTGAGAGTCCAAATTATGCAATGCTTTTCATGTGAGCCTACTCAAGCCTTACACAGGAGAGCCACCAAGAGAAGAAATAATTGAAGACCCTCCAGAGATTGAAAATCAAGAAGAGGTGCTTCAACCCAAATCCATCCTTCAACATGAAGACAAGGTGCTAAGACATGGTAAGATTATTTGATGATATCTTATTAAATTCAAGAATTATCCTTTTGAAGATGCTAGATGGATGCAAGAACACAACTTAAGGATAATATGAACCTTGTCAATGCTTACAATGATACAATAGAGTAAGAAAATTTAAATGAATATTAAATAAACAATGTTTTTTTCTTATAAGGCTCTCTCTTTTTATTTGATTGTGCACAAATTTAAGAAGTATGCATGGTTAGAATCATGTTTGTGGCGAACGACGATGTCTCCAAAACACCAAGTAGAATTTGTCACTCTAATTTGGAAGTATAATATGGACTAAAGAGCATACATGCTTATGGCAGTTGAGTCTCTCAAGCACCAAATGGATTAGTCATCCATTATGGAACAATGTCGTAGGGTAGAAAGGGATACTTTACCCACTAGGAAACCATGAATTAATGACTAGGCTTTACCTTCTCCACCTCATAGTCCAGGATGACTATGATTTCAAGAGAGAGGTTATGTCATAAAATCTAATATCTACCTATCCAAAATGATTTTATCATACTAAATTGATCATTTAATATGGGAAGATAAAAGGGAGGTCTATTCTCAGCAAAGGACCAAGAGGAGAGATAATCTTATCTCAATAACGGTCCAAATGGAGAGAGAGGTCTACCAAAGAGAAATATGCACATAATGGAGCTTTAAAAGACCTTAGGTTAAGCTTCACTAAAGCCTCCAAAGGTTAGTGTTAAAAATCCTTAGGCCTAGGACCATTAGGTAAGACCATGGCCAACTTTAGGTGCTTGAGGAGCTTAAGGTGCTTTAAGTGCTTGAGCAAAAAGAAAACACAACTCCTACAAAGGAGGGGGTGAGCCCTGCATCTAGAGGATGAGAGAGAGAGAACACACACACACACTCCAAGAGTCACCCTTTCACATGGGGTATAAAGGACAAAGTTAGGTCCCTAACTAAGTTGCCCGCAATGAAGCTTGAATCCTATTGAATGGCCTATGGAAAGGACCAATGACAACTAAGCTTAAACATTATGGAAAATCCCATAAAAAGGACCAATAAGGATTACAACTCCCTTTATTCCCATTGGACGAGGGGTCTAATGAGATTGAACAAACCGTGTGCAAGCTTAATTCCTATCAAGGCCAGTTGACCTAGAGAGACAATAAAAATTTAACTAATAAATTAAGCTCTCTCTCAAAGGGGGAAAGAAGAGCACTTGTCTAAATGCTACACCGCTTGCTTGTTATGACCTAGGCCTTTCATTGGCCAATGGGCTTTGAGCTAGAGTAAGGAATCTAGGTGGACTTCTCTCTCTTTCTCTTTGTCTTGTAGGTCACAAGCCCTCACACACACACACACACACACACACACACACACACACACACTTTCATTGTGTGTTGAGCAAAATTCATCTCCTTCTCCAAGCTTGAGAAGTAGAGAGCCTACACCAACATATCTTGGCTATGGAATGCAAATCCAAGCAAGAGTCAAGCTTCAAAGCATGCTCATCATCTTCTCAATCTCCATAACCATGCTAAGCTATGCTCTAAGAGTAATGATATGTGAGGAGAATACTTCTTCCTTGTATGCTACATCTTCTTACTCTTCACTTCCCTCACTCCCTGCCAACTCTCTCCACCTTTGAAGGTGTTTGAGGTCTTGGGATTGAGGCTGGGGACAAGCTCTTCTCTCTTGCAAGTAAGTTAATTATTGTTTTGGGCATAATATTGGTGCATGAATCTTTCCATCTTCATGGCATCAAAAAGGTTTTAAGGAACATAACAATTGTATTGTACCAAGTCTCTCTTTATGGGAGAACATATAATACAAGAGACTTTTCGAGGGGGGACCGGCTCCAAGTAAATTTGGTCCTCAATTGTCATCAATTTCTCTATTTCTCTCTCTTTTACAAGTATTGTTCATGCCATTATAACTAGGTGTAATGTTTGTGTTGCTATCCTCAATCAAGCTCTGTCGCTCTCTCTCTCTCTCTCTCTCTCTCTCTCTCTCTCTCTCTCTCTCTTCATTAGGAATTATTTTAAGGAAATGCTCACTACTATCACTTTAATTCTGCTACAATCAATTTTATTAGATTAATTCCGATACACGTTCGGAGGCCCATGTCCATGCCATCGTGCACACGTGAAAGGGAGTTATATTAATTCAAAACTCTTTGAAAACACATGCTCACTAAAAATGGAATAGTGATAGATTAGACTAAAGCTAAATTTGACAAGTGAAAAAAAAGACTAAAGAAATAATTTTAAAAACATTCTCTATGAAAAACAACTAAACAGAGAAATAATTAAAAAGCCTAAAAATAATACTGAAGTGAGCCTGTAATAGAGAGGTGTTTGAATAGTGTATTGTCATGCAACCTCAAATTCTTTTTGAACGTTTATCAAATTCAAAATGTGATAATATCAACGATAGCAGACACAATAATATCCGCAATAACATGTGCATGGTAATATTTGACACTCTTAAAAAAGCAACAGAGCAAGGTATGCCACGTTTTTGGCAGTATACCTTGTTCTTTTCTTCATCAAGCCATCACACCTACAACAACAAACTTCTTCCCTCTCTCCCTCTCAAAGATCACTCACCCCCCCCCCCCCCCCCCCCCCACCTCTCTCTCTCTCTCTCTCTCTCTCTCTCTCTCTCTCTCTCTCTCTCTCTCTCTCTCTCTCTCTCTCTCTCTCTCCCCCCCCTCTCTCCTTCACACACACACAAACCCTCTTTGGAGGAGAACCCTAAATAGAGGATCGTTGGAGCTCGATCGCACCCCTATTTTTACACACACACACACACACAAACACACATGTTTACCTATAAAATAATTTGATTATATATATAGAAACAAAAAAAATCATGTATTTTTATACATAAATCCCTTGTGGTAATACTTTTTGGAAAAGGAATTAGTGAAAAAAAGGGGGTTTAACCTTCTTCCTCCCAAACACCACATGGGAACCCACCCCTTGAGGGATGTTTTAAGGTAGCTACTTTCATTACTCTAAACCTCACGCCCGCTGGCTCTGTATGTCTCACTTAGCTACACTACAATGCGTATGATACCCCCTACACGGGGTCTCTCTCCCTCTCAAATCATTGTATGTAAGTAGGAGTGGCCATAGAGGTGTATTGGGAAGCAATAGTTATTGAGTACTTGATCGTGTGGGCGTCTTCACCTTGAACTTTCTCGGAGGTGCTATATAAGGTGAGGGTGCTCTAGCCCCTCACTTAGTATATGGGTTTATTTTCTTCTGCGTGTGTTTTTCAAGGAGAGGTGTGAGGGATTTTTTGATACTAAGAAGCTATGGAAGTTGTTGTGATACTATCTCAAGTTGGTACTCACCTTGATATCTTGATGAGATACGTTAATGTTTTTTCTGATAAAACAAGCAATTACCAACTAATGGTACCTGGTCTTTTTCCTTTGATTTTTTATGCAGCTGCATAACAAGGCAATTAAAGATGGCTTTAAAAACATTGACGATCATACTCAGTACGGTTTGGTTTTTTGGCCATTATCGGGGAATTAGTTTCTACCTTTTTTAGCTTGTACACTGCCAATAAATCATTTTTTTATAAAGGTATTTTTTATAAACCATATAAATGGTGCTTGATGTGGAAAATTTTGCACAAGAAAATGGGGAATCTTATACAAGATAGTCACTTGACTGGCCTAGTGTCAGGGCTATTCATCACTTTATCAAATACATAAAAAAATTTGCATACTACAGCGTAGTGTGAAGGGGCTTGGTTCCTTTTGAGCAAAAGGTTGGTGTTTTTTTGAACAACATCTGTAACTCATTTTAGATGGTATGGTAAATAATGCACAACCAATATAGTGGTGCTTTAATGTGGGAATACTCGGGTAGTGAGAAATGGGGCACTTTATACTTGATACTGTCGTTTTTCCGACCTAGAGTCGAGGCTATTGAGACTCTGTATCAGATGCATGGTAATTTTTGCATAGGTATGGTAAATAATGCACAACCAATATAGTGGTGCTTTAATGTGGCAATACTCAGACAATGAAAAATGGGGGACCTTATACTTGATACTGTCATTTTTCTGGCCTAGAATCGGGGCTATTGAGACTTAGTGCGTTTTATTTGTGAGCTTTCAATTTTGAGCTTTTGCAATCAAACCCAATTTTGCGAGCTTTTTAATTTTAGATTTATAGTCTTTTCTAACGACACAAAAAATTAATCCAAAACAAAGACATCAGAATATTATACACGACAAAAAAGATCTATAATCTCACAAAAATTGGCTTAAGATTTTGAGTCTCTTTTAACGATACACACCAAAAACATGTACAAGATTCCAAAAGCCCTACCATTCCAAAACATTTCCTCATGCAATTGGCTGGCATCCTTCGTAAAGCCCACTCTTCGCGGGCAACTTGTACCTCTTGAATACACCTTGTTGAATTCTCCCCGGGCTGCACTAGAATGCTATCTCCCACTTCACTGTCAGTGACAACATATACTTCTTCATTATCCTCTCTATCAAAATGTATACTCCGTGGTCTCCCTCTAGTTTTTCATTGTCTTGCTTCCATTACATATCCAGGTTTATGTGAGCTTGTACCGATTGCACATGTTTTCTTCTTCCGTTGTATTGTCTCTTTGTCACCTTCCATCACAGGCTCCTCATACAAAGGACTACCAGCAACCAAGCCTTTTAATGTTCTCGTAAAATGATTTGGATTTTGAGATTCTGTGCATTTGGAACTGGCCATCATTGCTTCTATGGAAGGGCCCGTTCCGATGTATCTGCCTGTGGTGTATCCCAATCTTTTTGCACATTGAATAAATGCATTCAAAACATCACTGACACATGCATCATAAAGTGAGATTTTACCTTTACCACCTTCACCTGCCAGCCAACTAGCATGGATGCTCTCTGACAAGTTTATACTTGGAATTTGAGCTCTCTCCCATGGACTCTTACTGACCTATAAATACAAAACAATTAAAACCATATAAATGTAAATCTTTGTTTTCAATTATTTAATAAGAACCAAAAAAATGATTGATACACCATTGTCTCAATGCTTCCCCAATGGGCAATCCATTTTGTGGAAGCTATACGAGAGGCCTCATTTGTAGTCTTTGCTAAGCGCCATGCTTCACACATTTCAATGTGATGCATTTTTCTATCTGTAGTGACATGTTTTTTTGCATGTTTGTGTAGACTCTGCTCCCAATGGAAAAGACACGAGCGCTCCCTTCCCTCCATTACATTATTCCATCCACCATTGTATACAACTCGTATTGCCAGCCAATTAACCCCAGCTTCATCAGACATAAATCCAACAAAGTCTGCTGGTTCATGCCCACACCTCTCCATAACTGTGTTTAAATTTCTCCAAAACAAGATTTGTGTTTCTTCGTCTTCTTCTTTATGTTCACATATTGCAATCACTTGCAATGCTCGCATGTTGTACACATAGAACAAATAAGTAATAACAAGTGTCTTATATCAAACATGCTATCTAACATATTTTTATAAATTCACTTACCCAGGATCATAAACCGAGCAGGACATAGTTGCCCATCCTTCAATTTGATGAGTATGATCAAAGTGCACCCAAGCACTACTCAAATATCCTATCCCTCCTCGCCTCATTCTATTGACTAGTTCAACTCCAAAAGCAAGTCCTTTTGTGGACATTTTGAATACATAACATTTGTCGTTAGGTCCACCTTGGCCTGGAAAACGACTTCCATGAAAGAATGGAAAAACACACCGTTTCTATAGCAATAGTATATTGTCGTATCCATCACCAAAAACCTGACCCTGTTTAGCTTTCTCATTTGACAAAATACTTTTCAATCCCCTATTTTGAACAAGGGGCATCATTTCCTCAAGAAAATGGTTAAGCTCTACATCAGTGGCTTCTAAATCATCTTCTTTAGTCAATGATTGAAATAGCATTTGACGAGAAACTAACATCTGTACTTTTCTAGGACCCCCCTTCTCAATCTTTAAAATTGTCTTAACAAGATTGCGCACTTTTTCAAGAGCTACCCTTCTAGTACCTGGCTGTACATTGTGGTCATGCACTCCCAGATGGATCACCAAACGTGTTATTGTTCTTTCCTTTGGCATCACATAATAGATCATACACGTGAAAACATTTGAAAGTGACCGTTCTGTCACAATAGTGGCAGGTTATTTTAGATTTACCTTCGTTAGAAGGATAGCCCATGCTGATTTGTCTGTCCAGATGTCCATGAAAGAAGGCCTCATTGTATTTCCTTTCACCAAGGTAAAAAAGGCATGTCACTCTGCAACATTGAAGGCCTCCAAGACAATAACTCAAACGCAGAGTGCAATCTATGGCCATGTTGATCAATGCTGGGCGAGACCAAAGGTGATCGTCGTACTTCTGCTCCATACCGAGCATCCTTTTATTGTTGTGAATTGGAGGAAGCTCGAAACAAACATTTCCATTATCAGAATTTGGGAGCTCGTCAACCTTTTTGGGAGTTCCACAAATCTCTAAAAGTTTAGACAACCTGCACGATTTACCTTTGTCTTTCATCCATGAAATGATGGATATGTCCTTTGAATACTCCCGCATTGTATGCTCCACCCCATCTTGTGTGTCTTGAAAGGGTCCTGGTGACCTGGTTAGTTCCATTGTCTCCAAAACAACTGTGTCTGTACCTTCATCAATATCAACATTTAAATGTGATGGAGTCGATCTTTTGTTACATGGTGTAGTGAACATGGAAGAATCACCGACTTCTTCATTTGTTTCTAAACTGTCAGCCACATACACATATCCATCTGAATGAAGAATGTGGTAATCTGAGGACAGAGAATGGTCAAGAAGGTAATGCTTTTGATCTTCATGATCCCATCTAGGCAACACATTGACCTTAGACTCAGAGCTCCCTGTCTAAACGACTGCTTGCAAGCCTTCAAACTGAATAGAAGGATGCAATAGGCTTTGAAGAAAATATTCACTAAGTAGAAGCTCTCCATTTCGTAATGAGACTCTATAATCTATATGAACACCATTAATCGTCCATGAAAGCATTGCTGTAGTTGTAGCTCTCATGTTTGAGACAAACAGGGAGGAATAAAGAGAAGGAAGAGAATGTGCATAAGGTACAAAGAAAGTGTAAAACATTGCAACTGCAAAAAGTTATTGCTATGTTCATTGAAAAGCATTCTAAATTTAATTCATTCATTGAAATCTGTTCTAAATAGATTTGGAATATTCACTCTTTGAGATATGCACAGCCATTAAGATACATTTGAATCAGCATGTTGTCAAATCCATTTGTTCACCTATCGAGCTTTCAAAATCTCCCCAAATACGCGCATATTAAAAAAATGAACATAGGAGTTATAAAATATACGATGTTTTAAAAAGTATAGAGTATAGTTTTTTATATTCCCAATTAAGCGCTTTAAAATTAAAATGGACATAGTATAGTATATATAGAATATATGGTATTTAAGTATATAGTATATATAGTTACATTACATTATACTAGTACCAGTACCGGGCTAGTCCTGTCCAGTAACAGTACAATACCAGTCCAGTCTAGTACTAATCAAGTCCAGTCTAGTAGCAGTCTAGTCTAGTCCAGTACTAGTCCAGTCCAGTACAACAGTCCAGTACAATACGAGTCCAGTCCAGTACCAGTCAAGTCCAGTGTAGTGCAGTCCAGTACCAGTCAAGTCCAATCCAGTACTAGTCAAGTACCAATCAAGTCCAGTCCAGTAGCAGTACAGCACCAGTCTAGTCCAGTACCAATCAAGTCCAGTCTAGTAGCAGTCTAGTCTAGTCCAGTACTAGTCCAATCCAATACTAGTCAAGTCCAATCTAGTACTAGTCCACCCAGTACCAGTCAAGTCCAGTCGAGTCCAATATCAGTCTAGTCCAGTACCAATGAAGTCCAATCTAGTAGTAGTCCGATCCAATCTAGTCCACTACTAGACCAATCAAGTACTAGTCCACCCAATACCAGTATAGTCCAGTCCAGTAGCTGTACTGTACCATTCAATATCAGTTCAGTACCAGTATCAGTCCAATCCAGTACTAGTCCAGTCCAGTATCAGTCAAGTCTAGTCCAGTATAGTACTAGTACCAGCTCGAGTACTAGTACTAGTACAGTCCAGTATTAGTACAAGTACTGGATAAGTCCAGTCCAAGAGAAGTACCAGTCCAGGATAAGTCCATAGCACTACCAGTACCAGTCCAGTCCAGGATAATCCAGTCCAGTACCAGTCCGAATCCAGGATAAGTTCAGTCTAGTACTAGTCCAGTCTAGTCGAGGATAAGTTCAGTCCAATACCAGTAGCACTACAGTACGTTATCTAGTATATATAGATTATATAGTATATAATGTTATACTTATACTAAAAAGTATATAATAAATAGACTATATAGTATATAGAGTATATTTTATATATATATATATATATATATATATTGTGATTATACATATATTGTACATAATACAGAGTATAATAATGTTATATAATATTTATCGTTCATTTCACCATTTTCCACAGTCTAGGACTTTATTCTAATCGTTTCCATGAAGTTTCATATTTTGGCCCGGGACACCTGTTGGGAGCTAGTTTCAAGGATGCTAAGGTCAAAATTTGGAAAAGTTTTGTGTGTAGGAATTGTAGTCCCAATACGAGGAAAAATATTTCTTCTTTGAGTTTTTCAGATTCCTTCATTTTGATGCTCGTTTCAGCCCGTAGATTAGGAAAAAAGTGAGAAAATGTTGTTTTGCGCTGTTTTTGTAGAAATTGTGAACTTGCAGGTGAATTTTCAGCCAAACTGAGCTGGATATGAATCTTTTGTATCACACAACTGTCAAAGAGATCGACGAGGCAAACAAATTCATGTGAGTCGGCCCCGGGCAAATTCTGTACCGTTTGGGAGTTACGTCTCGCAAAAAATGGCCAAGAATCGTGGAAAATGGCTCACTGAAAAAAAGAAACTCAGTTGTGGCCGCTTTGCTTAACAGTAGAAAGAGGTCAAAAATAGTGAATGTCAAAGATTAGGTTTGAAGCATTACTACTTCGGGAACCAATCGTCTCCCTGCTCGAGCTAACATAGTCCAGTACCATCGTTCGCGCATCATGTTGGTGCCTCCTCTCTCTCTCTCTCTCTCTCTCTCTCTCTCTCTCTCTCTCTCTCTCTCTCTCTCTCTCTCTCTCTCTCTCTCTCTCTCTCTCTCTCTCACACACACACACACACACACACACACACACACACACACACACACACACACACACACACTATTGTCGTTGCAGTGTCCGAAGCTAGACCACAAAGAACCGTTCAACGCGGAAAAAAAGGGGGGCGCAGAGCCGGCCTATCATCCGCGCACGCGCGGATGATGGGCGGGCTCTGCGCCCCCCTTTTCTTCCGCATTGAACGGTTCTCTGTGGTCTATCTTCTTGCGATGAGACTGGCTTTCTTCAAGTTCTGATTAAAAACGATTTTGGTGTTCATAACAAATCTATCTGTTAAATTGTATGCTTAAATCAGAAATTGCCAAAAAAAAGGGGGGGAGGGCAGAGCTCCCCCATCATCCGCGCATGGGCGGATGATGGGGGAGCTCTGCCCTCCCCCCTTTTTTTGGCAATTTCTGATTTAAGCATACAATTTAACAAATAGATGTCATTAAATTTTGGGATTAACTCCACAAAATTAATGAAAATAGCACAAAGCTCACCAAATCTACAAAAAAAGAGGGAGGCAGAGCTCCCCGTTTGTCTGTTGATTTGGTGAGCTTTGTCAACGGTATTGTAGGAAAAATGCTTTTGCTTGAGGTTCTTGAAATAAAACCTAAATTATTTGATATATATTTGTTCAATAAACACATAAAAAACGCAAAAAAAGGGGAGACAGAGAAACCCAATCATCCGCGCGCGCGGATGATTGGGGAGCTCTACCTCCCCCTTTTTTTGTAGATTTGGTGAGCTTTGTCATTGGTCTTGCTGGGAATAGTCTTTTGACTAAGGTTTTTGAAATGTTTTTTCCCCATAGATAGTATATATATATATATATAGTATAGAGTATAGTTTTTTATATAGTATAGATAAAAATTAATGAAAATAGCACAAAGCTCACCAAATCTAAAAAAAAGAGGGAGGCAGAGCTCCCCCATCATCCACGCCCGCGCGGATGATAGGGGAGCTCTGTCTCCCCCTTTTTTTGTCGATTTGGTGAGCTTTGTCAACGGTATTGTAGGAAAAATGCTTTTGCTTGAGGTTATTGAAATAAAACCTAAATTATTTGATATATATTTTCAAAAACGCAAAAAAAAGGGGAGATAGAGCAACCCCATCATCCGCACGCGCGGATGATTGGGGAGCTCTACCTCCCCCTTTTTTTGTAGATTTGGTTAGCTTTGTCAATGGTGTTGCTGTAAATAGTCTTTTGATTAAGGTTTTGAAATGTTTTTTCTCCATCATCTGTGTCGACAAAAAAAGGGGAGGCAGAGCTCCCCCATCATCCGCGCGCACGCACATGATGGGGAAGCTCTGCCTCCCCCTTTTTTGCATTTTTTATGTGGTCTTATATAAACTAAAAACTATATTATATGTGTTGTGTAGATAATGGCACCAAAGAGGGATATCAAGAAAAGAAAAACTCCAGTCTCTCCTTTTAATTAGCAACCATCAAGTGAGCATGAAGCTTAGGTCCGGTTGTATACCAAAGGGAGCTATCGATCAGGAGGCATCATCACAAGTCTGACATTTGGACACCCCACCAAATAAAAAGAACATGATTCTCAAAAGGTGTGTTTTTATTGATGATGAGGCTCAAGTTGATGTAGACTCCAACAACATCGAAGATGACGTAGAGATCACAGGTAAATTATGAGTGTATGCTATAATTTTATGTCAATACGTAGTTTATATTATAAATTTTTCAATGGTGGATTGTTAAATTTGATGGACGTTTTTTTGTTTGGAAAGTTTGGTAATTAATAACCATGTGGGAGAGTAAGAAAGGGTGAACCATTTTTTATATACATACCATTGACAGTTGCAGGGAGAAAATATTCAGTATTGTTTTTGTTTATGTTGGAGAAAAGGTCCTTAAATTTCATGTGAGAGCCCTATATAGGGTGTGCGGTTTTTTTTTGGGATGAGGAGAATAAGCATTCCAAACACCTAGGCAAGAAAATTTTGCTTGGCTTGATGAAAGATGTTCTAAGTCAGTTTTATGTACAGAAGAAGACATTGCCTCCTCCGGTTCCACTTTGTCGACTCATGGTGCATGAGGCTATTAGGTTTGCTAGAGATGATGTTGAATGGCTCATTTCGTCATTTGATTCTACTGGGTATTTAGAAACTATGGGGCATTTCCTTGTGTCCGTTGGGGATTCTAGAGGAGATATCATTCCCGTGACCGCAGCAGATGTGGAGGAATGGGGACCACTTTGGCGGGAAAGAAATGCTGAGTTTGAGAGATCACTTGGTAGAGAATGGCAGGAGATCAAAGGAAAAAAGTTTCTGGTATGGGATGGAAACCATAGGCTAAAAACATGGTGGAAGAGAATCAAAGATAGTAAGATCTTTCACCTTTTTCACTCTTTTGTTGTAAAGCTTTGTTTTTACAAATGATGATTTTTTTTTGTGTGATAGAGTACTCGGAAAATGGTCAATACCATGTTAGTGTTCATTGCCAATTCCTTGAGTTGTCCAAAGAAAAAGAAGCAGAGTACTCGGACAATGGTCAATACCATGTTAGTGTTCATTGCCAATTCCTTGAGTTGTCCAGAGAAAAAGAAGCAGAGTTGTTTCTTGCACTTGACACTTCCAATGCGTAAGTTTTTTAATTGCATGTTGACTCTCATTTTTTTGCAAGCAATGCTTGTGTTCAACTCTTTGTTTTCAATTTTTCTACACCATTTCCAGGGCACATGTCATGCCAAACATCACTCGTAAAGTTTATATGTTTCAAAGATTTGGCATGGCAAATAAAGATTCAATCCTTCAAAAATTGACACCTGATATGAGAGAATGTAGATGACTGTGGAGGCAAGGTATTACCATGGTGCTGCACCATGGTACAACACTCCATGTGGATTGATATCTCAACTTGTGTGGAAGGTGATACCTACTCTACATGTTGGGTATTTAATGTAAATTTTATTATGGTTTCAATACAGTGTTTTGTATTACGATGAGTTCATTGCATTTATGTCCAAAGAAAGAGCAAAGCTAGATGCACTTGGACTAAATGATGTTGAGAAGAAGAAGAGACTGGACAAGGCCACAAAGGTAGAAGAGGAATGGTTGAAAGATAGGGGCTACAAGTACTTGTCAATTGCCAATCGCCAATCCTCTTAATGGTGATGAGTTCTTCAAGTTGCTTTTTAGCATTAAATGAGATGAACCTGGAATGTTAAAGATCACTAGAGATAAGCTCTATTGTTTGACAAGCTCTAAAATCACTCTTGAGAGGTATTGAAGATATTAGTTTCTCATTTTTAATTGTACTCATTCCATTTTGTTTTTCTATATGATTAAGTGATATGTTGTTCTTATTGCTTGTAGAAAGAAGATAATTTTGCACCTCATGAGACTTACGAAGTCTAAGGATCCACAATATCTTCATTTTGGTGATTATAAGCTTTTTAGAAGTTACATGAAAAAGGAGACTTATTGGACTCACTTGCATGGGGAGGCTACACTTATGATTGAAAGGATGCAAGTAGAAGGTCCACAACTTCCTAATTCTTTTGACTTATTCTACAAGGTGAGCATGAAGAATCATATTTTGCAGGTAGACGTTTGACCATTGTTTTAAAGAGAATATAGAAATGTTTTAATTTACACAAGATCAAGTAAAGTGTGCTTTTTGATTGTTACTATGTATGTAGGATTTTATTTATCTAATGGATGCGGTGAAGTCTTCCGACTCTAGCGAGAAGATGCCGTGTGTTGTCGGCTAAGAGAGTGATTTACAGGTTTGCATCTTCCACTTGCACTCTTTACAAAAAAAGAGCATTTCATTTTTTTGCCATGGTTTGGTGACAGTGGGTCATTTTGAGAATGATGAAATATCATTTTGTGTTTACAAAAAAATCCTTAAATTCCCTGTGGAAGCCCGATATGGGGTGGATGTTTTAAGACATATACATCCTCAAAATAAAAGATCCACTAGTGTTAAGATACTTACTCTTACGTAATTCAAACATTTAAATCCCTTGTGGGAGCCCAAGATAGGGTTTATGGTTTATTTTGAAAAAGTATTCTCCATACAAAGGAGACTCTGGCATTTTTTTTTTGGATACATGACATTTATTATACCATTGCGTTTATATGCTTTTCAAAGTGGATGATGCTCTAAAAATTGTGTAGATGGGTTATGCAATGCGTTGAGGCGTAGGAATTTAATGAAGCCCCATTATTCACTAGAGAGTGGATTGATGTACGTGATGAGAATACAATGATCTCTCCCTCTTTGTCTGACAGGAATCTGACAACATGGGAAGCCAAGGTTTGTCCTTGGTGGTTGGATTATCCACTAGGAGTTATTCCAAAGCAAGAGTTTGAATTACGTAAGAGTAAGTATCTTAACACTAGTGGCTCTTTTATTTTGAGGATGTATATGTCTTACTTTAGTACTAATTTATGTGATATTGTGCTATATGGTTGTTGAGTGAAGGGTTTCAAAATGAGAGTGATGAGTACTTACAGGAGACACAAGAAGAGTCTCTCCTTCCCGTTTCTCAAGGAGTTACTCAAAACACCATTTAGAGTGGCTCTCAAGGTACTCCACTAGTAAGCAATGTACTCAAGAAGGGTAAAGGGAAAATGGAGCCTCCAAGTACATCAAGGAAATCCACTCCTTCTTCAATGCCTCCCATTGTGCAATCTACAGAGCCCGGAATGTCCTCTTTGGGAATCACTATACCCCATATGGCACCCTCTTCTAATGCCCACTACATCCTCATTGGTGCACACTACTTCGTTTGTTGCAGAGTCTACACTTGGGCGAGAGGCTTGGGAGAGAAGGCCGATCACACGATCTGTTAGTAAGTTTAAGAAAATTGTTAGCATATCTGTCTTCCATATTTCCTAATTCAAAGCTAATTTGGATAATGCTTGCAGGGTTCCATTACCAAACTATTGTAGATGTTTTGCTTGTGGATGTATCACAAATTGATAAGTTTACCCTTGATAGGTAGATTTTCATATTGCTTACTTATTTGCATTTTCTTCTTGCATTGTTCTATGATTTTGAACATAATTCATGTTTGGTTTTCTTATAGCATCAACAAATTTCTTGCGACACAGAATACAAATCTATATAGCAAGGATGGTGTGCCATGTCGTGAGGTTGCTAGGCTTATCTTTGCAGATTTTCCTACAAGTTTGCTTGTGGATGGTATAGGACCAATCCCATTGGGTAAGTAACTTTTCTTTGGACTAGTACCTACAACTAACTATGGTTGTATGCATACATGTCATCTTTCACTTTTGTAGAGGGCATGAGTGTTCCCAAGTGGAATACATTTTCCAGGGGTCTAGTGATAGGGTGCATGGATGTTGCTCGTGATTTTTTGGCCCATGAGGGGTTTTTAGTCACCATGTGCATGGCCGAGCATATTGGAGATTTTATTGCAAATGCAACTAGGGTAGGACTTGTGCTCTTACGTACATGGACTCTCATGTGTAATAAGAAGGCATATCGGCATCCACTCACTAGAGAGGCGGTGAGATAACAAACTTAGTTTCATAGTTTAATTTCCTAACTAAAAACATTGTACCTATGCCATTCATTCTTTGAGTTTTTTATTCATGCAGGTACTTGATCTTACCGTGTGTCTTTGGTATCGTATTGGCCATCCTGTGCCACACTATGATAGAGAGGCAGGGGAGAAAATTGTCGAGAGATTGTTTCCACCAGATTGTAGCTACATGATAGATGATGTAGTCTTCCCCATTGAGATTGATGGTGTTATTCTTAGAGGTGGGGCAGAGCGGTCTTCTTTGTTCTTTCGATAAGACTAGTCCAAAGTATGATACTAGTGAATGTTATGGTATATATGTGTTTGCATTCGGTTTCTAATTTATTTTTTATACGGTCAAGTGGTTGCTGGCAACATCTACTAAGCCTCATGACTATGTTTTGGACTTGTTTGCAGGGTGTGGTGGTTTGGGCCGAGCTTCTCCGGAAGATATGAGGCATTGCATGTGTCTAGAGCTAGATGATGTGCTCTATGAAAGATGTTTGACCGATATTGCATGTGGACCTATGAAATGTTGATTGCGGATGCACATTTGGTTGAGGAAACTCTATTCTGACAGTACACATCTTCATGTTTTGATTTATGTTTTTATGTACATGGCAGCCATATGACATTGATATGGAATTTTGGTATGCTCCATACATTTCATTTGGATATTTCATTTGTGTTTGTTTGGTACATGACGGCCACATGATGTGGAGATGACTTTGATTGGAGCTTTCTTTTGTAGTTAAATTATGTTGACACCATTGGCTTGTGTGTTGATTTTTGTGAAATAACAAAATCATTAAAGTGATGGAAATAAGAGTTTATGTGAAAGAAATCCCATGTGGGAGCCCACGTTTTCAGTACAGCCTCAAAAATACATACAAATGGTTCTTTTTATAAAGTTTCATTTTGCATAAGCATAGACATGCTTCCATATTTCTTAAAAGTGTTTGGTAGGTGAAGGATTGTACTGTAAGGTTTTGAGTTTTTCCACTATACAATGATATTTAAAGATATCATTGGTGTAAAATTTGGGTTTAAAAGCTCGAAAAAACAGTTCCAATTGTAAAATCTCGAAACTGAAAGCTCGCAAAACTAAAACCCCCATTGAGACTCTGTATCAGATGCATGGTAATTTTTGCATACTTATAGTGTGAAGGGGTTTGGTTTCTTTTGAGCAAAAGGTTGGGTTTTTTTTTCCAGATGGAAAAACACCCGTAACTCATTTTGGACAGTATGGTAACCAATGCACAACCAGTATAGTGGTGCTTTAATGTGGCAATACTCGGACATTGCAAAATGGGGGACCTTATACTTGATACTATCATTTTTTTGGCCTAGAGTCAAGGCTGTTGAGACTTTGTATCAGATGCATGTAAATTTTTGCATACTACTACGTAGTGTAAAGGGGTTTTTCCTCCCTCATGCCATATTTTTTATTGCTACACTTACAAAGGATCCGCGTAGTAAGTTATATTGACAGTACTGGTAACATATATGGGTTTTTTCTCCTTACTAATCTTCTTAACTTGGGCTACACTTACAATGGATCCTGCGTAGTAATCTATATCGCATGAAGTTGACAATACTGGTAACATATATGGGTTTTTTCTCCTTACTAATCTTCTTAAATTAGGGCTCTTTTAGTGGGTTTTTTTTCATACAAACTCTGGTAGGATGATACTTGTAAATGAATATGAGATTGTTGAGTCAGCTTGACAAAAGTTGAGATGTTTTTTTTGAAAAGTATCTAGAGTTGGTATTGAGAAACACTTTATGGCTTCATGATAATTAGTTAAGCTAGTGAAATCGGAGCCTGACAAAATTGGCAAAGATGTTTTGGTATCTAGGCCATGACTGAATGGTTTCAATTTTCTTGGGGTCTACATGTATTCCCTTACCCAATACAGTGTCCCAAATATTCAATTTTAGATTGGAAAAAAGAACTCTTTTCAAGATTCAAGTACAATTGATTTTGTGCAAGCAGATCAAAGACACGTGTTAAGTGCTCTTTATGCTCTTCGTCAAATTTAGTGATACTAGAATGTCATCAAAAAATACAATCACAAAATCTTGATGGTCAATGAAAATTTATTCATCATGCGTGTGAATGTGGCTGGTGCATTTGTCAAATCAAATGACATGACAAGAAATTGATAGTGTCCAGTTTGTGTTCTGAAAGCAGTTTTGTGGACATCATGTTCAAACATTTTGACTTGGTGATACCCTTATTGGAGGTCAATTTTTCTAAAGATGTTTGCCCCTTTCAATTTTTCTAACATATCATCCACTCTAGGAATAGGAAACCTATTCTTGATGGTGATCTTGTTTAAAGACCTGTAGTCGATACACATACAAAAGGTTCCATTTTTCTTCTTGACAAGAAGTACTTGAGCTCCATATGGTGAGCTACTAGGTCAGATTAGGCCTCTGTCAAGAAAATCAGTAATTTGAGTTTGTATCTCCCTGTGTGCAGTTGGATTTACGCAATAAGGTGCTCTACAAGGAGGTTCACTACCTGGTATAACATCTATTTTGTGATCTTCTAGGCGTGATGGTTGAATTCCAGGTGGCAAATCATGCATGAAACAATCTTCAAATTGTGAAAAAAATTCATTGTGTGTAGATTTGCGTGAAGTTTGAGTATCAACTAGAAATGTTTTCCCCTGTTTTCCAATTGCTCTTTTGGCTTGAGTGTGAGTGAGGAGTGGAAATTTTTGATGTGCTAGTGTTGCTTGGATGGAGAAGTTTTTATTATTATGAGTGAGAGACATACTAGTGTTTTATAATTAATCAACGGATCAAATTCATGACGAAATAGCATTCCCAAAATCATATCAAGACCATGCAATGGTGCTACCAAAAATGTATGTGCTTATGTAAATTCACCAATGCAAACTTCAATAGTGACTTGGGTTTTGAAATTAAAATATTCTTATTATGAATAGTTTTGACTTTGTGAGGTGATGAGATTTGAGAGAGAGATAGAGTTGTTGTGCCAAGTGTGTAGAAATGAAATCATGGCTACTACCATAACTAGTAGAATTGTGACACTTTCACCCTTAACACTGCCTTGCACTTTAAACAAAGTGTGGGGAGATATAGGAGTACCTGGAGATTGGTTGTAACCGTTATCATACTCAAGATCATATCCCTCACCGTAATTAGCTTCCACTTCATTGTCATCGGGATTAGCATCTTCGATGAGGTTAAGATTAGTACTGTTGGGGTGGTTGTTACTGAGGAGTTTTTGGCTTGGTTTTTAGTTGACTCCATTGGAGTGGCCATTGGATTGACCATTGCCCTTAGAAAAACCATTTGGACACTTATCTGCATAGTGACATACTGAAAGCATTTAAAACACTTCACCTTTTTGTTACCATTAGAGTTTGGAGCAGGACGTTGGTTGAAATAATTTTGGTTGCCTCGTTGTTGCGTATTGTTGTTGTTGCTGCTTTGAGGTTAAGCAGTTGTAAGAGAATTGTCAAATCTGCATCTCTTGAAAAAGGTACAAAGTTAGTGTTAGCAGTTTAATCATGTGAGAGGATTGTCCACCTTTCTTCTTCTCTATATTGAGACCCAAATTAATAGCCTTTGACAGAGAATCCGGTTCGAACATATCTAATTCAACACCAATTTGTAGTGCCAAGTCTGATATGTACTTACGCTTCAATTTCCTGCGACTAACATGTTCAATAGATTGCAATTGAATTAAACAGTTCCAAAAACGATGAGTGTAACCGTGTACATCTTCATTTTGACCCCATCGAATTAAATCCGATTGACGTCGTGCTTTAGCTTTGTACTCTGTGGGCAAAAATTGAGATAAAAACACTTTTTTAAATGCATGCCACGTACATGGTCTTTTCCCGTGTTGTTTGGTGGCGTTCAACCACAGTGCAACGCTACTAGTAAGATGATTTGGTGCATACTTTACCATTTCATGTTCGGGGAAGTTTTCATCATGAAAATAGTCATCTAGCTGACTAACCCATGCTAGAGATGTGCTAGCATCTTTAGTGCCATCAAAATGCTTGAAGTGAAGGCTTTTCTAATAATTTTGTTTTGCTTGGGTGCCGGTGCAAATTTTGTGCGTGAAAAATGTGATAATTTATCTTCAAGTTCTTGCCTTTGCATGCGTTCATACGTGAGGGATTGTTGCAAATTGGCAATCTGTTCAACAATTGTGGGTGCTTGTGGAAGATGTGGCATGGTTGCGTGCTCTTTATATATATTTTTTTCTCTTTTGTTTGTTTTTTGTTTTTGTTTTTTGGTCTTTGTTTTTTTAAATAATAATGCTTAAAAGGGCTATATGGAAATATTGACATATGTATTATGCAAAATAAGTTAAAGAGAGTAAAATAAATAACATAAATGAAATGTACTTAGCTGAGAAATCGTGTTGGCGTCAGGTATGCAATGGCGATGCACTAGGAAATTGATAAAAGAGTGAGAGATCAGACGGTTCGTCTACGAGTTGGTTGACTTTTGCAGCATCCAATCCGTATCTCCAAAAATAATGTCAGTACAATCGGAAATTTAAGTTATTGTTCACCGTAAAGGTGAATGGGTAGAAACGGCGGTAGTTGCAATCAATGGAGCATGAGCAAGCTTTGAAGTGGTGTAGCGATTGGTGAGAATGTTGTTGATGAAGGCACAATTTCAGATAAAGCTTTCGTTTGAAGAGGGCAGTCGAAGGCTCGAGGCTAAACTAGCCAACCAAGGAGATTTTAAAGGAATAAGGAATGAATTTGTGGCTTAAATAAGAGCTCAAAGTTTATTTGAGTGGCCGATCACGTGACGGGCTAAGTGAAGTCGCATATCTTTGAATGAAAGGCATCACCTATAGCATATAGGATTATCTCCACTTGCAATAGGTACTGGGGGGGGGCTGTGGTATGACCGTATCCTTAATCAAAGGGTTGAGAATAACAAGCGGTAGGTATCCAATCAACTTAAAGTAAGCATCACTTTTCTTAATAAAGTGTGAAGGCATGCAATCAACATTGCCGACGAACGAGCAGGCAGGGAAAACGACGTGAGCGAGAGAGAAAGTTGTACACAGTACCCTATGTGGACAAATTCAGCCTCTGCAGGCAGAAGGGTATTATGCTCAATTGCCCAGGGTGACTTCATTCGGATGCAATTGCAAAAGTTTTGGTGAAGTGAGACACTGTCCTTCCTCTACACAAGAGGTCATTCCCACAGTGATTTTTTTGACAAACGCTTCTTGACTCCCTTAATTGGCCATAAACCGCTTCTCCCAAGCTCCGCTCCCAAAACTTATCAAGGTCTTCTTGGCCTCTTCTCAACCCCTACTCTCTTTTTCCTTTAGCAAGCCATAATCGGCCTTCTCGAGCTGAGTTGCCAATGTTAATTGACAAAATTATTGAATAATTTTGTTGATTAATTCTTCAATTAATCTTTACTTTGTCATCAAGGAGTTTGGATCCGAATTCATAATTACTAATTCCTCAATTCTTGCTATTCCTTTCCACAATCCACAAGAGTTGACCAATAGATTGAATTGTTAAGCTTGCCATACCGAATTTGGATCGTCGATAAGTAGAAATAATTAGCCAATTTGCCAATTAGTCATCAGGTTAGCCTTGATACTACAACTTGGTGCTGCAATTTTGTAATTGGCTTCTTTAAAGTTTGAATTTGGTGCCAATTTTTTCTCGAACCTGAGACTCTGATACCACTCTTGGGATGAAGAGGGGGAGACCGGTTGCTTAAAAACTATTCAACACATGCTCACAAACATCATCAGAAACATGTCCACCTCTTTTTCTCTGATACCACTTTTGCGATGAAGAGGGGGAGATCAATTGCTTAAAAACTATTCAATACGTGCTCACAAACATCACCATCAACCTGTCCACCTCTTTTCCCAATGTCCATGTGCACACACACACACCTTGACTATGACACACACACATAGAGAAAGTGGAATTGACATGGACAAGATTGTAAGAGTGTGTAAGAGAATATAAGAGATAGAGACTTGATTAGAGAGTACACATCAAATTAAGCGTAGCAGAAGAGAGTAGAGAAGAGAATCGGCAAGAGAAAGGCCTAAATCTAGCCCCAAACTCCATGGCACCTTTCTTGTGGAGTTGGTAATTAATATACTATTTGTGAGTTTAAGGTGCCAAAATTTGAGGCTCCTCTTTTACAACCACTTCACTTTTGTAAATGAGTGAATCTCATTAGTTCTTGCATGACCCATAAGGGGAGTTCCCACTACAATTATTTACAGAGCCATAGTGGCTTATTGGAATGAAAATCTAAAATACCCTGCAAGTATAAAATGGCCAAGAGTTATTGCCTACGCCTCTTCGTCAACTCCCCACATTCCACTTTGCAAATTCATCATCATCAACTTAGTTAGAAAAACAAATAGACAACACATAATTAACCATTATGACAGCTATCCCAATTTTAGCTGACCACTACAACAAGAGAGTGCCGAGTCTCATAACACACTACTAAGGTGGCCATTTCCTCCAATGGATTTGATTCTTGAGGCGATAAGTCCAAGCAATAAGTTTAGGTTTATTTGTAGTTATTTAAAGGTGAGCTTGAGTGTAGCTATCTTTTTGTTATTTGCAAACATGGCCCTCTTACGGTTTTTTGTTCCGTTTACTTAGGTTCCTCACATAGCGATGGATCCAAAGCTACAATGTGCACCCTCTTTGTGAGAGGAGTACCTATGTTCATTGACGCACGGTTTTTTTGGCCACTAAACTCATAGCAACTAGCGACTTATGTTCTTTTACAATATACTAAATCATGAGCGAGTCAGGGAAGGACTCCAAACGACTAGAGTCTTGCACCAACAGCAGCCCCTACCACCGTGCCTTCTAATTGACCCCATCCCCTTCTATTGCACCGATCCACCCCCTTCCATCACATGGATCCACAACATTCCATCATACTCTTGCTTTGCCGAGCCTTGTCAACAATCCATGGATAGTTGATGAACATCTTCTAGCAGTGCATGTAGGCATTCCTCTCAGGGTAGCTAGCATCATGATAGATGGAGTGAGGCTTGTTGTGATGCCTATTTTGGTGGTGAAAGGGGGATTCAATCACTTATTTGAAGCGTGCCACTCCAATTGTAGAGGACAAGAACTGTGATGTACCTATGCCAAAAACACATGGGCACTACTATACGGTCAAGTATGGTGGCGAGCTCAATTTTGGTAGTGTGAAGGGTAGAGCATTTTTGCACTCGACATATAAGAATTGTTTTATGAAGTTCAAAGACCAACATCCCGATAGTGCATGCTATGTTGAGGAGGAATTTCATGCTCACTTTTTGAGCCCCTCCAGTGAGCATTTCTCTATGCAATGGTTGGAGAGGCATATAAAGAAATTTCTAAAATATAAGCAATCAAGTGTATGATGCACTACAACCAATTAGGTCACAAATCCAAAGTGGAGCTATAGTGGTGACAACATGGTTGATGTAGAGTGGGAGTGGTCCATGCAAGAAAAGAGAGATGAAGTGGCAATGGGCTCATCCTACAGACAACAACGCTAAGCACGGTCCAAGAAAACTCCCATGCACTATGGTTTGGGAGGAAAAACAGCCGAGAAAGATAAATATATAAGTAATTTTTGATTGTGCAAGTTTTTTATAGGAGACATTTTAGCTTATGAATATTTTTGGTTAGTTTTAATGTAGAAAAATATCAAGATAGTCAAGTATCGAGAGAGACACATGGAGTTCGATAATTGGCAATGGTTATTGGAAAACAATCATATCTCTCATGACCAATTTGACTTTTCAATTGAATCTCTACAAGCGGCAAGTATAGCTAATAAATATTGTAATAATCATTTTTTGAAACTTATTGATTTATCTAATTTGGTTTTGATTGTAGTGAAGAGCCAGAGAGATCAAAATTATGTACCTTTGGATAAGAACGACAAGGACTTAGATTGATACTTTTTTTGTACTCTTTTACTAGTATACATATGACACAAAAAACCTTTATTTGTACATAAAACTCATTTGGAATTTTGGATTTATTTATAATTAAATATTAGTATTTTTCTTTTGTGCTTCAAATTATGCAGGTAAGGTGTGACATGTAATTTAAAGTATGTTGTTAATTTTAAATTTTATTACTATATTTATTGTACACTTTTCAAAATACAATTGATATGTGATATGTTTATGCAGGTCAAAAATTGCAACAGGAGGGTGCCCAATATCGTAACATCCCTCCCACCAAGGATAGCAACTATCCTCAGTTGCACAACAAAGAATCAACTGGACCGTGAGTGATGGAGTTTTCTAACATCATCAGCATGAGTGGTATTCAATTTTTACAATGAGCTCGACAATGGTATTGGTCTTGGGTAATCATCAGAATGCAAGCTACTACTTCCAAGTTCTTTTGGAATGATAATTTAGATGTCGCAAATCATGTGCAAGTTAGTTTTCTTATTTGGTTGTTTAGTTAAATTTGGAATTTTGAAACTAGGTCCGAGCTCTTATGGACGGGATGCATTGACTTGGGAGCTAGCTTTAAAGGCCTTGGTGGAAATAGGGTCGGCTTCTCATAAAGTCGACTTTCAAAGGTCAAAATTTGAGGTCATAAGGTCATTTTCTATAATATAGTGTGGGATAATCATGGGAGACTAGTAAGCAGGAGTTAGATGGAAAAGAATTGCCTCTTCAATGACTAGGCATGCAATGGGCAGCCAAAAGTGGTAATGACGACCAAAATAACCAAGGTTAGGCGGTCAAAATAAAGCGTAAGTTGGTGGTTGGAAGAAAAATGTGGATGCCATTTGGAATTTGGTGAAGTGCAGCCCTGGTTGGGTAATCAACTGATAAAATTTCTAAATGGGATGACTGGTCAAGGGTGTAATTGGGTGGACATGCCTTTGGGTGGTCAACAGTGTTCAAGAAATATCATTTTTCTAAACATACAAAATTCATTTCCTTGAATTTTCCAAGAGGAAATTTTAGAAAATTAGGTTTATATTTCAGGTTTATACACTATTTTTCTCTATAGTGGGGTAGAATTTCTCCTTTTCCCCAGCTTGCCCTCTACCTGCATTTTTGAAATTGAAAACGACACAATATTAAGCTGAGACACATTTTTCTCAAACACTGGTGGTCGACCATGTATTTGAGGGGGGTGACTGCATACTAAAAGTCTTTGGGAATGAAGGGACAATTGAAAAATGGTTTAAGATGGGGCAGCCAATGGCTTTAGTTGATTTGGATCCACACCCCTTTTTAAGCTTAAAACATAATATTACAACGAGCACTGCATGTCAACATCGAGCACTGTAGCGAATTGCATGTCGTCAGCGAGCACTGCATGTCGACTTGAGGAAGATTGAGGGGGAGTTTGGAAGGATTGGAGGACCACCCACAATTGGCTGGCCACAAACACATCATATGGTGTACCTCAGTCATCCCTTGCAGGTTTAACCAGTGGTGTCCTTGACAGGCTAAGAAGGGATGATGGCTATTAGCCTAACTGCGGCAATGGGCATGTACCTGATGGTAGGAGGTGAATCTGATGATGACATTGAACTTCAAAGACAAGAACCTTTTGCGGCATGGGCGACCACATTCAATGTAGTCCCAATACAGAGCTTTTGTGATGTCGACACCTAACAGAAGATAGAGGGTAACACGTTGACATCATGGTAAGCAAGGGTTGCATACCTTGTTCATTGTGCACTGCATTTCAGGCTCAACATCTACTGAATGATGCCTGGTCAATTATGGGGAGTTTCATGAGCAGTCTCCATCGATTCCTATCAACTCCATGGCCACACTCCAATCACCAACTTTGCTTGAGTGGGTGGTTGCGCAATTGTGTTGTCCTTGCCTTGTGGCACCCCTTTTAATTGATGCAAGCTCTGTTAAGACCAGTTGCAAAATGAATTCTCCCCCTGATTGCTCCCTTGGAGTGGAAACTCCGCCTCGAGTACAAGGCTGCGGTTTGACTTCAAATCTCAAAATTCTTGATTCGCTCTAAATTGTTTGATTGCAGTCGACTTCAATTCTTTTAATAAGCTTTGAAATCTCTCAAAAGGCTCTCAAAGCCATTCTTTACCTTACCCCCGCTTAATATTTCCACTAAAATGATAGCCAAATTCATAAAATCCTTGAGCTTCTTATCATTATTCTTTACCTATGCCAAATTCAGCTCTTAAAATTTCCTTGCAAGGGGCTCTGATGCTGAATTCATTATTACCACTTCTTCTCTTCTTTAACAATCGCTCTTCTAAAACGCCTTCAAATCTTTCTGATGTTGGGTAGGATTGGCTGCCTCTTTAGTTTTTCTTCAAGATCTCCTTCTTCGCTCCTTTCCTTGCTTCACAAATCCAAGGAGATGTAGCAGTTACTTGGAATCAAATGTTGCACATACTTGATATCAATTGTTGTTAAGAGGAATTTATTGGCTAAAATCCCAATTAAGCTTTAATGGGAAATTTGATACTGCTGATGTGAGATTTCCTCTTCGAATTTGAAAATGATTGCTGATTAACTCGAACCAAAAGATTTGATACCATTCTTGGCTGCAAGGGTGGGCTTCCATCCTCGGCCATGAAATTCAACCATTGACCTTACCTGGATGGAGAAGGGAAAAAAAAGAAATGGATGGGAAGATGTTGACATAGAAATAAGGAATGCAGATTTTGAAATATCTACACATTACAGTACACAGATAAGCATAGGAGACAAACTCTGACACAAGAAGGTGACAAAAAGAAACTCCATTTTCCAAGATATAGCTTAAGAGAGGGGAAAGGAAAACATTGAGAGAATCTACACAAGAAAGGCCTAAAATCAAAGCCCCAAACTCCAAGACACCCTTCTTGTGGATTTGGGTATTTAATTTATTATTTGAGTTTTTGGATGCCAAAATTGGAGGCCCCTCTTTTACAGCTAGTCCACTTTAGTACTTGAGTGGAGCACGTCACTTATTGTATGCCCCCTAAGGGTGAGTGCTCACTAGAGCTATTTGCAAGCAGTCATAGTGGCTTATTGAATAAAAAGTCTAAAATACCGTGCAAAGGTAAAATGGCCAAGAGGGTTACTATTTGTCAGCACCTCCTTTTCAACTTCTAGAATTCCAATCTACAAATCATCATCAACTCACTATTAGTAATCAAATAGATAGCACATAATTAATCATTAAGCCAACTATCGCAATTGCAGTTAACCACATACAACAGGAGGGTGCCCAATCTCGTAACACCGTGCATATTGTTGTTGGACCACAACAACGTTCTTTGACGCTTCTATTACTGCTAATACAATATTTTCTATTTCTATTTTTGTTTGTTAATCCACAACAATAGCATCAGTTTTTGACTTTTTCTCTTATAGTGTGAGTCCAAAAAGTGACATTTAAATCACACTCTAATTGTTGACGTCATTCGGAAACAACAGGAAGGGAAAAGATTGCAGGTTTCATGTTTGGTTACGTTCCAAATTGAATGGCACTTGGTAGGAGACTTGAAAACTTTGAAGTGTATGTTAGGGTGTAAGCAAGGTGACATGACCCTCTTTCCATGCATTTAGTGTTGCCACGTTAAATTCTTGGACAACCTTTGAAGGCAAGGGGTGTTAAGGCCAACGGGTGAAAAGGGAAAGGGTAGCAAAGTTGGAGGGAACTTTACAAAAGGTGTGCCTACTCCACAAAAAATAATGGTTTCAAGGTATCCTTAGTTGTGACCAAAATGTATCCTAATCATGACATGGAATATCCAAATCGAGATCCTATTCTATACACATTCCACTGGCAAATGTGCATGTGTGCACCCTTCATGCACATGTAAGAATTCTTTACAAGTTGCTATGGAGCTTGTAGAAAGAAAGGAAGAGTGTGTAAGAGAATTTGAGGCTATCCTATAAAGTATCGGTCTCCATGGTAGTGTAGTTGAGCTAACTATACAAGATCACCCGGCCCAATAAAATATATGTGGGTGGTAGTGAAGCGAGGCATTTGCCTAGTTAGAATGGATGCTTGGTCAGAATGGCCCCCTGCACACCGTAACACACATGGTTTTTTTTTTCCCCTTGGCATTGCTGGGTAACACGACGCCGCATGGACCACGTGCACCTCTTTCCGATTTCTCGAGGCCCTATTTCGGCAAATTTTTCTCTCGACAATAGCCCCCAAGCACCTGGATTGCTTCCTTGTGGTTGGGGATCTTTGTGAAAGTTGTTTTGATCACGCATTCGTTTAATCAAATTTGTATTAAAAAAAGAACAAATTAGAAATTATACACTACAAAATGAAGTAAAAAGACAATACTTGGAAGAGTTGGGATCTTGTAAGAGAAGGAGTGCCATGGATGCTTCTGTCTACTCATTAAGCTCTTCAGCATCTTGATTTGACTCCTCCACAATGGTTACAAGGTCCTTCTTGCTAGCCCTTTCCTTTGATTTCTCCTTGTCCATGCCCTCGAGCAGAAGCAAAGCCAGAACCATGTCCCAAGCTATGGATTGAGTGCCTATACATCCCATGACCAACTATATTTGGTCATCCGCATCCTCTGTCCTGTAATCTAGTTTGGGGAGCCCTTTTAAAAATTTGAAAAGGATAAAACAAAATTTTTAATCGATCGTGTAGATGTGATTGAGGAGTTCCACTAGCAACCACACCATGTTAGATCCCTTAAACATAGTTGCATATTCGGCCATGTGCTCCTCTATGTAATCAAGAAAGATTTGAAAGGCCTCTGCATGCAAGTTGGTTGTGGTTTGCATTTCGATAGGGCCCTCAAACACACTCTATGCAAGCAGTGCATTACACAATATTGCCATGGGTTCGTGCACAAGGAAGATGCCAAGAGAGCTTTTGGATGAGTTAAGGTAGAGGGTTATGCTGGAACATGAAATTGTTCAGCAAAGATGGGAACATTGGCATGACAGAAGAATCAAAGTCAGGGAGTTTCAGAAAGGAGATTTGGTTCTGTTATATCAATCAAAACTAGGCCCTAAAAAACCAAACTTAATGATAGCTTGGGCAGGTCCATATGAAGTTGATTGAAAGATTTATCTAGATTACTATTGCCAGGGCTATATAATGGGGCCAAAATCAAGCTCTATTATTCCAAAGACAAAGAGAATTCCAGGGATAAGGATACTGGTAGTCTAAGAACTGAAGATCAGAAAATTCTAGACTCAGCTATTTTAAGACTTTTTCATGTACATCCACTTCCAGAGCCAATCAAAACATCAGAAAATTCTCAGTACGACAAAACCATGGCAGTACCAGAATCAATAAAGTGTCAAAACCAATGTCAGCTTTGATGGGAAAAAGGGACAATTGGACTATCAGTAGTAATCATTTCAGAGAAGATGGAGAAAATTAGCCAATGCATGTATGCCACGTCATCTTCAATGCATAGACTGTAGGAACGGTAAGTAGTGGAGCTTTGATGGTGCGAACGCGTATAACACTAAGCCGAGTAGGTATTTTCCCTTGTAAGTCTCATGCGCGATGTCACTACAATCATGATGCGTGTTTTTTATGACCCCTCTTAAAACCACAATTTTGGCATTGCCAGTAACCAAAAGGAAGAATCTCCTCTCGACCAAGAAGGCTCTAGTGCATGTATAACAATGTTGGGTATTGCCACAAAGTCATCTTGGTAATGATCATGATTAGCAAGGTAAAATTGTTTCCCAAATGTGACCACCTAAGCTTGCATCGCTAAGGATTACAACAGCGAGTAGAATGATCACAGCAAGAAGTGTGAAGCAATGGAGCAACAAGAGTGAACCTTGCTCACTAGAAGGGTTTTTTGGCACTTAAGGTTTGGCTAAACCTTGTACAAACTCAAGAAATAAAAATAAAATAAGTTTTGGCAGTGGATCTATTACTAGGAAAATGTCCATTTTTGGCAAGGGATTTTGGCATGGTTTTAGCACACGGATGAGCTTTATATGGCAAGGAGCCCTAAACAAAGTTGAAACCCATGGAAAAAGGGAACTTGGAGTTGGTTTCACCTATGGTATAAGTGAAACTTGAAGGGCCAAGTGGTGGGATCCACTATCTAGGTATTTCCTATTATGTAATTGCCATGTGTATATAATATCTACTAGTCTTACAAATAAGATGCCTTAGTGACATCATGCGCCCGTGGGGCCTCTTGAGGTGTCATCACACATGTGATGCATAATGAAGAAGTCCAAAAGGAGCATCATGCATGGTGGGTCACCTCACTTTTGGCTCATGAGGAAAAGAGGGAAATGCCAGGCCAATTTTCTTGAGGGAAATGATTCCCCCACCCCCCAAAGGTCACCCTAGACCCCCCTCCACGCCCTCCCCTTGTCCTCTATCAACAAAATTTGGGCAAAGCAAGTGGGGCCCCATATTGGAGCCATTTGTGGTGGAAAAAATCTTTTTTTTTTTTCATATTCATCACCTAGTCTTTCCCCCTTTCACCCTAGCCACCTTCTTGGTCACATACACACTTAACGTTATTCAAAATTCTATCATTTTCCACTCCTAATCATTCCTCTCAAGATTCCATGGCTGCACTTCATCTTCCTCCTCTTACTAGTGTGTGTATGCACTAGTTAATTACACACACTATCACTAAAATCCTACACATATTGAGGATCCATAATGGATTTCTATTCTCTATTATAACCTCTACCCAATTCCATCAAAATCAGCCACCACAAAAAACCTTAAAACAACTTCATAGCTTTACCCCTCTCCACCCAATGCTCATTCATCCTCACACACATGTATCTATTCCTCTAGGTATGGCCCATTCCTCTCTCCTTTTCACCACAATTTGTGAGATAGGTGCTAGTCATTCCACAACCTCCAAAGAAGAAGTTGAATTGCTGCAAATAATGACTAAGAATCAACCTCTCAAGTGACAAGGTGAAGCTTCAAGGTGAAGACATCAAGAAGGTCAAGGTGGCAGCTCCCAGGGCATCCCAATTTGTTCCCCAATTCAAGCCCTTAATTATAATTTTGAATAATTTTAATGGGGTGAGAGAGGCTATATAAAGAGCCCCCCATCTCAGCCCAAAGGGAGGGGAGCCCCTCTCGATTGTAGCATGCCCTAATAAGGCTCTTTGTGCACCTCTACGCTACCATCATTTTGGCAGGGTGATAGTGCTTACATTCCCATGATTGTAGCTAGCATGCTTGATTTGTGTGGATGCTTTGTGTGTGTAATCACTCCCTTGGTGGAGGTGTGAAGGTTTTCCATTTGATGTCCCCTTAATGAATGAATAATGCTCAAGTTTTTATTTTGTTGTGATGAATACATTTACATTGGCGCGGGTGCATGTAGCAAGTTTTGTTAAGGCTTGATCAAGGCAATTCTAATTATACGTGTTTCATCCTCCTCCCACATCCATTATCAAGCACATTTATTCCCCACTTTCTCTTCTTTCCTTTCTCCCTTGTCCTTCCTCTCTCTGTCACCCTCATACATATATTTGCTCTGCATGCATAATTGCAACCATTCGTACGGTTAGCCAAGAGAGGTTTTCAAAATAGGCACCCCTTCAAACCTCTCACTCCAATAATTCATTCCTTGGATCCTTGTTGGTGGCTCTCTTCCTCTCTCTCTCTCTCTCTCCATTAAGGTTGGTTGAAGGTGTGTGTGAGCACACCTCCTTGTTGGTGGCTCTCTTCCTCTCTCTCTCTCTCTCTCTCTCTCTCTCTCTCTCTCTCTCTCTCTCTCTCTCTCCATTAAGGTTGGTTGAAGGTGTGTGTGAGCACAACTTCTTCTATATGCTCAAGGTGATTCTCTCCCATAAAGATTTTATTCTCAACAATAGAGCGTCAACTCTACTAGCTCTTAGTTGCATCCTAGCTGCATAAAATGGTAGGTGATGCCCCTTCAACACCCCCTCACCATGAGGCATCCAAGTAGTACCTTGGTGTAGATGCCATCGAGTGCACTTTGTGTGCTTCATTTTGGTGCCCCCATTGAAGAGGGCTACATAGACCTTCAGTTCACAAACAATGAAGGTGTGCAATTTTCAACATGGACAAGTGGCATGAGGAGTTTGCAAATTGGAGGACAGAGGAGGAGGAGGCTCTAGAGGCCCTAAAAGCTTTCATCCAGATCTTGTTGCGTGGCTGTAGCTTCATCAACATTCAAGAAGTAAGTCCCTCTCCTTGCCTTGTTCGTGATCGTCGCCAACGAAGAAGAATGAGGAGAAGAGCTTGATTTACCTCTCCTCTTAGCCTATGAATGCTCCAATAACCCCGATGCACACACAATTGAAATTCTCTACATCAATACACACAAAAGTATTATAACGCACATTAAAGGAAGAGAGAGTACTACTAGACCTCTCTTTCCTAAAAAGGTAATTAAGAAAAGGAAGATCACATCCACACCTAAGTGGCCTAAAGCTGCAACACGTGTGTTAAGTATGGAGCCTGATTTACCCTTGTAATTTTCTGTGGTAAAAGCGCACATTTGTAAGGCCCCCATTATGAGGAGAAGCCATCGTGCGTGAAGGAAAATCACTCACCGGAAACCAAAATTTTCATGGACAAGAATCAGGGGCAACTTTAAAGGCCTCAGGGGCGGCGGCCCCCGAGACTTTTTTTTCGTCGGAATATTCTTTTTCGTCGGAATATTATGGCCGGAAAGTGGTCAGAAAACAAATGGTCGGTTGGCCGGTGGCCGGTAGTCAATGGCCGATGGCCGGTGGTCGGAAGTCAATGGCCGGTGGCCGGTGGCTGAATTCAAAAGCGGACTTGTCTTCTCAAGGGTGGCCACACATGGGCGGATTGGAGGGTCCGATTTGGACTTATTCGCACAAGGGTGGCTACACATGGCTGTCTTTCATAAGAGAGGGCAGCCCTTTTGGCCTATAAAAGGAGGCCATTTCTACACACATTTCATAGTGTGAAGTTGATGCAACAAGGTGAGTGTGAGGTGGTGAGAGTGAAGCAAGGCGGGAGCTCCAGTAAGGGTATAATCCCTTTGTAAACTACTTCTTGTTTTGAAGTACTAAAGCCATTGAGTGGCTGCTTTCCGTGGACGTAGCCCACATTGGGTGAACCACGTATATCGTGTGTACTCTCTCTCTCTCTCTCTACTCTATAATCTCGTGTATGTAAATCTGTCTCTCTCCATTAAGTAATCTACTCAATTATCTATTTAGCTACGTCTTATTTCCTAACAACTGGTATCAGAGCAAGGTTTGCTCGTAGCTAAATTATCTCAAGGAAAGGATTCCTTGAATTGAGTGGGAGTTATGGCGGAGGAAGGGAAGCTCAAGATTGAGAAGTTCAACGGCAAAAACTACCAACATTGGAAGATGCAGATTGAAGACTATCTCTACTAGAAGGACCTCTATTTGCCACTAGGCGGTCTTGCGAAGAAGCCCGCAACAATGGCAGATGAAGCATGGATTGTCCTTGATCCAAAGGCACTGGGAACAATCCGGTTAAGCTTGGCGTCAACAGTGGCCTTCAATGTTTCGGAGATGAAGACCACGGAGGACTTGATGAAGTCACTTGACGACTTCTACGAGAAACCATCGGCGTCCAATAAGGTATTTCTTATGAAGCGCTTGTTCAATCTAAAGATGGCAGAGAAGGGTTCAGTTGCAGAACACCTAAATGACTTGAACACAAAAATAAGTCAACTTCGATCAGTGAAAATCAATTTCGATGACGAAGTACGAGCTCTCCTTATACTATCATCTCTACCGGATAGTTGGGACAGCCTTGTGATGGCTGTAAGTAATTCTATCTCTGACACAAATACTCTTAAGTTTGATGATGTTGTGGGTGTTCTCCTAAGCGAGGAAATGCGAAGGAGAAGCACAGGAGAATCATCAAGTGCTGCACTATCAGTGGAAACAAGAGGAAGGCTTAAGGAGAGGTTCAAAAACCAAAAGGGTCGTGATCGCTCAAGGCGGAGCAAGTCACGCACAAAGTCAGTTCTTGAATGTTGGAACTGCGGCAAGAAGGGCCACGTCAAGAAGGATTGTTGGTCCAAGAAGAAGAAGGAGACAAAGTCTCAAGACAACAAGCCAACATCGGAGGCCAATGTGGCAGGTAAAGTAGAGCAAGATGCTCTAATTCTCTCATTAGACAATGTGTCTAATTCCTGGATAGTAGATTTCGGGGCTTCATTCCATGCGACACCACACAAGAAACATTTCCAAGACTACACCAAAGGTAATTTTGGGTATGTATACTTGGGAGATGATGAAGCTTGTGAGATTGTCGGCAAAGGTACAGTTTCTGTCAAAACTGCTAACGGAAATGAATGGAAGCTTAAAGATGTTAGGCATGTTCCTTCTCTTCGCAAAAATTTGATCTCTATAGGACAATTGGATGATGAAGGTCACAACATTGCATTCGGAAACAAACGGTGGAAGATTTCAAAGGGATCTTTGGTGGTTGCCAAGGGTGAAAAAGTCGGTACACTTTACTTGTGTACTGTTAGCACGCAACCTTCAGCTTGTGCAGCAACTACAGAAGTTGACAGTGCGGTGTGGCACTAACGACTTGGGCATATGAGTGCCAAAGGAATGCAAATCCTTCAAACAAAGAAGCTTCTACCAGGTTTGAAAGAAGTGGACTTAGAGTTCTGTGAAGATTGTGTTTATGGTAAACAAAAGAGGGTAAAATTTCAAAAATCAGGAAATGAAAGAAAAAATAAAAAACTTGAGTTGGTTCATTCTGATGTTTGGGGTCTTGCAAGTACACCATCACTTGGTGGCTCAATATACTATGTAACATTCATAGACGATGCGACTAGAAAAACATGGGTTTATGTCATGAAGAATAAATCCGATGTATTTTCCATATTTCAAAGGTGGAAAGCCTTTGTGGAGAATGAAACAGGTACCAAGGTTAAATGCCTCAGATCCGACAATGGAGGCGAATATTGCAGCCAATCTTTTGAAAGCTTTTGTGCTAGCAATGGCATTCGGAGGCAAAGGACAACCCCAAGGACACCTCAACAAAATGGGATTTCGGAAAGGATGAACAGGGCATGGAACGAGCACGAAGCATGCGGCTACATGCAGACCTACTGCTTGAGCTTTGGGCGGAAGCTGTAAGTACGTCTGTGTACTTAATCAATCGGTCACCCTCAATGGCTTTGGATGGAGGAGTTCCAGAAGAGGCATGGACAGGTAAACCGGTGAATTATGCATTTCTCAAAGTGTTTGGGTGTGAGGCTTTCATGCACATAGATAGAAGCCTAAGATCAAAGCTAGATGCAAAGTCCAAAAAGTGTTTCTTCATTGGCTATGGAGAAGGAGACTTTGGGTATCGCCTATGGAATCCTAAAGATGGTAAAATCTTAAGGAGTAGGGATGTAATTTTTAACGAACAAAATATGTACAAAGATTACTTGGAAAGAAAACAAACAAAAGAAACAGGTGATGAGTACATGGAGCTTGAGGACGGTGAAGACTCAAGGACTGCAAACGGTGACAATGTGCAACAACGTCAACCAAATGAGGAGCCTCAACCTATTCCCCGAAGATCTACAAGAGCAAGTAGACCTCCAGAAAGGTTTGTTCCTTCCTTCAACCATCTCTTGATCTCAGATTCTGGAGAGCCGGAATCATACGAAGAAGCTATGCAACATGAATCCAAAGAAGAATGGACGAAGAGCATGCAAGTGGAGATGGAATCACTACATCGCAACCAAACATGGGAGTTGGTTGAGTTGCCTAAAGGTAAGCGGGCACTTCAAAACAAATGGGTGTACAAGCTGAAGGAAGAAGAAGGTGGGAAGAAAAGGTACAAGTCTAGGCTTGTGGTAAAAGGGTTTTCTCAAAAGAAAGGTATTGACTTCAATGAAATATTTTCTCCTGTTGTAAAAATGAACTCAATTAGGCTTGTCTTAAGCCTTGTGGCTGCTCATGATCTAAATCTCGAGCAAATGGATGTAAATACGGCATTCCCTCACGGTGACTTAGAGGAGGAAATCTACATGCTTCAACCAAAGGGGTATGAAGTAAAAGGTAAGGAGAAAATGGTTTGCAGATTAAAGAGGAGCTTGTATGGTTTAAAGCAAGCATAAAGACAATGATACTTGAAGTTTGATCGATGGATTTTGGATCATGGATTCACAAGATGCAACTCCGATCACTGCGTCTACACGAAGAATTTGGGAGATGGGAAATTCATCATCCTAATGTTGTATGTTGATGACATGTTGATTGCAAGTGCTAACATGCAAGACATCAAAGACCTAAAAGAGGAGCTGTCTAAATCTTTTTCAATGAAAGATTTAGGTGCTGCAAAGAGGATACTTGGTATGAAAATATCAAGGGACAGGACGAAGAAGACAATAAAGCTATCTCAAGAAGATTACATCAAGAAGGTACTAGAAAGGTTTGCAATGCAAAATGCAAAACCAGTTTCTACACCTTTGGCTGGTCATTTTAAACTAACGAAGGATATGTGTCCAAAGACACAAGAGGAGATAGCCTATATGTCTAAAGTTCCATATGCTACAGCGGTAGGTTCTCTAATGTATGCTATGGTCTAGACAAGGCCAGACATTGCACATGTAGTGGGAGTTGTGAGTAGGTTCATGGACAACCCAAGTAAAGAGCATTGGCAAGCTGTGAAGTGGAAACTTAGGTATCTAAAAGGGACAACAACAAATGCTTTGTATTTTGGAGAAACTGATATTTTTCTAGAAGGGTATGCTGATGATGATATGGCAGGTGACAAAGATACTCGAAGGAGCACTACTGGCTATGTGTTCACGGTTGGAGGCACAGCAGTAAGCTGGGCTTCAAAGATGCAGAAAGTGGTTTCACTTTCTACCACGGAAGCAGAGTATGTAGCAATGACGGAGGCAAGCAAAGAAATTATGTGGCTCCACAGATTCTTAGATGAGCTTGGATTCAAACAAGACAATTGTGTCTTGTACAGTGATAGCCAAAGCGCTATCCATCTTGCAAAGAACTCAGCCTTTCATTCAAGGACAAAGCACATTGAGGTGAGATATCACTTCATACGCACTCTTTTGGAAGAGGGACAACTAAAGCTAGGAAAGGTGTATACAAGTGAAAATCCTGCAGACATGTTTACAAAGGTGATCAACAAGGAGAAGTTGAGCGTTTGCTCATCTTCAATCCGAATTCAAGGATAAGAAGCTAGAATGGAAAGCAGTCACAAGTTTGGTTTGGAGATCAGTCTCCAAGTGGGAGATTGTTAAGTGTGGAGCCCCATTTACCCTTGTAATTTTCTGTGGTAAAAGCGCACATTTGTAAGGCCCCCATTATGAGGAGAAGCCATCGTGCGTGAAGGAAAATCACTCACCGGAAACCAAAATTTTCACGGACAAGAATCAGGGGCAACTTTAAAGGCCTCGGGGGCGGCGGCCCCCGAGACTTTTTTTTTCGCCGGAATATTATGGCCGGACGGTGGCCGGAAAGTGGTAGGAAAACAACCGGTCGGTTGGCGGGTAGCCGGTAGTCAATGGCCGATGGCCGGTGGTTGGTGGCCGAATTCAAAAGCGGACTTGTCTTCTCAAGGGCGGCCACACATGGGCGGATTGGAGGGTCTGATTTGGACTTATTCGCACAAGGGCGGCTACACATGGTTGTCTCTCATAAGAGAGGGCAGCCCTTTTGGCCTATAAAAGGAGGCCATTTCTACACACATTTCATAGTGTGAAGTTGATGCAACAAGGTGAGTGTGAGGTGGTGAGAGTGAAGCAAGGCGGGAGCTCCATTAAGGGTATAATCCCTTTGTAAACTACTTCTTGTTTTGATGTACTAAAGCCATTGAGTGGCTACTTTCCCGTGGACGTAGCCCACATTGGGTGAACCACGTGTATCGTGTGTACTCTCTCTCTCTCTCTCTACTCTATAATCTCGTGTATGTAAATCTGTCTCTCTCCATTAAGTAATATACTCAATTATCTATTTAGCTACGTCTTATTTCCTAACAACGTGCTCAAGCGTGAAGGACATTTGGTCCCATCTAATTTAGTGGGGTTACATGACCACTTTTGGCAAGAAAAAGGCCAGTGAGCAACCAGCTTCAACATCAAACCTACAACCACGAATTTCACCCCTAAACCCTCATGAAGCAAAGAGGCAGAGGCCTATAAGATTTCCGCTCGTATGCATCTGCTCCTAGTGCACTTTGTGAATCCAGACGCCACCAATCCTAAGCCAACCTCTTGTCTGCGCGAAGATTTCTTTGGATATTGTCCAAAGTGCTTTGGTGATCAGATGAAGAGCTTTCCCGCTTTATCTTTGTTGCTAGTTTTCAAGAAGTTATCTCAATCTAAACAGACTATCCTTGTTGGTGATGTTTTGCACATTAATGGTGTAACTTTTGTTCGTCATGCTGATTATGGAAATAGCATCCAACTATTACTTGCAAAAAGGCTCGTCATAGTAATAAGTGTTGTCATCACCCCCTACATCTTCATAGACGCGTCAGGAAGAGTAGAAGTGATCCAAGGTGCCGACCTTTTGCGGCTGATCAGGCTCATTGGTCCAAAGATGGTGCAACCAAGCTAGTCTATTTGTGTGGGTAGGTATGGATGCCAATAATGACAATAATGATCCATGGATGTTTTATTTCCATTTTGTGTGTCATATGCGTGTTAATATATATATCGATAGGAAATTATTCTATCAGCAAAGAATAGCCTTCTTGTTTGGAGCTGAAAGACATTGCGAAATCTTGCGCTCTCCTCATCCTGTCATTCTACCCTTAGTAGATTATTACCAGTCTTTTGATGTGTCAATATTCATCCTATTTTGAGCTAGCTATGCTAAAGCTCCAAATTGTACTTATCATACTCTACTTTCAATAAATTGGAGCTATTTGTGTAATTGTGTACTCTCTCATTTACATTATGGCCTTCCCTAATTTTTATAGTAAGCCGGGAAGTTTCTTCATAATTTTTTTATAGTTTGAAAATGGCATTTTTAGTGTCAGGAAGGGATGATGAGGCCACAAAGCTAAGGGCCTTTCCACTAGTCTTAAGAAAAGGTGCTAAAGTATGGTATCAAACATTCGCACCCGAAGAAAGAAGAGATTGGGAAGCCTTAAAAACGGCCTTCATCAAAGAATTTTGCCATCATGAGCCTCCAGAGGAGATATGGAGACAACTCTTAGAGCTACGCCAAACATCACCCAATGACTATAGAAGCTATGAAGGGAAGTTTTCCAACCTGTGGGAGAAGTGGTGTGCATCACTAGGCGAAGGGGAAAGGGCACCAGAGTGCCTAAAGAAGGAATGTTTCCTAGTAGGGCTTTACCCCATCCTTCGAGAAAAGGTTAAAGGTAAATTCCTAGACACCTTTGAGAAAGCTATGAATTATGCAAGGGAGAAGGATAGAAAATTAAAGTTCCAAGCTCAGCTACAAGGAGGAATGGAGCCTCCACCGCTAGCTCAACCTACAGCAAGGGTAGTAGCACGGACAAGAGCAACAGACCAAGAGTCCTCTCAACAAGAGCTGCTTCAACAAATCACCAATCAGCTAGAGAGCCTATCCATCAATTTGGTTCAAGGTGTAAGGGCTCTCTAGCAGGAAATGAACGAAATAGTCAAGAAGGACAAAGGCAAACCCGTGAGTAAGTTTGCTACAATTTTGGAGAGGTAGGTCACGGCATGTATTATTGCCCTCACCCACGATGCTATCAAGGAAATGGTAATCAAAGACGAACTCCCCGCCAACAAGTCACCCCTCCTCGAGCAAGGATGCCAAATGGACAAAATGCACATGTGGCTCCACCAATTCAGATATTGAGACCCCCTGCTCCACCATCAAAAGCACCAGTAGAGATCCCTCCACTACCATCAGATGGGGAGGATAGGGTTGTCTCTGTCATAAGTCTTGACAATGGTAAGGATAAAGGGAAAGCAAAAATGGAGGAAGTTGTTGCCATGCCAATAAAGAGAGTTAGGAGACAAAGAACTGATGAAATGGAAGCTTCAGAGCCAGATAAAGGGTGAGGGTTCCTCCCAAGTGATAGGAGAGAAGAAAAGGAAGAGTAGGTCAAGGAGGCACACAGGAGCAGAAGAATTTCCACTTGGGGTGGGATCCATACCCTATGACCTCATAGTAGATGTGAGTACGCAAGGACCAAAGATTTCATTGTAGCAACTCCTCCACCTTTCCCCAAAGATGCGTAGAACATGGTCTAAGAAGGTTAGCACTAGGAGGGCTAAGGCAAAGTCAGTTGGGTCCATTAGTGCAAGAGGCATGAAGGATATTGTGTCAGTCATTGATGCGGAGATTAAGAGTCAGTGAGTCTCCAATGTGTATGTGGATGGTGGAGCCAAGATTTGTGTTATGACAGAGAAATTGATGCACAGGTTGTGTTTGGAAGTAAACGAGGAGACTTCCTTACAAGCGAAGATGGAAAATAATGTAAGGGTGGCTTGTGTGGGAAAGGTTAATGGAGTGAAGGTTTCAAATTTTGGTGTGGCAGTCTCAATTGATGCTTATGTGATCCCAACTAAGGGGGAGGGCTACCCATTACTTCTTGGAAGACCTTAGCTTATGGCTATGAAGGCCTGGCAGGATTGAGAGACAGGTTCCCTTGAGTTGCGCCAAAGTCATAAGGCTGGTGGCAAGCAACAAAAAATTGTGTATGATATGAAGCAGGGTAGACAACAAGACCTGGATATGGAGACTTCGGTGGACAAATGGAGTACAAGCAACTACTCTTCATCTGAGGGTGAGTCATCTGAGGAGGATGCTAGTTCTTTGGAGGTAATGGGTATAGTACTATGAGACCCTGAAGGAGAGGGTATTCAAGACTCTCTAAACAAGGAGGAAGAGACACAGGACTAGAAGAGATGTTAGCTAAAGACCTACCAGAAGAAAAAAAAGGACCCTATTTGCAGGTACTAAAGAAGCATGCTAGTCTCTTCATAACTGATTATGAACACATTAAGGGAGTAACAGTGACTCAACACCATATCCAATTGAAAGAAGGTGCCAAGCCAATGGTGCCAAGACTTAGGAGATTAGGGCTAGTGCAACAAGATGCGCTTTTAAAGGAAGTGAAAAGATTACTCACGCAGGATTTATCTACCCAGTGGAAGATTCCGAGTGGGTGTCCCCGCTTGTGGTAACACCAAAGAAAAATGGGAAGTGGAGGGTGTGTGTTGATTAAAAGCCTCTAAATGCAGCCACAAAAAGGGACCATTTTTCTTTGCCTTTCCAAGATGAGATACTAAATGAAGTGGCTGGTCATGAAAGGTACACAGTGTGTGACGGGTATTCAGGATACTTCTAGATCAGAATTGTAGATGAAGATCAAAGGAAGACTACCTTCATAATTCCCTGGGGGTGTTTTGCTTACAGAGTTATGCCTTTTGGCTTAACTAATGCCCCAGCTACTTTCCAAAGGTTTATGAACTTTGTGTTTCAACCCTACTTTGGTAAATCCATACGAGTCTTCATTGATGATATTTGCATTTACACCTCTAGGGAACTGCATCTTTTCAAGGCTGATGAAGGCTTCACCCCCGTCTGGCCCAATTGGGTGGGCAGTTAAATAAAGACAAGTGCCATATAGGTGAGATAAGGTCACTCTACTAGGCCATGTTGTGTCTCAAGATGGTATTGAGGGTGACGCTGATAAGAAAAAGACATTCTTAGCCTTACCTACTCCTTCAAACGTGAAGCAGCTAGTCTCCTTCATTCAAAAGGTTCGCTACATGGGACGATTCATACATCTCCTTTCTCAGGCAATCTGTCCTTTGTAGTAGCTCACTAAACACACTACACTGGCATGGAGTGAGGAGGGTGAAAGGTGCTTTCAAGAAGTTAAAAACATTTTGAGCTCATTGTCTGTCATCCTGCAGCCCACATGGGGTGAATTATTCTATGTGAATCCTAGTGTAGGCCCAAAAGCTCTAGGATCTGTCTTGATGCAAAAAGACCCAAAGACGTCTCTCATGAGACCAATTTACTTCTCTAGTAGAGTGATGACAGCTGGCTGAAAAGGGTTTCAGTGCAACTGAGCAATTGGTGCTAGCTCTTAAGTTTGCAGTGGAAAATTTTCAGGCTTACTTGCTTCCAAGACAATTTGTGGTGATCACAACTGAGGAAGTCTTTCCATATGCCCTAAAACACATGGAACTGTCTCAAAGAATAGCAAAGTGCTTGGTGCAACTTCAAGAGTTTGACTACACACTACAGGTAGAGGATTCCACCCGTGCTTGTTTGGCAGACATCCTCACACAAAGGTGTTATGAGAAGATCAAGAAAGAGGCACTAGTAAGGAACCACCTATCCCGGAGCCTGAAATTCTATTAGGGGCACACAGTCTATATTTTGATGGAGCTTACAAGAGAACAAAAGACAAGGCATCAACAGGTATAGTGATACTAGGTCCAGAAAAGGAGAGGATTTTCGCAAAAGGGTTTCACCTAGAACAGGTTCATTCTAACAATGAGGCAGAGTAGCATGCCCTTGTTTTAGGGTTACAATGTTGTCTTTCTCAAGGCATCACAAAGCTAAATGTTTTTGGTGACTCCATGTTGATTGTTAAGAAAATGGTTGGCGTATGGGCCTGTAATTTTCTATTAAGATGAGGGAAGCAAAGGCCTTGTTGAAGGGTTTTAAAGAAGTTCGAGTTCACTTTGTACCTCGAGATCAAAATCGAGAAGCAGATGCCTTAGCAGCTGAAGAAATACAAACTCTCATGGTAGGTGTTGTCCTTGTGAAAATTCCTTTATACCAGGGAAAGGAGGAGCTACATGATTTACTTTACTTTCTTGAGCATTGTGAAGCGCCCTCTGGTATGAGTAAAAGTGAACGCAGGTGGATGGAAAAAAAGGCTACGAGATATAGTTTGGTAAGTGAGGACTTGTATTATAAGGGGAAAGATGCTATCATGAGGAGAGTTCCCTCATCCCAAGAGATCAAGGATATTTTGTCTAGCTGCCATGAAGGTGTGTGTGGTGGCCAATTTGCACAAGAGATCACTAGCAGGAAAATCTTACAAGTTGGGTTTATATGGACTAGCCTCCATCGAGATGCACAACACTGGTTCCGCACATGCGAGGTTTGCCCAAAAGCTGGACCAAGGCATCTTGCTCATGAAAATCAGCACCTAATTAAAACCTACAAGCCTTTTGAAAAATGGCGAATAGATGCAATAGGGCCACTACCTTGCACACAATTAGGAAAGGAGTACATCATTATGGGGGTGGAGTATATGACCAGATGGGCAGAAGCTCGACCCACAAAGTGCATCACAGCCAAGGACATGAGTGATTTCATCTTTGAGTGCATTTGTTGCCGTTTTGGCACACCTTTGGAGATTCTCTCTGATAGGGGACTGGGATTTCGAGCTGATTTCGTCGGGCAATTGATAAGCAAGTTGAAAATCAAGCACAGGCACTCAATGCCATACTATCCTCAATGCAATGGTCTTGTGGAGAAGGTAAATGGTATTATATGTAAAATCATCACTAAGCAAGTGCATTTACATCCTAAGGCATGGGACAAACACTTAGATGCAGCACTTTGAGCTTATAGAACATCCTTTAAAACATCCTTGGGGTATACACTCTTTCACTTGGTTTACGGGCAAGAGGCACTACTACCTATAGAAGTGGAGCTAGCAAGCCTCCAAGTTCTAAAGGCACATCAAGAAGATAGTCAAGAGAAGCAGGTGTAGAGAAGAATCATTGAATTGGAGAGGGTAGGGCTAGATCGAGAGTCAGCGGAGAAATACTATGCGGCTGAGGCAGAAAAGAAGCGAAGTAAGTTCAATTGCAACCTTGTCAAGAAAGACATCAAGGAAGGATCTTTAATGCTTAAATACGACAATCGCTTTGATCACAAAAAGGATGGTAAGTTCTTGCTGAAGTGGGAGGGCCCTTTTGTAGTGATACAGAGGTTCTCAAATGGCAGTTACCAGCTAGGTGACTTACATCAGACCCTAGTAAATGGTTGGCGATTGAAGGCCTACCACTGTCGTCTTTCACAGCCATATGTTGATGGGATCAATGATAAGGTTGTTTCAAAGGAGAGCTCATCATATTTGAGCTCCGACTAAGATAACAACCATGTACATAGTTTACCTCAAAAAAAAAAAAGGAAAAAGAAAAAAGAAAAAATGTTACCAGTGAGAGCGGATATTGACAATGGATGGGGTATGGCTTTCAAGGGTCTAGGAGACCAATTTTTTGTCATGGGTGGATACAATCATTCATCGAAAAGGGCTAAAGAACAAACAGGATGCAGCAGTCAAAGGGCAGCTACATGGCAAATGAAAGGGTCATGATAGAAGTCCAAGAAATAACGTTTGCGCATCAAAGCCTTTCATCTAGTGCTCAATTGCTTCAATATTGCAGGTGTGTAATGCACTCCACACAATACCATATTACAACACCTTCTATGGCTAGAGGCATAAAATACCTCTAGCTTTAGGGGGACGGCTATATGATGCGTATTCTCGATGACCCCTCTTAAAACCACAATTTTGGCATTGCCACCAACCAAAAGGAAGAAGCCCCTCTCGACCAAGAAGGCTCTAGTGCATGTATAACAATGTTGGGTGTTGCCACAAAGTCTTCTTGGTAATGATCATGATTAGCAAGGTAAAAGTGTTTCCCAGATGCGACCACCTAAGCGCGCACCGCTAAGGATTACAACAGCGAGTAGAATGATCACAGCAAGAAGTGTGAAGCAATGGAGCAACAAGAGTGAACCTTGCTCACTAGAAGGGTTTTTTGGCACTTAAGGTTTGGCTAAACCTTGTAGAAACTCAAGAAATAAAAATAAAATAAGTTTTGGCAGTGGATCTATTACTAGGAAAATGTCCATTTTTGGCAAGGGATTTTAGCATGGTTTTGGCACACCGATGAGCTTCAGATGGGAAGGATCCCGAAACAAACTTGAAACCCATGGAAAAAGGGAACTGGGAGCTGGTTTCACCTATCGTATAAGTGAAACTTGAAGGGCCAAGTGGTGGGATCCACTATCTAGGTATTTCCTATTATGTAATTGCCATGTGTACATAATATCTACTAGTCTTACAAATAAGATGCCTTAGTGACATCATGGGCCCATGGGGCCTCTTGAGGTGTCATCACACATGTGATGCATAATGAAGAAGTCCAAAAGGATCATCATGCATGGTGGGTCACCTCAGTTTTGGTTCATAAGGAAAAGAGGGAAATGCCAAGCCAATTTTCTTTATTTTTCTCCATTTTATTGAGGGAAATGATTCCCCCACCCCCCGAAGGTCACCTAGACCCCCCTCCATGCCCTCCCCTTGTTCTCTATCAATAAAATTTGGGCAAAGCAAATGGGGCCCCATATTGGAGCCATTTCTTGTGAAAAAAGTCTTTTTTTTTGTCATATTCATCACCTAGTCTTTCCCCCTTTCACCCTAGCCACCTTTATGCTCACACACACACTTAACATTATTCAAAATTCTATAATTTTCCACTCCTAATCAGCCCTCTCAAGCTTCCATGGCTGCACTTCATCTTCCTCCTCTTACTAGTGTGTGTATGCACTGATTAATTACACACACTATCACTAAAATCCTACACATATTGAGGATCCATAATGGATTTCTACTCTCTACTATAATCTCTACCTAATTCCATCAAAATCAGCCACAAAAAACATTTAAAAAAACTCCATATCTTCACCCCTCTCCACCCAATTCTCATTCATCCTCACACACATGTATCTATCTGTTGAAAGGTCAACGGTTCAACAACGCTTCCACAAAGATTCCATAAAGATCCCTCAAAGATTCTCTAAAGATTCCAAATAAAGATGCTAATGAAGTGATGAAGACGAAGATGGATGCTGTAATGTGAAGATACAAGCTCATGGACATCATCAAATATCCCGTTACTATCATTTTGAGCCATTACGGCCACTTTTGTAATGTTTACGGGAACTTCATATTTTAAGTCAGCAATTGTATTGAGGCCACAGATGCTTGTTGGATGAGCAAAGCCAGCTCACGGTGTTGTAATTAAGCTCTATAGAAGCCTAGGGAAAAATAAGGTCATTTTCGTCGGACATTAGGTTTTCTAAGGCTTAGTATATAAGCCAAAACCTAAAGCTTTGTAAAGAGACTTCTAATAAATCGTATCTTCTGTGTCATTGGGAAACTGCGAGAGAGTGAGAGAGTGTGTGTGCGCGCTACAGGAGCTACGGTGGTCAGAATCGCGAACGGAGAGCAGCAGTGTGTTGCCCACAAGGAGTGCTATGCGTTCATGCTTACATCACGCGCATTCGTCTGTGTTTTGGCAGATTCACCCACGAGCTACTTTTGGAGTTTCGGTGAGTAACTGTTTTCCATTTTTGCATTTCAGCATATCCACGCGATCAGAGCGAGTAGAGCTACACATTAGGCACTTTAGTTTTCGGAAACGTCAACCTGCAAAAATCGGCCAGACATCCTATGCGATTTCTGCACGGAGGGTATTGAGTAGGTTTTTCTGGTCACGGACCTTAGGGAGAGTGGCCTATTGGTGTTGATAGGATATCCCTCAAGTTTCGTAACGTTTCGAGAACGTCTAATGGGCTTTTGGCTTGCGGTAGCATCATAGGAGACTCTCACATTCACAGAACCGATGGCATGTAGATTTGATATCTCTATAAGAAGTAGTCATTAGTCGGTCGAGTAGAGGTTGACACCCTTTGCTTGCTTCCACGCGCTTGCGGGTCGAGCTTCGTCCTCAGTTGACATTATATGTTAGGTGAGTTCTCGCTATACTAACGTCCGTCGCGGCCTACCCGTCCAACATTGGCATCGTTGCCGGGGACGAGGGCCCTAAGTAGGTGACCGAGACTAGTCCTTGAGGATAGAGGTCCCTTTGGCTTGCTAGAGTATATTCATTCTTGAAGATAGGATCGGAGAGTGGTGGACTCTTTTGGTCTTAGAGGGAGTCTAGGGAGCGTGTGTCTGACCTGGATCTTCCGTCTTAGGTAGTATTAGGTAGTAGTAGGTTGTGGTGTAGAGAGTAGGAGTTGGAGTGGTAGATGTGGTGGTAGGTTGACTTGAGAGTCCGTGTGAGGCCACGAAGCAACCAAGACATCAAAATCACCATCTCACATTGATGAGTAGGAGTAGGGTAAGTAGGATATCTTTATTGCTGATCTAGAGTACTTTATGCATGTCTTATTTGTTGTTAAGCTCATCAGAGAAGTGGAAAACGCTAAGTAGGAAAGACTGTAAGTTGTGTTTGGAAGATTATTTGAAGTCCAAAATTTTCTGTGATTATTGCTGAGAGCTCTACAGAGCATAGGGAGTACTACTACTAGAAAAAATTTGCATTTTAAGACAGTAGACACCCTACGCGTAGGATGTCTCTAGGGCACTTTTGTCAGGGAATTTAGGAAAACTGAGGTTACCAGTGTGTTCAGAAGGGGGGGTTTACCCTAAGTAAACATTGAAACTAAAGTTTTGACCAACTCTTGACACCCAAAAGACCAAAGACGGAGTGTCAAAAACGCGAAAACAAGAAACTTAAGATTTTTAGCACAGTTTTGCATAAAAACTGGTAGGAATGCTTGAAAAGTAGTGCTCAAGACTTGGGGATGCATGTGGATGAATTCTGCCACAAATTTCATCAGTAGACATCCTACGCATAGGATGTCTAGAGAGTGATTCTGGAAGCAAAAATCAAGTTTTGGCATCATACCCATATTTTGCATGTTGTGTTGGACACACACACCAAAGCTCATGTCATTTGGACATATAGATTGAGAGTTAAGGGGATGTTACTCTTTTAGAGAAATATTTTTCCAAAAGTGGTGATTCTGAGCAATTTTGACATCCAAAATTTGTTGTGATCACATATTCTTGTTATATGCATCAAGAAGCACCTTGGGTAGAAACAGAAGTCCATTCTGAGAAAAAAAGACATCCTACGCGTAGGATGTCTATAGGGTGATCTGGTGGAAATTTTGAAATTCTGAGTTGACGAGTGTGTTCAGAAGGTAGGTTTTACCCTATTTCCACCTGGAAGGGGGAACTTGACCATATCTTGACAAGATAAGGCCAGATAGACTGAAATTGCCAAACATCCTACCCAAATTGTGCCAAGGCATTATTCCAAGACCAAAAGCATAGGATGGCTGCAGGAGCATGATCTGCATGATATATTGAGTGACTGAGAGAGTTTTCATCTCACAGATGGAGAAACGGGGGTCCTAAGCAGACTTTCACACTTTTGACTGAAAAAGACTAGAACAGCTAAAATTGGGGTCTTTTGAAATCCAAACCAAAATCTGAGCATACCACTGGGTTCCTGACATCAAGGGGAAGCTGTGGGACAAGTCTGGGGTCAAACAAGCCAAAAAGACATCCTACGCGTAGGATGTATTCTGTGTGATTTTGGAGTCTAAACAAAATTTTGAGCATACCACAGTGATCAGCACCTTCATGAGAGTCTGTGGTTCAAATTTGGGTTCATTCTGAGCAAAAACACATCCTACGCGTAGGATGTCTACTGCATAATTCTGAAACCAAAATTCTACTGTGACCATACCATGCTGTTGTATAGCCTTAGGCAAGCCTCCTAGTCAATTTTGGTCCAATTTGGAGTTGATTTGACTTGGGAATTCATCAGAACAGACATCAGGCTTTTGGAACAGATTCTTGATCATTTGACCAACCTATAGGTGTCAGAATCAAAAAGTAAAAATAGCTGTGAGTTTAGCACATCAAGGGGAAGCTACAATGCAAGTTTGAGCTGAAACAGAGCAAAAAGACATCCTACCCATAGGATTTCTCCAGGGTCATAAAGTGGTCAAAATTCTACTGTAGCCATATAGGGAGGTTCTAAGTGTCTCAAGGATTCCAGAACTTTTTTCAAAAGTCAATTTGGACCTTGTTTGACCTATTTACCAAGCAAAGACAAGAATTGTCAGACATCCTACTCTTGGAGTGCACTAGAAGCTCTTGTAGCCTAAATCTTGACCTATTGGCATCCAAATTCAATTTTGAGCATACCATTGGGTTGTTGAGCACTAGGAGAATCTTGGGATCAAGTTTGGACAAAATCTGAGCACTTAGACATCCTACGCGTAGGATGTCTCCAGCTTGATTTAGGAATCCAAACCAACCTATGAGCACACCACTGTGATCAGCACATCAAGGAGAAGCTGGGGTGAAAATTTCAAGTCATTCTGAGCAAAAAGACATCCTACGCGTAGGATGTCTCAAGGCCATTCTTAGGTATAAATGAAATTCTGAGCATACCATTGTGTTGTTGGACTCAAGGGGAGTCTCTGGACCAAATTTTGTTAAATTCTGAGCATATAGACATCCTACGCGTAGGATGTCTCTAGGCCAATTTTAGGGTCCAACTGTAATTTTGACCATAGAGGAGTGTTCACAGTGTCACAGAGATCCCAAATCTTCTTTCAAAATTGAATTTGGACTCATTTTGACCATTCTAATCTACAATTCACTGTTTTGGCCATAACTTTCACAAACGGTATCGGATTGAAAAAGTTTTTATATCAAAACGTAGCCTGAGACTCTACAGATCTTAGAGCAAAACTTGAACTAAATGCATGCCTATGGAACAAAAAATCCAAGCAACCGATGCCGAAGTAATCAAGCGGCTTGCTTTAAAAAACACATGGGACGAGGTTTTAAAAGATGAGATACTAGGGCCTCGCTCTGTAACCAATTACTATAATATGCATTGGCTTTTTAGGGATTTTCAGCTTTTCAAACTTCGAAAAAGTATTGACCAGTACCTACCAAGCCCAATAATTCATGTAATATTTCCTTCTATTCGTGCTTCTTATATTAATCAAACCTATATTGTGTCCTTTTTTTTCATTACGCTCATTAGTTTTTTTCTTGGCGTAGACTTCCATATATTAAATAGATTTGACTATATACTAGAAAAATTTAGGGAATTAGACTTTTTGACACCTTTTACTGCCGAGTTTGACTTTCAAATTCAAACATGGGATTTTGATTTTCTTAAAACTAAACCACCTGTGTTAAACACAGATGAACACCCAAGTATAGCATCCGACACCAATCTTAATTTTGATCTTTGCGGTTTTCTATTATTTTCGCTATATGCTTTACTCTCTATTATTTTGAGGTAAGAAAGAATTAAAAACCGACAACGCTTAACATACAAGCTCCTATGGATTCAAAGCCCAATTATATATAAATTACCTCTAGCTAAAGACCCTATTCATTCGAAATCTGTTGAATTAGTTTTAGTCCTTTCTCTTTTTATAGCAGGGTGCGCAGGGTATTTAGTATACAGTCACTGAAAAAAAGGCAAAGATAAGGACGATGGATCTAGCGAAAGTAGGTTACATGCAACACAAGGTATAATCAATTTATTAAATACACTAAAACAAAAGTATAGTAGTTGTCGTGTTCATGTTCCTTATGTTAGTGTAAAAGGTGTAGTGAGTGTCGGTCAATGCAATGTTGGCCGATTCGGCCTAATTGCACCTGTTACTTACAACTTGTGTGATCATATGCTTAATCTTGGTATTGGAAAATTATTTTATGGGCCTCTCTTGCAGCTTCTCTCTTGAAGTATTGAATCTGAGTGACAATGGGCTAACAGGATACTTTCCTGAAGCTATTATAAGCTAATTGCTTTCCCAGCTAAGCCCTATTGTAGCCGTAGGCTGGCCATTGGGATCATCTTGTTTTTTTTTGTTGCCATGAATTATACAAGCTGCCATTTTCCATGTACTCATAGGTCGTGCCATGAAGCTACTTATACAAGCTACCATTTTCCATGTACTCATAGATGAGCAACCTTTCATTGTCTGTCTGAGAATAACCCCACAAAGAGACAAGGTTAGGGTGATTGATTTTCCCTATTGTTTTTATCTTTTCCTGGAAATCTCTTGGCTCACCCTTCTCATCAATCTTATGGATGAGCTTATTAACCGCTACCACAATTTGATCGTCTAAGGTGGCCTTGTAGACTATGCTAAAGCCTTCACTGCCTATCCTGGCCTCTTCGCAGAAGCCCTTGGTGGCCTCCTTGAAGGTGGTTATGGTCTAGGTGGTTTTTGGAGCATTGGACCAGGTTGCCTAGGCTGAAAGGGATGGTGCCAGTGAGGTTGTTATGTAATAATGAAAGCACCTGGGTGTAGATTAGGCTACCATAGTCCTCTGGAATAGTGCCTGTAAGCTTGTTTTGGCTAACATCAAAGAATGTTAGGCTGCCTTCATTGGATCCTGGAGGGTTAGGGATGTAGTATGGTGCAATGTCTGCATAGAAACGCTAAGGTTGCATCTCTGCTCTAGAAGTTTAGAATTTTTCTTAGCCTTAAAAGGTGAACTCTTCTCATGGTAAGCACTGAACCCAAGCCATACTCTGTGCATAGATCTCCGTACAGATACTTAAAATACCCGAATCGCAAACCAGTGCTGAGCGTTCCTTTTATCACCTTCCCTGCTTGCTCGGTCAGTTCGCAGGGGATGATGCCCTCTAGCTCATTGCTGCTAAGATCCAACCACACCAGATACCTGCAGTTTCCAAGTGTGGGTGGAATTGTGCCGGACAAGGGCCCAGATGCAAGTAATTGATTCGCCAGCATGAGACCACTAAAGGAATGCTGCCTGTGATGTAAAGAGGTTGCTTGTGAGGAGAGCGAGCTACTCTAAGCTGCAGTTTTCCAAGGTGGGTAGAATTGTGCCTTGCCGTTGAAAAGGTGAGAACCAGCAGCCACAATTGGCTTGTCACTGAGCAGATGTCAGGTCTTCTCCCTCAATGAAATGAGATTGGCCCACTCCTTCCTAGAGGTAAGGCAAGATGGGCAGTGGCTTTGCCGTTCACAAAATTATGATATCTAATGTGACAAGGTTAAACCATCCAAGGGAACTGCCCCAGACAATTCATTATCTGCAAGCAACAACTTCTTGAGAGAAGGACCACAAAAGAAGGGCAGGATGCTTTCTGTGGTATGGGTTAAAAAGTAAGTTTATTTTAGTTTAACAAGAGAGAAGAGAGCAGCTCCCTTCAGTCCAAATTAACATGATAAGATATCAATGAAAGAGCTCCCTTCAGTCCAAATTAACATGATAAGACAACATCAATGAAAGAGCTCCCTTCAGTCCAAATTAACATAATAAGACATCAATGAAAGAGCTCCCTTCAGTCTGAAGTAACATGATAAGACATCAGGAGCTTCCTTCAGTCCAAAGAAAAGTAGGTCCCAAACCAAAGGAAAGCTTTCTTGCCAGCTTCCTTCAGTCCAAAGGATACTAAATAGCTTAGCTCCCTTCAATTTAAGGTGAGGTGGCTTCCTAGCCTAGAGTAGTTCTCTCCCGTCCAAGGAGAAAGAGTTCCCTTCAATCCAAAGTTTATTTTAGTTCAAAGCTCCCTTCAATCCAAAAAAAGTATAATGAAATATTTTCCTTACCACAAAAAGATTTCGGTGTCGCATAACCACCTCACCGGCACCATCTAGCTCGTTGCCACTGAGATCAACCCACGATAGATAGCTGGAGTTCCCAAGTGTAGGCAGTATTGTGCCCGACAATGAATTGTTTTTGAGATGCAAAAAATTGATTCTTGGCATAAGCCCCAGCTCCGGCGGAAGGTAACTTGTGAGACGGTTGTTTGAATTTGAAATAGTTAGCTACTTTAGGCTATTGCAGTTTGAGAGGATGGGCAAGATGGTGCCGTTGATAAGGTTGAGGTTGAGCACCAGTAGCCATAATTGCCTTGTTGCGCTGCGGATGTCAATGGGGATTTCCTGTTCAATAAAGTTGCCCTACATAACCATCTCTCTCATGTTAGGCATAGCTGGTAGCGGTGTCGGGAAGGTGCAAGTCATAAAGTTGCAACTGACATCTATTGTAGCAAGGCTGCAGCAGCTCTCCAAGGGCACCACCCCAGACAAATCATTGTCTGGTAATAGCAATCTGCGGAGCGAAGGACCACAGATCTTGCCAGGAATACTTCCTGTGAAGGCATTTTCACTGAGGTCAAGTACCCTTAACCTACTGGATTTGGGGAGGGATGCACGAAGAGGCCCCGTGAACTTGTTGAAGCTCAATACAAGCTTATGCAGAGCCGGAAATTGGGATTATCTTGTTTCTTCTTGTTGCTGAAAGATCCAGCTTCTTAAGCTGGTGTAAAGAATCCCCAAAATCGGGTAGTATTGCGCCTGTGAGATTGTTTTTGGAGACGGAAAGCACCTCTAGGCTTACTAGCTAGTTGAAGATGGTGGGAATATTTCTAGGAGTTCAAGGAGATGTTGACATGGTGCAAGATTTGGCAGGAGCTGAGGGATGTGGGAATTGGGCCTGTTATAAAATTTTTAGAGAGATCTAACAGAGTTAGGTCTGAGAAACTACCAGCTATGGTAGTTGTGAGGTTCAAGGTAGATAATAAGAAGGCTTTAAAAGGTATTTCGCCAGTTCCTTGATTAAAGGAAATGTTAAGATGTTTAAGTGTCCTGCATTGGCCGATATCCATCGGGAGGCTGCCTGAAAGGCTGTTGTTTGAAACGTTAAGCCATGAAATAAAGGGCACCACAATGGAGGAGAGAGCGCCAGAGAAGTTGTGGTGTGAAAGCCTTGTCAAGCATGCAATCAAACCCTTCCCTTCCCTAAGATTACAAATCCACTCCCTATTGTACTGCGCCTGTTCTGCCTCCGCCATTAAAAGAAAATAGCGATTGGATGAACCGAACCCGGGTGGGGTACTCGACTTTTTAACGTTGATCGTCGATTTCTGTCAACAATCTGATGATTCATCATCGAACCCACTCTGCGAAGCTACCATACCAGTTCTCGTGAAAGTGGAATGCTCAGGGCAGGACTGGAACTACTCTACTGGGTTTCTCCATCTTTTGAGATAGATCATCTAACCTATAGATTAGGTGGTTTGCAGGCCTCTAGTCGATTTTTAGCGCGCCTCCATTATTAGGTGCCACGAGCTGCGGCTAATTCTTCAAGTAAGTGTCTTTTCTCTACAATTTCTGTCGATATACCCAAAGAAAAGAAGCCAATTTCGACGGTACAGACTTTGAGTTTGGAACAGGTACTTCGAGTGAACTAGCTGACGTGGATGAAAGGTGCTGTTACTTCGAGCGAAGTACATGACGTGGATAAAGTCATGGGTGAAGATGCAGGTGCTTAAGGCCTTTAGTAGATGAAGAAGCGGGTGCTTTAAGTAAATTTGAAGTAGCTTTAGTATATGAAGGATTCCTTTTATTTGCTTTCCGCCTTCTGAATCCCATCACCCGCTATCCCTTTCACAGCAACCACAAGTCCTGCGAGGAAAACGCAACCTTAAACCTTACCATGCCTTATTTCCTTGTTAGGTGGTGTTGGTCAGGGACAAGCCATCGTCTGGCCGTCTGGCTTATCTGAGTTAAGCTTATCTGATTCAGGCTTATCTGAGTTGAGCTTATCGGGGTTAGGCAAGCCGGAGGTCATATAGTATATGAGGGGTTATGAGAGCTATCATTCAATAGTTTGTCGGTCGCTACCGATGACCATGTTGGCTGCCTTTTTGTCATTAGCTCTGAAAACACCCTGAAGCTGTTCACATTGCCTTTGTTTGTGCATTTGGGAGTCTGGTAGTACTGGCACATATCCAGGTGTCCCCTACGCTCACAGCACAACACAATAAGATATGTGTCACATGCACTCACTAACCGCGCCATCTCGAAGTCGGTGACGTGAGCCTCTGGCGCCTCGCCAAGAAGCACATTCGTTGTCTTGAGGTCTCGATGTAGGATGTTTGGACGGCAATCATTATGGTTGAATAATAAACCTTTGGTTGTGCCCAAAGAGATCCTTTTCCCTAAGGTAACTTAAGTTGGAGAGCCGTGTGATGGGTAACCATTCAAGTTGAATTCCATAGTACTGATGCCTAAGGCGGTGAACCAAATACCTACCACAGGCCAAGCAGCTAAGAAGAAGTGTAGAGAACAAGAATTGTTGAAGCTAGCATATTGGAAGATCAAACGACCGAAGTAGCCGTGAGCAGCTACAATGTTGTAAGTTTCTTCTTCTTGACCAAACTTATAACATGCATTGGCAGACTCATTCTCAGTAGTTTCTCTAATCAAAGTAGAAGTTACCAAAGAACCATGCATAGCACTGAATAGAGAGCCACCAAATACGCCAGCTACACCCAACATGTGGAAAGGATGCATAAGGATGTTGCGCTCAGCCTAGAATACGATCATGAAGTTGAAAGTACTAGAAATGCCCAGAGGCATACCGTCAGAGAAACTTCCTTGACCAATTGGATAGATCAGGAAGACGGTGGCAGCAGCTGCAACTGGAGCTAAATAAGCGACAGCAATCCTGGGGCGCATACCTAAACGGAAGGTTAGTTCCCATTCGCGACCCATGTAGCAAGCTACACCAAGTAGGAAGTGAAGAAGGATCAGTTCGTAGGGACCACCATTGTAAAGCCATTCATCGACAGAAGCTGCTTCCCAGATTGGGTAGAAGTGTAACCCAATAGCTGCAGAAGTAGGGATGATAGCGCCAGAGATAATGTTGTTACCATATAGCAAAGAACCAGAAACGTGCTCGCGAATACCGTCAATATCTACGGGAGAAGCTGCGACGAAGGCGATGATAAATACAGAGGTTGCGGTTAGTAGGGTGGGAATCATCAAGACACCGAACCATCCGATGTAAAGACGGTTTTCAGTGCTGGTGATCCAGTCGCAGAAGCGACCCCATAGGCTTGCGCTTTCGCGTCGTTCTAAAGTTGCGGTCATGGGAATTTTTGGTTTTCGAAAAGGAATTAGCGATTCCCTAGGCTAGTAAGCCTGTTACTATGTAGCATATCACAAAAACCTATCCGTGTCAACCAAAATCTATTGAGTCTCTAGAATTCTTAGATACAAAGGCTTTATCCCCGTATCTCAAAATTTTTTGTCACTTATTTCACAACCTGGATTCCCTAAAACAAGGGGAGAGGAAGAAATGAAATTTATTTCCTAGGTAATGCACGCCCCTAATCAATTTTGGTCTCTAGAAAAAGAATCTTGCGTCAAGCCTTTTCATGGACGAAGCACTCCGCAGCTTTGCATCGGCCAACGTATTGTAAATATTGGAATAATTGACGAACTAAGGAGGAAGTAGTCGTCAACCCCTCACTCATCCATCTCTGTGTAGTGTTTCTCGATTCCCCGATACTTGCGCCCCAATTCCAATCCACAACAAAAATATTGTGGATTGGAACTAATCTCATCTAAGCAAAACTAACGGAAGTGGGCAAAAGCTTTGTTAGCTTCCGTAACTTTATGAGTCTCTTCCTTCTTCCGTATGGCACTCCCAGAATTTTTGGCAGCATCTATCAATTCATCACTCGATCTTAAACCCATACTTCGACTTGAGCATTTTCGACATGCGATCAATGACCACCGGATGGCCAAAGCTTTTCCTTTTGCAGGTACTACTTCAATGGGAACTCGATAAGTTGATCCACCCACACGTTTGGTTTCTGTGACTACATCGGGAGTTACCCCACGCACTGCCTGTCGTAGAACAGACAGTGGGTTCCTATTTGTCTTTTATCTAATCCGCTTCATAGCCTAATAAAAATCTGAGAAGCTAGTGATTTTTTGCCGTTTTTCAGGATACAATCAACTAGCATGTTTGCCAATCGATTGCGATAAATTGGATCCGATTCGATATTTCTAATTTTGTTCGCTACACTGCTCCGATGTACCACAAGTTTACAACCACGTCAGACTTCAACCAATTTTTCTTTATGTCTTTTCCCGGCGGTGTTTTAAGCTACTATTTCGGCTTCTTCACTCCATATTGTAGAGTGGATCTAAACTTTGAAAAAAACATCGTTTAAGGCCTCAAAATGCATCCGAAAGTCAAGAGTGTCTAAAACCGACAGTTCGAAAGAATTGTGAGAAAACGGTCACGGTTTTGAAGACTGCTAAGTTAGCAGATTGAAATTATCTCATGGGAAAACCATTGGTCACCCGTTGGAAGGTGCTCATGGAACAAGTGTGGCCGTCAAAGGTACATCAAGGATTTTTGCATTCATTGTGAAAAAGTTTGCCAGCTAAATAGAATTTTGTAGATTGTGTGCTAAAGTGAACACAGGTTAGCTCGACTCAAGAATCGCTACAGAGAGAGCAGTCGTTGCAGTATAGTGGTAAGTTGCATAACTTATCACAGTGCTTCCACTAGATCGATGCCTGCTAAAAAGCTCTAGGAAAAACAAGCAGCCAGACAAGACAGTATCAGTCTTGGCAAGCAAGGGAGCTAAGAAGTTCAAGCAGTGCAAGCAAAGCCCAATTCAAGAAAACTCAGAGATTAAGACATCCACAAAAGCTGAAGAACCTCAAGCAAAAAAGACCGACACAAGGGTGCTTATAATTTTTATTAGCATTAAGGCAAGCAATTAGAGCTATCACTGAACAGGTACAACAAGGGAGTCAAGACAAAAGCAATGGCATCTCAAAGGAATCAGACCAGCCAGGAAAAAGCTTCAAGTACATCCATAGAAATTACAAGAGAGCAAATTCGGATCTATCTGATTGGATACTACAAAGGACTGCCATGTTATGAGGATGACAATCAGAATTTGTACATCAAGACAAAGAAAGATACAGAGGAAACTCGGACATCTCAATATGTGGAAGTTGAAACAGCAAAGAATGTACTACACCCACATACAAATTTCATGGAAGACTGTCTGAGATCAATTTACATGAGGCACGGAAAATACATCAACAATGAGATAGAAATGTTGTACAAGGATCAACTTACAGAACTCTACACATATCCTCCAAGTATTTTTCTGTACAAAGCACAAGATGGAAAACAGAAATTTGGTACCCTCTATGGAGATGAAGACGGTCGATACTACAGGGGTGTCACAAGTCATGAAGTTCCTATAGAAAACAATCATTACTTTACAGCAGAAGCATTTGGCTCAAGAGGAGAAGACTACATGTCTAAAGGTGGTAATGTATACCATCTCATCATGGGTTTACCTCTAACTACTCACCTAGAAGAATTGACACCTACGGCTGTCCCTACACAAATGAGTGACACACAACAAGGCACAACACAAGACACAACATGGAAAGACACAACACAAGTCTCGTGCACTACACCAGCACAAGAGGTACCAGCTATGAAAATAGCCCAACTTCAAAAAGAACTAGCTTGGTCTCAAGAGCTACTTAACAAAGCACAAGAAGTCATATCATCAGGCATTAAACAAATGCCAGTGACAGGAGCAAAGCGAACCCCGAACCCCGACGGCCTCTAAAACACCGCTGGACCGAATGGCGCGCCTCGAGCCTGTCATGGTAAAGCAAACAGGGGGCACCACCTAGCTTCAGCGGCTAGGACGCAAACAACACACCACCATAACAAAGTTTTCATCCAAGAGAGATGGATGCTTGGGAGTAATGATGAAGAGGAAAGGGAATGCGATCAAGTGAGAGAGAGAGAGAGAGAGAGAGAGAGAGAGAGAGAGAGTGAGGGAGGGGGTATAGCGGCTTAGTACTTAGGCACCACAAAAGGATGGCGAATCCGCACACCCTTCACACATACACAAGCTCACTCCAAAACACAAGACTAGGTGGCGATTCCGCACACCTCACGTGGGCAAAACATTGCAAGAAAACATACTCACAAAACCTCAAGATTTAATTAGAGAATTAGGCGATGAAATGGGGAGCATAGGGTAGGGGAATGAGAAGGGAGAGAGTGGTAGAGCACATGGCGGATAGGTGGGAGTTGATGGCGAAGACTCGCACGAGGATTATGGAAATCATCCTTCATTTAGTTGTCCTTCATCTTCCATAGCCAAGGGTGTAGAGGTCATGCTCAAAACAAGCATGGTGATTGCGGTGATGGTGATGGTGATGGTGTGGGTGTGTGTGTGTGCACTAGGCACACACAGTGCATAGTGTGTTCTTTGGTGATGTTGTGTGTGTATTAGTGTGATGGTGACCCCTCTTTATATAGGGGAGGAGGGGGGAGAAATTCTAGAATTTAGAAATGAAGAAATCATTATCTACATAGGCCATGTGACTGTGGGCCCCACTTGTCTGGCTGTGTGTATATGTGCCAGAATAGCAGTCTCATGAGAGAGAGACTAAGAGAGAGAGATGGGTTGATGAAAAAAAAGTGAGAGGTGACATGGAGAATAAAGTAATTACAAGAGGGGAGAGAGGGGAGTGTGTTCAGAGGTGAATCTGTGTGCAGATGTGTGTGAACACAAGAAAAATCCGGTAACCACCGGGTGGGGATGGATCTGTGGGCACCTTTTTCAGTGAAACTGAGTGTGTGTGAGTGTGGGGGAGGTTATTTAGCTACAAGACAAGAGACATGGCGCCCTTTAGAGAGAGAGGGGGATATTTGGGTCATGGGATATGATAGGAGAGAGAAAGAGGGGGTGGGGTATACTTTTTTGGAAGATAGGGTAAGTTGCATGTGAGTTAGGGTGCATTATTGGTGAGTTATAATGCATTATTGGTGAGAGGTGGGGTAGCTTGAGGGGAGAGAGAAAGGAGAAAGGACAAGGGGAAGAGAGAGGGGGTTGACCTTTTGAGTGGAGGAGAGGAAAAGGGACACCCGGCGGGGCAACAGTGAAGAAAAAGGAGGCAAGGTGGGGATGGGCTACCCCGCAGGCATGAAGTGGCCTATTTTACCTTTCTTATATATTTACATAATCATACTTTATTTTTTCCTTACTTTTTTCCAATGCTTTTTATCACTCCCTCCCTAAGAGGGGGTTTTCATGTGGTGGGGACGAGAGAAGAGGGGTATAGAAGCTTGGTTTGTGAAAAGACCCCATCATTAGCCCTCCCCTTTTGGCTAGAGGCATTCATGTCTCTAGCTCATCTGTTTGATCATTATCATCGGAGGTGGTGGCTGATGGTGTGTCCTCATCTGGAATGTCAATTGGTGGAGCCTGGTCAAATCGAAGAAAATAAGGTTTAAGTCGCCAACCATTTACCCTGGTTTTATGAAGTTTTCCATCAGCCTCCATAAACTGGTAGCTTCCATTGGCATAATTTTTCCTGATGATGAAAGGGCCTTCCCATCGGAGTAGGAGTTTCTTATCCTTGCGCGTGTGGAAGCGATTGTCGTAGCGGAGCACCAACATTCCTTTCTTCAATTCTTTTTTCCGGAGATGCTCGTTAAAGCTAAGCCGTCTATGCTCTGCTTGTGCTACATTATAACTTATTGCTTCTTCTTTGTCTAGCTGCAGTCTTTCCAAGTTGATGATGTGATCTCTCAAATGCATGTTGGGCTGTTGAAGCTGGCTTGCCATTACTCTGAGACTTTGTAGTTGCACTTCGATGGGCAAGATTGCTTCCTTACCAAATACTAGATGATACGGTGTGAATCCCAAGGATGTATGAAATGAAGTTCTGTAGGCCCATAAAGCTGGTAGTAGATACTTATCCCAGTCTCTAGGATGATTGTTTACCTCCTTGGTAATAATTTTAGAAACCATTCCATTTACCTTTTCAACTAGGCCATTACATTGAGGGTAATATGGTGAAGAGTGCCTCCTTGTAATGCCCAGTTTCTGCATTAATTCTCCTACCAAGTCTGCTCTGAAACCAGGCCCTCTATCAGAGATGATCTCTAAAGGTGTGCCAAACCTATAGCATATGTGCTCGTAGATAAATTTAGCTACCTCTATCGCTGTGATTCTAGTGGTGGCTGTAGCCTCTGCCCATCTAGTCATGTAGTCGACCCCCATGATAATGTAGAATTTTCCTGAGTTGGCCCTAGGTAATGGCCCAATGGCATCGATACCCCATTTTTCAAATGGGCCATATGAGAGAATATGTGTCTGTGGTTCAGGCATAAGTGACCTAGTGCCGGCCTTTTGATACAACTTACACGTTTTGCACCAATGGTGTACATCACGGTTGAGGCTAGGCCATATGAAGCCTGCCTGCAAGATTTTCCTACTTGTTATGTCTAGGGCAAAGTGACCACCACAAACCCCGTCGTGACAGCTAGCAATTACTCCCGTGATTTTGTGAGAGAGAGGGACCTTCCTGAGTATTTGGTCCTTACCCTTACAGTACAAACCATCATTGATGAGTCGATACCTTGTGGCCTTCCGCGTCAGCCATTGCTTCTGTCCCTTTGTTAAATCTGATGGGCATTCCCCTGTTTCCAAAAAATGCATGATGTCAGGGAAGGCATCACTGCCTTGAAATAGAGGGAGCTTTAGTTTTGTTGCTCCAACCACCACTTCCTGTAGTCTTTCACTTGCTAGGGCATCTGCTTCTTGGTTTTGAGCCCTTGGGATATGGTGTATTTGAACTTCTTCAAACTTACCCAACAAGGTTTTTACACCACTTAAGTGAGTCCTGAAACTAGGATTCTTGCATATCCATGCTCCATTTACTTGCCTTACCAGAAGTAGAGCATCCCCAAATACATTAAGGCGTTGTACACCTTGCGAGACACAACATTGTAGACCCTTGGTTAGTGCTACATACTCAGCTTCATTGTTAGAATGTGAATCTAACAATTGGCCCAACAAAAATACCTTTGTCCCTTTGTCATCAAAGACCACTATGCCTGCAGCTGCTTTGTCGGACGCTCGCTTGTAGGATCCATCAAAGTAGAGAGAGTATGCTCCTTCTACCATCGGTGGTACTGGAGGTAATCGGACTTCTCCTTCCTTAGATTGCTTCTCCTTCCTTTCAAAGACTTGGTAGGTCATGAGTCCCCCCAAACTTGCCCTTGTCGTGCTTTCTACCTGTACCGTGTAGTCAAACTCTTGCAGACGAACTAGCCATTTAGTAATTCTAGCAGACACATCCATGTGTTGTACAACATAGGGAAATATTTCATCCGTGGTTAGAATCACAAATTGCTTAGGCAGCAAATATGACCTAAACTTTGTAGTTGCAAATCTAAGAGCTAGGATTAAGTGTTCCACATGGGTGAAACCTTTCTCTCCTGCTGTCATCATTCGACTAGAGAAGTAGATTGGCCTCATGAAAGATGTCGTCGTATCCTTTTGGAGTGGCATGGCCCCCAATGAGTCATCACCAACACTTGAGGTGACATAGAATTTTTCATCCCACTTAGGTGGTGAGATAGTTGGCAGAGTGGCTAAGACCTCCTTTACCTTGTTGTAGTGATGTTCGCTTTCCTCGTCCCAAGTGAAAGTTGATCTTTGAGTGAGTTGTTGCAGTGGTAGAACAAGTTGTGATAGTAGATGTATGAATCTACTTAAGTACCTCACCTTCTATAGAAAAGAGACCAGTTGGCGTGCGGTCGTTGGTGAAGGTAGGGCTATGAGTGCGGACACCTTACTTGGGTCGGCGCTGATACCTTTTGCTGAAATTTCATGGCCTAGTAGAATGACTTTACTCTCCCGAATGTGGCATTTATCCACATTTAATTGCCCACCTAGGCTCTGCAACCTGGCCAAACCTTCAGTTACCTTTTCTAAATGTGAAATACGGGAGCTATATATACAAAAATCATCAATGAATACTCTTATGGATGTTCCAAAGAACGGTTGAAAAACATATGTGACATATCTTTGGAATGTGGCAAGTGCATTTGTTAGACCAAATGGCATAACCCTGTATGCAAAACAACCCCATGGTGTGATAAAAGTGGGTTTTAGCTGATCTTCCAAGGCTATGCGTATTTGAAAGTATCCAGAATAACCATCACAGAGGGTATAGCATTCAAAACCCGCTACTTCATTCAGAATTTCATCCAAGAAAGGGAGAGGAAAGTGGTCTCTCTTTGTGGCTGCATTTAGTGGTTTGTAGTCAACACAGACCCTCCACTTACCATTCTTTTTAGGCGTCACCACTACGGGTGACACCCATTCTGAGTTTTCTACAGGATAGATGAATCCCGCCTCCAGCAGTTTCCTTACCTCGGCCAAGAGTGCCTTTTCTTGTATGACCCCCAATCGTCGTAGCTTTTGCACAACTGGTTTTACCCCTTCCTTCAGCTTAATATGATGTTCCACCACTGTAATGCCTGTGATTCTTTCATAGTTGTCAATGAACAGGTTAGGAAATCCCATCAACATTTGCAAAAAACTATCTTTCTCCTCAAGTGTTAATTCTGTAGACAACATACCCTTCAACCTACTTCCTCCTAGGCTAGGTGATTTGCTCTCCTCTTCATTGGGTTGCCCTTTTGGTGATGGATCACCAGTTGTGCTTACCCTTTGTGGATCCTTCATAATGATACTCATCACATCAATGGAACTGTCACTTTCGTCGGTGGATGTGGTCTCCTCCTCAGAACTGGAAGATTCGCTAGTGGTTTCATCTGCCGATGTTTCCAGATTCATTTGCTTCTGCTTGCCAATCCTCATGTCGTAGTAGATTGTCTCCCCTTTCTTACCGGTCATGCGTAGAAGGCCAGTACCCCAGTCCTGTTTTGCCTTCATGGCCATCAACCATGGCCTTCCCAAAATTAGTGGATAGCCCTCCCCCTTAGTAGGCATTACAAAAACATCTACCTCTACCTCAATGTTGAAAGCTTTGATTTTCACGGCACTTACCACACCCACACACTTTACTTTTGCGTTGTTTTCCATCTTTGCCTTGCATGGAGAAGGCCTGTCAACCTCGAGCCCTAATCGAAGCATCATAGCTTCGCTCATTACACAGATTTGTGCACCTCCATCAATGTAGGTGTTTCCAACCCTCTTTCCTTTTATGTTTACGTCGACAAGTGGAAGTATGTCATCCATGTTGCATCCCGAAATTGCTCCGGCTACCTTTGTTTTGGAGCATCTTGTACTTACCATTTTAGACCATTGTCGCCTTACTTTTGGTGCAAGATGTACTAGCTGTGGCCATGTAATCTTCGGTCCTTGCTCTGCCACATCCAATGTTAGATCATAGGGCTTAGAAATTTCCCCTAGCTGGAAGTCGGTGATGCCCAATTTCCGTCATGGCCTGGATGGCCTCTTGCTAGTTTCTCCTCTCATGCTTCTCTCATCATCTGATTGTGTAGCTTTCTCCCTCCTAGCTCTTTTCACAGTCATGGCTTCAAGTGGTTCTAAAAAGGTTACCTTCTCCTTACCCTTGTCCCTCTCCTTTGCTCTGGGTGGATCCACTACTATGGCTTTTCCTTTCTCTTTTAGCCTTATGATGTTTACAGGGCGATCAGGTGGTGGGGCTGGTGGAAGAGGTGGGATGGATGCTTGTAGTGGTGTCTGGGGTGGACGTTGAATTTGTGTTGGTGGGGGTGGTGCTCGGGGTGGGGGTGTTCTTTCTCTAGGGGGTGAAAATTGGTTCCTCCTACCTCCTCTATTATAGTTTTGTCGTGGATTGGGACAATAGTACATACCGTGACCGGCTTCTCCGCAGTTATAGCAATGATACTCCCTCTTTTGTCGTCGTGCTCTTCCAGGGTCTTGATCTCTTTCTTGACTCCTCCCTTGTTGTATTAAGTGGACAGACAAATTCTGCAGTTGGTCAGTAATATGGGCCAACATATCTTGCTAGTCATCTCTTACCCCAAGAGCCGGTGGTGGTGGTGGAATGGTGGTTGTCGTAGTTGCTGGTCGATGCGATGTTCCTGATTCTGTTGACTCGGTTTCTTTGGCTTTCATTCGCAGCTTCTTGTCTTTAAGGCGAGCAATCTCAACAACTAACTCGTACGTAGCCGGAAATCTACCTTTCACCTTCTCCTTGAGAAGCGGCCATAAGCCATGCGTGAACCGATCTTTTTTTAGGAAATCGGGTGCAGCTTCTCCTCTAGCCAGTGACTCAACCCACCGTTCCCACAAATCCACAAATTTGGACTCATAGGTGGCATATTCTAAAAGACCCTCCTGCTTCAAGTCTCTCAACTTGTCCCACAACTTTTCTGAAGTGGTACCTCCCCCAAAGCGCCTCTTAAAAGCGGTTTTTAAGGGTTCCCAGTCATCCTTGGTTGCTTGTGGAAGTGCATTATACCATGATCTAGCTTCTAGCTTCATGAGATGCTTAAAGATTCTAACTCGGGATTCATCCGTATCTTTGTTGCTCACTACACATGCTACTTCAAAGTCATCTAGGAAGTCTATTACCAAATCCTCCCCCTTCTTTCCTTTAAATGTTGGAAATGCTACACTTGCCATGATTACTGAGAGAGAGCTAGAAAGACACACTGCTTAACTTGCAAAAGTTTTTTTCTTCTTTACAAGGAGGCGTGTATACCCTCTTATACTAGGACATAGATTAAAACTTCAAACGGTACATTGCCTTGTACCAAAGGTAAGACAAATGGTTGATCTGATGCCAGAACCTCCAAAAACCGCTCCCCACCCGGCATGGTGTCAATGACGTGCTGGTAGTGAGCCTTCAAATCCAGTATTACCTTGATTGAGCGTACACGTGTTGGTATGTGTGATCTGTCTTGAGGTAGGTTGTACTGATTCATGTGAAGCTTAGAGGTGCTTAGTCACTGTCCAAGCTTGTGGGAGAGGGTGGTGTTCTTTCCTGAAACAAACTCAGTAGATCCCAAGTTTCTCTAGTGAGAGTGTGAGCCAATGCTTCCGTTATCTGTGCTGCAGCATCAGGTGCGACTTGAAAACTGACTGTGATGATTACCTCGGTGACTTGAGTTACCCGATTCTCAAAGTAGAATAGTGTTGATTCTCTATTGTGTAGAGCTCCTTCCATTTTGTTGTTGTGGGTTGGTTGTAGGTTGCGGACATGGTTTCGACCTTCTCCTTCTTGTTCTTGGCACTTGGCCTATGTATATCCACTGGGTTTGGCGTGTTGGTTGACTCTCCCACTGCAAATCGATTACCGTTACGCCTGGCACTCGAGCTTCGATGGAGATACGGAGTTCGTCTAGTTGTGCTTGGAGCTCTTCTTCTTCTGTCGTCCAATTAGCAAATCCTGCTAGCCATTCATCCATTCACAATAGTTTAAGGGTTTCAGTCTTGTAAACTGTACGGTTTCATGAAAAGATCCTCCGTGTGGGCACCAAATGACGGGAGCAAAGCGAAACCCGAACCCCGACGGCCTCTAAAACACCGCTGGACCGAATGGCACGCCTCGAGCCTCTCATGGTAAAGCAAACAGGGGGCACCACCTAGCTTCAGCGGCTAGGACGCAAACAACACACCACCATAACAAAGTTTTCATCCAAGAGAGATGGATGCTTGGGAGTAATGATGAAGAGGAAAGGGAATGTGATCAAGTGAGAGAGAGAGAGAGAGAGAGAGAGAGAGAGAGAGAGAGAGAGAGAGTGAGGGAGGGGGTATAGCGGCTTAGTACTTAGGCACCACAAAAGGATGGCGAATCCACACACCCTTCACACATACACAAGCTCACTCCAAAACACAAGACTAGGTGGCGATTCCGCACACCTCACGTGGGCAAAACATTGCAAGAAAACATACTCACAAAACCTCAAGCTTTATTTAGAGAATTAGGTGATGAAATGGGGAGCATAGGGTAGGGGAATGAGAAGGGAGAGAGTGGTAGAGCACATGGCGGATAGGTGGGAGTTGATGGCGAAGACTTGCACGAGGATTATGGCCATCATCCTTCATTTAGTTGCCCTTCATCTTCCATAGCCAATGGTGTAGAGGTCATGCTCAAAACAAGCATGGTGATTGCGGTGATGGTGATGGTGATGGTGTGGGTGGGTGTGTGTGCACTAGGCACACACAGTGCATAGTGTGTTCTTTGGTGATGTTGTGTGTGTATTAGTGTGATGGTGACCCCTCTTTATATAGGGGAGGAGGGGGGAGAAATTCTAGAATTTAGAAATGAAGAAATCATTATCTACATAGGCCATGTGACTGTGGGCCCCACTTGTCTGGCTGTGTGTATATGTGCCAGAATAGCAGTCTCATGAGAGAGAGACTAAGAGAGAGAGATGGGTTGATGAAAAAAAAGTGAGAGGTGACATGGAGAATAAAGTAATTACAAGAGGGGAGAGAGGGGAGTGTGTTCAGAGGTGAATCTGTGTGCAGATGTGTGTGAACACAAGAAAAACCAGGTAACCACCGGGTGGGGATGGGTCTGTGGGCACATTTTTCAGTGAAACTGAGTGTGTGTGAGTGTGGGGGAGGTTATTTAGCTACAAGACAAGAGACATGGCGCCCTTTAGAGAGAGAGGGGGGTATTTGGGTCATGGGATATGATAGGAGAGAGAAAGAGGGGGTGGGGTATACTATTTTGGAAGATAGGGTAAGTTGCATGTGAGTTAGGGTGCATTATTGGTGAGTTATAATGCGTTATTGGTGAGAGGTGGGGTAGCTTGAGGGGAGAGAGAAAGGAGAAAGTACAAGGGGAAGAGAGAGGGGGTTGACCTTTTGAGTGGAGGAGAGGAAAAGGGACACCCGGCGGGGCAACAGTGAAGAAAAAGGAGGCAAGGTGGGGATGGGCTACCCCGCAGGCATGAGGTGGCCTATTTTACCTTTCTTATATATTTACATAATCATACTTTATTTTTTCCTTACTTTTTTCCAATGCTTTTTATCACTCCCTCCCTAAGAGGGGGTTTTCATGGGGTGGGGACGAGAGAAGAGGGGTATGGAAGCTTGGTTTGTGAAGAGCCCCCATCACCAGCATCAGATATGAAACCCTCTCAGATGGTGGGAGTTCAAACTCAACAAAGAGACTCTATAACTTCAAGAGCGGGATTAAGAAGTCTAGTTTTACAAGAAGCAGTGTCCTTTTCAGGAGTCCAAGTGGAATTTCAAAAGCATTGGAAGATGCGGAGCCAGAGGAGATACCACTGGAAATTCACAATGCCCAATGTAAAAGGTCAGGTCAAGATGTCATTGTGATTGACAAATACGATAGGCACTATGAAATAGCCAATGTGAGAAATATGGATGGGTCTAGCAATTGTGGGCAACCTGTAAGTCACATACTTGGACCCCGTCCAAAAGCACCATCAAGGGAAACTGAAAACAAAAATTCGGTTCAATCTTCACCCTCGGTGCAGAACTCGCCAAGATCAACTTGAAAACATAGCCCTAAGGCTATGCAGAAGCCCCACGTCAAAGACCATATACTGATCGAAGAATTAGCATTACAATTGCTAGAAAGCATGGATAGTGATTTGATCTTGTAGCAATAATGGAAGTTATTTTCAGCTTCTCAAGGACAAGACGATGAAGGATAAAGAGACAAAGCCAGTGGATACACCTAAGTCGGTCGTAATCTACAGGTTCATGCATGCAAAGAAGAGGTCATATTTGTATCTAGATACCACAGGAAACCATTATCAGCAGTATTATGGAGAGCTACCTCGTCCAAAGGGTGCACATGTTGAGATAACAACATATTGCAACCAATGTGCCATTGGTCATTTAGTGAAGGAGTGCCCAGAAAAGCTCTACATGGAAAAGAAGAAGCAACACGCCAAAAGAAAAGTTCAGACAGTGACAACAAGGGAACGGAAGAAAGAATCCCCAACAAGATCTCCGAAAAAAGAAGCAGATCTTGTCGCAGAGCACAAAAGATAGGCTCAAGACACAGTTGCTTGAAGTCAAGGGTGTCAACGACATTATCATAGAGAATCAGGATTTCAAAAAAGATCAATTGAATCAGCTGATTCAAGATCGTTTAAGGAACCTCAGTGAGGACAAGTCAAAGCATCCACAAGGTGATGAAGATGAAGCTCGTAGTTCAAGGTTCGATAGAAAAAGAAGCCAAGATTCTGACGATAGTGAGCCAACGCAAGAAGAGGTAACAAAAAATCTTAGTGCCACATCACAAGTGGAAGACATGCAAATAGAGTCAATGGATGAAGCTAAAAGTCTACCAAATAAATTTTCTATTGTGGAATCTTCATTGGTGATTGAACAAATCAAAGAGTATGAGAAGCTAAAAGAAGATGTAACTGAAGACATAAAATGCGCCGCAGAATAAAGGGAAATGACTGAGTCCAAGATTGACTACCAAAGACAAGAAATACAGGATATGAATGAATATTTTCGAGAAGAGACTCTACAAAAACCCATGGAACAATGGAAAATAAAGGCCACGGCAACCATTGCATCCGAAGAAGAGAGTAAACCTCAACATCCTGCTACACAAGCTTCAAAACATTTCCAAGAAGAAAAGTCACCATGGAATGACCTTCAAGTGCTAGAAGAAGTAAATAGTGATAGAGAGCTTCTGAAATCAAGAATCAAGGCATCACAATCAGAAACTAGCAATGAACACCAACAAGCAGCTACAGCAGAAGATAGTAAGCACTTGGGACATGCTACAACCAGTCAAATGACAAATAAGTTCAACATACAAGAGGATGACAAAGCCTTCAAGGCACAAAAGTCTAAGAAAAGTACCGAAAGCAACGAGGACATCAGCTACTTGGCAGCCAACAAGACGATTAAATTCTCGTTGGATGTGCATGAGAAATTGAAATTCAACTTTACAGCAGAGATAGATTGCACTGCCATGACTAATGTCATGTCTTATGGGCTGTGGTCACTTCTAGGTAAGCCAGAACTTTATGAAATTCAGGTACAGGTTCCTATATCACATGGAATAGCCGTCACAAGTTTAGGGATTGCAGAAGCTTCCCTTAAACTACGGTCAAAGGTAATCAAAGACAAATTCCTAGTGTTGGATTCATCGAAAATGAGTACACATTTGATTTTGCCCAAGCACTGGGAAAAAACATTGGCAGAAGAACCTGAATTTTCAACAATGGTCATCACGACTAGCTCTCAAGAAATCCAACCTACTACTGCTCCAAGATTATCGGCTACCAACAAAGGCAAAGCCAAAATGAGCCCACAAATGTCCTACCAACAGAAGCAGCCCCTTAAATCAGAGTCTTCAATCCAGCCCCGAAAAGTTCAAGACAGAGCTTCGACATCAACTGACCACATGCTTCCACATGAAAGACATAATCCAAAGAAAATCTTTCAACCGAAATACCCTACACTGCGAGATCACAGCCGCCAAAGTTTTTCAAAGGTCTATATTAAATCAGAAGAAATAAAGGTCAAGGATCCAATAGGGATAAATGATCCTAGCCGATTGACGAAAGGTAAACACATGGGATGGATAGCCTCCCACTACAGCTTAGCAGAGCAAGGCTATTATGAGGGTCAAAAGAAACTTTGGTTACCAAAACCACAAACCTCGGCTTATGTGGTGGATAAAGGTTTCAAAAAGAGTCCCCAAAAGCAACAAAGCTCATATTTATATCGCCAAAGGAGACCAACCAACAAGGCTCGCCAAAGGGATGCAGGAAATTTCAAATCCAACTGGCCTTCATACCAACATAGGACTTCATCGATAAATAATCCCAAAAATGGCACTCTTGTACATCTCAATACGACATCAAAAACATCATGGGAAGTGCCATCTAAAATTCTTTAAGCACAAGGTTACTATCAAGGAAATCGGAGAATCTAGCTACCAAAGATGCCAGGTAAACATTCTTCAAGCAAACGACTTCAGCTTGAAAATAATCGCAATTTCACGGAAGGCAAAATCAAGGACAATGTCACACTCAAGGCAAAGGATATCTGCAAAGACCCGCTAATCACACGATGCAGATACAAATGGGTGCCAAAAGAACCACACATACCGAAGAAGATTGAAGTAATCTCTAGCTCTCAAGAAATGTCAAGACATGATAGACAAAGTGTTATGGGGAATGGAGCGAGCCAATCTTCTCAACCAAGGGACCAACAACAACAAAAAGAAATTTTGACAACCAAGGTCACCCAGGTATGGCAAAAGAAACCAATATTGCCAGTATGGTCCTTTACAAATCCTCTCTTCGAGGATGGGAGTTTTGAATTTCAAAACCTATTCTTGGTCGAAAGCTCCCGAGAGTAAGTCAAGTCGCCATAAAAATAATGGCATAAGAGTCCAGAGTCGGACAGCTGAGCCACTAAATGAGCAAGCATTAGACCCAAGCTTCATGTCTTAATATTCTTTGTGGTCTATGAGTCTAGATATTTAGATTAAATCTCAAGCTGGAGAGTTGAGCATACATAAAGTCATGTCACTCCTGTTGGAAGAGGTGAGCATAAGAGTCAAAGTCTACTATTTTAAATGGTGGAGTGGCGGAGTAGTCCAGAAAACACTCACGCACATGAACACAGTGAGGAGAGTGAAAAAAACCTCGTCGAAAAAAACCCTTCTTGTGAGTAACGGCAGCTCTTGAAATCAAATATATTTTTTCTTCTCTAGCTACGTTCACTCTTGGAAGCACCCATTCAAACTCCTCTCACACCGCATATTGTTTCCCATGCATCTATCTGTGCAAGCATATATAATGTCCCATCATTGGACATTTTCATTTGACACGATTTGTGTTCCACCCATGCACTTACACAACAAAATGACGACGACGAAGTGGTAACAGGTTTCATAAGCATTTGCTCAACAACAATGACTTTGACTTCAGGCTACTAACACTTATCCACTGTATATCCAATAATAGTAGCCATACGGCCATAAGTACTTTAACTCAACAAAACTCGGTTACATCAAACATAAGTACATATAGCCTCACAGTTAATGGTGACTAAGGAATTTTTTTCCCACTGGGTTTTTCCCTCTAGTCCTATCCAGGTATCCAAGACCTTCAATTTGTAATATACGCCACATTTTATTTTTACTATTTTATTTTTCTTATAAAAACATAGAAAAGCAGACCAACGACATCCCCAAACAACTGCATGCTCATCATCTATAGGATCCAAGGGGAGCAGCCCAGAAACAATTCAAAAAGGCTTCAAGATTACAGGTACACATGCAGGATGACACCCAAAGAACAAACAATACAGAGCTGCCAAGATAAAGACTTGCTGCAACAAACCTCACTCAACCTATTCACCCTAGAACAACCAATTGAAGGGGGAGAGCTATGGCTTCAACTACACTACGTGTACAAGAAAAAGGTAACTCTACAACATACAAAGCATCTGGTAGAAGCAACTGCAACAACAAAAGATTCAACCAACACCAAAACATGAACCACTCGCCAAGGCCACTGAAGACATAGGGTCTTGTCGGGGACGATAAGACTTCGGAGGGGGAGAGTGTTGAAAGGTAAACCTTTCAACAACGCTTCCACAAAGATTCCATAAAGATCCCTCAAAGATTCTCTAAATATTCTAAATAAAGATGCTGATGAAGTGATGAAGACGAAGATGGATGCTGCAATGTGAAGATACAAGCTCATGGACATCATCAAATATCGCGTTATTATCATTTTGAGCCATTACGGCCACTTTTGTAATGTTTACGGGAACTTCATATTTTAAGTCAGCAATTGTATTGAGGCCACAGATGCTTGTTGGATGAGCAAAGCCAGCTCACGATGTTGTAATTAAGCTCTATAGAAGCCTAGGGACAAATAAGGTCATTTTCGTCGGACATTAGGTTTTCTAAGGCTTAGTATATAAGCCAAAACCTAAAGCTTTGTGAAGAGACTTCTAATAAATCTGATCTTCTGTGTCGTTGGGAGACTGCGAGAGAGTGAGAGAGTGTGTGTGCACGCTACAGGAGCTACGGTGGTCGAAATCACGAACGGAGAGCAGTAGTGTGTTTCCCACGAGGAAAGCTACGCGTTGATGCTTACATCACGCGCGTTCGTCTGTGTTTTGGCAGATTCACCGGCGAGCTACTTTTGGATTTTCGGTGAGTAATTGTTGTCCGTTTTTTCATTTCAGCATATCCACGCGATCAGAGCGAGTAGAGCTACACATTAGGCACTTTAGTTTTCAAAAACATTGACCTGTAAAAACCGGCCAGACATCCTACGCGTTTTCTGCACGGAGGGTATTGAGTAGGCTTTTTTGGTCACGGACCTTAGGGAGAGTGGCCTATTGGTGTTGATAGGATATCCTTCAAGTTTCGTAACATTTCAAGAATTTCTAATGGGCTTTTGGGCTTGCGGTAGCATCATAGGAGACTCTCACATTCACAGAACCGATGGCATGTAGATTTGATATCTCTATAGGAAGTAGTCATTAGTCGGTCGAGTAGAGGTTGACACCCTTTGCTTGCTTCCACGCGCCTACGGGTCGAGCTTCATCCTCAGTTGACATTATAAGTTAGGTGAGTTCTCGCTATGCTGACGTCCGTCGTGGCGTACCCGTCTAACACTATCCCTCTAAGTATGGCCCATTCCTCTCTCCTTTTCACCACAATTTGTGAGATAGGTGCTAGTCGTTCCACAAGCTCCAAAGGAGAAGGTGAATTGCTACAAATAATGACCAAGAATCAACCTCTCAAGTGGCAAGGTGAAGCTTCAAGGTGAAGGCATCAAGAAGGTCAAGGTGGCGGCTCCCAGGGCATCCCAATTTGTCCCCCAATTCAAGCCCTTAATTATAATTTTCACTAATTGTAATGGGGTGGGAGAGGCTATATAAAGAGCCCCCCATCGCAACCCAAAGGGACGGGAGCCCCTCTACATTGTAGCATGCCCTAATTAGTCTCTTTGTGCACCTCTAGGCTACCATCGTTTTGGCAGGGTGATAGTGTTTACATTCCCATGATTGTAGCTAGCATGCTTGATTTGTGTGGATGATTTGTGTGTGTAATCACTCTCTTGGTGGAGGTGTGAAGGTCTTCTATTTGATTTCCCCTTAATGAATGATTAATGCTCAAGTTTTTATTTTGTTCTGATGAATGCATTTACATTGGCGTGGGTGCGTGTAGATGGTTTTTTTAAGGCTTGATCAAGGTAATTCTAGTTATACGTGTTGCATCCTCCTCCCACATCTATTATCAAGCGCATTTATTCCCCACCTTCTCTTCTCTTTCCTTTCTCCCTTCTCCCTCCTCTCTCCCACTACAACAAAAATAGGTGTTATCGACGCATATATCGACGCTGCCCGTTGCTATGAGAGTCGCTATACGCGTCGCTGTGAAACCAGTCGCTATTATCGACGCTGATAGCGACACGTATAGCGACGCATATAGCGATGACCATAGCGACGCATATAGCGACGACCATAGCAGAATTCTTTTTTCTTGGATAGAGGGCAGGTAGCCTGGCTTGTGCCCAATTAAATGATGGACACAGCCACAGCCAGACTTCCTGCCCTCTGCCCAAGAAAGTGAGCAGCACCAAAATATCAACCATGCTCCCGCACGCAGAAATTTCGGCAGTGTTCCCTTTGTTTTTACATAAACTTTTCAAAAAAAAACATATCATGTATACGCCTCCTACATGCTACCCATGTAGGATCTCACATGAGATTTGAGGGCAATGAAAGACAACCGTACCAACTGAAAAGCATAACCATAACTTAAAAGCATAACCATAACGAACCATAACCATAACTTAAAACCATAACCGGCTATAATCACTTTGATCAAAACCATAATGCAGATAACCATAACCATAAACAAAATTAACAATAACTATAAGCATAACGAGAAAGAGAAACAATAACTGTCTATACAATGACAATGACAATAATCATAACCATAAGGGAAACAATAACTGTCTGAACAGTAACTGTTTGTACAAAAAAGAGATACAGAAGCGTGTCTGTGTCTCACAAAGCATATAGATGAAATCTTGTCCACTAATGACTAGGCGTCGCAGCCTGCACATAAGACAACTCACAAAATTAGTATTGATATTACTTCACATATACCGACTTAATTAAATCAACTCACATATATTAACGTCTCACCTCAAGCGATCAGCGAGACTGTAAGGCCTCCCAGTCTAGAGGCTCTCCTGAAGCTTCAAGATCATTCAGTACTTCATAGATACCTCTGTGATATCCATCTGACTCCTCCTCGCGTGATGGAGCTTGATGCATCGCAAGATTCTGCGTTTATACAAAAATCAAAGTAATAAGAATACATGATTCATCGTGTTTTAAAAAACGCCATAGTTAAGATTGGATTAGAAACTCACAAACTCATAGCGAAAGGTGTCGAAGCCTCCGCTGCCAAGATGAGATGTCCCCCTAGTCATCTGCGGTACCTGCGCGGCCTCACGCTGCTGTCTGAACCGCGTGGCCGCTATCCGCTCATCCTCCCTGATCTGCAGCTACGTCTCGTGTGGGATGCCCGAAGGCTTCGGCGATCCGGTCCTGAAAGCCTTCTGAGCTAGATCTCGTCGATGTTTGATGGTGTCCTGTGCAACACCCTTGATCCACCACGCCGAAACAACGAAAGAACCCGGAGCAGGCTGGTACTCTCTCAGGATGGTCTCCACTATGTAAGTGACTTTTTCCTTTTCTTGCTGATCCCAAGACGTCAGAATACTGGTCGAAAACTGTAGCTCCACGAGCTGGCAAATCCGCTGTCGCATCTCAGTCCCGACTCTATCCATGTCAACAGAACCATCTCCTCGTACAATATAGAGCTTGGAGGCACTAGGATCGTGTGTCCCCCAAGGTGTCCGAGGTGTGCCAAGAGATGTGTCGAGAGGTGTGCCTGGGTAAGACGAGGGTCGTGAGCGAGGAGGGGTCGAAGCATCTGTGGACCCTCCTCCATAGCAACCACCACCTCCACCTGATGATCGCCGAGATCGGCGAGTGCGCCTGTGCTGCGGAGATGAGGACGTACCCGCCTCTGCCCCACCCCTAGGTGTCGAAGCGGCCGTGATGGGAGAAGAAGGCGTCGTACCCATAGGCGTCGTACCCATAGGAGTCCTGAACCCCGTAGGCGTCCCCCCCTAGGCGTCGGTCCCTCGGGTGTGAAGCCCGGAGGCGTAGTACCCGTGCCTCTGGCTACCCAGTACTGAGAAGCCTCTGCCATCTGAGGAGGCGTCATCCATGTAACGAAGCCCATGAATGCATCTGCACTCATGGAAGCGGGATCTAGAATCTCATCTGCCATACTAAAGTCCTACACAAAGAAAGTAAAATAAAGCGTCAGAACACAGTTGTTTAAATTAACTTTAAGATTAATTTTAAATCAAAGTCTTCACACAAACACTTACAGGCCTAGGCCTCGACGAGTGAGGCATCATCGATAAGATCTTGCACCGTATCATCGTCTATCTCTAATTGCAAACATAACTCTGCCCCAACTCGTTCTGGCAGATTGTCTTCATCCATTGCATCTTCATCTACAAATGTCAATTCTGGCTCATCTGCGTCATCCCTCGTATATCTGTCAGCTTCCTCTGCCATACCTTCATCCATCTCATCTAATGTCACAGTAGTATGGATGTCGTCTGTCTGACTTTCCTCCAGGAGATCTTTCCCTTCAAATACTTGTTTATTTCTTGGAGCAACCTGAACCACAAACCACCATTGTCGCTCTCGAGGGTCCGATACAAAGACCACTTGCTCGCAATGTTCAAGGAGAGCAAATGTGTCGCTCGCATGTGTCCAAGTCTTTGTAGAATCTATTTGCACAAGTTTGTTTCCATCTCTGCGTACTGTTGCATTGCAACCAGAAGTAATCACCTTGAACCAATTCACATCCAACAAAAACACAACCGCCTAAATCTTACTTTTAGGATCTCTGACACCAGACCGCAGTAATCCAGGTTGCTAGTGCTCTCATTCGTGTCTCTAGCACTGGCCCTGCTCTTTTGCATGAAACTAACCATTACCCCACTGTCAAACCTGTTTCTTCTGCTGTCAATTTGTTGTGTTTTGAAATGCTTTCCATGCGACCAGAGGAGCTCTCCCACATTCTTGAATATATGGATTGGATCCAGCAAATGGTTATTTAGTAGATCACCCCAGTACGACAACGTATGGAGAATGGACAAACGTTTCATTCCTAGAACAGGTTGCCCCTCATGTTGCTCCCATCGGCGACGCCACTCTTGTACATGCATAGGACGACATTCGACGCGACCAAGCTGGCCTTCGCGCAAGTGATGGCCATCTGGAAGATAACGGTGGTGGCCTTGATAAATTCTGTACGGTTTCTCTAGCAAACTCTCCGTACTTGTGCACATGCACATTACATATCCTACGCTTGCGCCTGATTTGATACTTGCAGAGCGTGCACGAGCATGCAATCTTTTCCTCCATGTTAGTTGATGACGTTGCCATCTACAATGATTATGAATGTTGTTTTAATATATATATATATATATATACTCCTCACAATGTAAACTACCTCGCATTCTCTAGTCTTGCCCAATCTCTGTACACCTCGGTCCAGAGGTGTACGGAGATCAGGACCACCGGGTCAAAATCTCGTCTTTATTGGTCAAATCCTATATGGGTAGACACATACGTGCACTCCCAAGTGTACATGGCAATGCATGTAGCAGACAAAACCCCTTTGCCTCTTTTAGTTCCAATGCTGCACTTGATGAATCATATATTAAAGCATTACTATTTTTGTCATTTTTGTAATGTTCCGTCTGTTTGCAATTTTTGCACAGGTTTTCCAAGGATATTATGCCCATCATGGTGTTTTTTTCACCACATGCACAAGCCATGGAAGTTCTCAGCCCAATGAAAGTTTTCTACCTGATTGTAGACCGAACAGGGCCTCCATGTCCAAGCCAGAAGATAATGTGGAGATGGATGAGCAACTTGAGAAAGATTCAGAAGCCTTGCATGGTTCTTGCTCAAAAAAGGGATCTCGATCTCTCTTTCTCTCTCGATCTCACTCTCGCTATCTCTCTTTCTCTCTCTCTCTCTCTCGATCTCGCTCTCGCTATCTCTCTTCCTCTCTCTATTTCCTTATTTTCCTATCTCTCTCTTTGTCTCGCTCTTCACTTCCCTACCTCCCTCTCTCTCTCTCTCTCTCTCTCTCTCTCTCTCTCTCTCTCTCTCTCTCTCTCTCTCTCTCTCTCTCTCTCTCTATATATATATATATATATATATATATATATATATATATATATATATATATATATATATATATATATATATATATATATATATATATATAGCTCTCTTTCTCTATCTCTCTATATATAAGACAGCTCGTTGAGCTTGGACTGCTCAAAATTTCATTTTGGGCTCATTTCGACCTTCGTTTCCACTACAGCCAGGTCTATACATGTAATTTCGTCATTTTGTGCAGAATTTTTGTCATTACCAATTAATGCATAACAGGTCCCATATATTCTACTGTGGGTTGTGCTATATAGCACGTGCTAGTCTCACTCAGTTTTCCCTCATTTTAGGCAGTTTTCACACTCAGGTGCATGCATTTTCCATGGCTGACAACAACACAGATGCGTTCAAGATGTTTGCTGTTGAGAACAGATTGGATGGGGACAATTACCCTATGTAGGCTCACATGATGCAACATGTACTTGTATCAACGGGAGTTTGGAACATTGTGTACGGCATTGATGTACGTTCTAGTACTATGGATGCAAGCGATGTTGGGGATGCTCCTGGTTTTGCTTCCAGGGTTGCTGCTGTCAGAGTTGTTTTGCCTACGGCTGAGCATGCTTGTTGGGATATATATATATAACTCTCTTTCTCTATCTCTCTAGCTATTTCCTATCTCTCTCTCTCTCTCTCTCTCTCTCTCTCTCTCTCTCTCTCTCTCTCTCTCTCTCTCTCTCTCTCTCTCTCTCTCTCTCTCTCTCTCTCTCTCTCTCTCTCTCTCTACTTCCCTATCTCTCTACTGATCGAACGAGCGACTGAGCTAGGGAGATCTAGACGTCCACGACTGCGGAGGACTACACAACATCAACAGAGGCTACATCAAAGGATCTAGCTAGGTCACTTTGGCTCGACATGCATAACGCCCGGTCAGACTACTGACCATGGAGGAGATTGATGAGATCCGCCAGCGACAGCTGCTGGATCTCCTATGATCTACCTATCCCAGCTAGCTGGTTTAGCCGTTTAGTCCATACCCAGCAGTTTAGGATTCCATAATATTTTTTTTTGTCATCTTCTTACTCTGACTTTGTATCAGATCCATCACATTGTAACTTTCTTGTCTCATGTCTCATAGGTCACTTTGGCCTTTCGAAGACGTTAATATAACATTTCATTTCAGTTCTCTCTTTAATTATTTTTCTTTAATTTTAATTTCCTAATCATACATTAATTCTCTCTCTCTCTCTCTCTCTCTCTCTCTCTCTCTCTCTTTGATTACCTACACACACACACATTTCTCTCTCTTTCCTACACACACACACACTTCTCTCTCTCTCTCTCTCTCTCTCTCTCTCTCTCTCTCTCTCTCTTTCCTACACACACACACACACCTCTCTCTCTCTCTCTCTCTCTTTCCTACACACACACACACCGTTCTCTCTCTCTCTCTCTCTCTCTCTCTCTCTCTCTCTCTCTCTCTCTCTCTCTCTCTCTCTCTCTCTCTCTCTCTCTCTCCTACACACACACACACACACGATGTAGAGAGAGAGAGAGAGAAAGAGGGGTTCGGGGGGGCATAATACCTGCGCAGAAGGTGGAGGCCAAGATTTGAGAAGAGCGAGGCGAAAATGGCCCCTGCTGCTTGCGGGTTTCGCTTTTTTCCCCCAAATTTTTTTGCGTCGCTATACGCATGGGAAATAAAGCCTTTCCACGTGTAGAGCGACGCACATTGCGACGCCTATATCGACGCGTATATCGATGCCCGCTAATTTTGTCAATATACGCGCGGCGATATCTCCATGTTGTGTTGTAGTGTCCGTCACCCTCATACGTATATTTGCTCCGCATGCATAATTGCAACTATTGGTACGGGTAGCCAAGAGAGGTTTTGTAAATAGGCACCCCTTCAAACCTCTCACTCCAATAGTTCATTGTTGGTGTCTCTCTTCCTCTCTCTCTCTCTCTCTTTTTCTCTCTCTCTCTCCACTAAGGTTGGTTGAAGATGTGTGTGAGCACAACTCCTTCCATATGCTCAAGGTGATTCTCTCCCATAAATATGTCATTCTCAACAATAGAGCGTCAACTCTACTAGCTCTTGGTCGCGTCCTAGCCACATAAAACGGTAGGTGGTGCCCCTTCAACACCCCCTCACCGTGAGGCATCCAAGTAGTACCTTGGTGTAGAGGCCACCGTGTGCGCTTTGTGTGCTTCAAACCACAAACTTCTTCTTTTGAGGAAACTGTTGATTTCTGTTTATCTTTACTAGCCACAACAGGATAGGAGTTTGAAGATTCAAGTAAGTCCTCTTCTTCTTCCTCTACTGATTCGTCGTCTTCACGGTGTATGGGTAGGAAGAAAATGTCGGAAAGGATGCAGGAAACTTTAGAGGAAACCCAAGCACTTATTGCTGCTGCAAAAGCTTCTCTTTCATTTATTCCTCATAGTAAAATATAGCGGTATGTGTTAGCTGAGCAGGCTGAGGTATTACTCCCGACTGTGGGATTTGCATGTGGTTGTGTAAGCCACAAGAAATAAGTTTAACACATCTATCATTAGATAGGTTCTTGATTCCTTTGATGTGGATGAAGGAAGTGCTATGGTCTATGGTAGGAAAGTGTTGGTAACACCTGAAAATATTGCTTTTGAATTCAAGATGCCAAATGAGCCAAATCCATCTGTAGCAACAGCAGAACAGATCAGTGCAGCTCTGAAAGAAGATGATGCTGCCAAGAAGAAACACAAAGCCAGTGTGCAAGGGGTTCCAGTAGCGGGTCTGGACATTCCCGCTGCTTACCGCTTTGTAGCTAAAGCTGTGAGTCTCAAAAACAATCCAACTGATGTGTCAGAGAAATTTTTTGCTATGTTACTGGCAAAAAGATTGGACTCCACAGTTCCAATAAATCTATGTCAGATTCTGTCACATAATGTGCTTGAGCAGCTTGCTAAGTTGAAGTCCCAAAATGTTTTCAAAGCTTGGTATGTTTGGCAGTTCCTTTACTGGGAAACTTCTCCAGACACTCATAACCAGGTAAGGATGGCTTGGAGCAAGAAGCCCTTCCCGGTAACTAACAATGTGAATTTATCATCAGATAAAGAAGCCCAGATAACTAGTTAGCTCTCACTGGATCAAAGACTAAATCCACACAAGAGAAAGTTGGCAGTTCTAAAAGATCAAAAACTGTACTGGCCAAAAGCAGTGTTCCTTAAGCAGCTGGAAAGTCAAGTCAAAATAGTGTCTGTTGAAAAGACTCCAGTAGACCAGACTTCAGTTGACCAGTCCGAACAGCCTCTCGTCCAGACCAATGGTGGAATCAGTCAGCCAGCAGAGCAAATTTCAGCGACCACCACTTCAGGAAAAGACCAGTCAAATAGAATCAGTGCTCAGCAGCCAGTGGGTCAGACTGATAAGGGAAAAGTACCAGCACCTTCGAGTCCACTTGGTGAAGTTATCAGTGAAGCGTCTTTGAATTTAACCAAGAAGGAATGGCTACAACAGCTGCAGACTCATCCTCTTAAAGGACGCCTACTCTTGCACAAATATAATCATGCTACACTACCATATATGGCTCCTATCACAGTTTATGAGCGAGTTTCCTGTGACCCAACAATGGTGAAAGATGGTTGTCCAGTACTTATTCAGTCATCCTGGAACACTATTGTGAATGCTATAGGACAAATTTTGGATGCCTCAGTGTCTAATGATGAATTGACCCAGTTAAAGGTTGAACTAAGGGAGACTTAGCAGCAAGTTGAGCAGTTGGAGCAAGATAGAGGAGCAAAGTCATTGTGACACAGTATCCTTGAAAATCAATCAGCTAGGACCATTCAGCATTTAGAAAATAAATTGTCAAAGATGGAGTTTGAGATGAGGATGCTTCGAGAAGAAAAGGTAGAGGCTGAAAGAGCTGCTGACAGATTTGAAACCATGCTGCGAATGAAGAGAGTTGATTTCAACTCATTAATGACCAGCCACACTGCATTGAAATCCACTTTAACTGAAAGATATATCTATAATACTTTGGTTGAGATACTAAATCCAGAGGGGAATGCTATTTTCAATTTAGATAATTTGAGGGCGCTCATGGAAATAATGCAAAGTGATTTGCAAGATAAACATTTTCAATATAATAGTGCTTTGGCAAATCAAGATATTCTGGACTATATTGAACAACAGAACAACCTTGATGAGGATGATAATAAAGCAGCAGAAGAGGAAGAGAAGGAGGATGAACCAGTAGAAAGGCATGATGATGATGACTCTCCTCCATGTCCACCATCAGGATCCGGTGCTGGTGGAGCAGGGGCCATAGAGGGAAATCGGCCGAATACAGACTAGCCAGAACAGTATAGGGGTCAGCAGGCTGGAGATCAAAAACCCAGCAACACTGGGAATTCTCCAGTACACCAGTCTCACAGCCCAGTTTGGATGAGAAAGGGAAAGGTAAAGCTGTGTGACTGAGGTTCTGGAAGGTGATAAGCAACATTCTTTTTACAGCTCATCACACTGAACAAGAGACTAAGACATCAACAAGCTCCTATAACTAGGATGTATCAGGAGGATGATGTTCTTCTCTCTGACTTTGAACGATTTGAGCGACTATATGTAGTCACCAAAGAAATGGTCCAACATTGGAAATCAATTGCTTTCCATGACCAAGAGGTGTGCCAATTGCTTGAGCATCCTAACAAAATTCAATTTCTAGAGAGAGTACCTGAATGGGTACTAACCTCTGATGAAAAACTAGCTAATCCACACTGGCAGCGACAATCTACTGCAGACTGTCATTCCCTAGCCATCGAATTAGAGCTCCTCTTGGGGAACAGGCCAACCTATAAATGTATGAAAGACATCAGAGGTCAATTGAAAGAAGTTTTACTACAAATGAAAATTGCCAGGAGAGTTCTGGATCAGAGGGTACAAGCTATTATTGAAGATCAGTCTATCACCAGTAAGGAGCCTTCAACTCAAATAACAGTAGGAGAACAAGCAACTGCTCTCCCAAGGCTGTTTCAGTTGGTCATAGTAACTAGAAAGATGATGCAACAGGAGAACCAGTCTGTCCTTATTTTTTTGAAGTTTGTACCCGATTCCTCAGTCCTCCTGTATGCTTTACTAGCTAGAGAAGCTGAGCTACCTAGTTTTTTTCCAGCACTATATCCTCAACATACTAAACCAGTAGATCGGCTCACATATTCCAATATTACTGATGATCTTCAGGATTGGTATTAGCGATCCACTATAGAATGGAAAACCTGGCAAACACTGCTCAATGATGCTCTTCAATTAAATGATCCTGGGGAACTAAAGGAGGAGATACAGAGGGTTAAGTTGTGTATGGGACAATGGAAAATCTAGCTTAGAGGTCTCACCAAGATCACAAACTGGCTGCTGCAACTTACTGTGGAGTCCTCTAAAATCCCTGAAAAGGATGTTACGGCTAAACCAGGCCTGGGACCACAATATAGAGAGATGGCTGAGATTCTCTTTGAAGCTAGGATTAAAACAAATCAGCCTCTTTCAGAAGGATGGATCCATACAGCTTCACATTGTCATAAATTGGCCAGAACTGGTCTAACAAAAGGCAAAATCACGCTCTATGATCCCGACACCAAAACCTATCATCCTCTCACACCTTATGAAGTGGAAATGACCACAGAAAGGCGGGATCAACTTGAGCAAGAAGCCATTTACAGACTTATCCAGAAGGACAATGCTGGCACTGGGACTTTTGAAACACCAACACGACCGAAGGGCAAGAGGAAGAGGGTTCAGTGGAAGGATACTGGGTAGTTGCATCTCAGATTCTGACGGTGGATTTTTCCAGACGTTCTCAAAATCTGACTGTGGATTTTTCCAGCCACTTTCAGAATCAGATGGTGGATTTTCCTAGTAAGGTGCTGGAATTGCTTTGGCTGGACATACTTGGAATTACAATTATAGGGGTGTCAAGCACTCAATAAGCATGAAGTATGGTATAAAGTTATCAATGCCAGGAGAGTTAGAAACTTCAAAAGAGTACTATCATAAGGAACATAGGCCAACTCATGAGGGACATCGGCCAACCCAGCAAGCAAGCAAAGAGGTTCCTCTACACCTCATACGAATCAGATGGTGGATTTTTTTTCAAAAATTTTGGAGTCTTATCAAAATTCAAGAAAGGAGGGAAGGATGTAGACGGCGAAGACAGTCTCAACTGGCGGGAACTGTCTCTTGGAAGTTGAACAGTGGATCTGTCAGTAATTACCACGACGGTTACCACAGTAACCTCAAGAGGCTATAAATAGGACCCATTACATTGTAATTGGACTGATTGTACTTTGGGCTTCTTGTGCTTTTGACTTCTTACTCCTAGTCTCTTAGTTTTAGTTTCTGAAGCTGTTCTTGAGTTACAATCTCTTCACTTGTAATTCTTCTCTATAATCATTATTGCAGTAGTCAATCGGACTTCAGTCTATTATACCTTGTACTCCTTCTTCATAAACTCTGAATCTGAACCTGAAACACTTTTCCAGTCATTCAGTCTGTTTCTAGTCCCAGTAGAGTATTTCAGTTCAGTTAACTATTCCACTTCAGTTTCCATATTCCATTCCAATTTCACTAACTGAACTGACGACTTTCAGTAGCTGTAAATTCTAACACTGGAATCAGCTATCTAAAGAGATCGGCTCCAATTCCAACCTTCTTCACCTCATAATGGACTAATCTTTAAAAAAATAAGTTAATCTCTGGATTCTCCACTTTTAAACCCTCTAACATAAGGTTCTTTCTTTAACCTAAGATCCACAACTCACCCTTTGTGTTTAATCCCCCCACTCTCCCTCCCCCACCCCCAAACAACTTTCTGCTTTCTTCAATGGTGCTTAGCCACTAATCTCCTCGTGAACTATCTCCACGCGTGCCTTCACAATGATTACACCCAAAGGCAAAGGGCTCTAAAATTGCAACCTTACTACAGTGCCATCTCTCATGGTGTACAACATGCGGATCTCCTCGTGAATTCTCTACCTTCATAATGATTGCACCTAGAGGCGAAAGGTTGTCAAATGGAAAACTTAGTTCTCTATCCATTCTCTCTCTCTCTCTCTCTCTCTCTCTCTCTCTCTCTCTCTCATATGAGCCCCCGTCCCAACCCGAAGGCAGACAAGCAATTTGCATGCATTTTCACTCCTATCATGCCATGCAAACACACTGACAAAGAGTCTAGAATGTTAACAAGACACACTAACAATGCATTGTAGTAATTGGATTTCCACTGAAGATCTTGTGGTTCACCATCCAAGCGTGTCAACGAGGGAGTCTCCCCGGATTCTTCACTAATTTCATTTTAAAAGAAATTTTCATGTACCTTCTCGAATGGTGAAGCCATTTCTTAAAGCTTACTCAAATTTGTTAAATTTGGAAGGTTATCCAAGTCCTCTGGCTTTAATGGTCCATCTAGGGAATGGAGTCAAACAATTGGAGCTTAAAATGTCCATTAAATCTAAACTCCAAATAAGGAAGACCAACTTTTTGCAATAGTAAAAGCCAACCGACTTCAAAAGCCTCTTAGAGTAGTGGACATGCAAAGAATGAAGATTGGATTTGAGATCTGATCGCTTGTAAATGGGAAGAGTTTGTCTCTGCTCCTGTATTGATAGCTTTGACTGCTGGCCAAATGTGGGTGCCTTCCAAATTGCATCCTTATTCCACTTTTGGCATGTCATACGCTATTAGCTTGTAGTTCTAATTCGAATGCTACATACTTGGACTTGGATTCGCTCCACCAACGTGACATGAAAAGTAGCACTGAGCTATTTTTAAAATAACTCCCTTCTTAAAAGAACTCCCTCGTTAATTCCTATTGACTAGGAAGACTTGGAACGCTCACGTTGCAAGAGTTACCAAAAGGCTCTTAGAAAATCATGGTAGGCTTGAACCCAAGACCTATTAGATAGATAGAGAGAGAGAGAGAGAGAGAGAGAGAGAGAGAGAGAGAGAGAGAGAATTTTAACGTCGTAGGAAACTATCCCAAGAGACCTCAAAGAGAGAGAGAGAGAGAGAGAGAGAGAGAGAGAGGGGGGGGGGGGGGGGAGAAGAAGAAGAAGAGAAAGAGAGTTTTATGGCAGTAGGAAACTATCCCAAGAGGATTTCAAGATCTAGCCAACGAGGAATTGAACTTAAGACCTGATCTTCAAGAGGGAAATGGCATACCACACTTGGGTGATAAAAAGGATATACTATTTTCCTCTTTTTATTATTAGCCGTGCGCACAGTACACACCCACACACACCCGAGAATTATAAGAGAGAGAGATCAAAAGGGAAGATTTTCTATTAAAAGGGAAGGTACTAGTACCATTATATTTCATCGCCCAGCAGATGCAGCTAGCGGGACATGATATTAAGAGGATGAGCAGATATGGATGAGGTTGCTGAATAGGGTCACTGCAGTAGTACAGCCTTGGCGCAATTGTTGTGTGACTCCGATCAATATCAAACAGCGAGCTTTGCAGAAATGGAAGAGCAGAAAGGAAGAAACATGAGAAGCAATCGAATATAGCCCTGTTGATTACTTCATGTGTCCACCTCTAGTGCATTGTCGAATGCGGCTTCATTGATCATGTCGCCTCCTTCTTAATTACTTCATCTCTGCTACATGCGATGGCTTAACATAATGCAGAACTGATGACAATCTTGACATGATTAGTCGATGATGACGCCATCCGTCCATTCTGCTGCGGAAATTCTTCTGTATTTTGTCATCCGTGATCTTCACCTTGTTTTGGAAATTGGCATTGCCTATGCTGACAATATGGGGACCGTCGAAGCCTATATTGTGCAAGGATAAGCTTTGGTCCTCATATTGTCATAGGCAATATGAAGACCAAAGCCTATAAATGTGCAGGGATCTTGTAAGTGTTCTTTTGAATACAGCTACCCCTTGGCATCGTCGATATTGTTTCTGCTTTTGTGGCTGCATTCGCAAGTACATGCTGAAAGCTCCTAATGATATAAAGAGTAAACTCAGCGCAATAATTTCTTGGAAGCACTGCTTTGCCTGTAACAAAAATGGTTCAGTAGCGAAATCAAATCGATTATACCTCAACCTGGCGTTGGAGGTCCTTGATATACTCCACCGCCTCATCAAGCATCGTCACCTTATTCGTCAACTGCAAGGAAGGAGTGATCATTTATGATAAATTGGTGCTTAAAATCACTTTCTTCTTGTTGTGAATAGATAGACGAGCCGCCGGGAATCTCAACATATTCCCGACGTAGTCGTGTGAAAAAAAACTCCAATAAGAAGAGACAAGGACTACGTACAGACTCCAGACCAGAAGAGGGTCAGTACGGGAATGACAACTACATATACAGAAACAAAATGCTTACGTTTTCACTGTTTGGCATAAGCTCTTGCAGCTTCTTCATACCATCATTGATTTTGATCCTCCTCTCCTACATTCACTATATGTGTTAATTAGGTAATGCATGGCAATAGTGAAATGCTGAAATGCTGTTTTCTTTATTGATAATCAAATTCATGACCATTCAATTAGGATAGAACCCACTAACTCTCTCTGCAATGCTGCGTGGATTTGTCGCAAATCCCCTCTTCGCACTTACTCTACAAAGCACCTCGTTGCTTTTCAGTGCCGGTGTGCTTGAGCTCACTTTTGCAGACGAGGAAGCTTCTCCACTCATAGATGTAGCTTCCTGGATACACAGGTTTTCACATCAAATGCTGATTATATGATTCAGTTATAAGTATGAAAACTACAGAACTATATGTGCCCATCATGAAGGCACTTACAGATGATTGCGGTGTATGCATGTTATAGTAGTCCACTTGTTGCAATTGCGACCTTTGAATCGTTCCAAGTGCATCAGATCTGAGTGCAGCTGCTTGCAGCTGATTAGCCCCCTCACCAATAATTCTGCTTTCTTCCTCCGAAGAATTTCCTGACACCAGGACCCTTTTGCGTGCGGATGGTGTCGAGGCAACATCACTAGATGTATATTGAGAAATGAGGTGTGCAGGTGAGCTATGTTGTCGTAGCAAACCATAAATTTGCCTCTCTACATTTGGCGGCGCTAGAGGTGCTGTATATATGGCGCCCTGCACTTGAGGATTAATCTCTAATCCAGATTGATGAGCTCTTCTGTTTGCGGGCCCAATTCCATGGTTAAAGGTGACAGCCACATCATTGAAGGTAAATGATGAAGATGATGATGCCATGCTGATGGGTGCCACCCATCTTGAGGTGCAGCTGCACTCAGAGAGCTTGGAGGGGGCTGTCTGAGTAGTTGGGTGATCAAAGAGCAAAGCGTTTTCTTCAAGTAAGCTTGACATGTAATTAGCATGGGCGGGAGAGCTGTTATACCTTATCAAATTACTGGCTGATGTGATGTTGCTTTTGCCCATTTCCACAAATGCATGGAGCTGCATCGGAGTATCATGAGTACTGCCTGAAGATGACGATGATGCGACTAGGGCGGCCATTGAAGTTTCGATTAGGTCATGTGCTGAGGTCGATGGCGACGAGCCTACTAGATTAGGGGTACTTGTATAAGCGGTTCTTATACCAGCCTGAGCCTCCATTGCAATATTGAAGCCAGCCTCCTTTGTGGCTTGTAGCTGTGGGTGTTTGTAATCTTGATGTACACTAGACCCTGCATCTCGTGCATGATCTAGCAAGAACGGAAGCTGATCAGACTCCCAGCTAATTGCTGGTGAGGCGGGTAGGACGTTCGATCCTGAGTTGACAGACCACCCTGGGTTTGCGTTTTTGCAAAGATTATCGTCGAGAAACCGAGCAAAGTCCATTTCTAATTCATTGTGTGCAAATTTGTTGGAGCCCGGCGCATCCTCAATGACTTCGACATCGACATCGTTGAGATACAGCTGAGACAGGATAGAGCTAGGAGCATAGTGATATCTCATTAAGCCACTGCACTGGTCCATGATCTAGTGCAATTAGTGAGTATTAATTAAGGCATCTTGACCTACATTTAGATCAGGCATCTGCCGACACAAAGAGGTGAGGCATATATAGGTGGCACACCAAGGGCGAGGAGGACATACAGGGGCACCACCGCTGGTGTCCTGAGCATCGATTGCAGGGTGAAGATTGCTGATAGAGTTGCTCATAGGAATTGACAAGAACCGCGCGTAGGTGCCTCTAACTGTACAAGCAGCTAGCTGTCACTCTCACTTGCCATGTAACCTCCTACAGGGACCACGATGCAGGACTCATGATATTGAGGAGGGAGAAGTAGACTCACTTGCTAGCTGGCTGTTGTTTTTTATTTATATATCGTATGATTGTTTGGGAAGCGGCCACTTTTGTATACGCCAACGTCGGCCCCATTAAAAGCATTGGCTCAATGAATCAATGGCTTAACATTGAGACATGACAGACGCAGATATCATCAGAGAGAGAGAGAGAGAGAGAGAGACTCAGGCAGTGCTTTATATTTGTGAGTGTATAATCGTGCGTGGCCAAGTTTGGGACTTTGCGCGTGTGTGTGTGTGTGAGAGAGGGAGAGAACCCATTACGCATCACTCATCTCACATGTGCGTCTATGTAGCCTAGTATGCTACTAAGCATGCAATATATGTGCTCGGCGCTCGCATTGCAAAATTATCGCGCGTGCGCACAGAGAGAGAGAGAGAGAGAGAGAGAGAGAGAGAGAGTTCTTCAGTGATGAGACTCTTCTTGGGAGTCTTGTATATTGGAGTTGGATGGATGAGACTGTCGACGTCACAAGTGATGGTGCTCTCTCAAAGTCTGGGAATCTCGAGGTCAAATAATAATCAGAGAGCAGAAGAGAGCGCGCGTATGCGCCTTTTGCTTGCTGCCAGCCTGCCATGGCTTTTATTTTGCGCATGTTCTCACTTCTCCCTCATCTCTTCCACATTTTTTTTCTTGAGCACGTTTTTCCATCTTGCCACGCCCCACGTTCAGTTCACAATTTTCATTTTCATTTTCGTTTTTTTCGAAGCCAAGGATAATGGATTCAAAGTAGGCGTCATGAGGTAACAGGTTGATTTTTTTAAGGGCATTTTACTTGTTTTTGGACATTAAGCCCTTCTAAATAGGCAAAAAAAAGTGTAACTTCCCTTCTTAAAAAACACACTAAATTGTCAAAGAAATATGTAGAATCCTTAAATGTTGAAGGGCAAGGGTGCTCGAAAAAGTCAGACATGTACAATGAGAATCAGTGGTTGGACAAGGAGGCCTTGTTGTGTCTCCTTTATGTGCTGACTTTTTGCTTGACAAGGCTAGGAAGGCTAGAGATGCTGGGCTAGGAAGGCTAGAGATGTTGTTCCTTACCTTTTCATTGATTCTCTTCAAGCCATTCGTCAGATCATCTACAAAAACTTCTCAAGACTGCAAGATTTGACTTAGGTGCAAACTAAACAAGCGATGTGAAGTATCTCGGAGGAGCTCTCAATGGACTTACAGGTTTAAGATCCTTTGGGGCTTTCCTATGGCTATGAAGTACATTTTCTGCAATGGTTGATTATCCATTAAGGAGTTTGGTCAGATCACATATAAGCCAAAAGAATTGGGATTAATGATGGTAAGTGTCCTAGATGTAAAAGCGAAGTTGAAACTATTCAACATTTATTTTTCTCCTACAAGTTCAATGAACTCTCTTATAGGAACTTCGTAAGATATACTCAACCCTTCACCCTCATCATGTCTCATGGTTTGAATTTTTGTCAAGAGAATGCAAAGGCTTGGGAATCCCATTGTGGCATTCAATCAGGGGAATAATGATGTGGCACATCTGGTGTCACCAGAACAAGTTCATCTTTGACAAGTTTAATTTGGGCCCTATCCCATTGCTTTGGCGTGATTTGATAAGAACCATGAGTCTCTGCAAAGTTTAGATGAAAGACTCTCGATTTACGAAGGATGCAAGCTCATCATTGATATTAATGATAGACCTAAAGAAATAGAAGCTCTTCATTAATATTAATGATATTAATGAGGAGGATAGTGTTCTTCAGCAACAACAATATACTACCACTTGGACAAAAATTAGATGGCAATACTTTGATTCACAAAGACTTGAATATTCCTGTCAGAGAATCGAACACTTACTTTTAGATTCAACGATACTTAACCATGAAAGGAGAGAGTTTCCTTGAAGAGAGAGATAGCAAGGAGAACATAGGTTGTGTCGGACAGATTTCTCTATACAAATACATGTTAAAAACGCTTTAACCATGTATATAATCCAAAGAGAATAACCAATTAAGATTGACAACTTGATGAGGACCGGATTTACTTGGAGCCGATCCCCATCTAAAAGGGCTTGTATTCTAATCCTCTCAAAAGAGATCTTTGTTCCAATACATGTTTTTTCTCTTACGAAGCCTTGCTTGAATTGAGAAGATGGTGTCTTCAAGATTCCATGGTATAACCCTCCTTCCTAAACCCTAAACACCCCAGGCAGGAGAAAGCCAACTACAGAGAAAGAGGAAGATGAAGGTGGAGAGAAGTATTTTTCAAGTAAGAGAATTGATATTCCATGTACACTTGCTCAGGTCAAGAACTTAGCATAGCTTGGAAATAGAATAGTAGAGATGGAGAAGAAGAAGCTTAAGCATATAGTCCATCTCTTGAGCTCCCACGAGAGAGAGAGAGAGAGAGAGAGAGAGAGAGAGAGAGAGAGAGAGAGAGAGAGAGAGTTTGCTTTGCCAACTTGGGCACTTGAGAGTGTGTGTGAGAGGAGCAAGAGCTTCAATTCAACGAGTCCTTTCTTATATAGCTATGCAAGAGTGCAACTAGTCTTAAGTTAGAATGCTTCACAATTGACCAATGGGGTGGGAACACATCCCAATTCAACTCAAGCAAGCTCCAACACTTGTCCCTCTTGCCTTGCATGCTAGAACCCCCCCCACGCCTCACAAGTAGAAACCATACACACACTTCTCGACACACTTGTTAAGTTCATTCAAAGCAAGTGCAGGCTACTTTGGACATGTAGCTTAGTTAAACTTAGTAAACCAAGAGTAGAGTCAACTTACTAGATGAGGAAGGGTTGATCTAATCTTAGTCTTCAAATTCTTACTTTCATTTAATAAAAACCATAAACTTGTCTTTTTATCGGGTGCAGGACCTTTGCACAAACCTTGGAGGCTTATGAGTCTTTGACAAAAGTAAAACTCACCCTTTGGGCTTTAAAACTTTCATCTCCTATGCAAAACCTTAGCACAGTGTTTTAGAGGTATTGCCATGCTATTCCCAAAACTTGGTAGATTTAGACCTGCTAAATTTAGACATTTTGTGGCAAGTTAGAATTTCACCCAAGGCTTCCTAAACTTCATACTTAGAGTCTAAAGAGTTATTCTAATGACTTGAACTTAGCACAATCACTTTCTATTTTTAGACTCCTATAATTGATCTCAGTCATCTCCTTTGTCCTCTATCTGTGATCAATGCTGCCCAAGATACCTTTATCCTTCCTTAACCCGTACCTTTCACTAAGATAATTAGTTAGCAATTACCCTTGTTCTTTAATGGACTTTTTTCCTTTTGGTCTCAAGCCTTGATTGGTTGGTCCATTAGCACTTAATCAATTTCACTCATTCTCTTTTGATTTTTTCTAGACTTAAGTGGACAATTTAAGTTGGAAAATAGTTTTCGAAGGTTAGAAACTAATATTCGTGACATTACCTCTCCCTTGACATCATAGTCGTCCTTGACTATGAGATTGGTAAGGTCCACTATATGCTTGAGAGATTGAGCTACCGCAGACTTGATTTATGGTACATGCGTACACTTAAGACTTATGAACATTTAAAATATCTTAGAGATCAAATAAGACAAAACTATTTATAAAATATTCTTTGTTCATACTTTATTCTTACATTTGATAGGAGTCATTATAAATATTTACAAGGTTTACATTATCTTTTAGCTAGATTTCTTGTATCCACCTTATATCTTCAAAATGATAATTCTTAAATTTGACAAGATATTGTCGGATAGTCTTACCACTTTATAAAACCTTGTCTTCATGTTGTAGGATGCTTTGTGGTTGCAAAATCTCTTCTTGGCCCTCAAAATCGGGTGGTTCTTTAGTTACAGGTTCTTTGGGTGGCATGCCCTTATAAGGTTTCAAAAGGCTCAGATGAAAGGTATTATAAATGAGCCAGGTAGTTGCTAACCTTAATTTATAAGTTGTTTCATTGATAGGCTTAAAAATTTGAAATGGGCCAAAATATCTTTTTGCTAACTTAGCCTAATATTTTCTAGTGACCCGTCGGGCGTCCTTGTGTTTCCTTGCCCTTACTCTGACTTAGGCGTGCTTTTTGGAAACTTGAAAAATACCCAATCATTAATTTTTAAGGTCAAGGGTCGTCTATGTATATCAGTAGTAGCCGTTTGCTATTGTTGCGTGATGGATATAGCTTCTTTGATCTTTTGAAAAGATTTTATAAGATCTCTGTTATACTCATCAGTAGTAAATAAATTCTCAAGTGTCTTGACTATCAATGGAAGCTTGGGTCTTTCTTCAACTACTTAAAAGGGTGCCTTTCTTGTAGAAGTATGGATATTGATTTAGTGACAAAGACCTAGTGGGATGAAATGAGAAAATATCTAAACATAAAGAAAGATAAACTATCATATTTAGTTGGCACAAGAATATTATCACTCTTTCATGTTTTAGATTGAGATTCATATTGACATTGAGATTGGATAAGTCACCTTGCTCTCATGTTGTAACATCTCCATGAAGCATGGTCTCATATGTTTTCTTCACAAGTGCTTATACAGGTGGATCTCGGGTTTGAGTTTCATTCTGCAAGAAACTTTAAACTTAGGCGAGAAAGTTTGATTTATTGCCCTAAATTTTGAAATCAATTAAAAAATTTGAGTGGGAAAATTTGAATTGGAGCCTCGAAATTTAAATTCAAGCGATAAAATTCAAATTATATTGAAGCAAGAAATTTGAATTTGAGTGGAAAAATTTAAATTGGAGCAAAAAAGTTTGAACTCATTTTGTTCAAAATTGCAGTGAGGTGGATCTAAGAGACACCAACCAGTGCATCTACCTTCTAACACTTGGTTAGAATGGCCAAGTGGTGGATCTAAAGTCAAGGGAAGAGTGCTTAGAATGGCCAAGTGGTGGATCTAGGGTCTAGCTATCCCACACACTTTATCTAAAATTGGAAGGTGGTGGATATAGAAGACACCAATGACTACATCCACCTTTCAAGACGTAGTTAGAATTTCCAATGGTGGATCTAGGATGTACCTTCTTCACACACTTTATTTAAATGTCAAGAAAGAATCCACATTTCAAGACTTTGTTAAAATGGCCAAGTGGTGGAACTTTAATTCACCCAGCTTCAAGAAATCATTAGAATGGCTACGGGATGGATCTTGGATTTACCACCTATTGATACTTGGTTAGAATGACCAAGTGGTGGATCTTGGATACACCCACCTCCCAAGACTTGGTTAGCATGGGTCAGTGGTGGATGTTCGATGCATCCACCTTCAAGACTTGGTGAGAATGGCCAAGTGGTGGATCTTGGGCTTACCTAGCCCACATATTTTGTTTAAAATTACAATGTATTGGATGTAGGAGAAACCAACCATTGCATCCACCTTGAAATACTTGGTTACCATGACTAGGTGGTGGATCTTGGATGCAACTATAATCAAGAATTGGTTAGAATAGCTAGGTGGTGGATCTAAGAGCTACCTATCCCACACACTTGTTTTAAAGGTGTAAGATCTTAGATTTAGGGGACATTGACCGTTGCATCCACTTTTCAAAACTTGGTTAGAATGACTAAGTGTTCGAGCTTGCACGCACTCACCTTCTAGGACTTGCTTAGAATGGCCAAGTGGTGGATCATGGATGCACTCACCCTCCAAGACTTGGTTAGAATGGCCCACTGGGAAATCTAAGGTCTACCTATTTTACACACTTTATTTGAACTTGAAAGGTGGTGGATCTAGGAGACACCAACAATTGAATCCACATTTCAAGCATTGGTTATAATGGCAGAGTGGTGGATCTTTGATGCATCTACTTTCCAAATCTTAGTCAAAATGGTCAAGTATGCCACAAAATGTTTGTAAAATTGTAAGTGTTATGATATTCAAGTGTTGAATACACCTAACTTTAGTCTTTAACACTAGAATGGTAACCTAACAGGACATAAAAGTGTCCTTTCAGGGTTTTGGGAAAAAAATTCCAAAACCATAGTAGATCCACTCATTTTGAAAAATCCTTTCATGAGCTTATAGTTCAATAACTACTACATATGGAAAAAATGAGAAACTTGTAATTTTTCTCATCCCTTGGTCACTACAAGTCTCCAAAGTTGATGGACCATTGCATTTTGCCCAAAACAGAAATTTCTTACTGTTGACTGCATATAAATAAGAGTGGGGATTTTTGTAGGACATGAGATAAAATGCCCCGTTAACTTCAATCGGTTGGTGACCAAAACATATGGTTGATTTTACCTCACTAATTTTTTTTTGGGAAAAAAAATAGGTACAAAAAAGTTGCATTTTTGCCATTCTGCGGACCTATCATCAAAGTTTCTATAGTCACGCTCAATACAGATACTATATACATGTTTTCTTAGTTCCCTTTGGGCCTTTGGATTCAAAAGGAGCCATGGAGCATGTCAAAAGGATAATGGATCTCTTACAATTGGAACCTTGGGGGCAATGATAAAGTGCTCAATACATCAAACATGAAAAAACTGGGTTAGCATTATAACCTCTAGAAACCCATAGAAACTACTCAATATCTAGCCAAGTTTGTAGTCTATGATTAGATATGGTTACTACCTACAAAATACACACAATTGGCCTAAGAAACTAGCAATATTGAGAAAGTTATACTTGCTACTCTAAAATGTATCGTATTCTTCAGCAATCAAAAAACTCAACCATCATCATATACTATGCTATATAGCATATTAGGTCCCCCAAAACTCAAGGAAGATTAGCTTTATGTTATACATTACACTTACACAATCAAAATTGAATTTGGATATCAAGAAAGCCACCAAAAAAATCATAAAAGTGCTAATTTTGGCCAAAAAACAGGATTATGCAATTCTTGTAAATTGGTCATAACTTTCAATTTTAACACTTAGCTCTCCCTACAAGCATCAAAAGATGTTGAGAACTATGAAGGCCTAACCTCTAGCAATCTAAACCTCACAAACATGAAGTTTAGAGTGGTATAGTTGCCAACAATTGAAAAAAAGCCAAAAACAGGCCCGTTTTTTCACACAATTTAGGTTCAAAAATGTTGTGCAAGAGTAAGGTTAATGGTGAGATCGATACTCCAAAAAAAATGCTAAGTTTTTTTCAGCTCATAAGGCAACTCTGTGGATATATAGAACCTAGAAATTCATTTTCATACTCTTCAAATAATTCAAGCAAAATGGTCAATTAACAGGACACAAAAGTGTCCAAGGACATAAAAGTTTCCTGTTACCATTCTAGTGTTAATTAAGACATAGTTAGAATGGCCAAGTTGTGGATTGTGGATGCATCCACCTACCAATACTTGGTTAGAATGGTCAAGTGGTGAATCTACGGTCTATGTTTCCTACAAAAACTACTGAAAATTGATAGATGGTGGATGTAGGAGAAACAAACCATTATATCCATCTTGCAAGATTTGGTTAGAATGCTCAAGTGTTGGATCTTAATTATAGCCACCTTTAAGACTTTGTTATAATGGCCAGGTGATGGATCTAAGGTCTACATATTGCACACACTTTGTTAAAAATGGGAAGTTGGTAGATGTAGGAGAAACCAACCATTGCATCCACCTTACAAGATTTGGCTAGAATGGCCAAATAGTGGATATTAATTGCAGCCACCTTCAAAACTTGGTTAGAATGGCCAGGTGGTGGATCTAAGGTCTACATATTGCACACACATTCTTTAGATAGGAAGCAGGTGGATATAGGAGAAACCAACCATTGGATCCACCTTGCAAGACCTGGTTAGAATGGCCAAGTGGTGAATTTTGGATGTAATCACTGTCAAGAATTTGCTAGAATGGCTAGGTGGTGGATCTAAGGTCTACCTTTCTCACACACTTTGTTAAAAGTTGTAAATGGGAGGATTTAGGAGACACCAACCATTGCACCCACCTTCCACAAACTGGATAGAATGGCCAAGCGTTGAATCTTGGATGCACTCACCCTCCAGGACTTGGTTAGAATGGCCCATTGGGAAATCTAAAGTCTACCTATTTCACACACTTTATTTGAAATTTCAAGGTGGTGGATCTAGGAGACACCAACAATTGGATCCACATTTCAAGACTTGGTTATAATGATGGAGTGTGGATCTTTGATGCACCTACTTTCCAAATCTTAGTCAGAATGGCCAAGTCATGGATCTAGGGTCTACTCATGCAAAACATTTTGTGTAAAATTACAAGTGTTATGATGGCTAATTGTTGAATGCAGCTAACTTTAAGGAATGGCTAGAATGGCCAAGTGGTGGATCATGGATACACCCACCTACCAATACTTGGTTATAATGGCCAAGTGGTGGTTCTAAGGTCTACATATTGCACACACTTTGTTTAAAATGGAAAATTGGTGGATGTAGGAGAAACCAACCATTGCATCCACCTTTCAATATTTGATTAGAATGGCCATGTCGTGGATCTTAATTGCAATCACCTTCAAAACTTGGTTAGAATGACCAGGTGGTGGATCTAAGGTCTACATATTGCAAGCACATTGTTTAGAATAGGAAGCTGGTGGATATAAAAGAAATCAACCATTGCATCCATCTTTCAAGACCTGGTTAGAATGGCCAAGTGGTGGATTTTGGATGCAACCACCTTCAAGAATTGGCTAGGATGACTTGGGGGTGGATCTAAGGTCTATCTTTCTCACACACTTTTTTGAAAGTTATAGATTAGAGGATTTAGGAGACACCAACCATTGTACCCACCTTCTAAAAGTTGGCTAGAATGGCCAAGTTTTGGATGTTGTATGCACTCACCCTCCAGGACTTGGTTAGAATGGCGCACTAGGGAATCTAAGGTCTACCTATTTCATACACTTTATTTGAAAGTGCAAGGTGGTGGATCTAGGAGACACAAACAATTAGATCCACATTTCAAGACTTGGTTATAATGGCCTAGTGGTGGATCTTTGATGCACCCAATTTCCAAATCTTAGTGAGAATGGCCAAGTGGTGGATCTAGGATCTACTCATGCCACAAACTTTGTGTAAAATTACAAGTTTCATGATGGCCAAGTGTTGAATACACCTAACTTTAAGAAATGGTTAGAATGGCTAAGTGGTGGATCATGGATGCACCGACCTACCAATACTTGCTTAGAATGGCCAAGTGGTGGATCTACGGTCTATCTTTCCTATAAACACTATTTAAAATTGATAGATGGTGGTTGTAGGAGAAACCAACCATTGCGTCCACCTTGCAAGATTTGGATCTAGGGTCTACTCATGCCACAAAATTTGTGTAAAATTACAAGTGTTATGATGGCCAAGTGTTGAATACACCTAACTTCAAGACATGATTAGAATGGCCAAGTGGTGGATCATGGATGCACCCATCTACCAATACTTGCTTAGAATGGCCAAGTGGTGGATCTACGGTCTATCTTTCATACAAACACTATTTAAAATTGATAGATGGTGGCGGTAGGAGAAACCAACCATTGCATTCACCTTGTAAGTTTGGTTAGAATGGCCAAGTGGTGGATCTAAAGTTTACATATTGCACACACTTTTTAAAAAATGGGACGTTGGTGGATGTAGGAGAAACCAACCATTGCATCTACCTTGCAAGACCTGGTGAGAATGACCAAGTGGTGGATCTTGGATGCACCCACCTTCCAAGAATTGGCTAGAATGGCCAAATAGTGAATCTAGGATCTACCTATCCTACATACTTTATTTGAAAATGTAATGTGATGGATCTAGGATACATCAACAATTCTATCCACCTTTCAAGACTTTCTTAGAATGGCCAAGTGGTGGATCTTTGATGCACCCACCTTTCAAGGCTTGGTTAGAATGGTCAAGTGGTGGATCTCATATGGATAAAATCTTGAAAACATATTTCAAATGGCTAATTTTAAAGGATTCGAAATGTACTACTTTCAAAAAATTATTCTAAATGACCTATGGGATCTAAGATACACCTACTTTGGTTATCAAATTTCTACATTGGATAAATGATTGATTTTAGAATCTAAAAGTCTTGAAAAGTGTAAATTAAATTTTGTGTGTAAATTAAGTTTTTGTACGCTTTCAAAAAAATATTACATTCAATGTGCCATTATAGATTATAACTAGTTATTTGTGTTTTCTTTGATTCAAAGAAGAAAATTTGTGACAATTCCTATTAATGTTGACCGAGAAAATGGTACTTAGATGTTTATGAATTGCAAGGTGTACATGCACTACAAAAAAAAAGAGGGCCTTCCACGCAGGTTTCGACGCACCCCGTCGAAAAAATCGTCGATATACGCGTCCCTACAAAAATGTCGCTATATGCGTCGATATACGTGTCGAAAGGTAATATTATCGACGCATATTTTGACGGGCTTAGCGACGCATATAGCGACGACCATAACATAATTTTTTTTTCTTGAATAGAGGACAGACAGCCTAGTCTATGCCCAGTGAAAAGATGGATAGACTGCCTGGTCCTCTGCCCAAGAAAGCGAGCAGCACCAAAATCAACCGTGCTCCCGTAGAAATTTCGGCAGAGTTCCCTTCGTTTTTATATAAAATTTTCAAAAAAAAAATAAATCATATATACGCCTCCTACATGCTATCCATGTAGGATCTCACATGAGATTTAAGGCCAATGAAAGAAATGAAATGAACTTTGTGCAAAACCATAACCAACTTAAAACCATAACCATAACAAACTTAATTTGTGCAAAACCATAACCAAATTAAAATTATAACCGGCCATAACCATATTGATCAAAACCATAATGCAGATAACCATAACCATAAACAAAACAATAACCATAAGCATAACCAGAAAGTTAAACATAATCATAAACAAAACAATAACCATAACCATGTCTATACAAGAATAGGAGAAATAACCATGTCTATACAATGACAATAACCATAACCATAAGGAAAACAATAACCATAACCATATATGTCTATACAAAAAAGAGACACAGAAGCGTGTCTGTGTCTCACAAAGAATATATATGAAATCCACTGATGACTAGGCGTCACAACCTGCACATAGGACAAGTCACAAAATTAGTATTGATATTACTTCACATATACTTATTTAATTAAATCAACTCACACATATTAACGTCTCACCTCAATTGATCAGCGAGACTGTAACGCCTCCCAGTCTACACGCTCTCCTGAAGCATCAAGATCATTCAATACTTCATAGATACCTCTGCGATATCCATCTCTCTCCTCTTGGCGTGTCGGGGCTCGATGCATCGCCAGATTCTACGTTTATACAAAAATCAAAGTAATAAGAATACATGATTCATCACGTTTAAAAAACGCCATAGCTAGGATTGGATTGGAAACCCACAAACTCATAGCAAAAGGTGTCGAAGCCTCCGTTGCCAAGATGAGATGTCCCCCTGGTCATTTGTCGTATCTGTGCGGCCTAACGCTGCTGTGTAAACCGCGTGTCCGCTGCCCGCTCATCCTCCCTGATCTGCTGTCACATCTCGTGTGGGATGCCTGAAGGCTTCGGCGAGCCGGTCTTGAAAGCCTGCCGAGCTGCATCTTGTCGATGTTTCACGGTGTCCCGTGCAACACCCTTGATCCACCTCCTCATAAAAGCCTTTGAACCCGGAGCAGGCTGGTACTCTCTCATGATGGTCTCCACTATATAACTGATTTTGTCCTCATCCTCATCAGGCTAAGGCGTCAGATTGCTGGTCAAAAACTGCAGCTCCGCGAGCTGGCGAATCCGCTGTCTCATCTCAATCCCGACTCTATCCATGTCAACAGAACCATCTGGCGTACAATATAGATCTTGGAGGCACTAGGATCGTGTGCCACCCAAGGTGTCCGAGGTATGTCGAGAGGTGTGCCTGGGTAGGATGGGGGTCGTGAGAGAGGAGGGGTCGAAGCATCTATGGACCCTCCTCTACAGCAACCACCACCTCCACCTGACGATCGTCAAGATCGGCGAGTGCGCCTGTGCTGCGGAGATGAGGACGTACCCGCCTCTGCCTCACCCCTAGGTGTCGAAGCGGCCGTGATGGGAGACCTCGCAGGCGTCGTACCCGTAGGCGTCCCCCCCCCATAGGCGTCCCTTCATAGGTGTCCCCCCCATAGGCGTCGGACCCTCGGGTGTGAAGCCCGGAGGCGTAGTACCCATGCCTCTTGCTACCCAGTACTGAGACGCCTCTGTCATCTGATCGGGCGTCATCTATCTGACGAAGCCCATAAATGCATCTGCACTCATAGAAGCGGGATCTGGAAATTGGTCTGCCATACTAAAGTCCTGCACAAAGAAAGTAAAATAAAGCGTCAGAACACCTTTGTTTAAATTAACTTTAAGCTTAATTTTAAATCAACGTATTCACACAAACACTTACAGGCCTAGGCCGCCTCGACGAGTGAGGCATCATCGATAAGATCTTGCACCGTATCATCGTCTATCTCTAATTGCAGACATAACTGTGTCCCAACTCGTTCTGGCAGATTGTCTTCATCCATTGCATCTTCATCTACAAGTGTCAATTCTACCTCGTCTGCGTCATCCCTCATATATCTGTCAGCTTCCTCTTCCATACCTTCTTCCATCTCATCTAATGTCACAGTAGTATCTGCGTCGTCTGACCGACTTTCCTCCAGGATCTCTTGCCCTTCAAATACTTGTTTATTTCTTGGAGCAACCTGAACCACAAACCACCATTGTCACTCTAGAGGGTCCGGTACAAAGACCACTTGCTCGGAATGTTCGGGGAGAGCAAATGTGTCGCTCGCATATGTCCAAACCTTTGTAGAATCTATTTGCACAAGCTTGTTTCCATCTCTGCATACCATTCCATTGCGACCGGAAGTAATCACCTTGAACAACTTCACATCCAACAAAAACATCTCAAACCGTCTGAAGCTCACTTTCAGGATATCTGACACCAAACCACAGTAATCCAGGTTGCTAGTGCTCTCATTCGTGTCTCTGGCACTGGCCCTATTCTTTTGCATGAAACTAACCATTACCCCACTGTCAAACGTGTTTCTTCTGCTGTCAATTTGTTGTGTTCTGAAATGCTATCCATGCGACCACAGTGCCATGTATGTATGATACTTCTAGTCACATCCAATAGCCAGCTCTTCCTCTTCTAGAGATATGGGTTCTCCGATCTGTCGAGATGCTCTCACTGTCTTGTCCAACCATGACATTGTAGGGAATTCAGGTAGAAGAGCGAGATAGTCTGGCAAGGGTAAGCCTCTAGTCATTCGGCTTCGCCTGAAATCGTGTCGCTCCCTATTTCAGTAAGAATGAATTGCAAGAACTTATGCCAGTCGTGCGATTTCAGTCCTGACAGTTGATCGTCACGGGTGAATGCTGTCTTGAGACATCGCATATATCTTGTTGGCGTCCTGAACTCTAAAATCACACTTTTAACTTGTCGCTCTTCGCTTTTTAGCAATACCCATGGCGCTCTTGGAAGTTTTGTTTGGCCAGCTGCATTGGTGAAAGACCACAGCTCTAGCATCTTTGCAACTGACTGCAAATCATCTCGTGAAGCTCGATTGTCTTTCATTCCCATGATTGTCTTCCAGAGGAGCTCTCGCACATTCTTGAATATATGCATTGGATCCAACAAATGGTTAATTAGTAGATCACCCCACTACAGCAACGTATGGAGAATGGACAAAAATTTCATTCCTGGAATTGAACAAGTTGCCCCTCATGTTGCTCCCATCGGCGACGCCACTCTTGTACATGCATAGGACAACATTTGACACGACCAAGCTTACCTTCGTGCAAGTGATGTCCATCTGGAAGATAACAGTGGTGGCCTTGATAAATTGTCTTTCGAAGAGAGGCAGAATAGCGCACAGCCAAAGACTACCCGCAACTTGGACATGCATTGTATCCCGAAGTTGTTAGCCCTGCATATATTAAAGCATGAATCAGGCCAAGGCAAAGTGCTTGTGAATAGCGAGAATTTTGTAAATCAAGAACCATTACCAGAAGCTTCTCCGTATCCTAGCCAATCATGCATAGTCCACATAAGAATTCCATGGATCCTTGCATGCTGTTGTCCTACTGGTTCAACCGTATTTGCTATGTCAATCCCATGCCATAACTCCTGGAGCTCGTCAACTAGTGGATCTAGATAAACATCCATGTTTTTTGCCTTGAACTTACCAGGTAAAATCAAGCTTAATATCAAATGACCCTTCTTCATGGCAAGCCACGGCGGGAGGTTGTAATTGATAAGGCACACAGTCCAAGTGCTCCATGACGATCTTCTCAAGCCAAATGGATTGACTCTATCCATTGCCATGCCCAAATGCAAATTGCGTGGTTCACTCTTAAAATGTGGCCAGGTATCTTCAATGTGCCTCCAAGCCTTTGAATCAGCGGGCACCCTAAATGTTGCGTCAGTGGATCTATTCGTAGAATGCCACCGCATCAACTTTGCAATGGAACCACAACGAAACATGCTTTTTATCCTAGGAATAATAGGGAAATGCCGCAACACTTTAGCTGGCACTGTCTCGCCAACCGCATCTTGTTTGTAGCGCATTGCTCCGCACTTAGGACACGACAGACAATCTGCTAATTCATTGTGAAAAAGAATGCAATCATTTGGACATGCATGAATCTTGTTGTAGTTCAAGCCAACTGAGGTCAATAGTTGCTTTGCGTCTGGCCTGGAGGGGGGCATTTCATTGCCAGCCGGGAGAAGTTGCTCCCGCAATAACCTTTTTAAGCCACATTAAATTAAAAAGCTCTCCAAGCACGTCACCGTTGCAATCGGAAAATCTCTTTTGTAAATTACGTACCTAAACAAAGCAGTGACGCTTGCATCTGACCACTTGTACACTGACTGAAGATTCAAAAACGCCAGACAAGTACGAAGCACATATATTTTGGCGCCTTCATAGATTGGTTGACGTGCCAACTTCCTCAACATGTCTTCAAGAGATAGGCGCGGCTTCTGGTACTGCTTCGTTAGCGTTCTCCTTGCTTGTCTGGAAGAAGGCATCCAGCATCTCCTCCATGCCGTCATCTTCTTTCTGCAAGCCCTTTTCTGCTTCCATCCTTGGCTCTATATTGGTCGGACCTCCACGGACATCTCTCTCTCTCTCTCTCTCTCTCTCTCTCTCTCTCTCTCTCTCTCTCTCTCTCTCTCTCTCTCTCTCTCTCTCTCTCTTGCTCTCACTATCTCTCTTTCTCTCCCTATTTCCCTATTTCCCTATCTCTCTCTCTCTGTCTCGCTCTCCACTTCCCTATCTCTCTCTCTCTCTATAGATATATATATCACTCTCTTTCTCTCTCTCTCTCTATTCCCTATCTCTTTCTCTCTCTCTATTTTCCTATATCTCTCTCTCTCTCTCTCTTGCTCTCTACTTCCCTCTCCCTCCCTCTCTCTCTCTCTCTCTCTCTCTCTCTCTCTCTCTCTCTCTCTCTCTCTCTCTCTCTCTCTCTCTCTCTCTCTCTCTCTCTCTCTCTCTCTCTCTACTTCCCTATGTCTCTACTGATCGAACGAGCGACCGAGCTAGGGAGATCCAGACGCCCACGATTGCGGAGGACTACACAGCATCGACAGAGGCTGCATCAGAGGATCCAGGTCATGTTGGCTCGACATGCACAACGCCCGGTTAGACTACTAACCATGGAGGAGATTGATGAGATGCGCCAGCAACCGATATTGGATCTCCTATGATCTATCTATCCCAGCTAGCTGTTTTATCTGCTTAGTCCACACCCAGCAGTTTAGGATTCCATAATATTTTATTTTGTCATTTTGTCATCTTGTTACTCTGACTTTGTATCAGTTCCACCACATTGTAACTTTCTGGTCTCATAGGTCACTTTGGCCTTTTGAAGACGTTAATATAACATTTCATTTCATTTCTCTCTTTCATTTCTCTTTCTTTAATTGTAATTTCATATGCATACATTAATTCTCTCTCTCTCTCTCTAGTTTTAATTTCCTACACGCACACACACTTCTCTCTCTCTCTAGCTTTTTATTTCTTATTTACACACACATACACACATTTCTCTCTCTCTCTCTCTCTCTCTCTCTCTCTCTCTCTCCTACACACACACACACCGCTCTCTCTCTCTCTCTCTCTCCCTCTCTTTCCTACACACACACACACACACACCGTTCTCTCTCTCTCTCTCTCACACAAAACTATCATTTGTGGTAGAATTTGAAGCTTTTGACACCTCCAATGCATCAGGAGTGCCCAAAAACCTAAAAGACAAATATCGATATGCCTCATTTTGACACCTGGAGAGGGAGAAAAGCCCAAAAAACCAGAAAAGCGCATCATTCACCAAAATCTATATATGCATGTATATGTGTGTGTGTGTGTGTGTGTTTATGTATATATATATATATATATATACATATATATATATACATATATATATATATATATATATATATATATATATACATATATATATATATATATATATATGTATGTATATGTATGTATGTGTGTGTGTGTGTGTGTGTGTGTGGGTGTGGGTTATATGTATATATATATACACACACACACATATTTTATGCATATATATAAATGTATATGTTATTGGAAAACGACGTATAGAGGCTACTCCAAATAAATTTGCAATGGCCTTTGTGCACCGTTCACCAATTGTTTTTGGAGAACAGTGTTAAGAGGCCATTCCAATTTTTTTTGGAGCGGCCACTGCACGCCATTCATCAAAAAACCACTTTTATTGGTTTTTTGGAGTTTTTTCCCTCTTCAGGTGTCAGAATGAGGCATGTAGATATTTTTGTTTTAGGTATTTGGGCGCTCTGAACACTTTGGAGGTGTTAAAAGACTCAAATTCTACCTCTAGATGATAGTTTTGAGCAGTTTTGCAATTTCAAATGAGGGACACATACGTCATGAAAAAGACACTTGCATTGAATGGAAAGGTGACATTTTGGTTCACTTTGGAAGATCATAGAGCAGTTAGAGAGAGAAAAGAAGGAACCAAGGGCCACAATGTTCAGATATTTGTGTGCTCTAAATGAAGATGAAGTAGAGAAGATTCAAACAGAAATAGAGACTGAAATAATTATTTTGTCTAAGGGTGTAAAGGAAACATCAAGTGTAATAGACATGCATGATTGTATCAAGCAACTGAAACAAGATCAAATTACTCAACATGAGTTTCTTAAGCAGTTCAATGTGCTCAATAAGGAGAATCCATGTGAAAATTGGGAGGAGATTTCTACCACATACAACATTAATGATGTTGTTTACTCCTATTTCTTGACTCTGTGATACTTGGCTGACATCACAACTAAAACGTGGTACAAAGAAGATGGATTTTCCAGAAGAGACAAGAAAGTATATCCAATGGACGATCAACATTGTGAAAGACAAAGCAAATTCAATTATAGATCTTCCATGGTCTATATATGTCGTCAATCTTCAAATGGAAGGAGGATCTTACTTAGAGTGTCATCTAAACAATCCTATCCCTATAGGATTGTGTATCTTGGACAACACACATGATTTGGAGAGCAACCTACAATGGTTGACTAAAAGCTTCAAAGATCTCATATTGTGTGCAATTAGAATCTGCTTTGCAAAGTATGACAAACATTGTCAAAACATAAACTGTTGGGACATTGCACTATGTGAAGCATTTCTAATTTACTAGTGCTATATAATTCTTCACCACACTTGTGCTCTTGAGCAAGGGAGATGCCTATGAGGGACTTATGAGTTCTTCATATCCAGGAACACAATCCACGATACTAGATGCAAGATACATTGATCTAGATTTTGGAAGTGTGAGTCAATTGTCAAATGTCGAGTTGACAATCAAGAAATTCATTCAAAAGTATTGCAAACAAGATTTCAAGATTGTTGACGTGTTCAGTGATGGCTACATATCAGAGTTGGGACTCAAGCAAAAAAGGGAAGTGATATGCCTTGTGGAGAGTACGGACGACCAAAGAAAGCTTAAAACAAGGCTTTTGAGCTTTGCAAACCAGCGTGATCATGTCAAAAAATGGGCAAAACTTCAAAGTGATCAATTAGATCAGCCCATTGATGACCATGGAGTATCAAATACGACAGGAGCATTGACAAGTGAGACACCTATATCAACTATAGACTTTTTGAACTTTGAAGTAAGTATGAGCTAAGCTTCTATACACCCACTTGTCATGTAATTAAGCTATTTATTTGGAAATAAGTTTGATATATATTTTTTAACATGTAACAATATTTTCATCATTTATATTTTCAATTATATTAATCATTGATTTAAGATCTTTGACTTTATTTTTTCTCGAAAGTATCATGTAGTGAACCTTCTTTTAATACTATAAAATTGTAGGAAAGATAATTCATTACTCATTACATCAATAATTTGAAGTAACATATCTATTATAAAAAATTTCAATGTAAATTGGCATACAAGAAACTTAACTAAAACCTATAGTCTACAATGTTTAACATTTTTTAAGCCAAAATATGATAAATATTTCTGTATTGTGGAATTAAAAATGATAAGAGATATTAATTATTTAAAAGACAATGTCTTGCACATTATGTTGTGGCATGATGATCCTCTTGGTATACCAACTTTTTCCATTTCAAAGGATAAAGTCTTTGAGATAAGTAGTGTCATCTTTGAAGTATGACCTTCAAATATACAAGGAGACAATTATGGGATTTTTGTGCATACACTTCTTCAAAAGGGTATTACTATTCTCCATTATGGCGGTGATAAGTATTTCCATGAGACTTGGAAGAAGTTGTATGAGGTATCTCCAAGGGTATCTAGGTACTCACTTCTGGAGGATCGAAATGTCAATTCTGTGGATGATTAGGTGTATATTGCTGGTGATGTAGAAGATGGAAATTTGAAAAGATATAAAATAGTACTCATGGTCTGATTATGAGCCCAAATGTTACGCCACATAGAAAGTGGTTCTTGAAAAATATGAATTTACACGACATTACTTGAATTGTCCCCTATATGAAAGTTATTGATAATTTATTTGAAATCGGCTCATTACTGAATATGTATCATGATAGACATTGTAAATTGTGATGGTATTACCATGTTATGCAATGGATATTTAATTTCATACAAAAATTTGTTTTTATAGTGATGTCCATTGAATTTCATAAGATTTTTTGAGCTAGCATGATAATGCTCTATTTCATGTATCAAGTTAAACATACTCCATACAAGCAATTGTATCTCTTTGTACATATTTTATCAGAGCATAAACTTATGCATTAGTAATTTATGCAATAGTTTATTTTGAATGAATTTTTTATTTTGTACCACGTTAAGAATAGCCAAATAGTGGATTTTGTAAAACTTATTTAGAATAGCTAAATGCTAAGTAAAGGATACAGGTTTCCATCCATACCTTGCTTAAAGTGTCTTGATGCTAGATTGCAAATTTCCTTGCTCTTCTCAATTTTTTTTTGAGATTGGACAAATGGTGGATCTAGGATGCACCCATCCTTACACAATGTTCTTTGAATGGCAAAGTACTAGTTCATTGAATGGGCCACCCACCCTTCCACAACTTGTTTGGAATGTTTGGTTTATGGTACCACCTTCTAAGACTTGTTTAGAATGGCCAAATGGTAGTTCTAAGTTTCAGTCATTTGTATTTTGGTTACTTAGAAGAGACAAGTTATGGGTATAAATAGCACCTCCCATTCCAATAGCTATTTAGAATGGCCAAGTAATGAATCTCAGATGCACATTGCCTTAAAAAACATGTTTCAAATCGTGAATTCATGGTATATGAAGCATCTCGGCTTCCAAAACTTGTTAAGAATGGTCAACTCATGGATCTAGGACGCACAAAAGATTTTAGAATAGATTGTTTGAAATGGATTTCTCTACTAGTATGGATACATTTCCCTGGCCTATCTTTATACCAGAATAAGTAGAATCTTCATTGGTTCTAAACACACAACCAACACAAACAATTTCATTGTCAAGTATCATGTGCACTTTCTTTCCATATTCAAAGTCCATCCTAAAAATGAAAGAAGGTTAGAAAAGTTAAAGCTTAAAACCACAATGAATATATTACAATGGGCTATAAGTTAGACAAGTAGTGGAGATTGAGACCAAATAATCCATGATACTTTAGGTTGAACAAGTGGTGGATCTTGAGACTAAATAACCCATGATACTTGTGTTTGGGCATATAATGAAGCTTGAGAGAAATGAATCATTGATACTAGGGATGATATATTGGAGATAAGATAGAAACATGTGGCCATGCAATGTGCCTATCTCTATTTTTTTATGCTTCAATAGAGCTTATCTTGGACAAATGGTGGACCTAGTGGCTCTCTATACTTGAATGGGACATAGCTTGGACAAGTGGAAAACCTTATGGATCTCTATGCTTCAATAGAGCATAGCAATGGTATGTGATGGATCTTATGATCCTCTATGCTTGAATGAATCATAGCTTGGACAATTGGTGGACCTTATGGCTCTCTATCATGCTTCAATATACCATAGATTGAATAAGTGGTGGACCTTGTGGCTCTCTATGGTCAAATGTAGCTTAGCTTGGACAAGTGGTGGACCTTGTGGCTGTCTATGTTTCAATTGAGCATAGTTTGGACAAATGGTAAACCTTATGGTCCTCTATGCTTGAATGGAGCATAGGTTGGACACATGGTGGAACTTATGGCTCTATATGTTTCAATAGAGCTTATATCAATGGACTTTGTGTCTCTCTATTCTTGAATAGAGTAGAACTTGGACAAGTGGTGGTCCTCATGACTCTCTATGTTCGCATAAATCATAGATTGGACAAATCGTCGTGACTATATGGTTGTCTATGCTTGAATGGATCATAGCTTGGAAAAGTGGTATACCTTATGCTTGAATAATCCTCTATGCTTGAATGGAGCATAGCTTGGCCAAGTGATAGAACTTATGATTCTCTCTCGGGTTCTCTATGCTTCAATAGAGCCTAGATTTAGTGGTGGACCTTGTGGCTCTCTATGCAAGAATGGAACTTTGCCTGGACATGTGGTGGATCTTGTGGCTACCTATGGTTGAATGGAGCATATCTTGAAAAAATATTGGATCTAATGGCTCTCTATGCTTCAACAGAACATAAATTGGACAAGTGGTGGACCTTATGGTCCTTTATGCTTTAATGGAGCATAGCTTAGACAAGGGGTGGACCTTATGGCTCTGTGTACTTCAATAAAGCATAGACTAGACATAGATTAGACAAGTGGTTTAGCATATCTTAGACAGGTGATGTACCTTAATTATGGCTCTCTGTCCTTCAATAGAGCACATACTGGACACATGGTGGACCTTGTATCTTTCTTTGCTTGGATGGATCTTAGCTTGGACAAGTGGTGGATCTTGTGGCTCTCTATGCTTGAATGGAGCATAGCTTGGACAAGTGGTGGAACTCATGGATCTCTATGCTTGAGTAGAGCATAGAATGGGACCTTATGGTCCTCTATGCTTGAATGGAACATAGCTTGGACAAGTAGTGAACCTTATGTCTCTCTATGTTTCAATAGGGCATAGATTGCACAAATGGTGGATCTTATGGTCCTCTATAATTCAATAGAGCCTAGCTAGCTTGGACAAGTGGAATGGAAAGGTAGTGAATCTAGGATGCATTTTTCCTCTTACACCACCATTTTTATAATGTTCTTATGGTGGATCTTGGATGCACCAAACACTCCTTAATTTGTTTCAAAAGGGTACTAAATACAAAATGCACTTTTCCTTCTCAGACTTTCCTTAAGTGGCTTGGTGGTGGATTAAGAATTACCTTATTCTTCAACAAGAACTTGAACTTAAAATCTCCAAGTATTGCATCTAAGAAACAATATTTGTTCTAAATTTTTTTAGAATGGCCAAGTGGTAGATCTTAAATGCACCAAATCTTCTACAAGTTGTTTAAAATGGCCACTTATTGTGAATCAAGGATATGATAATTGGTGAAAAACTTTTGTGGTGGATCTAGAATACACTCACTTTGATTGAAGCCATTTAGATGGTCAAGTGGAGGATCTTGGATAAATGGACAACTATGATTGAATCTTTGATTGAGCTAGTATCTACTCTTCCATGATTTCTAGATTGGCCAAGTGGTGGATCTAAGATGTATACTAGTCTTCCACAACTTGTTTTGATTCAATATATAGGATGAACACCACCATTCAAAAATTCATTAGAACAACCTTGATTTTATTTAGGATGCATCCTTCATTGCACAAAATTTATATAATGGGAAGATGGTGGATTTAGGATGCTTTCCCTCTTCAGCACTATGTTTAGAAAGACCAATAGTGGTGGACCTAGGATGCACCAAACCTTCTTAAATATATTTTGAAAATCCAAGCGCTAAATATAGGATGATGATCTTTGCCTTCCAAAACTTGTTTAAGGTGGCCTGGTCACGTGGATTGAGAATTTCCTTTCTCTCCTCCAAGAACTTGTTTAGATTGGCCAAGTGGTGAATTGAACATGCACCCACCCTTACAAAACTTACTTAATATTATCAATTGAATGGATAGTCTTACAAATATATAGACCCACTATGGGGTTATAGCCTTAGTCTTTTCATGTCCTTTATATGTAAGTAACAAAATTAAAATACTTAGGTTTTGGATAGATTTACCTCAGTCTTTTTTTCTTGCATAATAGACATGGATCAGTAATGTTTGAGAAAAAGTTATGATTATATGGATGTCAATAATCATGTCAACAAATATTTCTTATTAACATGTCAAGGTTCTAGGAGGCTATTGCGTGATCTTTCATTGTTTTTTGCTTAGATCTAGGGTTTGAGGGTGGGATAGATAAGGAATGCTTCAATCCAATAGAGATTAATGAGAGCCTTCCACATGTATCCATAAAGGTCTCACTTAAAGAATTGAATCGAATTACTAATACTCAAATGCAAATACATGAGGCCTCTTTGTTGCATCTTTCATCAAAGGAAGCCATGGGTGAAAACTTTCAATCTGTAATAGATGTGTAAGAGAGTGGTATCGATGCAACTAGTTTGGTTTCATCAAATCCCAACAAATCCATGTTGACAGTAATATTGGACTTGAATGCTCTACTATTGAAACAAAGTCAACAACCATCATCAATTCATGAATCTATTCAATATGATTCATGAAGGCATATTGTGTTACGACCAAGATGCATCCAGTTCTTAAAGACCATATTGAAGAGATTCAATGTTGGGATTCGGTCAACAACTAGAGAAGCTAATGTTTACCAGATGTTGAGAATGATTCAAAGAACTGTAGAGGAGATATTGCCATTTTTGATAGTTTGGTCTATCTTGCTATGTCCCCAAAGGTGTGAATTTTTTTAGACCAAACAATCCCCAAGTTCCAACTATGTTTAAGCCATTGACAAAAATATATGCATGCTTTGAATGTGATCCAAGCAGAACAATTCTTGTTGATGACTCTCCATACAAATGTTGTTTCACCTATAAATAATTTCATATTTTCTTCAAAGTTTGATGAAGAAAATATGGTTGATAATGTTCTCATAGAAGGGTTACTCACATACTTGTTGCAACTTGACTAGAGCAAAGGGGTGCGTGAGCTCATGGCTCTAATCGTTATGGACAAGCCCCAACTTCCAATGACAATGAATACAAATGTCTCATGGACTATTGGAAAGATCGAAACTCAAGATGTTCTCAAAAGGAGATAACCACAAATAAGCTACCAATTTTTGAGAAGCTAGGAGACCTTTTTGACAAGCAGGAGGAGTCAACTAATCCAAGCAGGGAAAAGGAGATTACAAGGAACGAAATAATAGAAATAACGGAAAAAGATAAAACCAATATTGATATGATGAAGGGAGTACAACTAATATCCTTAGCAAAGAAGTTGGGTTGTGCCACATCATCATTGAAGGCTGTAACAACCAAAGATTTTGTGAAGAAGCTACTAAATGAGCACAATCTTCTCAAACACTAAGGTACTACTCACTAGAAATCATGCTGACTTTTCATATTTGTATTTTGATTCATAACACTCACTTCATCATGGTTTCTTGCAGATTTCATCGAGATTATTCTTTGAAGGAGTATTTCATAGGGGATTTGGACCATTTCATTCAAATGAAAGAAGAAACCTCTAAGAGCAACTATGGGTTACTTTGCAAAATTTTATATACTTGAAATTAAAAAAAGGTGACACAATATTATTCTCTGTTTTTGAGTTTTTCTTGATATTTAACCATTGGGTTTTAGAAAAATTGTCACCTAATTGTACTTCGCCATTGGTTTTTGGACCAATTGTATCAATTGATTTGGATATCTTTAAAGTTTACTTCTGTATTGACACATTGCCCTACTCTCATAATCACAAGGTATTTTAGTATTGTGATGCCAATTTAAGATTCTTTGGGATGTCCATAGTGATCAAATGTTGAATGCTAAAATCATCAATTTTATTTGAAGGTTTAGAAATGAATATCAACTAAATGTTTTGTGTTTCTTTTCAAAGCCAAAAGAAAGACATATGTTATTTTTAGAGTGGAATAATTCATTGAAAGAGAAAATTCTTCTATTCAAGATTCAAACTTTTATGGGGCCTCAATGAGCCATCAACCACCCCTACTCAATGACCAATTATCTTGAAGCAACAAAGGAGGGTCCTTGTCTTAGATATATAGGGTTTACTACTTTATTTAGTTGAACTGCGACACTCTGATATTTCTCCATCGTGGAACGAGTACATGTGAATTGTGAATGACAAAGATGGAGTGTATCATGTGGTGCACCGTGATGCAGAAGCTTTCTTGGACTTTTGTTTTGATTATTTTGAACCTTGGATATGGAGTTGCTATAACCTAACCAAAGCTCAACATATACTTGAGATGTGCTTTCCTAATCATTATTCAAAGTTCAAGATGTTTATGAGCAATAAGAATTTTCAAAATCCAAATATTATGATTGGCTATAAGAAAGTTTATCATAAAAATTTCTCAAGGGGAAATTTGGAGGATCTACATGCTAGCAACATATTAATTTTTTATGATACTCCATATAGAGTGATGTGGAATATGTCAAAAACTTATCTCATATTTCCAAAACTTTGGTTTGGAGGATGTTTGAGGATCTACATGCTAGCAACATATTAATTTTTTATGATACTCCATATAGAGTGATGTGGAATATGCCAAAAACTTACCTCATATTTCCAAAATTTTGGAGACAAACACCTAAACAACTTCAACGCTTCTTAGAATGCACAATAATTCCATGGTTAGTGGGATGGTTGTGTGCAAGAAACCAAAGAGCACGTGCGAGAGCGTGTGTGTGTATGTGTGTGTGTGTGTGTGTGTGTGCGCAACAATGGAGAAGAGAGGAGACACAGGTTTGGGTGGACTCCAAACACAATAGTGTTAGGGTTATGAGTCCTTATTCTTTTATGTAGAATGAATGGTCAGTGTTAGTTCCCGGTAGTCTCCGGCCGCCCAACACTTAGGCGCGGCACATTGGAATTTACCATCCCAACAACCTCCCACTTAAAGGAAAATGTGGCTTTAAGTGGGGGTGACAATGTATATATATATACAATACAGGTAGACAATGACCATGATCATCTACTCAATGCCCATGAGTGCCCGACACTGTGCAAACCGCTCTGAAGGTAAGCCTTTTGTTAGAAGATTAGCAGGGTTTCTAGTGGTGTGAATCTTGGCAAGCTGCAATCTTTTGTCCTCAAGCACCTCACGAATGAAGTGATACTTCACATCCACATGCTTTGTCTTTGCATGAAACACTGGATTCTTTGCCAATTGTATAGCACTTTGGCTATCACAATGTAAAACAGGAATCTCAACATTGATTCACAAGTCTCCCACAAGCCGACCAAGCCATATAGCTTCCTTGCAAGCTTCTGAAGCTGCAACATATTCAACCTTTGTAGTAGACAAGGTAACACAATCTTGCAAACGCGATCGCCATGAAACTGCACCTCCAGTGAATTCAAAAACATAGCCTGAAGTGGACCTTCTCTTGTCCAAGTCTCTTGCATAATCTGCATCCGTGTAACCAATTACACATGCTTCCTTTCTTCCAAAGCAAATGCACATGTCTTTTGTACCATTCAAATATTTATTGCCTCCCAATGTTTCTTGCCTGGATTTCACATATATCTGCTAACAACTCCCACTGCAAAAGCAATATCAGGATGTGTAGCAATCATAACATACATCAAACTCCCAATTGTAGATGAATAAGGCACTTGTGCCATTTCAACCTTTTCCTCTTCAGACTTAGAGCAATCATTTTTAGAAAGTTTCACATATGGAGGCAATGGAGTACTCAATGCCTCCCCTTCTCCACATTGAAACGCTTGAGCACTTTAGCAATGTACTCAGATTGAGACAAATAGACCAATTTCTTGCATCTGTCTCGCTTAATGCGCATGCCAAGGATATGGCTTGCTTCACCCATGTCTTTCATTTCAAATTTTGCATGTAACTCTGACTTCAAGGTTGAAATCTCATCCCTGCATTTACCAGAAATTAACATATCATCCACATAAAGAACCAAAATCAGCAAACTACCATCGTTAGCTCGCTTAGTGTAGAGGCAATGGTCCATATTGCTACATTTGTAGCCTTGAGAGAGCATGAACGAGTAGAATTTACGATACCACTCCCTTGATGACTGTTTTAGACCATAAGAGTCTTTTCTAACTGACACACCAAGTCTTCATTTCCCTTCTCAACAAAACCTTCTGGCTGCTGTATATAAACTTCTTCTTGAAGATCACCATGCAAGAACGCCGTCTTGACATCCGTCTGGTCAAGTTCCATGTCGTTTTTAGCAACCAACGTAAGTACACACCGCAGAGTAGTCATCTTGACAATCGGAGAAAAGATCTCATCAAAGTCAATACCCTGCTGCTGCTTAAGTCCTTTAACAAAAGTCGTGCATTGTACTTGGGTTTATTATCATGAGGTGTATTTTTTTTCTTGTACACCCATTTGCATGGTAATGCCTTTTTACCTTTAGGCAACCGAACCAGCTTCTAAGTTTGATTCTTATGCAACAAGTTCATTTATGATTGCATAGCTTTCTCCCACTTTGCCTTGTCATCCATTGACATGGCTTCCTTATAGTAGGAAGGCTCTCCGCAATCTTTCAACATAATGTAGTCTAATGAGGGAGTAAATCTATCAGGAGGCCTTGAAACTCTTGTAGACCTTCTAATAACTGCTTGAGCCGGTTGTCCCTCGGCAACATCTTGTACTTCATGAGGATTTTGTACTTGTTGTCTAACATTAGGCACTTCAGCCCTATTGTGGACAATTCCATCTTCTTGGAAGATAACTCTCTTGACCTCCATTGTATGCACACGCTTCTAATGCATCTTTTCTTCATTGAAATATACGTCATTAGTGCGAACTATCTTTTTAGCTTCAAGATCCCATAACCAAAATTCCATCTCGCCAGGATTGTCATAGCCAAGAAATATACATTTCTTTGACTTAGGAGCCAACTTGCTTCGAAACTCTTTTGGAACATGGCAATATGCTTCATAGCCAAAGACTCAAAGATGCTTGTAAGAAGGTGTCTTCCCAGACCAAAGCTCTTCAGGTACCTTCTCATCTAAAGCCTTGTTAGGAGATCTATTAATAAGATGGACAACAGTTGCTAACGCTTCCGCCCAAAATCCTTTAGGCAACTCTGCATTAGACAACATGCTACGTAACTTCTCTTGTATGGTACGGTTCATCCTCTCAGCAACACCATTTTGTGGAGGGTTATATGGAGCAGACAACTCTCTTTTGATGCCTTTGGAATCACAAAAATTCTGAAAGGATTTAGTGACATACTCACCACCATTGTCTGACCTCAAGCACTTTACTTTCTTACCAAACTGATTCTCCACTAATGCCACAAAATTATGAAATTTTGAAAGAACTTCATCCTTCTTCTGAGAGGATATACCCACACTTTCCTTGAGAAGTCATCCAATGAATGTAAAAAAGTACAATGAACCTCCCATGGATATGTTAGGCATAGGTCCACATATATCACTATGCACTAACTCTAATGGCTCATTTTTTTGAGTGCTTCCCGTTTTGTGTGGTGACTGTGTTTGTTTACCATAAAGACAATGCTCACAAACTGAAAATTTTGAGAAATTGAAGCCAGGCACATAACCAAAATGAGATAAGATTTTCATTCCCTTTTGAGACATATGTCCTAATTGGTGATGCCACAAAGAAACACTTGGCTTCTCAGTTACACAAATTACATGGTTTTTAACATTGGATACATGTAGCATGTACAAAGTCCCAAATTTTGAACCATGTGCTACCATTAAAGAACCTTTGGTGATCTTCCACGAGCTATCACCAAATGTGTAGTAATATCCTGTGTCATCCAATTGTCCTGTACTAATCAAGATTTTGGTAAGCTTCGGCACATGTCTCACATTCTTGAGCATGAATGAAGAACCATTATGAAATTTCAGCTGCACATTGCCGACGCCAACTATGTGGCAAGCAAAATCATTGCCAAGACGAACACGACCTTTATGGGCTGCATCATATGTACTGAAACACTCTCTTTGAGGAGTAACATGAAAGGATGCACTTTAGTCAATATCCCAATCCTGTAAAGCATAGTCATTAGTGGCAACCAAAAATGCTAAATCCATGGCAGATGTGAGACAAATATCTCCATCAGAATCTTCAACAAAAACATTGTTGATCTCTTCAATCTTTATACTGCTTTCTTAGTCTTGCGTTCTTCCGATTTCTTGTCTTTACCTTTCTCTTGTTTCCACTTTCGACAATCTTTCTTCATATGACCCTTTTTGTGACAATGATAGCACTCAATGTCTTTTCGGCCACATGATTTGCTATGAGATTTTTTTGTCTGATTCTGCTTGCCCTTTTCTTGTGATCAACCATGAACAACAAGAGCATTGCTAGTACCACAAGAAGTATCAAGATTCTTCCTGCTAACCTCTTCAATAAGCAAACTTCCCTCAACATTAGAACATATTAAACCATCAGGAGGTGATGAGTTACTTATGGACGTGCGAAAAGTATCCCAACTTTATGGCAGCGTAACTAGCAAGAACATTGCTTTGATTGAATTGTCAAAATTGACTCCCTGTGCAGAAAGCTGACTGAAAATTATGTTGAACTCATTGAGATGGTTGCACATGGGTGTGTCCTCATCCATCTTGAAATCAACTAACTTTCTCACCCAATAAACCTGTGATGCTGCACTTTGCTTCTCATATAGGTAACATAACTTCTTCCACATCTCAGAACTAGTCTTTTCCATGTTCACATTGAAGTACACATTCCTTGACAAAGTCAGCATGATGGTGGACCTAGCAAGCTCGTCCAACTCCTGCCAATCATACTCATCCATATCCTCAGGCTTTATCCCTTTCATCTTTATCGGCCTTTTGTACTAAGACATTGTAAATTTTTTCCTTCCAAAATGGGAAGTTAGTGCCATCTAACTTCTCAATGTTGAACAAAGAGTTCTCTGATGATGAAGCCATCACTCGACAAGGAACAAAAGTGATAGATCCGCTCCACTAAAGAAGATGATAGAAAACCTAAAAAATTTCGACAGAGTCTCCCCTGCAAAACTGACTTCTGAACCCAAAACAAATGTGTACAATGACTGAAATGCTGATCAAAGTGGCTAAATCGGCAAGATAAAATCTCAAAGAACTGTCACTGTCAATGTATCCAACTCTAGAAGAGTGTCTCTCACAAACTGAACAATGTCAAAGGCATACGCATAAAGATGACAGCAATGCCAACAATGGCGGGTCAGCAGATGCACACCAATACTGCACTAATCGCATAAACATACATCCTATGTCGATGCCGAAACTATGGGGATGTCGGGAGCTCGCTCCAAAACCCGTATCACCGAAAGGATCTCCACATTTGAGAATCCCCCAGCTCAATAAAACCTTACCACGACCCTCAACAATAGGCTTTGCATATCTCCATCACAATACATAAACCGCATAAGATCTTACATCAACCACAGAAACCCTTTTCTATAACCACTGCAGCGGTTTGTCTGATATAATAGGCCCTCAAGACCTTACATCAAATATGCATGTGATAGACATTGCAGAAAAAGTATGCAATGAAAACTTGTACATAGAAGAACCGACGAGGGTAGACCACCCTAGTGTCGGAACTGAATATCTCTCAAACTGTGCAAAATTTGCAGAAACTTCCTTCTGCAAAGTTGTAGACCACGCAAAAACGATTGGGAAACCTGGGAATGGAGTTGAAATAAGCTATTTTTATAGATCAAAACAGATTTGTAAAAATCTGCAGCTTCTACTTTACGACCTACAGACAGTCTGAATGACGTATCTCAAAATTGGTGAAGATTTTGAGAAAACTTTCTTCTGCAAAGTTGAAGAGGACAAAAACCCGGCCAGTAATTGCGGGAATTGGCTTAAATGAAGACGTTATGGTAGGCCAAAATAGATATGCAAAAATGTGCTGCAATTTTTGTTGCTTCTCCACTTGCCTCCCCGACGAGCTCCAATGGTGCTCCCAATCCCTGAGCTCTGATACCGGTTGAAGAGTGCGTGGGAGAGCATGTGTGTAGCAATGGAGAAGAGAGGAGACATAGGTTTGGGTGGACTCTAAACACAATAGTGTTAGGGTTATGAGTCCTTATTCTTTTATATAGAATGAATGGTCAGTGTTAATTCCTAGTAGTCTCCGACCGCCCAATACTTAGGCGCGGCACATTGGGCTTTACCACCCCAACAGAAACAAGAGGAGTTATACTTCCAATATGATTGTGAACAAAGTAGAGGATCCTGAGACAACCTAAGTCATGAATTTCTACTTGTCAAGAAGATAGTGTTGAGAGTCACATGTTAAGGTTGTTTGGCAAGGATGGTTGAGATAGATATCAATTGTACACAAAACCACATATCAATTAGAACTAGTTCTTTGTAAATTGTTATACAAGATGAATATAAATTGTACATTATCTTTCATTCAACCATTTAATTTTTCTACTTGAAGTGTACCCTGTTGTAAGCGGACTTCTGTATCAATCTAATATGTTTCACATGGAGTGCACCTTATCATTTGGGGGATTCTTTATTAATGGAGTGCATCCTTCTTATGGGTGCTCTTTTTCTTGTTGCTATGAGTAGAGGATTTTCTATATTGTGCTCATATCTTGTGTAAATGGATTCTCTATAAATATTTAGGCCTCATTGTAACTTGGATTTTTCCTCGAAGTGCACCCTAATGAAATGGGACTTCTTTATTAATGGAATGAATTCTAATTTAAGAAGACAAATTGTTCTTTGTATTTTTTAGTTTGGAATGTGATCACTAATTTTTTTATAAATGTATATATGGATTTAGTCAAGAGTACCCTTTTTGCTTCAAGACATGAGTACGACTTGAACAATGTCTTTTTTGCTTCAAGACATGAGTACAACTTCTTATGTTGGGTATTTCTAGTCATTGGGTGGTATATATTATTTTATACTTGATATAAGTTGTATCAATAGAAGACCTATTTTTTTATACTCATTCAATAAAAAAATATTCATTGAACAATGTTGTTGTCATATTCGCATGGAGACTCATACTAGAATATGCCATGTTGTTGTGATATTGGCATGGGAAGTCATATGCATGTATACATTTACAAACAAACAATTTCTTATCTAATTACAGTTTTGAATAATATGCAGCTCTAACCCATTCATTTAGAACATAAAGTCAAAATCACAACTCTTTATCATCAAATCCATTATTGACATTGGTTTAATTATTCTCCCTTAAATGCAAATAGATTGAAATTTTCTTTCTAAAAATTGCTTTTTTCTCATAAATACACATAGAATAGCATTGACACAAGTAACATGAAATTGATTGGACAACTTAGAATGGCCAAGTGGTGGATTAAAAAACCCCTTTGTTATAAAATGTATAAAATTAGGATGACTTAACATAAGCGTGGCTGAATACCTAAATGTCTTATCCTCATGAACATGTTCAAAAGAATGCATCTATGTGCACAAAGTGGCGTATCACATGGTATTCTAGAATGTAATATATGTGATATTGACACTTCTTCATGTAGCTGAAAAAAATCTAAAAAAGAAAAATGAAAGAGATATCTTAAATAAAATTGAAATTTTCAGTTTTAATGGTCAAATTGGCTTTATTCATAAAAACTGAAAGTGATTATTAGGCTTGAAACTGGGAGTTTTCCCACTGGAAATCTTATTTATTTCAATAGAGAACAACTTAGATATATATGTAGGTACTCATTTTCACTTATCACTTTGAGTGTAGCTTGGACAAGAAACTGACTTTGTATTCCTCCATAGGTTAAGGGAACCTAGCTTGGACAAGTGTTGGTTTCATGGTGCACTTATCTAAGCTAGGCTTCCTTAACTTATGGAGGAACATAAAGCCCACCACTTGTCCAAGCTAGGTTCCCTTAACCTATGGAGGAATACAAAGTCATTTTCTTGTCCAAGCTACACTCAAAGTGATAAGTTAAAATGAGTACCTACATATATATCTAAGTTGTTCTCTATTGAAATAAATAAGATTTCCAGTGGGAAAATGAAACTGGGAGTTTTCCCACTGGAAATCTTATTTATTTCAATAGAGAACAACTTAGATATATATGTAGGTACTCATTTTAACTTATCACTTTGAGTGTAGCTTGGACAAGAAAATGACTTTGTATTCCTCCATAGGTTAAGGGAACCTAGCTTGTACAAGTGGTGGGCTTTATGTTCCTCCATAAGTCAAGGAAGCCTAGCTTAGATAAGTGCACCATGAAACCAACACTCTTATGGTGCAACTAAGGATATGATACATGTTTTATGTATGCTTCATGCCTCAAATGAAGAAGTCCTAGATTAGCGGTGGACCTTGCTTGAATGAGCTTGAATGTTATAGAAAAGTGGGTTATTTTCCTCAATTTTGGTCCTACCTTGGACAAGTGGTGGACCTTGAATAAGTTTAGGTAGTCACTTTGAACTTATCTTGGATAAGTGGTGGGCCTTGGAACCAAGATCTTCACCTTGAGATAGATCATAGGTAGGACAATAAGGCATACACAATGATAATGGATGGAATGCACTAGTCTTTTAATGGTTCAATTGACTAAGACCATGAAATTTCATGTCCAATTTTGTTCTCAATGTGTAATGTACATGCATAAATTGGAATGAGACCTTAAGAAAATTTACTTCTTTGACAAAAATCTCATTACTATACACATGATATGTTGAAAGTTGTCTAACCTGGGAATTGGGATTTTTCGACTTTACCTAATATAATCTTATATTAGGTATGTTAAGTATCATATTGAGTATGTTAGCTAGCACACTTGGAATGCTTACAAGGATTCCGTGTATGCTAATTAGCACACTCAACAAACATACTTAATATGCTAGAAATTGGTATGCTACCTAACATACTAGTTTTTGGATTGCATACACTGTATAAATACCTACCATACACAATACTAACAATCACTAGTAAGTTTACTAGGGTCAAGCATCGTCATTGCTAGTAATTCTCAGTAGCATACTCTGGGGGCTAGTTAGCATATAAAGGTCTTATCTTCTTTGAAATAATTTTTTTTTCTTGCCATTAAAGTAATTTTTAGCATTTTGGGTGAGCTCAGGGGTTTTAATAAAAGGTACCTTTTTTGCAGGTCTGTCAAAGCCTTTCAATGATGTGGGACACACACATGACAAGAAACTTGGAAAAGAAAAGATTGAACAAGACAAGCCCCTTGTTGAGGAGCAGGATGGGCAGGACAACATGAATGAAGGGGTGGATGTTGTAACGCATCATGCAGAGAATCTCAACATTGCTATAGACAATCAACCATTGGAGGAGGATGATGACTTTGTCATGGTTTGTCATCGGGATGCTAAGCCTGATGCAACTTAAACACTGAGCACCGTGGAGAAAACAGTCGGTAGTGCTTCAAAGTAAATAGTGAGGACTGATAGCCTAGGTAATGTGTAGGACGTTGGTGACAATAGCCCTGTTGGGAGTTTTGTGAAAATTGCAAAGTCGAAGAGGAAAGCTAGTGCTGAAGCGGTACCACAAGAGGATGAAATGGACAATTTTTCTGCCCCTAAAAGTATTGTGGAGGACATAATGCAAAGCACCAAAGGTGAAAAGAAAGTCCCCCGCTCACGATCTTGCAAGAAACTTTGCTGAACTTGATCTTCCCTACCCAAAATCTGTAATGCTAGCAAGCTAGTGTGCCCATAACTACTATGCCGTTACTGAGTGTGCCCATTCATGTCTTCATTATGCCTAAGCCCTCATATGTAGATTATTGTTCCTCTTGTAGCATCATGAAAATTTATAATGAAAAGAATAAATATATGTGTGCAACAGTCCATTATATTTTGCTTGTCCTTTATACTTTCTCATTCGATACATGTATTGTGTTGTAGGGGAAGAGAATCATGCGTTAATTGCCCTGCACGATTTAAAATTTTCCCTTGATTGCAAAAATCTATGGAAAAAGCGAATTGCCAAGTCCAGGCAATTTAAAAGAGAAAAAATTGAGATTGAGAGGCGCCTAAACCGCTACGATCTACGACTCTCCAAAATTATGGAGTACTTGAATTATGTTCATCCCTGTGGGCAGGTTATATATGCTGAGTGGTATCCTCTATCAGACCCAATATGGGTGCCAAAGCTTCAAGCAGACGATAAGCAGACTGTCATACTTGATTTGAATGGACAACTAGTCAGTTTTGTAGAGGGTCAGTATGGCAAAAAGCCCCCTGCATATGTAGAGGAAATGGTTAAGTACAAAGTCGATGCTCAGCGGACAATGTTTTGTCGTAGAGATAGCCATAGATTTTTGGATTGGTGCCTCCAATTTTTTCATTTTTTTATATGGAGCACCAACATGCTTGGGTAAGGTGAATCCAATTCTAGATAGTGTATTTGAAGAGTAGAAGCCAAGGCTCGCTGGTGTCTTTGCACAGTTCCATTGCATTGGCCCGAAGTGGAAGATTAGGGATAAGCTTGTGTTCTTCAAGAATTTAAAGCTCTTTTGGAAGCAAAAACCAGATTTTGGGACCATGCTATTATCATTGATGATAGTACATAGAAAGTGTGTCAAAATGATGAATGAACTTGGCTTATTAGCCCCAAGTTAGAGCACCAGATTGTTGAGCAGTGACAACAGCTTCTGGGATGCACTTTGACTGTCTAGATCTTTTTATGGATGCAATTAGAGGATCATGCTAACTATAAATTTGGAAACGTTTTTGATATCGGCCTTGACTCATTTTTTGATGCAGTCATCAACACGATAGTAGCTGAAATAAGAGCCAAGGATGAAGAATGATCTTTGTCAGAAACAAAGGGAGGCTGACCTAGAGATTGAGCGGCATGAGAGGGAAATATTGGAGAAGTAGATGCAGAAAGAAGAGACTGAGCAGGGGCAGGAACCACTGAAGCGCAAATACAAGCGCCTTGGGCATGACAAAAAGACTCAGCAGTAGAATGTTCTTTATGTGTATTCTTTTGTGATGTAACTTTATGGAGTTTGCAGCAACACACTCTTTGTAAAATTTAAAACTATGTCAAGTCATTTGATGTTGTAATATCATGATGGATCCGGATCACCATTTCAATGTCTAAAGAAGTTCTAACTTACATTTGAGATGTTAAGAAACAACTTTTGTGGTATTCGATTCTTTTGTGACCAAATTAGGGTTTTTATGTGCTACCATAGTGGGTATGCTAACTATCATATTGGATATGCTAACTAGCATACTGGGTATGATAACTAGTATATTGGGTATGCTAACTAGCATATTGGGTATGCTAACTAACATACTGGGTATGATAGCTAGCGTACATATAATTATAATAAACATTATGAGCACAATAGAAATATGCTACATAGCGTACAAGGTATGCTAGTTAGCATATTGAACATACTATCTAGCATATTTGATGTGCTAACAAAACATGCTTTGAGGTATATAGGGTATGCTAACTAGCAGACTAGGTAACTACCATGCTAACTAGCATATTGGGTATGCTAGATAGCACATGCATAATTAAATAAGCATTATATGCATAGTATTAGTATGCTACATAGAATTCTGGGTATGCTAGTTAGCTTATTGAACATACTAACTAGCATATTTTGTGTGCCAACTAAGCATGCTTTGAGGTATATAGGGTATGCTAGCTAGAATACTTGGTATGATAAAAACTATCATCCTAAATAGCATACTGGGTATGCTAACTAGAATAAGGTATTCTAGTTAGCACACAAAGTATACTAATTAGCATACTAGTTAGCAGTCCATCTATGCTAATCAACGTACCCAGTATACCTGCAATCATCCTTAGCTAGAACACCATATATGCTAGCTAGTATGTAGAATATCCTAACTAGCATACCCAATATGTTAGTTTTCATATCCAATATGCTAGCTACCATACCTTGTTTAACTCAAAGCATGCTTAGTTGGGACACCAAATATGCTAGCTAGTATGTTCAATATGCTAACTAGCATACCCAATATTCTATGTAGCATACTACTACTATGGTCTGAATTCTTATTATAATTATATGTATGCTAGCCAACATACCCAATATGCTAGTTAGCATATTGAACATACTAACTAGCATATTTGGTGTCCCAACTAAGCATGCTTTGAGTTAAACAAGGTATGGTAGCTAGCATACTGAGTATGCTAACTAGCATGTTAGCTAGCATACTAGGTATGTTGACTAACATATTTGGTATTCTGGTTAGCATATTGTACATACTAGCTAGCATATCTGGTGTGCCAGCTAAGGATGTTTATAGGTATGATGGGTATGTTAACTAGCATACTGGGTATGCCACGATTGGCATACTTGGAATGCTAACTAGTATGCGAATTAGCATACTTTGTATGCTAACTAGTATGCTAATGAGCATACTATGTATGCTAGTACCCAATATGCTAATCTGCACAACTAGAGTATACCCAATATACATGCTAGCTTGACTATCATAATGTCTAGCATACCAAGAGGTATCATAATCAGTATGGTAGTTCGGATACAAGGTATGCTTGTAAATCGGCTCTCCCAAAAAGTTGAGAACTTGAAAATGCTAATGCTAGTTTATTGAACAGGGATGTAAAGATAGTTGTAACCAGCGTACATGGCAGTTATCATTATTGGATGCGATAAAAAACATAACCATATACACAACAAGTGATAGGGAATTGAGAGAACTACATTACGTGCATAAAAAATTATGTTTCAAATCCTTAGGTTACAGCTTACAAATTGAAGGGAATACTATAATAGATTCCTTCATAGATTCTGGGGTGATTGTGTATAATTGCCTTCTCTTTGGGATGTGCTGCATAGGAATTTTGATACATCATACGAGATGTGAAAATATGTGGACTATGGGTTGCGTAATGTCTAGCTTGAAGGTGTATGCATCTAGTTGCTTGTATTACATCCTTGCACAACATACGAGCCTCTATCAATTACATTTCTCCACTCATCGATGTACCTCTTCTCCACCTTCTCCCTTGTTGCAACACTTTTGACTAGGTAGAAATCCACAACCTTAGCATTGGTGGATTTACCTCAAAAGTGCAACCATCACATAGAGCACTACTTAACGCAACATGATGTCCTTTTTAAATGAAGTCATCATAGCCAATGACATCATCTATTGGCTCAAAATCAATCTCAACCTCACTAGATAATGGCATCAAAAGTTGATACTCCCAAGGTTTTATGTGAGCTTTGTTGATGTAGCAATTCTAGTTTGAGTGCATGCATGCATCACAGAAGCATGGCAATGGTCTTGTTGCAAAGGCAGTTGGATCTTGCAAGTTGTTCCACAAAAAGAATGCAAAGAGCAAGTTTGCTTAATAGTGGCACAATTCAACTTGACTTATCTGTTCACATCCCCTAATTTAACCTCCCAAAACACACGGATACATTCCCTTTCTTTTGAAGGATATGATGCAAGTGGTGCTCCCTTTGACAGGTTGGCTTGGCAATAAGCAGCCACATCTAGTGCACACTTTAGAATAGCCCCATTAGATTGTTCATGGGTCAAGATTTATTTCACAACTTCTCTTGCACCATTGTGCTCTCCCTTGTCATGCCCTGATCAAAAGAAGAACCAGCTCATCCCGATCCTTGTCAGTCCACCATATCTTGCAACAAAATAGAAAGGCCTGGCTCCCTTGAACTGTGAGGCCACACAATCAGACCACACCCAATTTTGTTTAGGAGTCACACCTTCTTGTTGTAACCAATAACGGTGTAGCATGAAGTCAAATGTTGTACAAACAATGTGTCATGCACCTTGTCATGTGATATGAAGAAGTGGATTATTTTACCTCCCCTTCCTTGCGGTAGTACGTTATGTGTACAAAAATGGTTACTTGACTAGAGTGCCAATGCATCGATTGAATCTCAGTTTTCTCCTTGAAGGCATAATTCTCTGCAAAATCAACAACTAAAACCACCACCTCATTTGGAAACCTAAGTAGACAGTCCTTGGATTGTTGTGCTTGCCATCGAGCTATATAGTTATGAGTGATGAATATTTTCAACTTAGACTTCAAGAGTTGAAGAAACTCCCAGCATTGCATTTCTTTATGCAGCATACATATATATATATATATATATATATATATATATATATATATATATATATATATATATATATATATATATATATATATATATATATATATATATATATATTGTTAGAAGCTGGACACACCCCACGGCAGTAACTACCCGGAGGATTATTATTTTTTGTAATTATTCATTCATTGAGGAAAACCTGATTTTTCACCTTGTAATTATTGGGACCTACAGAAGTTTCCAGATTGTATCCCAGTTTTGATAGCTAGATTGAGTAGATGGTTGATTTTGGAACTTTAGGGTTTGAGAAATTGTAAGGTATATATACCACTTTTTGACCTTAATGAAATTTTTTTTTTGTCATTTTAAAAACAAGTTTTGAAGTCGGTGAGTGAGCGTACTGTGTACGAGAGAGAGAGTGTGAGCTTCATCTTGACGCTACGTGTGCTCCTGTGGTCGGAATCTAGTGCGAAGAAGTGCAGCATGTTGCCCCCGATGAGAGCTACGTGCCGATACCTACATTGCGCGTGTACGGTCCGGTTTTGCGAGCTCCTTCTACGAGCTTCATCGGTTGTTTGGGTGAGCATACGTTGTCCGATTTTGCATTGCAACATATCCACACGTTCAAATTGAGTAGAACTACACATTAGGAACTTTAGATTTCAAAAACGAAGACCTGCAGATTTCGGCCAGACATCCGACGTGTTTCTGCACCAGGTGTTTTGGGTTGGGATTTTGGTTCATGGACCTTAGGGAGAGCGACCTATTGGTATTAGTAGGGTCTCCTTCAAGTTCTATGGTGTTTTGAGATTGTTTGATGGGTATTCGGCTCTAGAAAGCGTTGTAGGAAGTTTCCTCTTATGCACTCTTGAAGGCTGTGACTTAGACAATTGGTAGAGACCTCTGTAGGAATTAGTTAGGAGTCGATCGAGTGTAGGTTGACATCTTATGCTTGCTCCCATGCACCTGCGGGTCGAGCTTCATCCTTAGCTGACATTACATGTTAGGTGAGTTCTCGCTGTGCTGACGTCCATCGCGGCCTATCCGTCCAACATTGGCGCCGCTGCCGGGGACGAAAACCTTAGGTAGGTGACCGAAACTAATCCTCGAGGATTGGTATTTTTGTCTTGCCAAGAGTCTCGCTTTACATTTAGATAGGATCAGAGGGTGGAGGACTCTCTAGGTCTTAGAGGGAGTCTAGGAAGCGTGTGGCTGCTGGCCTAGATCCTTCGACTTAGGTAGATGAGGTAGACTTAGGTGGTAGTCGAGTTCTAGAGTAGGCGTTGGAGTGGTAGAAGCGGTGAGAGGAGAGCTTGAGAGTCCGGAGAGGCCAAAAAGCAACCAAAAAAAACACATCATCACCATTTCACATGATAGGTAGGAGTAGAGTAAGTAGGACATCATGATTCACGATCTAGAGCATTTCATGCATGTACACTTGCTTGGTAAAATCATTACAAGTTTGTAAAAGACGCAAAAAGATGCAAAAGTGTGTTTGAAAGACTAATTGAAGTCCAAAAGTTACTATGAGTGTTTGTGATAGACCTAGAGAGCATCAGGAGCATTCCTGTCAGAAAAAAAATTAATTTTAAGCCAGGAGACATCCTACGCGTAGGATGTCTACAGGCTAATCTGGGAGGAATTTTGGGATTTAGAGTTGACCAGCATGTTCAGAAGGTAGGGTTTATCCTAATTTCAACTGGAAAGTGGAAATTTGGCCATATCTTGACAGGATAAGGCCAGATAGAGTGAAATTGCCAGACATCCTACCCAAATAGTGCCAAAACATTATTTTGAGACCAAAACCATAAGAGGGCTGCATGAGCATGTCTTGCATGATATATTGAGTGACTGAAAGGGGTTTCACCTCATTTGGGTGAGAAAATTGGGTTCAAAGCGGACTTTAGCACTTTTGACTCAAAAAGGCAAGAACAGCTGAAATTTGGGACTTTTGGCATCCAAACCAAAATCTAAGCATACCATTGGGTTACTGACATCAAGGGGAAGCAGTGGGACAAGTCTGGGGTCAAACAGGCTAAAAAGACATCCTACACGTAGGATGTCTTTTGAGTGATTTTGGACTCCAAACTGAATTCTGAGTATACCAAAGTGATCAGCAACTCAAGGGGGGCCTGGGCTTTGAGTTTGAAGCCATTCTGATGAAAAAGACATCCTACGCGTAGGATGTCTAATGCAAGAAAATGAAGCCAGACTTTGACTTTGAGCATAGTAAGGTGTTGTATAGACTAAGGCAAGCCTCCTAGTCAATTTTGGTCCAATTTGGAGTTGATTAGACTAATCAATATCAGCAACAGGGTGTCGGAACAGATTTCTGACTCATTGACCAGCTAACAGGTGTCCAAATCAAAAAGTAAAAGCAGTTGTAAGCTCAACACAACAAGGGGAAACAACGTGAAAAAATCCAGGCGAAACATAGTAGGAGATATCCTACACGTAGGATGTCTATTAGGGCCTACTTCAAGGAAAATTTGACATGGCATAGACAGTAAGATTCTATTTGGCTTAGGGGTTCCAGAACCTCTTTCATAAGTGAATTTGGACCTTGTTTGTCCATTTGACGAAGCAAAGACTGAATTCAGACTTTTTTCGCGTGAATTGACCAACATATGAGGGAAGTACTGTTTCAGATTAGCAGACCTAATCCAGAACCGCAGCAGTGTATAAAATACAGTAGCGGTTGAGATTAACTCTCTAGTTATACCAATCATTACTAAGATAACCTCTAGCAGATAAATACTTTGAAGACCATATTAGGTATTTTGGTAAAAATCTCACATTATGGGAATCTCCAAATCGATTAAATTCATGTAATTTGGGAATTTTCCACTTAAAGTGGGAAAAATTGAGGTGTGGGGTTAGTAAATAAAGTGAAAATCTCATAGGATTGTGGTGTTGATAAACACCAAAAGTCAAGAGGATGTACAACACATGGATTTGAATAATAACTACGAATTACATAAAACAAAGGAAGACACAAAAAAGATTTTGTTTACAATTGACTAGTATAGTCACAATAGAAGCTCCACATAATTCTACTCCACATTTGATACCATATCTGAACTTTCATCCAAGTGTGGTTGATGTGCACGAGTGAGGCCTTCTTTAGCTTTTAGAGCATGCCTTTCTGGAATCTTTATTCTAGAAAATGGTCCTTCTTTGTTGGGTCTCCAGGACCAAACAATTGCATCTACAGTTTCCCACACTTGTGGGTCCTTATAGTTGACAGCCCAACGCGCAAGGTGCCCAATATTGAATCAAGAGTCTTCTGTAGTTTGGTGATGTAGGCTCATTATCAATGTTAGATAAATCCATTGCAAGCCACACTGGATAGATTTCTGTGTCACTCGGAACAAGCATAAGAAAGTCACCTTGGTGCACATCAGACATAGGGTCAAACTCTTCCCTTGGCTTATCTCATTGAGGCCCACAAAAATGATCGTTCAACTCTTCAAGGCCTAGGAATCTTTCTGCTCCTTGTTACAAATTCATTGTAGTGCTTTGTAGGTGAGAATATTCTTGAGTTTTTGGCCAAAACATTTCATACAAGACTCCCTCTGATATGATTGCTTTTCCAATCTCTTCAATTACCTTACTCCAATAATCTATCACGGGTCTATAATATCGCGGAATACTTGGACCATTCCCTAAATTTTTCCAAAATTTTATATAGTTCTTTAGCCCCAAAATGACTTCTTCGTGGGCCTTGACATACTCCGCCATTGGTACTAGAGGTGGATCTCCATGTGGTAACATTGGCTTGCCTTCTGTGTCTGTTTTCCAAAGGCGAATACTTCCACTCCAACTTCATACACCTACATGTGCCTTATATTGCATCATTGGTGTCTCATCCTGCATAAAGAACCTGAACTGAAGCTGTTTGGAATGTCCAACAAGTATGTCTTGTCCATCACAAAGATAGCCATCACAATATTGCTTGAAATCAGGGATCTTTGTGAGAAAAAATGGAGCTGGAGATGAAGATGAGCTGTTTCGTAATGTATCCATCAAATGTGGCAAAGTATAGGTTTTTGTAACTCTCAACTTCTCTGAAAAACTACTAAACATGGCGTCTATGTCCTCATTTGTATGCCCAACCATTAAAAATCCCAGCTGGATGGTTTTGAAAACACCCCTTGCAACAAGCATTGACAAATAGGAAAATAAGTATCGATTTTTGTTTTCCCCTGCACAATTATCCAATTGTAGCAACAAGTTCTCTGGCAACCTGCGAAATGTTGACCCCAATTCCTCTTCTGCAATTTTTGACGAGACTGCACAATGGGCTCTTTTCCATCACTCAAGTTATGGTAGTCCAAGGCATCCCTTGACTTCAAAGCATGTAGTAGTGAAATATTTCTCCTTGGAAGTCCATTTGTTACTAGATCACCAAGAGGATGCTTATCTATCCTCTCTAGGTTATGTAAACAATTAGCAATTGAGCCGATTGTAAGGTTTGGATCAGCTGGCCACAAACCATTCAAGACAAAGTGTCCGTAATGACCTTCTCCATGTCCATGAGTGATCATGCCAATCAATGCCACCTGCAGATTATATCCTGAATCCACACCCTTAGGAACAATGCGTAATCTAGGAATGGCAGTCTTCTTTTGATCCATCTTATCATGGATTATGCATACATATTTTTGTGGTTGAGTTTCTGAATACCTGCGCCATGCATAATATAGGCTTCTGCAACTCTTTTGTTGTGCCATGTGAACTTCTCTCTCCCTCAAGAGAAGAGCTCTCTCTTCAAGATAAGGTTTAGCTTCTAACCTTGCCTTGATTGAGCTACAAATATTGCACTTAGAGAACTCACTCGTCTTTGTTAAAGTGACATGTGGGTACTCTTTGTTCCAAATTCTACCAAAAGAAGATTGGGATAGCTTCTTCTCATAGCTCATTTGGTCAGGTGTCGTGTTGATTTCACATAAAATATCCACTTGTTTGTATGTTGATGGAATCACCAATTGAGTCTCTCTTGAGCCATCTAGCAGTGTTCTACTTCTATGTGGCATCTTCTCAGAGTTGTTTTCCACAAACTCATTTAGTAGTGCTCTTGCTAAACTAGTATGTTGAAGTCCCCTTCTCAATGTACATGTGTTCCCATGTACATATTGGCTCACACCATTTTCAAAGTTCTCCTTGTATCGATAAAATGATGTCTTTGGTATTCCATGTAGCTCATACCATGCTCTACAACAAACAATAGAGCCATTTAGCCTGAATTGGTATCGTGACTTCTCATCTTTCTGATAACATACAGAAAAAACATCATAAACATAATTAGTGCGTGATTTTTGAGACTCTCCCCAAAATTTTTGTCGTAACCTTGTCACCATATCACGATATGCAAACTGGAAACATTTTTGTGCACAACAATCAATGCGTGATACCCTTTGAATTGATTTGTTTGAAAGGTAAAAAGTGGAACTTGGTGCTGCTTTTGATTTTTGAGTCCTGTTCATGAAAGTGTATCGTCTCTTCCTTGACAACTGGACAACATTACTCCCATCAAGTTTTTTTCCAACATTGTCATCATTGGATACATCCTCATATGTAGCATGCATGCCATCAACATGAAGAAAGTGTTGTAATGGGCTCCCATTCAAAATTGTTGTTTGCTTGATGGGACACTTTAGCAAAGTGATGCTACCCACTTCAACCACATCATCAATGCTTGTATTTTATCTTTCAATACCCACACCCACACAATCATGACCAAGTTCCTGAAAGTTGACATAATCATGTGGAAATACATATAAGATGGTCCCTTCATTCATGGTTTGCATCATTGTGTCATCTTTTAAAAGGACCCTCTGATTTCTCCAAGACTCTCGAATCACTACTTCAAATTCTGGGCTTGTCATAAGTATTGCATCTGTAACTAGAGGATCAGAATGATCATGTTCTTCATCACCATTGTAGCTTTCCTGTGGATCAATTAAGTTCCCATTTAATACAAAAGATTGCAAAAGAAGCTTTGACCATCGAACAACACTCCATAATGAGCCTTGGAGAGATGAAGTATCCATTGTAGGAAAAGGTAGGACCACATCCTTCAAGCATTCCTCCACTAGTATGGAGACATTTCCTTGCCCTATCTTTGTACCACCACAAGTGGAATCTGGATCTGTTCTACACACACAACCAATACCAAAAATTTCATTGTCAAGTATCATATGTACTTTCTCCCTAGATTCGAATTCCATCCTATAAGTGAAAAAGATTACATTGTTGAATCCATAGTTATAGAAAAATACTCTTCAAACAAAAAATCATGCTACAACATGAAAAAGGTTTGCATAGGTTGGACAAGTGGTGAACCTTGAGACCAAATCCTCCTTGCTATATTAATGGAAGCAAGGTTGGAAATTATGGTGGATCTTGAAACCAAAGCATCCTTGCTATATTAGAGCATAGGTTGGGCAAGTGGTGGACCTAGTTGTAATACCCACTGCCACCTATCAACTACTATAGGACTATGCTTTCCAATGTCGAAGTATCCCTTGAGTCTTTTAAGGTTGAACACGTGGTGGACCTTGAAACAAAAATCCCCTTTCTATATCAGAGCATAGCTTGGACAAGTGGTGGACCTAGTTATAATGTCCAATATCCAAGGTGAAATACCTTAGGACCTTGATATCTTGCTTGCCAATGTTTCTATAGCCCCTCATTTCTTTAATGGAAGAAAGGTTGGACAAGTGGTGGACCTTGAAACCAAAGCCTCTTGGCTATATGATAGCATAGGTTGGACCTAGTTGTAATACCCACTGCCACCTATCAACTACTATAGGACTATGCTTTCCAATGTCCAAGTATCCCTTGAGTCTTGAAAGGTTGAACACGTGGTGGACCTTGAAACGAAAATCCCCTTTCTATATCAGAGCATAGCTTGGACAAGTGGTGGACCTAGTTATAATGCCCAATATCCAAGGTGAAATACCTTAGGACCTTGCTACCTTGCTTGCCAATGTTTACGTAGCCCCTCATTTCTTTAATGGAAGCAAGGTTGGACAAGTGGTGGACCTTGAAACCAAAGCCTCTTTGCTATATGAGAGCATAGGTTGGACCTAGTTGTAATACCCACTGCCACCTATCAACTACCATAGGACTATGCTTTCCAATGTCCAAGTATCCCTTTAGTCTTGCAAGGTTGAACACGTGGTGGACCTTGAAACGAAAATCCCCTTTCTATATCAGAGCATAGCTTGGACAAGTGGTGGACCTAGTTATAATGCCCCTCCTTTCTTTAATGGAAGGAAGGTTGGAAAAGTGGTGAATCTTGAAACCCAAACCCTTTGGCTATATATAGAGGATAGCTTGGACAAGTGGTGGGCGTAGTTGTAGTATCGAATTTCCAAGGTCCAAGGTGAACTATGTAAAGACCTTACTTCCAAAAACAAAGTCGTACAAGTGGTTCTCCTTGAAACCAAAACCTCCTTAGTGTATTAGAACATAGCTTGGAGAAGTGGTGGACTTAGTTGTAATGGTGAATGTCCAAAGAAAACTATTATAGGACCTTGCTTCCCAAATCAAGTTTGGACAAGTGGTGGATCTTGAAACCAAAACCCCCTTACTCTATTAGAGCATAGCTTAGATAAGTGGTGCACCTAGCTGTCATGGAAAATGTTCAATGTGAATTGATACAGGACCTTGCTATTAAATGTCTAAGTAGAGCTAGCTTCTTTAATGGAATCAAGGTTGGGAAACTGGTGCATCTTGAAACCAAAAGCCCTTTATTGTATTAGAGCATAGCTTGGACAAGTGAGGGACCTAGTTTTAATGTGTGATGTCCAAAGGAAAGTATTACAAGACCTTGCTTTCCAATATTTGAATTGGTCAAGTGGTTAAAACTAAGTATAAAACTTTTAAAATTTTCTTCTCGAATTGCCAAAAAGCTAGTTTTAGATACCCCTAAATGAAAATGGTTTAGGGTGGCCTTAAACAACGTTTTTTCAAAGACTTGAACAAAAGGGTTGCCGAGAGTAATGAAAATTTATTATGGCTTGAAGTGCCTGAGTATGTGAAAACAAGCCTAGGTTTTCCACAAGGCAAAAGGTGACAAAAAAGAAGCGTTGTCTCTTATGACATAATAAGAACATTGGAAACTTAGGATTGACCATGTGGCCTAAACTTTGGCAAGTGAAGTGGTGGCCAGGTTTTGTGGCACAGTGTGCACTTGGTCCTATATGTGTTGACCACTTGGCTAAATCTAGGACCATAAGGCCAAACCTTTGGCACCTTAAATATAGTATGGGACATAATCTAGAACTGCTATAGTAAATTAGTAGTATAGTTAATATGTTAATATTTGTATTATATTTAAGTATATGCTAAATATAATTTATGTTCAAAATTTCACTAATGAAGAATGTTCCCATTTAGCACTCCAGATGCGGGGTCTTAGGGCAATGCCACAATGGGGTGCATCTGGTGAGGCAGCGCTTCCACGTGAGGTTTGGGGGTAGCGCTCTTGATGGGTATGTGGAATATAGCACTCTCAATGGCGGGGTTTGGGAGGCTGATTTTGGGATATTGTTCCGGGCGAGGTCCGGGGCAGCTCCCTGGGTGGGGTCAAGGGGCATAGATATATATTTTTTAAAGTGAATTCCTAATATAGAGTTACGCATGTTTTGCATATTTTCAACCATGATTTCGTTAATTTTGGCCGTGTGAATTGGTTAATGTTTTATAATTCTTTTGTTTTTTTTAATCCTATGATAAAACATGGACTTGTAGCGTACGTGGCATTCTAATAAACCCTATCAAGATTAAGCATAGAGAGAGCGCACGAGCAATGCACACAGAGAAAGCAGGCGAGCAGCAAACACACAGAAAGCACACATGGATTGCACACAGTTGGAGTATACGTGTGCGTAGAGGAGCAAACCCGGCATCGTACACAACGCACAAGTGGAGCGCACAGGATTGACAGTTCGCGCACAAGATAAAGAAATAGCATCGTACTCAACGCTTTCCAGAAGGGCAGGATCGGGCATAGCTTCTTCTCAGGAGACATTGCACACCTCACGAATAGAGAAAAAACATGTATTTCTCTCTCTCTCACTCTCTGTCTTTCTCCATATAGAGAAGATGGTTCTCCGTAACTCTTTCTTGCACACACACTCTCTCGTAAAAAGACAGAGATACTTAGTTTAAAAGTATTCCCGCACACATACACATATTCCCACACATCGTCTTCCTCTCTTCCACATACATAACCACAGTGAAATCTGTTATCTTGCTGTCTCTCTCTTGAAAATACATGCACATATTGCCACACATCGTCTTCCTCTCTTCCACATACATAACCACAGTGAAATCTGTTATCTTGTTGTCTCTCTCTTGAAAATACGTGCACATATTCGCATACATCATCTTCCTCTCTTCCACATACATAAACATAGTGAAATCTGTTATCTTTCTCTCTCTCCTCTCTCTAGAAAATAGGTATTTCTCTCTCTCTCTCTCTCTCTCTCTTGAAAATACATGCTCATGTATGTGTGCGTCTGTGTTATCTATGTGTATGTATGTATATTTGTGTTATTTCATTGTAATACTCATACATAATGCAGATACACAATTACACTTAATTACGATATGCACACATAGTATATATACATACATAAATATCACAAATAACTAACACATTGTAATACTAGTAAACTTGAATGGAAGACTTACTTGTGTGATCTGTTAAAATCGATTCTTGTAGCGAGTTCTAGATGTATGATGAGCTGATTTTCCTTTAATGCATTTGTAGATATGATTGTAACTTCTGTTTCTCAACAAAAGTAGTGTTGTTTAGTGATACACCTAATGGAAATAAATGGTTGGAACTAGGACATGTAGACCAAAAATATATACACTTTTTGGTGACCCTTACCACAAGTGGTGGACCTTGAGACCAGTGGACCTTGTACACTCAATCCTTCTTGGTATCTAGGTTAGACAAGTGGTGGACCTTGTTCAAATTCTCTAACCACTCTCTCTAACATGGTGACATAATTGAGGTGTGATAAATTCATATCTATGCAAACTAATATCAATTTAGGCTTGTTAATTTGAATTTGTTTGAATTTATGTACAATATAATGACTTCAGGTTTGCATATTTGAATTTAGGTGGGATAATGATATCTTTTTGTGGTAAACTTGAATTTAAAATCAATTTCGCGTGGAATATTTCAAATTTAAGTGGTAAAATTTGAATTTTATAAAAAAGTTTGAATTTTAAAATTTGGGTGGGATATTTTAAAATTTAGGCGGGATATTTAAAATTTGGGAGGGATATTTTAAATTTAGGTGATAAGATTTTGAATTTTAAATTTAGGCGGGAAGGTTTTGAATTTATAGCGAGATCTCCCTTACATAAGAGAGTATAGGTTGGACAAGTGGTGGACCTTAAAGCCAGAGCATCCATGCTACTGGACATGATATGTAGGGAATCTAGTTGAATATTGTATGTATAATATATATGTAATAGATCTAGCTTGGACAAGTGGTGGACCTTGGAACAAAACCCAATGTAAAACATATCATACACATTCCAATTGGTGAGAAAAAATATCATTCAAGATATAGCCTGAAAGGTTGGACAAGTGGTGGACCTTAATACCCAAACCTTCTTAATATAAAGACATAGAGTGGAAAACTGGTGAATCTTGAGACCAAACCACTCATGCTACTAAGAATAATAGGTTGGACAAGTGGTGGACCTTGAATGTAAACCCTCCATGTACGAAATATCGTGGGTTTAAGGTATTTCAATGGAGCCTAGCATCTTGGAGATATGGTGCAGCTTGCTTCTCTTCATGTTTCAATGGAGCCTATCTTGGACAAATAGTGGAGCATCCTTCTCTCCATGTTTCAATGGAGCCTAGCTCGGACAAGTGGTGGACCTTTGATTCTCTCTATGTTTCAATAGAGTTAGCTTGGACAAGTGGTGGACCTTGGAACCAAACCCCCATGTAAAACCTATCATGGTCACTCCAAGTGGTGAGAAAGAATAACCTTTAATATATAGCCTTATAGGTTGGACAAGTGGTGGACCTTAACACATATATATTCTTAATATAATGACATAGAGTGGAAAACTGGTGAATCTTGAGAGCAGACCACTCATGCTACTAGCGATAATAGGTTGGACAAGTAGTGGACCTTGAATGTAAACTCCCCATGTACAAAATAACGTGGGTTTAAGGTATTTCGATGGAGGCTAGCATCTTGGAGACATGGTGCACCTTGCTTCTCTTAATGTTTCAATGGAGTCTATCTTGGACAAATGGTGGAGCATCCTTCTCTCCATGTTTCAATGGACCCTAGCTTGGACAAGTGGTGGACCTTTGCTTCTCTCTATGTTTCAATAGAGTTAGCTTGGACAAATGGTGGACCTTGGATCCAAACCCCCATGTAAAACCTATCATGGTCACTCCAAGTGGTGAGAAAGAATAACCCTTAAGATACAGCCTTATAGGTGGGACAAGTGGTGGACCTTAACACCCAGATATTCTTAATATAATGACATAGAGTGAAAAAGTGGTGAATCTTGAGACCAAACCACTCATGCTACTAGCATTAATGGGTTGGACAAGTGGTGGACCTTGAATGTAAACCCCCCATGTTTCAATAGAGTTAGCTTCGACAAATGGTGGAGCATCCTTCTCTCCATGTTTTAATGGAGCCTATCTTGGACAGGTGGTGGACCTTTGCTTCTCTCCATGAGAAGCTTGGATAAGTGGTGGACCTTGGAACCAAACCCCCATCTAAAACATATCATGGACATTTCAAGTGGTGAGAAAGAATACCCTTTAAGATATACCCTTATAGGTTGGACAAGTGGTCAACCTTAACACCTAGATCTTCTTAACATAATGACATAGAGTGGAAAAGTGGTGAATCTTGAGACCAAACAACTCATGCTACTAGGGATAATAGCTTGGACAAGTGGTTGACCTTGATTTTAAACACCACATGTAAAATATATCGTGGGTTGAAGCTATTTCAATGGATCCTAGCATCTTGGAGACATGGTGCAACTTGCTTCTTTTCATGTTTCAATGAATCCTATCTTCGACCAGTGGGGGATCATCCTTCTCTCCATGTTTCAATGGAGCCTAGCTTGGACAAGTGGTGGACCTTTGCTTCTCTCTATGTTTCCATAGAGTTAGCTTGGACAAGTGGTGGACCTTGGAACTAAACCCCCATGTAAAACATATCATGGTCATTCCAAGTGGTGAGAAATAATACCCTTTAAGATCTAGCCTTATAGGTTAGACAAGTGGTCGACCTTAAAACCTATATCTTCTTAATATAACGACATAGAGTGGAAAAGTGGTGAATCTTGATACCAAACCACTCATTCTACTAAGGATAATAGGTTGGACAAGTGGTGGACCTTGAATGTAAACCCCCCATGTACGAAATATCGTGGGTTTAAGGTATTTCAATGGAGCCTAGCATCTTGGAGACATGGTGCAGCTTGCTTCCCTTCATGTTTCAATGGAGCCTATCTTGGACAAATGGTGGATCATCCTTCTCTCCATGTTTCAATGGACCCTAGCTTGGACAAGTGGTGGACCTTTGCTTCTCTCTATGTTTCAATAGAGTTAGCTTGGACAAGTGGTGCACCTTGGAACCAAACCCCCATGTAAAGCCTATCATGGTCACTCCAAGTGGCGAAAAAGAATACCCTTTAAGATATAGCCTTATAGGTTGGACAAGTGGTGGATCTTAACACCCGGATCTTCTTAATATAATGCAATAGAGTGTAAAAGTGGTGAATCTTGAGACTTAACCGCTCATGCTACTAGGGATAATAACTTGGAGAAGTGGTTGACCTTGAATTTAAACCGCACATGTACAAAATATCCTGGGTTTAAGGTATTTCAATGGATCCTAGCATCTTGGAGACATGGTGCAGTTTGCTATTCTTCTTGTTTCAATGAAGCCTGTCTTCGACCAATGGGGGATCATCCTTTTCTCCATGTTTCAATGGAGCTTAGCTTGGACAAGTGGTGGACCTTTGCTTCTCTCTATGTTTCCATAGAGTTATCTTGGACAAGTAGTGGACCTTGGAACCAAACCCCCATGTAAAACATATCATGGTCAATCCAAGTGGTGAGAAATAATACCCTTTAAGATCTAGCCTTATAGGTTGGACAAGTGGTCGACCTTAAAACCTATATCTTCTTAATATAACAACATAGAGTGGAAAAGTGGTGAATCTTGAGACCAAACGACTCATGCTACTAAGGATAATAGGTTCGACAAGTGGTGGACCTTGAATGTAAACCCCCCATGTACGAAATATCATGGGTTTAAGGTATTGCAATGGAGCCTAGCATCTTGGAGACATGGTGTAGCTTGCTTCTCTTCATGTTTCAATGGAGCCTATCTTGGACAAATGGTGGAGCATCCTTCTTTCCATGTTTCAATGGACCCTAGCTTGGACAAGTGGTGGACCTTGGAACCAAACCCCCATGTAAAACCTATCATGGTCACTCCAAGTGGCGAGAAAGAATACCCTTTAAGATAATATAGCCTTATAGTTTGGACAAGTGGTGGACCTTAACACCCATATCTTCTTAATATAATGACATAGAGTGAAAAAGTGGTGAATCTTGAGACCAAACCACTCATGCTACTAGGGATAATAACTTGGACAAGTGGTTGACCTTGAATTTAAACCCCACATGTAGAAAATATCATAGGTTTAAGGTATTTCAATGGATCCTAGCATCTTGGAGACATGGTGCAGCTTGCTTCTCTTCATGTTTCAATGAAGCCTATCTTCGACAAATGGTGAATGGTCCTTCTGTCCATGTTTCAATGGAGCCTAGCTTGGACAAGTGGTGGACCTTTGCTTCTCTCTATGTTTCAATAGAGTTAGCTTGGACAAGTGGTGGACCTTGGAACCAAACCCCCATGTAAAACAGATCATGGTCATTCCTAGTGGAGAGAAAGAATATCGTTGAAAATATAGCCTTATAGGGAGTCTAGTTTAGATAAGCAAAATATCTTCAAACCAGCACTTGACTTTCTTACTGTTCAATATTCAAAGTCCCTTGAGGCTAACAAATTACGTACCTACTTGTAACCTAACTAATGAGTAATTATATAGATCTAAGCAAGTATATATAATGAGTCTTCAAACTAATAAACCAAGGGAAGAGAGTAGCAAGGTCCACTACTTATCCAAGATCATCTCTAGACAACATAGAAAGATGCTAGTTCTACTAATTGTCTAATTATAGGCATGGAGAAATGATAGAAGGTTGACCACTTGTCCAACATATCATCTCTAGTAAGATGGGAGGTTTGGCCTTAAGATTCACCATGTAACCAACTTATACATCATTGTATTATGAAGAGTAGAAAAGAAAAGCTCCACCACTTGTCCAAGCTAGTTCTAAAATCCACATGGAGATAAGCAAGCTCCACCATTTGTCGAATCTCTCTTCCATTAAAACATGAAAAACCTCAGCTATGTTGTACAGGGGGGACTTTTTTCCAAGACCCACCACTTTTCCAAGCTAGGATCCATTAAAACATGGAAATAAACAAAGCTCCACCACTCGTCCAACCTTTAGAGTTGCAAAGTGTATAGGTTGTCTAAACTAGGTATGGGAAAATAATTGAAGGTTCACCACTTGAAACATGGAGTGAAGCAAGCTCCACCATGTCTCCAATATGCTAGACTCCATTGAAACACCCTAAAACCATGATATTTTGTACATAGGGGATGTACATTCAAGGTCCACCACTTGTCCAACCTAGTATCCCTAGTAGCTTGATAGGTTTGGTCTCAAGATTCACCACTTGTCCACTCTATGTCATTGTATTAAAAAGGATTGGGTGTTAAAGTCCACCACTTGTCCAACCTATAAGGTTATTTTTTAAATGGTTTTTTTTCTCACAACTTCAACTACCCATGATATGTTTTACATGGGACTTTTGTTTCAATGTCCGTCACTTGTCCAAGCTAACTCTATTGAAACATAGAGAGAACCAAAGGTCCACCACTTGTCCAAGCTAGGCTATATTGAAACATGGAGAGAAGGATGCTCCACCATTTCTCCAAGATAGGCTTCATTGAAACATGAAGAGAAGCAAGCTCCACCATGTCTCCATGCTAGGATCCATTTAAATACCCTAAAACCATTTTATTTTGTACATGGGGGGTTTTATTTCAAGGCCCACCACTTGTCTAACCTATTATCACTAGTAGCACGAGTGGTTTGGTCTCAAGATACACCACTTGTACACTCTATGTCATTATATTAAGAAGAACTATGTATTAAGGTCCACCACTTGTCCAACCTATAAGGTTATATCTTAAATGGTATCCTTTCTCACCACTTGAAATGCCCATGATATGTTTTACATGGGGGTTTCATATTAAGGTCCACCACTTGTCCAAGATAACTCTATTCAAACATAGAGAGAAGCAAAGGTCCACCACTTGTCCAAGCTAACTCTATTCAAACATAGAAAGAAGCAAAGGTTCACCACTTGTCAAAGCTAGGCTCCATTGAAACATGCAGAGAAGTAACCTCCATCATTTTTCCAAGATAGGTGCCATTCAAACATGGAAAGAATCAAGATCTACCATGTATCCAAGATGCTAGGCTCCATTGAAACACCCTAAAACCATGATATTTTGTACATGGGGTGTTTACATTCAAGGTCTACCACTTATCTAACGTATTATACCTAGTACCATGAGTGGTTTGGTCTTAATATTCACCACTTATCCACTCTATGTCATTATATTAAGAAGAACTAGGTGTTAAGGTCCACCACTTGTCCAACCTATAAGGGTATATCTTAAATGGTATCCTTCACCACTTGTCAACGTCCATCACCACTTTTCCAACCTATAAGGTTATATCTTGAATGATATTTTTTCTCATCACTTGTAATGCCCATGCTATGTTTTACAAAGGGGTTTTGTTCCAAGATCCACCACTTGTCCAAGCTAACTCTATTGAAACATAGAGAGAAGAAAAGGTCCACCACTTGTCCAAGATAGGCTCCATTGAAACATGGAGAGAAGGATGCTCCACCATTTCTCCAAGATAGGTTCCATTGAAACATTGAGAGAAGCAATCTCCACCATCTCTCCAAGCTAAGCTCCATTGAAATACCCTTAACCCATAATTTTGTACATGAGGGCTTTACATTCAAGGTCCACCACTTGTCCAACCTATTATCCCTAGTAGGTTTGGTCTCATGATTCACCACTTCTCCACTCTATGTCATTATATTAAGAGTAATTGGGTGTTAAGGTCCACCACTTGTCCAACCTATAAGGTTATATTTTAAATGGTATCCTTTCTCACCACTTGAAATGCCCATGATATGTTTTACATGGGGGTTTCATTCCAAGGTCCGCCACTTGTCCAAGCTAACTCTATTAAAACATATAGAGAAAGAAAGGTCCACCACTTGTCCAAGCTAAGCTCATTGAAACATGGAGAGAAGGAACCTCCACTGTTTCTCCCAAATAGGCTCCATTGAAACATGGAGAGAAGTAAGCTCCACCATGTCTCCAAGTTGCTAGGCTCCATTGAAATACCCAATATCCATGATATTTTGTACATGGCGGGTTTACATTCAAGGTCCACCACTTGTCCAACCTATTATCCCTAGTAGGTTTGGTCTCATGATTCACCACTTGTCCACTCTATGTCATTATATTAACAGGAATTGGTTGTTAAGGTCCACCACTTGTCCAACCTATAAGGTTATATTTTAAATGTTATCCTTTCTCACCATTTGAAATGCCCATGATATGTTTTACATGGGGGTTTCATTCCAAGGTCCAGCACTTGTCCAAGCTAACTCTATTAAAACATATAGAGAAAGAAAGGTCCACCACTTGTCCAAGCTAGGCTCATTGAAACATGGAGAAAAGGAACCTCCACTGTTTCTCCTAGATAGGCTCCATTGAAACATGGAGAGAAGTAAGCTCCACCATGTCTCCAAGTTGCTAGGCTCCATTGAAATACCCAATACCCATGATATTTTGTACATGGGGGGTTTGCATTCAAGGTCCACTACTTCTCGAACCTATTATCCCTAGTAGGTTTGGTCTCATGACTCACCACTTGTCCACTCTATGTCATTATATTAAGAGGAATTGGGTGTTAAGGTGCACCACTTGTCCAACCTATAATGTTATAGCTTGAATAGTATTTTCTCTCACCACTTGTAATGCCTATGACATGATTTACATGGGGGTTTTGTTCCAAGGTCCACCACTTGTCCAAGCTAACTCTATTGAAACATAGAGAGAAACAAAGGTCCACCACTTTTCCAAGCTAGGTTGCATTGAAAGATGGACCTTAATACCAAATTATTCGTAGTAGCATGAGTGATATTTTGTACATGGGGGGTTTACACTCAAGATCCACCACTTGTCCAACCTATTTTCCCTAGTAGGTTTGGTCCCAAGTTCACCACTTGTCCACTCTATGTCATTATATTAAGAATCATTGGGTGTTAAGGTCCACCACTTGTCCAACCTATAAGATTATATATTGAATGGTATTTTTTCTCACCACTTGTAATGCCCATGATATGTTTTAGATGGGGGTTTTGTTCCAAGGTGCACCACTTTTCCAAGATAACTCTATTCAAACATAGACAGAAACAAAGGTCCACCACTTGTCCAAGCTAGGCTCCATTGAAACATGCAGAGAATGATGCTCCACCATTTATCCAAGATAGGCTGCATTGAAACATGGAGAGAAGCAAGCTTTACCATGTTTCCAAGCTAGGCTCCATTGAAACACTCTAGGGGGTTTTATTTCAAGGCCCACCACTTGTTTAACCTATAATCCCTAGTAGCATAAGTGTTTTGGTTTCAAGATTCACCACTTGTAAAATCTATGTCATTATATTAAGAAGAACAATGTGTTAAGGTCCACCCCTTGTCCAACTTATAAGGTTATATCTTAAATGGTATCCTTTCTCGCCACTTGAAATGCCCATGATATGTTTTACATGGGAGTTTCATTCCAAGATCCACCACTTGTGCAAGCTAACCATATTCAAACATAGAGAGAAACAAAGGTCCACGACTTGTCCAAGCTAGGCTCCATTGAAACATGGAGAGAAGGAACCTCCACCATTTCTCCTAGATAGGGGCCATTAAAACATGGAGAGAAGTAAGTTCCACCATGTCGCCAAGATGCTAGGCTCCATTGAAATACGCAAAATCCATGATATTTTTTACATGGGGGATTTACATTCAATGTCAACCACTTGTCCAACCTATTATCCCTAGTAGGTTTGGGCTCACGATTCACCACTTTTCCACTCTATGTCATTATATGAAGAGGAATTGGGTGCTAAGGTCCACCACCTATCCAGCCTATAAGATTATACCTTGAATGGTATTTTTTCTCACCACTTGTAATGCCCATGACATGCTTTACATGGGGGTTTTGTTCCAAGGTTCACCACTTGTCCAAGCTAATTCTATTGAAACATAGAGAGAAACAAAGGTCCACCACTTGTCCAAGCTAGGCTCCATTGAAACATGGACCTTAATACCAAATTATTCTTAGTAGCATGAGTGATATTTTGTACATGGGGGGTTTGCATTCAAGGTCCACCACTTGTCCAACCTACTTTTCCTAGTAGGTTTGGTCGCAAGATTCACCACTTGTCCACTCTATGTCATTATATTAATAATAATTGGGTGTTAAGGTCCACCACTTGTCCAACCTATAAGGTTATATATTGAATGGTATTTTTTCTCACCACTTGTAATGTCCATGATATGTTTTACATGGGGGTTTTGTTCCAAGGTCCACCACTTGTCCAAGCTAAATTTGTTCAAACATAGAGAGAAACAAACGTCCACCACTTGTCCAAGCTAGGCTCCATTGAAACATGGAGAGAAGTAAGCTCCACCATGTCTCCAAGATGCTAGAGTCCATTGAAATACCCAAAACCCATGATACTTTGTACATGGGGGGTTTACATTCAAGGTCCACCACTTGTCCAACCTATTATCCCTAGTAGCATGAGTGGTTTGGTCTTAGGATTCACCACTTGTCCACTCTATATTACTATATTAAGAAAAATTGGGTTTCCATATCTAAATGGATCTTTGCTTCCATTATACACTAGAGCATTGGTTAAGCCTTAGGCACTTCAAGCATACCTTTAACAACAAGTATTAGTTATTAGTTGACTTATGTCTAGTTGAACTCCATGGTATTGAGACTAAGAGAGAGTGTAGAATAAAAAAGAGTCAGGATTTTAATTTGACTTTCTTTCTATTAATGAGTAGATCATAGATGGATATTGGTATCTAATAAAACCTTAGGGTAGACAATGTAAAAATCATGTCTATTGTTGTGTTTGCATTAAGTGTTCTTGTTCTTTAATTTCAGAATCATTATAGAAAAATTTATTGGCTATATGCTGGCAAAGTTTTGAAGAAAACTATTGAATTACCCATCCAACCTCCTCCAAGACCTTGTCCAAGGAATGAATACTTCCTTATCACCTACCACTTGCTTTCAAGGACATCAAAAGAGTACTTATCTTGGATCTAGAGGGGTTACTTCTCAAGACAATTGAAATGAAACATGGAGATTCTATGCCAGCTTGGGCTCAACACATGCGACTTGTGGAGGATAAAGATGAAGTTTATCATGTGGTGCAACCAGACGCACAAAGTTTTTTGGATTTTTGTGCTGAATACTTTGAGCTATGGATATGGAGTTGCTATAACTGAACAAGGGTGCAACACATCACACAAAAATGTTTTCCTGAGCAGTATACCAAGTTCAAGGTGTTTATGAGTAACAAAAATTGCCAAAATCCAAATATCATGTTAGGATTTACAAGGGTTTATCACAAAAATTTGAGTGATATTTGGAAGATATTTGAGGATTTGGATGCAAACAATACCTTAATTTTTGATGACACTCCATATAGGGTGATGTGGAACATGCCAGAGACATATCTTATATTTCCAAAGATGTGGAGACAAACTTCCGAGCAACTTCAAAACTTCTTGCAGAGGACCATAATTCCATGGTTGGTAGGATGGTTGTATGCAAGAGATAAGAGAGTTTATACATACAACACAATTGTAAATCAGTATAGTGATTCTGAGACAAATTATGTCCTTGGTGTGTACTTGTCAACACGAAAGCATTGAATAAATATGGCCATAAGATTCTTTTTTTATTCTAGTGTGTATCTTTCAACATTTGTATAATTTGATATAGTCTTTAAAAAAAAAAACAAAGGTGCGTCAATTTTATGAACACTTCAATGGAGTGCACCCTACACTAAGGGGAATTCAATGTACTATTGGAGTGCATCCTATTGTAAGGGGACTCTGATGTATTGCTAGAGTGCACCCAAATTTTTGGGGACTCATTTTTTATTTGATTGGGGCCTATGTTGGGTCATATAGTAAAAGAAATTCATTTTTTGTCAATTCATATCGAGGTTGCATTTATTTGTAACTATGACAGAATTGATGTTTGATGTCAAAATAAAACTTGTAAGTGTGGATTAGAGAATTCATGGACTTTAAATATGTGAGAGGGATCTTTTTCTTGGGCACAAATGTTTGCTTCAAGAATTTTGTCATTACATACTTTATGTGAAAGAGTTTTAGAACCTAAAAGACTTTGAAAAGAAAACCTAAAAGACGTTACCTTTGTCAATTTGGTAATAACATATTTAACTTTCTTTTCTCATGGGTGGAAAATATATTATTATGTGCATTTGGAACCTAATTGCTTGACCTTCAAACCAAGATTCCTATGTCATTTTTTCATATACTTTTTTGTAATGAATTAAGATTGTGGATACAAGGTCCACCACTTGTTCAAGCTAGATCTAAGAAAGTATATATAATGAGTCTTCAAACTAGTAAACCAAGGGAAGAGAAAAGCAGGGTCCATCACTTGTCCAAGCTCATCTCTAGAAAACATAGAGAGATGTTAGGTCTACTAATTGTCCAATATAGTCATGGAGAAATGATAGAAGGTTGATTCACTTGTCCAACCTATCATCTCTAGTAAAATGGGAGGTTTGGCCTGAAGATTCACCATGTAACCAACCTATACTTCATTGTATTATGAAGAGTAGAAAAGCAAAGCTCCACCACTTGTCTAAGGTAGTTCCAAAATCAACATGGCGAGAAGCAAGATTCACCATTTGTCCAAGATAGGTTCCATTAAAACATGGAAAACCTCATATATATTGTATATGGAAGATTTTTTCCAAGGTCCACCACTTGTCCAAGCTAGGATCCATTAAAACATGGATAGAAACAAGGCTCCACCACTCGTCCAACCTTTATAGCTGCAAAGTGTACCGGTTGTCTAAACTAGGCATGGGAAAATAATAGAAGGTCCACCACTTATCCAATATATTATCTCTAATAGCATGGGAGGTTTGGTCTCAAGATTTAGGAATTGGATGACCTGTATTTCATTGTATTATGATGAATTTGGTTTTAAAGTCAACTACTTATCTAAGCTATAAGTTTATATATTGAATGGTATTCCTTCCCATCACTTAGAAAACCAATGATATGTTGTACATGGGGGGGTTTGTTACAAGGTCCACCACTTGTCCAAGCTAGTTTCATTGAAACATGGATGAAGGCAAGCTCCACCATTTGTTAAAGCTAGACTCCATTGAAATCTAGAAAATCCATGCTATGTTGTACATGGGGTTTTTGTTTTAAGGTCCAACACTTGTCCAAGCTAAGCTCCATTGAAACATGGAGAGGAGAAACACTCCACCACTTGTCCAAGCTAGGAAACATTGATAGTAGTTGGTTGAGTTTGAAGATCCACCATGTGTCTAAGCTAACTCTATTGAAACATAGAGAGAAGCAAAGGTCCACCAATTGCCCAAGCTAGGCTCCATTGAAACATGGAGAGAAGCAAGCTCCACCATTTCTCCAAGATAGGCTCCATTGAAACATGGAGAGAATCAAAGGTCCACCATTTCTCCAAGCCAGGCTTCAGTTGTCCAACCTATAAGGTTATATCTTAAATGGTAATCTTTCTAATCACTTGGAATACCCATGATATGTTTTACATGGGGGTTTTGTTCCAAGTTCACCACTTGTTCAAGCTAAATCTATTGAAACATAGAGAGAAGCAAAGGTCCACCACTTGTCCAAGTTAGTCTCCATTGAAACAAGGAGAGAAGCAAGCTCCATCATTTCTCCAAGATAGGCTAGCCTGGATAAGTGCACCTTGAAACCAACCTTCCTATGAGGCAATAGAGCATATGCTACATATTTTATGTATGCCCCATGCCTCAAATTAAGAAGTTATAGATTAGAAGTGGACCTTGCTTGAATATCACATGCAATAAATTAAGGAAAAATAACCAAGTGGATTGTATTCCTCAATGGATCCTTGCTTTCACAAGTTGTGAACCTTGAGTCACTTTTACATTAACTTGGACAAGTGGTGGACCTAGAAACCAAGCTCTCCATGTTGAGATAAGTTGTAGGTAGGACAATAGAACATAGACAACGATAATGGATGCAATATACTCGTCTCCTAATAATCCAATTGATTGAAACCATGGTATTTTAGCTGTTTTCATTGTGTATTGTATGTGCATAAAGTGGAATGAGACCTTAAGAAAACTCAAATTTTTGACAAAATCTCTATATTTTGTACATGATATATTGAAAGTTGTCCAACCTAGGAATTGGGATTTTCCCACTTTACCTAATATGGTCTTTTTGATTCAATTGCCAAAATTAAAACGCTTGTGTACAGGTATATTCAGCAACAAAGCAAGAAGTTGTGCAGAAACTGACCCTTTGCCAGGTGAGTGGTTGGATTTGTGATAAATTGCATTGATAAGTTTCATCAATTTAATATCAGGAAGATACATTGTTAGAGACCAGAAGGTGGCAGGTGACCAAGGTAGCTTAGTGTCCATCGAAGAGAGTGTAACTCAGGCAAGGCTAGATCCGCTAGCACCGACTATTGACGAAGGGAGTGATACTGACACTTCTTCAGACAGATCTTTCTTCATGATGGGTAGCCAACAGCGAGGAGGTTTCAGCTATGATGGACCTATGCGAGGAGGAAGCACCTCCCAAAATACTTTGAGTGATTCCAAGCTCACGGTGATCTTCTTAGAGGGAACAAACTCGAGAGGAGCCCTAGTCTATTCTGACTATCGAGGCCGCAAGTGCATTTGTATCGAAGAGAGGCAAGCTCAAAGATTGGAGATAATCCAAGTCTATGATGATGGAGATAGATTCGGAGACAAAAAGGGGAACCACTATTTAATAGTTAGTAACCCTGAAGATTACAACAGATATGGAGATAACGTGGCAAAAGGGAAAATGGTTTCAGAAACTCAAGAACCGCCACCAAACATTGATCAGCCCGGAGCTATTTTTATGTATGATAAGAAAACAACCAGGGTTCCAACTTATAACGAGAATGTGGGAATCTACAAGCATGAGAGTGAGGGTATAGTCTCTTACTTTCGCAGCAAAGAACCATACATAAACGAATTAAGCAAAGACAAGTTTCTTTACTCATTCTCTTATGAAACTGCTCTACGGGGAAGGGCACAATTTTTTTTGGTAGATACGGGCGAGAATACCAACGTATTCTCCCAGAGGAGGTAGAGAGGGCAACAGGTCCAGGAGCATCAGCATATGCCCCGGAGGAAGTGCCAAGAGCCACCTACACCCCAAGAAATTTAACGAATCCTTTTTCAGATGAGTATGACACAACCTCACATTCCACCCGACCGCAAGCATCCAACAACCAAGACCAACCAGCAAACCAACCATCATTGCAGGCATGGCTTTCACAGAGCGCAACAATGGAATCAGACCGAAACCGAGATGGTTATCAAGCCACACGAGGGCTCAGGGATTTGCAAGAACCACCACTCTATTCAAGGTATCAGGCAGAGAGTAAACCAAAGACTCAAGGGTAAACAGATCCTGGAGGACCACCTATAGAACGAGTTCGTAGAGAAGAACCACCTCCAGCGAGAACCGTTAGAAATTATGGATTAGGAGCACCATTGGGAGAGGAACCAGCTTATTACAGAAGGCCCGAGGAGGTGTATCGACTAGGACGGGGTGATCCAATGATGAGGTTTGTAGACCATCGAAGAATTAGAACTTCTCAAGTGCAAAAATGGGTAAATAAGAAATGCACAGGAAGCAGAGACCCAAGAGATCATGTAGTAGCCTTTGTGCATGTAATTCGAGCCAAAGAGGTGTTAGATTTTTCTACCCAATTTGCAAGGTTTGGACTAACCCTAGAGGATGATGCTACCACTTGGTTTGACTCTGTAGAGCGTAGAGACTTTGAGTCAATGGAGGAAGTGTTTGACGAGTTTATCGAGGAATTATCTCAAAGGGGAATAGCTCATAATACCGTCTCACAAATCCATAAATTCAAACAGAAAGATGGAGAATCTGTACGAAAGGCAGTCCTAAGACTAAAAGGATATGTTAAGTTCTGTCCTGCTGAAGAACTGCCAACTCAGTCCAGACTTATGCTGATATTCATCCAAGGACTAAGGAATGCAGATCTCCAGAAAGACTTACATATGAAGAGGAGCACGGCTTTGAATGAGTTGACCAAGGAAGCTCTGTACCTTGTGGACAATTTTGTGGTCTACAAAGAAGGGGAGTTCAAGGACCTTGATGACGATTCGTCTTCACAGCAAAGTGGAAGCAAGTCTTCAAAGACAGCACCGAAAGGAGAAGTAGTGGTAAACTAGGAGCAGCTTGTAGATGAAGTGCTAAAAAAGATCAACTTGTACACCAAACCCCAGGCTAAACAGCCAAAGTGTTATGCTATTGAACAAAAATGAACAAACCATGGGACCGAGGAATGTTATTATAACAAGGGATATGTGAGAGAGAGACCTTACGCTCCCCAAGCTCCAGTAGCTTCCCCTCAAGCTCCACCGATGCCTAGATATCAAGCAGGCAATTTACCAGGACCTGTAGGTGTAGAAAGACCACAACCGGTGTTGGGGCAACAACCACCCCTACCATGATTACGACCAGCTGGTATAAGATACACACCAACGGTAACTGAATCAGAGGATAAGGCTTTGGTGCCTATGCATGCATATTATGAAGATCCCAATGGATATGCGAAAAACCCTGTCTATTATCCACCAGAAGAACCCTTGACACCAAATCCATGGAGCATGATCGGAAATACAGGACCACCAACTGCTACATAGGCAGCAGGAGAAGGAAGATATAGCTTAGATAAACGAACATTGTTGTTCATAGCCAATGGAGGCATGGGCGGACAAAGACATGCTTACCAACAAAGAGGAGCTCAAGGAGCACCTCAACAACCCAAGGGACCCTGCTACAAGTGTGGAGGAGACCATTGGCTGAGAGACTGTCCTCATGAGATGAAATCATTAGAGTCAATGCGTATTGCCCAGAATGTGGAATTACTCATTTGATTCCCGATTTCCCTAAAAACCCGAGCAAAGGAGCAAAAACCACCTTGAACATGTTAGAAACAGTACCTTCCAGTGGAGGATCGAAAAATGAGACAATCATACCTATTCAGGCAGTAGCATGAGCCCAACCTCAAAGAAGGACGAATGAACCCATAGTTGAAGAACCAAAAGCTGATGCCCAAAGTTCAGAAACGAAAAATCAGAGAAGCACTTGGAAAGCTAAAAAGGCGCGTAGGAAAGCCAGGAAAGAACGAGAGCAAACAGCCCTATCCGAGGAGTTAAAACATACAAAGGACAGATTGGAGCAGTTAGAGGATCTAGCTAGTTTAAGCTCACACACCACAGCATCCATAGCACCCAAGGAAATAGCAGAGCCCAAAAGTGTAGGACCAGGAAGATCTGTACTGGCGGACAAGGTAAATGAGAAGTTGGATGCGCTTCTAAAAGCTTATGAAGCTCGACTTAAAAAGAACCAAACCCAGGAGCAAAGGTGGACGACTTATCCATATGCAGAAATAGAAAAACAGAGGTTGGATATGTGTAAAAAGATGATCGAGACGGCTCAATCATTGATGGGAGACCCACTGGGTAAACCTGCAAATTGGCAAGAAGCACCAGCTCCAACCCCTATCCAACCAACTTTAGAGAATCATGTGGAAACAAAGGAAAGACTCACTAATGCCTATGAGTACAGAGGAGAGCCTATCATAGTGCCAAATACCACAGATGGGACAAGTGACGAGTTCCAGCCTAAAATATTGGCAGAAATGGGTAAGGACTGTGACGCTCTAGACGATCTGTGGAAGCAAATCCGTGAGACCAACGAAGCTAATAGTATGAGTAACCACCTGAATAGCACGAGAAATGAAAAGAATGTGATCTTACCTCCTATTGAAGAATTTGAGGTAAGGTCGCAGATGAACTTTGAGATACATTCACAAGGGGAAGACCAAGGATCTATTAGTTCGGGGCACAACCAGCCAGACTTGTTGAGAACCTTACCCTCTTACCTGGGAGAGTACGAAGCTAAGTCGGAAGTGAGAGCAATCCCATCTCAAAGACTCTCTTCTAACAAGGTGATGGATTCGCAAGGATTGATTGAGTTGTTATCCACTCCGGTGGCATGCACAATCACGTTAGCAGAACTCCTAAGGTTAAGGCCAAACATGTGGACCACAATAGGAAAATGCCTAGAAAAAATTGGAGTGAAAGACCCCACCTTGAAGCTACAAGAAGGGATCAGAGAGTTGGACAGGCCTCAACTAAACACTAGACCAGTACCATTGAATAAGGTTGGAGAATATTGCGAAGGAGAAGATGGAAACACTACACTACCAGTAGAATTCCGAGTAGTTTCCAAAGATATTCTTGACAGTGGAGCGGGGGTTGCTATCGCCACCAAAGAAATTTGGAAAAAATGGGGAAAACCGGCTTTGAGGGCTACCAGAATGAAATTGCAATTGGCAGATGGGTTCATGGAGAAGCCTCTAGGACTCTTAGAAAAAGTGATTCACTTTGTGCGGAATCGAGTATGAGCATACATTTGTAATAGTCGATTTCGACAAGAAGAAAAATTATGAGATCATCTTGGGACGACCATTCATGTGACAATTGAAGATGTTCCAAGATTGGGGTTATGATCACATATACCTCAGACATGGCGAGACAACAACTAAAATACACCTGAAAGACCATAGTTACAAAGATGTGAACCAAACACCCGTGGAAGAGTTTGATTCGGCTACAGTAGCAGGATCAGAACTACCAGCATGGTTAGGGCAACCAAAAGAGCTATGAATGTGCGGAGCTTCTCACTATGGAAGCTTAACAAGAGAGGAATGCGTCTTAGAAAGAACAATTGGGGACAAAGATTATATTTCGGAACCTTTCCCTGAAGATGCCTTGGAACCTCTACAATGGGAACACATATTAGCAACATTGGATGTCTGTACCATTACCGACTGTCCAACAATTTTGCGATAAGGATAGCTATGATGTGTTACCCTATTACAAGGTAAGCATTGTACCAGAAAAAGAGACGGTAGAACCACCAGAACAAGAAGAGTTTTACAACTCCTCTGAAGATTTGGAAGTAAATGAGGATGCAGATAATGAGTGTTCAGACACCTCAAGTGAGCGTGGAAATGTAACCGAGAAGATCAAGTTTTATGATTTTGATAATCAACACCCTAGACGCCAAGAACGCTATAGGAGGAAACGAGCAAGAAACAAAGCGAGAGAGAACCTGATGCCCAGGATAAAAGGTAAAACTCACTATTTGATGTTGGTAAAAGCAGAGGATTATGTAAAGGATCAAATATCCGTGAAAATCAAAAAGAAAGAACGCGAGAGGAAATAAAACAGGTACGGAAAGCTAACACCGAAACAAAATCACAAAAATCTCAAAATTCAAAAAAAGAAACAACAAAAGATCAGGAGTGGACCAAACTGGAGCGTAAACAGAAATACCAAGAACTGAAACGGTCTTTGAGAGAGATATAGACCACTGAAGAAGATAGTGATGGTAAAGGGGAGTCAGAAAAGGGGAACATGAATGTACCATCACACTATCGAAAATTTACTATCCAGGACAGAAAAATCATCATGACACCACCAGTACGGGAAAGAACCAACCAAGAATGTTATGATGGGCCTGAAATTACAAAAAAGATAGACCTCACAGAACCAGGTGAAAAGCCTCATCCGGTCTATATAGCTAACGATTTAGAGCCTGAGGAGGAAGAACAGCTAACACAACTTCTCAAGAAGTATAAAGATGTGTTCGCTTGGTCCTATAAAGACCTCAAAGGAGTTGATCCATTGATATGCCAACATACAATTCCTTTGAAATCGGATGCAAAACCTAGCAAATAACTTCCTTATACATATAATGACACATTTGCTAAACGAATCAAAGAAGAGATTGATAAGCTAATGGAAGTTGAATTCATCTATGAAATTGAACATATAGATTGGGTGTCGCCCATTGTGGTAGTTCCCAAAAAGAATGGAAAATTGCGAGTGTGTGTAAACTTCAAAAAGGTGAATGCAGCAACCATAAGGGATAATTATCCCTTGCCAATCACAGAATATGTACTGGAGCGAGTGGCCGGGAAACGGGCTTATTCCTTTCTGGATGGGTTTTCAGGATACAACCAACTGGAAATAGCAAGGGAGGATCAACACAAAACATCATTTGCCACAGAATGGGAGATTTATGCGTATCGAGTTATGCCATTTGGCTTAACTAATGCACCAGTCACTTTCCAAAGGTTAATGGCTCACGCATTCAAGGAATACCTAAGAATATTCTTATAAATTTACATGGATGACATGCGCGTACACTCTCTCCTACGAGAGGAACATATTAACCATTTGCAAAAGGTCTTTGAAAAGTGCAGGACATATCGAATCTGTCTTAACCCGAAAAAGTGTGTGTTTATGGTTAAGCAAGGATGAATCTTAGGACACATTGTTTCAAGAAATGGCATAACCACTGACCTAGACAAAGTCAAAGTCATTGTAGACCTACCCAGTCCTACTCATGCGAAACAAGTGCAATCCTTCATGGGACACTGTGGATATTATCGAAGATTCCTACACATGTATGCGGTTATTGCACAATCTCTGTATCGTTTGCTAGTCAATTTCGAGTGGATCGAGGAGTGTGAAACGTCATTCCAAAAGCTGAAGGAAAACCTTATATCAGCACCTATACTAAAGGCACCAGATTCGAATAAGATATTCCATGTGCACATTGATGCTTCAGCATATGCAATTGGAAGTATTCTAGCTCAACCTGGAGACGAAACAATGGATTTTCCGGTTTGCTATGCGAGTCGACAGTTAAACAGTGCAGAAAAGGACTACACAACAACTGAGCGGGAAGGGTTAGGAATGATTTATACTGTAAAGAAATTTCGGCATTATTTGCTTGCAAATAAATTTGTGTTCTTCACAGATCATCAAGCTCTTTTGTACCTAGTAAATAAACCTTGCAATACACGGAGAATCGTACGCTGGTTTATTATATTGCTAGAATTTGACTTCACAATGGTGTTCAAAAAGGGTAAAACCCATCTACGAGCGGATCATCTTTCAAGGATACACAACGGGGAAGCTCCTAAAGGAGTAGATGATGACATACTAGATGCTTATCTTTTCAACATTGAAATGGTACCCAAATGGTCTCAGGAAATTGTTAGTGTTCTTTCCTTTGGAAGTGGGTTTGATAATACGAAATGCAGATCCAAACAGCAAACAATTTGACAAACAAAAAACTTCCAGTTGATAGCAGGAAGGCTGTATCATCTTGGATCAGACCTAATCCTACGATTATGTATAAATCCGGAAGAATTTGAGTGCTACCTTGAAGAGGCACATGTCCATGGTTGTGCATTTCATTGTTCAATAGTGAAGACACACCAGAGACTAAAACAGTTAGGATTTATTGGCCAACTATGTATGCGGAGACACATTATTATGTTATCAATTGTACTATATGTAGTGTCAAACGACCAGTGGACCACGCAACTTTGTTTCAGGTAAACATAGCACCTGCATGGAGTCAATATATCATTGACTTATTAACCACCAGGACGTTCCCTAAGAACATCACAAGAGCACGGAAAAAAACTATAGAGCTGGAAGCTCGTGACTTTCAGTTAATTGGGAACCAACTCTATAAGCGAGGTAAGGACAATCAAATTAGAATCTCTGCAAGTGAAAGTGAATACCTGCTGATTCTAGAACATGAACATAGCGGAATAAGTGGAGGCCATTTTTCGGGCGATAAGACGGCAAAAATTGTCTTAACCGCAGGAATTTGGTGGCCTACATTGCACATGGATGCGGAAGAGTTTGTAAAGAGTTGTGACGCATGTCAACGCACCAAGGTGCCAATAAAAAGAGATGAGATGCCATTACGGCCAATGATGGGAGCAAGAGCATTTGAAAAATGGGGCATTGATTTTGTGGGACCTATATCACCCCCTGCATATCGCACCCATACCCAATATATCATAGTGGCCACGGACTATCTCACAGAATGGGTTGAAGCCAAAGCCACACAAAAAGCTGATGCACGCACCACGGCACAATTTTTGTATGAGAATGTTTTTGTACGATACGGGTTACCAATAAAAATTGTCAGTGACCGTGGAACACATTTTCTCAATGAAGTCATTGAATAGCTGCTAGAGGAATTCATGGTCATACATAGGAAATCTACACCATACCATCCACAGGCCTATGGCCAAGCTGAGGCCACTAATAAAACACTATGTACGGTTCTCACTAAAAAAGTGTCAGAATCAAGAACAGATTGGGATCAACAGCTACACTCAACACTATGGGCATACAGGGTAGCTTACAAAACATCAATAGGAACAACACCATACAACATGGTGTTTGGCCTCAATGCTATACTATCCATAGAGTTTTTAATTCCAACCCTACGAGTAGCAAAAAGCTTAGAATGGACAGGGCATGAGCTCTCTTCAAGAATTGATGATCTTGAAAAGCTAGATGAACTCTGCTTACGAGCTCTCGCTTCAATCTATGCTAAAAAGAGAAGACAAAAGGAATTTTTTGATGAACATGTGCGTACCAAAGAGTTTAAAACAGGCGATTATGTACTTGTTTATACCTTGAAGCAACATGCTAAGAAACTTACAAAGCGAGGGATAGGACCATTTGTGATTAGTGATCTATCACAAAGTGGAGCTGTCAAGCTTGCTACATTAGCAGGTGAAGAAATGCCAAATTGGATTAGTGGATGTGCGACTGAGGAGCTATCATCTACCACTCACATAGGAGATGCTCCAACAAATTCATCAAGGAAAACAAAGAATGAAGGAAAAACAGAGAGTATGGGAGGAAGCTCAAGCCGAAGCACAAGAACGCATTGCAAAAAGACGACTTCTGCGACAACAACAAAAAAATGGAACACCATTGCGAATCAATGCCATTCCACTGATGAAGTTGGAGGAGGAAACAATCGAGTCAATAATTCCGATCAAAATGGGAAGCAAAATCAAGTTGAATCGACAGCATTGCTTGATTCGGGTGCTCAAGCAAATTTGATTTGTAACGGATTATACCAATAGCTCAAAGTCACAAGTCAACTTCATCCTACTCTGCAAGTGCTGGAAAGTAGCACATCACACCCATTGAAAACATTGGGATGGACTATATTGAATGTACAGATACATCAATATATTTACCCCCACAAATTCTATGTGGTAACAAATGAAAGCACACAACACCCAATGATGCTGGGCCAACCTTGGCAAAAAGAGTACAATGTGCAGATAGATTGGAAAGCAAAGGCAGTCAAAATTCCGCATGAACATGAACAACAGGTGATAGCTTTTTCTCAACAATACCAGCATGATCAACTACAAGCCATGCAATCACTGGGAACAAGGCCAAAAGCACGAATGCCCTTAAAGAACAACATGATACCCGAGACCAACAATCAGGTAAAAGCCAACCATGATAATTACAGAAAGATAAAGTCACTGGCTACAATGCAAAGATCTAGGCTACCAAAACAAGGAAAACAAGTATGCATGCGGAAAGATAGAAAGGACATGGCAGACAAACAACAATGCAACAAAAGGATTCCAACAAAGCAGAAGGTTCAACCACAAACCAAAGGCACAAAACAGATATGGATCCCAAAGAAAATGCTTAGTCATAACCCAAATGTCACTCACATTTGGATACCAAAGAAAAAGCAAAAGGAACTCCCTTCAGTACAAGCAACAACGGAAAGCAGACAGCTGCATTTCAAAACGGAAAACCGACTTATGTGGATGGCAATAAAAAACAAACGAGTGGTAAACAAGAAAGTGCCAAACCATCTACAGAAACCGGCAGCAACAAAATACCAATGGAAAGCAATGGCAATACGGCCCATAGCCATTACGGCCAAGCCAATTCTATCCTTCGAATCAGCTACGACTCCATCAACAATGTCGGCAAAGCAATTGCCTTTTGCCAAAAAGACAATTAAACAGAGAGCAGTAGAGTTACAACTGTTACTTTCAAAGAAAACAGGAAAACTCGACGGCGAATGCCAATAAGCATATTGCTTATTCCCTTCTCTTGCACAACATTAATTTTTCCATGCATTGACAAAGTATGCATAAAATAGGGCCACATTAATCGGCCAGGCATTAGAACAACTTTTTCAACCTATGCACGACACATACTCCGAGGAGAAACCTTGTCGTCCGGGAGGACTCCGGCTAGGAGGGGGGGAGGCATTCTAGAGGCACTCTCAAATGCGGAACCAATAACAGAAACAACAAAAAAGGGCATGATTTTTGACTATTTTTAGGATTGTTGTTTGATTGCAAAATTTTCTGGAGTAACCCAAGTACATATGCCCTTATACAGCCTGAAGCTACAGGCATATGGGGCCAAACGCCAAATCAAGCCCCTAGGTGTGTGTATAAAAGTAGAAATAGCCATTTTTCAAGCAAAATATTGGTAAAACGGAGAAAGCCGGCCATAAAAATTGCATGTGAGTGTATATAATGTGTTGCGGTGATGTTTGTGATTTATTATGATTTTTTGGGTTTGATTTGGTATTTTTCTTTTAATTTTGCTAATTTTCGCCAGAATTACTTCAAAAATACAAAAAGAAGGTAAAAAACAGTCGTAATGAAAAACAAAAAATATGGGGATGATCAGTGACTATAGGAAAACCTATGGTACAGTGGGGGTGCAATTATGAGACTGGAGCGGAAAGTGTGTTTTGGCCAGGTTTTGATCGAAATGCCAAAATTCTGGTAAATAGAGCAAATGGAGTCTAAATCAAGAAATTTTTGAGCCTAAACCGCATCTCGCAAGAAGATAGGAGCACATGTCAAGTTTCATGAAAATTGGTTCGGGGACCTCCATTATAAGAAATTTTCACCCGATTTTTAGCTCATTCTCACTATTGACTTTGTGGAGAGAGCTTCTGCCACCTACAGCGGATCGACCTTCCAGCAGCTTCTACGACGTGCACGACTACCCGACAAGCTCCAGACATGAAAGGTAGCCTCACCACCTTGAGCTTTTCGCGCATGTTTGTCATTATGTCGCGAAAACTAGCGTAGGGGTCACACACAAAGCGGGCAGTAGAGACCTACAAGTAGAGACGACGGCTTAACGGCCAACCCAAAAGCAACAAGACTTCATCGGTAGCTTACCCTAGTCTAGGAGACCAGTCCTGGATAGCCAAAGGCAGTAGGAAACCATCGGGAAAAGCCCTAATTCCCAGAAACCCGCAAGAGGCCACCAAATGGGAAATCGGCGAAACGGCAACCAAATGCTACCAAAATTCATGGGTAGGAGCATCTCGACATGCTCGACAAGTCTATATGACCCGCATGACCAAAATGTGACCCGAAGCGGCACTAAACTTCAGAAACGGCATCAAACACACAAAGCATCAAATTGCACTCGCGGCCAAACCGCAAGTCTGTTTGCCACCAAACTTCACGAGCGGCTTTCCTAGACCATCAACAACCAAGTCCTATGGTGGTAGACCACCACAAATCATCAAAGGTATGTAAACGCAACCACAGGTGCTTCTAGAGCGACACATTGCCAAATGGAGCTCCGGTGAAGCCAAAGTCGACAAAAACCATACGGCAAGGATCCCCAAGGGATCGGGAAGCTATGGAGACCAATATCAAGAAAATTCATCGCCAAAAAGCACTCCAAAAGTCAGAAAACGGCTCGGAGGCTATGAAGTCCACACAAGGAGTTATACTCTATCCATTTGACTTTTTGTTGAAATTAGGCTCAAAAGGGACCTAGGGGGGCAAAGGGCAAGCATTGGGAGCACCAGCACTGAAAAAATCACCAGGAGACATCCTACGCGTAGGATGTCTCAAGGGAACTTTTTGGCACAAACTCCAACATTTCTCATCATGCACATGTTTTGAATGACATTTACAAGCTATACACCAAGTTTCATCACATTTAGACCACATTTTACCTCATATGCATGGAAAAACGCAAAGTTAGGGCATAGAGGCAATAAAGGGTCATTGACCTACCAAATCTTGTCCAAATCCCATGAAACTTGCACAACACATTCACCAACACATCAAGAAACAATCTGTGTGGTCAGGAAGAAAAAATGATGAAATAGACATCCTACACGTAGGATGTCTATTTGACCTTTTTGGCATGCAAGGGATGATTTATCATTCCAGATCCAATCACCTCATCATCAGGAGCCCATATATCAAGTTTGAAGCCATTCTAATCACTTTTTACCCCCAACACCCTCAAGATACACTTTTTGAGCCCAAAAACACCTCATAGAGCCTTACAAGCATCAAATCTTGTCCAAATTCAAATCCAAGAGCATGTCTATGTTCCATAAGCCAAGGACAACCCACAGAACAAGTTTCATGTCATTTTGATGAAAAAGACATCCTACGCGTAGGATGTCTACAACATAAATTTAGCCTTCTGTGCAAAGAATGACATCATGGGAGCCAATACTATGGTGCAATGAGCCCATATACCAATCTTCAACCCATTTGGACATCAATTGCTACCTATGATGGACATTCTACCCAAATTGTGACCTAAAGCTTGAATCAGCCCAAAAATCCACTTTTTGATATCCAAATCCAAATCCAAGCATATAGCCATGTTCCATGAGCTTTACACTACCTGCATGTCAAGTATGAACCAATTCTAATGAAAAAGACATCCTACGCGTAGGATGTCTAGATGGAAATTTTTGGCCAGATTTTCACTGTGAACACATGCACAGCTTCACAAGTTCCTTTTAAGCTTTATTTTCAATTTTCAAGTCGTTTGGATAAGTAAAACTCAGTTTTGCAGCTAATATGGAAAAAACGCTAACTTCGGTCTACTTAGTGCAACAGGATCTATGGAAGCCTCGAAGTCACCGGAAAAAAAGAAAAGAATGACCATCAAAGATTATCTGGACAAAGTGGAACCCTTTGTCATTCCAGAAGGAACACTAAAGCCCACCATCCACCTGGATACAAGAAGATTTGTTAGAGTCCAACGACCTAAAGATCTACAAGGGAGTGTTCAAAGACAATGAAGGCAATGTCATAGAGCTACCAATGCTGCCGAGAGAACTCAATGAGTTTCTACAAAGCAAGAAGGCCGGCTACTTGGAGAAGATTGATCTCCACAACTACTTCGAAGCAATACCGGCAGGAGTGGACATCAAAAGAGTCTGGGAGTTTGTAACAAGCATCAAAGAGGATGGAGTGGCCAAGGTAACAGATTTACAAGGAAGACCAGATACAGAGATAATAATCACTGAGCGGGTTGTAGCCCATGCACTAGACCTCTCCAATGAGGGAGACAGTGTAACAAAAAGAAGGGATGAAGTCAAGGTGTACAAAGAGAAAAAGGCAAATTACACCTTTGAAGACATTGCCAACCCAAAGGTGGAAATTATGAGCCAGTTCTACAACCAATACTTCCACATGTGCACGAAGAGGCCACAGAAGTACAGAATGCCGCCTGGTGCAATTGCCACAACGTTCACTTGGGCAATGACAAAAGGCACCCCGAAGATAATCAACTATGCCGCATACATACATGATAGCTTAGTAAAGATGGGCAAAAAAAAGCCAACCTACATAGTGCCAGGAGAACTGATCACCAAGGTGGTTTATGGGGCACTACACGCTAAAGGAAGGTGGCCTGACCCCCCATCTCAGAATGATTGGCTGAGAGTAAAAGAAGACAAGGAAGATGAGCCGCAAAGGGCACCAAGGGTGGCTACGAGGTTGAAAAGACGGCTAGAGACAGTTGAAGAGGAGCAACCCGAGCAGAAGAAAGGAAAGAAGGAGTTTTCTCAAGTGCCGGCCAAAGAGACAAGGTCACAAAAAGCGGCAAGACTAGAGAGGCTGATGGAGAGTTTTCGAGCAGAGAGAGCCCTCAAGGGTGATTTAAACGAACTTTGGAAGCCATCTCTTGAGTCTATGTCCGGATCATCCAGAAGAGTGCAAAGGGACCGTTTTGAAGATTATATCAAGAATTTCGAGATTCTTGATGCTGCAACAGAAAACATTCCCCATGTCCCTTTCACAGAGGAGTAAGTAGAGCAGATAAGGCAGAAACTGCTAGATGAACAAGAAAGCCAAGAAAGAGAAAGAAAAACAAAAGCAGATAGGGAATTAAAGAGAAAACCTGCAACTTTACCAGATAGCCTAAACCCAGCCCACAGCCATCACCACCGCCCTCACCACCTCCTAGCAGCCCTCCCTAGGAAGATAAGGAGGCTGAGCACAGAGAAGAAAGGCAAGCAGAAGATCAAGAGCAAAGAAAGGAACCAGAGCAAAAAGAAGAGGCCAGGCCTGAAACTGAGCAAAAAGGATTAGATGAGGCTTACTATGCATTTTTGGACCTGCTAGCTGCAGGCTATACGAAGGAAGAAGCCGACACAGTCGCATTCAACTTGGCGAGGACAGGGCCTAAAGAACAGATGCAAGGCATCAGACTAGTGGAGCTAAAAGAAATTGCTACCGACACGGTAGACCTGCACCCGCCCTCCAATGACTGGGACGTGGTGATGACAAAGCTAGCTGGATTGAGGGCACAATCCATGACTTCAGAGAAAGAGATGATAACTCTCAAAGCCACCGAAGAAAAGATCAAAATGGAAAGGGATTCTTTGCAGGCACAAAGCCAAGGGAAAATAGACAGATAAGCAGACCTCCAGGCCAGCTTGGCAAGGGCTCTGCAAAACTGCCAAGCAATGGAAGACGCAAATGAGGCGGCAGCAAAAAGAATACAAGCAGCTGAAGAAGAGAGTCAGCAGCTCAGCAAGTCATTGCGAGATGCCGAAAAAGAACGAGATAATCTGACGCTACAGCTGGCAGAAGAAACGAAAGAAGTAGAGGCCATGAGGAATGCCAAGGAGAGAGCAGAGATAGAACAATAAGCAAGCCTGGATGAAGTCCTTGAGCTCAAGGACCAACTAAAAGTCAAAGATCAAACCATCCAAAGTCTGTGAGCATCACCTACTAGAGTCAGAGCTACGACCTCGACTCAAATCATTTCTGAGAGTCAACTCTACGAAGAGCAAAAAGACCATATTAGGTATTTTGGTAAAAATCTCACATTATGGGAATCTCCAAATCGACCGAATTCATGTAATTTGGGAATTTTCCACTTAAAGTGGGAAAAATTGAGGTGTGTGGCTAGTAAATAAAGTGAAAATCTCATAGGATTGTGGTGTTGATAAACACCAAAAGTCAAGAGGATGTACAACACATGGATTTGAATAATAACTATAAATTACATAAAACAAAGGAAGATACAAAAAAGATTTTGTTTACAAATTGACTAGTATAGTCACAATAGAAGCTCCACATAATTCTACTCCACATTTGATACCATATCTGAACTTTGATCCAAGTGTGGCTGATGTGCACGAGTGAGGCCTTCTTTGGCTTTTAGAGCATGTCTTTCTGGAATCTTTATTCTAGAAAATGGTCCTTCTTTGTTGGGTCTCTAGGACCAAACAATTGCATCTATAGTTTCCCACACTTGTGGGTCCTTATAGTTGACAGCCCAATAACCCTTCCAACAATTACTGTAAGCTTGAGTATCTGTCATCCCACTTTTTCTCGCGCAAGGTGCCCAATATTGAATCAAGAGTTTTCTGTAGTTTGGTGATGTAGGCTCATTATCAATGTCAGATAAAGCCATTGCAAGCCACACTGGATAGATTTCTGTGTCACTCGGAACAAGCATAAGAAAGTCACCTTGGTGCACATCAGACATAGGGTCAAACTCTTCCCTTGGCCTATCTCGTTGAGGCCCACAAAAATGATCGTTCAACTCTTCAAGGCCTAGGAATCTTTCTGCTCCTTGTTGCAAATTCATTGTAGTGCTTTGTAGATGAGAATATTCTTGAGTTTTTGGCCAAAACATTTCATACAAGACTCCCTCTGATATGATTGCTTTTCCAATCTCTTCAATTACCTTACTCCAATAATCTATCATGGGTCTATAATATCGCGGAATACTTGAACCATTCCCTAAATTTTTCCAAAATTTTATATAGTTCTTTAGCCCCAAAATGACTTCTTCGTGGGCCTTGACATACTCCGCCATTTGTACTAGAGGTGGATCTCCATGTGGTAACATTGGCTTGCCTTCTGTGTTTGTTTTCCAAAGGCGAATACTTCCACTCCAACTTGATACACCTACATGTGCCTTATATTGCATCATTGGTGTCTCATCCTGCATAAAGAACCTGAACTGAAGCGGTTTGGAATGTCCAACAAGTATGTCTTGTCCATCACAAAGATAGCCATCACAATATTGCTTGAAATCAGGGATCTTTGTGAGAAAAAATGGAGCTGGAGATGAAGATGAGCTGTTTCGTAATGTATCCATCAAATGTGGCAAAGTATAGGTTTGTGTAACTCTCAACTTCTGTGAAAACCTACTAAACATGGCGTCTATGTCCTCATGTGTATGCCCAACCATTAAAAATCCCAGCTGGATGGTTTTGAAAACACCCCTTGCAACAAGCATTGACAAATAGGCAAATAAGTATCGATTTTTGTTTTCCCCTGCACAATTATCCAATTGTAGCAACAAGTTCTCTGGCAATCTGCGAAATGTTGACCCCAATTCCTCTTTTGCAATTTCTGACGACTGCACAATGGGCTCTTTTCCATCACTCAAGTTATGGTAGTCCAAAGCATCCCTTGAGTTCAAAGCATGTAGTAGTGAAATATTGCTCCTTGGAAGTCCATTTGTTACTAGATCACCAAGAGGATGCTTATCTATCCTCTCGAGGTTATGTAAACAATTAGCAATTGAGCCAATTGTAAGATTTGGATCAGCTGGCCACAAACCATTCAAGACAAAGTGTCCGTAATGACCTTCTCCATGTCCATGAGTGATCATGCCAATCAATGCCACCTGCAGATTATATCCTGAATCCACACCCTTGGGAACAATGCGTAATCTAGGAATGGCAGTCTTCTTTTGATCCATCTTATCATGGATTATGCATACATATTTTTGTGGTTGAGTTTCTGAATACGTGCGCCATGCATAATATAGGCTTCTGCAACTCTTTTGTTGTGCCATGTGAACTTCTCTCTCCCTCAAGAGAAGAGCTCTCTCTTCAAGAGAAGGTTTAGCTTCTAACCTTGCCTTGATTGAGCTACAAATATTGCACTTAGAGAACTCACTCGTCTTTGTTAAAGTGACATGTGGGTACTCTTTGTTCCAAATTCTACCAAAAGAAGATTGGGATAGCTTCTTCTCATAGCCCATTTGGTCAAGTGTCGTGTTGATTTCACATAAAATATCCACTTGTTTGTATGTTGATGGAATCACCAATTGAGTCTCTCTTGAGCCATCTAGCAGTGTTCTACTTCTACGTGGCATCTTCTCAGAGTTATTTTCCACAAACTCGTTTAGTAGTGCTCTTGCTAAACTAGTATGTTGAAGTCCCCTTCTCAATGTACATGTGTTCCCATGTACATATTGGCGCACACCATTTTCAAAGTTCTCCTTGTATCGATAAAATGATGTCTTTGGTATTCCATGTAGCTCATACCATGCTCTACAACAAACAATAGAGCCATTTAGCCTGAATTGGTATCGTGACTTCTCATCTTTCTGATAACATATAGAAAGAACATCATAAACATAATTAGTGCGTGATTTTTGAGACTCTCCCCAAAATTGTTGTCATAACCTTGTCACCATATCACGATCTGCAAATTGGCAGCATTTTTGTGCACAACAATCAATGCATGATACCCTTTGAATTGATTTGTTTGAAAGGTAAAAAGTCGAAGCTGGTGCTGCTTTTGATTTTTGAGTCCTGTTCATGAAAGTGTATCGTCTCTTCCTTGACAACTGGACAACATTACTCCCATCAAGTTTTTTTCCAACATTGCCATCGTTGGATACATCCTCATATGTAGCATGCATGCCATCAACAGGAACAAAGCGTTGTAATGGGCTCCCATTCAACATTGTTGTCTGCTTGATGGGTCACTTTAGCAAAGTGATGCTACCCACTTCAACCACATCATGAATGCTTGCATTTTCTCTTTCAATACCCACACCCACACAATCAGGACCAAGTTCCTGAAAGTTGACATAATCATGTGGAAATACATATAAGATGGTCCCTTCATTCATGGTTTGCATCATTGTGTCATCTTTTAAAAGGACCCTCTGATTTCTCCAAGACTCTGGAATCATTGCTTCAAATTCTGGGCTTGTCATAGGTATTGCATCTGTAACTAGAGGATCAGAATGATCATGTTCTTCATCACCATTGTAGCTTTCGTGTGGATCAATTAAGTTCCCATTTAATACAAAAGATTGCAAAAGAAGCTTTGACCATCGAACAGCACTCCATAATGAGCCTTGGAGAGATGAAGTATCCATTGTAGGAAAAGGTAGGACCACATCCTTCAAGCATTCCTCCACTAGTATGGAGACATTTCCCAGCCCTATCTTTGTACCACCACAAGTGGAATCTGGATCTGTTCTACACACACAACCAATACCAACGATTTCATTGTCAAGTATCATATGTACTTTCTCCCCAGATTCGAAGTCCATCCTGTAAGTAAAAAGATTACATTGTTAAATCCATAGTTATAGAAAAATACTCTTCAAACCAAAAATCATGCTACAACATGAAAAAGGTTTGCATAGGTTGGACAAGTGGTGAACCTTGAGACCAAATCCTCCTTGCTATATTAATGGAAGCAAGGTTGGACAAGTGGTGGACCTTGAAACCAAAGCCTCTTTGCTATATGAGAGCATAGGTTGGACAAGTGGTGGACCTAGTTGTAATACCCACTGCCACCTATCAACTACTATAGGACTATGCTTTCCAATGTCCAAGTATCCCTTGAGTCTTTCAAGGTTGAACACGTGGTGGACCTTGAAACAAAAATCCCCTTTCTATATCAGAGCATAGCTTGGACAAGTGGTGGACCTAGTTATAATGCCCAATATCCAAGGTGAAATACCTTAGGACTTTGCTACCTTGCTTGCCAATGTTTACGTAGCCCCTCATTTCTTTAATGGAAGTAAGGTTGGACAAGTGGTGGACCTTGAAACCAAAGCCTCTTTGCTATATAAGAGCATAGGTTGGACCTAGTTTTAATACCCACTGCCACCTATCAACTACTATAAGACTATGCTTTCCAATGTCCAAATATCCCTTGAGTCTTTCAAGGTTGAACACGTGGTGGACCTTGAAACAAAAATCCCCTTTCTATATTAGAAAGGTTGAACACATGGTGGACCTTGAAACGAAAATCCCCTTTCTTTATCAGAGCATAGCTTGGACAAGTGGTGGACCTAGTTATAATGCCCAATATCCAAGGTGAAATACCTTAGGACTTTGCTACCTTGCTTGCCAATGTTTACGTAGCCCCTCATTTCTTTAATGGAAGTAAGGTTGGACAAGTGGTGGACCTTGAAACCAAAGCCTCTTTGCTATATAAGAGCATAGGTTGGACCTAGTTTTAATACCCACTGCCACCTATCAACTACTATAAGACTATGCTTTCCAATGTCCAAGTATCCCTTGAGTCTTTCAAGGTTGAACACGTGGTGGACCTTGAAACAAAAATCCCCTTTCTATATTAGAAAGGTTGAACACATGGTGGACCTTTAAACGAAAATCCCCTTTCTTTATCAGAGCATAGCTTGGACAAGTGGTGGACCTAGTTATACTGCCCAATATCCAAGGTGAAACACCTTAGAACCTTGCTACCTTGCTTGCCAATGTTTACGTAGCCCCTCATTTCTTTAATGGAAGCAAGGTTGGACAAGTGGTGGACCTTGAAAGCAAAGCCTCTTTGCTATATGAGAGCATAGGTTGGACCTAGTTGTAATACCCACTGCCACCTATCAACTACTATAGGACTATGCTTTCCAATGTCCAAGTATCCCTTGAGTCTTGCAAGGTTGAACACGTGGTGGACCTTGAAACCAAAATCCCCTTTCCATATCAGAGCATAGCTTGGACAAGTGGTGGACCTAGTTATAAAGCCCCTCCTTTCTTTAATGGAAGAAAGGTTGGAAAAGTGGTGAATCTTGAAACCCAAACCCTTTGGCTATATATAGAGGATATCTTGGACAAGTGGTGGGCTTAGTTGTAGTATCCAATGTCCAAGGTCCAAGGTGAACTATGTAAAGACCTTACTTCCAAAAACAGAGTCGTACAAGTGGTTCTCCTTGAAACCAAAACCTCCTTAGTGTATTAGAACATAGCTTGGAGAAGTGGTGGACTTAGTTGTAATGGTGAATGTCCAAAGCAAACTATTATAGGACCTTGCTTCCCAAATCAAGTTTGGACAAGTGGTGGATCTTGAAACCAAAACCCCCTTACTCTATTAGAGCATAGCTTAGATAAGTGGTGGACATAGCTGCCATGGAAAATGTTCAATCTGAACTGCTGCAAGACCTTGCTATTAAATGTCTAAGTAGAGCTAGCTTCTTTAATGGAATCAAGGTTGGGAAAGTGGTGCATCTTGAAACCAAAAGCCCTTTATTGTATTAGAGCATAGCTTGGACAAGTGAGGGACCTAGTTTTAATGTGTGATGTCCAAAGAAAAGTATTACAAGACCTTGCTTTCCAATATTTGAATTGGTCAAGTGGTTAAAACTAAGTATAAAACTTTGACCATTTTCTTCTCGAATTGCCAAAAAGCTAGTTTTAGACACCCCTAAATGAAAATGGTTTAGGGTGGCCTTAAACAATGTTTTTTCAAAGACTTGAACAAAAGGGTTGTCGAAGAGTAATGACAATTTATTGTGGCTTGAAGTGCCTGAGTATGTGAAAACAAGCCTAGGTTTTCCACAAGGCAAAAGGTGACATAATAAGAACATTGGAAAGTTAGGATTGACCATGTGGCCTAAACTTTGGCAAGTGAAGTGGTGGCCAAGTTTTGTGGCACAGTGTGCACTTGGTCCTATATGTGTTGACCACTTGGCTAAATCTAGGACCATAAGGCCAAACCTTTGGCACCTTAAATATAGTATGGGACATAATCTAGAACTGCTATAGTAAATTAGTAGTATAGCTAATATGTTAATATTTGTATTATATTTAAGTATATGCTAATATAATTTATGTTCAAAATTTCACTAATGAAGAATGTTCCCATTTAGCACTCCAGATGCGGGGTCTTAGGGCAATGCCACAATGGGGTGACAAGGCAGCGCTTCCACGTGAGGTTTGGGGGTAGCGCTCTTGATGGGGATGTGGAATATAGCGCTCTCGATGGCGGGGCTTGGGAGGTTGATTTTGGGATATTGTTCTGGGCGGGGTCCTGGGGCAGCGCCCCGGGCGGGGTCAAGGGGCAATGCCACAATGGGGTGCATCTGGTGAGGCAGCGCTTCCACGTGAGGTTTGGGGGTAGCGCTCTTGATGGGTATGTGGAATATAGCACTCTCAATGGCGGGGTTTGGGAGGCTGATTTTGGGATATTGTTCCGGGCGAGGTCCGGGGCAGCACCCTGGGTGGGGTCAAGGGGCATAGATATATATATTTTAAAGTGAATTCCTAATATAGAGTTACGCATGTTTTTCATATTTTCAACCATGATTTCTTTAATTTTGGCCGTGTGAATTGGTTAATTTTTTATATTGCTTTTGTTTTTTTTAATCCTATGATAAAACATGGACTTGTAGCATACGTGGCATTCTAATAAACCCTATCAAGATTAGGCACACAGATAGCGCACGAGAAACGCACACAGAGAAAGCAGGCGAGCAGCAAAAACACAGAAAGCGCACACGGATCGCACACAGTTGGAGTATACGCGCGCGTAGAGGAGCAAGCTCGGCATCGTACACAACACACAGGTGGAGTGCACAGGATTGAAAGTTCGCGCACAAGACAAAGAAACAGCAGCGTACACAACGCTTTCCAGAAGGGCAGGATCGGGCAGTCTTCTCAGGAGACATTGCACACCTCACGAATAGAGAAAAAACAGGTATTTCTCTCTCTCTCACTCTCTGTCTTTCTCCATATAGAGAAGATGGTTCTCTGTAACTCTTCTTGCACACACACTCTCTCGTCAAAAGACAGAGATACATAGGTTAAAAGTATCCCCGCACACATACACATATTACCACACATCGTCTTCCTCTCTTCCACATACATAACCACAGTGAAATCTGTTATCTTGCTGTCTCTCTCTTGAAAATACATGCACATATTCCCACACATCGTCTTCCTCACTTCCACATACATAACCACAATGAAATCTGTTATCTTGTTGTCTCTCTCTTGAAAATACGTGCACATATTCCCATACATCGTCTTCCTCTCTTCCACATACATAAACACAGTGAAATCTGTTATCTTTCTCTCTCCTCTCTCTAAAAAACAGTTATTTATCTCTCTCTCTCTCTCTCTCTATCTATCTATCTCTGTATTTGCTATCTCTCTCTTGAAAATACATGCTCATGTATGTGTGCGTCTGTGTTATCTATGTGTATGTATGTATATTTGTGTTATTTCATTGTAATACTCATACATAATGCAGATACACAATTACACTTAATTACGATATGCACACATAGTATATATACATACATAAATATCACAAATAACTAACACATTGTAATACTAGTAAAATGAATGGAAGACTTACTTGCGTGATCTGTTAAAGTCGATTCTTGTAGCGAGTTCTGGATGTATGCTGAGCTGATTTTCCTCTAATCCATTTGTAGATATGATTGTAACTTCTGTTTCTCAAAAATAGTAGTGTTGTTTAGTGATACACCTAATGGACATAAATGGTTTAAACTAGGACATGTAGACCAAAAATACGTGTATTTCTTTGGATGAATATATACACTTTTTGGTGACCCTTACCACAAGTGGTGGACCTTGAGACCAATGGACTATAAGGACCTCCAAACAATACCTTGTACACTCAATCCTTCTTGGTATCTAGGTTGGACAAGTGGTGGACCTTGTTCAAATTCTCTAACCACTCTCTCTAACATGGTGACATAATTTAGGTGTGATAAATTCATATCTATGCAAACTAATATCAGTTTAGGCTTGTTAATTTGAATTTGTTTGAATTTATGTACAATATAATGATTTGAGGTTTGCATATTTGAATTTAGGTGGTATAATGATATCTTTTTGTGGTAAACTTGAATTTAAAATCAATTTCGCGTGGAATATTTTAAATTTAAGTAGTAAAATTTAAATTTTTATAAAAATGTTTGAATTTTAAAATTTGGGCGGGATAGTTTAAAATTTAGGCGGGATATTTAAGATTTGGGAGGGATATTTTAAATTTAGGCGGGAAGGTTTTGAATTTATAGCGAGATCTCCCTTACATAAGAGAGTATAGGTTGGACAAGTGGTGGACCTTCAAGCTAGAGCATCCATGCTACTGGACATGATAGGTAGGGAATCTAGTTGAATATTGTATGTATAATATATATGTAATAGATCTAGCTTGGACAAGTGGTGGACCTTGGAATAAAACCCCATGTAAAACATATCATGCACATTCCAAGTGGTCAAAAAAAATATCATTTAGAATATAGCCTTATAGGTTGGACAAGTGGTGGACCTTAACACCCAGATATTCTTTATATAATGACATAGAGTGGAAAACTGGTGAATCTTGAGACCAAACCATGCTACTAGCGATAATAGCTTGGACAAGTGGTGGACCTTGAAAGTAAACCCCCCATCTACGAAATATCGTGGGTTTAAGGTATTTCGATGGATCCTAGCATCTTGGAGACATCGTGCATCTTGCTTCTCTTCATGTTTCAATGGAGCCTATCTTGGACAAATGGTGGAGCATCCTTCTCTCCATGTTTCAATGGACCCTAGCTTGGACAAGTGGTGGACCTTTACTTCTCTCTATTATTCAATAGAGTTAGCTTGGACAAGTGGTGGACCTTGGAACCAAACCCCCATTTAAAACCTATCATGGTCACTCCATGTGGTGAGAAAGAATAACCTTTAAGATATAGCCTTATAGGTTGGACAAGTGGTGGACCTTAACACCCTAATATTCTTAATATAATGACATAGAGTGAAAAAGTGGTGAATCTTGAGACAAAACCACTCATGCTACTAGCACTAATAGCTTGGACAAGTGGTGGACCTTGAATGTAAACCCCCCATGTTTCAATAGAGTTAGCTTCGACAAATGGTGGAGCATCCTTCTCTCCATGTTTCAATGGACCCTAGCTTGGACAAGTGGTGGACCTTTGTTTCTCTCTATGTTTCAATAGAGTTAGCTTGGACAAGTGGTGGACCTTGGAAGAAAACCCCCATGTAAAACCTATCATGGTCACTCTAAGTGGTAATAAAGAATAACCTTTAAGATGTAGCCTTATAGGTTGGACAAGTGGTGGACCTTAACACGCGCATATTCTTAATTTAATGACATAGAGTGGAAAAGTGGTGAATCTTGAGACCAAACCACTCAGGCTACTAGCAATAATAGCTTGGACAAGTGGTGGACCTTGACTGTAAACCCCTCATCTACGACATATCGTGGGTTTAATGTTTTTCGATGGAGCCTAGCATCTTGGAGACATGGTGCACCTTGATTCTCCTCATGTTTCAATGGAGCCTACCTTGCACAAATGGTGGAGCATCCTTCTCTCCATGTTTCAATGGACCCTAGCTTAGACAAGGGGTGGACCTTTGCTTCTCTCTATGTTTCAATAGAGTTAGCTTGGACAAGTGGTGGACCTTGGAACCAAACCCCCATGTAAAACCTATCATGGTCACTCCAAGTAGTAAGAAAGAATAACCTTTAAGATGTAGCCTTATAGGTTGGACAAGTGGTGGACCTTAACACCCACATATTCTTAATAAAAGTGGTGAATCTTGAGACCAAACCACTCAGGCTACTAGCAATAATAGCTTGGACAAGTGGTGGACCTTGAATGTAAACCCCTCATCTACGAAATATCGTGGGTTTAATGTATTTCGATGGAGCCTAGCATCTTGGAGACATGGTGCAGCTTGCTTCTCGTCATGTTTCAATGGAGCCTATCTTGGACAAATGGTGGAGCATCCTTCTCTCCATGTTTCAATGGACCCTAGCTTGGACAAGTGGTGGACCTTTGTTTCTCTCTATGTTTCAATAGAGTTAGCTTGGACAAGTGGTGGACCTTGGAAGAAAACCCCCATGTAAAACCTATCATGGTCACTCTAAGTGGTAATAAAGAATAACCTTTAAGATGTAGCCTTATAGGTTGGACAAGTGGTGGACCTTAACACGCGCATATTCTTAATTTAATGACATAGAGTGGAAAAGTGGTGAATCTTGAGACCAAACCACTCAGGCTACTAGCAATAATAGCTTGGACAAGTGGTGGACCTTGACTGTAAACCCCTCATCTACGACATATCGTGGGTTTAATGTTTTTCGATGGAGCCTAGCATCTTGGAGACATGGTGCACCTTGATTCTCCTCATGTTTCAATGGAGCCTACCTTGCACAAATGGTGGAGCATCTTTCTCTCCATGTTTCAATGGACCCTAGCTTAGACAAGGGGTGGACCTTTGCTTCTCTCTATGTTTCAATAGAGTTAGCTTGGACAAGTGGTGGACCTTGGAACCAAACCCCCATGTAAAACCTATCATGGTCACTCCAAGTAGTAAGAAAGAATAACCTTTAAGATGTAGCCTTATAGGTTGGACAAGTGGTGGACCTTAACACCCACATATTCTTAATAAAAGTGGTGAATCTTGAGACCAAACCACTCAGGCTACTAGCAATAATAGCTAGGGATAACCATTAAGATATAGTCTTTCAAGGGGTGAGAAAGAATAACCATTAAGATATAGTCTTATAGGTTGGACAAGTGGTGGACCTTAACACCCAAATATTCTTAATATAATGATAGAGAGTGGAAAAGTGGTGAATCTTGAGAGCAAACCACTCATGCTACTAGCGATAATAGGTTGGACAAATTGTTGATCTTGAATGTAAACTCCTAATGTACAAAATAACGTGGGTTTAAGGTATTTCGATGGAGGCTAGAATCTTGGAGATATGGTGCAGCTTGCTTCTCTTCATGTTTCAATGGAGTCTATCTTGGACAAATGGTGGAGCATCCTTCTCTCCATGTTTCACTAGACCCTAGCTTAGACAAGTGGTGGACCTTTGCTTCTCTCTATGTTTGAATAGAGTTAGCTTGGACAAGTGGTGGACCTTGGAACCAAACCCCCATGTAAAACCTTTCATGGTCACTCCAAGTGGTCAGAAAGAATAACCATTAAGATATAGTCTTATAGGTTGGACAAGTGGTGGACCTTAATACCCAAATATTCTTAATATAATAACACAGAGTGAAAAAGTGGTGAATCTTGAGACCAAACCCCTCATGCTACTAGCGTTAATAGGTTGGACAACTGGTGGACCTTGAATGTAAACCTTCCATGTTTCAATAGAGTTAGCTTCGACAAATGGTGGAGCATCCTTCTCTCCATGTTTCAATGGAGCCTAGCTTGGACAAGTGGTGGACCTTTTGCTTCTCTCTATGAGAAGAATAAAGTTAGCTTGGATAAGTGGTGGACCTTGGAACCAAACCCCTATGTAAAACATATCATGGACATTTCAAGTGGTGAGAAAGAATACCCTTTAAGATATACGCTTATAGGTTGGACAAGTGGTCGACCTTAACACCTAGATCTTCTTTATATAATGACATAGAGTGGAAAAGTGGTGAATCTTGAGACCAAACCACTCATGCTACTAGGGATAATAGCTTGGAAAAGTGAGTGACCTTGACGTTAAACCCCACATGTAAACAATATCGTGGGTTTAAGGTATTTCAATGGATCCTAGAATCTTGGAGACATGGTGCAACTTGCTTCTTTTCATGTTTCAATGAAGCCTATCTTCCACCAATGGGGGATCATCCTTCTCTAAATGTCTCAGTGGAGCCTAGCTTGGACAAGTGGTGGACCTTGAAACCAAACCCCCATGTAAAACATATCATGGTCATTCCAAGTGGTGAGAAATAATACCCTTTAAGATCTAGCCTTATAGGTTGGACAAGTGGTCGACCTTAGAACCTAGATCTTCATAATATAACGACATAGAGTGGAAAAGTGGTAAATCTTGAGACCCAACCACTCATGCTACTAGGGATAATAGCTTGGAAAAGTGACTCACCTTGACGTTAAACCCCACATGTAAACAATATCGTGGGTTTAAGGTATTTCAATGGATCCTAGAATCTTGGAGACATGGTGCAGATTGCTTCCCTTCATGTTTCAATGGAGCCTATCTTGGACAAATGGTGGAGCATCCTTCTCTCCATGTTTCAATGGAGCCTAGCTTAGACAAGTGGTGGACCTTTGCTTCTCTCTATGTTTCAATAGAGTTAGCTTGGACAAGTGGTGGGCCTTGGAACCAAACTCCCATGTAAAACCTATCTTGGTAACTCCAAGTGGTGAGAAAGAATAAAGTTTAAGATATGGCCTTATAGGTTGGACAAGTGGTGGACCTTAGCACCCATATATTCTTAATAGAATGACATAGAGTGGAAAAATGGTGAATCTTGAGACCAAACCACTCATGCTACTAGAGATAATAGGTTGGACAAGTGGTGGACCTTGAATGTAAACCCCCCATGTACAAAATATCATGGGTTTGAGGTATTTCAATGGAGCCTAGCATCTTGGAGACATGGTGTAGCTTGCTTCTCTTCATGTTTCAATGGAGCGTATCTTGGACAAATGGTGGAGCATCCTTCTCTCCATGTTTCAATGGACCCTAGCTTGGACAAGTGGTGGACCTTTGATTCTCTCTATGTTTCAATAGAGTTAGCTTGGACAAGTGGTGGACCTTGAAACAAAACCCCCATGTAAAACCTATGGTGGTCACTCCAAGTGGTGAGAAAGAATAACCCTTAAGATATAGCCTTATAGGTTGGACAAGTGGTGGACCTTAACACCCAAGTATTCTTAATATAATGACATAGAGTGAAAAAGTGGTGAATCTTGAGACCAAACCACTCATGCTACTAGCGTTAATAGGTTGGACAAGTGGTGGACCTTGAATGTAAACCCCCCATGTTTCAATAGAGTTAGCTTCGACAAATGGTAGAGGATCCTTCTCTCCATGTTTCAATGGAGCCTAGCTTGGACAAGTGGTGGACCTTTGTTTCTCTCTATGTTTCAATAGAGTTAGCTTGGACAAGTGGTGGACCTTGGAGCCAAACCCCCATGTAAAACATATCATGGACATTTCAAGTGGTGAGAAAGAATACCCTTTAAGATATACCCTTATAGGTTGGACAAGTGGTCGACCTTAACACCCAGATCTTCTTAACAAAATGACATAGAGTGGAAAAGTGGTGAATCTTCAGACCAAACCACTCATGCTACTAGAGATAATAGGTTGGACAAGTGGTGGACCTTGAATGTAAACTCCCCATGTACAAAATATCATGGGTTTAAGGTATTTCAATGGATCTTAGCATCTTGGAGACATGGTGCAGCTTGCTTCTCTTCATGTTTCAATGGAGCCTATCTTGGACAAATGGTGGAGCATCCTTCTCTCCATGTTTCAATGGACCCTAGCTTAGACAAGTGGTGGACCTTTGCTTCTCTCTATGTTTCAATAGAGTTAGCTTGGACAAGTGGTGGAACTTGGAACCAAACCCCCATGTAAAACCTATCATGGTCATTCCAAGTGGTGAGAAAAAATACCCTTTAAGATATAGCCTTATAGGTTGGACAAGTGGTGGACCTTAACACCCAGATCTTCTTAATATAATGACATAGAGTAGAAAAGTGGTGAATCTTGACATCAAACCACTCATGCTACTAGTGATAATAGGTTGGACAAGTGGTGGACCTTGAATGTAAACCCCCCATGTACGAAATATCATGGGTTTAAGATATTTCAATGGAGCCTAGCATTTTGGAGACATGGTGCAGCTTGCTTCTCTTCATGTTTCAATCAAACCTGGCTTGGACAAATGGTGGAGCATCCTTCTCTCCATGTTTCAATGGAGCCTAGCTTGGACAAGTGGTGGACCTTTGATTCTCTCTATGTTTCAATAGAGTTAGCTTGGACAAGTGGTGGACCTTGGAACCGTACCCCTATGTAAAACCCATCATGTGCATTCTAAGTGGTGGTAAATAATACCATTTAAGATAGAGCCTTATAGGTTGGACAAGTGGTGGACCTTAACACCCAGATCTTCTTAATATAATGACATAGAGTGGAAAAGTGGTGAATCTTGAGACCAAACCACTCATGCTACTAGGGATAATAGGTTGGACAAGTGGTGGACCTTGAATTTAAACCCCACATATACAAAATATCATGGGTTTAAGGTATTTCAATGGAGCCTAGCATCTCAAAGACATGGTGCATCTTGCTTCTCTTCATGTTTCAATTGAGCCTATTTTGGACAAATGGTGGAGCATCCTTCTCTCCATGTTTCAATGGACCCTAGATTGGACAAGTAGTGGACCTTTGCTTCTCTCTATGTTTCAATATAGTTAGACTATATTAGACAATTAGTAGACCTCCAATCTCTCCATGTTGTCTAGAGCTAAGCTTGGACAAGTGGTGGACCTTACCTCTCCCTTCCCTTAGTTTACTAGCTTAAATGATCACTATGTATACTTGCTTAGATCTAGCTTGAACAAGTGGTGGAACTTGTATTCACACAAACTTAATCCATTACAAAAAAGTATATGTTAAAATAACATTTGGTTCTTTTTGTTTCAAGAAAGATGGCTCCAAAAAAACAGGTTGCAAGGGTTGCTGTCTCAGTTGACTATACTTGCAATGATCTTAGGAAATGGTATTTGGACATACATGGTATAGAGGGTGCACAATTTCATAAGGTGCATCTATTTATTGCCAAAAAGGATAATGACAGCTTGTTTGAAGATGTTGGACAAGTTGTGGAAGCATCTGTCTCTGTAGTTGATAGTCATCCAGAGGTGGAATGCATTGACATTCTAGTTCCAATGAATCTAGAATTTCAACTATCTCCAGGAGCATATGCATTGGAGCGCATGTCTAGAAACAAAGAAGAGACAATGTTTTCTCGAGGATGGAAGTTTGCAGAATCAAATCCAAATATCACAGCAGATCAACTTCAAAGCTCCATCATTGCCACACTACAACGAAAAAAGGTGAAAGCTTCCCGACCACCATCCACAAAGAAGCAAGCAAAAGTGCAGAAAGTAGAAGCTAAGCGAACTAGCTCCATTTTGGATGTAGACAAGGCATCTTTGGCATCCTCATCAACAGAGGGTTCAATGTCAAAGATGAGAATTGTGGATCCAGATGTTTTAGAAGCTGAGGCCATGAAAGGACAAGAAAAAGATACAGGTGGAATGAATAAGTACATAAATTATTTTCCTTTCCAATATAGGGAATTTGATATCCCTATTCAAAATTGTTGGCTTGCTCCTGATCACTATAATGCACGTATTATGGATAAAAAACACGCTGAAAGTGTGTTATTTGGATTTTCACGGAGTACGACCAAGCCTGCAGCATGTGCATATTTGATGCCTGTTCGAAATGCAAAATCAAAGAAGGGGACTCCTTTGGCAGTAGAAGAGGTAGAGGAGCAAAAAATTAAAGATTATCATTATTGGATTCTTGATGGGCAGCATTCAATCTATGCTGCAAAAGTTTTGCTTCACAATGAACAAAACAACAAAGAGATCTTTGAAAGACTGATTAGCGTGTATAAATTTAGAAAGGCTCGCATTGTTGTGAATGCTCCTCCATTTGTTGCAACTACTATATCTGCCATTGCAAATGAGGAGGCTCAGGCATTGTATGTCAAGCAACCTTACAGCCAAATATTGAGACATTTACGGAGTCAATGGATCTTCTCAGGACGACCACCAAAGGCAGCAAGTGGAATTGCAGAGGGACATGCATCTCGTGCCGGATGGGATGTAAGTTATTTTGTTTGTCTTTTTGATAGTGTTTAATTAACAAATCTTGCTCAATAGTTTAATTATTTCTCTATTTCTTTTCAGGGTTTTCTTCGATTGGCAAGAATGAGTGCAGCAGCAAGTTGGATTGCTAAACAGGCACACATGGTCACCTACTCTGATTTAGTTTATGATTGCTGGATAGAAATCATTGAAAATCTAGAAGAGGAGAATAAGAAACCCCCAACAACTGTATTTAGATATCGTTGTGGCCTTGAGGAATCAGAGGTAAAGACTATTCAAGAAGAGATTAGAGATGAGAAGATTTTACTGTCAAAGAGTGCAAAGGATGGTGATGCAACTGACATGTATGATCGAATCAAGCAGTTGAAGCAAGACAAATTGATTCAAGATGCACTTCTTGAAGGCTTCAACAATTTGAATGAGTCTTCACCATGTAAAGACTGGGAGGAGGTGGTCAAAATGTATAACATCAATGATGTTGTTTATAAAACAATTTTAATGCTATGCGAGGAATGGATCAGATCTAGTTTGACGCGTGGAACAAAGAAAATGGCTTTTCCAGATGGAGCAATAAAATACATGCAATGGGCAATTCACCTTCAAAAGGAGAAAACTGAGCCTAGAGATTTTCCATGGTCAATCTATGTGGTGAGCCTACAAATGGAAGGCAATCTCTACTTGATGCGCCACTTCAATAATAAAGTGCCTATTGGCTTATGTGTTTTAGATATGACAAAAAACGTTGGAGGCAATTTGAAGTGGAGTGAGGAGACATTTAACAATGCTTTGGATGGGATCTTGGCTATTGTTGGAGGGTCAACAGATCCTGGATTTGTCTTTCTTGCATTTGTGGATTTCACTAACTTCACAAAATTGCACTGTGCCTTTCACGCCATGGGAGATAATCTAAGCTACCATTGTTGTGGTGCATTGCATCACTTTCCATCAGCTCCTTGCAAAGGAGCAATTCAATTCCTAACAGTTATTGCCTTCTTGGGACAAGGAAATGCATTTGAAGACCTGAGAAGAAGATCAGAGGAACATCCCATGCCAATTGATTGTTCTCTTCTTCAAGTAGCAGATAACGATATGTCAGATTTGCAATATTTGGAGGCCAAAAAAAGAGCTTTGGTCAAGCACTACATTCGTACATATTGTTTTGAAGACCGCAAGCTTGTTGATGTTTTTGGTGATGGCTCCTTGGTTGCACAAGAAGGAATACAACAGAAAAAAGAAGTCATCTGCTTAATTGATAGTGTGGAGGAGGCAAAAAGCATGGAGACCATGCTGCTAGACTTTGTTAAGTCTCATGAAGATATAGAAAAATGGGCTGGACTTCAACAATCCACTTCGCAATCAGGCGACATTGTGCCTGTTACAGAGGAGTGCTCTCCACAAAGAGAAGAAGAACAACAACAACACCATCCTCTGTCAATGGAGGACTTTTTGGAAATGGAGACACATATGTTTTGAGTTTCTTGTGCATGTTAGTGTTTCTTGTTACTGATTTGATACTCTTAATGTTAGATTTTGCTTTATATAGTATTGATTGAGCTTGTATTTTTTATCTCAAGCATTCAAGGTTTGAATGTAAATAGTAAATTACTTGAGTTTTTGAATGGTGGATCTGTAGACTAAAACTAAAACATTTAATACTCACAAAGACTTAATTACTTAAGAGCTTGAACTCAATAAGTTTTGGACCTTTTATCAATACCCCCTTGATATGATACATTAGATCGTAGCATGGTTAAATGGTGATGCTTCATAAATTGAACCTAGCTTAGACAGGTGCTGGAGCCTAAATTTAAACTAACCTTGCTAGAAGGGAGCTTATGTTTGGACTTTGAGAGAAATAGCATAAGTAATCAATTAGAGCATAGATTAGACATGTGGTGGTGGCCGGCCTTAGAGACCAAAATCTTAATGAGCTTGGAAAGGTATTTAAGTACTGCAATTTACTTAGTTTTAGTACTCATTAAATGCATAGCTTGACAAAAGGTGGACCTTACATGGATCCTAATTTCAAGAGGTGTGGTAGACCTTCAAAACAAGCTCATATAGCTTGGACATGTGGTAGACCTTGCATGAAGACTAGTTTAGACAAGTGTGGTACACCTTGTAACCAACACCCATTTGTTATATTACCTTGGACAAGTGGTGGACCTTGCTTTTATGTTTCAATGGAGCATATTTTGGACAGGTGGTAGACCTTGTTTCTCTCCATGCTTCAATGGAGAGAAACTTTAGCTTGGACAAGTGGTGGACCTTGTTTTTATGTTTTAAAGGAGCATATTTCGGACAAGTGGTAGACATAGTTTCTCTCCATGGTTCAATGGAACCCACCTCAGACAAGTGAAGTACCTTGAAACCAAACCCCCATAATACAACCTACTAAATAGGTTGGAAAATTGGTGGGATATGAAACCATCCATGATAGAGCATAGTATAGGTGAAAACGTAGTGGTCCTTATATCAATTACCCATGCATAGCTTGGACAAGTGGTGGACCTTGATTCTCTCTATGTTTCAATGGATCCTATCTTGGACTAGAGATATATCTTACTTAGTTCCATGCTTCAATGGATTGTAGCTTGGATAAGGAGTGGAACTTCAAACAAAACTCCACAGCATAGCATATATTAACAATTCATGGGTTTTATAGAGATTGTCCTGCCTATTTTGGAGAGTTGGTACACCTTTATTCTCCATTCTTCAATGGATCTGAGGTTGGACAAGCGGAGCTGGAGAAGTGGTCAACCTTAAAATGAAACCTCCCATGCTACAACCCATCATAGATCGTATATGTAGTGGACCTTGAAACTCTTTTATGTCCCTAGCTTAGAGAAGCATTGCACTCTTGATTATCTCCATACATGAAGGCAAGGTTGGACAAGTGGTGGACCTTCAAACCAGAATCTCTATGCAATAATAGGCAAGTGGTGGAGCTTGTTTTCTCCTTGTTCCAATGGAGCCTAGCTTAGACAAACAATGGAGCTTGCTTCTCTCCATGTTTCAATGGATCCTAGCTTAGAAAAGTGGTGGAGCTTTGCTTCTCTCCATGTTCCAATGGACCATAGCTTAGACAAGTGGTAGACCTTGAAAAACACCCCTCGTATACAACATATTATGGGGTTTTCATGTTTCAATGGCTCCTAGCTTGGACAAATGGTAGAGCTTGCTTCTCTTTATGTTTCAATGGATCCAATCTTAGCCAAGGGGTGGACCTTGAAACAAGAATCCCCCCCCCCATGTACAACGTATTATGGGTTTTGAAAGCACTGGGAGAAAATAATAGCTTTGATAAGTGGTGGACCTTGCTTCTCTCCATGCTTCAATGGAGACGAGGTTGGACACATGTTGGAGAGAAATGGTTGCCCATGAAATAAGACCATGCATGCTATAAACAATCATATGTTGTACACATGGTGGACCTTGCAATTGTTTTATATGCCTAACTTGGACAAGTGGAGGACCCTTGATTACCTCCAGATATCAACAACAAGCCAAGTTTGGACAAGTGTAGTACCACCAAACCAGAATCTATATGCTACAATAGAGTATAGGTAGGACACGCGATGAACCTTGATATCAAACCATCCATGCTACTAGAGATGATAGGTTTCACATGGGTGGAACCTTGTATCAATGTTCTATGTGTAGGTTTTGACTAGTGATAACCTTGAAACTAATCCCTCTAGGCTACAAGAAAAAAGAGATGGATGAGGAGGCTAGACTACTTTTGTTGCATCAATGCATCCCATGTTACCACATATACTATAGGGTTCTTGGATAAGTGTTGGATCTTGTGTCAATGCTCCATGTCTAGCTTGGACAAGTGTGGACCTTGGTTCTCTCTATGCTTCAAATGGGCAATAGATTGGAGACACAGTGGCCTTTTTTTTCAATGATTTTATTTTTTGGAAACCTTGGAGGCACCATGTAAGAGGCACTCTAAGTCTTCCATACAATGGACCTATTGGACTATAAAATAATGATATCTTTCTTTGATATTGTCATTATTTTATGCATAATATTTTCTTCTTTTAGCAGACACAAAGGAGTTAAGTGATATAAAATCTAGATGTATTTTCACACTATGATTGGCATGAAGATCCTTTTGGACACACCAACTTTTCCTATTCCCAAAGATGTAATTTTCCATATTAACGGTGTGGATTTTGAAGTGCGACTTCATGTATTGAAGGAGCTGGTTATGGGCTATTTTGTGCATACTACCCTGGAAAGTGGTTTGACTATTCTAAACTATGGAGGGCATAAGTATAGATTTCAAGACTGGAAAAAGATATGCAAAATATTTCCAAGAGCTTATAAATATTCTCTTCTAGAGGATCCAAACATAGAAGAAGAGGAAGATCAATCATACATTATTGGTTGTGTAGAAGAAGGAAACGTGTCGGGCTATATAAATAGTTCTCACAGTACAAATGTCTGTCCCAACGTACGCTATACATTTGATCCAAATTTTCCACCTTGGCATAAATGCACCTCTTCACACATCAAGTCAGAAGAATATGGCCATGTATGCATTGAGACTATTTGTCAAGTTGAAGCAGAGAAGAGTTGTTTGCTGACTATAACTTTACTTGACATTGTAAAGTATTGTACATGGATGGAAATCTCAAGTACATGCATCATTTTCATTTTTCATGGATGAAATCTCAAGTGAATATAACATTTGATTATTGTTTAGTTTATGCTCAACGAGAATCTAGAGTGCTCTTATGCTTTGTGTGTTGTCTAACATATTTGACTAACTTGGCCATAGAATCTTGATTCTACCTAGATTTGTGATAAATCTTACCAAAATTTAATCAATGTCTAGGTTGGACAAGTGGTGGGGCTTCAAACATTACTGTCTTAAACAAGTGGAGTTATCTTACTTGAATAAGTGGTGGCCTTTGAATCCAAATCTAAGCCAAATTCTAAAATTTTCTTGTAGTCTAGGTTGGACATTTGTGGACCTTGTATCATGTTTCCTCAACAGGGTGGCTTTTAGTTTCACTTTAAGTACTCATCTTATAATAAAGTGTAGGATGGAAAATGTTGAGTTAGTAGATTGTATTTTAGACAAGTGGTGTTTGGTGTACGAATGCTGAAAATGTTGCAAGGATTCTAACAACGACTTTACCTTAAATAAATTTCTTACTAGGATTCTACATATAAATATGGTGAATAAAAATTCTAGTGGTTTTGAGATACCATTTGTGTGTGTGTTTTCTTAGATTCACAAACTGGGATGGATAACGCTCCTATGGTTCAGTCAACAACTATAAATCCATATATTCTATGGTTTCTAAAGTGCCCAAGATGGATGATATTTCTATACTAGATTCTAGTGTTGTGCAACTTGAGCAAGCTTCCAATAATGAGAACCAAGAAATCGATGCTTCAAAAATGAAACATACATCAAAAGAGACTGAAAAGTCCACTCACGCGAGCTATTGCCAATTGGTACTACGTCATGTAGCGTAGATGTTGAGAAATCCGCTTACAATTATATTGGATTTAAATGGTCTATTGTTGAAACGTTCCCCTCAACCATCCTCACACCACACCTCAGTGCAAATGGATTCAAAAAAGATATATTATACTCAGGCCAGGTTGCATCCAATTCTTGAAGACTATTTTACAAAGGTTTAATGTTGCAATTTGGTCGACAGCTACTAGGAATAATGTGTATCAAATCCTTGCAGCACTAAACAACTTAGCTGAGGATACATTGCCTTTCTTTGCAATTTGGTCGCAAGATGTTTGCTACACCGCTCAAACTCAAAAATTGTTTAGACCCGACAATCCAAACGTTGAGGCAATGTTCAAGCCTCTAGCCAAAATTGCCATGGGGTTTGAATGTGATCCACAAAGAACAGTGCTTATTGATGACTCTCCTTACAAGGGATGTATTTCACCAGCAAACAATTGCATTTTTCCACCACAATTTGATGCTGAGAAGATGGTTGACAATATGCTCTTGGAGGAGCTACTGCCATACTTGATTCAGCTTGATGAGAGAAGGGATGTGCGTGATTTAATTGCTTCTAATCGTTATGGACAACCTATAGTGACAAATGATAGTGAATACAAACAAATCATGGAGTATTGGAAGCAGAAAAATGATGTTTGGTCAGCTAAGGTGTTCTTTACAAGAAGAATACCACCTGCAAAAGGTGACAGAGATGAAACTATCATTGAAGATGCAAGTGACACAAGCCACCGCAATGAAATGAGAAGAGCCCAAATACAAGAGATCTTGGCAAAGGAGCGTACACCCATTGAAAGCATGAAGGCGTCACAATTGACCACTTTAGCTAGGCAATTGGGTTGTAACACAAAAGGAGTTTTGAAGGCAACCACAGCAAAGGCTTATATAAATAAGGTGAAAGCTGAGAACAATCTTCTAAGGCTGGATAGAAAGCAACCCTAAGGTACTAGTGACATGTCATATATTCTTGATACACATGCTTGAACACTCATGTGCATGGTATCTAACAAATCTTTCTTTTTATTCCTTCTTGCAGGATCTTACAAAGGATACTACTAGATGGAGCTCAATCAATAGAGATTTTGATATTTTTGCTCAAAATAATGAAGCAGTCACCTACATTTTTTGTTTATCAATTTCTTGAGAGACTTTATTTTAGTTTGTAATCATCAAATGAAATGAAAAGTATCCTTCTTATTAAGATTGTTGATCTTTTTCTTGTTCAAACCTTTCAATTGTGATTTATAGTTTTGTTAGCATGAGATTGTGCTTTTTTAGTTTGAAAAAAACTGTCAAAGATCCAAGTCTTTTTGGCTTTACTTAAGTTATTAATTGTGAAAGATCCAAGTTTTTTTTCTTTACTTAAGTTATTGATTGCCTATGTAATAGTCCTTAAAACAATATCGGATGGCTTTCTTGCTCCCATGTCTCACATTGGTCTTTAGGTAAGACAAGTGGTGACCTTGAAAGTATGGTCTCATATCTCGATCAAGTGAAGAGACATGAAGCTTAAATATCACTACTATGTATCTAGTGTTAAACTCCATCGAGACAAAGACTAGATAGCCAAATTGCAGTCGAGTTTAAGTGAAAAATCCATTTGAGCTAAGGTAAAACTTATAGTGCCTCATTTTTCTAGGATTCTACCCCATCAAGGAAGTTATAATCTAGCACAAACCAATTAAGACTCTTTTGGAGCCTAGATAGGACAATTCGTGGAACTTATGAAACTTATTATTGAGTTAGAGTCTAGTTTAGATAAGCAAAAGATCTTCAAACCAGCACTTGGTCTTACTATTCAATATTCAAAGTCCCTTGAGGCTAACAAATTACATACCCACTTGTAACCTAACTAATGAGTAATTATATAGATCTAAGCAAGTATATATAATGAGTCTTCAAACTAATAATCCAAGGGAAGAGAGTAGCAAGGTCCACTACTTGTCCAAGCTCAGCTCTAGACAACATAGAAAGATGCTAGTTCTACTAATTGTCTAATTATAGGCATGGAGAAATGATAGAAGGTTGACCACTTGTCCAACCTATCATCTCTAGTAAGATGGGAGGTTTGGCCTTAAGATTCACCATGTAACCAACCTATACATCATTGTATTATGAAGAGTAAAAAAGCAAAGCTCCACCACTTGTCCAAGCTAGTTCTAAAATCCACATGGAGATAAGCAAGCTCCACCATTTGTCGAATCTCTCTTCCATTAAAACATGAAAAAACTCATCTATGTTGTACAGGGGGACTTTTTTCCAAGGTCCACCACTTGTCCAAGCTAGGATCCCTAGTAGCACGAGTGGTTTGGTCTCAAGATACACCACTTGTACACTCTATGTCATTATATTAAGAAGAACTATGTATTAAGGTCCACCACTTGTCCAACCTATAAGGTTATATCTTAAATGGTATCCTTTCTCACCACTTGAAATGCCCATGATATGTTTTACACGGGGGTTTCATTCCAAGGTCCACCACTTGTCCAAGCTAACTCTATTCAAACATAGAGAGAAGCAAAGGTCCACCACTTGTCCAAGCTAACTCTATTCAAACATAGAGAGAAGCAAAGGTTCACCACTTGTCAAAGCTAGGCTCCGTTGAAGTATGGAGAGAAGTAACCTCCATCATTTTTCCAAGATAGGTGCCATTCAAACATGGAAAGAATCAAGATCTACCATGTCTCCGAGATTCTAGGCTCCATTGAAACACCCTAAAACCATGATATTTTGTACATGGGGTGTTTACATTCAAGGTCTACCACTTCTCTAACGTATTATACCTAGTAGCATGAGTGATTTGGTCTTAAGATTCACCACTTATCCACTCTATGTCATTATATTAAGAATAACTGGGTGTTAAGGTCCACCACTTGTCCAACCTATAAGGGTATATCTTAAATGGTATCCTTCACCACTTATCAAGGTCCATCACCACTTTTCCAACCTATAAGGTTATATCTTGAATGATATTTTTCCTCATCACTTGTAATGTCCATGCTATGTTTTACAAAGGGGTTTTGTTCCAAGACCCACCACTTGTCCAAGCTAACTCCATTAAAACATAGAGAGAAGCAAAGGTCCACCACTTGTCCAAGATAGGCTCCATTGAAACATGGAGAGAAGGATGATCCACCATTTCTCCAAGATAGGTTCCATTGAAACATTGAGAGAAGCAATCTCCACCATGTCTCCAAGCTAGGCTCCATTGAAATACCCTAAACCCATAATTTTGTACATGAGGGGTTTACATTCAAGGTCCACCACTTGTCCAACCTATTATCCCTAGTAGCAAGAGTGGTTTGGTCTCAAGATTCACCACTTGTACACTCTATGTCATTAATTAAGAATAAATATGTGTTAAAGTCCACCACTTGTCCAGCCTATAAGGTTATATTTTAAATAGTATCCTTTCTCACCACTTGAAATGCCCATGATATGTTTTACATGGGGGTTTCATTCCAAGGTCCACCACTTGTCCAAGCTAACTCTATTAAAACATATAGAGAAAGAAAGGTCCACCACTTGTCCAAGCTAGGCTCATTGAAACATGGAGAGAAGGAACCTCCACTGTTTCTCCTAGATAGGCTCCATTGAAACATGGAGAGAAATAAGCTCCACCATGTCTCCAAGTTGCTAGGCTCCATTGAAATACCCAATACACATAATTTTTTGTACATGGGGGGTTTACATTCAAGGTTCACCACTTGTCCAACCTATTATCCTTAGTAGGTTTGGTCTCATGATTCACCACTTGTCCACTCTATGTCATTATATTAAGAGGAATTAGGTGTTAAGGTCCACCACTTGTCCAACCTATAATGTTATAGCTTGAATGGTATTTTTTCTCACCACTTGTAATGCCCATGACATGATTTACATGGGGGTTTTGTTCCAAGGTACACCACTTATCCAAGATAAATCTATTGAAACATAGAGAGAAACAAAGGTCCACCACTTTTCCAAGCTAGGCTCCATTGAAACATGGACCTTAATACCAAATTATTCCTAGTAGCATGAGTAATATTTTTTACATGGGGGGTTTGCATTCAAGGTCCACCACTTGTCCAACGTACTTTTCCTAGTAGGTTTGGTCGCAAGATTCACCACTTGTCCACTCTATGTCATTATATTAAGAATAATTGGGTGTTAAGGTCCACCACTTGTCCAACCTATAAGGTTATATATTGAATGGTATTTTTTCTCACCACTTGTAATGCCCATGATATGTTTTACATGGGGATTTTGTTCCAAGGTCCACCACTTTTCCAAGATAACTCTATTTAAACATAGAGAGAAACAAAGGTCCACCACTTGTCCAAGCTAGGCTCCATTGAAACATGGAGAGAATGATGCTGCACCATTTATCCAAGATAGGCTGCATTGAAACATGGAGAGAAGCAAGCTTTACCATGTTTCCAAGCTAGGATCCATTGAAACACTCTAGGGGGTTTTATTTCAAGGCCCACCACTTGTTTAACCTATTATCCCTAGTAGCATGAGTGGTTTGGTTTCAAGATTCACCACTTGTACACTCTATGTCATTATATTGTGTTAAAGTCCACCACTTATCTTAAATGGTATCCTTTCTCGCCACTTGAAATGCCCATGATATGTTTTACATGGGAGTTTCACTCCAAGATCCACCACTTGTCCAAGCTAACCATATTCAAACATAGAGAGAAACAAAGGTCCACGACTTGTCCAAGCTAGGCTCCATTGAAACATGGAGAGAAGGAACCTCCACCATTTCTCCTAGATAGGCTCCATTAAAACATGGAGAGAAGTAAGTTCCACCATGTCTCCAAGATGCTAGGCTCCATTGAAATACGCAAAACCCATGATATTTTGTACATGGGTGATTTACATTCAAGGTCAACCATTTCTCCAACCTATTATCCCTAGTAGGTTTGGTCTCACAATTCACCACTTTTCCACTATATGTCATTATAATAAGAGGAATTGGGTGCTAAGGTCCACCACTTGTCCAGCCTATAAGGTTATACCTTGAATGGTATTTTTTCTCACCACTTGTAATGCCCATGACATGCTTTACATGGGGGTTTTGTTCCAAGGTTCACCACTTGTCCAAGAAAATTCTATTGAAACATAGAGAGAAACAAAGGTCCACCACTTTTCCAAGCTAGGCTCCATTGAAACATGGACCTTAATACCAAATTATTCCTAGTAGCATGAGTAATATTTTTTACATGGGGGGTTTGCATTCAAGGTCCACCACTTGTCCAACGTACTTTTCCTAGTAGGTTTGGTCGCAAGATTCACCACTTGTCCACTCTATGTCATTATATTAATAATAATTGGGTGTTAAGGTCCACCACTTTTCCAACCTATAAGGTTATATATTGAATGGTATTTTTTCTCACCACTTGTAATGTCCATGATATGTTTTACATGGGGATTTTGTTCCAAGGTCCACCACTTGTCCAAGCTAGATCTGTTCAAACATAGAGAGAAACAAACATGCACCACTTGTCCAAGGTAGGCTCCATTGAAACATGGAGAGAATGATGCTCCACCATTTATCCAAGATAGACTCCATTGAAACATGGAGAGAAGTAAGCTCCACCATGTTTCCAAGATGCTAGAGTCCATTGAAATACCCAAAACCCCTGATACTTTGTACATGGGGGGTTTACATTCAAGGTCCACCACTTGTCCAACCTATTATCCCTAGTAGCATGAGTGGCTTGGTCTCAGGATTCACCACTTGTCCACTCTATATCATTATATTAAGAAAAATTGGGTTTCCATATCTAAATGGATCTTTGCTTGGATAAGTGGTAGACCTTGAGACCTAAATACCCATTCTACACTAGAGCATTGGTTAAGCCTTATACACTTCAAGCATACCTTTAACAACAAGTAGTAGTTATTAGTTGACTTAAGTCTAGTTGAACCTCATGGTATTGAGACTAAGAGAGAGTGTAGCATAAAAAAGAGTCAGGATTTTAATTTGACTTTCTTTCTATTAATGAGTAGATCATAGATGGATTTTGGTATCTAATAAAACCTTAGGGTAGACAATGTAAAAATCATGTCTATTGTTGTGTTTGCATTAAGTGTTCTTGTTCTTTAATTTCAGAACCATTACAGAAAAATGGATTGGCTATATGCTGGCATAAATTGAAGAAAACTATTGAATTACCCATCCAACCTCCTCCAAGACCTTGTCCAAGGAATGAATCACCTCCTTATCACCTACCACTTGCTTTCAAGGACATCAAAAGAGTACTTATCTTGGATCTAGAGGGGTTACTTCTCAAGACAGTTGAAATGAAACATGGAGATTCTATGCCATCTTGGGCTCAACACATGCGACTTGTGGAGGACAAAGATGAAGTTTATCATGTGGTGCGACCAGACGCACAAAGTTTTTTGGATTTTTGTGCTGAATACTTTGAGCTATGGATATGGAGTTGCTATAACTTAACAAGGGTGCAACGCATCACACAAAAGTGTTTTCCTGAGCAGTATACCAAGTTCAAGGTGTTTATGAGTAACAAAAATTGCCAAAATCCAAATATCATGTTAGGATTTACAAGGGTTTATCACAAAAATCTGAGTGATATTTGGAAGATATTTGAGGATTTGGATGCAAACAATACCTTAATTTTTGATGACACTCCATATAGGGTGATGTGGAACATGCGAGGGACATATCTTATATTTCCAAAGATGTGGAGGCAAACTTCCGAGCAACTTCAAAACTTCTTGCAGAGAACCATAATTCCATGGTTGGTAGGATGGTTGTATGCAAGAGATAAGAGAGTCTATACATATAACACAATTGTAAATCAGTATAGTGATTCTGAGACAAATTATGTCCTTGGTGTGTACTTGTCAACACGAAAGCATTGAATAAATATGGCTATAAGATGCTTTTTTTATTCTAGTGTGTATCTTTCAACATTTGTATAATTTGATATAGTCTTTTTTTTTTTTATAAAAGGTGTGTCAATTTTATGAACACTTGAATGGAGTGCACCCTACTCTAAGGGGACTTCAATGTACTATTGGAGTGCATCCTATTGTAAGGGGACTCTGATGTATTGCTAGAGTGCACCCAAATTTTTGGGGACTCATTTTTTATTTGATTGGGGCCTATGTTGGGTCATATAGTAAAAGAAATTCATTTTTTGTCAATTCATATCGAGGTTGCATTTATTTGGAACTATGAAAGAATTGATGTTTGATGTCAAAATAAAACTTGTAAGTGTGGATTAGAGAATTCATGGACTTTAAATATGTGAGAGGGATCTTTTTCTTGGGCACAAATGTTTGCTTCAAGAATTTTTTCATTACATACTTTATGTGAAAGAGTTTTAGAACCTAAAAGACTTTGAAAACAAAACTATGGAATCTAAGTGCATGTATTCTTGAATGGCTTGAAAGTTGATGTATACATGCATGTCGCCTTGATGAAGATTTAGATCTGACAAGATGGAAAGATATAATTCTTGGACGTTACCTTTGTCAATTTGGTAATAACATATTTAACTTTCTTTTAATATGGGTGGAAAATATATTATTATGTGCATTTGGAAAATATATTATTATGTGCATATTTAACTTTCTTTTAATATGGGTGGAAAATATATTATTATGTGCATTTGGAACCTAATTGCTTGACCTTCAAACCAAGATTCCTATGTTATTTTTTCATATACTTTTTTATACTGAATTAAGATTGTGGATGCAAGGTCCACCACTTGTTCAAGCTAGATCTAAGAAAGTATATATACTGAGTCTTCAAACTAGTAAACCAAGGGGAGAGAGAAGCAGGGTCCATCACTTGTCCAAGCTCATCTCTAGACAACATAGAGAGATGTTATGTCTACTAATTGTCCAATATAGTCATGGAGAAATGATAGAAGGTTGATCCACTTGTCCAACCTATCATCTCTAGTAAAATGGGAGGTTTGGCCTTAAGATTCACCATGTAACCAACATATACTTCATTGTATTATGAAGAGTAGAAAAGAAAAGCTCCACCACTTGTCTAAGGTAGTTCCAAAATCAACATGGAGAGAAGAAAGCTTCACCATTTGTCCAAGATAAGTTCCATTAAAACATGGAAAACCTCATATATGTTGTACATGGAAGCTTTTTTCCAAGGTCCACCACTTGTCCAAGCTAGGATCCATTAAAACATGGATAGAAACAAGGCTCCACAACTCGTCCAACCTTTATAGCTGCGAAGTGTACCGGTTGTCTAAACTAGGCATGGGAAAATAATAGAAGGTCCACCACTTATCCAATATATTATCTCTAATAGCATGGGAGGTTTGGTCTCAAGATTTAGGAATTGGCTGACCTGTATTTCATTGTATTATGATGAATTTGGTTTTAAAGTCAACTACTTATCCAAGCTATAAGTTTATATCTTGAATGGTATTCCTTCCCATCACTTAGAAAACCAATGATATGTTGTACATGGGAGGGTTTGTTACAAGGTCCACCACTTGTCCAAGCTAGTTTCATTGAAACATGGATGAAGACAAGCTCCACCATTTGTTAAAGCTAGACTCCATTGAAATCTAGAAAATCCATTCTATGTTGTACATGGGGTTTTTGTTTTAAGGTCCAACACTTGTCCAAGCTAAGATCCATTGAAACATGGAGTAGAGAAACACTCCACCACTTGTCCAAGCTAGGCAACATTGATAGTAGTTGGTTTATTTTGAAGATCCACCACGTGTCTAAGCTAACTCTATTGAAACATAGAGAGAAGCAAAGGTCCACCAACTGTTCAAGCTAGGCTCCATTGAAACATGGACAGAAGCAAGCTCCACCATTTCTCCAAGATAGACTCCATTGAAACATGGAGAGAATCAAAGGTTCACCATTTCTCCAAGCCAAGATCTAGTTGTCCAACCTATAAGGTTATATCTTAAATGGTAATCTTTCTAATCACTTGGAATACCCATGATATGTTTTACATGGGGGTTTTGTTCCAAGATCACCACTTGTCCAAGCTAACTCTATTGAAACATAGAGAGAAGCAAAGGTCCACCACTTGTCCAAGCTAGTCTCCATTGAAACAAGGAGAGAAGCAAGCTCCATCATTTCTCCAAGATAGGCTAGCATGGATAAGTGCACCTTGAAACCAACCTTCCTATGAGGCAATAGAGCATATGCTACATATTTTATGTATGCCCCATGCCTCAAATTAAGAAGTTATAGATTAGAAGTGGACCTTGCTTAAATGTCACATGCAATAAATTAAGGAAAAATAGCCAAGTGGATTGTATTCCTCAATGGATCCTTGCTTTCACAAGTTGTGAACCTTGAGTCACTTTTACATTAACTTGGACAAGTGGTGGACCTAGAAACCAAGCTCTCCATGTTGAGATAAGTTGTAGGTAGGACATTAGAACATAGACAACGATAATGGATGCAATATACTCCTCTCCTAATAATCCAATTGATTGAAACCATGATATTTTAGTTGTTTTCATTGTGTATTGTATGTGCATAAAGTGGAATGAGACTTTAAGAAAACTCAAATTTTTGACAAAATCTCTATATTTTATACATGATATATTGAAAGTTGTCCAACCTGGGAATTGGGATTTTCCCACTTTACCTAATATGGTCTTCAAATGCAAGAACTTCAGAAAGAACTGACTCTCGAGATAAAGCAGAGGTTAATGATGGCTGAAGGTTCTATAGTCATGCAAACTAGAATGGAAGAGGGCCAAAAATCCCTGCATGAAGATAAAGCTCGAGGAGGCAGAAAGAATAAACGCCGAACTTAATGACCTCCTCGTGAATATGGGCGGACAAGCTGAAGCGGAAAAGCAAACACTCCTCAAGAAAATTGAGGAGTTGAAAGGACAACAAGGAGGAGAGGCAGAAATCTCAGGGCCAGCTGCCAATGAGGGCATTGACCTCAAAAATGTGGCAGATCCTATGGGACACAACCATGCAAGAGGAAGCATAGCAGGATCCTCTCAAGAGCCACAGGATCTAACACAAGAAGAGGAGGAAAAATTGCATAAGGCAATAGAGGAAGAGCTCATGGAAACCACGAGGGAAGCCTTGGAGTGGTATCAGAGGGTCTTCAAATCTATTACCATTTAGAAGATCGACGCCAGCAATCTCAGGCGCGAGTGGACTCAACCCTCTCTCCCATATCCATTGCTAAAATATGAGGCAGCTACAATAAACAAGCGGATCAGAGAAGAGCCAGCTATACCTCTCTACAATGCAGGCACCTCAAAGCCAGAAGGAATTAAGATTATTGTGGATTCTCAGCCAAAGTGGAGGAAGGCTTGGCTTACAAAGTACCCACAATACCTAATCCACTTGGTAGAGGCACCTAAAAATATCAGAGACAACCTCAGCTTCTGTCCTCTACCAAGGGTTAGGACGTGGAAGGCACAGGAAATTTTACAAAGAAGCCAACTCACTTGGCTGAACTACCCAAAGCTGCTAGGCGTGAAGGCAGGTGAGAGAATAAGTGTCCAATACATGGTGAAAACCCTAACGGGCGCCATAAAGTTGTTCTTTGGCTCGCCTGATCTTACATGCATTATGATGAGAAAAATTTGCAAAACCATCTTAGCAATGTTCGAGACCTTCAAGCCAGGCCAGGTGACCGACAGCATATTCTTCTTCCAAGATACATACAGATGCGCCTATGATATGTCAGGTCAGCCTTCCAAGGAGGTGATACATGCGCTGTATCAAAGGATCATGTTTCTACCATCCTATCACCTCCAGGCTTTTGAAGAAGCATTCTATACAGGGTTCTTCAACATCAATACGAACATTTTTGGCCCAACAATGCTGAACCTACATGCTAGGTACAAATCACTGCTAAAGATGCGGGAAATGATAAGATGAAGCAACAGATCAAGGCCATGTCGAGGACGACATGAGCAAGGAGGGGGGGAGTGTTAGAAGCTGGACACACCCCATGGCAGTAACTACCCAGCGTGTACTAACTAGCATATACAATATTTTGACTAGTATATCGAGAATGCTAACTAGCATACCAGGTACGTTAACAAGCATACCCAGTATGCTAGTGACAATCTTTCAATGATCACTATCATACAAAGTGTGTTAGCTTGCATACACAATAAGCTAATGAGCAAGCTGGGCATGCTAATTAGCATACTAGGTATGCTCACTATCATACAGTTTGTTAGCCAAAATACCAGTATGTTAATTAGTATATTAGGTATGCTAACTAGCATAGAGGGTGCTAGCCTCCATCCCCACTCATTATGCTAGTTAGCATATAAGAAAAGCTAAGTAGCAGACACATTGTGCTTACTAGAATACTAAAAAACGACTTGCATATGAGGTATGCTAAACTGAATAGCATGTGTGCTAACTAGGTATGTTAGTTAGCATGGTGAGTATGGTAAGTAGCATACATATGGTGATAATTGCTAGTTAGCATTTAGGAAATACTAACTAGAAGACACATTGTGTTTACTAGCATATTATGCATGCTAACTAGTATACTCAGTGCCAACTAGCATATGATGTATGTTAAAGTGAATATCATGTTTGCTAACTAGGAATGTTAATTAGCATGGTGAGTATGCTAAGTAGCATAAACATTGTGCTTATTGATAGTTAGAATATTAGAAATGAAGACACATTGTGTTTACTAGCATACTAGGTATGCTCACCTGAATAGCATGTGTGCTAACTAGGTAAGTAAATTAGCATGGTGAGTAAGCTAAGTAGCATACACATTGTGTTAATTTCTAGTTATCTTGTTAGAAATGCTAATTGGCATACACATTGTGTTTAGTAGCATACTAGGTATGCTAACTAGCGTACCAGGTGTGCTAACTAGCATACTATGTATGCTAATTAGCATACTCAGTGCTAGCTAGCATGATAAACTGAATAGCATGTGTGCTAACTAGGTATGTTAACTAGCATGGTGGGTATGCTAAGTAGAATACACATTGTGCTAATTTCTAGTTAGCATATTAGAAATGCTAACTAGCAGACACATTGTGTTTACTATCATACTAGGTATGCTAAATAGCACATTGAATATGCTAAATAGCGTAATCAATGTGGAAACTAGCATTTGAGGTATGTTAAACTAAATAGCATGTGTGCTAACTAGGTATGTTAATTAGCATGGTGAGTATGCTAAGTGGCATACTTGAAATGGTAAAATTCTATCATACATAGTGTCTTAACAAGCATCCTCAGTGTGCTAAATAGTACACTAACAAGCATACTGGGTATGTACTAACTAGCGTAGACTGTGTGTTGACCTACTCATAGAGTATGCTGACTAGCATGCATAGTGTGGATACCATTATTAGACTATAGAATAGTATGGTACTTATCAGATGATAGAAATTATTATGCACTAGAGATGTAATGCATATAATACCAAAGATATGGCATATCAATTGGCTTGATCACTTGAGGCTCATCTAGGAGGTGCACAGGGTGTTTTATGTATCTTTCCCTCCTCATTGTTTGTCAATAAACATCCTTCTTGTCGGGGGATACATGATTCTCCTCTCTCCAAAATGTGTGGACCAATTCCTTGATTTTATCCATGATAGGGCTATGACGGTGTTGCTTGTGGCATGGAACCAATGAAAACACCTATAATGGCTCCCTTTTGCATGTTTCTCTTGAAAATTTCAAACATACATAAAACATTAATTACTTGAAATCACTTAAATGTCAAATATGCCTGCATCATAGGTCAACATTGGCAATTAATTGACCAACATTGAACATGTTTTATGCGTATCCAACATTGGAGGTAGTCTATTTTTTTGTTGGCTTGTTCTCTATAGCTCTATGGAGATGCGAGGAGAAGGGAAAAAATAGATAGGAGGGCCCCTCAAGGGCCAGCTATAGAGAGAGAGAGAGAGAGAGAGAGAGAGAGAGAGAGAGAGAGAGAGAGAGAGAGAGCATTAGGAAAAATATGAACCCCAAAAGGGCCTTGTAAGGATCCCTAATTTTAAGGGCTTAACACTAAAATGGTAACCTAAAAGGACATAAAAGTGTCCTTTCAGGGTTTTGGGAAAAAATTCCAAAACCATAGTAAATCCACTCATTTTGAAAAATCCTTTCATGAGCTTATAGTTCAATAACTACTACATATGGAAAAAATGAGAAACTTGTAATTTTTCTCATCCCTTGGTCACTGCAAGCCTCCAAAGTTGATGGACCAGTGCATTTTGCCCAAAACAGCAATTTCTTACGGTTGATTGCATATAAATAAGAGTGGAGATTTTTGTAGGACATGAGATAAAATGCCCCATTAACTTCAATGGGTTGGTGACCAAAACATATGGTTGGTTTTACCTCACAAATTTTTTTTTTGGGCAAAAAAAATAGGTACAAAAAGTTGCATTTTTGCCATTCTGCGCACCTATCATCAAAGTTTCTATAGTCACGGTCAATACAGATACTATATACATGTTTTCTTAGTTCCCTTTGGGCCTCTGGATTCAAAAGGAGCCATGGAGCATGTCAAAAGGGTAATGGATCTCTTACAATTGGAACCTTGGGGGCAATGATAAAGTGCTAAATACAGTAAACATGAAAAAGCTGGGTTTAGCATTATGGCCTCTAGAAACCCGTAGAAACTACTCAATATCTAGCCAAGTTTGTAGTCTATGATTAGATATGGTTACTACCTACAAAATACACACAATTGGCCTAAGAAACTAGTAATATTGAGAAAGTTATACTTGCTACTCTAAAATGTATCGTATTCTTCAGCAAATCAAAAAACTCAACCATCATCATATACTATGCTATATAGCATATTAGGTCCCCCAAAACTCAAGGAAGATTAGCTTTATGTTATACATTACACTTACACAATCAAAATTGAATTTGGATATCAAGAAAGCCACCAAAAAATTCATAAAAGTGCTAATTTTGGCCAAAAAACAGGATTATGCAATTCTTGTAAATTGGTCATAACTTTCAATTTTAACACTTAGCTCTCCCTACAAGCATCAAAACATGTTGAGAACTATGAAGGCCTAACCTCAAGCCATATAAACCTCACAAACATGAAGTTTAGAGTGGTATAGTTGCCAAAAATTGAAAAAAGCCAAAAACAGGACCCGTTTTTTTCACACAGCTTAGGTTCAAAAATGTTGTGAAAGAGTAAGGTTAAAGGTGAGATCCATACTCAAAAAAAAATGCTAAGGTTTTTTTCAGCTCATAAGGCAACTTTGTGGATATATAGCACCTAGAATTTCATTTTCATACTCTTCAAATAATTCAAGCAAAATGGTCACTTAAAAGGACACAAAAGTGTCCAAGGACATAAAAGTGTCCTGTTACCATTCTAGTGTTAAGGATAAAAATGTGTGTGGTTTAGGAGCCATTGAATGAGGGTATTCTCATAGGCTTTTTTTGAGGTTGTCATAGGCTTTTTATAGGTTGAACTAGAGGCTAAGGAGGGAGGATAGGTACATTCTCTCTCTACCCAAAAGAGTGGTAGTCCTTATGACAATAACTAGCCTTCCCCCCTTTCTTTTTTCACATCATCAAGGGCGTCCATATCCTCAACCCAAAAAAACACTTTTTTCAAAAAAAATTAAAAAAACTCACTTTTACTCAGAAATTCTCCCCAACCTATATATATACTCAAAAGTTGATTTTCTCGCTCAAAATCTCACAGCTAGACCTGCAAAATATGAAACTTCCCACCTTTTTTTATTTCCCTCCAAAATCACTCCTCTTTGTCTCTTCTCTCTCCTAATTTTCAGCACACACTCTACCTCCTTCCCTCTCTCACTCCTCTCCCTCTCTCTTCTCTCTCTTACTTTTCAGCACACACTTCCTCCTTCTCTCTCTTTGTTGCAAGTTCACTCCATATCTTTGTTGCAGCTCTCCCCATGACTCTCCACTCCATAGCTTTATCCTTCCCTCTCTTTGTTGCAGGTCCACTCCATAGCTTTGCTGCAGCTCTCCCCCCATGGCTCTCCACTCCATAGCTTCCTCCTTCCCTCTCTTTGATGCAAGTACACTCCATAGCTTTGCTGCAGCTCTCCCCCCCATGGCTCTCCACTCCATGGCCCTCCTCTCCACTCCGTAGCTCTCCTGCAACACTCCACTCCATAGATCTCCTCTCCACTCCGTATCTATCCTGAAGCTCTGCATCCCATAGCTCTTCACTCCATGCCTCCTACTGCAGCTCTCCACTCTTTCTTGAGGCCAGCTTTATTCTCCTTGCCATGGAACTAGGAGACATTAGAAACCTCCCATCCACAACAAGATTGTCAAGTTTGAAAACGGTTTCTCTACATGTTCGGTTTCCAAAGGACTTCGCACCCTCAAAGCGTCACTACTTGCAAACTGCACAGCAACGCCATGCTGCAGGTCACACCAATGTGGACCTTTGGGTGTATGGTTGCCTCTACCCTAATGATCCATCCATCAATATGTACCCAGCATTCAATAGCCTCCTCTACTATGATGCAACATATGATTAGAAGAACATTCAACTACTTCAAATGATTTGGGGTCAGAAAAAGAACATGTGAAAACGAAGCTACTCATGAAAGGAGGGGAGGAAAGGTTTTTTAACTTTCCAAACCAGAAATCGAGAAGGCAGAAATGGTGTAGAAGAAAAAGAGACACCAAAACTTGAAAGCTAGACCTATGCCCAGTAGAACAGAGTTCCTAATGTAGATAGATGCACATGATTGTGTCAAGGACAAAATCACTGGTAGATATCCTTTAAACAAAAAATAGAAAATATAAAAAGCATCGAGAAAAACAAGAAAGTAAACTCAAGCAAAATCAAAACATCAAGACAAGGATTCAACCATGACACGAGTTGAACGGAAAAAGAAATATCAAAAGTTGAAAAAAGCTCTAAAGGAGATATATACAACTGAAATGGAAACCACTGAGGAGGATGGTAAATATATAATGAGTGTTCCATCCCATTACAATAAATATACTCTCGGAGACCGGAAAATCATAGTTAAACAACTTGTCACCAAAACAGGGTGAGTCCTATGAAGGAGCCGAAAATGCAAAAAAGATAGATCTGGTCAAACCAGGAGAAGAGCCTAGACCTACTTACATTATAAATGACCTAACTGAAGAAGAAGAAGAGCTTTTGTTAAGCTTACTGAAAGAATACCGAGATATGTTTGCTTGGTCTTATAAGGATCTCAAGGGTGTTGATCCAGAAATCTGTCAACATACCATACCGATGAGAGATGATGCAAAACCAAGCAGACAGAGGCCATACACATATAATGAAACATTTTCCATAAAGATTAAAGAAGAGATAGAAAAGCTAAAGGAAGACAAATTCATTTATGAAATTGAACACACAGATTGGTTGTCTCCAATTGTGGTAGTACCCAAGAAAAATGAAAAATTACAAGTGTGCGTCAATCTCAAGATAGTGAATGCGGCTACCATTAGAGACAACTTTCCTCTTCCAATCACTGAGCATGTTTTAGAACAAGTTGCAGGAAAAGAGGCTTACAGCTTTTTAGATGGATTTTCGAGATACAATGAAACTTTTGGTTGATCCTAAAGATCAGCATAAAACTGCCTTTGCAACTGAATGGGGTATTTTTTTGCTATCGGGTTATGTCTTTTGGGTTAACTAATGCTCATGTCACCTTTCAAAGATTGATGAGCCATTCTATTAAAGAATATCTTTGGAATTTCTTGGAGGTATATATGGATGATCTATGTGTACATTCATCAATCTAGGCTGATTATTTTGAACACCTCAAAAGGGTATTAAAAAATGTAGACTTTATAGGATTTGCTTAAATCCTAAAAAGTGCACATTTATGGGTAGACAAGGAAAAATTCTTGGACATATAGTGTCTAAAAATGGCATAGCTATTGATATGGATAAAATTCATGTTATTGCTGATTTTCCTAGACCAACAACAGTCAAAGGGGTTCAAGCCTTCATGGGAAATTGTGGATATTACAGACCGTTCATTTACATGTACTCTATAATTGTAGAAACCATGTATAGCTTGATTACACACTTTGAATGGACTAATGAGTGTGAAGAATCCTTCATGAAGCTTAAACAAGCTCTCACTTCAGCTCCGATATTGAAAGCACCAGATTGGAATAAAATCTTCCACATACATGTAGATGCTTCCAATTTTTCCATCGGGTGCATACTAGCTCAACCAGAAGACGGGAAAATTGATTTTCCTATTTCTTATGCTACGCAACAATTGAATATGGCAGAGAAGAACTATACTGCCACCAAAAGGGAAGGATTAGGAATGATCTATGCCGTGAAAATTTTTAGACAATACCTATTAGCAAACAAATTTGTGTTCCTTGTGCACCACCAAGCCTTATTATACTTGGTCAACAAGCCATGCAACACAGGAAGAATAGTGAGATGGTTCATCATTCTTTTGGAATTTGATTTCACTGTAGTTTTGAAAAAGGGAACCACTCATCAAAAAGTGGATCATTTGTCAAGGATTATTTGAGGAGAACTACCCAAGGGAGTAGACGATGATCTACTAGATGCATATCTGTTCTCCGTGGAAATGATACCTCGATGGTCAAAAAACATAGTATCCTTTATGACCATAGGTCAAGTGGATTTGTAAATACCACTTCCTATTACAATCGGATTAATTGAGCAATTGGCTATGTATCAGTTACTATCTAGAAGGTTATACAAAAGAAATTGAGATGGAATATTGCTTTTATGCATTAATCCCGAGGAGAAAACCCAATACCTAAGTCAAGCACATATTACCATAGGAAGACTTCACTTTGCGGAAGACCAAAGTATGCAAAGGATCTTGAGACTTGGATTATGTTGGCCAACTATGAGGAGGGATGTTCATTCTTTTGTCCTCAATGTCAAAAACAAGTACCCATACCTCATGTAACATTGTTCCAAATGTCGACTGTTCCTAAGTGGAGTAACTATCTAGTTACTTACTTGTCAAGCCGAACATTTCCTGAGGATATGAGTAAACACCATCAAAGACCAATTGAAACTGAAGCAAGAGACTATGCTCTTATTAGAAACCAATTGTATCGGAGAGGTAGAGATCAACATTTGCATCTTTGTGCAAATGAAAATGAATACATTCCTATTATAGAACAAGCACATGTTGGATTAGCTGGAGGTCACTTTTCGAGTGAAACCACCGCAAGAGCAATCTCAATGGTAGGCATATGGTGGCCAACACTTTTTCCAGATGCCAAGGAATATTTTCGAAGGTGTGATGCATGTCAATGAGCAAAAATGCCAACCCGTGTAGATGGAATGCCCTTAAGACCAATGATGGGGGCTAGAGCTTTCCCAAAATGGGGTATAGACTTTGTTGGGCCAATATAGCCACATGCTTATAGAACCCAAGCTCAATACATCATTGTAGCTACGGACTATTTGACCAAGTGGGATGAGGTTAAAGCAACCCAAAAGAATGATGCTAGAACCACAACCTCATTCTTATATGAGTACGTGTTCACAAGATATGGACGGCCAATAGAGATTGTTAGTGATAGGGGAACTCATCTCCTCAATGAGGTAATTGAGTATTTTTATGGTCATCCATAAAAAATCGGCTCCCTAACACCCAGAAGCAAATTGACAAGCTGAGCATACGAATAAAATTCTTAGCTTGGTATTGACTAAAGTGGTTAGTTCAGGAAGGAAAATTTGAGAAATGAATCTCCATGCTGCTCTGTGGGCTTATAGAGTTTCATTCAAAACAGCTTTAAATGCTACACCCTTTAATCTTGTTAATGGTCTTGATTCCATACTGCCAATAGAATTTCTATTGCCGACATTAAGGGTAGCCACATCAGGGCCAATTTGGATGAAATAAGGGATGTTTAGGGTTTCTCTATTCTTGATCTAAGGGTCAAGGAGGAGCCACATTTCCAAAAGTATGGCATTTTTGTACACTTGTCAAGATCTACTTCACTCGATTTTGGAATATTTTACACTATTCTAGCCATAACTTTTGCATATGAACTCCAAATTTAGTGCTCAAATGGTCCATGGGTGGTGCTTCATGATCTCTATCCAATGAGTACCCATGTTGAATATTTTTGGTAAGATTTTCATGGTCTTTTTTACGTCGCCCCTTTTTAGATTTTTTCACGTCCCTTTTTCCATCAAAATTGGCCCTAATGAAGAATCTTGAGTGGACTCGACATGAATTGTCAGAGAGGCTTGAAGATTTAGAAAAGCTTGATGAGCAAAGGCTAACTATTGTAGCTCATATCTATGCACAAAAGCGAAAACAAAAATTTTTTCTTGATTCCCATCTAATTACAAAAATCTTCAAAAAAAAGGGACTTAGTTTTAGTCTATTCCCTTAAGCAACACATTTCGAAGTTTAAGAAAAAGAAAAACGGACCATTTGTCATTAAAGATGTATCTTCAAGTGGAGCAGTTAAGTTGTCCACCCTAGACGGTGAACCGATGGCTAATTGGCTTAGTGGATGCCGTTTAAAGAAGTACAATTTTCCACTAACCAATGAATTGCTAGAAAGAATGCATGGAGCAAAACAACGAAAGATAAAACGACAATAGATTATTGATGAAGCCCAAGAAGAAGCTCGGCTTTGAGTACTCAAAAGAAAAGATGCTCTCAAGAACCAACAGATACCTATTCCCATCAACACTCTGGAACTAGCTGACAGACAATGGGAATTACAGAAAGATGCAATGTCAACAGATGATGAGTGGTTAGATGGAATGGACCTTTGCATCAAAGTAAAATTGAACAATCATAGCACAAATGCATCGGTCAATACAAAAGCTCGAGTAAATGCAGTCATTTATTCCACGTACAAGAAAGCAACAAGGTAGTCTTTGACAGGCAGGAATAGCGACTATTAAAGGATGCAACATGGACCCAACACCAACATTGCGAGTAGTCAACTTAAATGTGATAGTACATGGATGTTCATGCCCTCATCGGTTTGTATGATTACCAGATGAACACATGAATGGAACAATGATTCATGGAATCCCATGGATGCAGATGCACAAGACAGTACTAGATTGGGATACCAATAAGCTCAAGCTATCACCTAAAGGTGGACAACTCATTGTTCCAATTTCACCAAGCAAGGAGGAATGGAAAGAAGGTTACCAATAGAGTAAACCACAAAGCAATCAATCTTCTCCATCCTATCAAGCAAATGCTACAAATAGCATGCAAGGAGTCAAGAAAATTTGGGTACCAAAAGCACAGCTTAAGGACAAGCCAATTCAAATTTGGGTGCCCAAAACATCATCTACTATACCAAAGATGGTTCCAAGGTTCAAAACACAAAGAGGAGCATCTCTAAGCAAGAAACCTAGCACGAAATGGATTTGGAAGAAAAAGAAGCACTTATCTTCTCCGCCAACTATAAAACCAATCGAGCAATGGAGAGTTAAGTCTCAAAAGACTCAACCACACCATTCTGCTCAAAGCAAACCAAGATACCAATGGCGGCGGGTAAAAGCTCGACAACAATGATTATTGATACCGATAGCTCAAGAAATCAGTATACCAAAGCATCTTGATGGTACAATTAGGCAAAGAGCACCCAAGCTACAAGATTTGCTCTTTGGAAGACAACAAAAAGAAACCTCGACATAAAAAACCCTTGAGTTAATTACTCAAGCCCAACAAATGCACAACATAATGGTCTAAACTACATTGGTCTTCAAAGCATGGTAGAGCCAACCAAGGCTATGCATAGACACGATTGTTCAAACCATGCACACAGTTGTCCCGGAGTACGCCATCTAGGAGGAGTGGAAGGGAACTAAGTAATTAAGGGCAATGTTTGAAGAGGGAGAAAAAAGTTTGATGTTAACGTGCGATTTTTGCAAAATTACCTAATAATTCCCTTACAAATCATCAACAGGGGAAATTTCACTGATAACGTCTCCCCGATGAGTGTAAATAGTGTATATACTATGAGAAAATAATCAAAAAATAGTCTTTTTGGGTTAATTTTTATCATTTTTCTTGATATTGGGACTTAAAAATGGAGAAATCCAACAAAAAATAATAAAGCTGTGTTTTTCAATGGATTTTCTTAATTATTGGATTTTCGCTGCTTTTTTAGCATATTTTGTTAATTTATTTGACTTTTTCAATAAACAAGTCAAAAATTAATAATAAATAGCAGATGAGCTCAGATGGAACTGAAGATACGTTGATGATCAGAAGGACATGGCGGACATGAACAAAACATTTCAATTAAATAGGTAGACAGAAGCGGGAAGCCTAAATAAGGCGGCCAAGGCCTACTTTTGCTGAATTCTTGCAGAATGAGCTACAAAAATCGGGCTGGAGAAATTTTTGAGTCTAACACAGATTTTCATGGCCTAGTAAGACTAACAAGGGAATTTTGGGAAAAGCGGTTTGGCAAGTCCAAGTATAGATATCCAGGGTAGTTTAAAATCACCTAATTTTCACTTGTCGCCGTTGGAGAGAGAGCTTTCGACCTTCTTAGCACGCATTTTCCAGAGTCCACAGTCGCCCGTTTACAACGCCGTCTCACACGGGACATGAGGGGTAAGTTCTATACATATCAATGATCCATTGTGTATGGCCGGTAGCTAGTCTAAACCCCAAGAAAAAACCCTAGAAATTGAGCAGTGCACGGAGTCCTCCTATGACCAAAAATTGACCATAGTGGCCTGTCAACTCAACCAAGTTGGATGAAACTTGAATTGCAGCATGCCCCTACATAATAGAACACTTCTATATCAACAATTGACCATTTGGCAGGGGTCGAGGGGGTCCCAAGTAGAAAATCTAGGTTTTTGGCAGATGCCAGAACTGGATTCTGACCCTAGAGACAACTTATAGACTGGGTCTATACACAATGTATATGGCTGGTTTTGTAAAATCAATCAAGGAAAGCTCTCCAAAATAAAAGAACATCTCGAAGGCTACAAAGCGTCAAATTTGACATACGAAGTCAAACTGACTCCAAATGGGCCACAATGGGATGAGTAGCTTCAGGAATATGAAGCGGACAAGTCCATCACCTCAACAGCGACTAACCAACTCCATGGGCCATGTAGTTACAAAAATCGGTGAATTCAGAGTCGACAAAGCATAAAGTGATGCCGACAAAACAAAATTTTATCAAATTCATTTTAGAACTTGTTTTAGGTGTATTGAATATGTTTAGGTCAAAATTTGTCAAGTTTTGCAAAAAAAGTTGACTGCTATAAATAATCACGATTATTTACTCTTGTAATTCTTTTGAATTGTGTGTGTGTGTGTGTGTGTGAAGTTTTGAGGTAAGAAGGGATGCGGCTCTTTGGGAATCTGCACGATCTCAATGACTAGGGGTTATAATGAGCGCGCTACAATGGCCCGAGCAGGAGGGTGATGAGGTCGGTATTGCTGCCAGGGCTAGTGAATGGTATCAAAAAAGAGAAGTTGGAAACCAAGGAGTGTCAGTGAATGCATTGACTTGGCCGGATGCAGATGGCCCGGGTCAAGTACGTAAGATTCGGAGCATGAAGTGATTTCACCTTCCGTAATGGTTTTTGATGATCCATGCTAAGTTGCATAGAAAGTGACCTATCTTGTTCATGCCTTTGACATGCAAGCAATGCAGATCAAGACCAGCGAAGGGCCAATGGGTGAGCGGGCGGATGCTGCAAGGCAGCGAGGCAAAAGCGGTTGCAGTTTGTGCATCCGAGAGCGATGGGAGAGGGGATTTAGGCCTTGCCATAGGGATGAGATCTCAGTGGAGCCATTGTAGATCATTAGGGTAAATTGACGATCAACACAGACAGAAATAAGGAGTATTTTTAGATCAGTATGAATGGTTTAAGCTTGTGAAGGCAACAAAGGTTAGATGGTGTGTGTGTTTGTGGCAGAGCCATAGAAGTGTTGAAACTTGCAAGTAGCTCCAAAAGCGAGCTCCGAATCAAAAAATAGGCATCAAAGCATTGTGCAGCTATGGGCCATGATCTTGCTAGAAGGTTGGATAATAAGTGTGTGTGTGTGTAGTTTCAAAAAATAGGCTGGGCAAGACTGCCGTGCTTGGCATCTTATGGAAGCTGATAGGTGTTGGTGAGAGTAAAGTAAATGCAAGTGGTAGGTGCAGGCCAAGTTTGTTTCTTTGCTTTTTGTTTTCAAAAAATCTCAAGGGCGGGTTCCCACACTGCAAGTGTTTGTGAATGGCCACAACCACTTGTGTGAAAGAGGGATCCTTGTTAGGATACCGCAACTAAGAGAAAGGAAGGAGATTACTTTTAAGTGCATCAATCAACAAGGAACGTTGTAATACCACATTATGAAAATAATGTCAAAATCAATCCCCTCGCCTTTCATTTTTCAAATCCAGTTGCAATCAATCGAGGGATGCTTAACCAAGGCACAAATTTTCTCCTATACATCATGCCATACTCGGAATTCAATAAGTTAAGTTCCAATGACTATCCCACATCAACTCGACCTCAAAACCCCAAAATTATGGACTAATACCTCAATCAAGTATGTAAAATCATTTAAATTTTGGTCTCAACAATATAGTCATAACCCAATTTTAATGCAACTCATGATGAGTTTACACATTATTATGTTCTCAATTGTCAAAAAATAAGTAATGCATGATACCACCCTTCGTCAATGCAAGCTTGATGGATTTTGCTTTTCCACACACAAATGACTACACACAAAGCATCATATACAAAAATTTCTTCTTTTTTGCAAATCCGCACTCCAAGTATCGATCAATGCATTTGAACTGCTCATATCAAATAGATGTAATCATCCAAACCTTTTAGGTTTTCCATATTGATTTGTGAGGCTACTTGATTATCACTAGAATGGTAACAGGACACTTTTATGTCCTTGGACACTTTTGTGTCCTGTTAAGTGACCATATTGCTTGAATTATTTGAAGAGTATGAAAATGAATTTCTAGGTGCTATATATCCACAAAGTTGCCTTATGAGCTGAAAAAACCTTAGCTTTTTTTTTTGAGTATCGATCTCACCATTAACCTTACTCTTGCACAACATTTTTGAACCTAAACTGTGTGAAAAAACGGGTTGTGATTTTGGCTTTTTTTCAATTTTTGGCAACTATACCACTCTAAACTTCATGTTTGTGAGGTTCAGATGGCTAGAGGTTAGGCCTTCATAGTTCTCAACATGTTTTGATGCTTGTAGGGAGAGCTAAGTGTTAAAATTGAAAGTTATGACCAATTTACAAGAATTCCATAATCCTGTTTTTTGGCCAAAATTAGCACTTTTATTATTTTTTTGGTGTCTTTCTTGATATCCAAATTCAATTTTGATTGTGTAAGTGTAATTTATAACATAAAGCTAATCTTCCTTGAGTTTTGGGGGACCTAATATGCTATATAGCATAGTATATGATGATGGTTGAGTTTTTTGATTGCTGAAGAATACGATACATTTTAGAGTATCAAGTATAACTTTCTCAATATTGCTAGTTTCTTAGGCCAATTGTGTGTATTTTGTAGGTAGTCACCATATCTAATCATAGACTACATACTTGGCTAGATATTGAGTAGTTTCTATGGGTTTCTAGAGGTCATAATGCTAAACCCAATTTTTTCATGTTTGCTGTATTTAGCACTTTATCATTGCCCCCAAGGTTCCAATTGTAAGAGATCCATTATCCTTTTGACATGCTCCATGGCTCCTTTTGAATACATAGGCCCAAAGGAAACTAAGAAAACATGTATATAGTATCTGTATTGAGCGTGACTATAGAAACTTTGATGATAGGTCCGTAGAATGGCAAAAATGCAACTTTTTTAAACCTATTTTTTTGCCCAAAAAACAATTAGTGAGGTAAAAGCAACCATATGATTTGGTCACCAACCCATTGAAGCTAATGGGGCATTTTATCTCATGTCCTAAAAAAATCTCCACTCTTATTTATATGCAATCAACAGTAAGAAATTGCTGTTTTGGGCAAAATGCACTGGTCCATCAACTTTGGAGGCATGTAGTGACCAAGGGATGAGAAAAATTACAAGTTTATCATTTTTTCCATATGTAGTAGTTATTGAACTATAAGCTCATGAAAGGATTTTTCAAAATGAGTGGATCTACTATGGTTTTGGAAATTTTTCCCAAAACCCTGAAAGGACACTTTTATGTCCTGTTAGGTTACCATTCTAGTGATAATTATGGAATTTCCAAATGCACAATCGACAAAATTCTTACCATATTTAATCAAAATGGCATACATGACAATGGTAATACGTAAAACCATTTCAATTGAATCATCCCAAGTCAATTATACACATATGCATACCAACCATTTAGGTCTTGCAATCATCATGATTAGTGATGGCACCAATCATTCATTCTTTCATTGGATAGATTATGCCATTACATAGACAGACACACAAATTTAGACTGAAATTATATGCAGTTCACCGATCAACCTCACATTGCAATGCACAAATTGCACACTTGATCAAGCACAAATTATTGCATGCATGCTCAATTTCTAAAAGATTAACACTATTTTGAACCAATCAAGCAATGCACACACTCAAAAATTAAGCACAAAAGATCAAATTTGGCTCAATTGGCAATGCATTTAAGCTTACACCTGATGATTGCACACATATTTGATGCAAATTTTACAATTAAAAAGCATTTGGGTGCCCCAATTGACCATCAATCATTGAAAATCAAGTGGTCTTGGATGGGCACACACACTCAGATTTTTGCCCAATTTTTTGGCAATTAGGCTTATCAAATGATGGGATTAGCTTAGCATTCACATCAATTACATGATTTCATACGAATATATCGTCAATTCCATCAATTTCTATGCATGCACTAACTCAAAATTAGGTGCACACACACTTGAATTTTATGGCAGTGTTTTCTCTCTTTGGTGCATTACATATGCATTGATTTTTATGCACACATATAAATTCTTGTTGGAAATCAAGCTTAAGCTTGACACACACATCATTCATTAGTCAAAATTGACCATCAATTTCATTCCAAAACAATCAAATTAGGCTCTCAAAGTATATCAATTAATTTACACACCTAATTTTAGTAATAAATTAGCAACACACTGGATTCAAATTAATCACACAAAAATTGAATGGAGTATGTCAATGCACTTACAATCAATTAAATCCAAGCTAATTCTTGCTGCACGCGATGATTCCACCATGCACACACATGTGTTTCTCTTCCGATTTTGGCACAAAATTGACCATTGTGGGCCATAAATCAAACACTCAGATCACCAAATTAGGCATGGATTAGCACAAAGAGACTTGATAAAAGTGTTGATTCCACCTCTTATAAGGGGATTAAACATACATTAAACATCAATTGTTAGCGGTTAGGTTAGCAAAGTTAGTAAAAAATTAGTAAAAATTAGCATGGAAATGAAGAAAAATTAGTAAGGGTTAGTATGAAGTTAGTGAGATTGGGGGTGGAATTGGAGGTTTGGGGTATTCACTCAAAAATTAGCCTCAATTTCTTGCACAAACATCATGAAATCAAACCAAAATTGAGTTACACACACTCAAAACCAATGAAATTAGTAGTGAAATTACTCTATTCTAAACATCCTATACTCACTAGCGTAGGTTATCGATCTTCGGCAATGTCGCCAATTGTTGGGGGCCAATCGTAGCATAGACTAATCAACCCAAGACCAAAAAAATCCTAGGATCGAAAACCCGGCTAGGGCATGGAAGCATAAGCATCATTGGATGTATTGAAAGAGAGGATTCAAGAGAATGCTCTTCCAATGCAAATAGAGATTAGTCATGAATCACTAACTCTAGTCACATCGTCAATCAAGCATCACCTACACACATTAAGCCCACCAAAGTCTGACTTGCCATAGACTATAATTTCAAGGCACACTCTCGACAAGCACACACTAATTGCATTGGTGTTGGCCTCTCCAATCACCACATGTTAATCAAGGTACTTCATCAAAATCTACACACACAAGGTGAATGGTACTAGAAGTTTCATTAAACCCATCCACACACAAATAAACAACAGGGCACATACACTAATCACAAGTTTAAGAGCCAAAATAATCAACCTAATTAGAGATGTTAAATATTGAAAATCGAGTGCTCATAGAAGGATAGGAGTGGTCAATAAGAAAGAAGTCATCACACACACTCAAATGTAGATTAATGAGAAGATGAAACTACTTCATGACATAATGGAATATAGAAGAATCAAGACTAATGAAAAAAGTAGATATTAGATTAAGAAATGCTTCTCTAATTACAATGGATTAGCACTAGCCTTCTAAGCATAGGCATTAAGCTCAAGGTTAGGCCATTCATAAAGTGAGTGACTCAAGAGAGAGCTTTCAAGAATGGATCCTAAAAAATGAGAACTCCAAATGAGCCCAAGACCTTATACAATGTGGATAGGAAATAATGTGCACATCCATAGCAAATCTCCAACTTGGTGCATAATCGGTGTAACATGTGTTAGCCGCTGCTAACAAAATCCATGTGCAAAGCTATTTGATAAAGACGATTTCTTCATCTCTCCACTCAAGCATGGAGATGTTATCCTAGGGGCACCATAGTTTGATCTCATGGCTACCACTATGAAGTTTCTAGAGAGAAAATTCCTCTTTTGCTATCAAGGCAAGGATGTTTCACTAGATGTTAATAGTGCGGGCAACACTATACCTCTTGTACAAACTCAAAATTTAGGCAAAGTAATGAAAAGCTCTCTTTTTTGTTACATGGTTTTTATCAAGGATTCTAAGAAATATGCATGTGTTCCTAATGAAGTTAAAGATGAAACTAAAGAGGAGTTAGAACTTTCTAGTTTCCTAAATGAGTTTCAAAATGTGTTTATGGATGACATTCCAAAGGAAATACCTCCCAAAAGGGGACAATATGATCATTCCATAGAAATTCTACCTTGTAGCTCACCTCCTAATAAGCCTCCTTATCGAGTCTCACCGGCTTAGCAAGAGGAGATTATGAGGCAAGTGAACGAGCTTGTCGAAAAGGGGATGGTCAAGCCTACTTATAGAATGTGTGTGAACTATTGAGCTCTTAATAACCAAATAGAATCTAGATATACTATTCCTAGGATAGAAGATCCATTTGATAAGATCTTATTTTACCAGAATAGATATCATAAGTGGCTATCACCAGATAAGGATAGTGCCTTGAGATATTCATAAGATGGCATTTCAAACAACTTTTGGCCTATATGAATTCTTGGTACTCCCTTTTGGACTTACCAGTGTGTAACCTACCTTTACTTGAATGATGGAAAGGCTCTTAAGACCTCATCGAAGCTTCACAAGAGTGTTCTTTGATGCCATTATTATCTACTCTAAGACTATTGAGGAACATAGGAAACATCTACATGTAATATTTCAAGTTTTGAGTGATAATACGATTTACATTAATCAAAACAAAGGTGAGTTTTCTGAAAAGAGATCCAGTGTTTAGGCTATATTATCTCTCAAGCAAGGTTTTGAAGGACCTTACAAAGTTGAAGGTAATAAATCAATTGCCTATACGAGTCCACACAAATTAAGAATGTGTGCATAGTATAGACGCTTCATAAAAAATTTCTCTTTCATAGCAGATCCATTGTATGATTTGACTAAAACGAATGTTAAATTTTGTATGGACTACAAAAGAGAATGAAGCTTTTGAAAATTTAAAGGCAAAATTTATCTCTCAACCCGTGCTAATACTACCAGAATTTTCAAAGCCTTTTGAGGTCTAGTGTGATGCTAATGGACAATGCCTTGGAGTTGTTTTTCTTGAAGAAGGGCATGCTATAGAATATGAAAAAAGGAGATCGATGACCAAGAAAAAAATGTTGGAATGTATGAAAAAGTGTTTTTAGCTATCTTACATTCCCTTCTCGTAGACACCCCATTTATTTTGTGCATAGATCATCAAAGTCTTAAATACTTTTGGACAAAAACTAAATTGAGTGGTGATAAGAAAATGAGATGGGCAAACAAGTGCTCTCTCACAGTTTAATTTTCATACTGCTCATGTAGATGGTAGGCACAATCAAGTGGCTAATGCACTTTCACAAAGGTCAAGGGTGAATGTTCTATCAATAGCTACTCACATTGATCTATACTCTATGATAGAGGAGTATGCTATGGATCCATACTTCAAAGATGTAATGTCAACTATTGCACTAGGGAAGAAAGAGGAACCATACAATGTGCAAGATGGTTATCTTCTCTATGGAAACAGATTATGTGTTACACATAGTTTACGTAAAAAGGTTTTGTAAAAATCTCATATTTGACCTTATGGGGGACATGAAGGGGATCAAGCTACTCTTAAGGGAGTAAAAATGTACTTTTATTGGCCAAAAATGAAGGTAGACATACCAGACTATGTTGCTAAATGCATTATATGTTAAAAGACAAAGTATGATAGAGAGAAGTAGCTTGGTTTGGTTCAACCATTGCATATACCTGATTCCCCATGGGAAAGTATATCCATGGATTTCATCTTTAGATTGAAAGGGTAAAATAATATGGAAACGGATAAATAGTCTCAAAGTTGGGCCAGTAGGCAAAGACCCGTCTTCACGGTTTAGGCTCTTCTCGTTTCACTCGCCGTTACTAGGGGAATCGCTTTTGCTTTTTCCTCCTCCAGTTACTAAGATGTTTCAGTTCACCGGGTTGTCTCTTGTTTGCTTTTGAATTCAGAAGGCAGTTTGGAAGGTTAACCTATTCGGGAATCTCTGGATCTATACCTATTTTTGGATCCCCGAATCATTTCGTTGTTTGCCATGCCCTTCTTCGTCTCTGGGTGCCTAGGTATCCACCGCAAGCCATGGGAATATGGACAATATTAGATCAATGTAGCAAGCAAGCACATTTTATACCGATCAAAAGAACTATTAAAGCACACCCTATGGAAACCCTCTTTATCTCACATATCTTTATGTACCATGGATTACCAACCTCTACAGTATGAATGAACATTAATTTTTGGAAGGGTATCTTTAAAAATTTGTGTACTAAGTTGAATTTATCCTCGGCTTATCGCCCACAAACGAATGACCAAAGTGCGATAGAAAATTCAACTATCATTGATTTACTTAAATCCTATGTTATGGAGGTAGATCAAAGAGATCAATGGAAAAAGTATTTACTCTTAGTAGAGTATGCGTACAATAACACTATCCATAATTCTACAAGAAAGGAAACCTTCAAGGTAATTTAAGGAAGACCCAAGTTCCCATTGATAGCCAGGACACTTGCGAACATATTTACTGTAGAGTGCGCAGGTGATGGAGAAGGTAGGAAAGAAGACTACACACACACACCAACACACATCGAGACACACACTCACAATCATTACCCTACAGCAGCCATTCAACGAGCTGCTCTTCTCTTCTTCTCTTTTTGAACTATTATCCAAAGTATATTTACAACATAGTATAGTCAGTGTCCAGCCGCCCATAGCACAATGGACATATTCTTTAACATCATATTCTTTAACACTCCCCCTCAAGCTTAGAGTGAGCTTGCATATGATGCATTCCCAATGCTTCACGAAAGTAGAAAAACTTCTCCTTTCCAAGAGCTTTTGTGAATATATCTGCAACTTGATCATTTGTCTTCACATACACCAAATCAATCTCACCTGCCAAAACTTTTTCTCTAATGAAGTGATAATGGACCTCAATGTGCGAGCATGGTAGACTGGATTCTTTGCCAACATGATGCTGCTAATATTGTCACAATATATAATGACACTGTCAAGATAGTCAAAACAAAATTCTACCATAAGCACTCTCAACCATGACTCTTCACATGCTGCCAAAGCTGCTCCACGATATTCAGCTTCTGTACTTGATAATGCTACAGTTGATTGCTTCTTGCTACTCCAACGTATCATACCATTGCCAATGGAAAATGCATAACCACTTGTAGATCTTCTATCCATAAAATCTCCTGCCCAATCTGCATTTGTGTAACCATAAAGACAAAGCTTCCCATTCTTTTCATAAAACATTCCATAACTGACAGTGGCTTTCACATATCTCATAATCCGTCTCACTGCATCAAGATGACTTTTACATGGATTTTGCATGAATTGACTCACAACACCCACTGCATAACTCAAATATGGCCTTGTTATTGTCAAGTAAATAAGGCTTCCAACCATCTTGCGATACATAGTGACATCCTCAATGTAATGTCCATCATCAAACAACTTCACATTTTGATCAAGAGGTGTATCAACCGGTTTGCACGCTGTCATTCCATACTTCTCAAGCATATCCAACGCGTATTGTCTTTGTATCATCCAAATTCCTGATAAAGTATTGACAATTTCAATTCCCAAGAAATATCTCAACTCACCAAGGTCCTTCATGTTGAATTCTCTCAACAAACTCTTCTTGACATGCAAAATTTGCTCAGCATGACTTCCAGTGAGAATCAAGTCATCAACATAGATAACAATAATGATGATCTCTCCATCAACATGCTTCAAAAATAATGAGTGATCAGCAGTAGATTGTTTAAATCCAATCTTCTTCAAGAATCTGGTTATCTTTTCACACCAAGCTCTAGATTCTTGCTTCAAACCATACAATGCTTTCTTCAACTTACACACATAATATGGAAACTCTGGATGTTGATAACCCTCTTGCTGTATCATATAAACTTATTCTTCCAAGTCACCATTCAAGAATGCATTATCCATATCCATTTGCTGTAACTTCCAACCGAACATACTTGCCATTGCTATCACCAATCTGACTGTTGTCATCTTTGCAACTGGACTAAATGTCTCATCATAATCAAGACCTTTTGTTTGTGCATAACCTTTAGCAACAAGCCTCGCTTTGTATCTTTCCACACTACCATCTGACTTGCACTTGTCTTTGTATACCCATTTTGAACCAATTTCTTTCTTTCCACTTGGCAAGCGAACCAAATCCCAAGTGTCATTCTTCACAAGAGCATCCATCTCATCATCCATAGCTGACTCCCATTCTGATTTTCCAATTGCCTCTTGAAAACATGTAGGCTCTTTATGTTGCACACATGAAACCATGTATGCATAATGTGTACGCATGTAACCGTTGTATGTCAATCTATCAACTGGATAACGTAACGCACCCTCTCTGATCTTCTCAACTATGGTACACTCTTCTCTTCAAATCTTGCATATGGGGGTACATATTTCTCAATATGCTTACTGCCAGGTGTCCTCAAATGTGGTAAACCATGCTCTTCATCGAGGCTTTCATCTCCAGAACTCTCTTCAACCACTTTCTTCTTGCCTTTCTCATCTTGCTTCTTATCTCGCAAACGACCGCTCCATGGGTTGACACTTCCTGTACTCTCCTCTACCATATGTGGTCCTGAAATAGTTCTTGTTGATGGTCCTTGCTTATCAACAACATGACGCGCATTCTCTTGCTCTTCATACTCATCTTCTATCATCACTGGCTTTGGTTTATACCATGGTTCATGCTCACAAAATCTGACATCTCTACTGACATAAACTTGTCTTGTCATAGGATCATAGCACTTGTAACCTTTCTTTTCAACTGGGTAGCCCAAGAATATACACTTCACTGCCTTTGGCTCCATCTTCTTTCTTGCTTCATTTGGCACATGAACATAGCAAACACATCCAAAAACTTTCATGTAGGAAACTGTTGGCTTGATCCCATCAAGTCTCTCATAAGGTGAAATTTCATGAATGGAAGCTGTTGGTGCTCGATTCATAATGTGTACTGCTGTATGAACCGCTTCAGCCCAATATGTTAATGGCATATTCATCTCATTCATCATGGCTCTCGCAATCTCTGCTATGACTCTATTATTTCTCTCAGCAACTCCATTTTGTTGTGGTGTGTATCTACAAGTAATCTATCTTCTTATGCCTTATTCACGTAAGTAATCATCAAAATTGTGTGACATGTACTCTCCCCCTCCATCTATACGTAGGCATTTAATTTGACAACCATTCTCTTTCTCAACCATAACTTTGAACTCCAAAAATACCTCAAATGCCTCTGACTTTGCCTTTAGAAAGTAAACCCATGTCATTCTGCTGTAATCATCCGTAAATGTGATAAAATATCGACAACCATTTGGTGTAGCATGATCACAAGGTCCCCAAATATCTGAATGAACAATTTCCAAAGGACTTTGGCTAATTCTCCCCCTCTTTGGAAATGGTAAACGAGATTGCTTTCCAAATTGACAAGCTTCACAAACATGATCAAAATTCAATCTGCCAAACTTTGGTAATCCACGTACAATTTGATTTGATTGCATATGCTTTATTCTTCTAAAATTGACATGACCAATTCTCTTATGCCATAACTCTGCCCAATCATCTTGAGTGGCTGATTTGTTTGCATACATACCACTGTGTAAACATGGATCTCCAGCTTCCAATGAGATAAAGCGACCTTTCTTTCTTCCACGTGCCAATATCTTGCCTGGTCTGCCTTTGTGAAACTCCTCTATGAAGCATCCATAACGATTAAAACGGACTTGCAACCCTTGATCTGTCATTTGTCCAACTGATGCTAAATTCTTTGTGATTGAAGGCACATATAGAACATCTCCCAATGTGTTGTATGTCCCGTCTTTTTCTAGCAATGGAACTGAACCAACATGTGTAATCCGATGCATAGTATTATCACCTGTAGCGACAAACTCATCCTCTTCTAACTTCTCTTTTCTGTCAAACCATTCACCATGATATGTCATATGATTTGTGGAACCACTATCTAAATACCAATCATCTGTATGATGTGGCTCCACCATGCTTCCAACAACATGCTCCATAGGAAATAAATGTCCACTCGACCTATTGTCATATATATTTTGATCATGAGGATTGTATCCAACAAAGTTTCCTCCATGTCTGCCATAACCTCGGCCTCTTCCACCACGATCACGATTTTGATTTAGCCTTGTGTAACATTCTCTTTCAAAGTGACCATAAATGCCACATCTATTACAATATCCATCTCTTTGAGGATGTACAAATCGTCCACCTCCACATCCACGAGTTCGGGCTCTCCCCCTGCCTCTTTGGCTATAATCATTGTAACTTTGACTTTGTTGGTTTTGCCATTGACCTCTTCCAGCATTGTTTCCACGACCATAGTTTCCTCTTCCACCTCTATTGTTTCCACGACCTCTAGAGTAAAAAAACTGATCTCTGGAATTGTTATTTGATGTAAAAGGACCTGACTTGCCTAACTTCACCTCTTCTTGCAAACAAAGGTTTACTAACTCTTCAAAATCAGGCATGTGTCCTCGAACAGATATAGATGTATCCAATGACTTGTATTCCGGTCCCAAACCATTCAATGTCACTGAAACTAAGTCATCATCTGGAACTTCAACATTAATGCTCGCAAGATCTTCCTGTATTTGCTTTATCTATGTCACATAATCTGATATGGATCTATTTCCTCGCCATACACAATGTAGCCGTTGCTTCAAGTGAACTTTTTGTGGTTTTGTATTGGAGCTGTTCATTCTTGCTAGTATCTCCCATGCTTCCTTTGGAGATTGAGCCTTCTTCACATGTGGTATAAAGAAGTCACTAATGCATAGTGAAATCCAATGCATCACTTTCCTTGAATTCTCGATCCACTTCTTGTAAGCTTCTACTCCTGCTTGCCATGTTTTATGTGCTTCAACATTCTCTCTATTTGGTTCAAAACCAACCTCAGGACACTCTTGTTCACCTGTAATATAATCCCATAAACCTTTGCCCATGATAAAGTTCTCCATCCTATAAGACCATATGCTGTAGTTCTCTCTGGTCAACTTCTCTCCAACAATCTGTGTGACTTGAGTTGAACTTTCTGCCATCTTCACTCTCTCAATTTCTTTCAAAGGATTTTGACAAAATTTCGGCAGAGTTTCGTTTGTATTTGGACAATATCTCAAGTGACAATCTCAACCAAAGTGCTCATAAACGCTGACAGAAAATCTCTCACTGCCAAGGGAAAATCCACTGACTCACTTTGCCATAGACTGACTCAATATTATGCATAAATACTCTAAAACAATGTCCACATGGACCTGTATGCAAATGCAATCCATATGCTGTCCTGTACCACATATCCATACATCCACCTTCTTCCCATAGTCGTAAACGACATATGAGGTCTTTTGCGGGGCTAGTTGGGGGTTCGCTCCAGTACCTAATCCACCTTGCCAAAGTACCAAAGCTCCCAAGGCAAGGCTTCAAAAAACCTCACTCGACCCTCACAAAGACTGCAGTTTTCTAAAATACATTGACCGCATATCCATACATAACCACAAAGTACTCAATCTGACAATATAACCGCCTCAACTTCTTCCCACAACCTTTCTTACATAGGCGGTTGTCCATAACGGACCCACAACAACCAAACATAATCTTTGATAACACAATATCATGATACAAAATCTCTATGTTTCTCTCCAAAACCTGTGTAAATGCTGAATTCTTCACCTGTAACCTGTAAATCTACTAGCGAGTGCAAAACTGGACATCTCCTATGCTTGTGTGAGCTAGATTTTTGCTACAGAAAATTGCAGATTTTGGCAAATCTGAGTATGCCAATGCGTCCTGAACGCCCAAAAACATAAAGATAGACTCCTGGATCACTGTATTCCGAGTTCGGGTGAGGGAGTTATGACCAAAAAACCTCTCTTTTTTGCTGTTTTCCAGAGCTGCGGAAACCTGTGTATTGACTGTAGCTCCTCAAAATGAGCTCTGATACCACTTTGTAGAGTGCGCAGGTGATGCAGAAGGCAGGAAAGAAGACTACACACACACACCAACACACATCGAAACACACACACACAATCGTTACCCTGCAGCAGCCATTCAACGAGCTGCTCTTCTCTTCTTCTCTTTTTGAACTATTATCCAAAGTATATTTACAACATAGTATAGTCAATGTCCAGCCACCCATAGCACAATGGATATATTCTTTAACATCATATTCTTTAACATTTACTACTAACGATTTTAGAAGAGATCTTAAATAATCTTTCTGAAAGATCAAAGAAGTCTTATCTAGCTTTGACCTTCAAAGAAGATGATTGGGTATTTCTCAAGGTTCCAAAAACACGCCTAAGTCACACTATAGGCAAGGGAACACAAGGACACCCGGCAGGTCACCAGAAATATTATGCTAAGTTGGCAAAACAATATTATGGCCCATTTCAAATTCTTAAGCCTATTAATGAAATAGCTTATAAGTTAAGTCTACCAAGTACTTTGCCCATTCATAATGCTTTTCATGTGAGTCTCTTGAAACTTTATAAGGGTGAACCACCCAAAGAACCAATAATTGAATAACGACCCGAGTTTGAGGGTTAAGAAGAGATTTGGCAATTAAAGAGCATCCTACAACATGAACACAAGGTTTTATAAAGTAGTAAGACTATCCAATGATATCTTGTCAAATTTTAAGAAATATTCTTTCAAGATGCAAGGTGAATGCAAGACATCCAGCTAAAGGATAATGTAAACCTTGTAAATACTTACAATGACTCCTGTCAAAGGTAATACCTTAGGGAGACCTTTCTAGATCATAGTTCTACTGCAATTTTTAGGACCTTGATCATGATGGATTGTGATTTTTGGATTGCATTCCCCTAGACCTCTTAGAACTCCTCCTAAAGTTTTATCTCATTTTGAGTCCATTTGACTGTCGAAATGGCGTGACAACCTAGAGCGGTGAGAAAGAACATAGGCAAATTTCGTGATCATTGAGTGATGGTTTGCTTGTTGAATGAGTTGATGTGTTTGCTTGTTAGGTTCACTTCTTGAGGAGTGACAACCTCAAAGAGTCTTTGTGTCCCATTCGCATCACTTCCTTGAGTATTGACATTATGTTAGTGCTAGACAACAATGTTGTAGACATCCGATCGCGATGACCCACTAAGATAGGTGTCATTGCCGAGGAATGATCCGTAGATGGTGAGTGACCTAGTGATTATTTAGAGAGTTATTTTCCAAATATTTGTCTTTCCATTACATTTATACATAAGTAGTGAAGCAGTTAGACACAAATTTTAGTGCTTGGTAGAGTTTAGAAGTTTGGGAATTGCTAGATCTATTCTGGAGAGGTAAAGAGATTTGTGAGTGAGGTAGTCAAAAGCATTTGAGTCTTTAATTTTCTCATTACTTTCAAAGTGTAGTCCTATTTTTTGTTTTGACTTTAATTTGTACCATTTTGCTTGTTTCTGTACCTAGATTCATTTTAGTATTTAGGAGAAGAGTAAGTAGAAACTATCACCATCAAATTTGGGTTGAAAGATCAGGGTAAATATTGTTGAAATCATATTTTGGGAAAAATGGCCATAAACTCTAAAAACTTAAAAATTTGATGTTCAAAACTACAAAGCTGATCTAAATTCAAAAATAAGTTCAAAAAGGGGATAATCAAGCCAAGAATGAGGAGATTGCTTCAACCCATACAAAGATTTCTTACATCTGTATACTTTATCTTCCTGCTCTCTTAATGATGAAACCGTGAAGCTGTGTTACATAAAATTTCTCAAATATTTCACCATTCAAGAAGGTAGTAACAATGTTTGATTGATGTACATTTTGTGCTTCATCAAAAGACAGAGGCTCCTCAACATTTCATAAGCTAAACACATCCAAAGCATAACAATTTGATGCACTAGATGCATGGTGAGAACCTAAATGATGACTAGACAAAGGATCCAATTTACTATCAGGCAAAGTATGCACCAGCCATTTTGGCATACCTCTAACTTGCTCATTCTCAATCCTTTCCTCACATGAAGTACATCATGTACATCTCCATTAGTAATAAGCTGATCTATAACATTTTTAGAAACACCCATAGGTTGTATATTTGCCTCATTCAAATTTACATTTGAACTTCCACCATTGAAAAGAGGCAACAAAGTGTCATAAATGTCATGTGAGCTTACGTTACTATCCTTAGTACATGACAACAAGGATTGAACAAAATCTTCCACAAACACAACATCCCGTGAGATCAAGATACGCTTTGTTTGTAGATGATACATCCTGTAACCTTTGCTTACAGCACTATAACCAACAAAAATGCATTTGACAGCCTTATCATCCAATTTTTTTCGTTGCGTTTGTTGCACCAAGGCATAAGATAAACAATGAAAATTGTGCATGTGCTCAATAGAAGACTTTCTATCATGCCATGCTTCATAAGGAGTCATAGATTGTAAAGATTTAGTAGGACACCTATTAAGTACATAAGTGGCACACATATAGACGAAACGGATGTGGTTAAGCTTGAGTTTTGACCATACATCATGCCATTTCCATAACAAACCTATTTTTCCTCTCAGAAACACCATTTTTTTGAGGTGTATACAATACTATACATGCGTGTTTTATCCCATAACTAACCAGAAATGTATTAAATTCATGAGACATATACTCCTCTCCTGAATCAAAACGGAGGGTGCCCATAGTACATTGCGAGACATTTTCAGCCATAGCCAAAAATTAATTAAAGCACATAAACACGTTGGACTTTGTTTTAAGTAGATATACCCATGCATGCCTGGAGAAATCTTCAATGAAAGTCATGTAGTAAAGGTAATTGCCCAAGGATGGAGTTTGCATGGGCCCACAAACATCACTATGCACAAGATGCAACCTGCATGTGTCCCTAACTGAACCATCCTTTGAAAACTTTGAATATTGCATCTTACCCAAAATACAGCCTTCACAAACATGTTTGACAGGTGCTTCAATAGGCGGCAAAGAAGCAAGCATATCAGATCTCTGCAAACGTAACAAACTGGCAAAATTCAGATGCACAAGACATACATGCCAAAGTTTTGCATCTGAGATAGCCTTAGAATCCACAGTTACATTTGCAAAATTTTGCCCACACTTGTCATACAAAGTGAGATTATATAGCCCATGACATAAAATGCCAGGTGCAAGAATTTCATCACGAGATCATGCATTGTACATCTGTCATCCACAATTTGACTACAAGTCCAAGTCTAGCAAGCACAGATATAGACAAAAGATTCTTCTTGATCCCAAGTACATACAATGCATCAACAAGTGTGAGAGAACTACCATTTGCAGTAATAAGCATAATCTTTCCTATTCCCTGAACCGTACAAGAGGCATTGTTGGCACAAATGATAGTATTCCCATGAGGGATAAACTCAAGAGAGGTAAACAAATCACGATGTGAGGTAATGTGCTTTGTAGCACCACTGTCAAAATACCACACATGTGAATATATAGCAAATCACATGCATGCATCATGGACAACAAGATCATAAGTACAGTATGCACTAAAATCCCACTCTGCATCTACATCAGCATCACAATCTCCTTTCACAGAAGACTCTACAACAGTTGCACTCGTATTGGGCCCTATAGAGCTGATCTCACCTCTTTCTTCTTGGCCTCTTTTGCCTTCAATTTTGGACACTATCATTAGCTTTACAATAATTGAAACACATCTTGTTTTTTCCCTTATCACCAAAATTCCCAAAGTGCTGTTAGTAGAAGCATTGGGAACATTATCTTTTCGACTCACAAAAGAATCATGAGAAGTGGTTACATTGTTGTTACCACCTTTTCTTTGAGCAACAATAAAAGACTATTCAAATGCACATTGTCTAGCCCTATTTATTTTGGAAAGTAACTCTTGTAATAGCAATGTGCACAATGCATCAAACTTGACAACTTTTGGTTTCCCAAAATTCCCAGACAAAGTGTTGTCCAGTAGAAGCATTAGAAACGTAAGATTTCCACTCACAGAAGAATCATGAGAAGTGGTTACGTTGTTGTTACCACCTTTTCTTTGAGAAGCAATAAAAGACTATTCAAATGCACGTTGTTTAGCCCTGTTTCTTTTGGAAAGTGACTCTTGTAACAGCAATGTGCATAAGATTCAAACTTGACATACCTAGAAAACCATCAAGAACAATATGCACAGGGAAATATTAGAAATGGCATCACCTCCTATAGAAATAAGTTTCTCATTTATATCCTTAACACCAGCAAGGAAAGTGTCGATTTCATCTTCCTCATGCATAACCTTTGACTCCATCTCTTTACACAGCAATGCAATTTTAGCCTCATTGCAATTTGCATAAAGACCAGCCAGAATAGCCTAAGCCTATTTTGCAAATTTTGTTGAGAACGAGTATGAGTAATAGTGTGCTTCACATACAACAAAATCAAAGCATTAGCTTGCACATCTTTTACACCCCAACAAGCTTGCTCAGCCATAGGAAAAACACCTCAAGTAGTAGCAATCCTACCAAAAAATTCTTCAACATCCTCAACATCATCTACATCCTTGAAATCAGGATGTACATTAATGCCTTGCACAATATCACAAACTCCCTTTGACACAAGAACATGTTGCATTATTAGTAAGCCCACATAGGGTAATTTTCCCCATCCAATCTATCCTCAACAACAAACATTTTGAATACATCTGTGTTGTTGTCAGCCATGACAAATGCTATATTTTATGTGAAAACTGCCAAAAAAAAAAGAGAACAAACAAAGCAAGAACAACAGGTGCTATATAACACAAACTGTAAAAGACTATAATGTATGCTAGAGATACTCAAAACTAATCTTGGGAGGACGCAACCTGATCTGATACCAATTGTTGAAATATGGGCTGCAAGAAAACACACACAGGAGAAGACAAAGGAAGCTCAAGGCACACAATAGAGAGTATACTACGTAGTGTGAAATGAAAATATAAGATAGCCCTAGAGTGATGGAATCATATACAATGCACGGGGTGTAAAACCTCCTAGAGCGAGGGAAAAAAATGCCCCGGTGGTCGTAAGTGTGTTCACACACATCGTTACCACATGTATATGGTAACAGAGCAGGCTACAAACATCATAAGCTATCAGCTCACCAAATTCCAAGTCAAGAGGTGACAAACATGGATGCGATCCATGCTTCCCATGTGAAATTTTGGATAGAAACTATACCAACATGTAGCAGAAACCATTGTGATCAAAACTTCCCAAAGGATATTTGTCAAAAAAGTCCAAAAAACTCAACAAAAATGTCAAAAATAGTTCAAGGTGGAAAATAGCTTAAATAGACCTAGGTTTGGGTGACCTAAAGTGATCCAAATCACATAAAAACCATATCATAGGGATTAGTGGACTAAGAGGAAGCTGTGTGCCAAGTTTTAGTGCATTTTGACACAAGCGGACATGGATCGCAGTCCATGTTTCCCTCTCACACACTGAGACCAAACTTGTACCATAGCTAGAGCATGTCACAAGGATCCTAATTGTCTTTTTAAAAGTGAATTTGGATGTCACAAACAAAGTCAAAACCCCAAAACCATCAAGCATTTTGAGCAAGTGCTAGAATTGACCTGATTTTCAATCTAGAGGTGCAAATCCAAAAAAATTTGATACCATAGCACCTACTAATCATGCCGATCTTGATGGTACAAAGAAATCAATTTGGCCTCCAAACATGGATCATGATCCATGTACTCATGGTGACAGCATGACCTAAAATTTTCCAGATTAGTAGTGCACACTTAAGGAAACATATCCCCAAGCTTAGTTTTGAAAAAAAATCAACAAATTGGGGCCAAAAGACATCAAAATAGGTGACAAACAAAAAATCGCAATGCAAAAATAGTGTTGGTCATTTGACCTATCAAACCAAGTCCAAATTCAAAAAGATTTGAGATTTAGCTTGTGGACATAGTGATTTAGCTGCCAAGAGATCGAGTCCAGTTGTGATTAAACATGGATCGCAATCCATGTCCCTCAACCTTAGAATTTGATGAAATTTGGCACAAAATGTCATAATAATTTATATCTAATTCTCCTAAATGATTTTCTCATGTTAAAGTGATCATTTAATATGGGGAAGTACCAGGGGAGAAAAAGCTCGAGTATTGGTTAAGTTGGTAGACCGGCCATAGTAGGGATCCAAAGGGGAGGCCATCTGCAAAAGATAAACATGAATCAATGGGCTTCAAAGACCCTAAGGTTCAGCCCATTAAGACTTCCAAAATGACAAGGTTCCAAAATTCAATAAAAAGTCCAATGGTCAAACCTTACGGAAATTGGATGCCTCTGGAAGACCTAAAAGTCTTTGCAAATCCCTAGATCAAAGGGGGCGAGCCTTTTTATTAGGGGATGAGAGAGAAACACACACACACACACGCACGCTCATAGGCTCCCTTTAGACAAAGGGAATAGGGGACACATGTCAGCTCCCTAGCCCAGTTGCCCCCAAGGTGCATTCAAATCCTATTGGTGGAACAATGAGAATTAGGCTAGAGTACATTTAGTTTAATTCATTTTAAAACACTTGATAAAAGAACCAATAGGAATTAAGCTCTCTAGAAGACTATTGGACAGTCTCTCAAGGGGTCCAATGAGCATTCAATAGCCCAATGGCTTTCCTGATTCTTATCGGGCCAGAATACAAAGGGGTCCAATGAGACTTTAATTTCATTAATTAAATACCTAAAGCTCCACAAAAGGGAAAGGGGGACACCTGTCAAAAGGCTATCACTTATGCTTCTCAATTATCATTGGCTAAGCTTTGTAGGGTCCAATCAGGTGCCAACATGAGTAAATTGCATGAGGGTTCGACCAAGAGAGAGAGGGGGCTGATTTTGGCAAGGCATTATCACACACAAACTCACACAATCTCATGTGTGAAGCAAAGAAGAATCTATCCCCTTCTCAAGATTTAATGAAAATCTCATTATCTACTCCAAACTTGTGAGAAGGGAGGCCTACACCAACAACTCTTGGCTTTGTGATGCAAATCCAACCAAGAGCCAAGCTTCAATACATGCTCATCTCTTCTACCATGCTAATTACTAAGCTATGCTAAGATTTTATGAGTAACTATGTGAGGAGATATACTTCTTTCTCATAAGACTACTCCTTCTTCCTCTCAATCTACTCTCATACCCCACTACCTCTCACCATCTTTGAAGGTGTGTGAGGTCTTGGGTCTGAGACTGTGAGGGAATTGATGTTGTGTTTTATAAGTGTGAGCATGGTGCCTGAAGCTTCCATCTTCATTGCACCAACAAGTTATTGAAGGAACACAAAGTATTGTATTGTAAAATGTCTCCCTTGATGGGCGAAACCTATAATACAAAGCCTTTTGGAGGGGGGATGACTCCATGTAAATCCAATCCTCAACTGTTTTCAATAGCTTAATTTCTCTCTTTTGAAGTATTGTTCATGCCTATCTAACTAGGTGTTATGCTTTTTGTTGCTCTCTCCATCCAAGCACTCTTGCTATGCTCATTAGGAATCTATTCTAATGAAATTCTCACTATGCTTATGCTATTTTCCTCTACACACAAGCTACTAGGCCATTAAAAGTTACATTGGAGTCAGATCACAAGGTTTCTCTTTTGCCAGCTTTGTGCAGATAACGGGGAATCACCATCGAGAGCTATGGTCTTAATAGTGGAGTCCTACGGGGCTAGGCCTATGGCTTTATTGAGCTATTAGAAGCTTCACATGAGTCGGTACTCTATTGGTGTTGGAAGACCCTCTCTTCTATTCCTTGCAATTAATGATATTCGAGCCACGGGTAGTACAGGAGCTTGAATGCTTCTCTAAAGGGGTAAAGAGGAGTAGCAACAACTAGGGCTTGAAGTGCCAAAGTACATCTAAAAATTGTTAGAAATGGATGACAATAGTAAAGAGAGTCAAATTAATGTTGATAGCTTTGATTTTGCTAATGAACAGGCTACAATGATTCCCCTATGCTTGTTAACTACCTTGTTTCTAAGCTACAACAAGCCGTGGGCAATCCATCCCTCCAAAGTGAAGTGCAGCGGCACGTGCTCATGGGATTTTCTAAACTCCCCACCAAGAAGAGGGAGTACATAGCAAGCCCCCTTGTGAGACTTCCAAAAGAGTCCACTCTCCAATTTGGGAAGAAGAATAGGATCCATACGAAGGGCTCAAAAATTTACTTCTTGATGGTGCATCTCCTTCCTAAAGGAGAACTCAAGAGCCCCCACCAGAAGAACAAGAAAGAAGTAAGTTTCCTACCACCTTGGTGGAGATGGCTCCACAAAGACGGCGGCAGACAAAACACTCTCCATCACCTCCTAAACGGAGAAGACCATCACACATTTCTCCACACCATAATTCAAAGAGGGGTAACAAAAAACAAGAGAAGGAAAAGGCAAGAAAGAGGTCACCCTCTTCTCCATCTTCTTCATCCTCTTCCTCTTATGAAGAAAGTGATGGTGCAAACAAGGAGGAACAACACAAGAAAAAGAAGAGAAGGTGGTCACCCCCTTCTCCATCTTCCTCAAATTCTTCATCTTCTAAAGAAAGCGATGGTGCAACTTTTGAACCACCAAAAAGACGAGGCCATAGGAAATCATGTGCCACATAGAAGAGATCGTCCAAGCTCAAGAAGTTCAAAGAGGGAGGAAAGAGCATCTCTTTCCTTGCCTACAATGGAACCTTTGGTGCTACGGACAAAGTCTTGGATTTCATCCAACAATTCGATGTGGCATTGTCGAGAAATTTGCGGTCTTGTCAGGAAAGAACCGGGCTTATGGTGGCTGTGAGAGTTTGTGAGAGAACTCAACAAAAACTATATGAAGGAGTTAAACCATAGATGCCATGAAGACTAGGGTTTGAAAAGAAGTGCAATCAAAGAAGACCCGCTCTTTCTCTCTTGCACTCACACACACAAAGAAAGAACACAAAAGAGAATGTCAAAACAACACAAAGATGAAAACATCAAGGCTATGGTCATATCGTATCATGGGTAGTATGAAAGGGTTAATAGATGAGTTAATGGCATTCAATCTTGGCTGACCAAATAGGCTACGAATTGTTCTTTGGAATTGTAGTTTTGTGCTTACCATAATATATATATTTTGTCTAGTGATTGGGATTAATTGTGTGTACAAATCCTCTTGGTTCATAGCAAGATAACTACGCTTACATCAAAAGAAAAATTATAGTCTATGAGAGGTAGTATGATGGGATCCGGTGATAGAAGTATTTCATTGAGCCTTTCTGGGCCAAAGAGAAACACTATACGTTGTTGAAAATGTATTTTACGGCTAATCCATACGTTAATTCTAATAGATCGTACAGAGTGAAAGCGATAGAAATTATCATCATGTGGATTATTCATCTAGGATAGTATGTGAGAAATGTAGATATGAGAGAAGTAAAGAGATGAGAATTTTCCATCCCAAGCCCTATTCTTGCCCGTGGGCAAGAAGGATACTGCGGGGAGAGATGTACCTGTAGCAAAGAGAACCTAGAATTTGTAGAGAGGATGAATTTCTAAGAATGAGAGAGATAGGTTTGGTTAAGGAGATGATATTAGATACACACACACACACACACACACACACACACACACACACACACACACACATATATATATATATATATATATATATATATATATATATATATATATATATATATATATATATATATATATATATATATATATATATATATATATATATATCTGTTGGATTAGATATGAAAAAGAAAACAACAAGAAATCAAGAAAACATCAATGTAGAACACATCTTACTTGACAAACCCTTTGGCACCATTATTGATGGAGAGAGAAGAAGAGGGGAGAACTCCACTTTGATTGATACGCCAAGTCCAAGACCTTATTTGATTAGAGTTGATCTTCCATGGATAGCATGCAAGAATGGCTAGTCTTCCTCTAGGAGAAAGTGTAGGCTTAGGCTTATGTTAATGGCTAAGTACAATTTGGCATTACTACTCACTCCCTCTTGAATTCCTCTCATCAATGTCTTGAATGATTGAGTTGTTTTCAAGAAAGAAAAGGTCACCTTTTATAGGTGAAGGGAACCCCCAAGGGTTTACACAAGAAGAGAGGAGCCAGTGTGAACAGAAATTGGAAAAGTTGGAAATGAACTGTCCCTGCATGATGTGGGCAGATTGGGGTCCAGTATTTTGATCATATCTCCTCAACCGTGGCTCCAAATAAAATAGTAAAAATATGGGCAGAACATTTTATTTTCATCTTAAAATCGTTTTCCAATTTGGATTGGAACCTTGTGTAAAAAAATAATCAAAATAGGGTCCATTTTTTGCAGCAAAAGTCTTCCTGTGGTCCCCTTAGCCTAGACTTTCATTTGATTCCAAAGGACACCTCATGCCATATGAAAGCATGACATTTCTCCTTGACAAAGTTTTGTAATCATGCTTGCAATAATGCATTAAAATAAGTGTATCTTTGAAATCATGCCACCTAGTGTCCCACTAGGATTTGGTTCTCTCCTAGTATTTAAAAAGAAATATAAGAAAAATATGAAAAATACATAGAATATATATATATATTGGAGTTTACCCTAGATATAGGATCTAGCTAGGGTGTGAGATGATAATGAGATAGTAGAAATAAAGAATCAATTCTTTTTGCCCCAAGTTAAAGAGGCGGAGCTATTGATGCTTTTTCCATAATATTTTCTGATGGTAAAGTAAGAATAGGTTACCCTTGAGAAAAATAATAGGATGACATAGAAGGCTTATTATTATACTTAAATATGCATCTGTACATTATAGGAAATATAATTATGTATCTAAAAAATTACAAGATAGATCTTGTAGCATGCGTTCCCACTATGTACGTGTCACAGCACGACAACGTTTGGAGATGAGGGCTTCACGGAGTCCTCTAAGCTACATCATGTAGCTATGCATTTTCAAAAGTCCGCTAGGCAATGGTGGTCTAGCCTATGGGCAGAAGGTGAATCTCCACGAACATGGAAAGCTTTAAGAGTTTCCATCATGAAGCAATTTTTGGCTACCAATGCCAAAGAAAAAATACTCACTGAATGGCAAAGCTTGAAGCTCTCTCCTTACAAATCTATTCATAAATATATAGACAAGTTTTGGGATGAATTCTCAAAGCCACTATCTTCAAAAAGATGGATTTTGGAGAGAAAAAGAAACAATTTTGTGCAGGCTTAACTGAAGATATGGTGGAGTATGTCAACTCCCAAAGGACACACACCATATCTGCGGTCATACACCATACCATGGTGGCTTCACGAATCAATTTGCAAACATGGGCTAAGAGAAACCTTAAGCCCATGGAGAACAAAGACCATGACAATGAGCCTAAGGGGAAGGAAAATGTTCAAAAATCTCCTAAAGGCAATTCCAACAACAACAAATCTAAGAAGAAGGGAGTTTATAAAGGAAAAAATAAACTCTCTCCTGAAGAGCTTGAGCGTTATCGTAAAGATAACCACTGTTCAAGTGTGAGGAGCAAGGGCATGCTTACCGTGCTTGCCCCCACAAGAATACACAAAACGAGCCTCCTAGAACTATCTTGGTCAAATCCAAGAAGAGGAAGATCACCACAAAGTATCTCCTCTATGCCATGCTTGGGGAAAGGTAAGAGAACATGATGCTTTGATTCTCCTTGACCCTAGCTCTACTCACAATTTCATATCCATAGAGTTGGCCACCAACCTAGGCATTCAAGCCTATGAGATGGGAGATGTCCTACCCACCGATGGTGCTTTCAAGGGGCAAGAAGCTTCAGTCACTCCCTTAATTGGGAAATTGTGGCTCCATCTCCAAAGCTATGTGGACAAAGATGAATTCTTTATCTCTACTCTCAAGCATGAGGATGTAATCCTAGGGGCACCATGGTTTGATTGCATGGCTGCCAATGTTAAATTCCATGAAAGGAAAATCTACTTTAGGTTCAGGGAAAAAGATATGTACATAGATGCCAAAGAGTTGGGTAACACCATACCCATTGTACATACGCAAGCTTTCAATAAGGAAATAAAGAGCTCTATTTTTGTGTACATGATTTTTGTTAAAGATTCTCAAAATGAACTTAATGCTTTAGCAAAATAAATTATGAATAATCACAAGGAATTAGAGTTATAAAATTCTCTCAAGGGATTTCAAGATGTTTTTATTGAAGAGATCCCTTGTGAACTACCTCCTAAACGAGGCAATGATGACCATGCAATTGAAATTCTTCCAGGAAGTTCACTGCCTAATAAACCTCCTTATAGAGTTTCTCAAGCTCAACAAGAGGAGATTATGTGGCAAGTGCATGAGGTAGTTGAGAAGGTCATGGTTAGGCCTAGATCATCTCCATTTTGCTTACTCGTATTATTAGTGCAGAAGAAAGAAGGCACATACCGTATGTGTGTCGACTATAGAGCACTAAACAGGATCACTATCAAGAATAGGTTTCCCGTTCCATGGGTAAAGGACCTAGTTGATAATCTACGAGGGTCGACCTACTTCAGTAGAATCGACCTAAAAAGTAGCTACCATCAAATAAGGATAGTTGATGAAGACATGGTAAAGACCGCATTTTGCACTATGTTTGGTCTTTACAAATACATTGTCATGTCTTTTGGCTTGACCAATGCACCAGCCACATCTAGCCGCTTGATGAAGAAGCTATTTAGGCCTCACCAAACCTTTTCTAGAGTGTTCTTTGATGGTATTATCATCTACTCTAATTTATTAGACGAACACAAGCAACACCTCTAGGTAATATTTCAAGTCTTGCGAGGGAATAAAATCTATATTAATCGAAAGAAAAGTGAGATTCAGTATTTAGGTCACATTATCTCTCAAGATGGTATCCAAATGGATCCTTCAAAGCTAGAGGTAATAAAAGGATGGCCTAACCCAAGGAATCTTCATGAACTAAGAAGCTTTTTAGGTATGTGTGCATACTATAGATGCTTCATAGAAAAGTTCTTACCAATCGTGGGACCATTACATGACCTAACAAAGAAAAACGTTAGGTATACATGGTATGGCAAGGAAAACATAGCTTTCAAAAAGCTTAAAGAAAAGCTTATTTGTCAACATAAGCTTACACTATCGGATCTCTCAAAGCCATTTGAGGTCCAATGTGATGCTTGTGGTGATTGCCGTGGAGCTGTTTTTCTCCAAGAAGGGCATGCCATAGCCTATAACAGTCGAAGGCTCGACCCTGTTGAGCAAGCTCTAGGCATATATGAAAAGGAACTCCTCATAGTTCTACATGCCTTAGACTCGTAGAAGCCCTATTTATTGGGGAGTCTTTTCATTCTACGGACGGATCACCAAAGCCTTGAGTACTTCATAGCGCAAACCAAGCTCTCTGACAAAAAAATGAGGTGGCAAGCATAATCAAGTAGTCGATGCACTCTCAAGACGGCCGAGAGTGAATGCGGTTTCCATAGCAACTCACAATGATCTATCTTCTATGATAGATCTACGCTATTAATCCTGATTTTAGAGATGTGATTTCAGCCCTTGTACTAGGAAAGAAAAAGGAACCATTTACTTTACAAGATGATTATCTTCTCTATGGCAATAGACTATGCATTACTAACTCACTACGTGAGAAACTAATGTATGAATCTTATGCTCCTCCTTATGCAGGGCATAGAGGGATTTAGTCTACCCTAAAAGGGATTGAAACATATTTCTATTGGCCTGTCATGAAAGCAAACACACAAGAGTGTGTTTCTAAATGTGTGGTATGCCAAAAGGCAAAGTTTGATAGACGGAAGCCACCTGGATTGCTTCAACCTTTGCTAATCCCTAATTTGCCATGGCCTTGGATGGGAGAAAATATTGGCTACTCTAGATATGTGCGTAGATGAAATTATGCCCAGAAAGTTTTGTGATGAGAATGGCTATGGCATAACTCCTTGATTTGCGATAAAGGTATTGAAGGAAGCTAGAAAAACTTGTGAGTATGAAAGAAAAATAGGTGAAACAAGAAAAAATTTCATGGATCATGATGCAAAAGAAAAAATGAAGGATGAAGAGCAACCACAAGAATATGTCATAATTGACATAGTTTTAGAATCAACAAGAGTTGTTTCAAAGAAACCGACTCCAAAAAGTACACAATTGATAGCAGATGAAGAACTAGTTCCTTCAAGTACCACAACAGGTCTTCAAAAAAATCAAGAACAAAATAAGAATAAGGATCAAGCAAAGTATTGATTGTCTTCTACAATGATCAAATTCAACATATGTGGAGAAACAGGACTCAAAATCACATGTTCAGCTATGATAGATCCAAAAGCAACACGGAATCTAATGTTTTATAGAATGTGGATAATGATGGGAAAGCCACCAATCAAAGACCTTGAAGAAACAGTGTATACAAGTTGAAAAGCATTAATTCCTAGCTTTGGTGTAGAAAAATTTATACTCAAGCTGAGTACTAGGGAGTTCAAGGACACATTCTACATAATCAACTCCCATCACATCAAGGAGAGTCTGGTCCTGACGAAAAGCTGGAGGGATATCTTCTTTCGAACACAAGGAAATTATTTAACAACACCAACAATTTAAGACCCAAAAGTCCATGCAAAAAAGGAGCAACCAACCATCACAGAAAAATCTAAAGCCTAAGCAAACACTGAAGTAGATCAACCTCGCAAGTCAACTTTACCTTCAATGAATCTCCATCAATCTTCCAACACATCCTCTACATCAATAGCCATACCATCAACAATGCAATGGAAACCCAAGCAAAGGTCTATCAAATCAAGTTTTCATCACAAAAAGTTTTCCAAAAAAAGTCGAAGAGAATCAACCAACTATTGGTATCCAAAGTGTACATCAAAGTCAATGACCTAGTTTGGATACATCAATGACAGATTCAACTTCAACAACTAAAGGTCATTGGGTGGGTTGCATCAGATGAGTCAGTCAATGCTCAAGGCTACTTTCAAGGAAACACCAATTTTTGGGCCAAAAAGCCTAACATAATTGCCTGGACCGACTCATCCTAAGAAAGAGGTTCTACAAAGAGAAAATCAATCTATCAACAAAAGAAACCCACCTCAATCAAGAGAAATAACAACAAGAAGTGGCAACAGAGACCTTTAAAGAAGTAAGGAACACAGCAAGTATGGGTACCAAAGTCCAATTTCAACAAAGCTACCCAATAAAGGCAGGTGAAGCAATGGATGATTCTAGTCAAGATACTTGAAACTCAAGGATTTTATGAAGGTAACACTCAAATATGGTTTCCAAAATTTGTAACTCAACCTTGAACAACAAAGAACATTACAAAAACACGAGGTTCCACCCAAAGGAAAGCAATCAAAAGGAAGAGCCAATAGCCAGTCACAACTAAGGCTGAAATGTAACATTTAATGGCCTAGTAACTTGTGCGTATAAAAAAATAGCATAGACATAGTGAGAACTTCATTAGAATAGATTCCTAATGAGAAGAGCAAGAGTGCTTGGATGGTGAGAGCAACAAAAAGCATAACACCTAGTAAGATAGACATGAACAATACTTCAAAAGAGAGAGAAATTAAGCTATTGACAACAGTTAAGGACCGGATTTACATGGAGCCGGTCCCCCCTCCAAAAGGCTTTGTATTATAGGTTTCCCCCATCAAGGGAGACATTTTACAATACAATACTTTGTGTTCCTTCAATAACTTGATGGTGCAATGAACATGGAAGATTCAAGCACCATGCACACACTTATAAAACACAACAACAATTCCCTCACGGTCTCATATCCAAGACGTCACACACCTTCAAAGATGGTGCGAGCTAGGGGGATATGAGAGTAGATTGAGAGGAAGAAGGAGTAGTCTTACAAGAAAGAAGTATATCTCCTCACATAATCACTCATAAAAGCTTAGCATAGCTTAGCAATTAGCATGGTAGAAGAGATGAGCATACATTGAAGCTTGGCTCTTGGTTGGATTTGCATCACAAAGCCAAGAGTTTGTTGGCGTAGGCCTCCCTTCTCACAAGCTCGGAGTAGATGATGAGATTTACACTAAAGCTTGAGAAGGAGAGAGAGAGAGAGTCTTCTTGCTTCGCACATGAGATTGTGTGAGTGTGTGTGTGAGAATGCCTTGCCAAATCAGCCCCCTCTCTCTCTTGGTCGACCCCTCTTGCAAATTACTCTTGTTGGCACCCCATTGGACCCTGCAAAACTTAGCAAATCATAATTGATAGCCTTGTGACATGTGTCCCCCTTTCCCCTTTTGAGAGAGATTTAGGTAATTAAATAATGCAACTAAACTCTCATTGGATAGGCAAGCAAGCCATTGGGCTACTGAATGCTCAATGGACCCCTTGGGAGACTGTCCAATAGTCTTCTAGAGAGATTAATTCTTATTGGTTCTTTTATCAAGTTTTTTTAAATAAATTAAACTAGATTTAATCTAGCCTAATTCTCATTGGTCCACCTCTATGGCCATCCAATAGGATTTGAGTGCACCTTGTGGGCAACTGGGCTAGGGAGCTGACATGTGTCCCCTATTCCCTTTGTGTAAAGGGAGCCTATGAGTGTGTGTGTGTGTGTGTTTCTCTGTCATCCCCTACTTACAAGGTTCGTCCCCTCCTATGTAGGAGTCTTGAAGACTTTTTTCGGCACTCACAAAGCATCCAATTTCACTAAGCTTGACCATTGGACACAACCTTTAAATATTGGAACCTTAGCATTTTGGAGGTCTTAATGGGATGAACCTTAGGGTCTTTGAAGCCCATTGTTGCACATTGCTCTTTTGCAGATGGCCCCCCCTTTCGATCCCTACCGTGGCCGATCTACCACCTTAACCAATATTCTAGTTTTTTCTCCCCTGGTACTTCCCCATATGAAATGATCAGTTTAACATGAGAAAATCATTTAGGAGAATTAGATATTAGTTATTATGACATGAAACCTCCATATGGATACCTCATCTTTAGCTACAAGAGCAAGGATTCTACAACAGAAATACCTAGGTATGGATACCAAATCCTAGTGTTCATCAAGTCCCAAAGCAAAAAGAGAAAATGCAAAGGACAGACCAAAGACAAGGTGGGTTTCAAAATTTCCAATGGGAACTCAATCACAAAGGACCCATACATCTTGACAACCACTTTTCATGGGAGATAGAGTGAAGGCTCCATCAATCCCTACAATAGCCGAAGATTTTTTTTCACAAAGTAGTATCAACATGGAACAAGCAAGTCTAGAGGAGACAAAGTATGTCAATCTACTAGACAAAATGGTGGCATCCATTAACCAACACAATGAAAGAGGCCTAAATATCCAAGAGCTTATGGAATTGGGTTTTCACCCTTGAATAGGTACGTCCAAGTTACCATTCAGAACTTGTGGAATTGGGTTTCTGGCCTTGAATAGGTACGTCCAAGTTACCATTCAGAATACATGGCATAAAAGTCAAGTCAAAAAGCTAAGCCACTAAATTTGAATGAGGCATTATTCCCATAGCTTCAAGTAATATTCTTTGTGGTCTAAAATTCTAAGCTATTCTAGGTACTGTTCAAAATGGAAGAGTTGAGCATAATTATGTTGTGTCGCTCATGCTGGTATAGATTAGCATAAGAGCCAAAGTCTATGTAATTTATGTATGGTTAAGTGAAGGAGGAAGTCCACAAGACACTCATGCACTGAGCACAATGAGGTATGAGTGGAGAAGCTTCTAAATTGATAACCATTATTGTAAAAGTGGAAACTAGTGTGATATCCTTTGGTATCACATATGCTACATTTGTTCCATAAATCTCACCCATCAACTCCATCTCATAAATTGCATGCTTTTGTTAAAAAAAAATCTCATATGCATATGGTAATCTTTCTTTGTTTCTCCCAAGCACTCACATTGCATTAGGTAATCTTTCTTTGTTTCTCCCAAGCACTCACATTGCATGACAAGTACTTCAAGTCCAGCAGCTCAACTCCAATAAGAGCATGCACTTCTTTCCCACTAGGGTTTTTTCCTTTGGTCATCTAAGTTTTAGAACCTAATCTAGAAACACTATCATCATCCTCTTGTATATATTCCTTCTACATCAACAATAAGGAAATTTCTATTCAAATCAATTTGCAAAGAAAGCAACAGTTGTTGCAGGTCGCCACATGCTAGTCAAGAGCAACTCTTATCTTCAAGGAAACAACAAAGCTTCGACAAGCAATGGCAAGTCAAAGATGGAATACAATGACAACAGACAAGCAATGCCAAATTCAGCTAGAGAGCTCTCAACAACAAACATAAGGAGCTCAACACTATTGAAGTTAGTGAAGTATTCCACGATACCAAGTGCGGGTCCATCACCAAGTCAACAACAAATGCAGGAACATCAAAAGCCATCTTCACGGCCAAAAGTGTCAACAAAGAGAGTAATAATCACCAAGATGCAAAACTACCTCAACAATTGAAGTCCAACACACACCACATATAACACAAGAGATATGAACCACTCAAGGAAGGGAGGAGCATGATCAACAACAAAGCACTTCCCAAGATAAATACCAACCTTGAAGACAAAGTTGAAGACAACCCTCACAACAAGATTGCACTTAGTAGTGTCAAGAGATGACATGAGCTAAGAAGGAGGGAATATTGAAGAAAAAGCTCAAGACAAAACCCTCACAACAAGATTGCACATGGTCGTGTCAAGGGACGACACGAGCTAAGAAGGAGGTAATGTTGACAGATTGACTAAACGAGAATGAGCTAGTGTAGCTACACTTTGTGTAAATCCAAATTTCAAAGTAGCAGGTCAATTCCCTGAGTTGTAATTCTTTCATGATGATTGTAAAGTCCCATGTGAGTTATCCATTAGCTATTTATAAATCCCTAGGTATAAATGCTACAATAAATGTAATGTAAAGGTGAGAGATTACCCCTCACCGGGGGTCTATACACAAAATATACAATTTACACCTTTATACAATTTTCAATATACATCAAAGTTGCAGAAGCATTTGTATAGGGGAGGAATTCTCAGTGTCCAACCAAGCATGGAGTTTAGGCCATGAGCCGGACTACATCTAGCGGTACCTACTAGCAACTAGTGCTACCCCTGAATGGGTGTTATGAATGAAAGCGTACTCCAGAAAATATAACATTGTGGAGGGTAAACATATGTGTACAACACGTTACGGGAAAAGAGAGAGAGAGAGAGAGAGAGAGAGAGAGTCATGAGAGAATGACAACAGAGAATCTTCAAATGCCCCTTCTAAATGAAACATGCAACCATGTATTAATGCAATGAAAAACTCTGGGTACACCATAACATAAAAACGTTTATGATAAAATAACTAGCAGAGCATTGGACCCTATATAGGGATCAACCGGTCCACCCATCCACATCCGCTTTACTACGGATAGAGAGAATTTCACTTCGCTGAAAGTGAGCCAGAACACCTCCAATCTACCTAAGCCAGGCATAAGCACAAGCCGCTTCGCTTCCCTCCATGAACCCGAGCTCTGAAAGGATCCCAAGTACCAGCAAGGTACCAACACCAATCATACCAGTTTAGGTTCCACTCCTCTTCAAGGCCCACTCTTCAAGGCCCAACCATTAGGAAGGGAATGGGATCTAAGGGGGCCTCTTTATTTTCCATGGGATTAAAAAGGAGATTATGGAAGGGGAAAATGGGTGGATGCCATGTGGACTGAAATGGTGGGTATGGCAGGGCCTAAAAGTAAGTGGTCAAACTTGTACTCTTTTATAAAATACAAAGAGAAAATCTCGTATAAATTCAAAAAAATGAACTTTTCTCTAAATAGTTGAGTAAAAACCAATCCTTTCTCTTTCTACTGGCTGCCAATTCCCCCCCCCCCCCTCTCTCCTAAAAGGGGTCCCATCCAAAAACATGTTGATCATTCCCTCCCTCTCTCTCTACTATACCATCTCTCACTTCTCTTCACTTCACCTTGTTTCTCTTTCCTTCCTTTCAATTTTCCTTCCCAAAAGCTCTGCAGAAGAAGTTTGAACCTCCTTTCCCTCCTCAAGATTACTGCATTCTTGAGGGCTGCATTCTCCTCAGACTGAAGTTATCCATTACTCCATGGGCTTCACTAAACACCTCTAACTAAAGCTGAAGTCTACAGCATATCCTTCTACTACATCATCCCTCTTTCTTTCCTCACAACAGGTTTCTTCTCCTTCTCCATTAAGCTCTCTAGAGAGGATCTACTTCCCTCTCAAGATTTGCAACATTTCTTCCACATTAAGACAACAAGCAGGTGGAACAGTATAGAAGTAAGTGGCATCCTTCACCTTTGTGTACCATCAAGATTCTTGCTCTTTATACAACTGAGAACATGGATGTGCAATGTCTAATCATAAGTGTTTGTGTGCAGGTTGTGCCACCATTTCCCATGGCATCATCAGGTACTCGATGGCCTAGGAGTGTCATTGACTCCATTTCAATCAGCAATGTACAAGATTCCAATGGATATTGGGTGACGATGCAACCTAGCTCAAGAGGTGCACACAAGGTCTCAAGGAGACACATGGATTCTAGAGCACACCATTGGAAGGGAAGAATCATGGAGTTCAAGAAAACACAAGACGGCAAGAGGCTTGTGAAGGTGCCACATGTGTATGTTGCTTCACAACTGAAGCTAGAGATAGTAGTGGCTCCATTGAGGTTTCCTGCAAATTGTAATTTTTACTCCTCTTGCAAGTTTTTCGGTTATCTATTTAGTATTTCTGCCTTGTGTGTTGCTTTTGATGACTGTAAGATTTCCATTTCTTTTTGTTCATGTTTACAGATGTTTTTCCATCCGATTTTGTAGAGTGGGAGCCAATAGAGTCCTTCACTAGAACTTTTGAGACTATCCACACTGAGCTTGGCAAATTGCTCTTTGTTGGTTGTGAGTCCTCTGAGCTTGCCTCACGTGACATTTTTTTTTATGATCATACTTATGTCACACCTAGGCGAAATGGATATGGTAATCTATCTCTGGTTCACTCGCCAACCTTGGAGAGTTTGGAATGGCCTAAGCCAGACAGTGCCTTGATCGCAGCAACCAATTTGAGAATCGAGGTGGATGTGCAAGCAGCAATGAAGTGCACCCTATGGCTCCCATAAAGCCACAGTAACATGGTTATGTCTCTTCATGTGTTTGTGTTTATATTTCGACTTCAGAGTGTTCAGAGGACACCAACAATGTAAACTTGCAAAGGGGGAAGTGCGATCAATGGGTTTCTTGCAGCTGGATGGGAAACTAAGGTGGTCAGCCTCTAGGGAGATAGAATCAAGTGCTCTGTAGTTGCTGACAAGGTGGTGTTCAGATACAATATTGCAAAGAAAATCTTGTCGATGGTCTTTCCCTATAGAAGATGGAAGCTGACGATGGGAGGCACTAGACTCTGAGGTTGCTTCTAGAGAGTTATTTGACCTACAAATACATCTCCACGACGATGCAATGCACCACATTACAGTGAACAATGACTGGCATCTTAGTCACCTTCGCGAGTATCTTAATCTCAGATATACCTTGCCCAAACAATATCTCTTTGTAATCAATGAAAATATTGTTCGCTCTAGGAAAGAGAGAGCGTTCTGTGTGAGAACATTCCGTTTCAGCGATGTATTTTTGTAAAAGCTTGTAACTGACATGGATTTTGTCCACATTAATACATACGGTGTTTTGAATCTCGTTTCTGCGCATACTTGTTTATTCTTAGCTTGTTCAAGTTTTCGATTGAAACATGCAATTTATTTGTTGTGGAGTACAAATGTTTTCAATATTGGTGTCTTTCAATGCTTTGTCGCGTGATGTTGTTTAAAATAAAAGTTTTAAGCTATTTTGACATTAATTTAAGTGCTTTTAAAAAAGTGACTTTGGGTATATAAGTGACTTTCTAGTTTTTAAACTTCATTTCTCACATTCACAAAACTCTAGCTCTAAGCTCTCTTCGCATCTTCTTCACGAACGAACCCAAGGCAACGTCTACTGATGCACTTCTCACACAATTAGAAAAGGTAAGACTTGCAGATCGATCACATGAACTACTCAGTGTGTTCGAGGGGACAATTGACATGTAGGCCACTGCCAACCTTCATGCAGAGGCATTCAGAAGCTTTCTTGACTACATGGCACAACACATGGAGGAATATTCCATAATCTTTGAGGGATCCGACACGGCGTGGTTGCCAGTGGATTTCTTGAAGCATCTCCATGCGGCTGACAAAAAATTCCAGTTTTTCTTGTTGAGGTTTATTAAAGGCCTCACGGAACGGGACTTCAAGACAGAGGATGAGGATGATCTCATGGATTTGGGCATGGGGGCATAGGCACCCAATTTATTTCATGGGACATGGTTATAACATTACTTGTGCTTGAGGGCATGGGCAAGGGAAAATCAAAGGAAAAGGTCAACCAAATACCTCCTGTGACCATTGTGAAGGAATCAAATGAAGTTATCGAAGAGATAGATGAGTAGGCCAAAGCATCTATGGCACTCATACTCATGCAAGATCCCAACGCCACTGAGGAGGAAGATCAAATGATAGAGGGAGATGAGGTGTTAGAAGAGATCCTGGACCACTAAATTCTCACTTTGCATCCATTGGTGGTGGATGATTGTCGATTTATGTTCCTTGACAACATTGCCAAAATGATATGACTTAGAGAAGATGAGTCACTTGCAGTGCTTGCTATCTATGCAGGCATGAAGGATCCCTGTGGGAAGGAAGAGAAGGTCAATTTTCAAATTCAATTCGAAGACCAAGATTTCCCAGCAAGCCTCTTCTTTCTCCCCAATGAAAACGAACAACAGTTGGTGCAAGCAGGAGCAAGTACACTAGTAGAAATAAAATCATGTGCCTCTTTCTATGAAAACGTACCAGAGAGCGCATTTCATCCACACAAACCACTGATTGCAATTGGTAGAGATGATCGATCTAGTATCGATCTTACAAAGAAAAATCTTGAAGGGAGGGATGAAGAAACTGAGGTAAATAAATCTAAACCTGGTATAATTTCTAGTATTCCTTAATACAAGTGTTAATATCAATTAAAATGCTTTGCATACGGCTTATCGTGTTGATAAGTTTGCAATGCGTACTGGAGGTTCGTGCAATGTCTCCACGGGTAGAGATAGTTCTCTTTGGCACTACCTGAGCCATCTGGGGCCATCGATTCTTAGAGTTGCTCACACAGAGTTATCCAAGAATGGTTCTCCAGAGCTGCTAAAGTGAAAAGCATTAAGTGGCATACTCGCTGAAGATTCTCTCACCTTAAACGCTCAAAAATGTATATTGGTGGACGGAGAGACAAGATTGTATGTCTTTACAGGAAAACACCCAGGCTCGGTCCTCTCCCACTGCACCTTGAGCCTAGGTCAAGGGTTGACAAACCTAGAGGAAATTGTAAAATCCCTTGGTGTCAAGTCAGCCATTCGCTCATTACCCAAAGATGTAATTTGTAAAAAACCAAAAATCGACCATGATGTAATATTCGAATAAAAAAAGAATAAATGTTTTTGTCAATGATTTTTGTCACCATTCAGTACTTGTTTTTTTATTCATATTGTTCAAAAAATTTCATTTTCGCCCGCCGAGGCACACACGTGCACAAAACCTTGAACATGCAGGCACCGAGCGGCCAGGGGAGCGTCTCGAAGATAATTTTGCAAAACGGGGCGACGGGGGCGTACGGAGTCAAGAAGGGCATGTGAAGCATCGGCGGCGGCGGGCGGGGTCGAAGGGTGCAAAAAAAGCCCTTGTGCGCCACGGCAAGCAGGGAGCAATTCTGACCCCAGACTCACCCTCCGACCCCGTCCGATGCCGCCGATGCGTCACATGCCCTTCTTGACCCCGTACACCCCCCCTTCGCCCCGTTTTGCAAAATTATCCCTGAGACACTCCCCCCGGCTGCTGGGTGCATTACGAAAATTTTGAACTCATTTTTGGGCCTTTTAAGAGTGCCACATCATCAAAGTTGTACAAAAGAAAGCAACCCGGTAGACCCTTCTAAATATTGCTTAGAACCCCATGATATGACCTATCATTGGAAAGTTCTTGAAAAATGGATTCTAAAGAGCCAAGGTCCGAAAAGTTTGGATGACTTCTATGAAAGTTATACCATTTTTTTTCAATCAGCCAGGTTTTGTTACCGTTACGGTAATCTAAAATCACCTTTTTCTAGATCTACATGAAGGCAATGTCCGATACATGCATGCTATATATCAATAGATAGCATTTGAAGAGTAGATTCTAAATATCCAACCTCTGACAAGTTTGGATCTTATTTGCAAAAAATTTACCGGTCCCCACTTTTTGAAAGCTATGCCACATCAACAATTCTTACAAGGCCCATTTTTTAGTCCAAACTTTTCCTAATGCCTACATGTTCGAGGTTCTATGCACATGTGTGCCTGGGCGGGCAAAAATGGAGCCATGGTGGTTAACTTAAATTTAGCATATCCAAAAATTCAAATACATATAAAAAACAATGTACAAATTAAAATTGAACAATTGCTCGGAATGGTAGAAATTCGCCAATTGATATTATAGAGAAAGATTACAAATCTCATGAAGAGAGAGTACATGCATTGGGATAAACTACATCTTATGAAGGCATCCTTCATTTCTTAAATTTAGTGCTAAGGCTAAATCCATATTTTTTAAAGTTACATGCTTTGCATGCGCCATACAGGAGAGACCATCTTGAAAAAGCTGCACCAAAATGTCTTCAGCGGCATCCTGTAAGGCCACTAAAGTTGCGCATTGTATTCTTGTAACTGAATCACTGTATTCATATATCATTTCTCTCACCACCCGAGAGAAGGCCGCTTTGGGTATGATTGGCTCAGTGCTCTTTTCATATTTCCTAATCTCACGCAGAGCCACTGTGCCTGGCCTCCATCTCCGCTTTTCTATGTTGTTGGTGGTGGTGGAGGAGCCACCTACCTAGCCCATTGAGGAGGATCATCTTTGTATTTTTTCCTCCTCTCCTCTTGGGTTTGCTACTCTTATGGTGTCACCTTGTCCCTTTTTCTTTTTGCACATTGCTTGGCTCTCTGAGGGATTTTTGAAGGCTTTGAGCTCCCAGCCTTTGCTTGTTGGGTGGCTTGAGCTCTATCTTCTGTCGCCTTCTTCTTTGCCTCTGCTCATGCTTGTAAGTTGGCCAAATGATCTCCCTCAGACTCAGCACTCTGCCTTTCCTCTTGCTCTCTCTGTCTTCTCTGTGCTTCTTGTACTGCCAGGGCTTTCTTCTCAGCTGCCTCTTATTTTCCCTCTCCCTTTGTCTTTTCCTCCTCTTGGCCTCTTTTGCTTTAGATACAGGGTCGCCTGGTATTACCTTATTACTCTTTCTTTGATTCGCGGTGCTAACTTTCGCGGCGTAGTATGTGGGGTGGCCTGAGCACCAGTGGTTGTGGCAGGAGGCGATCGTGGTGAATTTTGAAGCGGACCTCGATATTCCTCTTTTGTTTCTTGCGTTGCTCTGCGAAGAGTGAAATCACACCTTGTGGGCATCTGGCCTAGGGAGCTGACATGTGTCCCTCATTCCCTTTGTGTAAAGGGAGCCTGTGTGTGTGTGTGGCTTCCTCTCTCATCCCCTATCTTTTGGGCTCGCCCCCTCCCATGTAGGGATGTGCAAAGACTTTTAGGGCACACACAAAGCATCCAATTTTCCCTAGGGTTGACCTTTTGGACACAACCTTTGAATTTTGGAACCTTAGCATTTTGGAAGTATTAATGGGCTGAACCTTAGGGTCTTTTTAGCCCATTGTTGCACATGGATCTTTTGCAGATGGCCCCCCCCTTTGGATCCCTACTGTGGCCGGTCTGCTAGCTTAACCAATATTCTAGCTTTTTCTCCCGTGCCCTTCCCCACATTAAATGATCAGTTTAATATGAGAAAATCATTTAGGAGAATTAGATACTGATTATTATGACATTACCTCTCTCTTGAAATCATAGTCGTCCTCAACTATGGTGTAGAGAAGATAAAGCATGTTCATGAGTCCTTTTCTTAGCGGGTAGAGGATCCCTATGTTACCCTACGACATCATTCCACAATGGATGACTAGTCCATTTGGCGCTTGAGAGCCTGAGGCTGCAGCAAGCATGTCTGTACATTAGTCCTATCAGTCTTCCATAGTAGAGTGACAAGCTCTACTTGGTGTTTGGGAGACGTCGTCTCCGCAAACTTGATCTAAGCATGCATACTACTTCATTTTTGTGCACAAATAAAGAAAAAGAGAGTCTTATAAGACAAAAAATTTGTTCATTTTTAACATTTTGTACATTTGCTTACTCTTCGGAAGCATTGTAAGCATTGACAAGGTTTAGGTTATCCTTTAATTGTATGCCTTGCATCCATCTAGCATCTTCAAAAGGATAATTCTTAAACTTAATAAGATATCGTCGGATAGTCTTACCGCCTCTTAGTACCTTGTATTCATGTCGGAGAATGGACTCGGGCTGCAGCACCTCTTCTTGGTCCTCGATCTCCGGTGGGTCTTCAATAGTTGGTTCTTGAGGTGGCTCTCCTTTGTAAGGCTTTAATAGGCTCACATGAAAAGCATTGTGTATGAGCCAATGATTGGGCAACTTGAGTTGATAGGCCATCTCATTGATTGGTCTAAGAATCTGAAAGGGACCATAGTACCCTTTTGCTAGTTTAGCATAGTACTTTTGGTGACCCGTAGGATTCTTGCCCGTTGTGTGCCTTAATCAAGCCTTGGGAAACTTTAACAAGACGAAATTGTTTTCTTTAATGGCTTGGGCTCTTTTGTGCTTGTCAGCAGCAGCCTTTTGCCTTTGCTGTGAGATAGAGATAGCATCCTTAATCTTTCGAAAAGATTCTTGTAGGTCTCGGCTATAATCATCTGCAACGAAGATCTTCCCATGTACCTTAAGTAGCAAGGGACTTTTTGATCTTCCCTCAATTACCTTGAAAGGTGCTTTTCTCGTGGAAGTATGTACAGTGTTGTTGTAAGCATACTCCACTAAGGGTAAGTACTTCTCCCATTGGGATCTTTGATCTACTTCCGTCACATAGGCTTTTAGTAGATCGAGAATGGTTAGGTTAGCAATTTCACTTTGGCCATCAGTTTGTGGATGATAGGCCGAAGAGAAGTTTAGCCTTGTTCCTAAATTCTCAAAGAGACCCTTCCAGAAATTACTAGTCGTTCTAGGATCTATATCCGACACTATGGACATGGGCAAGCCATGGTACTTGAAAATTTGTGAAATAAAGAGGGTTTCCATTTGATGGGCTTTGATAGTATTTTTGACAGGTATAAAATGAGCTTGTTTACTAAACCTGTCTACTATCGTCCATATTCCCGTATTCCCATGGATAGACTAAGGCTTTCCAAAGATAAAATCCATGGATATGCTCTCCCATGGTGAATTAGGGATTGGCAAGGGTTGAAGAAATCCAAGTTGCTTCCCTCTTTTAAATTTTATCTTTTGGCATACCACACATTTGGAAACATACTCTTGTATGTTCACTTTCATGGTAGGCCAATAAAAATATGTTTCAATTCCCTTTAAGGCAGACTGAATCCCTCTATGCCCCGCATAAGGTGGAACATGAGATTCATACATTACTTTCTCACGTAGTGAGTTAGTAACGCATAGTCTATTGCCATAGAGAAGATAACCATCTTGTAAAGTAAATGGTTCTTCTTTCTTCCCTAATGCAAGGGCTGAAATCACATCTCTAAAATCGGGATCAATAGCATACTCATTTATCATTGAAGATAGATCATTGTGAGTTGCTATGGAAACCGCATTCACTCTCGGCCGTCTTGAGAGTGCATCAGCTACTTGATTATGCTTGCCAGCAATGTGAGCAATATGAAAATGAAATTGCAAAAGGAAATTTTCCCACCTCATTTGTTTGTCGGAGAGCTTGGTCTGCGTCATGAAGTACTTAAGACTTTGGTGATCCGTTCGCAGAATGAAAGGAGTCCCCAAGACATAGTGCTTCCATAAGTCTAAGGCATGTAGAACTACAAGGAGTTCCTTTTCGTATATGCCTAGAGCTTTCTCAACAGGGTCGAGCCTTCGGCTCTCATAGCCTATGGCGTGCCCTTCTTGGAGCAAAACAGCTCCAAGGCAATCACCACAAGCATCACATTGGACCTCAAATGGTTTTGAGAGATCCGGTAGTGTAAGCACAGGTTGAGAGATAAGCTTTTCTTTAAGCTTTTCGAAAGCATTGTTCTCCTTAGCAGACCATGTATACCTAACGATTTTCTTTGTTAGGTCATGTAATGGTTCGCAATTTGTGAGAACTTTTCTATGAAGTGTCTATAGTATGCACACATACCTATAAAGCTTCTTAGTTCATGAAGATTCCTTGGTTTAGGCCATCCTTTTATTACCTCTAGCTTGGATGGATCCATTTGGATGCCATCTTGAGAGATAATGTGACCTAAATACTGAATCTCTTGCAAGAAAAATTCACTTTTCTTTCGATTAACATAAAGTTTATTCTCTCTCCTTGTGTTCCTCCAATGAATTAGAGTAGATGATAATATCATCAAAGAACACTCCAGTGAAGGTTTGATGAGGCCTGAACAGCTTCTCCATCAAGCGGTTGAATGTGGCTGGTGCATTGGTCAAGCCAAAAGGCATGACAATGTATTCGTAAAGACCAAATGTAGTACAAAATGCGGTCTTTAGAATGTCTTGATCAACTATCCTTATTTGATGATAGGCACTTTTTAGGTCAACCCTACTCAAGTAGGTCGATCCTTGTAGCTTATCAAATAGGTCTTATACACGTGGAACGGGAAACCTATTCTTGATAGTGATCCTATTTAGTGCTCTATAGTCGACACACATACGATATGTGACGTCTTTCTTTTGCACTAATAGCACAGGTGAGCAAAATGGAGATGAGCTTGGCCTAACCATACCCTTCTCAACTAACTCATGCACTTGCCGCATAATCTCCTCTTGTTGAGCTTGAGAAACTCTATAAGGAGGTTTATTAGGCGGTGAACTTCCTGGAAGAAGTTCAATTGCATGGTCATCATTACCTCGTTTAGGACGTAGCTCACAAGGGATGTCGTCAATAAAAACATCTTGAAACCCCTTGAGAAAATTGGATAACTCTAATTCCTTTTGGTTGATTTTATTTTCTTTTGCTAAAGCATTAGGTTCATTTTGAGAGTCTTTAACAAAAATCATGTACACGGAAATAGAGCTCTTTATTGACTTGTTGAAAGCTGGTGTATGTACAATGGGGATGGTGTTACCCATTTCCTTAGCATCTATATACATGTAGTTTTCCCCGAACTTCAAGGAGATTCTCCTTTCAAGAAATTTAACATCGGCAGCCAGGCGGTCAAACCATGGTGCCCCTAGGATTACATCCTTATTCTTGAGAGGAGAGATAAAGAAGTCCTCTTTGTCCACATAGCCTTGGACATGAAGCCTCAATTTCCTGATTAAGGGAGTGACTGAAGCTTCTTGCCCCTTGAAGGCACTGTCTGCGGGTAGGAAATCTCCCATCTCGTAGGATTGTATTACTAGCTTGGTGGCCAACTCTATAGATATAAAATTGTGAGTAGAACCACGGTCAAAGAGAATAAAAGCATCATGTTCTCTTACCTTTCCCCAAGCATGGCATAGAGGAGATCCTTTGTGGTGAGTTTGGTGAGTCTCCTCCTCTTGGATTTCAACCAAGGAAGCTCTAGGAGGATCTTGGCGGTTGTTCTTTTGGGGAAAAGCGCGGTATGCATGCCCTTGTTAGCCGCACTTGAAACACCGGTTATCCTTACGATAACGCTCAAGCTCTTCAGGAGAGAGTTTATTCTTACCTTTGTAAACTCCCTTCTCTTTAGCTTTGTTGGAGTTGCCCTTAGGAGACTCTTGGACATTGTCCTTCCCCTTAGGCTCATTGGAACCCTTGTTTTCCGGGGGCTTATTATTTCTTTTGCCCCCCATTTGGAAATTGATTTGAGAGGCGACCATAGTGTAATGTATTACTGCCGATATGGTACGTGGTCTTTGGGAGTTGACATACTCCGCCATTTCTTCGCTTAAGCCCGCACAAAATTGTTTCTTTTGCTTTCCAAAATCCAACTGTTTGAAGACAGTGGCTTTGAGTTGTAGGTCCCAAAACTTGTCTACATATTTGTGGATAGATTCATTGGGAGAGAGCTTTAAGCTTCGCCATTCAGTGAGTGCTTTGTCTTTGGCATCGGTGGCCAAAAACTGCTTCATAATGGAAGCTCTTAAAGCTTTCCATTTTCGTGGAGCTTCACCGTTGGCTCGTAGGCTAGACCACCATTGTCTGGCGGACGTTTGAAAGTGCATAGCTACATGGCGTAGCTTAGAGGACTCCGTGAAGCCCTCATCTCGAAACGCCGCATCGAATTGTTGGATAAAGGCCAAGACTTTGTCCGTAGCACCAAAGGTACCATCATAGGTAAGGAAAGAGATGCTCTTCCCTCCCTCTTTGAATTTCTTCAACTTGGACGACCTCTTTTATGCGGCATACGATTTCCTATGGCCTCTTCTTTTTGATGGTTCAAAGGTTGCACCATCACTTTCTTCAGAAGGTGGAGAAGAGGGTGACCTCTTTCTCGCCTTTTTCTTGTCTTGATCTTTGTCGCCTTCACCATAGCTTTCATAAGAGGAAGAGGATGAAGAAGATGGAGAAGAGGGTGTCCTATTTCTCGCCTTTTTCTTCTCTTGCTTTTTATCATCCCTCTTTGAATTATGGCGTGGAGAAGAGTGTGATGGTTTTCTCCGCTTTGGTGGTGATGGAGAGCATTTAGCCCGCTGTCTTCGTGGAGCCATCTCCGCCGAGGTGGCGGGAGACTCGCTTCTTTCTCGTTCCTTCGGTGGAGGCTCTTGAGTTCTCCTTTGGGAAGGAGATGTATCATTAAGAAGTAAATTCTTGAGCCCTTCATATGGATTCTCTTCTTCTTCCCGAATCGGAGAGAGACCTCTTTTGGTAGTCTCACAAGGAGGCTTCCTAGGTGTTCTCTCATCATGGTGATGAGCTTGGAGAATCCCGTGAGCACGGAGCTGCTGTTGCACTTCACTTTGGAGAGATGGATTGTCCATGGCTTGTTGAAGCCTAGAAAATAGATAGTTAACAAGCATTGAAGCATCATTAGTAGCTTGATTATGAGCAAGATCAAAGTTATCAACATTAATTTCACTCTCTTTACTATTGTCAGCCATTCTAACAGCTTTTAGGTGTACTTTGGCACTTCAAGCCCTAGTTGCTACTCCTCTTCACCCCTTTAGAAAAATCACTCAAGCTACTGTACCCGCGGCTCGAATACCATTAATTGCAAGGAATAGAAGAGAGGGTCTTTCGACACCAAAACAGCACCGGCTCCTGTCAAGCTTCTAATAGCTCAATAGTGGTTAAGCCGTAGGCACGCCCCGTAGGACTCCACTATTAAGACCATAGCTCTCGACGGTGATGCCCCGTTCACTGCACGAAGGCAGGCGAACTGCAAGGCTGAAAAATCCCTATTCTACTTACTCACAGGCAATTAATAATACCAACCATTTGTAGCTAGCTTGAGGACCTCCCTTCTTGAGCAAGAAAAGAGAAACCTTGAGCTCTGATACCAATGTAACATTTAATGGCCTAATAACTTGTGTGTAGCGGAAATTAGCATGAACATAGTGGGCATTTCATTAGAATAGATTCCTAATGAGAATTACAAGAGTGCTTGGGTGGAGAGAGCAACAAAAAAAGCATAACACCTAGTTAGATAGCATCGACAATACTTTCAAAAGAGAGAGAGATTAAGCTATTGACAATAGTTGAGGACCCGATTTTCATGGAGCCGGTCCCCCCTCCAAAAGGCTTTGTATTATGGTTTCTCCCATCAAGAGAGACATTGTACAATACAATTCTTTGTGTTCCTTCAAGGCTAGCTAGTGCAATAAAGATGGGAACTTCATGCACTAAGCAAAACACTTAACAAACACAACTTGAATTATCCCCGTTCTCAGACCCAAGACCTCACACACCTTCGAAGATGGTGAGAGCTAGTAGGGTATGAGAGTAGATTGAGAGGAAGAAGGAGGATCTTACGAGAAAGATGTACATCTCCTCACATAATCACTCATATGTAGCATAGCTTAGCTAAGTAATTAGCTTGGTAGAGGAGATGAGCATGCATTGAATCTTGGCTCTTGGTTGGATTTGCATCCACATGCCAAGAGAGTGTTGATGTAGGCTTCTATCTCACAAGCTTGGAGTAGGTGATGAGTTCTCCATTAAAGCTTGGGAAGAGATAGTCTTCTCTTTCTTCACACATGAGCTTGTGTGAGTGTGTGTGTGATAATGCCTTGAAAAAATCAGCCCCCTCTCTCTCTCTTGGGCGAGGCCTCTTGCTAATTGGTCTTGTTGAGGCCTCATTGGCCCTCCCCAAGTCAAGCCAATTACAATTAAGCAGCCTAAGTGATAGCCTTCTGACATGTGTCCCCCTTTCCCCTTTTGTGAGAGCTTTAGGTAATTAAATAATTAAACTAAACTCTCATTGGACCCCTTTGCCTCCTGGCCAATAGGAATCAGGCAAGCCATGGGGCTCCTGAATGCTTATTGGACCCCTTGGGAGACTGCCCAATAGTCTTCTAGGAGACTTAATTCTCATTGGTTTCTTTTATTAAATGTTTTTAATTAATTAAACTAGATTTACTCTAGCTTGATTCTCATTGGTCCACTTCAAGGGTCATCCAATAGAAATTGGGCACACCTTGTGGGCATCTGGCCTAGGGAGCTGACATGTGTCCCTCATTCCCTTTGTGTAAAGGGAGCCTGTGTGTGTGTGTGTGTGGCTTTCTCTCTCATCCCCTATCTTTATGGCTCGCCCCCTCCCATGTAGGGATGTGCAAAGACTTTTAGGGCACACACAAAGCATCCAATTTTCCCTAGGGTTGACCTTTTGGACACAACCTTTCAATTTTGGAACCTTAGCATTTTGGAAGTGTTAATGGGCTGAACCTTAGGGTCTTTTTAGCCCATTGTTGGACATGGCTCTCTTGCAGATGGCCCCCCCTTTGGATCCCTATTTTCCCTCCTTTGGATCCCTACTGTGGCCGGTCTGCTAGCTTAACCAATATTCTAGCTTTTTCTCCCCTGGCCTTCCCCACATTAAATGATCAGTTTAATATGAGAAAATCATTTAGGAGAATTAGATATTGATTATTATGACATTACCTCTCTCTTGAAATCATAGTCATCCTCGACTATGGTGTAGAGAAGATAAAGCATGTTCATGAGTCCTTTTCTTAGCGGGTAGAGGATCCCTATGTTACCCTACGACATCATTCCACAATGGATGACTAGTCCATTTGGCGCTTGAGAGCCTGAGGCTGCCGCAAGCATGTCTGCACATTAGTCCTATCAGTCTTCCATAGTAGAGTGACAAGCTCTACTTGGTGTGTGGGAGACGTCGTCTCCGCAAACTTGATCTAAGAATGCATACTACTTCATTTTTGTGCACAAATAAAGAAAAAGAGAGTCTTATAAGACAAAAAATTTGTTCATTTTTAACATTTTGGACATTTGCTTACTCTTGGGAAGCATTGTAAGCATTGGCAAGGTTTAGGTTATCCTTTAATTGTATGCCTTGCATCTATCTAGAATCTTCAAAAGGATAATTTTTAAACTTAATAAGATATCGTCAGATAGTCTTACCGCCTCTTAGTACCTTGTCTTCATGTCGGAGAATGGACTCAGGCTGCAGCATCTCTTCTTGGTCCTCGATCTCCGGTGGGTCTTCAATAGTTGGTTCTTGAGGTGGCTCTCCTTTAGGCTTTAATAGGCTCACATGAAAAGCATTGTGTATGAGCCAATGATTGGGCAACTTGAGTTGATAGGCCATCTCATTGATTGGCCTACGAATCTGAAAGGGACCATAGTACCTTTTTGCTAGTTTCGCATAGTACTTTTGGTGACCCGTAGGATTCTTGCCCGTTGTGTGCCTTAATCGAGCCTTGGGAAACTTTAACAAGACCCAATCGTTTTCTTTAAAGGCTTGGGCTCTTCTGTGCTTGTCAGCAGCAGCCTTTTGCCTTTACTGTGAGATAGAGATAGGATCCTTAATCTTTTGGAAAGATTCTTGTAGGTCTCGGCTATACTCATCTGCAACGAAGATCTTCCCATGTACCTTAAGTAGCAAGGGACTTTTTGATCTTCCCTCAATTACCTCGAAAGGTGCTTTTTGCGTGGAAGTATGTACAGTGTTATTGTAAGCATACTCCACTAAGGGTAAGTACTTCTCCCATTGGGATCTTTGATCTACTTCCGTTACATAGGCTTTTAGTAGATCGAGAATGGTTAGGTTAGCAATTTCACTTTGGCCATCAGTTTGTGGATGATAGGCCGAAGAGAAGTTTAGCCTTGTTCCTAAATTCTCAAAGAGACCCTTCCAGAAATTACTGGTCATTCTAGGATCTTTATCCGACACTATGGACATGGGCAAGCCATGGTACTTGAAAATTTGTGAAATAAAGAGGGTTGCCATTTGATGGGCTTTGATAGTCTTTTTCACAGGTATAAAATGAGCTTGTTTACTAAACCTGTCTACTATCGTCCATATTCCCGTATTCCCATGGATAGACTAAGGCAATCCAAAGATAAAATCCATGGATATGCTCTCCCATGGTGAATTAGGGATTGGCAAGGGTTGAAGCAATCCAAGTTGCTTCCCTCTATCAAATTTTGTCTTTTGACATACCACACATTTGGAAACATACTCTTGTATGTTCACTTTCATGGTAGGCCAATAGAAATATGTTTCAATTCCCTTTAAGGTAGAGTGAATCCCTCTATGTCCCGCATAAGGTGGAGCATGAGATTCATACATTACTTTCTCACGTAGTGAGTTAGTAACGCATAGTCTATTGCGATAGAGAAGATAACCATCTTGTAAAGTAAATGGTTCTTCTTTCTTCCCTAATGCAAGGGCTGAAATCACATCTCTAAAATCGGGATCAATAGCATACTCATCTATCATTGAAGATAGATCATTGTGAGTTGCTATGGAAACCGCATTCACTCTCGGCCGTCTTGAGAGTGCATCAGCTACTTGATTATGCTTGCCAGCAATGTGAGCAATATGAAAATGAAATTGCAAAAGGAAATTTTCCCACCTCATTTGTTTGTCGGAGAGCTTGGTCTGCGTCATGAAGTACTTAAGACTTTGGTGATCCGTTCGCAGAATGAAAGGAGTCCCCAAGACATAGTGCTTCCATAAGTCTAAGGCATGTAGAACTACAAGGAGTTCCTTTTCGTATATGCCTAGAGCTTTCTCAACAGGGTCGAGCCTTCGGCTCTCATAGCCTATGGCGTGCCCTTCTTGGAGCAAAACAGCTCCAAGGCAATCACCACAAGCATCACATTGGACCTCAAATGGTTTTGAGAGATCCGGTAGTGTAAGCACAGGTTGAGAGATAAGCTTTTCGATAAGCTTTTCGAAAGCATTGTTCTCCTTAGCAGACCATGTATACCTAACGATTTTCTTTGTTAGGTCATGTAATGGTTCGCAATTTGTGAGAACTTTTCTATGAAGCGTCTATAGTATGCACACATACCTATAAAGCTTCTTAGTTCATGAAGATTCCTTGGTTTAGGCCATCCTTTTATTAACTCTAACTTGGATGGATCCATTTGGATGCCATCTTGAGAGATAATGTGACCTAAATACTGAATTTCTTGCAAGAAAAATTCACCTTTCTTTCGATTAACATAAAGTTTATTCTCTCTTAAAACTTGAAATATTAACTGGAGGTGTTGTTTGTGTTCCTCCAATGAATTAGAGTAGATGATAATATCATCAAAGGACACTCCAATGAAGGTTCGATGAGGCCTGAACAGCTTCTCCATCAAGCGGTTGAATGTGGCTAGTGCATTGGTCAAGCCAAAAGGCATGACAATGTATTCGTAAAGACCAAATGTAGTACAAAATGCGGTCTTTACAATGTCTTGATCAACTATCCTTATTTGATGATAGCCACTTTTTAGGTCAACCCTACTGAAGTAGGTCGAGCCGTGTAGCTTATCAAATAGGTCTTATACCCGTGGAACGAGAAACCTATTCTTGATAGTGATCCTATTTAGTGCTCTATAGTCGACACACATACGATATGTTCCGTCTTTCTTTTGCACTAATAGCACAGGTGAGCAAAATGGAGATGAGCTTGGCCTAACCATACCCTTCTCAACTAACTCATGCACTTGCCGCATAATCTCCTCTTGTTGAGCTTGAGAAACTCTATAAGGAGGTTTATTAGGCGGTGAACTTCCTAGAAGAAGTTCAATTGCATGGTCATCATGACCTCGTTTAGGAGGTAGCTCACAAGGGATGTCATCAATAAAAACATCTTGAAACCCCTTGAGAAAATTGGATAACTCTAATTCCTTTTGGTTGCTTTTATTTTCTTTTGCTAAAGCATTAGGTTCATTTTGAGAGTCTTTAACAAAAATCATGTACACGGAAATAGAGCTCTTTATTGACTTGTTGAAAGCTGGTGTATGTACAATGGGGATGGTGTTACCCATTTCCTTAGCATCTATATACATGTAGTTTTCCCTGAACTTAAAGGAGATTCTCCTTTCAAGAAATTTAACATCGGTAGCCAGGCGGTCAAACCATGGTGCCCCTAGGATTACATCCTCATGCTTGAGAGGAGAGATAAAGAAGTCCTCTTTGTCCACATAGCCTTGGACATGAAGCCTCAATTTCCCGATTAAGGGAGTGACTGAAGCTTCTTGCCCCTTGAAGGCACTGTCTGTGGGTAGGAAATCTCCCATCTCGTAGGATTGTATTCCTAGCTTGGTGGCCAACTCTATAGGTATAAAATTGTGAGTAGAACCACGGTCAAAGAGAATAAAAACATCATGTTCTCTTACCTTTCCCCAAGCATTGCATAGAGGAGATTCTTTGTGGTGAGTTTGGTGAGTCTCCTCCTCTTGGATTTCAACCAAGGAAGCTCTAGGAGGATCTTGGAGGTTGTTCTTTTCGGGACAAGCGCGGTACGCATGTCCTTGTTCGCCGCACTTGAAACACCGGTTATCCTTACGATAACGCTCAAGCTCTTCAGGAGAGAGTATATTCTTACCTTTGTAAACTCCCTTCTCTTTAGCTTTGTTGGAGTTGCCCTCAGGAGACTTTGGGACATTGTCCTTCCCCTTAGGCTCATTGGAACCCTTGTTTTCCGGGGGCTTATTATTTCTTTTTGCCCCCGTTTGGAAATTGATTTGAGAGGCGACCATAGTGTGGTGTATTACCGCTGATATGGTACGTGTTCTTTGGGAGTTGACATACTCCGCCATTTCTTTGCTTAAGCCCGCACAAAATTCTTGCTTTTGCTCTCCAAAATCCAACTTTTTGAAGACAGTGGCTTTGAGTTGTAGGTCCCAAAACTTGTCTACATATTTGTGGATAGATTCATTGGGAGAGAGCTTTAAGCTTCGCCATTCGGTGAGTGCTTTGTCTTTGGCATCGGTGGCCAAAAACTGCTTCATAATGGAAGCTCTTAAAGCTTTCCATTTTCTTGGAGCTTCACCATTGGCTCGTAGGCTAGACCACCATTGTCTGGCGGACTTTTGAAAGTGCATAGCTACATGGCGTAGCTTAGAGGACTCCATGAAGCCCTCATCTCGAAACGCCGCATCGAATTGTTGGATAAAGGCCAAGACTTTGTCCGTAGCACCAAAGGTACTATCATAGGTAAGGAAAGAGATGCTCTTCCCTCCCTCTTTGAATTTCTTCAACTTGGACGACCTCTTCCATGCGGCATAGGATTTCCTATGGCCTCTTCTTTTTGATGGTTCAAAGGTTGCACCATCACATTCTTCAGAAGGTGAAGAATTTGAAGAAGGTGGAGAAGAGGGTGACCTCTTTCTCGCCTTTTTCTTGTCTGGATCTTTGTCGTCTTCACCATAGCTTTCATAAGAGGAAGAGGATGAAGAAGATGGAGAAGAGGGTGTCCTCTTTCTCGCCTTTTTCTTCTCTTGATTTTTATCATCCCTCTTTGAATTATGGCGTGGAGAAGAGTGTGATGGTCTTCTCCGCTTTGGTGGTGATGGAGAGCATTTAGCCCGCCGTCTTCGTGGATCCATCTACGCCGAGGTGGCGGGAGACTCGCTTCTTTCTCGTTCCTTTGGTGCAGGCTATTGAGTGCTTCTTTGGGAAGGAGATGCATCATCAAGAAGTAAATTCTTGAGCCCTTCATATGGATTCTCTTCTTCTTCCCGAATCGGAGAGAGACCTCTTTTGGTAGTCTCACAAGGAGGCTTCCTAGGTGTTCTCTCATCATGGTGATGAGCTTGGAGAATCCCGTGAGCACGGAGCTACTGTTGCACTTCACTTTGGAGAGATGGATTGCCCATGGCTTGTTGAATCCTAGAAACAAGATAGTTAACAAGCATTGAAGCATCATTAGTAGCTTGCTCATGAGCAAAATCAAAGTTATCAACATTAATTTCACTCTCTTTACTATTGTCAGCCATTCTAACAACTTTTAGGTGTAAACTTTTTAGGTGTACTTTGGCACTTCAAGCCCTAGTTGCTACTCCTCTTTACCCCTTTAGAAAAATCACTCAAGCTACTGTACCCGCGGCTCGAATACCATTAATTGCAAGGAGTAGAAGAGAGGGTCTTTCGACACCAAAACAACACCGGCTCCTGTTAAGCTTCTAATAGCTCAATAGTGGTTAAGCCGTAGGCAAGCCCCGTAGGACTCCACTATTAAGACCATAGCTCTCGACGGTGATGCCCCGTTAACTGCACGAAGGTAGGCGCACTGCAAGGCTGAAAAATCGCTATTCTACTTACTCACAGGCAATTAATAATACCAACCATTTGTAGCTAGCTTGAGGACCTCCCTTCTTGAGCAAGAAAAGAGAAACCTTGAGCTCTGATACCAATGTAACATTTAATGGCCTAATAAATTGTGTCTAGCGGAAATTAGCATGAACATAGTGGGCATTTCATTAGAATAGATTCCTAATGAGAATTACAAGAGTGCTTGGGTGGAGAGAGCAACAAAAAAAGGATACCACCTAGTTAGATAGCATCGACAATACTTTCAAAAGAGAGAGAGATTAAGCTATTGACAACAGTTGAGGACCCGATTTTCATGGAGCCGGTCCCCCCTCCAAAAGGCTTTGTATTATGGTTTCTCCCATCAAGAGAGACATTGTACAATACAATTCTTTGTGTTCCTTCAAGGCTAGCTAGTGCAATGAAGATGGAAACTTCATGCACTAAGCAAAAAACTTAACAAAGAAAACTTGAATTATCCCCGTTCTCAGACCCAAGACCTCACACACCTTCGAAGATGGTGAGAGCTAGCAGGGTATGAGAGTAGATTGAGAGGAAGAAGGAGGATCTTACGAGAAAGATGTACATCTCCTCACATAATCACTCATATGTAGCATAGCTTAGCTAAGTAATTAGCTTGGTAGAGGAGATGAGCATGCATTGAATCTTGGCTCTTGGTTGGATTTGCATCCACATGCCAAGAGAGTGTTGATGTAGGCTTCTATCTCACAAGCTTGGAGTAGGTGATGAGTTCTTCATTAAAGCTTGGGAAGAGATAGTCTTCTCTTTCTTCACACATGAGCTTGTGTGAGTGTGTGTGTGATAATGCCTTGCAAAAATCAGCCCCCTCTCTCTCTCTTGGGCGAGGCCTCTTGCTAATTGCTCTTGCTGAGGCCTCATTGGCCCTCCCCAAGTCAAGCCAATTACAATTAAGCAGCCTAAGTGATAGCCTTCTGACATGTGTCCCCCTTTCCCCTTTTGTGAGAGCTTTAGGTAATTAAATAATTAAACTAAACTCTCATTGGACCCCTTTGCCTCCTGGCCAATAGGAATCAGGCAAGCCATGGGGCTCCTGAATGCTTATTGGACCCCTTGGGAGACTGCCCAATAGTCTTCTAGGAGACTTAATTCTCATTGGTTTCTTTTATTAAATGTTTTTAATTAATTAAACTAGATTTACTCTAGCTTAATTTTCATTGGTCCACTTCAAGGGTCATCCAATAGAAATTGGGCACACCTTGTGGGCATCTGGCCTAGGGAGATGACATGTGTCCCTCATTCCCTTTGTGTAAAGGGAGCCTGTGTGTGTGTGTGTGGCTTTCTCTCTCATCCCCTATCTTTAGGGCTCGCCCCCTCCCATGTAGGGATGTGCAAAGACTTTTAGGGCACACACAAAGCATCCAATTTTCCCTAGGGGTGTCCTTTTGGACACAACCTTTGAATTTTGGAACCTTAGCATTTTGGAAGTCTTAATGGGATGAACCTTAGGGTCTTTTTAGCCCATTGTTTCACATGGCTCTTTTGCAGATGGCCCCCCCTTTGGATCCCTATTTTCCCTCCTTTGGATCCCTACTGTGGCCGGTCTGCTAGCTTAACCAATATTCTAGCTTTTTCTCCCCTGGCCTTCCCCACATTAAATGATCAGTTTAATATGAGAAAATCATTTAGGATAATTAGATATTGATTATTATGACACATCTCCTGAGGTGAAACAATGTTCTTCAGCTCACTAAAATACTTTCGACGCAAAACTTTAGCAATGCGAGCATTGGATGGTTCATCCAATAGCTCCACCAACTTCTTTGGTTTGATGATATGCTGCAGCAGAGTATGTCGGATCGTTTGAGCATTGGACTCAATTCCTATCATCGTCCGATCCAAGTTCCTACATATTGAAATAATATTACAGCAACCTACAAAAAATGTACAAAATTAGAAGCTGCATTTGTATTCCTACCGAGTGATACGTTTCTTTCGAGCTCCACCGCTTGAAGATAGCATAGATATCGCATGTCTCTTGTGCTTACGAATGTGATAGCACATTATATCATCTCACGTAATATACATCGGCGAATCGATCGATCATTCTGCAATGAAGAATAGGCAGCACATAGATGTTTTTTTTGCTTCCCTTTCATTGAAAAAAGCTAAATGAAATCTCCAGCAGTAGACAAACAGTCCGTCTCTCCCATCTCCAATAAATCGCAGTACAGCTAAGTGACATTATGGAAAGGCGGTGATGCATTGGTCATTGGATCACAAGGGTAAATATGGCCATCAATCCATAAGTTGATTGCCTTGCATCCATGGTTCTGTAGCTGGTCTCCAGCATTGGGATTAGATGTGCCAAGTCGCATAGTTGCATACTCCTGCTCTAAATTAGCGTTTAATCAATATCGTTTTGATTTGTTAGTAATATCTTGCAGTGGTGGGGGATTGAAGGACATTGTGTTAGTTAATCAAGCAAATTAGTGAGAATGTGTAATGGTGAATACTACAAGCAGGTGAAGGTGGCTATGGAGGAAAGAAGTGGAGAGTACTCAAAGTTAAGAAGAAAATATTATGTCGTGGAGGGAAGAAAGAGAGGGATTGCATCTCAATCTCCTTCGAATTTGAATTGTTGATCATGACTGTAGAGAGAGAAATGCTGTAGCACACAGAGGTAATGGAGTTTTCCATTGCACTCAGTTGGAGCTGGAGTGGGAGAAGCATAAGGGGAGAGAGAGAGAGAGAGAGAGAGAGAGAGAGAGAGAGAGAGAGAGAGAGAGAGAGAGAACAAAGGAAGAGAGAGTGGGAGAGAGGACATATCTGCAACCTTGGAGGATCTGCACTTTTTCAGAAAGAAATAGCCAAGAATGTTCCTTAATGATTGGAAGAGGAAGTGACATGAGAGAAAAGGGGGGAAAGAGAGAGAGAGAGAGAGAGAGAGAGAGAGAGAGAGAGAGAGAGAGAGAGAGAGAGAGAGAGAGAGAGAGAGAGAGAGAGAGAGAGAGAGAGAGTTGGCTCATATTTTAGAGAGAGAATGTAGTGAAGAATGTGAAAATCTACTTTTCTTGACAGGGGGTTAAAAAGTGCCTCCTTTACTGAGTTCTAAGTGAGAGAGAGTGTTTTATATGTTAGAGAGAGAAGAGGGGTGGGAAAAAGACATGTGAAAATTCATTTACTCCCCTCTCTTTTGGGTTACTAAATAAACTATTTTCAAATTCAAAATATGAAAATGGCTTTTAAAAAACTCTCAGCATAGGCCTTTTTGCCCTCTCTTTTAGGCTTGGTCAAACTTGGCTTAAGATTTAAGCATTCCCTTCAACTGCCAAATAAAGAGGCCCTCCTATATCCCATTCACTTCCTAATGACCGGGTGTTTAGGCAAAGCCAAGGAAAAATCCCCGACGCGTTAGCCGTGTAGGTCATTCAACCCCCGACGCAAAAATCGTGTTGTAGATGAGTCTAAAAGAACAAGAAGACCTAGGCAGCACACCCGATCCTCTAGGCAACAACCCAGATCCAGCAAAGCCCCAGGTAAACAACCCTTTAGTCTAAGGCTAAGTGATGTAGGTGATTCTAGTCTTGTAGCAACGCTGCCATGACAAACATAACACATGAGTCCGATCACAATAATAGCACTTTCCATATGCACAAACAATCTTTTCCAAGCAGTTAGACTGTACAGGGTCTCTACCCTTACACGTCTACCATAACCATCTAGATCACTTCATGATCCAATCCCAAAACTTTAAAGTATAATCCAATCACATCATACGGGTGAGCACTCCACCCAACTCGGTGTGAGGCACGACTAATACTGCATCTAGCGTGGCTGCAAAATTTCGGCAGCATAACCAAATCCATTAAAAAAAACATGAGCCACACTGGCTTCCACCATAAAATCACAACCATAGTGCATGAGGGAATCGCATTCCTTAACCATAAATCGTAATCACACTGAACCAACTCCCACACTTGGAGTTTAACATATCCCTTGCAGTCAATTAGAGTTCATACACATATGACTCTTAAGACGTGATTCGTTCATGCATAAAAATAGTCCTTCCAGAAAACTAATCATGATATAAAAATCCAATTTTGACAACATCCAACCATGAAAAGTTGATGCATCACATCTCCACTTCACCTCCCTATCACATAGAGCTAGTTTTTGACCTAGAAAGGTGGAAAGCAATCATAATCATGCATATGAGGCATTCACATCAATACATAAGTTTCCATAAATCATATGATAACATTAAATCACCATAAACATGATGCAAAACAGCTCTGACCTTTAGGTCAACCATAAACCATAACTTCACACATATGCAAAAAACAACTTTTTGGCATTTTTGGGAGCATGCAAAATATGAAAGTGAAATTATTTGACCTCAAACCAATGCATCAAGATCATATCCATAATATAGAATAGCACTCTATCACAACACTTCAACCATATGGTATTCACACAACAAACGGTAACCCGAAAGCCACTTTAATCATATCTGCCTATGGGGTTAGGGATGTCTAGCCATATACTCTCAAATAAGTTTATGGACATCTAATAGCTAAAATAAACTCATCAAAACAAACCATAAATCATATATAAACGTCTCACTTAACTCACAACGTCATATGGTACTCCCCCTTGGTAGTAGCACCCCCATACATCTAGGTAAAATTGTGAATGGAGCTATTAATAACGTGCACTCCCGAGGTGATAACGGAGACCTAAATACATTTATCGTCAAGTTTCATTAAGAATTTCAATTGGTTAAGTGGGTTTGCCCATCCGGTGAATCTATATAGTGGTTCTCCAAGGAGCGCGGAGTCAAAAAACTTGGTTGTGTAGTGAACAGCAAGCTCTTTTTTAACCATATCTCTCACCTCGTGCGTGATTTTCACATGACATGATAGAGAGAATATGTTCTAAATGTTGTGTTTTATCTCAAGTATAAAGGGTTTGGGCTGATCCATAACAGTTTGTGAGTTATGACCAAAATAGTATTCCTACCATCTCTATGACATGAAACGAAAAGCGCTTTTTATAAACGCATCATGTGCAACTTCATACGTACTCGGTTAATCCATACATGCACTTGTATACGAAAAAATAATCACCGAGAGGGTGACTACTCAAAAAAACGATATAGAGAGAGATGATGATGGCTATGGAGTTTAGAGCTTCTGACCGTGCTTTAGAATAGATTAGGGGTTGTGGAAAGGCTTCTTGCTTTGCCACAAGAGAGCGGTGATGAGAGCTACGTAGAGGTATTCACCATAAAAGCTTCCGGAGAGCGCGTACACCATGAAACGAGAGAGAAGATAGTAAGCAAGTAGAGAGAGAATATCCTTCTTCTTCTTCTTCTTCTTCTTCTTCTTCCTGAGAGAGAAGAGCTTATGGAGATGGTGATGAAGAGCTTGCACCACTCCGTATAATAGGTACATACAGCCTTGTGGTAGTAGACGCAACAGATCGCACTGAAAACTGAGGCTTGCAGGTGAATTTATAGGCTCTGCAGCAGTTGGCTGGAGTAACTCCCAAGCAGAAAGCTAGCACTAGTTTTTGGCCCAAGAACAGCTTTCTGCTTTTGGCCCAAGAACATCTTTCTGCTTTTGGCAGCTTTGCTAAAAACATGCTTTTGCTTTTGGTGGTCAATTTTCCCACTTACCATTCAATTTTTACAACAAAATTGGCCAATTGAACAGTATCCAACCGACTAATGAAAAACTTAGCTAGAATATATCGCACTGTAATGTCCCGACATAGTTATGACTTTTCCGTACTGCCCTGGCATATTTACGGTATCGCTATTTATCAAAATAATTCTTGATAAAAATTGCGTTTGGTCCTTTTTCTGCTCCGGGTGATCATTTTTAAATCCGACGGGGAGACTAAAATTAATATTTTTATGTTTAGATCATCATAAAAAGCACATTGCTTTTCAAAAACGTCAAAAAGTACGAAAAGCTAAAAATAGCATAAAAAGAAAAAAAAATCTAAAGTTGAACCACAGGTTCCTCTCATCCCCACTGGAATAAGAAAGCAGACTCGCTTTTCACTAAAAAGCACTAAAAATAATGAAAATCAATCAAAAAGCAGATTTTTACAAAATTGAACTATAGCTTCCGCGGAACACGTAGATCAAGGATCCGACCTTGCGTTTTGCAAAAAAGCACCTAAACGCATAAAAAGCATGAAAAAGCTAAAAATAACGGATTTTTCCAAAGCTGAACCAAACATCCGTCTAACCTACTAGAACATGGAAACAGCCTTGCTTTTAACTTTAGAACCTTCCAATACTGTCAATCAAGCACCTTAAGTCAAAATTTGGCAAAAATAGATATTGAAAGATATTTTTCTTACTTTTTCAAAGAGACCAAAAATTTGGGGATCTTGCATCCTCCTCGATATGAAATTTGGATAATTTAGTCTCATTACATCATCACGTTCCCAAGTGGCATCTTCCTGAGGATACCTTGACCATTTAAAAAGGTGTTCAATAATGGTTCAATTACGTGGAGGCTTAGTACTGCTATGAAGTATCACTTTGAATTTACTTCAAAAGTTCCATCGGTAGAGATAGATAATAGAGAATATTCAAGAATATGTTGCGGACCAGGTACATACTTCTTGAGTAAGCTGACATGAAAAACATCATATACCTTTATGTGTGGTGGTAACAAGAGTCTGTAAGCTTGATCATTAATCCGCTATGTGCTTACCATCCACAATATCTGGCACTTAGCTTCTTACACTTACCCATTGATAAAGAACTACGTTTTGGTTTTACGCTCCGGAATACTATATCACCCTCTTCAAAAAGTATGGAAAATCGATTAGTCAGCATAATCTTCTGCGTATCTTGAGGAGTCTTAATATCTTGCCGTATAAGATTAGTTTGTAGTTGCATTTCATCCAACATTTCTTTGGATGCTTGAACTCGTATGAGAGGGTCTGTCCATTTGAGTGGAGTAAGACACTCTTGTCCATACAATGCTTGAAAAGGAGACATCCCAATTGAGCGTTGGAATGAGGAATTATACGCAAATTCAACCAAACATAAATATCTAGTCCATTTACTCTGCTCATGTGTACAATAAGCTCTTAACATGTCTTCAATGATTTGATTTGTTCTTTCTATCTGCCCATCAATTTGAGGATGATAAGCAGAACTAAAGGCTAACTAGGTTCCTATAGTAGCTGAGAATAAGGCTTTTCAAAAATTAGAGGTGAGCTTTGCATCACGATAAAAAATTATCCGGTGAGGTAAACTATGATACATGAAAACACCTTTCATGAAGACTTGAGCTACATCCCTAGCCATAAATGTTGTCTTGACTGGAAATAAATGGGTTATTTTTTTAAGCATATCAACAACCACAAAAATACAGTCATATCTCAAAGATGTAGGAAGTCCTGTAATAAAATGCATGGATATGCATTCCCATTTCATTTATGGAGCCTCAATAGGTTGAATCTTACCAGGGTATCAAATTTGTTCAGCTTTAATATGTTGACTTGTTAAGAATCTTGTAACATAATTCAACACATCACGCTTCAGTCCTGGCCAAAAGAAACTCTTTCTTACAGTAGAGTAATTCTTAGTGTATCCTGGATGTCCTGCTATAGGTATATCATGAGCTTCCTGTAATATCTGAAGTTTGATTCCATCATGATTTGGAATACAACGATGGTTACTGAAGTAAAAATCATCTCCTTCAACGTGGAAGCCTTTGATTTGACTCTCTTGCTTCTCTGTGCAATTATTTAAGTTCATCAAGTACTGGTTTTTAATGTAATACGGACCTTGAGTCATACCTTCTCGAATAATATCAATTAAAGAAGTAGTATAGGTTGTGACAGCCACTACAATACTCTTCCTGCTCAATGCATCGGCCACAAGATTTTCCTTCCCAGGTTTATATTCAATTCCAAAATCATATTTGCATAACAACTCCATTCATCTTCATTGCCGCATATTAAGGTCAGGCTGGGTGTATATCCACTTCAAGATTTTATGGTTGGTATGTAGTTCAAATATCCTTCTAAGAAGACAATGTCACCATACTTTAAGATCATGCACAATGGCCAATAATTCCAAGTCATGTGTATGATAATTTAACTCATGTATGCCTAAATTACGAGATTCATAAGCTATTGGTTTCCCTTCTTGAGACAGAACATCACCAATCGCTTGTCCACTTGCATCAATGAGCACAGTGAATGTCTTTGAGAAGTCTAGAAGCTGTAGTATTGAAGCATTCACCAAAGCTTCTTTGCGTTTCTCAAAACTAGATTGAGCACGTTCATTCCAAGTAAAGAGTTTGGCCTTCTTAAGCATATTAGTCAATGGAAATGCAATCTTAGCGTAGCCTTGAATAATTGTACGATACCATCCTATTAAACCAAGAAAGCTACGTACTTCTCGTACTGATTTTAGTGTAGGCCAAGCCATAATAGCTTCGATCTTACTTGGGTTAGTAGAAACACCATCCTTGGATACAATAAATCCCTATATTCTACTTTGTTAGTGAAGAAGGTGCATTCTCTATTGGGGTTTGAATTACAAAAAATAATTCATTCACTTCCTAATGTTCAATTGCAGCATGAACATACACGTTTACTTGATTTCCTTCACCTCTAGCCCCTTGAGCTCTGCTAACTTGAGGTCTTCGTTGATGTCTTTGATTTCCTCCTCCTCCTGGACGAGGTTGATGGTTAACTTTTCCATTGTTTTTATTGTTGGTAGGCGGTCCATTCTGAACAAAAGGTGGATTGACTGGTCTACAATTCCCTTGGTTTTGAGGTTGTCTCTGGTTTTGGTTAAAGTTTTGCTGATTGAAGATCCTCTAAATTGCCAATGGTCTGGGTCTCAGGTTTTTGAAATTCCAATTTGGATTAAAGTTTCTATGTTCATAATTGTCCACTAGTCCTGTGAAACTCGAATTGTTAAACGGAAAATCCCTAGATTGATGACCAGGATCAAGACAAGTGTACCACAAATGATCCTGTCTGGCCTTCATACGTAATAATCTCTCTCTTCTTTGTTGTGGATTTTCACATCTTTGTTCCTCCTCGGAACGAGGCCTTTTGATTTTGCAAACAAGAACAGGTTTTGGTTTCCTCTTCTCGGTAGATAACTCTATTTCAATGGGTTTGCCTGCATCAAGGAGATCTGCAAAATTGGTAAGACGAAGAATCTAGATTCTAGTCTTCATAGGATTATGTAACCCTCACACGAATCAAGCTACTTTGACCTCTTGAGTCATCCCTGCTGGAGCATACTTGACAAGGGTTAAAAAATGTTTATAGTATGATTCCAAATCTTTGGTTCCTTGAGCACAGTCAAGAAACTCATTTATACGGTCTGAATGATAAACTTTGTTGTGATAGTTCTTCTTGAGCATTAGGATCAACATTGTTTTCCGTGCAATGGTCTCTCCACCAACGCTTGGTTGTTTTCTCTAGTTTGACTTAGTGGTGATATCTTTGTTCACTGCTAATGAATGAGCCATCCATGCACTCAATCCAATCTGCAAGAACTTTGCCTACAAGGTGAAAGCATGTTAACTTGTCACGCTTTTTGTGCTAGTTAGCAGTTTCAAGTTAGCACATCTTCAAAAAATTGGGCGTCCGGTAAATTTTTTACAAATAATATCAAAATTTGTCGGAGGTTGTACATTTGGATTCCTTGTTTCAAGTGCTTTCTATTGATATATCATATGTCATAGATCTTGGAGATGTAGCTCAAGTTATTGTACTAGTTAGCATTGTCCGGGACATGAAAAAGCATGACAGGTTAACATGCTTTCACCCTACATCTTTTCCTTCCCCGCTAAAATTTCCAAGTTGAGACTTGTGAAGCATAGCATCATTGTCTCTATCAATGATGGTGTGATGAGAAACAATAGGCACATTTGCGTTAGCAACAGTCACATTTCCTCTAGGAGGCATGGTAACTTACTGCACCATATCAACCAAAGTCACACTTAGTAAAATATTATAATCTCCTCGAAGTCCTTAAATCAAATAGAATAAATAGTTGAAGATAAGATGAGAGAGAAATAGGAGAAAGAATAACAAATAAATTAATCCAATTTCTCTATCACAAAACTTTGGGTTTTTGAAATGTCTACAAAGTGTCTTGAAAGTTTTTGATAAATCCTAATGGCTCTGACATAATGCACTTAGTAATATCCATTGTGGCATCCTTCCATCAATGGAGCATAGTTGTCCCATTTCTTGAGTATATCGGATGGGTGATCCCAATAATCCTTTTTTATCTTTGGTTGGAACATTTCTTCATTGATGTGTGAATCATACCATTGTTGAGTAAGAAATTTGTTCGTCACAAGTACCCCCATTTTGGTGTGAACAGTTGCCTTCTTGTACCCGAAGTAGTCATCGAAGTAAGCAGATTCTTTTGGAAACACATGTGATGTGTCCCATCCAACTAAGCTGTGTATATTTGCACAATCTGATAGACATTGAGGTGGTAGGCATTGTATAAAACTTTTATATAGCAAATATTGTGCATAATGAATTTCCAAATAAGTCAAAGAACAACTTCTAAGGTACCGGGGTAAAGGAATGCCGGTCGTTGTTTTCGCATTGACAGCCCCATACATTAAACATAACAATGTTGAAGCATCCCGTAGCCATTCCTAAAGGAAGTATGTTTCTAGCTATCCAAGTTTCCTTTGTTTGTCTTAGGGTAACTTCATAAGAATTTATGTACAATATTGGATTAGTGACAACAATCTCTATTTCCAACTTGGATTGTATCCACTCGATACTCCCAATAGGCAAAGGTTTATGCTCAGGTAGTCTAAACTCAAGGTTCCCTGCAGCATAATCATACCAAGCTTGAAATGTATTAGGTACAATTAAATCCGTAGACATCAACTTTTTATTATCTTCCCCATTATGCGTGGTAGCGACAAGCCTTTGCACTTCCACTCCAGTTTGAAAATGCTCCTTCGCCATAAGGTGGGAGAGTATATCTGTCCATATCCCTCAAGGTAAGATGTCAGACATCTACACACACACCCTATCACTCAAGTTAGTTAGAACGATAAAACCACGATTCAAAGTCAAATATTATATCCTCAAAACAATATGTGTTTCATCAAATCAAGTTTTTTGAAACCGCAGAAGACCAAAAAGGTACATACTGTTTCTAGGGAGATACATAAATATGAAAGGGTCCTATGAACTAGTTCTTGGTTCCTACAACCGAGTCCTACCCCTATATTTGTTCACATCTCAAGTATCAAAGTTTAGCAGTTCAACTTGTGCATTGAAATTCATGTTTTACTTTTCGTACCATTCCTCTCCTTGTGATACATCCATAGGTGGTAATCCATTAAAGAAATTTACATGAGATTAATGCTGCTCATTTACATCACCTCTGTAGAAATATATACTCAAGTTCACTGCCATTGGTTGTGCTTGGGCAAAGTCACTAATGCACCTTCGTTTCTTGTAGTCATCAAAGTTAACAGTAACATTGTGAGGGTTGTGTTTGAGAATAGGTCCATAGCCTCTATTGAACCAATCTTGGGATACATAATAGAATCGGTTTCTGCCATTCGACTTCTTCCGTACTCTAATTATGACCTTCTCACAAAAGTCGTATCTTTGGTTTAGCATAAGGTCCTTGTTACTAAGTATGAGTTCACGACTCAATATGTCCAAAAGAGAACATAGGTTAAGGTAAAGAACATATCCTTGCACTTTAACATCGACTTCTTGGATCTTTTCCTTAACCCAAAGCTGTGGGTTGGTCATAAACCTATCACGCACTTGTGTTAAATGTTTAGGCTGAGCTTCAACATATACCTCCCATGCTACGTAAGTGTTCGATACAAGGTAGTCTCTAGTCCCCTTTGAAACTCGAACCACTTTAATTCTCCAATGGAGATTGAATCCAACCGCATAATTGAAAAATACTCTTTGTGCAAAGTCACTTGGGAGTTCATCTAGACAATTAAGAAGATCCATCCAAAAACAAGACAAGGAGAGAGAAAACTTATTACACATGTGAACCACTCAACCACTTCACCATAACTCAAACCAAACACTTCCATGCAAGAAGATAAGTCAAACAAGTACCATCAACCAATGTCACTTATACTTTCTCAAAACAGCATGCAGAAATGCATAACTATACCGACTAGTATCAAGCTTTAGGCTATCCCCGTACCCTTAAGCATTGGCTCTGATACCAGGTTAGAGATACCCCTCCCCGGGGTCTATGCACAAAATATACAATTTAGACCTTTATACAATTTTCAATATACACCAGAGTTGTGGAAGCATTTGCATAGGGGAGGAGTTCTCAACACCCGACCAAGCATGGAGTTTAGGCCATGATCCGAATTGCATCCAGAGGTACCTGGTGACTAGTGCTACCTCTGAATGGGTGTTATGAATGAAAATGTACTCACAGAAATATAACATTGTGGAGGGACCATGTATTAATGCAATGACAAAATCTGGTATACTATAATATAAAAAGGTTTATGAAAAAATAACTAGCAGAGCACCGTACCCTGTGTAGGGATCAATTGGTCCACCCATGCACATCCACTCTACTACGAATAGAGAGAATTTCACTTCGCTGGTGAGAGCGAGCCAAAACACCTCCAACCTACCTGAGCCAATTGTAAGCTGAGACCACTTCACCTCCCTCCGTGAAGTCAAGCTCTAAAAGGATCCCAAGTACCAGCAGGTGGTAGGGTATCAACACCAACCATACCAGTTTAGGCACCACGCCTCTTCAATGCCTAGCATTGGGTGTTTAGGCAAAGTCAAGGCAAAATCCCCGATGCGTTAGCAGTGTAGGTCATTCAGCCCCTAATGCAATAACCGTGTAGATGAGCCTAACAAAAAGAAGAAGACCTAGGCAACACCCCGGATCCAGCAAAGACCTAGGTCAACGACCCTTTAGTCTAGGGCTAAGCGATGTAGGTGATCCTAGTCTTGTAGTGACGCTGCCATGAGAAACATAACACATGAGTCCGATCACAATAGCACTTCCCATATGCATAAACACTCTTTTCCAAGCAGTTAGACTGTACAGGTCTCTACTCTTACACGTCTACCATAAACCATCTAGATCACTTCATGATACAGTCCCAAAACCATAACCTATAATCCAATCACATCACACGGTGAGCACTCCACCCAACTCGGGTGAGGCATGACCAATTATGTATAAGGACTTTCGAACATAACATGGCTGCAAAAATTTTGGCAGCATAACCAAATCCAAAAAACAAACCATGAGCCACACCGGCTTCTACCATAAAATCACACCATAGTGCATGCGGGAATCTCAACCCTTAACCATAAATCATAATCACACTGAATCAATTCCCACACTTGGAGTTTGACATATCCCTTGCAGTCCAATGGTAGTTCATACACATATCACTGTTAAGACATGATTCTTTTATGCACAAAAAGAGTCCTTCCAACAACTATTCATGATATAAAAATCCAATTTTGACAACATCCAACCATGCAAAGTTTATACATCATATCTACATTTCACCTCCCTAGCACATAGAGCTAGTTTTTGACCTAGAAAGGTGGAAAGCAATCATAATCATGCATGAGGCATTCACATCAATACATAAGTTTCCATACATCATATGATAACATTCCATCACCATAAACATGATGCAAAACAGCTCCAACCTTTAGGTCAACCATAAACCATAACTTCACACATATGCAAAGAACAACTTTTTGGTTTTTTTGGGTGCATGTTTTGTATAGAATGCTTCCTCAAATGCCAATATATGGTGAGATGGTAAGAACATGCAGTGGGAGTAGAAGCCATAAAGGACTTCTTCGGAAGGTTGGCCACTTAGGTTGAGCACAAACCCTTATTGCCCTCAATGAATGACATCCATGGTGCTCCTACTTGATCTGGCTTGTGAAAAGATTCAATGCAAGTGAGCAGCATTCCGAAAATTTTGTAGAGCATAGGACATGAGAGACCAGAGAGACTTTTGAAGAATGTCATGGCACCTGTTAGGGTTTTCACCATGTATTCCTCTGTAGGTTTTCCATTTTCTGGAGTTGGCAATCTCGAATAATTCAGCCATGTAGGCTGCTTCTTTGTCATTGCTTCATGTGCTTGCCATGTCCTTACTCTTGGTACATGACAAAAGGTCGGGTCTTTCTGAAGTGCTGCAGGTGCTCTTGTGAACAGAATCAAGAATCTAGGATTCTTGTTTAGCAAGCTTTTTCTCCACTTGGGGTCGACTTCTTCTACACCTTCTGCCTGCATGTCTTTGTATAATCTTTCCTTAACCTGTAGTAGCTCTACCTTGATCAAGGGATATTGTAGTGATTGTTGATGCCATTGTGCATTGATTTGGTTGGGAGTGAGTTGAGTAACATTGACTGAATGGAGAACTATCAACTCCCAATCCTCGCTGATTTCCATTGTTCGTCTTTTTCTTGAGTGACCCGTTCCTTAACTGCATCTTCTTCAGCTTTTGATAGCTCGACCACTGGCACTTGATCGGCATTTGTTATTGGTACCTGAAAGTCTTCTTCTCCTCCTAGTCCTTCTACCGGCTATGTTTCAATCTCAGCAAAAGAGACTAAGGAGTTTCAATGTGTGGTTGTTCTGGTGTACCAGCTTCTTCTTGTATCTATGGCTAACCGTCTTACAGCAACAGCTGATTAACTCGCTTGAGCTCTGCTATCTCCTTGAGCAATTGTTCCTCTCTTTGTACCTGCATTAATGCAAGGTCCCATCGTTGTGACTGCTCTAGATTTAGCTCAAGTTCAAGATCTTTGTTCTTCTTTTCTAGAGCTTTGTATACTTCATCTGTACCTTTGATCGAGGCAACTCCGGGAATTTCCCTTATTTGTCTCAAGAAAGCTGCCTGATCATTGATTCTTTGCTCTGAATATTGTAGTGAGAATTCGCTACATCGAGCTGCACTTGGATCTTTTGTACTGACAAAGTTGTAGTTAAGAGTTAATTGGTAACCTCATTCAGTTGTTCGTCTTTGGTCTTGCAGGCATCTGATAACTTTGTGAGAAGTTCACCTAGCTCTTCCATTTCTTTTTGTTGCTTCTCTTTTGCTAGCTGGTGTTGTTCAGCTTCAGCTCTCAGCTCTTGGATTTGTCGATGCAGATCAGAGATGACCTTCATTCTGTCCTCTAGCTCGCCTTGGAGAGCGTCGATGACCATCTCCATCTCTCTAGCCTTAGCACTACGGCTAAGTGCTGTTGTCCACATTTTCTCGATCATTTTCTGCATCTTCTTGGCATATTCATTTACTTTTACAATAACTTCATCATTTTTATGCCAATATTCTTGCTCTTTGAGCTGTCTAGATGTTTTAGTAGTCTCGGTGGGTGGCTCCTTGGGTGGGGCTATGGCGGTTGCTTGTGGGTGCTTCACGGTCTCTACCTCTCCTTGAGGCTGTTTGGTTGCCTCGCCTGCTTTGTCTTCTTGAGGCTTCGTGGATGCCTTGATCGTTTCCTACTGGGTGGTTGTAGAAGGTTTGGTTTCTATTTCTTGTACCTTGGGTTGCTCAAAACTAGCAGTCTCTTGTGGTTCAGGACTTGCTGCCCTTTGCGGTTCTGGCTCTTTTGCTTTGGCTTGGTCACCCTCAGTGGGTCTAACTGCTGGTGATGTGGGAGGGCTTGGCATCAGGTGGTCTTGGTGTTTCGTAGAAGGTGAGGTAGGTTTAGGAGACATTCCTTCTTGATCGTGCTGTTTCTCTCCTTGTGTTGTTTCTTCTTTTTCTTTTCTTTCACTCTCTTGAGCTTCTTTTAGCTTGAATGCTTATACCTATGCATACATTCTTTCAAGGAAATTGGTGGGGTCCTCTGCTTACTTCCTTGTAGGGTTCTTTGTTCTAGGTCCCTTTATCTCTTTTGGAACCCACTTTGCCGGGTCCTCTACTGCAGCTTTGCGACTTCTCTTCTAGGTTTGTTTTTCTCGTTCAAACCTCACCTTCTTTTGCTGAGCTTCTTCCTGATGTGCATCCACTGCTTTATTATTCATCTCCTCTCTTCTGTCTCTCTTCTCTTCATTGTCTGAGCTTTCACTGCTTTGTGCTTCATGAGAGCTTTTTGTAGACTCCTCATTAGGTTTGTAAACTCTTTTTGATGAGCGGGTGGTTCTTGGAGATGGTTGTGCTGACAGGATCCATGTGTTCTGATCTGAGGCAGGCCGTAAATTGTCTATGACACCAATAGCATGGTACACTATTCTTGTTAATACCTCAGGTGCACCTAGATACATGATCTTACCCTCTTTCTTGGTGCCCTTCAGTGTTGATAGCACATACTACATGTGATCAATGGGTTGCCTGGTTTTTGACTTTAACACTTGTGTGAATGTAGTCGCAATTTCATGATTAGGTATTGTGTACCTTGGCGGTCTCTTTGCTAGAAAATGGAAGTGTTGATGATATAACCGTTTTGGTTCTTCCACTTGATTTTGGATGAGATGAACAAAGGTTTGCCGCAGCAGTCTCCTTGGTGAAAGCGCCTGCTTTCTTTCTTATGGGCTCTCATTATCATCCCCTCTGTTGGAAACTTGAGAGCCTCGGCCACAATTTATTTTGTTATTACCACTTCTACCTTCTGCCCTTGTTGGTCAGTAATTTGGGTCGTTCCATCTTCCTTGATTGTAGACAAGAGCTCATAGGCTTTCTGAAAGTCTACACCACTGGCTCCTGGTCATAGAATTCTCTGAGGCCGAGCCTTCTGCTGGCCTCCTTTGTGTCTGGTTGTGCCGTGACATCATAGATCTCTTTAGGCAGCAATTGCATCTCTACTTGATGTCCTTCTTCACTTTTAAACCTGCATGTGAAAATTGTGGTGTTGTTCTCTTCAAGCTGTTCTCTGGATAGATATGTTGCTTTCGCCCTCTTTACTAAACTGGGGTCCAATTGGTATGGTGGCAGCTCTTGCAGCTTCTCTTTTTTAGAGACCCTCTTCTTGGCCTTCGCTGCAGCAGCTTGCATTGCTCCTGTTTAGTGAATAGAGTGCCAAAGTTAGAAATTTCTCCAATTTTAGTCTAAATTGCTGACAAATTGAGTCCAATTTGCTCCAAATTAATTTTTGAACATGCATGGATGCATAAAAACATGTAAAGATCAAATTCATAAAGTCCAAGCAAAATTTTGCAACTATAAAAGTAAATAATGGCAATTATTTAAAGCTGATGAATTTTTCCAACTTTTTGCAATTTTGGCATCATAGGCTTGAAATATATATCAAATAGATACTCAGAGTGAATTATGGGCTCATTTGAGAGCACAGGGTGAAAATGGTGCCAAATTTAGGCTTTCAGTCTCTGAAACAATAGATACAAAGGAATTTTGAGATTTTGAGCTCCAAATTTGTTCAAACTTGGTTAGTGGGCTTAGGACATCATGTGCTTTGGTCCCATGATGTGAAAGTTTTAATTTCCTCCCATCTTGGCCAAAAAGTAAATAATCGTGATTATTAACTTTTTTCATCAAAATAGACATTTTTTGCAGCAACTTGGTTCTAGGCATGATGTAGACTCTGTGTATGATATTTGAGGTGATTTGGATCAAAAAATGTGACAGATAACTCAAAAATTGGTTTGAAAGGACTTCTTTGCGTTTTTTGGCATTTTTACAAGTTATCATTGATCAATCTCGCTCATACTTGAAGTGTGGCATGTAATAGGTGTGTACAAATGATAGATGATGTGATGATATCAGCATATCCCTTCCAGAGTCCTACAGTGACTTCCACAAAATCTCTCCAGTCTCCACTCCTCGCCCCCTTGCACGTCAATGACAAGAAATAGATATAAAAACAAAAAAATTAGTAAAAAATTTCATACAACTTTAAAAAATATTAAGGTGGGGTTCACACACCATAGCTTGACTCAAAAGGGAAGGATTAGGAACTCTGGCAACTATAATTTCCACCGCTTCTGGAAGATTTGACAAAGTCAAGCTATCAAAGATCCATGGGCTGAATAATAGTGCAATAGTGGGGCTCACAAATGGGGTCAAGAGTTCCAAGAACTAGATGATCAGACAATTAGTGATCATTTGAATGAGTTGAAGTCGAAGCCCTCTTTTCGGATGACACTATTTTGTTTTGTATCCTAGACAATGTATGAGGGCACAGCTAATCATTTCGGTGCTTTTGGCCAGTTCCACTTTGTCTCTCTTTTCTTGCTTCCAATGGCAAAATATGCAACATGAGACTATGAAGCAAATGCATTGATTTACTGTGCGATGGGTGAACAATTTTTCATAGAGTTACATAAAAATTGCAGAGTTTGTGGTGGAATGCAATAGATTTTGGAGTTTGGGTTGAATAACAACTTCTTGCAAGTACTAATCACTGATATTTTTTGAAGGGATGGTGGCCAATGATACAAAACAAGGTTTTGATGCCTCGAGGGAGCTTCAATTCACTTCATCTTATGCTCTCTTTTTCCCTTGCTATGCATGCCATATGAGTGCTAGTTGAATGTGATCACATCCAGTGTGTGCCTTGATTGAGCAAACAATATGACCCTATTGCACTAAAAATTTGCTTGTATAATGGGCTTGAATAAAATCCTCTTGCACAAAATGGAGAATTCTTTTGAGTTTCATATAGCTTCGTTATTGGAGAGCTATATTTATGATTTTGTCATGCTTGATCTAGGGTGTACATTGAAATTTTGGGGTTGACATTGCTTTAACATTTTAGTGCTTGAATTGAATGTAAAAAAATTGCATCACACTAAAATTGAGCTTTGTTGAAAGACCAAAGGGTATCATTTTGAATTTATGATTGAGATTGACATTTTTTGGTGTTTGATGTGCATGTACATATGCTTTGCCACTAACAATTGAACTGAGTTTGAAGGATTGTGGATAAATAGGAGCTTCCAATTATCCACGCCCTGGTGTTGGCATTGTTTTAAATTGCAAAATTTGGCTATTGAGAGCCATTCACTTTCATTCCATCAAGTTGAAGTCATCTCTAGATCATAGATTGCTCTTAAATTGTAAAATTTCATGTGAGCTAGTTGTTAGTCAACTTTTTTGGAGAGCTTTAAAAATGTAAAATTTGGTTTTCAAGAGCCACTTCATTTCATCAAAGTTGTATTACTTCTAGTTGTTTGCTTGTTTTAAATTCCATATTTCAATTGAGCTAGCACTTAATCAACTTTGAATCATGCATGAGAGATTATAAAATTTACAAAATTTTCTTACTTAGAAGCAGTATCTCTGATAATTTTGATGTGTATGTATACACTGCTACTAAAGAGAATCATGTGCATAACCAGAGGCACTTTTTTCCCTTTGGTATAATTGGGTATTTGGACCCTAGCTTTAGGTTTTCATTAATTTTTTTGGTGTGTTTTGACTTTCATTTTAAAAGCTAGGCATACTAAATTTTCAATACTTTGCTTTGTGAATATTAACTTATTAAAATTTTGGTTTTATGTGTGCTAATCATAGGTAATTGGCCTTGACCTTAGGTTAATGTAGGATCATTGCTCATTTTTCCTATACTCTTAGTGATAGTCTTAATACACCATTCATTTTTAACATGACCTAGGGTTATGATTAGGCTTTAGTCCCTTAGTCCATTTTCCATAAATACTCTCATGATGGAAGAGATAAAAAAGTGCTTAAAAACGAAACAATGAAGCAAAAAAGTGTCAAGAAAAAGTAGCAAAAATGCTACTGGACACATGAAAATAGAATTTCTATGTTATGCTGTGTCTATGTGAGTCCTAGCGCCTTATTCGCACTTGCCAGGCGAGGGGAATCACCTTGGCTCGCTTGGTCAAGGCTCTAAACCAATGCCCTAGGCTGATACGGATTAGCCGTCGCCTTGGTAGGCTAGTAGATTCTTGGAGAACCTTCTTGAGGGTTCAAGAAGCCGAGAGTCGTAGCTAGACTTGACCTTGGGTGGTAGCCTTGTAATGTGCTTTAGTTTTTTATATGAAAATACCAAAAAAAATCCTTCCATGAGTTTCAAAAAGCTGTGACAATGTGCTAATAGATTAGGAGCTTTTTATAGCCCGTAGACATGATAGACTTGGATGCTTTATTAAGATTAGCCATATAGTTTTTAGGCTAGTAGATTTATGAACTTTCATTAGCCTAGGGTCATAATTGATTGCTTGTGTTTCATGCATAAAACTGAAATTTCAAGTGGTTTAATCTTTATAGTAGTATAAGTGTTTATTTTTCTTTGTGTTGTTTAGTTTTTTTACTATGATTGACCCATATTTTAGAAGAAAAAATTCACTTTGCATGATTGTTCATTGTACTTCATGTTTTATTTATCCTTGTTGGCCTTTGATACTCATTACTTGTTTTATGTTTTGCAGCTCAACATTTCGTGCATGGACTTGCTCTCACCCATGTCTCCAAGCTCTGTTTCAGCAGCACACGAGGACGTGCACCAAATTAGGAAGGGGGGAATGTTAGTAGTGGTTAACACATGTTACACAGATTATGCACCAAGTTGGAGATTTTCTATGGATGTGCACAATATTTCCTATCAACATTGTATAAGGCCTTGGGCTCATTTGGAGTTTCAAATTGTATATGATAGCTATACAAGGCTCAACTTAATCCCATAGTAGAAGGGATTGTGGTGTAAGCCTTTATAAGAAAGTGTTTATGCAAGGAGGCTTCATTCTTCAGTGGTCATTCTTGAGTAGTCATTCATGAGGATCCATTCTTGAGAGCTCTCTCTTGAGTGTTCACTTTATGGATGGCCTAGCCTTGAGCTTAATTACCATGCTTAGAAGGCTAGTGCTAATACATTGTAATTAGAGAAGCATTAATTAATTTAATCTCTACTTTATTCATTAGTTTTGATTCTTCTATATTACATTATGTCATGAAGTAGTTTCACCTTCTCATTATTTGAGTGTGTGTGATGACTTCTTGCTTATTGAGCACTCCTATCCTTCTATGAGCACTTGATTTGCAATATTTAACATCTCTAATTAGGTTGATTAAGTTGGTTCTTGTGTGTGGATGGGTTTAATGAAACTCTAGCACCATTCACCTTGTGTGTGTAGATTTGGATGAAGTACCTTCATTGGAATGTGGTGATTGGAGAGGCCAACACAATGCAATTAGTGTGTGCTTGTCGAGAGTGTGCCTTGAGATTCTAGTCTATGGCGAGTCGGACTTTTCTTGTAGGTGATGCTTGATTGATGATGTGACTAAAGTTAGTGATTCATGGCTAGTCTCTATTTGCATTGGAAGAGAATTCACTTGAATCCTCTCATTCAATACATCCGATGATGCTCGTGCTTCCATGCCCTAGCCAGGTTGCCAATCCTAGGATTGATAATTTTGATGGTCTTGGGTTGATTAAGGTATGCTACAATTGCCCCCAATAGATTCTTACCTTCTCAAATCAATCAATGGAGTGACCGAGACCTCTTGCCCTTTGAAAGCTCCATTAGCTTGTACCAAATCTCCCATCTCAAATTTATGACTTTCTTGCCTGGTAGCTAGCTTTACAAAAATGAAGTTGTGCGTAGAGCTAGCGTAAAACAATATAAAAGCATCATGCTCTCTTAACCTCTTCCAAGCATAAGAGAGTGGTGCTCCTTTGCAATGTTCTTCCTCTTTGAGAGCTTCCACCATGGTGTCTCTAGGAGGGTCATTATGTTCACTTCTCTAAGGACATGCATAGAAAACATGACCTTGCTCTCCACACTTGAAACACTTGTTATCTTTATGCTCACGTTCAACCTCTTTAGGAGAAATTTTATTCTTACCTTTGTAGCCCTTTTCTTCGGCCTTTTCTTTGTTTTTGTTGTTGCTAGCTTTGAGAGAATTCTGAGTCGCATTGTTCTTCCCCTTTGGATCAATTGATTCTTTGACTTTTGTTGGCTTTGAGCCCTTCTTGGTCCCTTGTTGTAAATGAATCCTGAAGCAACCATAGTATGATATATGAGCTCCGTAATAGATTTAGGTATTCTTTTCTTGACATGCTCACTCATCTCCTCATATAGGCCATCACAAAACTCTTTCTTTTGTTCCACAAAGTCTTGTATTTTTGTAGATTGTGTCTTTGAGATGTAAGTTCCAAAACTTATCCACATACTTTTGGAGAGACTCATATGGGGCCATGTTCAAGCTTTGCCATTCAGTGAGGAATTTTTCTTTGGCATCACTTGGAAGAAATTTCTTTGTAATAGAAATCCTTAAAGATTTCCTAGTCTTTCGAGCTTCATCTTGACTATGTAGGCTTACCCACCATTGAGAGGCTGACTTTTTGAAATGCATAGAAAAATTTTGAAGCTTTGAAGATTCCAAAAAATCTTCATCTCCAAAAGCCATGTCAAATTGTTGTATAAAGGCTAGCACTTTGTCAATTTCTTTGAAGGTTCCATCATTGGTAAGAAAGTGGATGGTCTTTACTCCCTCTTTGAATTTCCTCAACTTATGTGTCCTCTTTCATATTGCATAGCTCCTTCATTTACCCCTTCTGTTCTCTGTCTTGGATTGCAAAGTGTTGTCCTCAGTATTAGAAGATGGTGATGATAATGAAGAGGAAGATGAGAAAGAAGGTAAAGATGGTGACCACTTTCTTTGCTTCCTCTTGCTTGGATTTCTTTCTCCCTTCTTTGAATTAGCAGGGAGGGAGTGCTTGATGACTTCCTCTTCTTTTTGGGAGGAGTAGGGAACCATCATGCCCTCCCTCTTCTTGGGGTACCATCACTTTCAGAGGTAGTTGAAGTGTCACTTTCATACCTCTCCCTTTGGAAGTTTAGGACACACTTCTTCTTCTCAAATAGATTTCCTTGGAAGTCCTTCCAGTATATCCTCTTCGTTATCCAAAGAGATTCCTCTTTTGGAGATCTCACTAGGAGGCCTCACAAGAATTATTTTTCTCCTCGGCATTTGAGGGAACTTGGACTTGAAGAGCTTGAATTTGGTTTTGAGCCTTTTGCTTGCAAAATAGGATTTCCCATTGCTTCTTGTAACTTGTCAACAAAATAGCTGCCAAATCTACAATCATCATCAAAATCTATACCATGAGCCAAATATATGTTGTCAATATCAATTACATTCTCATGATCATGTTGGTCCATGATTAAATTTTCTTATATGTGTATGCTAACTCTTTCCCTGGAGCTTCCAAAACTATGGCTACCACTACTCTTATCCCTTGAAAATTAGCACTCAAGTAACTATACTCATGGTTTAGAATATTGTTAATTGCAAAGAGTATTGGAGTAGGTTTAATAGTGCAAGATTGGCACCAATTCCTATGGAGATTTCTAATAGCTGAATAATGGTTAAGCCATAAAAAAGTCTTGAAAGTTTCCATTATTACTATCATAGTTCTTGATGGAGTCCCCCGTATCCTTAAATAGGCATACCAACCAAGTTCATAGATTCCAGTCCCACCTACCCTATTCCAATGAACAACTCCAACCTTACATATATTACTGAAGGACTTCTCTTTTTAGACAAGAAAAGAGATACCTCATCTTTGATACCAATCAATGTTAGAGAATCTAATGCTTACTTTTAGGTCCAATAGAAACTAACAATGAAAGGAGAGAGTTTTCCTTAAGAGAGAGATATCACGGAGAACATAGGTTGTGTCGGTCTGATTTCTTTACACAAATACACATTAAAAGCACTTTAACCTTCAAAGAGAATAACCAATTAAGATTGGAAAATTGATGAGGACTAGATTTTCTTGGAGTTGGTCTTCTCTCCAAAAGGACTTGTATTATAATCCTCTCAAAAGAGAGCTTTGTTACAATATATGTTTTTTCTCTTTTTGAGCCTTGATTGAATAAAGAAGATTGCATCTTCAAGATTCCATGGTATAACCCTCCTTGTCAAATCCTAAACACTCCAGCATGGGAGAGAGGAACTATGAGAAAAGAGGAAGATGAAGGTGGAGAGAAGTATTTTTCAAGCAAGAGAATTAATATTCCATGTACACTTGATCATGGGAAAGATCTTAGCATAGCTTAGTAATAGATTAATAGAGATGGAGAAGAAGAAACTTTCATTGTCTTGGATTTTCATCCATAGCCAAGAGCTTGAGCATAGAGCCATCTCTAGAGCTCCCATAAGAGAGAGAGAGAGAGAGAGAGAGAGAGAGAGAGGTTGCTTTGCCAATATTGAGAACTTGAGAGAGTTTTTTAGAGGAGCAAGATCCTCAAAAATGCAACGAGTCGTCTCTTATATAGCTATGCAAGAGCAACTAGTCTACTTCACACTTGACCAATGAGGTGGAAACACTTCCTAATGCAACTCGAGCATGCCCAACACTTGTGTCCTCTTGCCTTGAATACTAGAACTTGCCCCACCCCCGCTTCTTAGGACTCATCTTGGCAAGCGGAGACACCACACACACACACACACACACTTGTTTAAGTTCACACAAAAGCAATGCTACCTTGGACATGTGGCCGAGTCAAGCTTACTAAACAAAGACTATAGTCAACTTACTAAATGAGGAAGTCATGATCTAGCCTTGGCATTTAAATTTTCCCTTTCATTTAACAAAAAAATAAGCTTATCTTTTGGTTGGGTGCACGAACTTTGCACAAACCTTGGAGGCTTATAAAGCTGATCTAGGCACTAAATTTAGTAGGTACTAAAATAGCTTATAAACCTGCTATTTTAGTACCGACTAAATTAGGATAATCTTTGAAAAAACTAAAACACGGCCTTTGGGCTTTGACACTTTTACCTCCTTTTAAAAACCAAATCACAGTGCTTTGGAGGTGCCGCCAAGCTACTTCCAAAACCTGGTAAATTTAGACATTTTGTGGCAAGGTAGAATTTCATCCTAAGGCATCCCACAATTCATAATTAGAATCTAGAGTGTTACTCTAATGATTTTTTCTTATCACAATCCCTTTTTGATTTTAGACTCCTAGAATTGCTCTTGGTCATCTTCTTTGTCATGTACCTTTGATCAAGGTTTTCCCGCGGGATATATTTATTCTTCCTTGACATGTACCTTTGATTGAGATAATTAGTTAGCAACTATCCTTGATCTTTTATGGACTTTTTCTATTTTGGTCCCAAGCCTTAACCGGTTTGTCCATTAGTACTTAATCAATTTCACTTGTTACAATCTATGACATAGACTAAGGCATTGAAAAAATCTTATGAAGGATTGGAGAATTCCAAAAAGAGACCCAGAAAGACCTGGAAAAGAGACAAAATTTACATATATGGCAACTGATTTGTCTCATGAAGAAGAAAAAATACTCATTAGAACTTTAAAGGAATGTAGAGATGTCCTTGCATGGTCATACAAAGATCTCAAGGGGTGGATCTTAATATTTTTTAGTATACAATACCTATGAGAGATGACACCAATCCAAGTAGGAAAAGGATTTGCATTTCTAATGAGACCTTTAAAAAGAAAATAAAAGAGGAAATTGACAAGATCAAGGAAGAAAAGTTTGTCTACAAGCTTGAACAAAGCGATTGGGTATCCCCTGTCTTGGTAGTACCTAAGACAAATGGTAACGGTGTGTTTCAACCTCAAGAAGGTGAATGTAGCAACCATTAGAGACAATTATCCTTTACCTTTCACTGACCATGTTCTAGAAAGTGTGGCTGGCAAGGAATCTTATAGCTTCTTAGATGGATTCTCAGGCTATAACCAACTAGCCAATGATAAAAAAGACCAACATAAAATAGCTTTTGTTATGGATTGGGGTATATTCAAATATATAGTTTGAAAAATGCTCCAAAAAAAATTCAAAGTCTCATGAGTAAGAAGTATCTATGAAACTTCCTAGAAGTTTACATGGATGACCTATGCGTACACTGATGCAAATGATCTCACCACTTTGAGCATCTCAAGAAAATCTTTGAGAAATGCCACCTATATATGATTTATTTAAATATTTAAAAATGTGTATTCATGGTTAGGAAAGTCAAAATTCTTGGAAACATAGGCTCCAAAAATGAGACTTCCATGGATATGGAGAAAGTGAAGGTCATTGCAAAAATGCCTAGAACTACCAATGTCAAGGAAGCTCAATCTTTCATGGGATATTGTGGATATTTTCTGAGATTTATTTACATGTACGCTATGATTGACAAAACGGTATGGTTTGATCACATAATTTATCTAGATTGCAGAATGTGATGAGTCTTTTCAAAAGCCTAAGAAAGTTCTATCTTCGATCCTAAACTTGAAAAGTCTACACTGGAATAAATTTTTTCATGTTCATGTTGATGCTTATAATTTTGCTATTGGTGCATATTAGCACAACCAAGAGATGGAACCATGGATTTGAAACTGAATATGATTGGAAACAAGTACACTATGAAAAAAAGAGAAGACCTCAAAATGCTTTACGTTGTCAAAATTCTATACATTATTTATTGGCAAATAAGTTTGTGTTCTTGATCACCAAGCAATGATAGTGTCATCATTTTATTAGAGTTTTATTTTACACTGGTTGTTAAGAACGGTACTACACACCAAAGAGCTGAGAACTTATCAAGAATCACCTCAAAGAAACCTACCAAAGGAGTTGATGATTGTAACATTTAATGGTCTAGTAACTTGTGTATAGCGGAAAATAGCATGAACATAGTGAGCATTTCATTCGAATAGATTCCTAATGAGAATAACAAGAGTGCTTGGGTGGAGAGAGCAACAAAAAGTATAACACCTAGCTAGATAGCATGAACAATACTTCAAAAGAGAGAGAAATTATGAAATTGACAACAGTTGAGGACCGGATCTGCATCACAAAGCCAACAGTTGTTGGTGTAGGCCTCCCTTCTCACAAGCTTGGAGTAGGTGGTAAGCTTTCCATTAAAGCTTGAGAAGGAGAGAGAGAGTCTTCTTGATTCACACATAGATTGTTTGAGTGTGTAAGTGAATAATTCCTTGAGAAAATAAGCCCCCTCTCTCTCTCTTGGTCAACCACCCTTGCTAATTTCTCATGCTATAGCCCAATTGGACCTCCCTAGGCCTAGCCAATGGAAATTAAGCAGCATAAGTGATAGCCTTTTGACATGTGTCCCCCTTTCCCGATTTTGCTAATTAATTAATGCAACTAAACTCTCATTGGACGCCTTTGTCGCCTGACCAATAGGAATCAGACAAGCCATTGGGCTGTTGAATGCTCATTGGACCCCTTGGGAGACTGTCCAATAGTCTTCTAGAGAGCTTAATTCCTATTGGTTAGTTTATTAAGTGTTTTTAAATATTAATTAAACTAGAATTACTCTTGCCTAATTTTCATTGGTCCACCTCCAAGGCCATCCAATAGGATTTGAGTAAACCTTGTGGGCATATGGGCTAGGAAGTTGACATGTGTCCCTCTTTCCCCTTGTGTACAAAGGAATCTTGTGTGTGTGCGTGTGAGTTTCTCTCTCATCCCATACTTCTTGGGCTCGCCCCCTCCTTTGTAAGGCTTGAGAAAGACTTTTGGGACACACACAAAGCATCCAATTTCCCTAATCTTTGACCTTTGGACACAACCTTTGAATTTTGGAACCTTAGCATTTTGGAATTCTTAATGGGCTGAACACTAAGGTCTTTGGAGCCCATTGTTACACATAGCCCTTTTGCAGATAGACCCCCCTTTGGATCCCTACTGTGGCCGATCTACCAACTTAACCAATATTCTAGCTTTTTCTCCCTTGGCACTTCCCCATATTAAATGACCAGTTTAACATGAGAAAATCATTTCAGAGAATTAGATATTAGTTAATATGAGATTACCTCTCTCTTGAAATCATAGTCATCCTCATCTATGGGGTAGAGAAGATAAAGCATATTCATTAGTCCTTTTTTATAGCGGGTAGAGGATCCCTATGTTACCCTACGACATTGTCCCAGAATGGATGACTAGCCCGCTTGAGAGCCTAAGCTTCCGCAATCATGTTTGCACATTAGTCCTATCAATCTTCCATAGTAGAGTGACAAGCTCTACTTGGTGTTTGGGAGACGTCGTCACCGCAAACTTGATCTAAGCATGCATAGTACTTCATTTTTGTGCACAATAAAGAAAAAGAGAGTCTTATAACACAAGAAAACTTTGCTCAGTTTTAACTTTTGCACATTTGCTTACTCTTGGGAAGCATTGTAAGCATTGACAAGGTTTAGGTTATCATTAGGAAAAGTTTGGACTAAAAAGTGGGCCTTGTAAGAATTGTTGATGTGGCATAGCTTTCAAAAAGTGGGGATCGGTAATTGTTTTGTAAATAAGATCCAAACTTGTCGGAGGTTGGATATTTAGAATCTACTCTTCAAATGCTATCTATTGATATATAGCATGCATGTATCGGACATTGCCTTCATGTAGATCTAGAAAAAGGTGATTTTAGATTATCGTAACGGTAACAAAACCTGGCTGATTGAAAAAAAATGGCATAAATTTTATAGAAGTCATCCAAACTTTTCGGACCTTGGCTCTTTAGAATCCATTTTTCAAGAACTTTCCAATGATAGGTCATATCATGGGGTTCTAAGCAATATTTAGAGGGGTCTACCGGGTTACTTTCTTTTGTACAACTTTGATGATGTGGCACTCTTAAAAGGCCCAAAAATGAGTTCAAAATTTTCCTAATGCCTTTAGTTGTATGCATTGCATCCATCTAGCATCTTCAAAAGGATAATTCTTAAACTTAATAAGATATCGTCGGATAGTCTTACTGCCTCTTAGTACCTTGTCTTCATCTTGAAGAATGGACTCGGGCTGCACACCTCTTCTTGGTCCTCAATCTCCGGTGGGTCTTGAATAGTTGGTTCTTGAGGTGGCTCTCCTTTATAAGGCTTTAGTAGTCCCACATGGAAAGCATTGTGTATGAGCCAATGGCTAGGCAACTTTAGTTGATAGGCCATTTTATTGATTGGCCTAAGAATCTCAAAGGGACCATAGTACCTTTTTGCTAACTTAGCATAGTACTTTTGGTGTTCTGTAGGATTCTTGCCCGTCATGTGCCTTAATCGAGCCTTGGGAAATTTGAGTAAGACCCAATGATTTTCTTTAAAGGCTTGGCCTCTTTTGTGCTTGTCAACAGTAGCCTTTTGCCTTTACTGTGAGATAGAGATAGCATCCTTAATCTTTTGGAAAGATTCTTGTAGGTATCATCTATACTAATCTACAGCCTATATCTTCCAGTGTACCTTAACTAGCAGGGGACTTTTTTATCTTCCCTCAATTACCTCAAAAGGTGCTTTTCCCGTGGAAGTATGTACAGTGTTATTGTAGGCATACTCCACTAAGGGTAAGTACTTCTCCCATTGGGATCTTTGATCTACTTCCGTTATGTAGGCTTTTAGTAGATCGATAATTGTTAGGCTAGCTATTTCACTTTGGCCATCCATTTGGTGAGTGATAGGCCAAAGAGAAGTTTAGCCTTGTCCCTAAATTCTCAAAGAGACCCTTCCAAAAATTATTGGTCATTCTAGGATCTCTATCCAACACTATGGACATTGGCAAGCCATGGTACTTGAAGATTTGTGAAATGAAGAGGGTTGCCATTTGATGGGCTTTGATAGTCTTTTTGACAAGTATAAAATGAGCTTGTTTTCAGAACCTGTCGAGACTATCATCCATATTCCCATGGATAGACTTAGGCAATCCAAAGATAAAATCCATGGATATGCTCTCCCATGGTGAATTAGGGATTGGCAAAGGTTGAAGCAATCCAGGTTGCTTCCCTCTATCAAAATTTGTCTTTTGGAATTCCACACATTTAGAAACATACTCTTGTATGTTTGCTTTCATGGTAGGCCAATAGAAATATGTTTCAATCCCCTTTAGGGTAGAATGTATCCCTTATTCCCTGCATAAGGAGGAGCATGAGATTCATACATTACTTTCTCACGAAGTGGGTTAGTAACACATAGTCTATTTCCATAGAGAAGATAACCATCTTGTAAAGTAAATGGTTCCTCTTTCTTCCCTAGTGCAAGGGATATAATCACATCTCTAAAATCGGGATCACTAGCATACTCATCTATCATACAAGATAGATCATTGTGAGTTGCTATGGAAACTGCATTCACTCTTGGCCATCTTGAGAGTGCATTGGCTACTTGATTATGCTTGCCAACAATGTGAGCAAAATGAAAATGAAATTGAAAAAGGAAATTTGACCACCTCATTTGTTCGTCGACGGAGAGCTTGGTCTGCATCACATTGGACCTCAAAGGGCTTTGAGAGATCCGATACAGTAAGCACAAGTTGAGAGATAAGCTTTTCAAAACCATTGTTCTCTTTGGCAAACCATGTGTACCTAACATTTTTCTTTGTTAGGTCATGTAATGGTCCTGCTATTAGTGAGAACTTTTCTGTGAGGCATCTATAGTATGCACACATACCTATAAAGCTTCTTAGTTCGTGAAGATTCCTTGGTTTAGGCCATCCTTTTATTACCTCTAACTTTGATGGATCAATTTGGATGCCATCTTGAGAGATAATGTGACCCAGAAACTGAATCTCTTGCAAGAAAAATTCACTTTTCTTTTGATTAACATAAAGTTTATTCTCTCTTAGAACTTGAAATATTACGTGGAGGTGTTTCTGGTGTTTGTGTAATGAACTAGAGTAGATGATGATATCATCAAAGAACACTCGAGTAAAGATTTAGTGAGGATTGAATAGCTTCTCCATCAAGCGGTTGGTGCATTGGTCAAGCCAAAATGCATGACAATGTATTTGTAAAGACCAAACGTAGTGTGAAATGTTGTCTTTACAATGTCTTGATCAACTATCCTTATTCATTAAAAAGAGGATGGGGTCTAGGAGGGCCTCTTTATTTGCCATGAGATTATGGAGGTGATTAACTTTTTGACGAATAGATATATGCCATGTGTGCAAGAATGGTGGGTGTGTAAGAGAAGTGTAAGAGTGGTCAAAGGATACACTTTTTCCCCCCAAAAGGGGGTAGACAACTTTATGATTTTCGTTTTTGTCCTTCCATAACTCCTATGTATAATGTCCAATTGGAGCGGACATTATAGATCTAGAATCTACACACCGAGCACTTTCCATAGATATGTTACATGATATACTTTTGCCCACTACATTTTAAATTTCATTTTGGGGCGAAAATTTGAATTCAAATAAACTATCCGTTTTGCCTTTTTGAATTCAAAAGTTGTCCTTTGATTTATTTCTTAATACTAAAGGTTTAACTCTCTTAAACTGCCAAATAAAGAGGCCCTCCTAGACTCCATTCTCTTTGTAATGTGATGATAGCCACTTTTTAGGTCAATCATACTGAAGTAGGTGGACCCTTATAGCTTATCAAATATGTCTTCTACCCGTGGAACGGGAAAACTATTCTTGATAGTGATCCTATTTAGTGCTCTATAGTCGACACACATACGATATGTGCCATCTTTCTTTTGTACTAGTAGCACAGGAGAACAAAATGGAGATGAGATAGGCCTATCCATGCCCCTCTCAACTAACTCATGCACTTGCCGCATAATCTCCTCTTGTTGAGCTTGAGAAACTCTATAAGGAGGTTTGTCAGGCGGTGAACTTCTCGAAAGAAGTTCAATTGCATGGTCATAATTGCCTCGTTTAGGAGGTAGCTCACAAGGGATGTCATCTCAATAGAGAAATCTTGAAACCTCTTGAGAAAATTGGATAATTCTAATTCCTTTGATTGTGTATATTTTCTTTTGCTAAAACATTAGGTTCATTTTGAGAGTCTTTAACAAAATCATGTACACGGAAATAGAGCTCTTTATTGACTTGTTGAAAGCTTGTGTATGTACAATGGGTATCGTGTTACCCATTTTCTTAGCATCTATGTACATATCTTTTTCCTTGAACTTAAAGGAGATTCTCCTTTCAGGGAATTTTACATTGGCATCCATGCGATCAAACCATGGTTCCCCTAGGATTACATCCTCATGCTTGAGAGGAGAGATAAAGAAGTCCTCTTTGTCCACATAGCTTTGGACATGGAGCATCAATTTACCGATTAAGGGAGTGACTGAAGCTTCTTCCCCCTTGAAAGCACGGTCTGCGGGTAGGACATCTCCCATCTCGTAAGCTTGTATGCCTAGCTTGGTGGCGAACTCTGTGGATATGAAATTGTGAGTAGAACTAGGGTCAAAGAGAATCAAAGCATCATGTTCTCTTACCTTTCCCTAAGCATGGCATAGAGGAGATCCTTTGTGGTGAGTTTCCTCCTCTTGGATTTCAACCAAGGTAGCTCTAGGAGGCTCATGGCGGGTGTTCTTTTGGAGACAAGCGCGCTACGCATGCCCTTGCTCGCCGCACTTGAAACAACGGTTATCCTTACGATAACACTTAAGCTCTTCAGGAGAGAGTTTTTCTTGCCTTTGTAAAATCCTTTCTCTTTAGCTTTGTTGGAATTGCCCTTAGGAGACTTTTGGACTTGTCCTTCCCCTTAGGCTCATTGAAACCCTTGTTTTCCGTGGGCTTAAAATTTCTTTTATCCCCCGCTTGAAAATTGATTCGAGAAGCCACCATAGTATGGTGTATAACTGCCGATATGGTGCGTGGCCTTTAGGAGTTGACATACTCCGCCATTTCTTCAGTTACGCCCACACAAAATTGTCGCTTTTCCTCTCCAAAATCCAACTATTTGAAGATAGTGGCTTTGAGCTGTAAGTCCCAAAACTTGTCTACATATTTGTGAATGGATTCGTAGGGAGAGAGCTTCAATCTTCACCATTCGGTGCGTACTTTGTATTTGACATCGGTGGTCAAAAACTGCTTCAAAATGGAAGCTCTTAAAGCTTTCCATGTTTGTGGAGCTTCACCATTGGCCCGTAGGCTAGACCACCATTGTCTGGCAGACTTTTGAAAGTTCATAGCTACATGGCATAGCTTAGAGGACTCTGTGAAGCCCTTATCTCCAAACGCCACAGTGAATTGTTGGATAAAGGCCAAGACGTTGTCCGTAGCACCAAAGGTGCCATCGTAGGTAAGGAAAGAGATGTTCTTCGCCCCCTCTTTGAACTTCTTGAGCTTGGACGACCTCTTCCATGCGGTATAGGATTTCTTATGGCCTCTTCTTTTTTATAGTTGAAAGGTTGCACCATCTCTTTCTTCAGAAGATGAAGAATTTGAGGAAGATGGAGAAAAGGGTGACCTCTTTCTCGCCTTTTTGTTGCCTTGATCTTCTTTGTCTTCACCATCACTTTCATAAGAAGAAGAGGATGCATTAGGAAATTTTGGAGCTCTTTGGGAGGGCCTTTTAGAAGAGAGAGGAAAAAGCACCCCTCCAATGAAAGAAGAGCTTACGTTACGTAGAAAAATAGATTGATATTAAGAAAAATATAAAAAAGGTGTCAGTGGTCCTTGAAAACGAGCGCGTTTTCATCAATACGAATGTCTTTTTCATGAGGTAGGCGACGCTCATTTAATATGGATTTCGTCATCGTTGAAATATAAAAAAGATCACAAAATTGTCAATTAGTGTTGGAATTTGAAGCTTTTGACCCCGCCAATGCGTCCGAAACGTCCAACTACCTAAAAAACGTCTATCTACTTGCCTCAATCTGACACCCGAAGAGGGAGAAGTCACCAAAATACCCCTAAAAAGGAAATTTTGAATCATGGTGCGCGAGGGACCGTTTGGAGAATCCTAGATGACCCTCTTCGCACCGTAATCCACTTTTTTTACCTCTTGCCTCATGGCGCACAGAGGGCCATTTGGAATTTCCAGATGCCCCCCCGCGCACCGTGAGGCAAAATCTTCTTTTTAGAGGTATTTTGACAATTTCGCCCTCTCTGGTGTAAAGAATGAGGATGCAAGAGAGCTACACAAGACAAGCACAAAGCACACAGAGATGGAAAGCTTCTTCTTCTTCTTCACAAAAAAGAGAGTACAAAATGACTAAGTGCTCAAGCTGAGAAGTAGCACATATGTACATGCGGTCACTAAGTGTGAACTCGCTAGAAGCGTACTAGGCTGGCACTATAAGTTTAGTCCAGCTGTAGAATCACTGGCAGAGATCCTCCGTGTCGGTCACCTAACGTGCCAGTGAGTAAATGCCGTAAGCGGCCAAGACCCGTAGTGGATGCCAGCTCAAGGTGTAGAGCTCGACATCTCAACACTGCCCCTCGAGCATAGTCCAAGCATAGTCCGGAAACGTCGAAGCTTCTCAGCTCCGAGGGCCTTGGTAAAGATATCCGCTATCTGCTCCTCTATACTGATGTAGACCAAGTCGATGTCGCCCGCCAACACTCCCTCTCAAACGTAGTGGTAATGGACCTCTATGTGTTTGGTCCTTGCATGGAACACTAGGTTCCTAGCCAATTGCATGCTGCTGAGGTTGTCACAATGGATGAAAATCTGCTGGTCCAACTGCACTCCCAAGTCCTCAAGTAATGTGCGTAGCCAAGCTACCTCGCACGCCGCAACTGCTGCACCTCTGTACTCGGCCTCTGTGCTCAATAAAGAAACCGTAGGCTGCTTTTTCCTTCTCCAAGTAACAGCAGCACTCCCAAAAGAGAACATGAAGCCACTCGTAGATCTCCTATCAACAATGCTACCTGCCTAATCTGCATCTGTATACCCATACAATGGTGCATCTGCTGCATAGAACAATGCGTAGTCAAGAGTCCCTTGCACATACCTAAGTGTGCGTCGTACTCCATCCAAATGTGGCTTCCTCGGAAGCTGCATGAACTGACTCTCCAAGCCTACTGTGTAGCTCAAGTCTGGCCTCGTGATAGTCAAGTAGATTAGACTACCCACAATCTTCTTGTACATGTTGACATCCTCAACAACATCACCCTTCTCTGCACTCAGCTTTGCATTCACATCCAAGGGAATAGAAGTTGGCTTACAATCAGCCATACCATACTTTGACAACATGTCCAAAGCATACTGTCTTTGTGACAGCCATACACCCTCTGGAGTCCTGATCACCTCAATGCCAAGAAAGTAGCGCAACTCGCCCAAATCTTTCATTTCAAACTCCTATTTGAGAAGACCCTTCACATGGTCAATCTCCATAGCATTTTCACCCACAATAATAAGGTCATCTACATATATGGTAATGACCACAATCCCCACATCACTCTCATGTACATAGAGTGAATGATCTGCATGAGCTCTCCTAAACCCAATACTGACAAGATACTTGGCAATCCTGTCATACCATGCTTTAGAGCCCTGCTTCAAACCATACAAAGCTTTGAGAAGTCTGCATACATAATCTGGGTAACCTGGATCAACATAACCAGGTGGCTGACCCATATACACTTCCTCTTGCAACTCACCATTCAAGAAGGCATTCTTTACATCCATTTGATGCATAATCCATCCTCTAGATGTAGCCACTGCTATGACAGCTCTCACAGTTGTCATCTTTGCCACTGGAGCAAAGGTCTCCTCATAGTCTATGCCATACGTCTGTGCATAACCCTTTGTGACCAGGCTTGCCTTGTGACGCTCAATGTTACCATCAGCCTTATGCTTGGTTTTATACACCCATTTACAGCCAATAGCTTTCTTGCCACTTGGCAATGAAACCAACTCCCATGTGTCGTTTGCTTCCAATGCAGCCATCTCTTCATTCATTGCATCATCCCAATGCACATTTCCAACTGCATCCTCAAAACATGTGGGCTCCACATCCTGTATCACCTTAGCCATGTAGGCTTGGTGATGCGCTAGATACCCATCATAAGTCAATTTTTGAACTGTATTTCTGACTCTATTAGATCTGCACGGTCCTGGGTCACTCCTTTGCGCTCTAGCATCTTCTTGTACTTTCCTTACACCAGGTGTCCTGACAGCCAGAATTCCAAATTCCTCATCAAGACTTTGTTCAAAACCATCTGAATCCATGTCTACATGTGAAAAACCTGATGATGCATCAGCCATAAAGGGAGGTTCATCAACCTTTTCCTTTCCTTTTCGTGATACATTCCCTGTACCTATTGGTGGAGTAACCTGTGTACGTAGTCTACCATTCCATGGTTTCTCAACAGAGCCACGAGAAGAGGAATCTTGTGGTCCACTCAAAACCTGTGACTGTGGCCTCACATTTTGTACAACCACATCATCTTTTACATCAGCCCCAATAGTGCCATGTGCATTACTGTACCAGCTGCTCATCTCATCAAAGACTACATCTCTGGTCACTCGTAATTCTCATGTAGTAGGATTGTAGCACATGTACCCCTTTTGTTCAAGGGAATATCCCACAAGAATACATTTCTCTGCTTTAGGATCCAATTTCCTACGCAACTCATCTGGTACATGCACGTAAGCTATGCAGCCAAACACTTTCAAGTGTGCCAAATCAAGCTTTGTACCTGTAAACTTTTCCTCAAGTGTTACATCATGCACCGTAGCTATAGGTGTCCTGTTCATAATGTACACAGCTGTATTTACGGCTTCAACCCAGAAATGATGAGGCATGTTCTTCTCATTCATCAATGCACGTGCAACCTCTGCAATGTGCCTGTCTTTCCTTTCTGTGACTCCATTCTATTGTGGAGTATATCTGCGTGTAAACTGCCTGCGTATACCATTCATTCGCAGAAAATCTAAAAAATCATTGGAGAAGTACTCTCCCCCTCCATCTGACCTCAATGTCTTGATTTGCATATCTGTCTCCTTCTCAATCATGACTTTGAAGTCTTGAAAGTGACCAAACACTTCACTTTTGTTACGCATGAAGTAGACCCATACTTTCCTTGTATGGTCATCAATGAAAGAGACATAATACCTGCAACCATGTATACTTGCAGTATTGGTTGGACCCCAAACATCTGTGTGCACCACCTCAAGTGGCTTTTTACATACATTGCGCTCATGTGGAAATGAGCCCTTTGACTGTTTTCCAAACTGGCATGCTGCACACACTTTATGCATACCATCCACCTTGAATTTGGGCAAACCTTTTACAATCTGTTTTGATTGCATGCTGCGCAATCTCTGCTCATTGACATGGCCAATGCGTTTGTGCCAAATGTCAACATCAGCTACAACACCTGTGCCCTGTGAAAATAATGCAGCTTTTACCTCAGGCATAACTACATTCAGCGTAAACATTCTGCCCACACATTTGCCCTCTGTGATCAGCTTACAGCCATTCTAGAAATCTTCTACATAACAGCCATTTGGATTGAAGCGAACCTGCAAACCCTGCTCAACCGTTTGTCCAACAGAAACAAGATTCTTTGTAATGTTTGGGACATGAAGTACATCTGCTAAGTACTTTGATTTCCCACTCTTCGTATTTAGAGGTATGTCCCCTACATGAGCAATGGGGTGAGCTATGTCATCTCCTGTCTGCACATAGCCTGACACATCTGGTTTGCGCATATCTCTAAACCACTCTCCACGAGACGTCATGTGATTTGAGGCACCTGAATCCACATACCAAACATCATCTTGGGTGGAATTCTCTGCAGTCATTGTATTCATTACATGCTGCATAACAAACATGCGCTCGTTTTTGTTGTCATCTGCATCTCTGTTAGTAGATGCATAGTTGCCCTGTTCTCTCTTTCCACTTGCTTTTCCCTTTGGACAGTCACGTGACATGTGACCTCTTTCACCACAAGTCCAACATTCTCTGCTATCTGGAGTATGTTGCTGCCTGCTTGATCCTGTACCATGACCTCTTTGACTCCCCCTGCCTTGAGACTGGTTTCCCCTGCCACCTGTATTGTTTTGATTTGATTGACCTTCCAGAAATTGGCCCCTGCAACCCCTTGGGCCTCGACCACGACCTCTACCTCTACCTCCGTTGGAGTTAGAATAGAAGGCCTGTTCAGAATTATTTCTGCCATGAGAAGAAGATGTGTCTAGGTTCTTCTTCTCAAGAATAAGCATAGAAATCAAATCTTGGAACATGGGGATGTCGTCTCTTGTATTCATGGAAGACCTAAAATGTACATACTCATCTCCTAGACCATCCAAGTATGCACGAACAATGTCATCGTCTTCCACTGAGACTTTAATAGATCCAAGAGCCTCAATGATACTCTTGATCTTCAAGGCATAATCATTGATTGAGAGGTTGTTCCTCTTAACTTGATTTAGCTCCGACTTTAGTTGAAGCTTCTTGGCCTTGGTGTTCACCTCGAACACTCTGCCTAAGTTTCTCCATGCAATGGCGGGGGTTTCAGCATCCTGTAGATAGCCCATCATGCCATCTGTGATGCTCATAGAAAGCCAATACATCACTTTGCTCTGGCCTTGTTGCCAGTCCCTCAAAGCTTTCCTTTGTTCTGCTGTAGCATTTGCCTTGGGAATCTCTGGTTCCTTTTCATTGTCTCCTTCTACATAGTCCCAATAACCTTTTCCTTTTAGGAAATTTGTTATTCTGAACTTCCATGCAGGGTAGTTATTTTTCTCAAGCTTCTTAGTAACAATCTGACTGAAATCGTCAGACATCTTGAAGCACTAAGACAAAATAGCTGCAATCTGCAAAAACCTGCAAATCTGCTGAACCTGCTATGGTGGTACCTGTAACGCTTCCTACACTCAACGAGTGTCCACAATCAAACGTACATACAACCACTGTACCTGTACAGTAAATCTCTGTATACTGCACTTTGGAGACCTGTTCAGAAACTTGGCATCTGCTTGTGGATTGCGAACGAAGGGATTGTGATGCTCTTGCTCTCTTAGCCTCTCTTGCCTGCACCAGGCTCTGATACCATGTAAAGAATGAGGATGCAAGAGAGATACACAAGACAAGCACAAAGCACACAGAGATGGAAAGCTTCTTCTTCTTCTTCACAGAAAAGAGAGTACAAAATGACTAAGTGCTCAAGCTGAAAAGTAGCACATATGTACATGCGGTCACTAAGTGTGAACTCGCTAGAAGCGTACTAGGCTGACACTATAAGTGTAGTCCAGCTGTAGAATCACTGGCAGAGATCCTCCGTGTCGGTCACCTACGGTGCCAGTGAGTAAATGTCGTAAGCGGCCAAGACCCGTAGTGGATGCTAGCTCAAGGTGTAGAGCTCGACATCTCAACATCTGGGTGTCAAATTGAGGCAATTAGATAGACGTTTTTTAAATTTTTGGTCATTTTGGACGCATTGGCCGTGTCAAAAACTTTAAATTCTAACACCAACTGATAACTTTGTGATTTTTTATTTTCAATGATAACAAAAGCTATATTGAATAAGTGTCGTGTACTTCATGAAAACGACACACGAATTGAATGAAAAAGTGATCATTTTTAAGGATTTTAGAAAAGTTAGGTTCACTTTTCAAAGTATTCAGCTGTCCTTTTGGACATACGCAACAAGTGGAAGTATATTTTAAGAACATTTCTAGAGAGAGAAATAGAATTTCTTAGAAGGCCCTCCAAATGACGTCCAAAATCTCCTAATGAAGATGATGGAGAAGAGGGTGTCCTCTTTCTCGCCTTTTTCTTCTCTTGCTTTTTTTCATCCCTCTTTGAAGTATGGTGTGGAGAAGTATGCGATGGTCTTCTCCGTTTTGGAGGTGATGGAGAGCGTTTAGCCCGCAGTCTTCATGGAGCCATCTCCACCAAGGTGGCAGGACTTCTTCCTTGTTCTTTCGGTGGAGGCTCTTGAATTCTCCTTTGGGAAGGAGATGCATCGTCAAGAAGAAAATTTTTGAGCCCTTTGTATGGATCTTGTTCTTCTTCCCGGATCAGAGAGAGACCTCTTTTGAAGTCTCGCAAGGAGGCTTCCTAGGTACTCTCTTGTCATGGTGGAGAGCTTGGAGAATCTCATGAGAACAAAGTTCTCGTTGCACTTCACTTTGGAGGGATGGATTGCCCATGGCTTGTTGAAGCCTGGAAACATGAAAGTTAACAAGCATCGGGGCATCATTAGTAGCCTTCTCATTAGCAAAATCAAAGTTATCAACATTAATTTCACTCTCTTTACTATTGTCAGCCATTCTAACAACTTTTAGGTGTAGACTTTTTAGGTGTACTTTGGCACTTCAAGCCCTAGTTGCTACTCCTCTTTACCCCTTTAGGAAAAGCACTCAAGCTATTGTACCCGTAGTTCAAAGACCATTAATTGCAACGAATAGAAGAGAGGGTGTTCAACACCAAAACAACACCGGCTCCTGTCAAGCTTCTAATAGCTCAATAGTGGTTAAGCCATAGGCAATCCCCGTAGGACTCCATTATTAAGACCATAGCTCTTGACGATGATGCCTCGTTTACTACACAAAGGCAGGCGCATTGCAAGGCTGAAAAAGCCCTATTCTACTTACTCACATGCAATTAATAATACCAACCATTTATAGCTAGCTTGAGGACCTCCCTTCTTGAGCAAGAAAAGAGAAACCTTGTGCTTTGATACCAATGTAACATTTAATGGTCTAGTAACTTGTGTGTAGCGGAAAATAGCATCAACATAGTGAGCATTTCATTAGAATAGATTCCTAATGAGAATAACAAGAGTGCTTGGGTGGAGAGAGCAACAAAAAGTATAACACCTAATTAGAGAGCATGAACAATACTTCAAAAGAGAGAGAATTAAGCAATTGGCAATAGTTGAGGACCGGATTCGCATCATAAAGCCAAGAGTTGTTGGTGTAGGCCTCCCTTCTCACAAGCTTGGAGTAGGTGGTAAGATTTCCATTAAAGCTTGAGAAGGAGAGAGAGAGTCTTATTGCTTCACACATAGATTTTTTGAGTGTGTAAGTGAATAATTCCTTGAGAAAATCATCCCCCTCTCTCTCTTGGTCAACCACCTTTGCTAATTGCTCATGCTACAGCCCTATTGGACCTCCCTAGGCCTAGCCAATGGAAATTAAGCAGCATAAGTGATAGCCTTTTGACATGTGTCCCCCTTTCCCTTTTGTGAGAGATTTTTCTAATTAATTAATACAACTAAACTCTCATTAGACTCCTTTGTCTCCTGACCAATAGGAATCAGGCAAGCCATTGGGCTGTTGAATGCTCATTGGACCCCTTGGGAGACTGTCCAATAGTCTTTTAGAGAGCTTAATTCCTATTGGTTATTTTATTAAGTGTTTTAAATATTCACTAAACTAGACTTACTCTAGCCTAATTCTCATTGGTCCACCTCCAAGGCCATCCAATAGGATTTGAATACACCTTGTGGGCATATGGGGTAGGGAGTTGACATGTGTCCCTCTTTCCCCTTGTGTACAAAGGAAGCTTGTGTGTGTGTGTGTGTGTGTAAGTTTCTCTCTCATACCCTACTTCTTCGGCTCGCCCCCTCCTTTGTAAGGCTTGAGAAAGACTTTTGAGACACACACAAAGCATCCAATTTCCCTAATCTTTGACCTTTGGACACAACCTTTGAATTTTGGAACCTTAGAATTTTGAATGTCTTAATGGAATGAACTCTAAGGTCTTTGGAGCCCATTGTTGCACATAGCTCTTTTGCAGATGGCGCCCCCTTTGGATCCTTATTTTCCCTCCTTTGGATCCCTACTATGGCCGGGGTCTGCCAGCTTAACCAATATTCTAGCCTTTTCTCTCCTGGCACTTCCCCATATTAAATGATCAGTTTAACATGAGAAAATCATTTAGGATAATTAGATATTAGTTATTATATGACAATGATGATTTGCCTAATGCTTATTTTCTCTCCATAGAGATGATACCAAGATGGTCAAAGAACATGGTTAGTTTAACACTAGAATGGTAACCTAACAGGACATAAAAGTGCCCTTTTAAGGTTTTGGGAAAAAATTCCAAAACCATAGTAGATCCACTCATTTTGAAAAATCCTTTCATGAGCTTATAGTTCAATAACTACTACATATGGAAAAAATGAGAAACTTGTAATTTTTCTCATCCCTTGGTCACTACAAGCCTCCAAAGTTGATGGACCAGTGCATTTTGCCCAAAACAACAATTTCTTACGGTTGATTGCATATAAATAAGAGTGGGGATTTTTGTAGGACATGAGATAAAATGCCCCGTCAACTTCAATGGGTTGGTGACCAAAACATATGATTGCTTTTACCTCACTAAATTTTTTTTGGGCAAAAAAAATAGGTACAAAAAAGTTGCATTTTTGCCATTCTGCGAACCTATCATCAAAGTTTCTATAGACACGCTCAATATAGATACTATATACATGTTTTCTTAGTTCCCTTTGGGCCTTTGAATTCAAAAGGATCCATGGAGCATGTCAAAAGTATAATGGATCTCTTACAATTGGAACCTTGGGGGCAATGATAAAGTGCTCAATAGAGAAAACATGAAAAAACTGGTTTTAGCATTATGACCTCTAGAAACCCATAGAAACTACTCAATATCTAGCCAAGTTTGTAGTCTATGATTAGATATGGTTACTACCTACAAAATACACACAATTTGCCTAAGAAACTAGCAATATTGAGAAATTTATACTTGCTACTCTAAAATGTATCGTATTCGTCAGTAATCAAAAAACTCAACCATCATCATATACTATGCTATATAGAATATTAGGTCCCCCAAAACTCAAGGAAGATTAGCTTTATGTTATACATTACACTTACACAATCAAAATTGAATTTGGATATCAAGAAAGCCACCAAAAAAATCATAAAAGTGCTAATTTTGGCCAAAAAACAGGATTATGCAATTCTTGTAAATTGGTCATAACTTTCAATTTTAACACTTAGCTCTCCCTACAAGCATCAAAACATGTTGAGAACTATGTAGGCCTAACCTCTGTCCATCTAAACCTCACAAACATGAAGTTTAGAGTGGTATTGTTGCCAAAAAAAAAAAAACAGGACCCGCTTTTTCACACAGTTTAGGTTCAAAAATGTTGTGCAAGAGTAAGGTTAATGGTGAGATCGATACTCCAAAAAAAATGCTAAGTTTTTTTCAGCTCATAAGGAAACTTTGTGGATATATAGCACCGAGAAATCCATTTTCATACTCTTCAAATAATTCAAGCAAAATGGTCACTTAACAGGACACAAAAGTGTCCAAGGACATAAAAGTGTCCTGTTACCATTCTAGTGTTAATGACTATAGCATAAGTAGATTCCTAAATTCCTCTTCCTATATCCGCAAAATTGATTGAGCAATCAGCTATGTATTGAATGTTAGTAGGGACATTATATAGAAAAACAAAGATGGAATCCTACACTTGTGTATAAGCCCTAAACCCTACTACATAAATCAAGCCCACATAATAGTAATTGGAATCCATTTGCTGAAGACCAAACCACGAGAAGGCTTACATGGTTTCATGATTTATTGGCCAACTATGAAAAGGAATGTTCATCCTTATGTAAACAATGCTCCCCATGTAAACATTGGACATCTATACCTCATGCTACCTTATTCCAAATATCCATAGTACCAAAATGGAGCACATATTTGGTAGAGTACTTTAAAAATTGGATATATCTTGAATACATGATTAAATGCCACCAAAGGGAAATTGAGATAGGAGTAAGAAATCATACAATGATTGGATAACAATTCTAGAAAATTGGGAGAGATCAACAACTGAGACTATGTGCCACTGAGGATGAATATATCCCTATCTTAGAGCAAGCACATGCAAGTCTAGTAGGAGGTCCTTTTTTCCATGAAACCATGGCTAGAGTAGTACTAATGGATGGCGCATGGTGGCCAATGCTATTTGTTGATGCCAAGGAATTTGTGAGAAGATTGATGCATGTATAGAATAATTTAGTGGAATAGAGATATGATTCACCTTATTAACTCACTCCTTTTGAAAGTAGCTTTCCTTAGTTTCTTGTCCCTGAACTTGTACATACTCACAAGAAAAATGAACTATAATGTCAAAAGATTAAGGCAAGATATTGTTATAGTTATACATAAAATTCAAGATCTAAACTAAATGAGGGACACTATATAAATATTGAACAATTATTTGTAACATCTTTGCCAATTTTGAGACTTCATCCCATAAAATTGAATGCTTCTCCACACAAGGGTCAATGAATAAAAATCTTTGGATTCTATGATGGGTGTGGAAGAGATTACTTACTTCAATATTGTGCTAAGAATCTTGACAACCTGGGAAAAGCGACCGTCAATGTCATTGGAATTTTACCTTGCTCAAGCGGATCCGGATCATAGCAGGCAATTCCAATCAAAGTGGTAACTAGAGCTCAAGCTTGGGAGGCAACCAAAAACCAGCCAATGGTGGATGAGTTGAAGCTTCTAGAAAAAAGAAAATTTGAAGATAGGTCAGTAAGGACTCAACAAAAATCATGGAAAACCAAACAAAATAGAATGAAAGCAGAAAGGCTAAGGGAAAAGACATCCTTAGAGACGGAATTAAACGAAACAAAGGAACAACTTAGACATAAACGAGAGAGGAAGGAAAATTCAAAGGAATTGTGAGAGTCAAAGACTGTATCATATGGATCATTTCTAGTGGAAAAGGTAAACAAGCATTTAGATGCTATGTTGCAGGTAGAACAAAGAAAAGAAAAAAGGTTAGAAAAGACAAAACAATACAAGAGGAGGACAACAACTAATAAAGTGGAGCTTGCGAGCACCATGTGACAACACATTCACAGTGTCCTCAAGTGCAAAGCAGAGAAAAGGGATCAAGAGGAGTCTAAAAATAAAAAAGCAAATGATCTTGAATCCTTTGATGACTTCTCACAGGGAAAAGACAAGGAACCACCAACGGAGGAGATAGGAGTAGAGCCCATAGAGATCCACACAGAGTCTATTCCACCTCTTTCTCCCAAGTCCACCACATGTGCTCAAGAGGCAACAGATGAAGCTGAAAAACAAGACACCACTCACGAGCAACAATCTCTAGAGAAGAAAAATCTTAAAGACAAAGAGTGAGAGAACACCAAAAAAGAATCCACCCAACTGCAACACACTTTAGTATGAAAAGAGAAGGAAAATCATCAAGATACTTACAAGGAGAAGGAACATGAAAGGATGGAGCATGCTCCCCTTGCTGATCAAAAGCAAGAGAAGAAATAGATGGAGGTTGGCACCTCTCAGCAAAACAAGCTACATTAGAAAGAGGGCCAGTATCTCCGCACTCATGGGCCATCATTGAAGATGGGGCAAGATTGTTCCAAGAGTTTCACAATGATGAGCATTTGGAGCATATGAAGCTACAAATCAAGTGCCAAAGAGCTATCATGATCCTGAGAGATCTTGATCTAAAAGATGCCCAACCTACAATTTTGACATTAAAAGAAGACAATCAAAATCTCCAGAAACAAGTGGAAGACCTCCAAGACAGACTAACACCTCTTAAGGAGGAACTGACAAAAGAAAAGATAGACACTTCCTACTACTATAAGGAAGCTCAAGCTTACAATGAGGCAAACATTCAGCTCCAAGTGGATAAGCAAAAGCTAGAAGAGGAGCTAGAAAAAGAACAACAAAAGAATGTGAAGCTCAGGGAGTAATACGGTGTGGTCAAAAACACACTCTCATAGCTTTTAGCAATACAAGATGCACCTACCCCTGCTTTGACATCATCCACTCTAGTAGCTATTTTAGAAGAGTTGAAGGTTGTTAAAGAAGAATTAGTCAAGAGAAGTATGATAGAAAAAAAACTTAATCATGCATCTCAAGGAGCATTTGGCCAAAGCACATTCTGATTTATCTTCCCAAAAAGCTAAACATACCTTGGAGCTACAAAAGAAAGACATGGCACTGTGGGCCATCAAAGCCAAAGCATTCATGCCAGATCAACCACCACTTGCAATAGAAAGTGAGCACACAAAGGTAGACTTACCCCCAATAGAGATGCCAAGCAGCTCTATTGAGGAAGTTTACATGATTTTGATCACACAATAGAGGACACAACCAAATGCTCGAAACAAGATTAAGAGATGGATTTCAAAGGTGCATGATCCCTATTACAATGTTTAAATGCAATAAAAACTTAAGGTTTTGGAATCAGTAGCCCTTTTGATGATCACATCAAATGAGGTAGTCAAGACCTTCATCCATGAAATGAATACACTTCCCCTCATGAAGCACGAATCCCTCCTATGGAAAAAGAAGTTACTACCTACTCTTGAGCCAAATCAAAAGGGAGACTACAAAGATGTTCCTGTGACAATGGACTAGGTACTGACAATACTAGAAAATCAACCCCTTTCGCGGATGAAATGGTTTGGAAAACATCCACAAGATGAGACATTTTATATAAATTCACCACAACATCTAAGTATTGACCCTACGTACTGTCCCATCTATAGAAAGAGATCTTGGGATAGCTTCTACACTTGGAAAAGCAGAAGGCCGTCACTATTGAACTACCCTATCTTATCCAAGCTGGCCAATAGCTTCCCACCATCAGAAAGATACATGGTGGATACCTTACAAGGGTTCAACAAGAATATGAGGGATGTCCTACATTGGACATGTCAGATGCTAGTTAAGATCGCCAAAATTCTTATAACCTGCATCACAACTTTTGAAGACATAGAGGCAAAAAATCATCCTTGGCAAGTGTTCCTGGAGCACACTAGAGGCTTGTGGTAAAATTTGGAATTAGAAATTTCAAGCCAAAACGTGATCATGGGGTTGTATGCTCACATCATGTTTCTACCCTCCGGGTTTTTTTGAAGTGGACTCTACTATCTTCAATCCCATGACCAAAGATCTACCCACCTGCCACGTTGCCTACCAAAGCACATTGATGAACAATACCTTGAGAGAATTGGCAACAAAGGCAAATATTGAAACAAGAGCGGAGAAGTACAAACATCTCACCAAGACATTGGAGAGGTGCACATTTGATTATTGAAGACCACAAATCAAGAGAAAACTAGTTTCTATCAAAGCAAAGACAAAGACAAAGAACCAAGTTTGCACAAGGATATGCAAAGGCTAGCAAGGGGGGAATGTTGGCAGTTGGACCAGACAAGTGCCCTCCTAGTTGAGCCCCTTCTTCATGAGCCCTAAAATTTTGATATCCCTCATTTTTTTTCCGGGAAAGATTTGTAATTATTTGAGAGTCTGTGATTTTATTCAGACAATCTATGAGCCAGCTTGTGCCAAATCTGAGTTGTAAAGTCTATAAACAAGTTTAAGCCTTGTAAAGCAGGTTAGTGGCCAAAAATTCCTAGGTATAAAGCTCATTTTTGTGAAGTGGGAAATAAATATTAAAGTTGTAAGTTATGACCAAATTACAAAAATTGTCAAATCCTGTTTTTTTGCCAATTTTAGCTCTTCTATGATTTTTTTGGTGGATTTCATGATATCCAAATGCATTTTTGATTTTCTATGTCTCATATTGTAACATAAAGCTAATATTCCTTGAGTTTTGGGGCACCTAATACCCTATTTTTCATAGTAAACAATGATGGTTAATTTTTTCAATTATAGAAGAAAACGAAACATTCTAGTATATCAAGTATAGCTTTTTCAATATTGTTAGTTTCTTGTGACAACTACATGCATTTTGTAGGCAGTAACCATATCTAGTCATAAGGATCAAATTTGGCTAGATATTGAATAGTTTCTATGGGATTCTACAACTCATAATGTTGAACCCAGTTTTTTCATGTTTGTTGTATTTAGCACTTCATCTTTGTCCCCAAGATTCCCCTTGGTAAGAGATGTATTATTCTTTTGACATTCTCCATGGCTCCTTATGAACATAAAGGACAATCGGGAACTAAGAAAACATGCATATATTATCTATATTGAGAGTGGCTATAGAAACTATGATGATAGGTTTGCAGAATGGTAAAAATTCAACTTTTTTGTACCTATTTATTTTGTCAAAACAAAAAATAGTGAGTGAGAAGAAATCATATGTTCTGATCACCAACCCATTGAAGTTAACTAGGGAATTCATCTCAAGTCCTACAAAAATCCCTAATCTTATCTTTATGCAACAAAATGTAAGAAATGACTGTTTTGATGAAAATGCACTAGTCCATCAACCTTGGAGGCTTGGTGTGACCAAAAGATGAGAAATTTTACAAGTTTCTTATTTTTTCCATGAGTAGTAGGCCTTGAACTATAACCTCATGAAAGGATTTTACAAAATGAGTGGATCTACTATGGTTTCGGAGGTTTTTTTCAAAACCCTAAAAGGACACTTTTATGTCCTGTTAGGTTACCAACCTAGTGTTAACCATGATGTATTGTGATTTAACTTACCTCATTGGTTTGCAACCAAACTTGGTAGGATTGTGCCCTCAAGTGTCTTAGACCTCCTTCTAAAGTTTTGTTGCATTTGGAGTTTGTTTGAGTGTCAAAATGGCGTGACGACCTAGTGCGGTGACATAGGACATAGGCAATTTGCTAGGTTTGAGAGTGATAGATTTGCTAGTGCGATAGATGGATTTGTTTTTTAGGTTGACACCCTCAAAGAGTCTCCGTCCCCATCCGATTTTCTTCCCTAAGTATTGGCATTATGTTAGTGTGAGATAGCTATGCTATAGTTGTCAGTCCACAACGGCCCACTAAAAATTGTATGTGAAGGCTTGTCCAATATTACTAAAATCACATCCAAGGGACACACCTGAAAAAAACTCTCAAATGTGAATGGTGTCACCCCCTCCACAAAATGTGTGTGGGCGAAGGTTTGTCCAAATATACTAATTCTACATAGGGAGGACACACTTTAAAATTATTGTCAAATGTTAATGGTTTTCTCCTTACAAAAAACTAGTGTATGTGGAGGCTTGTCCAAACATACTAAACTTGCTTGGGGGACACCTTGAAAAAAAAATAATCAGTTGTGGTAATGGTGTTCTCTCTACGTGAAAATAGTGTATGTAGAGGCTCATCTAAGCATACTATCTTCCCATACGGGGACACACTTGGAGAAAAACACATGCTTATCAAATGGGCTCAAGAAGACTTCAATAATGTTTAAATTGCATGAATGCAAAACTCTTCATACAATGATTGAGCAATTATAGGCACTAATTCAAGATACCCGATTCAATTTCAAGCTATAATAGAGGATGGATGAGCAGGGAGGAAGACCATCGTTCAAAACTATAGGATAAATGAGTGGGATAGGATACCGTCCTCTTTATATAGGTGCACACAAACACCTAATGGAATGATTTAATTTTGCACAAATTTTAAGGCTAGAAGTAGTCGTTTTGCATGGATTTGACCATTTTTCATGAATTTCGAGGCCATGATTGAGAGGTTATGTTAATCCCAAAAATCTTCTAAGCATATTTTCTATCTAATCCACCCAATTTTCTCCAAAAATTTGAGCTAGACTATCTATTCCAAGTGATGCTCACACGGCATGAATGTGCACTTTTGTTGCTATTTTTTAGTTGGTGTCTCATTCGATCACCCTAAATTTGTGTATGGAATACACTCTTAGTAAATTTCATAAATACTTCTTGCATCCTCTTCAACTTCAAGGGTCTTTTACTTATGCAATTTCAGTGCCCTTGGAGAGCTATTGCATACTAAAATTGCGTACGAAGGACACATTTCTTCAGGGTGTGTGAGATTTTTTTGAATTTTCTCTAACATAAAGTGTCTCCTCCTTTACAAGAAAATATTGTAAATGGATGCCCCTCCGTGTGTAAGGAGGACACACTTGCTTTGAGCAAGATCAAATTTGTGAAGCTTCTGCATGAACACTCCCAACTTCAAGAGTGTCATGCAAACATGATTTTAGTTATATCAAATGGGTGTCTGTTTATCCTAAAATTTCATAAGGGGGATACTTTTAAAAAAATGTATGTTGTGAATAATATAAGATGGTGTGATGACTATGATGGTTGGGTGTGGTGAATAAGGTGGATGACCTTTTTTGGTTTTCCTCTTTTTTAGGAAATCCTTTTGACAAGAGGAGTCTGAAAGGCATCAACATTGAGGACCTTAATAAGAGAACAAGGGCCAACTCGGGGGGTTCAGTATGTGTAAAACTACCATATCACGTGCGTTCAAGACATGTTTGTAAAACCCTATATCTGTGAATTTTGTTTGGAATATAATGTACCCTTTTCTTTTAAAATCTGTAAGTTTTTTTCAAATTTAAACAAATAATTCCCTTCTGTATATATATTTCTGTAAGTTTCAAGAACTTTAAATACCCTTCTATTGAACTCACGTGATAGGTTACATTTTTATTAGGTGACCTCCCCGGGAGGGCCAATCAATTGGCATTACTCCTAGATGAATGGAAGAAGGTTTGTGACCCTTGTGAGTGGTATGGAAAGTAAGGTTGTAAAATTGTAATTGAAGACATCCCATTCTTGACATTTTTAAGTCTCATTCCACTAGACAAGGGAGAGTCCAAGCCCTTTCAAGTAACAAAAGCTATGAATGACATAGAGGTTAAAGAGACACCTAACTTGAGATTTTGGATGTGGCACAATAGAAGGCAAAGCAAAGAAATTTTGGATGTGCAATAGTAGAAGGCAAGGAACATCACAAAGGTGGAGGAGTCCATTCACCATAACTCAAAGGAAGAACTTGACTCCTTACTGTGCATAGCAACCCTGCCAACCTACAATGTAAATGCTAAGGAGTCTATGCTAACTCTCTTTGATCTAAGAAAATACTATTGCCTTGATATTTTGGAAGTGGTAAGAGCATGATGAAGGCTTTGTGGACAACAACACACCATGTCCATCATCAATACTTGATACACAATTTGATAAGTTCATTGATAATTTTTTTGTTGGAAAGCATGTACTAAATGTTGTCCAAAGGTAGAAGAGCAAGGGCTTTCCATAAAGGAAGAGTTCCATCAAATATAGAAAAGATTGAAAATAGAGCAAATGGGAAGAGAAGCTCCAAGAGAAAGAAAATATCAAAATCCAAGCTTTTCTATTGACCTCTAGAAAGAGGCCATTTTTCAAGGTGATGAAAACCCTAAGGTAAAGCAAAAAATTGCAAGCACAATATTCAGGCCAATTATTAGATAAATAGAATCAATAAAGACTGAATTAAATCATAAGAACTACACTCTGCAAGTGTTGTAACTGACAAAAAAGGCACACAGATACAAAACTTAATGTCCCTATATATAGGGAGCTCAAAAAAGGGGTAACTCCTATATCTAGGGAGTGATTGTAGAGATATAGAAAATGGTCCAATAAGAGAGAGAGAGAGAGAGAGAGAGAGAGAGAGAGAGAGAGAGGCTGGAAGACTACGGCTAAACTTAGATTGATTTAAGGAGAGAATTGAAAGTGCTAAAGGTAAAATGGCCCTGGAGAGAAAAAAACCCTTTAGCCTTATTGAAAGCTTTAAAATGAAGATTTAAACTAGGACTAAGGTACTCCTAGGCTAGGGCATTAGGCTTGATCTCCAACAAACCCTCCTTCAAGTTGATGACCTAGCACAACAAAAAAAAGCTTTGTGATACACCTACTCAAGGTTCATTCTAAGGATACAACACACTTATAATTGTGTGGCTCTCTTAGATGGATACAACAAGAGAGCTCATCAAGCTTAGGAAGATACTAGGTAGACTAAAAGGAAGTGTTTTGAGACAAAAAGACTTTTGCCTAGCTTGTATAGACCTTTAAAAGGCCCATTCTTCATCTATATGCACAAGGTTGGCCTCATCTGAGGGAGTCTTTTCTTCATTTGCATCTTTTGAATCTGACTCTCCGATGTACATTGCTTTTATTCTTTGTTTAATAAAATATGATTCCTCTGTGTGATTGCCTTTGCCATAGAATGTGCATACAGTGCCCTTTTTGGAGTCTTCGAATGATGTGTTCCTTTGAGGTTCCCTTGAGTTGTTTCCTTTCTAGAATGGTCGTTGACTTCTGTTGCCCTCCTTACTTTGAGTAAGGTATGCTCCTTGTATTTCAAAGTGTTCATGTTTCTTATGGATTCTTCTTTCTTCTTCTAAGAGAGATGCCTCCACCTCAGCTAAGATAGGTGTGGGGAGATTTGTTAGGGTGGTAACAAGGCTAGAATACTCATCAAGAGTTGAAATGATTTTGATGAGAACAGCTTTTTGATATCTTCTTCCACATCTTTGTTGATTCCTACTAATTGTGACTGTAAACTCTTGAATTTTCTTAAGTGTGTTGACATAGTAGTGTCGGCGGCTTTTGTCAATGAAAAAAACTCTATGAAGAGCATGATTTTAGATGTCTTGGAAGTAGTACCAAATAATTTTTCAAGTAGAACCCAAGCTTCTCGTGTAGTGGTGCAAGAACCAATGTGATGTATAAAGACATCTTGTAAGCCTTCCCCTATAATACCTAGAGCTTTTAGATTTCTTTGCTCAAATGTTGTGGAATTTTCTCTAGTTGAAGTCCCTGCAGGTTCTCTTACTACAATATCCCATAATCTCTTTTTCATAAGTCTGAATTTTATTCGAGTTTTCCATGTGAATAAGTTTGTGGCGTTGAAATTATCATTGATTTCCATCTTAAGAGTGGTCTTAGTAGAGCACTACTCTACCAGTGTCTAAAACTCCATATAAAGAGAATGATTTACTTAATTCGCAAATGCTTCTTGAACAGAGATTTGTTTGGGTTTTTGTGGTTCAACATACCAAGTTTTGCAGTATGAGCTTAATTTTTTTCTAACTGTCCTGTAAATTCTAGGACCATGTATGTGTGTAGCTTTGGAAGTTACTTCTTCTTCATCACGGTTTACTGGTGTTTTAGTTTTGTTTCTGAGTGTGCTAATTGAAGATGAGTTTTTACTCATTGCAAGAGAAGGTCTTACCTCTTGATTTTATTCAGAGGTAGTGTCTATTCTCTTTTACAAGGGAATTTTCTCATTTTTGGAGTTCAATAATTCCTTAAACATGAGCCTTTACAACCTTAGGTTAATGGTCGATAGAACCTAAGTCTTATGAGACAAAGGCTTTGTATTGGTTGAAGGAGAGCTGGCTAGCATCTTCCTTGAGAAGTTCAAGAGAAGCTTTCGGGCTCTAGATCAAAACCATGTCAGGGCACTCTGTCTCGGAAGGACTCTAAGACATGCAATAAAAACATTATGGGACACGCCTTTTGGAGGGCTTACAAAAAAATTATATATGAAGCTTTATAAAAGTCTACGCAGCGAAGCTGCCGGGAGTGAGTAATGCCGTTCCTTACAGGTGATGGCTACGAGCCAGTGTATGGAGAGTGGAGTATCGGAGGTTGATCACCATGCAGTGGATTAACGATCCATGCGGTGAAAGTCATCAAAATGACTACATAAAGCGAGTTTTTATGATGATGATTTGCAACCGTTGGCGGGCTTAGGCAAGGTCATTGAAGTTTTGCACATGCAGCTTGTGTGTGGGAGACCGTAGTGAGCTTGATTGAAGATCCCCATGACGATTCATGGCGAGAGAAGCTCGAATGCTAAGATGCAGCCAGCTCTGCCATCCACCACTGTCGTGCAATCCTTCTGGGAGTTTTGAAGCTTTGTTTTGGAGAAGCAAAACAAGTTTAATGCTTGCAAGGGTGCCAATTGTCCATCCCCTACTCTTGCTTTGGCCAATTGTATTGCTCTAGCCAATTTCCATTGACGACAGTGTCAAGCAAATGAATATCAAAGTTGGCCGCCTCACATGAAACTTGCATTGAGCTTCACTGAGGCTACGGGTTATTATAAAGCTCCTTGAGGTTCTAAAATTTTAAGCATTTTCAGAGAAATTTTCATCTCTTCTATGCGAGGCTTGAAAGTTCATGATGAAAGCTCACAGACATAAAGTAATCTACTCACAGACATGAGTTAATATGGCTCTGATACCATATTAGATAAATATAATCAATAAAGACTGAATTAAAGCATAAGAGCTACACTTTGCAAGCGTTGTAGCTGACAAAAAAGGCACACATATACAAAACGTAATGTCCCTATATATAGGGGGCTCAAAAAGGGGGTAACGCCTATATCTAGGGAGTGATTGTAGAGATATAGAAAAGGGTCCAATAAGAGAGAGAGAGAGAGAGAGAGAGAGAGAGAGAGAGAGAGAGAGAGAGGCTGGAAGACTACGGATAAACTTAGAGTGATTTAAGGAGAGAATTGAGAGTGCTAAAGTTAAAAATTCCCTGGAGAGCAAAAACCCTTTAGCCTTATTGAAAGCTTTAAAATGAATATTTAAACTAGGACTAAGGTACTTCCTAGGATAGGGCATTAGGATTGATCTCCAACACCAATGAACCTTTATTTCTATTTAACTAATTTTTCTTTCTTTAAATAGATTGGCATTGTGGACTATGACAAATTTCTATGGAGAGGGAAGCAATTCAGGCCTTTGTATCTCAAGAGGGACCAAAGTTTGGGTCATTAAATTGGGAATCTCAGGAAGGAGACAATAGATATCTACCATGGAAAGCTTTCACAATCACCCACTCTCGAGCCATGCTTGTAGTATTGGCTCTGTCAAGGCTCAGGGGGGTCACTATATGTAAAATCTATACATCACATGTGTTCAATGAATTTTTATAAAATCTCATGAATTTTTCACCAATAAAAGCAACACTTTTCCTATTCAATCGATAAAAAAGATTCAAAATCCTTTTTTGAACACCGTTTTGTCCATAAAAATGTGAGAAAATATAGAATAATAGAATCCCTAATGTCGAATCCACGTGATACGTATTTTTTTATTGTAATGATCCCCCCCCCCCCCCCCTCCAAGTGTCAAGGGTCGTAACCTCAGATCAAATACACCTTGGAGTGGAGAAAATACTAATTCTTGACAAGCATGTGGCTATTAGAGGTTTCAAACCTGCTCTAGGATGTATGGGTTCAAGAATTTCATACTAAAGCCAAAACTTTGCACTCCCGTGTATCAGTAGAAGCACCGGCTACAGCTTCTCTGCATCTTACCTCATTATGCAAAAGCATGCAAAAGTGTTAAAGAAAATTAGTAGATTAATAATTCACAAATATTACCATGTAGTTTGTGAGGTGCTCTAATTTCCAAGAAAATGTTATAAATTTCTTAGAGCTATTGAGATCTTTCTTGAAGTTAGAGAGATCATTCTTTCCCTAGTGAATTTTATCATAATAAAAGAAGAGTGCATCCAAGATTTTCCACACTTCTTCCTTCTAATTTCTTGCTTTTCCATCAAGTGCATGGTCCTCCACAACATTATGTAGGGGCTTTCATTGGTTGTACTAGACTTTGGGTGCACTCCTACCCAATTTCCCATGGAATCTTAGAAAGGTCTTAGCCTTCACCACACCAATAGAAGCTACCCTAGTAACACTATTTCCACTAGATGACCTCTTTGGGTCTATTGCAATGACCACATTCCCCCCATAAAGCCTAATATCAAACAATATCCTTTCAATACATTTTACTAAAATTTCTATGGCTAATAAAGTTTGCAGTTTCCATGCCAAGTCTATCATGTAATGTGCAAAATCTTCTTGATAATTTTACAGAGTGAATGCAATGTGCATAGTCTTCTCGATGGTTCTACATAGTGAATTCAGTGTGCATAAGTGGGAATTTGAGAGTGGAATATCTAAAACTTCTTCAATGCTTTGACTTTAGGGTCTCTATTTGGGGCTTTGTTCCAATTAGCAAGATTCTGCCCCGTTCTACACAGTGAATGCAGTGTACACAAGTGGACATTTGAGAGGGGAATATCTAAAACTTATTGAATGTTTTGACTTTAGGGTCTCTATTTGGGGATATGTTCCAATTAGCAAGATTCCGCTCCTTTGTTGCACCCATGTAGTAGATATAAGGGCTTTCGGCATTGGCACCCTTTGACATGTTATACACACACTTTTGTGTTTTTGGGTCTCCCTCCATGTGCCATTCCACCTTGTACTTACCAAAACACTCAACATCTAGCTACTCCTTAGCCCATTGGGCCTTGATTATCTCAAGGATACTAGTGTGGTGGAACATCCAATTTCACGTGTTAAAATCCTCACAATCAACTTCAAAACCAACCGGCCACCAAAAGTTCTTCTTCAAATGAGACACTAAAATTTTTGGGGTTTTTTTGCTCCTCTCTGGTATTAAGATCTCTATTTACAGGGTTTATTGACACTCCCTCAAGTTTTCTTCCCTTCATAGCTTCACTTTCATATGATTTAATCACAAAAACGGCCTACCTATTCATCTTAGTATGATGAAGATCATAGAATTTTATCATTTCCCTTTCCAAGTCCTCAAATCAAAGAATAGATTGTTGAAATAATTAAACTTGAGGTCTTTCTTCTTATCAAAATATATATCATTGATATGAAAAGGCTCCCCGAGTAATTCCATGACCCTAGAACTAATTCTAATCCTTGTATGTTGAACAATTGATAGATTTGGTAACAAGGAGCCCTTCAATCTTGAGTGCTTCAAGCTTTTATTTGTGACATTGAACATTTTTTTGTAACATGTCCTTCTCATTCCAGCTTTGTATGTAGTCCCTTGAATATCCTTTTCTCTCCAAGGTAGAACTCTCCAAGAATCCATCAATGCATTTCTTCCCAGCCTTCTTGAAACTTCTCTCATTCAATAGGTTCCCTACAAGAATAGGTGTGGAATCAATTCACAAAATGATTGTGATTCACCTCTGATGCTTCCTTGTGAACACTCTAGTACAAGTAAGGACTACACAAACAAAGACTATAGCACCCAGAGATACCAAGAAAAGGCACCAACTTGAAAACTAAACCAATTTTACCTCACTTCTTTGATTCATTTGCTTCATCCTCCACCTCCTTGCTTGAGATCTTGAGTATTCTTCAACCTTGTTTGTCTTTGTCTAAGCCCAAGCTCTGTCTTCTTTATGCTAGTTGTATTCATTAATGATCGCAGGTTCTTTAACTTCTCCTTGCTTTCTTATAGCTGATGAATAAGAGAATCCTTGAACTATTGTAACAGATGGTTTTCCAACTAAGTAATGTGGTAAGGTTTTGTGTATATCCTAATAGCCCTTTTATACCCTCTCCTAGAAGCTTCATCAATGAAGAGTAGTTGAAGAATGGCAGCGTGCTTTTGGTGATGGGGCTATGGGATACAATCTACCATATTTTGTTAAGTCAATGTACTTATTTCCCTCTGATCTCATTTCTTCAATGGTAGAAAGAGTTTCAAAAACACTACAAGAGGCTATTCATATAAGCGACGCTCACACAGCGACGCTCAAAAAAAAAAAGCCCGGCGTCGCTATGAGCGTCGCAAATTTACTTATAAATTTGTGACGCTCATAGCGACGCCGGCTGGGCTAAAAAAATAACAGAGAGCGCCCAAAAACTCAGATCTCAGATCTGAGTTTTTCGGCGCCCTCAAGCAAGGAGCAGGTAACGCTCTCCCTCTCTCTCTCTCTCTCTCTCTCTCTTTCTTCTCCACACACACACACACACACACACACACACGGGGAGAGGAAGGAGAGCCAGGTATGCTCCTTCCCTCTCCTCACTCTCATGTTCCCTTCCCCTCTTTCTCTCTCCCTCTCTCTCTCTCTCACACACACACACACACACACATAGTGTTTTTGAGAGAGAGAGAGAGAGAGAGAGAGAGAGAGAGAGAGAGAGAGTACAAACATAAACAAAAACGCACACACACATACATAAACAAAGAATGCACACACACATTGAGAGAGGAAAAGAGAGAGAGAGCATGCATAAACAAAAAACGCACACATTGAGAGAGGAAAAGAGAGAGAGAACATGCATAAACAAAAAACGCACACATTGAGAGAGGAAAAGAGAGAGAAAACATGCATAAACAAAAAAACGCACACACATTGAGAGAGAAAGAGAGAGAAACTAATTTAACGTCGTAGGAAACTAATTAAAATTAAAAGACCTAAAGATCTAGCCGACGAGGAGTTGAACTCAAGACCTATTATTCAAGAGGGAAATGGCATAACCAATCTATCATACTTGGCATGGGTGATAGAAAGGTTATACCATTTATCTCTTTTTATTGGCACACACATCCACACACACGCACACACACAAGAAGAAGAGAGTTATAACGTCGTAGGAAACTATCCTAAAAGACGTTAAAGATTAGGTTAGATGTAGACTTACGTTAAATTAGATTTAGGTTTATTTAAGTTAAATTAGATTAGATTTAGGTTTATTTTTAATTAGATTTACGTTTATTTACGCTAGATTTAGATTTACGTTATATTAGATTAGATTTAGGTCTCCATAGACTGCGATGCCTGCATGAAGCGGGTGAAGAAAGCCCTCAATGGAATATAGGGTATTGCTGCCTTCACTCATGATGGGCTCCGTCGATCCAAAAGTACTGGTAAAATGTCTTCAGAAGATAGGGAAGAAGGTGGATCTTCAGGGCGGCAAGAGTCACTACATCCCCGACACAATGACCATCTAGACAACCTCTAGTCATTCAGCAGCAACTTCAAAGTTAGTAACAAGAGCAAGAACAGTTTAAAGGGCCAATTGCGGTCATCAGATGTGGATGGAGATGAGGCAGCGTCACCGCCGGAAGTTAACTCTCACATCTTTAGTGATGAGAATGCACACTCTTGCCGAGTTATGTGAAAAATTATGTGTTAAATCAGTTTTAAGGTTCTTATAATCCCTGTTAGTTTAGTTCTTTGTTTTTAATATAACATAATTTACGTTAGATTTAGATTTATGTTATATTAGATTAGACTTAGGTTTATTTAGGTTTATTTAGGTTTACCCCCCCACACACACACACACACACACACACACACACACACACACACACACACACAAGAAGAAGAAGAGACTTTTAACGTCGTAGGAAACTATCCCAAAAGACGTTACAGATTAGGTTAGATGTAGACTTACGTTAAATTAGATTTAGGTTTATTTTTAGTTAGATTTACGTTTATTTAGATTTACGCTTATTTACGCTAGATCGAGTCCACGCAAGAATTACTTACAGTTTAGGGTTTAGAGTTAGACGAACAGTGAAAAGATCTACTGTGAAAAGATGTTAAGATGTTGTGAAGTGCTACAGCTAGAGAAGAGGCAAAGGGGTTTTTTCCACTACATGTAGTATCATGTAGACGTGGGTCTGTAGATTTCTTGTACCCACAAATATAGGTATTGACCAATAAAGACGAGATTATAACCCGGTGGTTCTATCTCCGTGCACCTCTAGACCGAGGTGTGCGGGGATTGGACATGACTAGAGAATGTGAGGTAAAGAGAGAGAGAGAGAGAGAGAGAGAGAGAGAGAGAGAGAGAGAGAGAGAGAGAGAGAGAGATAAGACGAAGAATGCCAATAGAATATTAAATTTGTTGTCCAGGTTATAAGATTTTTATCCTCATTATGAGTAGTGACGAGGATGTGGGACCGTCCAACCGAAACACCTATCTCTCAACGAGGGTCTTATGTCCTTGTAATCAATGCAAGCATGCTGTGCGACGGACAAGACGTGTTTCTTTGCAGCACGTTCGCGAATTTGGCGAGTTCGATCCATCTATTATAGATCGAGTTGTTCCCAATTATAACTCGTCGGACTCTGACGCTGGCCAACAAGCAGCAATCTTGCAACCCAATAGACGTGTTCGCAGGCGCTTTGGTCAAGCAGCATATGTGAGGCCACAAGATGTAGCCTCTGACAGCTCGGGGGATGATCATGTAGAGCACATTCCCAACGAGGCAATGTTTGAGACCGAGATTGATGAAATGATCGAGACGATCATGGATTCAGAAAGGCTTATCTATGATGATATGAAAAGTGAAGCCGATACGCCATTGTATAATGGAGCACGTATGTCTAGATTGAAAGCACTCTTGGTTCTTCTCAACATGCAGGCAAAGTTTGGATGGAGTGACACTAGCGTCACAGCGCTTTTCATGTGATCTATTACAATTAGTTTACTTTAATAAAACTCTAAATGTATAATGATCTGATAGATTTTTACACGACTGTATCGTATTTTTATGTTGTGTAGATTGCTTAAAGAGCACATACTACCAGCTGACAATGTGATGCCAGATTCCCGAGATGAAGCAAGAAAGATTTTGCGAAACTTGGGGATGGATTACAATTCTATCCACGCTTGTCCTAATGACTGCATTCTTTTCAGAGGGGAATACATAGACATGGAGAAGTGTCCGAAATGTGATTCCGAAAGATATCGAGTAGATCTCCACGGGACAAAAATTCCACAAAAGGTTTTGCGACATTTTCCTCTGCTTCCTCGCATCAAGCATTTCTTCGAATGTAAGTCCATGGCCGCCCTAGCATCTTGGCATGAGGAGAATAAATCTTCGGATGGTGTGCTACGAATTCCTGCAGATTGCGCAGCCTGGAAACATATAGATGGAACATGGTCAGATTTTGCTAGGGAAGCTCGAAATTTGCGCTTAGGCCTGGCTATGGATGGCGTAAATCCATTTGGTCAAAGATCAACATCTTACAGTGTATGGCCCGTTGTCATCGTCAACTACAACATTCCCCCATGGTTGACTACGAAGAAGGGGCACCTATGGCTAAGCTTGATTGTGCCAGGGCGATATAAAGTGGAGAATATGGATGTGTATCTTCGTCCACTATTGGAAGAGCTACAACAATTGTGGATTGTCATAGAGGTGGTGGATATGAGCCGACACACAGGACGACGGAATGCTTTGATCAGAGGCATTCTAATGTGGACCATGCATGACTATCCCGAGCTAACAGAATGCTCAGGTGATCTATTGACACTCCTCATTCAGACACTGTAAATCTTGTTTTTTCCCATAGTTGATCTATTATCATGTGTATACATGCAGGGCTTCAAACAAGCGGATACAGAGCATGTGTCACATGTGGACCTAGACTGAATGCACGTAGGGCGCCCTCACTGAAGAAGCAAATCTACGAAGGTCATCAAGCGTATCTTCCAGAGAATCATGTGTTACGTGACGGCTTTTTGGGAAGAGAGCCACCAAGGATGTCTGCACAAGCATGGTTAGAGCAGAAGGAGATGTGCGATGACGGATTGACACCGGCGCTCTAGTGGTGGCGGTGGCGGTTGTTGTGAGGATTCCGCCTTCTTTGCCCGCCCCCACACCAGCCACAGCATCGCCATCTACGCCAGGTTTTGCACGGCTGACTGTTCCTAGCAGCTACACACCTCTACCTACTCCGCCAGGAGCCACCCCACTCGACACTCCTCGCTTCGGGGCCCAGACGCCGGTGGAGACACCTGACGTCCATACCCCCATCGACACGCCGCTAGAGACCCCTGCCGGGACACCCAGGTTCACGCGTCACCGGCCAGAGGGCTTGCGGCCTTACTCCGTCGACTTCAGCGGCGGCATCATCATGGATGATGACGGCAAGAAGGTGATCTTGCGCATGCGTGGTCTTTGCTCTCAGCTGTTTAGACACTACATACTAAACAAATGGAGTGAATTACCAAGTGATTTAAAAAACAGAGTCATCAGCATACTTCATGATGAGTTTCCCGTTCCAACACGGGATCAGCGCTTCAATGAAGACCTGATGAAGATTCGAATGCGCAAATACTGCAAACACAAGCGTTTCGAAGTGCAAAAAGCAATCAAGCATGGGTGGAACAGGCCAGATTGGCTGGCCAAAGAAGATTGGAAGAATGCAAAGAAAGCAGCGCGCGAGAATCCCGACAAGTGGAAGCAACAAAAGGATGCAGCCAGAGCGCGAGTAGAGGCAGGGAGCTCGCACCACTTGGGGAGCGGTGGATGGGCATCAGTTGAGGCCGATTTTGTAAGTGTTTTTGCATTGCTCTTTATGTTCGATAGTTTAGGGTTTATGAGTTTTTTAATTCTAACATAATGAATTCTTTGTATGTTTTGACAGTGGTCGATGACAGGACGTGATCCCACACCGTACGAGCGTGAGTATGCACGCAGGAAGGGCTTAAACGCCCTGATGGACATTCTCAGTTCTCGCGGCGGCATGGTTAGTATTAGGGTTTACTCTTTTCTATTTTTTGTATTGTTTTATAAATGTCGTTATATGTTTATAGTTACTGAAAGCTGTCTTATTGTCTTTTTTTGCAGAATCCGACAGATACGCCGCTTGGACGCGATGAGACGTCTGACTAGACGACATCAGTTTAGCCGTAGCTAGATAGCATTAGTTTAGGGTTTCTCATAGCTTATGTATCATGAGACGGATTTTATACGTCTTTTTGAACCATGTATATTATTACATTTGTCACCGCAGTTCATTTTGCCAATCAATTCTTTATGCCTATGATGTTGTACAATTGTCATTATTACATTTGCCAATCAATTCATTTTGCCTATGATGTGTACAATTGTCAATTTTACGCTTGTCAATTTTGCAAAAAATGCGTCTTGTGGGTGACTATTTTGGGTCTATTATCTACCCTTGCACTTTTTTTAAAAAGTGAATCAAGTACAATATGGTTGATGGGTGGCAGAGCATTCAATGCCCTGTCACCAAAAAACAAATCTCTCGGGCGTCACTATAACCGTCGCTATTTATGGCTCTGTAGCGTCGCTATAGACTTTTGTGTAAACGTTGCTATAATCGTCGCTATGACCGTCGCTATAAGGAGACGCTCATAGCGACGCATATAGCGACGCTCTGGTAGCGACGCTATTAGCGACGCCGGGGGTTATAAAAACCCAGTGTATTTCCGTCGCTAACAGCGTCACAAGAGCACACAACCTCTTGTAGTGAAACCCTATTTCTTTTATGAAGGATGGAATATTCATATCTCAACTTAACATAGAGATGATAGATTCTCCTCAAGATTCATGAGACTGCCATATCGAGGTCAAAATATGGATACGGGGAAGAATATGATGGGGTTGGATATGGTGAAAAGAAATGTGCTTGGCAAAACAGATTAGGGAAAAGTGACACTTCATGTGGGGCCCCAAAAAGTGTGTGTATACGTGAATAGAGAGAGAGAGAGAGAGAGAGAGAGAGAGAGAGAGAGAGAGAAGCTAGCCACATCATTCCTCTCTAATATCATTATTGAAGTCATTCAGTCTTATCTCCTTACTCATTTAAGTTTCCATGCACTAACTCCTCCAAAGTTTTGTTGCATTTGGAGACTCGTAGCTATGTCAAATCATCGGATCAAGCTCGCGGTAAGGAAAGTAGCTTTTGATGTCTGACACACATTTGAGATTGAGTTAGGTGGAAGCAGCTTAGATGGGTTTTGCAAGAGATTAGCTATCTCTTGTAGCCTCCACGCACTAGTCGGGTCACCTACATCCCACGGATTGACAATTTTTATGTCTGTGGTTCTTGCTTTGCTAGCATCGATATGGTGAACTTCATAGCCGATTGACACTCCCTACTTTCAGTGTGTTGGCCACATCTTACTTGATGATTGTGCATGCTTTTTTTGTAGAAATGTGTTTTTCAACAATAATAAGATTCCACTTGATCCATCCTTTACATAGTTGGTAGGAAGCACACATATGGAGCTCATCCTTTACATTGTTGGTAGGAAGCACACATATGGAGCTTATCCAATTTTAATGTGGGCATGTGGAGCTCCATGACTACACTTTCTCTAGACGAATGTGTGTTGATGGAGGTGAAGCGTTGATCTCAAAGAATGAGTTATGAAATTCATCTTCATAATTATGTGTATTTCCATTGCAAGTATGATGAGCGATAAGACCATGGCACTCATCTTCACAATTGTGCAACCTACTCTTGTGGCAATGGTTTTTCTCATTCTAGTTTGAATTGAACCCTTTCCAAAGTTGCCACATCGGGAAGCTTTATTATGTAGATCCCTTCAAATCTTGGGATGAAAAGGAACATTTTTTTTTACGATGAGCCAATAGGTACCCCCATACATACGTAACTATATTCTCTCATGGAAATGTATGAAGTGCATTGTTAGGATCTCACAAAACAAAAAAGAAATTTACATTTCACTTCTCCAATTCTTCTCCTTGCATCACACACGCATCCTATACCCCGTACATGCCTTGTTCGCGTGCATTTACGCACGAGTAGGCACGTTTGGAGTAGGTACGCTTAGAGAGCTCAATTTTTTCCATATTTTGTCCGATTACACCAAAATTGATCAGATTTGAGAAAAATTACACACATGGACCTTGTTTTTACACATACTTTGATTTTGGTCTATATTCGGCGAGTTCATGAGCTTTAGAGCCTGTTTACGTGCATTTTTCTATTTTGGATCGATTCGATTGCAAATTCCATGAGAGATCACTTTTGACCCCGATTCTCTAAGGAGATTTGTTTGTGGTATTAATATTTATTAGGTAACGCTAGTTAGAGACCATTCACACGCGAGATCTTGCCTTGGATTGATTTTAGCCAGTGGTCATATGCTAGCACATGATTAGAGTTCGATTTGAGCTGTTGATTGCTCGAACTTTTATGCTATTGTGATCAACCTGTATGTTTTTTTCATGACATTTCTGTATATTATGTGAGGCTTTTGCCTTATGACCATTCTACTCCTGCTTTCTAGACACTTAGAGCCAGTGCACACCCTATGCTGCATGATCATCTCATAGATTCCATAGACGTACTCTACCAAGTACATAGGATAGAGAAGAGACATGAGATTATAGCGGCATATCTTGAGGACATTGTTGACACATAGTCCCATCCAGTGGCCGTTTAGTTACAACGGATGTATGAAAATATGATATATGCTAATGAGGATGATCACATGTATTCTAGAGAGTCAGGGATTCTTGTCCTAGAGCCTCAGGTAGATTTTGGTACATCCATGGGTAGTAGGACCTATGTTGGTCTCGATGGTTGGAGCACATACACAATTATTTTTGTCCTTCCATACAGACTTACCCCTAGCCCTAGATCACCTATTCCTAGTGCCATAGTGGAGCCAAAGCCACTGCCTACTCACATAGTGAGATCACCTGATAGAGAATCTCCTGGATTCCCACCTAAACCCATTGTGCCACATGACACCATAGACGATTCCAGATCTAGATTGAGACCCAAGATCGACACATCTCTTGAGCAGTTATTATCGCGAGATCTATGGATGGAGACTAAGATGAGCTTGAGACCACGATCCTCACATATACCATCTAGAGTCACCCTTGACACGACGAGTGCCACACAACTGATTATACCGAGGAGACCTACCATGAGCTATTGAGATTAGAGCACTTGACGCATGACCCATTGAGCCACCATGGACAACGCCACCACATTGTGTATCCATTAGAGAGCATCCATGGCACTTGATGACAGCACCTACCAGACATTTTTTTACAAAGTTTGTTGTGACCACACCGCCTTTTAGAGACATTCCACTGTCACATGACCATGATAGAGTTGTTTCACACGAGATTACAGCTTCGATGAGCGACATGAGTCCTATGACAAGCGATGAGCTCCAGAGACTAGATATTTTTCTAGCCATTGATAGACCCATGCTGGTCTTTTGTAGTGAGCATAGAGGATTATTCATATTTCATGATCTGAGCAGGACAATTTTCGTTCAAAAACTCAAGGGCTTAGTTCAGGATACTCCCACACATCAGCTAGTGCAAGTTATACCACCTAGGCTAGGACTACCAGGATCCTTCAGAGACGAGATAGACTTATGGAACATAGAGCCTCTATCCAATGACGAGTCCCTAGATACACATACTCATCCTATGCTGGTAGAGATGCATAGACTTGAGCATACACAGATATATGTTGACGATTGTGGATGTAGGTATATACGAGAGTCTAGCACACCTTGCGAGTCACCTCCGAGTGTGAGTGCCATGCTTTTTTTCAACCGAGATCCTTGAGAGCGAGTATATAGAGGCACTGATCATGCCATCTATGTGTTGACCACAAGATTACAATATACATTGTGACCACTGCTAGATTCCGCATGCTATAGAGCTAAACTACCTATGACAACTCCCACCCAGTCAGGTCATAGATCACCTCCTAGAACGATGAGTGATTGTGTTCCTTTGAGAGGGATTCCTAGGACTATGCCACTATTTGTAGCTCTAGAGCCTAGCATACCACAGAGTGAGCCTCATCATTATGAGACTGACTCCATAGAGTTGACAGGTGGTTGACAGGTGTTGCTCATCACATTGCTAAATAGCAGAGTGACACACAATCGAGTGATTCACCTACAGAGAAGCCACATCATACACATGTTTCCATAGAGCCATTTGTTCCTGTAGAGACACGACCACATTCCCAATCATGGTGCGGACACATACCACTTGTGAGACATTGCTACATCACGTACCTATATACCACGTTGATGAGACATTCGTAGATACCAGAGCCATCAGAGCCTAGTCTGGTCCCTACACCCCAATGTAGTGCTACTTTAGCAGGGCACATGAGGGATTCTAGCTGCAGCTCGACTCATAGAGCCTACCATAGGACTAGATAGGTTTATGTTCCCCGCATAGAGCTTCATGATAGATGTTTGTCTAGTGACGACACACTTGTGTGGATAGCAAGCCATAGAGTACATAAGGGTGCACCACATGGATGGCTAGCTTCTAGACAGTCACTAGAGACACAAGGATTTTATGAGGGACATAGATAGGTTTAGGTTCCTAGAGGTCAACTAATAGAACACTCCATGATAAGTTCTCATAGCTCTTTTACGCTTCCTAGAGCAGATACATTACAACAGAGGTGTCCAGTAGAGGGACCATGATAGGATACAAGACATTCACAATGATGAAAGTGGCCATCTACTACGAGATGCTCTAGACCTAGAGTTAGCCCAGCTAGACAGTCATGACCATAGGTGAGGAGATATCGACCTACATTCAATTTGGGAGAGTTCTCTTATCCCTCCTAGTTGCACTAGACCCTTGATTTGTGTAGATTGATTATGGTGCACTAGATACATGCACACATACTATAGACACTTTTTTTGCTTTGGGTTTTTTCCCTGTAGGCATTCAGGTATGAAACCTTAGTTTTGGATTTTGTTTTATTTGTATATACGTAATAAAACTTTCATTTCTATGCTGACACACCTTTCTAGGTAGTAGTGTTTTGTTGATGATTTTGTAGCATAGATGGACTTCATCTCATGAAACATGGATAGATCAAGCTCCAAGGTTGCATGATTATTTCCACAGCTATCAAAGAGATGCATCACATACCTCCAAGTGTACTACTTTCCATGATTCATGCTTGTGGATATTTATATTTGTTGATTGTGGTTTTCCATGGTTTGATTGAGTGCATTTAGTTATGTTTTGCTATTTGCTATTATAGATGTAGACATTTTTCTTTGCTTTAGTTAATTGACTTAGAGTTTAGTCTTATAGATTGTCCTTGAGGTTAGGAGGCCGTGACTTTAGGTTAACTCATTTACTTGACTGCTAGTCGTAGTTGGTAAAATTATTTGAATGTTTGAGACCTTAGGAGTGTTTTAGGCATAGAGAGGCTTGCTCACTCAAACAACAAAGAACACTAGTGAGAACAAAAAGGAAATGGAAGAAAAAAAAAAATTCCATAAATGTAAAATCATAGGATGGAAGAGTAATCCCAGATCGATCTTGGTACTTCACTCACATGTATTGCCTATAGTACTAGAGTCCTAGAGGTTCCCAGTGTGGGTGCTTTTCTTTGAGAAGGAAAAAGCCATGGGCATACAAAATAAGCACACACGTCAAATTATTTTCAAATAATGTGAAAGAAAAAAAATGAAGTGAAAAAGGAAAGAAAGAAAAATGACATGAAAAAGACTTCCATTTAGCTTCAAGTGAAAAAATGAAAGGTTTTGTTTTGAGTTGTGAGAGTTAGTTGGGTAATCAAAGCTGAAAGACACAATTTGGGAATCTAAATTTAGATAATCTTCTTGACTTAGCTAGTACTAGAGTAGTTGTTTTAAACTTAGAGCCATAGCTAACTAATCGTTTCGATAGACTCATCCATAAGCCAAAAACTCTCGATTGATTAATTTCAACAAAGTGTAATTTATTTGTCCTTAATGGTAAAGTAGAATTTCATAATTCTTTGCATTTACTCATTTACACATGTGCTTTACATTCCCCTCATGATTTATTGCCATATAATTCAGCTTTCTACCTCATGAACATTTTTCTTTAATTTGTAGGCACATCCTTCCTCAAACGTCTACCTTGACATGACTTTGTTAAGACGACAAAACTGACGGGCAAGCATCAACGACATGCATTGTGCTTCCATTGATGTATACACACATGTGTATATATACTTTGCTTGTATCTACGGGCTCTATGAGAGTTTGAGCTTGTATTTGTGAGCCTAGGCCTTTTATGAACATTTGGGTGGCCGGCCACTTCTTTATAAACCCTCGGTATAAGTGTTAAATGCTACAATGTGAAGCTCATTCTTTTGAGATCTAGGATGGAGAGTAGAGAAAAGACGTGGCTATGGAGATGGAGCTCCTCTCTCACATTGTAGCTAGCATTGGGTTGATAATGCAAAGCTATTTGTCTCTCTATGCTTCTCTCCCATGTCTCTATGTGTTGTGATTCTTAGATTTGTAATTATTAGTCTTTAATTTCATCTAATCATTATCTCCTCTTGCTAATTTCCTCATGTGTGTGCTTGATTAGAGTGTGTGTGCTGAGGCAATGGCATTTCCTTTCTCTAATCTTGGCTTCCATATGCTTGTGTGTGCATGGTTTTGTGTGTGAATGTTAGTCATTAGTGAGATATTAGCATCATTTCCTTGAGCTTGTGAGACTTGAGTGATGGATCAAGGTGTGTGTGCAAAGAGCTTCCCATCTCTTCTTGCATTCCCTCTTCTCTAATCACTAACTCCTACTCTCTCATTAGAGTCCTCAATCTGTCATATTTTGGTACATCCATGTCTCCATGCACTAGCCGGGTTTTGATCCACCGGATTGATATTATGTCGGTGGTTTGTGCTATGCTACGACCACCAACACTAAGTTTTGGCGGATTGGCTGAACAGACGTCCACCTGGTCAAACACGTAGCCGGACATCACATTTGTACTCTATTATTTTTTTGAGCTAGTGTAGCTACACTCTGACTAAATCCAAATTCCAGAGTAGCAAGTCGATTTCCTGAGTTGTAATTCTTTCATGATGATGGTAAAGGCCCATGTGAGCCGACCACTATCCATTTAGAAAGCCCTAGGTATAAATGACAATAACCTTAATGCGAAGGGAGGCTTATCTCTTGAAAACAAAGGAGCTCTTTGTACATACACTCAAGCGACCACGTTGCTCTGATTTGTAATCATCATGACTAATGATTGGGTAATAGTTTTTAATTTCAAAACTTGCATTATTCCTCTTGTGTTTCTCTTTCATTCAAGCGTAAGCATTGTCAATTTTGTTGAGGTTTGGGACTATGTGTTAGTGAGTCTAATCTTCAAATTTGAGTGATTATATCATTGTTTTTTGACGTTTTGACCATAGGAGAGTGGTATGAAAAAAGTATATTTGTAAAGAATTTTGTCTTGTTTTGACTAAGATTTCTTTTAATTGTTCATAAGGTTTAAGTGTATCCATACCATGAATCAAGCTTGCGGCAGCTTAGGCTCTCAAGCATCTAGTGGACCCTGCCAATCTACTCTGAAAGATTATTAGAGCTAAGTAAAGACATGCTTGCAATAGATAACCCTTACAAGCACCATAGAAGAATGTACATGGATAAAAAGGGATCCTTTACCCAAATCAACATGACTAACTATGGCTTTATTTTTCCACCCCATAGTTGAGGACGACTATGATTTCAAGGGAGAGGTAATGTCATAATAATTAATGTATAACCTTCTAAAATTAATTTCCAACTTAAATTTTCCACTTAAGTTTAAGTGATAATGGACCAAGCTGTCAAGGCTTGGTTCCAAAAGGGAACCAATCCATAAAAGAGCAGGGGTAATTACTAACTAATTATCTCGGTCAAAGGTACAAGTCAAGGAAGAATAAATGTATCCCGCGTAGCCTTGATCAAAGGTACAGGGCAAAAGGAGATGAGCAAGAGCAATTATAGGAGTCTAAAAATAGAAAGTGATTGTGCAAAGATCAAGTCGGTAGAATAACCCTTCAGACTTTAAGTATAAAGTTTGCAAAGGCTTAGGGAAAAATTCTAACTTGCCACACAAAATGTCTAAATACAAGTCTAAATTTTGCATATTTTAGGAGCATCTTGGCTGCACCTCCAAAGTGTTATGCTAAGGTTCAAAGCCCAAAGGGTGAGTTTAATTTTTTCCAAAGATTATCTTAATTTAGAAGGTACTAAGTAGCAAGTAAGATGTAGCCCCGGGTCAGCTTCATAAGCCTCCAGGATTTGTGCAAAGGTCTTGCACCCAACTTAATTGATTAAAAGTTAAGCTTATGGTTTTTATTTAATGAAAGGGAAAATTTAAAGACTAATGTTAGATCAAGCCTTCCTCATTTAGTAAGTTGACTCTAGTATTTGTTTACTAAGCTTGACTAGGCCACATGTCCAAGGTAGCTCATGCTTGCTTTGTGTGAACTTAAACAACTATGTGTGAGTGTGTGTTGTATCTCCAGTTTCCAAAATGAGTCCCAAGAAGGCGAGGGTGAGTTCTAGCATGCAAGGCAAGGGGGGCAAGTGTTGGGAATGCTTGAGTTTCATTACGAGTTGGCACTCTTGCATAGCTATATAAGAGAGGGCTCGTTGCATTTTTGAGGCTCTTGCTCCTCTCACACACTCTCGCAAGTGCCCAAGATTGGCAAAGCACTCTCTCTCTCTCTCTCTCTCTCTCTCTCTCTCTCTCTCTCTCTCTCTCTCTCTCTCTCTCTCTCTCTCTCTCTCTCTCTCTCTCTCTCTCTCTCTCTCTCTCTCTCTCTCTCTCTCGCTCTCGCTCTCGCTCTCGCTCTCTCTCTCTCTCTCTCTCTCTCTCTCTCTCTCTCTCTCTCTCTCTCTCTCTCTCTCTCTCTCTCTCTCTCTCTCTCTCTCTCTCTCTCTCGTTCGGCCTCTGCTCGTCGAGCTGTAAACAGAACCCCTACAACCGCTGGGTGCGAGGGCGGAACCTAGCCCTCCATGGCTGCTCCGCAAGCCTCTCCCTACTCGCTGAGGAAACCCCCCACTCTGTATCTGTCGACCTGCTCACGACCCAGTGGCTCATATTGGAGTCTGTCTCTGTCGGCACTGTCTCTGTCGGGCGTGTACCTTGTTGGCCTGCTCACGACCCAGCAGCTCATACCCGTCTCTGTCAACACCGGCTCTCTCGGGCGTGCACCTTGTCCGATGGAGCACCTTGTGGGATGCAACACGCCAAACGACCCTCACCTGCAAATCTTCACTGTCTAGGTTTTAGGCTTCGGACAGTACCTTGCTTCACAGCAGCTCCCACTCACTCGGGAGCCCATCTTCGTTGACTTATACACCTGCAAGTCTTACTTGGCAGTAGCAAGCCAATTGATTCCCAAGTCCGAACGATGGCCAAAATCAACAATGTCAAGAACATTGGTTGTGCACCCTCAACACCAAGAAAGACCAGATCTTTCATGGCAACCCTTGATCGCCTCCAAGCCCAGGTCAAGGAGTTGAAGAATGAGAATGAGGAACCAAAACGCGTCTGGCAGCCCTCGAAGCGTGCCTCCAATTGCTCGAATCTCAGAACGTAGTAGACATTGACCTCATCCTAGAAAAGGCCAAAGAAGTACAGCACACATTCACTTAGAATGTGGCTTCATTAGCCACCCAAATTCAAGCAAATGCTGCAACCATCCCCTTCAAAGTGGAGGAGTGCCTACAAGAACGTCATCGTAGGGAAGGCCTTGCAATGACTATACACATCGGTGGCTTACCCTCCTCTTCGTGGGAGGAGACTAACGATTTTCCTACTGCCTCAACCAAGCTCAACAATGCTATCCAACCAGTCAAGTTTGACATTCCACCATTGATTTCGTCGATCGGGATCCGCACACCAACTAAGGGAGCCTTGTTTTCAAGACCAAAGAGGACCGCATGGCACTCTTGAAGCAAACACATCTTCTCAAGGGCACAACCATATGGATTAGTGAGGCTCTAACCCTCGCCCAACTCAAGATAAAGAAGAAAGAGTTTCAGAAGGTACAAGATGCACGGGCCGCAGGTAAGTACGCCTTCTATCGTGGTGGTAGAGTTATCATCGAGGAGTTTTGCACGCAGAAACCCACCCCGACATCCACCTCCTCCCCCTTAACCACCCCTATCCCCTTAAGCAACACTTGTTGCAATTTTTTTGTATCACCCCCCCCCCCCCCCCCCCCCCCCCCTTCCACAACACACATCTACATGGGTTATTGCATCCATTGTACCCTCTTAGATAGAGGATCCTCTATTTTACACCTCCGAGGACGATACTAGAATCTATCTATCTCTCTCAGGTCTATGAAAGGATAAGAAGTTAACAATCAAACTTGATGACATCAAGTGGACATTTATAACAACTATAAAATTGATTAGGCAGAAGAGAAAATCTGAGGCTAAGTCCACAGCAATGGACCTTGTCACCATTTGAGATGATGAGGTTCTAGTTATTCAACAATTACAAGATCAGAAAGCAATGGGAACCATTGTTTGGAGTGATTCTGGATGGAGGTGTTGGGATCAATATCCCTGGTGAACATCTAACACAGGAACTAGGGATCACTAAATGAAGCAATCATGTTAGAATGGGTGATCACATGGTAGTTCAAGACACTGGAGTAGTTGAGAATATGAAAATCAGAGTGGGAAAGGAGAAATTCAAAAACCAACTTTCTAGTGCTCGATGTGCAAGGAGCATATGGAATGCTTCTAGGCAAACCTTCGCTCAAAAATGCTGATTCCATACATGATTATGCAAATCATACATTAATTATCCAGGGGGCTAGTAGAAGGATTCAAATCAAAATTGGCAACACGAAAAGTTAGAAGAAGGCTTTGAGGCCTGAGAAATTATACAAGAAGTATGGGAACAAGAAAAAAGAGAGGATTCTTGCATCAATGAATATCTTTCCACTCACAAAGATAGATCTTAGTGTTGTGCTCACGTATAAGGATCAAGCCAAGAGACAATAACTAGACCAATTCATTGAGATGAACTCTCGCGAGAGGACAATGTAGTTGGATGGTGTAAGGTCTCCACCTTTCTAGCTGTCAGGAATGAATTCAAGCTTTAGGAGAAAGCATTAGCCAGGCAATCCGGTAAAAACACTATCTCAAAAGCAATAAAAAATGGTATTTTTGGAATCTTAAGCATAGCGAACCCCGGGCTATATATTTTTAGAACTGAATTTCGATAAAAACTAACACAGTTACACCACAGTTATGGCCATTGGAAGTTTATATTGTTGATTACATTAACAAATGAATTGCAAGGTCTTGGTAATCATTGTTGTAAAACACTTTTATCATAAAACTCTCTAGATATTTTAGATATTAACATATATTTTCAAAATTAAGCAAAACAATATGTCAAAATTTAGCAAATTTGATGTTTAAAGCTGACAGGTGATGGGAGGGGTCATCACTGACCTGCCAGGGACACAATTAGCAGTAGGGGTGCCATCTTGATCCTGGGGAACTGCTTGAGCTGTAAGCAACTGCCATTTTCAACCTATGAGAGCTTATGAGGGCCAGAAACCTATAAATAGGACCCCTTCCTTCACAATAATTAGCAAAATTATACTAATTTACTTATAATTTCTTAATTAAGAAGATTAAACTTATGTATACTCTAAATTACTTTCTTAATTCTTAATATTCTGTTGATTACTTAGACTAAGATTAGGGATATCAATTTAATTAATTATTAAGTCATATTAGAATTGAAATTAATCTTTTTTATCTTAAATTAAAGGTAATTATACTAATTAAATTTAAATTAGTATAAGATAATTATCGAGCTAGATTAGACTGTCAAAAAGCTAGGAAAATTATCTCTTGATTTTTTTGATTAATTTTTGTATTCAATGAGGTAGAAATCGGCTATTTTATATCAAAAACTTGATGAGAAACCTATTTAATTAACTCAAAAATTCTTAAGTTTATTATCAGAGTTAGAAAACACTGTTAAGAACATGGGACAGATTACTCATTAACACAAAACTAGTCTAACTAATTAATTAAGCTAAAACTATCTATTTTTAGCATAAAATAAAGAGCAAAATTATCTATAATAACTTAGATAATATATAGTAATTATTAGAGATAAAAATCACTATTACAAAGCCAGGATAATTAGGCAATGCACAAAAAACTACTCTAGCTAACTAATCAGGTTAAAATTGTCTGTTTTTTAGCATATTTTGAAGGAGAAAATTAGCTAAATTACTTAGACATTTATAAAGTAATTATCAAAGCTAGAAAACATTGTTTGAAAGTTGAGATAATTAGGCAATGAACAAAGAATTAATTTATGGGGAATAAATTGAATGGGAAAATTAGTAATCGTGTTAAATAATTACATGCTATTTATTAAACTTAGTTTAAATGATAAAAAATTTGTGATAATTATCTTAAGGTTAGAAAATTAAAATAGGTATTTATTTAAGTCAAATTATACTAATTCTAGCTGAAAATTAAAGAGGGAAATTAGTAAATCATGTTAGATAATTACATGATATTGGTTAGAGTTAGATTACGTGATAAAAATTTGTGATAATTATCTTAAGATTAGAAAATTAATATAGATATTTATCTAAGTCAAACTATACTAATTCTAACTGAAATTTGAAGGGGAAAATTAGTAAATCATGTTAGTTAATCACATGCTATTTTTCAAGGTTAGACCACATTAAAAAATCCATGATAATTATCTTAAGGTTAGAAATCAATATAGATATTTATCTAAGTCAAATTATACTAATTCTAGCTAGAAATTAAAAGGGGAAATTAGTAAATCATGTTAGATAATTACATGCTATTTATTAAAGCTAGATTATATCATTTAGAAGTCAAAATAATTTTCTTTAGGTTAGAAAATTAATATACATATTTATCTAAGTCAAATTTTACTAATTAAAGGGAAAAATTAGTAAATCATGCCAGATAATTACATGCTATTTATAAGAGTTAGATACATATTAAATAATTTGTGATAATTATTTGAAGACTATAAAATTAATATAGATATTAATGTATGTCAAATTATACTAATTCTAGTTGAAAAAGATAAGAAAAAATTATATAATTAGGGTGAAAAATAACAAGATAATTACCAAAGGTCAAAAATATCATTATCTACTTGTGATAATTATACCATAGTCAATTAGTTAGTTTAAGAAATTATAATTGAGCAGAAGTTCTATTTTTAGCTAAAGATCAATTAAAATAAATAGACTTTGCGATCAAAAGTTTCTAGAAAACCAGTGATATAAAGTTGAAAAAATGAAATCTTTAAGAGAAAATAAATATAATAAATATTAAGCTTAAAACAAGCGTATTTAAAGCTTAATAAATATGGAAAATTAGAAAAAAGATATATAATTTTATAAACAAATTAGGAGAACTTAGAACACCCTTAGGGAAGCTTTAAAAAAAGTTATCGTACCTATATAGGAAAATAAGAAATTATTAGGTCCAGAAGTTACCAATTAAGACTACAAATTTTACTTTGATTGGGTTAAGATTGAATACAAAGGTTAAGTTTAGCTTTTGGATAATTTTCCTAATGATAAAACTTCCTTTTCTAAAAGGATAAGAAGTTAGGGCACCTAAAAAGACCCGAGCAAATCCTATATCTAATTGATGAGGACAGAGCTCTAAAAAGAACTAGAACGTCGCACGACCACGAAGCCGGGCCTAGTATTAGGCCTACTGATGAGAGTGTACAGGCCTTTGTGCTACAACAAATGCCAGATCAGTCCCAGGTGGGTCGTTGTTATAATTAAGTTTAGATAATTCAAGTTTTTCTTTAAATATTAACATTGCATACATAGTAAGAAATTAGGAATTGTAAAAACTAGCTAAAAACGGAAGACATCTTCCAAGAAACTAATGTGCATTTGTTTGTAAAATTAGGAATGAGTTGTTTGGGTTAAAACTGGTTGAAATAGGAAAGATATGATTGATCATCCTTAAGACAGCTTGTCTTAAGACACCTCTAACTCCTTGGTATATTATGATGGATAATGATGGCTTTCAAGCCACGGAAAAGTTGGTTACCCCCATGAACGATGAGTTTTTACTCCGGCTCATGTCTTGATGTTTCTACATAAGTTAGGATATCGTGTTTATCCTAGGGGAGCTTCCCGGTTGTATGGGTAACTGGTTTGGTGTATGGGCACCCCGAACCTTGGGTGGGGGTTTATCCATCCCGGATTGTGAACAAGGAATGGGTGTCATTTTTTATGCTTAGGTGGTCTTGAGACAAGAAGAGTACTGGTCATGGTTATTATGGACAATGTTTTAATTACTAGTTCCTGTCTTAAGTCAAAAGTTGTCTGTTTGCTAAAAGAATGATTTTCAATGCTATCTTTAATACTTGATTGTACGAATTACTGTGCTGTAAAGTTAAAAGAAACCATGTTAAAACAATGTGATAGTTATTAGAAAACAAAAGAATCATGTGTGAGTGTGGGGTGGTAAGTGGGGATTGACTAACACTACAACACTAAATGAAGATATCGACGCGCTTATATCGACGGCCATGCCTTTCCACGCGTATATCGACGACATTAGCGTGCGTCGCTATACGCATTGCTATACACATTGTAATATACAGAAAGGCTTTATTTGCCACGCGTATAGCGACGCGTATATCGACGCCAAAAAAATTGGGAGAAAAAAGCGAAACCCGCGCGCAGGGGCCATTTTCGCCTACTCGCGTCTTGGCCGAAACCTGCTACGCAGGTATTATGTCCATCTCCACCCTCCCCAACCCCTCTCTCTTGCTCTCTCTCTCTCTCTCTAACTCTACATCGTGTGTGTGTGTGTGTAGGAAATACAGAGAGAGAAAGAGCGGTGTGTGTGTGTGTGTGTAGGAAAGAGAGAGAGAGAGAGAGAGAGAGAGAGAGGTGTGTGTAGGAAATAGAGAGAGAGAGAGAGAGAGAGAGAGAGAGAGAGAGAGAGCGGTGTGTGTGTGTGTGTGTGTAGGAAAGAGAGAGAGAGAGGTGTATGTGTGTAGGAAATAGAGAGAGAGACAGAGAGAGAGAGAGAGAGAGAGAGAGAGAGAGAGAGAAATGTGTGTGTGTGTGTGTGTGTAGGAAAGAGACAGAGAGAGAGAGAGATAAATGTGTGTGTGTGTGTGTGTGTAGGAAAGAGAGAGAGAGAGAGAGAGAGAGAGAGAGAGAGAATTAATGTATGCTTAGGAAATTAAAACTAAAGAAAAAAAATTTAAAGAGAGAAATGAAATGAAATGTTATATTAACGTCTTCGAAAGGCCAAAGTGACCTATGAGACATGAGACAAGAAAGTTACAATGTGATGGATCTGATACAAAGTCATAGTAAGAAGATGACAAAATAAAATATTATGGAATCCTAAACTGTTGAGTGTGGACTAAACGGCTAAACGAGCTAGTTGGGATAGGTAGATCTCCTCCATGGTCAGTACTCTGACCGGACGTTGTGCATGTCGAGCCAAAGTGACCTAGCTAGATCCTCTGATGTAGCCTCTATCGATGTTGTGTAGTCCTCCGCAGTCGTGGGCATCTAGATCTCCCTAGATCAGTCGCTCGTTCGATCATTAGAGAGATAGGGAAGTAGAGAGAGAGAGAGAGAGAGAGAGAGAGAGAGAGAGAGAGATAGGAAATAGAGATCTAGAGATAGAGAAAGAGAGTTTTATATATATATATATATATATATATATATATATATATATATATATATATATATATATAGAGAGAGAGAGAGAGAGAGAGAGAGAGAGAGAGAGAGAGAGAGAGAGAGAGAGGGAAGTGGAGCTCTAGGAGTTATGGCAGAGAAATAGGAAAATAGAGAAATAGAGAGAGATAGGAAAATAGAGAAAGAGAGATAGCGAGAGCGAGTTTCTTCTCTGTCTACGTACCCTATCTCTCGTTCTTTCTCTCTCGATCTCGCTCTCGCTATCTCTCTTTCTCTCTCGATCTCGCTCTCGCTATCTCTCTTTCTCTATTTTCCTATCTCTCTCTATTTCTCTATTTTCCTATTTCTCTGCCATAACTCCTAGAGCTCCACTTCCCTATCTCTCACTCTCTCTCTCTCTCTCCCTATCTCTCTCGAGAGAGAGAGAGAGAGAGAGAGAGAGAGATAGGGAGAGAGAGAGAGAGAGATAGGGAGAGAGAGAGAGAGAGTGAGGGAAGTGGAGCTCTAGGAGTTATGGCAGAGAAATAGGAAAATAGAGAAATAGAGAGAGATAGGAAAATAGAGAATGAGAGATAGCGAGAGCGAGATCGAGAGAGAAAGAGAGATAGCGAGAGCGAGATCGAGAGAGAAAGAACGAGAGATAGGGTACGTAGACAGAGAAGAAACTATGGAACTAAAAGAGGTAAAGGGGTTTTGCCTGCAACATGCAATACCATGTACACCTGGGAGTGCACGTATGTGTCTACCCATATAGGATTTGACCAATAAAGACGAGATTTTGACCCGGTGGTCCTGATCTCCGTACACCTCTGGACCGAGGTGTACAGAGATTGGGCAAGACTAGAGAATGCGACGTAGTTTACATTGTGAGGAGTATATATATATATATATTAAAACAACATTCATAATCATTGTAGATGGCAACGTCATCAACTAACATGGAGGAAAAGATTGCATGCTCGTGCACGCTCTGCAAGTATCAAATCCTGCGCAAACGTAGGATATGTAATGAGCATGTGCACAAGTACGGAGAGTTTGCTAGAGAAACCGTACAGAATCTCCGATACGACTCCTACGGAACGGGCATTGATTTCCGTGACATAGCACCTACATCTGAGAGAGGGAGAAAAAATATTATGCGTGAAGGTCCGACCAATATAGAGCCACGGATGGAAGCAGAAAAAGGCTTACATACAGAAGACGACGGCATGGAGGAGATGCTGGATGCCTTCTTCCAGACAAGCGAGGAGAACGCGAACGAAGCAGCACCAGAAGCCGTGCACCTATCTCCTGAAGACATGTTGAGAAAGTTGGCACGTCAACCAATCTATGAAGGCGCCAAAATATTTTTGCTTCGTACTTGTATGGCGTTTTTGAATCTTCAGTCAGTGTACGGGTGGTCAGATGCAAGCGTCACTACTTTGTTTAGGTACGTAATTTACAAAAGAGATTTTTCGATTGCAACGGTGATGTGCTCGGAGAGCTTTAATTTTAATTTAATGTGGCTTAAACAGGTTATTGCGGGAGCAACTTCTCCCGGCTGGCAATGAAATGCCCCCCTCCAGGCTAGACGCAAAGCAACTTCTGACCTCAGTTGGCTTGGACTACAGCAAGATTCATGCATGTCCAAATGCTTGCATTCTTTTTCACAATGAATTCACAGATTGTCTGTCGTGTCCTAAGTGCGGAGGAATGCGCTACAAACAAGATGCAGTTGGCGAGAAGTGCGAGGTAAAGTGTTGCGGCATTTCCCTATTATTCCAAGGATAAAAAGCATGTTTCGTTATGGTTCCATTGCAAAGTTGATGCGGTGGCATTCTACGAATAGATCCACTGACGCAACATTTAGGGTGCCTGCTGATTCGAAGGCTTGGAGGCACATTGAAGATACCTAGCCACATTTAAGAGTGAACCACGCAATTTGCGTTTGGGCATGACAATGGATGGAGTAAATCCATTTGGCTTGAGAAGCTCGTCATGGAGCACTTGGCCTGTGTGCCTTATCAATTACAACCTCCTGCCGTGGCTTGCTATCAAGAAGGGTCATTTGATTTTAAGATTCATTGTACCTGATAAGTTCAAAGCAAAAAACATGGATGTTTATCTAGCTCCACTAGTTGACATAGCAGATGCGGTTGAACCAGTAGGACAACAGCATGCAAGGATCCATGGACTTCTTATGTGGACTATGCATGATTGACTAGGATACGGAGAAGCTTCTGGTAATGGTTATTGATTTACAAAATTCTCGCTATCGCAAGCCCTTTGCCTTGGCCTGATTCATGCTTGGGGTGATCTGCCGTACTGGGGTGATCTACTAATTAACCATTTGCTGGATCCAATGCATATATTCAAGAATGTGGGAGAGCTCCTCTGGAAGAAAATCATGGGAATGAAAGACAATCGAGCTTCACGAGATGATGTGCGGTCGGTTGGAAAGATGCCAGAGTTGTGGTCTTTCACCAATGCAGCTGGTCAAACAAAACTTCCAAGAGCGCCATGGGTATTGCTAAAAAATGAAGAGCGACAAGTGAAAAGGGTGATTTCAGAGTTCAGGCCGCCAACACGATATATGCGATGTCTCAAGACAACATTCACCCGTGACGATCAATTGTCAGGGTTGAAATCGCACGACTAGCATAAGTTGGTTCATGAAAACACTTAAGGGTTTTGTTCTCCAAAAAGTGCGTCGAGAGGGGAGCATGGCAGAAGGATGGCTGGTGCAAGAGTCTCTTGTATTGACGACCGAATTTCTATCCGTTTTAGACCCAGAAATGCCTCGACTGTGGAGCGATGAGGAGGATGCAAGATTGGTGGGAGAGGAGCCGCAAGGGCAAGGGGTGCCGAAGAAAATGAACCTGGCCATGCGAGAAAAGATCATGAAGTTCTGTATACTAAATTCAGCGCCGATGTAAAAATGGCTTGAAAGGTACGAAGAAGAGAAAGAGAGACGCAATCTAGAGCGACAGGATTTCAGGCGAAGTCGTACGACTAGAGACTTACCCTTGCCAGACTATCTCGCTCCTCTACCTGAATTCCCTACAATAACATGGTTGGACAAGACAGTGAGAGCAGCTCGACAGATCGGAGAACCCATATCTCTAGAAGAGGAAGAGCTGGCTATTGGACGTGACTGGAAGTATCATACATACATGGCACTATGGTCGCATGGAAAGCATTTCAGAACACAACAAATTGACAGCAGAAGAAACACGTTTGATAGTGGGGTAATGGTTAGTTGCTGTGGAGGAGGGTCCACAGATACTTTGACCCCTCCTCGCTCATGACCCTGTCTTCCGTTGTTTCGGCGCGGTGGATCAAGGGTGTTGCACGGGACACCATCAAACATCGACGAGATGCAGCTCGAAAGGCTTTCAGGACCGGCTCGCAGAAGCCTTCAGGCATCCCACACGAGACGTGGCTGCAGATCAGGGAGGATGAGCGGACATCGGCCACGTGGTTCAGACAGCAGTGTGAGGCCGCGCAGGTAGGACAGATGACTAGGGGGACATCTCATCTTGGCAGTGGAGGCTTCGACACCTTTCGCTATGAGTTTGTGAGTTTCTAATCCAATCTTAACTATGGCGTTTTTTAAAACGCGATGAATCATGTATTCTTATTACTTTGATTTTTGTATAAACGCAGAATCTTGCGATGCATCGAGCTCCATCATGCGAGGAGGAGTCAGATGGATATCGCAGAGGGATCTATGAAGTACTGAATGATCTTGAAGCTTCAGGAGAGCCTGTAGACTGGGAGGCCTTACAGTCTCGCTGATCGCTTGAGGTGAGACGTTAATATGTGTGAGTTGATTTAATTAAGTCAGTATATGTGAAGTAATATCAATACTAATTTTGTGAGTTGTCCTATGTGCAGGTTGCGACGCCTAGTCATTAGTGGACCAGATTTCATCTATATGCTTTGTGAGACACAGACACGCTTCTGTGTCTCATTTTTGTACAAACAGTTAGTGTTCAGACAGTTATTGTTTCCCTTATGGTTATGATTATTTTCATTGTCATTGTCATTGTATAGACAGTTATTGTTTCTCTTTCTGGTTATGCTTATGGTTATTGTTAATTTTGTTTATGGTTATGGTTATCTGCATTATGGTTTTGATCAAAGTGGTTATAGCCGGTTATGGTTTTAAGTTATGGTTATGCTTTTAAGTTATGGTTATGGTTCGTTATGGTTATGCTTTTAAGTTATGGTTATGCGTTTAAGTTATGGCTATGCTTTTCAGTTGGTACGGTTGTCTTTCATTGGCCTTAAATCTCATGTGAGATCCTACATGGATAGCATGTAGGAGGCGTATACATGATATGGTTTTTTTTTAAAAGTTAATGTAAAAACAAAGGGAACTCTGCCGAAATTTCTGCGCGCGGGAGCATGGTTGATATTTTGGTGTTGCTCGCTTTCTTGGGCAGAGGGCAGGAAGTCTGACTGTGGATGTGTCCATCTTTTAACTGGGCACAGGCCAGGCTACCTGCCCTCTGTCCAAGAATTTTTTTTTCTGCTATGTGCGTCGCTATCCGCGTCGCTAATAGCGACTGGTTTCACAGCGACGCAGATAGCGACGCGCATAGCGACGGGCCGCATCGATATCTGCGTCGACAACACGTTTTTTTGTTGTAGTGTAAGGTTGTCAATCATGGATGGGTGGACCCGATTAGTCAGGTAACTATCCATCCCCACGCACTAAAAACGTTTAGAAAACTTCTTCACTTGGAAGAGGAGCCCACTAGTGGTTGTGCCCTCGCATATGTTAGGGGCAAAAAAACATTGGTTAAGGATACCTTAGCCCATTTTGTGGAAGCTATAGGGCCAAAATAGTTTTGGACTTTTAATATGTTGTCCCATTTCCAGTGTGAGACAAGACTAGGTCTTCTTCTAGGGCTATAGACCCAAGACATTGTCAATGGTAAAGGTATTTTCCTTGGATTTTTCTTGTTTAGAGACTCTGATTTTTTATTAGTCCTAGAGACCTGTCAAGGACCCCATCCCAATTTTGGTATCGGTGGGTTGGGGATCTCACAAGTGGTATCAGAGCCTGTGTTAATTAAAGTCTTGGAGCTAGGGAAAAGTTTAAGATGTTTGGTTAGAATTAATTGATCTTTGACAAATTTAATTAAAGAGGTATTTAATTGAAAAGAGGGAGAGAATGGAAGAGAGAGAATTATCCCCATCTTTGCAGGAATATTTTCATGAGGCCTACTGCAAATCCATGGATTTCAACATTAGGTTTATGAGGGCTTGCCTATCCCAACACTATTCAATGCAAAAACCCGTGATAAAATGGATAGATAGGAGATTTTCTCCTCCCACTTGGAAGATCAAGTGGTCAGAATCTAGTGGAATTTGCTTCATTGATGCTGGAGAGTTAGAAGGTTTAGAACTAAATATGAAGAGACTCAAATGGACCGAAGGTCTTCAAGTCATTGAAGTATACTTTCTCATTGGGACAGAGAATCCAAAGGAAACCTTTGTAGTGGATGGTACCCAAGTATCACAGAATCAGTGGGTGTTTGATAAGGTGTCTACCCTGGTAGAATTAGACCCATAGGTGTAGGCCCTAGTTTTACTACACCAAAAGATCTTGTATATTTTGATCCTATATCTGATCCACCCAAATTCCACATGATTCTAGTATAGGATTGTCGTCACCCTTGTACATAGTAGGACCTTCATGCATTGTATTAACTCTTGCACATACTATGGTTCTTATGAGTATGCTATAAGTAGTTTTGTTTATGGTTTTGACAATTGTCCTCATCCTATGTGAAAAAGTTTTGAGTATGAGATAAGTTAAAAGAGAATAAGTAAGAGATTTTTCATCTAGTACTAAACTCCACTAATTCAATCCCATGATAATACTTGCGTAAATAGCCTTTACACTGTTACTCAAGACAAAAAAATACTACTAAAGCAAGTCCAACTCCTCACCTTGAAGGGAGAGGGACCCAATTTAGAGCGAGATGCCGAAGCATGGTTAGATGCTATGGACGACTATTTTAAAGATGCAGGAATTGCTCAAGAAAACTAAATAATGTTGGGTATGTTCCATCTCAGTGGAGATGCCAAACTTTGGTTGAAGCAACACTACAGAGATAATTCCACAAGTACCCCATCTTGGGAGAAAATGACATAGGCAATCAAAGAACGCTATCTCCCTCCTCCACATTAGTCTATCAAAAGGAACAAATTATTTGGTCTACGCCAGCTAGGACTCTCTCTCGAGGAGTACTACACAAAATTTGTGTCCTTACGATGCTATTCTCCCTAGATGACAATGGAGCAACAGATTGCTCATTTTTGTCAAGGAATCAATAAACCCTTGAGTACACGTCTCGAAGCCATGAGGCCTACATCAATTCAGGATTCCCTTCTTAGGGCCAAGCCTCTTGCAGCTGAAGGAATCAACTCTACAAGGAACTATAATGGATTTAATAACTTTAGGGGAAGAGCCAAGGAACTTTCAACCAAGGACATATGTAACATTTAATGTTCTAGTAACTTGTGTGTAGCGGAAAATAGCATAAACATAGTGAGAATTTCATTAGAATAGACTCCTAATGAGCATAGAAAGAGTTCTTGGATGGAGAGAGAAACAAAAATCATAACACCTAGTTAGATAGGCAGCATGAACAATACTTCAAAAGAGAGAGAAATTAATCTATTGACATCAGTTGAGGACCAGATTTACATGGATCCCATTAAGGGAGACGTTTTACAATACAATACGTTGTGTTCCTTTAATAACTTGTTGATGCAATGAAGATGGAAGCTTCAAGCACCATGCACACACTTATAAAACACAACATCAATTCCCTCACGGTCTCAGACCCAAGACCTCACACACCTTCAAAGATGGTGAGAGCTAGTGGGGTATGAGAGTAGATTGAGAGGAAGAAGGAGTACTCTTACGAGATAGAAGTATATCTCCTCACATAATCAATCATAAAATCCTATCATAGCTTAGTAATTAGCACGGTAGAGGAGATGAGCATGCATTGAAGCTTGTCTCTTGGTTGGATTTGCATCACAAAGCCAAGAGCTGCTGGTGTAGGCCTCCCTTCTCACAAGCTTGGAGTAGATGAGGAGCTTTCCATTAAAGCTTGAGAAGTAGAGAGAGAGTCTTCTTGCTTCACACATGAGATTGTGTGAGTGTGTGTGTGTGATAATGCCTTGTCAAAATCAGCCCCCTATCTCTCTTGATCAGCCCCTCTTGGATTTTACTCATGCTAGAATCCCATTGGACCTTGCAAATCTTAGCCAATGATAGTTGAGAAGAATAAGTGATAGCCTTGTGACATGCGTCCCCCTTTCCCCTTTTGTGAGACATTTATGTATTTAATCAATGCATTTAAACTCTCATTGGACCCTTTGTCTTCTGGCCAATAGGAATCAGGAAATCCATTGGGCTGTTGAATGCTCATTGGACCCCTTGGGAGACTGTCCAGTAGTCTTCCAGAGAGCTTAATTCCTATTGGTTCTTTTATCAAGTGTTTTAAAATGAATTAAACTAGATGTACTCTAGCCTAATTCTCACTGGTCCACCTCTATGGCCATCCAATAGGATTTGACTGTGTTAAAGAATATGTCCATTGTGCTATGGGCGGCTGGACACTGACTATACTATGTTGTAAATATACTTTGGATAATAGTTCAAAAGGGAAGAAGAGAAGAGCAGCTCGTTGAATGGCTGCTGCAGGGTAACGATTGTGTGTGTGTGTGTCTCGATGTGTGTTGGTGTGTGTGTGTAGTCTTCTTTCCTTCCTTCTCCATCACCTGCGCTCTCTACAAAGTGGTATCAGAGCTCAGTTTAAGGAGCTACAGTCAATACACAGGTTTCCGTAGCTCTGGAAAACAACAAAAAAGAGAGGTTTTTTGGTCATAACTCTCTCACCCGAACTCAGAATACAGTGATCCAGGAGTCTATCTTTATGTTTTTGGGCGTTCCGGACGCATTGGCACACTCAAATTTGCCAAAATCTGCAATTTTCTGCAACAAACAGCCAGCTCACACAAGCATAGGAGATGTCCAGTTTTGCACTCAGCAGTAGATTTACAGGTTACAGGTGAAGAATTCAGCATTTACATAGATTTTGGAGAGCGACATAGAGCTTTTGCATCATGATATTGTGTTATCTAAGATTATGTTTGGTTGTTGTGGGTCCGTTATGGACAACCGCCTATGTAAGAAAGGTTGTGGGAAGAAGTTGAGGCGGTTATATTGTCAGATTGAGTACTTTGTGGTTATGTATGGATATGCGGTCAATGTATTTTGGAAAACTGCAGCCTTTGTGAGGGTCGAGTGAGGTTTTTTGAAGCCTTGCCTTGGGAGCTTTGGTACCTTGGCAACGTGGATTAGGTACCGGAGCGAACCCCCGACTAGCCTCGCGAAAGACCTCATATGTCGTTTACGACTATGGGAAGAAAGTGGATGTATGGATATGTGGTACAGGACAGCATATGGATTGCATTTGCATACAGGTCCTCGTGGACATTGTTTTAGAGTATTTATGCATAGTATTGAGTCAGTCTGTGGCAAAGTGAGTCAGTGGATTTTCCCTTGGCAGTGAGAGATTTTCTGTCAATGTTTATGAGCACTTTGGTTAAGATTTTCACTTGAGATATTGTCCAAATACAAACGAAACTCTGCCGAAATTTTATCAAAATCCTTTGAAAGAAATTGAGAGAGTGAAGATGACAGAAAGTTCAACTCAAGTCACAAAGATTGTTGGAGAGAAGCTGATCAGAGAGAACTACAGCATATGGTCTTACAGGATGGAGAACTTTATCATGGGCAAAGGTTTATGGGATTATATTACACGTGAACAAGAGTGTCCCGAGGTTGGTTTGGAACCAAATAGAGAGAATGTTGAAGCACATAAAACATGGCAAGCAGGAGTAGAAGCTTACAAGAAGTGGATCGAGAATTCAAGGAAAGTGATGCATTGGATTTCACTATGCATTAGTGACTTCTTTATACCACATGTGAAGAAGGCTCAATCTCCAAAGGAAGCATGGGAGATACTAGCAAGAATGAACAGCTCCAATACAGAACCACAAAAAGTTCACTTGAAGCAAAGGTTACATTGTGTATGGCGAGGAAATAGATCCATATCAGATTATGTGACAGAGATAAAGCGAATACAGGAAGATCTTGCGAGCATTAATGTCGAACTTCCATATGATGACTTAGTTTTAGTGACATTGAATGGTTTGGGACCGGAATACAAGTCATTGGATACATCTATATATGTTCGAGGACACATGCCTGATTTTGAAGAGTTAGTAAACCTTTGTTTGCAAGAAGAGGTGAAGTTAGGCAAGTCAGGTCCTTCTTCATCAAATAACAATTCCAGAGATCAGGTTTTTTACTCTAGAGGTCGTGGAAACAATAGAGGTGGAAGAGGAAACTATGGTCATGGAAACAATGTTGGAAGAGGTCAATGGCAAAACCAACAAAGTCAAAGTTACAATGATTATAGCCAAAGAGGCAGGGGGAGAGCCCGAACTCGTGGACGTGGAGGTGGACGATTTGTACATCCTCAAAGAGATGGATATTGTAACAGATGTGGCATTTATGGTCACTTTGAAAGAGAATGTTACACAAGGCTAAATCAAAATCGTGATCGTGGTGGAAGAGGCCGAGGTTATGGCATACATGGAGGAAACTTTGCTGGATACAATCCTCATGATCAAAATATATATGACAATAGATTGAGTGAAAATTTATTTCCTATGGAGCATGTTGTTAGAAGCATGGTGGAGCCACATCATACAGATGATTGGTATTTAGATAGTGGTGCCACAAATCATATGACATATCATGGTGAATGGTTTGACAGAAAAGAGAAATTAGAAGAGGATGAGTTTGTCGCTACAGGTGATGATACTATGCATCGGATTACACATGTTGGTTCAGTTCCATTGCTAGAAAAACATGGGACATACAACACATTGGGAGATGTTCTATATGTGCCTTCAATCACAAAGAATTTAGCATCAGTTGGACAAATGACAGATCAAGGGTTGCAAGTCCTTTTTAATCGTTATGGCTGCTTCATAGAGGAGTTTCACAAAGGCAGAGTTTTCCAAAAACTTCATAGTTATGGGATTCTCCAAACTCCCCCAAAAGAGAGAGCACCCAAGAAGTCTCTTCAAGAGATTTCCAAGAGAGGGCTCTCTACGGTGGGAGAAGAGGAGAACCCATATGAAGTGCTTAAACGATTACTAGTGGGCTTACCTCCATCCAAGAAGAAAGGTGAAGTCTCTACTATAGAGCCTTCCCCAAGAGAAGGAGAAAGAAGTGAGTCTCCCAATAATTCTGAAGATGTGGCTCCAAGAAGACGGTAGCCTCAACAATCTCCAACTCCCCCCAAGAGAGAAATATTGCCGGAAAGTCCTCCTCCTCGTTATCACAAAAAGGAAGAGAGGTACCAACAGAAGGAAAAGGAGAGAAAGAGGTCACCCTCTTCTCCATCTTCATCACCTTCCTCATATTCCAATGAAGGTAGCGAATCTTCTCTCAAAGATCCCAAAAGGAAAGGCCATCGCAAGTCTTATCCGGTATGGAGAAGGTTCAAGAAGCTGAAGAAGTTCAACGAGGGAGGAAAGGACACCACTGTTCTTACCTATGATGGCACCTTTGGTGCTACGGACAAGATCTTGGCCTTCATCCAATAGTTTGATGTGGCCTTTGGTGAAGAGGACTTCATGGATTCCTCTAAACTGCGTCAGGTATCTATGCATTTTTAGAGCTCCGCTCGTGAATGGTGGGCTAGCCTACGAGCCCAAAGGCTATCTCCAAGAACATGGAAGGCTTTAAGAGCCTCCATCATGAAAAAATTTCTGGCAAGAAACACTAAAGACAATGTCCTTACAGAATGGCAAAGCTTGAAACTCTCTCCCTATGAGTCTATCCAGAAGTATGTAGATAAGTTTTGGGATTTACTTCTCAAAGACAGTGTCTACAAAAAGATAGGCTTTGAGGAGCAAAAGAAACAATTTTGTGTGGGACTTTTTGAAGAGATGTCCGAGTATATTAACTCACAAAGGCCTAATGCCATATCAGCAGTCATACACCATACTATGGTCGCATCTCAAATCAATTTCCAACAAGGGGTTAAGAGAAACTCTAAGCCCATGGAAGTGAAGGATCAAAATGAGCCTAGAGGAATGAATAATGCTCAAACTTCCTCCAAAGGCAACTCTCGCAACACCGATAACAAAGTTAAAGAGAAAGGAGTCTACAAAGGTAAGAATAGACTCTCTCGAACAGAGCTAGAGTGTTATCGTAAGGTTAACAAATGCTACAAGTATGGACAGCAAGGGCATGTCTATAGTGCTTGTCCTCAAAGAAATGCACACAACAACCCGCCTTGAGTTTCTATGCTGGAAACTCCAAAAGAGGATGCTCATAGCAAAAGGCTTTTTTTTTTCCTAAGCTAGGAGATATGCACATACATGTTTATGAGTCGGGTAGTATGCTATCCCTTGTAAATATGCATGCTTTTCACAAGTTAATGAAAATCTATATATTCATATACATGATTTTTGTTAAAAAGTCTGTAAATGAATTCAATGTTTCAACCAATAACAATAAAAAAATGATGGGAATCAATAGGAATTAGAATTTTCTACATTACTAAATGGATTCCAAAATGTTTTTATTGATGATACCCCCGTGAGCTATCTCCACAATGAGGGGACAATGACCATGCAATGGAGCTTTTACCATGAAGCTCAATGCCTAATAAGCCTCCTTATTGAGCTTTATAAGCTCCACAAGAGGAGTTCAAAAGGAGGTTAGGCTTTCCTAACCAAAAGAAAAGTGGATTTTTTTTTAAAGAGATTCAATAATTAGGTCACATTATCTCTAAAGGTGGTATTTGTATGGATCCACAAAAGATAGTGGTAATAAAAAGATGGCCTAATCCAAGGAGTCTACATGAGTTGCGAAACTCTAAAGGTATGAGTGCATACTAGAGATGCTTCATAGGAAAAATTCATGCTTTAGCAGGTCCAATAGTAGATGACTTAACAAAAAAGAACGTTAAGTGTACATGGACTACAAAGAGAGAAAAATATTTTTGAAAAGTTCAAAGAGAAACTTATTTCTCAACTTATGCTTACACTACGGGATCTCTCAAAGCTATTTGAGGTCCAATGTAATGCCTGGATGCATGCCTTCAAGAAAAAAATTTCTTTAAGAAGGGAATACCATAGAATACAAGATTCAAAGACTCAAATCCAATGAGCGAATGTTGGACATATACAAAAGAAACTACGAGCTGTTTTACATGCCGTTGACACATGAAAGTACTTCTTGCGGACTCCATCCATGATACGAACCAAGCTCTTCAACAATCAAATGAGGTGGGCAACTTTCTTTTTGCAATCTAAATTTTACATTGCTCACATTGCTGGCAAGCACAACATGTAGCCGATGCACTTTCCCGCAAGGGTAGATAGGGTATCAATAGAAACTTACAATGACCTATGTTTTATGATAGTTAAAAATGCTTCTAACCCAGGCTTTAGAGATATGATAATAGCCTTTACAAATGGAAGAAAAAGAACCACTCACGTTAGAGGATGGTTATCTTCCATACCTCAATAGGCTATATCTTCCTCACTTCCCATGCTCCTCCCATATGCGGGGCAAAGAGGAATTCAAATTTACTCTGCTAGGAGTAAAAGCATACTTGTATTGGCTTACCAAGAAACGAGAACATACAGGAGTATGTTTCAAAATGTATGGTATACCAAAAGATGAAGTATGATAGAAGAACCATGGCTTGCCAACATCTAATTGTGTCGGATAGAAATCCTACCATGACCACTAATTTATGATAGAGTCTCTATCAGAACTAGAGGAACCCTCTTATGTTGGCCTACTATTCCAACGGATATCCAAAAGGAAAACCACAAAACTAATGATCCTTGATCGACTAAAATCTTGTGATTTGAAGTAGATCAATGCTCAAAATGAGGGAAGTACTTACCCTAACAATAGTATGTCTCTAATAACATGAACATACTTCTAAGGGGAAAGTACCTTTCGGGGCTAAAGACGGAAGATCCAAAAGTCCCTTGTAGCTTAAGGTACCTAGGAAGATCTTCATTGCAAAGGAGTATAGCCGAGATCAAAACGAATCTTTTTAGAAGATTAAACAGGCTATATCCATCTATTAGCTAGGCAAAAAAGGCTCCTGTCATTAGGCACAAAAGAGCATTATCCTTTAAAGAAAAAGAAATTTTTTTTGGGTCTCACTAAACTTCCCCAAGGCTCATCTAAGGCAAATTATACACAAGAATCCTCCGGGCCATTAAAGGTATTATGCTAGGTTAGCACAAAGATACTATGGCCCCTTCTAAAATTTCAAACCCATTCATTAGATGGCTTATCAATTAAAGCTTCCCAACTACTGGCTCATATATATCATTTTTCATGAGAGCCTATTCGAGCCTTATTAAGGAATAGCCACCAATAGAGGTTATAAATGAAGACCCACCAGAGATCGAGGATGAAGCAAACGAGCTCCAACCCAAGTTCATCCTTTGACATGAGCACAAGGTATTAAGAAATGGTAAGACTACTGACAGTATCTTATTTAAGTTAAGAATTATCCTTTCAAAGATGCTAAATGCATGCCAAGAACATAGCTTAAGGATAATATGAACCTTGTTAATGATGCTTACACAATGACACAAAAGAGTAAGCAAATGTAAAAGAAATGCATTCTAAATGATCCATGTTTTTGTCTTATAAGACTCTCTTTTTATGTTTTGTGCACAAATATTAAGAAGTACACATACTTAGGATTATGTTTGTGGTGACTACGTCTCCAAAACACCAGGTATAACTTGTCACTCTACTTTGGAAGTATGATATGGAATAAAAAGAGTATGCATGCTTGCGGCAGACAATGTCTCTCAAGCACCAAGTGGATTAGTCATCCATTCTGGAATGATGTCGTAGGGTAAAAATGTATAAATGGTTTATTGTTGCAAGTAGATTAGTTACTTAATGGAAGTAGATTAATTGTATTGCAAGGTAGATTAATTGTTGCTTTAGGCACAAGTTGATGCATAGAAGTATACATCTTCATGCACTCAAATGATTTAGGGAACACAAAGACTAATGATGTTCACGAGTTCTTGATTGTTTTCAAGCTAAGATTGATTGTTGATATTATGCAAAAGCTTGGTATATGAAGCTTCCATCTCCATAATGCCAAAGAGGTCTCAAGGAACACAAAGATTGTATTGTACCAAGTCTCTCTTAATGAGAGAATCTATAATAAAAATTCCTATTGGAGGGAAGACCGGCTCCACATAAATCCGGTCCTCAACTGTAGTCATATTCTCTAAAATCTCTCTCTCTCTCTCTCTCTCTCTCTCTCTCTCTCTCTCTCTCTCTCTCTCTCTCTTTCGCAAAGGTATTTCTCATGCCTAGTTAATTAAGTGTTATGATTAAGTTGCTATTACCAATTAAGTTCACCCTCTATGCTCTCAAAGTTGCTCACTCTAATTCTCTTAATTCCGCTATTCTCCAAATTCATAGGCCATTTCCATTACAGTGTGTGTGTTGTGTTGTGTGTGTGTGTGTGTGTGTGTGTGTGTGTGTGTGTGTGTGTGTGTGTGTGTGTGTGTGTGTGTGTGTGTGTGTGTGTGTGTGTGTGTGTGTGTGTGTATGGTGCATGATCGGTGCGTGAGCGCCTGGGTGGGTGTGTGGGTGGTCGTGCGGACTTGAGCGCACAGTGCTGAAGGAGAGAGAGGGGGGGGGGGGGGGGGGGGGTGATTGTGTGTATGGTGTGAGAGAGAGAGAGAGAGAGAGGGTGGTCCTATTCACGTTGTCCGTGAGAAGAGAGAGAGAGAGAGAGAGAGAGAGAGAGAGAGAGGGGTGATGCGTGGAGTGGGGTAGGGGAGATGTGTGGGTGAGAGAGAGAGAGAGGGGGGGGGTTCATTGTCTTGCATGGGAGCTTGAGGACGAGAAGGGGGGGGGGGGGACAAGTCAATGGGTGGAGTGAGGGAATATATCTGCGGGCCAAGAAGGGGGGGGAATGAGGCCGAGGAAGGGTGAGGCGAGCGGGTGGGGAAGAGGGAGGAGGGGTAGGGGAGGTAATATTAGCAGGTCAAGGGGGGGGTAGTGAGAGTGGGGGGGGAGAAATGTGAGGGGGAATGTAAAGGGTGAGTGTAAGAATACGGAGAGCGGAGGGGGGGGGGGGGTTTCCTTGCGCTCACACAGAGGGAGCACGAGAGAGGGGTCGGGAGTTTTTTTTTTTCAAAGCTTCCGCCTGGCCGGGGGGGTTTGAGAGTGGGGGTAAATTGGGAGAGAGGATATTAAGGGGGGGGAGGGGTATGTAGGGAGAATGAGGGACAGAGAGAGAGGGTGTTATTTATCCAATGCCCGTCGGGCGGGAGGGGGGAAAATAAGCTGGGGGGGGGGGGTAATGAGAGTGGGGGTAGAGAAAGAAAGCTTTTTCTTTTTTTTTTTCCTTTGATTTTTGAAATTCGGCTATCATTAGCCCTCTCCCTTAGGCTAGAGGCATTCATGCTTCTAGCCGTTCTTATGCTTCTTCAGCTGTAGAGTTAGAGGGTTCTCCCTCTTCTGGAATGTCTAGCACGAATTCTGGGTCAAATCCTAAGAAAATACCTTTTCAGTCTCCATCCATTGACCCTAGTCTTGTGAATTCTCCCATCTGCTTCGGTCATCTTATAGCTGTCGTTGTCATAGAGTTTCTTGATGATGAATGGCCCTTCCCATCTTGGTTGAAATTTCTTATCCTTCCTAGTGTCAAATCTGTTGTCGTATCGCAGTACTAACATGCCTTTTTCCAGTCCTTTTTCTTTAAGCCCTTGATTGAAAGTGAGCCGACGTCGTTCTACCTGTGCTGCATAGTGATTGATTGCTTCTTCCTATCCAGTCAGAGTCTCTCTAGATCCAACATGTGGTTTGGGAGGTTTACAATTGGACGGTGTGTCTGGCTAGCCAAGACTCGTAAGCTGGCTATTTGTACCTCAATGGGTAGAATTGCCTCCTTCCCATAAACTAGATGGAAAGGAGTGAAACCTAGTGATGTTCGGAATGTTGTTCTGTAGGCCCAAAGAGCTTCCATGAGATGTTCATCCCAGTCCCGTATGTGGTTCTTCACCTGTTTTGTGATGATTTTTCAAATCATTCCATTTACCTTCTCTACCAGACCATTGCATTGTGGGTAGTATGGTGTGGAATGCCTACATGTGATGCCTAACTTCTTCATTAGTTCTCCCACCAAATCACCTCTGAATACTCATCCTCTATCTGATATTATCTCAAGAAGAGTGCCAAAACGGAAAATGATATGCTCAAAAATGAACTTTGCCACCTCTTGGGCTGTAATGCGGGTAGTGGCTGTTGCTTCTTCCCATCGAGTCATGTAGTCTACACCCACTATGATGTACAGTTTACCTGATTGGGACCTTGGTAAAGGACCAATTGCATCTATTTCCCATTTCTCAAAAGGACCATATGAAATGATAGGGGTTTGTGGCTCGTAGGTTAACGTGTGATCACTGGCCACTTGACAAGTCTTACATGTTTTACACCAATGGTGTACATCCCTGTTCAAACTAGGCCAAAAGTATCTTGCCTGTAGAATCTTCCTACTGGTGATATCTAGAGCAAAATGACCGCCTCAGGCGCCATCATGGAAACTTGAAATTACCTCTGTGATTTCACTGGAGATTGGCACCTGCCTAAGAATTTGATTTTTGCCCTTACAATACAAGTGGTTGTCTATAAGGCGGTACCTAGTAGCCTTCCTTACCAGCCATTGTTTTTGGCCTTTGGTGTGTCCTGCTGGACATTCTCCTATATCTAGAAAACTGACAGGCATAGCATCACTACCTTGGAAGAGGGGTAGTTTTAACTTGATTTTTCCTACGGGAACGTCTTGTATTCTTTCTTTAGCTAGTGCATCTGCCTCTTGATTTTCTGCTCTGGGGACATGAAAGAGTCTCACTGACTCAAACTTCTTTAGAAGGTCCTTAACTTGGCAAAGTTGACCAAGTAAACCCTGATTTTTGCACTCCCGGGTGCCATTTATTTGCCTTATCAAAAGCAAAGCGTCGTCGCGAACACATTTAGGCGCTGAATTCTTTGTGAAATACATTGTTTCAACCCAAGGATTAAGGCTGCATACTCTGCTTCATTGTTGGATTGGGAGTGTAATAACTGCCCGATGGAGAATACTCTTTCTTGTTGTTCGTTGAAAATGACCATGCGTGCTGCCGACTGATCCATTGTTCTCTTGTATGCTCCTTCAAAGAAAAGAGGGTGAGCTCTCTCTAGCTTAGGACTTTCTATCGCTGGTGTTCCTTCCTTTGCCTCCGTGTTGACCTTCAACTTCTTCTCATAATGGCGATGACTGAGGATTCCTGCTAAACTAGCCCTGGTGGAGTTTTCTACTTGCATGGTGTAGTCAAACTCTTGTAGTCTAATTAACCACTTTGAGATACTAGATGATACATCCATGTGTCGCATTACATATGGGAAAACCTCCTCCATTGTCAGGATTACAAAGGGTCTAGGCAAGAGATAGGAGCGGAACTTTGTGGTAGCAAACATTAGTGCTAGAACCATGTGTTCTACTTCGGTAAATCCTTTTTTTGATGGGTTCATGATCCGACTAGAGAAGTAAATAGGGCGTATGAAAGAAGTTTTGGGATCCTTTTGCATTAGCACTACTCCTAGTGTATCATTTCCCACACTAGGGTTCACATAAAATGGCTCATCCCACTTAGAAGGTGAAATAGTGGGAAGCTTAGCTAGGATTTTCTTCACCTCAATAAACTGTTGCTCGTTCTCTTCACTCCATGAGAAGAAATCCCTTTGGGTGAGTTTTTGTAGGGGAAGGACCACTTGAGATAGCAGGTGAATGAACCTGCTTAAGTATCTTACCTTCTGAAGGAAAGAAATCAGCTGCTTGGCGGTGGTGGGTGATGATAAAGATACCAGAGCCTGAATCTTGCTAGGGTCAGCTTCGATTCCTTTTGCTGAAATTACATGACCAAGGAGAGTGACTTTGCTCTCACCAATGTGACACTTATCCATGTTGAGTTGCCCACCCAAGGTTTGCAGCCTGGTTAAGCCATCATAGACTTTGCTTAAATAAAGGGCTCGTGAGCTATAAATGTAAAAATCATCTATGAAAACCCGTATTGATGTTCCAAAGTAGGGTTGGAAAAAAAAAGTTACATAGCGTTGAAACGTGGCCGGGGCGTTAGTGATGCCAAACGGCATCACTCTGTAGGCAAAACATCCCCAAGGTGTGATGAAGGTTGTCTTCTTCTGATCCTCCTTCGCAATGCTAATCTCGAAGTATCCTGAGTAGCCATCGCATACTGTGTATTGTTTGTGACCTGCCATTTCATTGAGTATTTCATCCTAGAATGGGAGGGGAAAGTGGTCCCTCTTCATGGCTGCATTGAGAGGTTTATAATCCACACAGACTCTCCACTTACCTTTTTTTTTTGGTGTGACTACTACTGGGGAGACCCATTCTGAGTCTTCGACGACAGGATAGATGAAACTTGCTTGTAGCAAACTTCTCACTTATTTAAGCAATGCCTCTTGTTGGATTACTCCAAGTCTTCTGAGCTTTTGTACTACGGGTTTACTGCCTTCCTTGAGCTTTATGTGGTGTTGTACTACTGTAATTCCTGTGATCTTATCATATCCATCAATGAACAAAGTAGTGAAGTTACCTAACATGGAGACGTACTCCTTCCTTTCTTCATTGGTTAACTCATTTGAGAGCATTCTTTGTAGCTTACCTGCATCCTCCAAGGACTGCATGCGTGATGATTCCTCTTGGTTTGCCGAGGTTGCTTCAGATTGTGTTAATTTGTTTGGGTCTTTAAGAATGACTCCCATTACTTCCATGCTACTGTGACTTCCGTCGATGGTGGTCGTCTCTTCTCCGGAGGTAGACAAGTAGTCACTGGTGGACTCGTCTTCTGAAGCCTCCAAGATCATGTCGCGCTGCTTTCCAGTCCTCATGTCTTAGAATATGGACTTCCCTTTAGCATCCTTCATCTGGATCATCCCGGTGCTCCAGTCTTGTTTAGCTTCCATAGCCTTAAGCCAAGGTCTTCCAAGAATGATGGGGTAGCCCTTCCATTTGTGTGGCATGAGGAAGATGTCTACCTCCACTTCTGTATTGAATGCTTTTACTTTGACCGCATTTACAATGCCTACGCATTTCACTCTTACATTGTTTGCCATCTTCGCTCGGCAGGGTGCCGGCCTACTTACCTCTAGATCTAGATGGTGCATCATCTTTTCACTCATGACGCATATTTGCGCGCCACCATCTATGTAGATGTTTGAAATCCGTTGCCCCTTGACGTGAGCATCCATGGTTGGCAAGATGTCGTCAAGATCCCTCCCAGAGATAGCCCCAGCTATCCTGGGTCTTGATTTCCTGGTACTTACCATTTTCGTCCATTGCCTCCTCATTATGGGTGCAAGGTGGAGTAATTGGGGCCAAGTTATCTTCAGGCCCTGCATTAACACATCCTGAACTAAGTCATAGGGTTGTGCATACTCACCTAATGAGAAGTCCACGATGTCTATCTTCCGCCGTGGTTTAGCTGCTTGCGTGCTAGACTCGGCCTTCCCTTTCATCTTCTCTTCTCTTTGAGATGCCTCCTCATGCCTCGCAGGCTTCACTCCCATAGCATCCACTTCTTCTACCTTCTCTTTTCCTTTGTGCTTCTCTCGAGATGACTCTTCTACCTTCGCCTTCCCTTTAGCCTCCAAGCTAACAACACTCACCGCTTAGTTCACAGCAGGTGGTGGGGGTAGTGGGGGAATGAGAGGTTAGGGTGGTGGTTGCTGTTGTACAGGTGGTCGAAGGATTTGGACCGGTGGGATTGGTCCTGGCTGCCTAGGTTGTGGTGGTCTTGCTCTTGGCGGAGAGATTTGATTCTGTCTCCCCCCTCTATTGAAATTCTGTCTCCTTGGGTGTGGGCAGTAGTACATTCCATGGCCATCTTCCCCACAGTTGTAACAATGGTACTCTTGGTTCTGCCTTTGTTTTTCCCTTCCTTGTTCTGGGTTTCTGCCAGATGCATTTCCTTGCTGCACCAGATGCACAGATAAACTCTCTAGTTGGGTGGTGATGTGACTCAACAGGTCTTGCTGTTCTTCTGATGCCTCCTGTGGTTGGACTCTATGATTGGTTGTTGCGGCCACTGGGGTTGGTGGGGCCGAGCTAGTTTCCTCTGACTCGTTTACTCTTGCTTGCATTCGGAGCTTCTTATCTTTAAGGCGGGCTACTTCGACTGCCAACTCATATGTTGCAGAAAACCTTCCCTTCACCTTCTCTCTAAGAGGCGACCATAGACCAGCAATGAAACAGTCTTTCTTTAGGAAATTAGGTGCTCCTTCGCCTTCCTCCAGTGTGGCAACCCATCTCTCCCATAAGTTCACAAACTTTGACTCGTAGGTGGCATACTCCTCCAGGCCTCCCTGCTTTAATTTTGTCAGTAGTAGCTGCCATAGCTTATCCGAGGTTGTGCCTCCATCAAAACTCTTTACAAAAGCAGCCCTTAACACATCCCATGCATTCTTGGTAGCCTGGGGCAATGCATTATACCAGGACTTGGCCTCTACTTTCATCAGTAGAGAAAAAATTCTAAGTCGTGAAACGTCGTCATCTTTGTTGGAGACGACACAAGCAATGTCGAAATCATCCAAAAAGTGGGTGGTGAGATCCTCTCCCTTCTTTCCACTGAACGTGGGGGAAGAAACACGTGCCATGGTGGTGACTCAGGAAATTACAAACCTTTTTTCTTTTTTCTTTTCTTTTCTTTTACATCAACAGTAGCGGCTCATAGCGGCTTTTTACAGGGGTGGATGGATAGGTTAAAACAGGATAAAAATAGAGACATTAAAGGAATGATGGTAATCTAATACGGGGAGAATGATAGGGTTCAAGGAATTGAGGATTTCTCCTAGTACCGCCGCACCGAATAGGTATACGATCTTCTGTTGGTAGAAGACTTTCCTATCTACATAGATATTCACATGCATATGTTGCAAGAATCTGAACGGGAATTCCTTCGTCCCGTTTTCCATCATGCACAGAGGGTGGAATACTTACTTATACTCTTACCGTGCTAGTGTTGATGAGTCGGCACATCCACAAGAGGTCATCGCCTTTCATGGGCTCTACCTTTCCTTCGTTGCTCAGCACGTACGGGGTGATGGCGACGCGTCCGACCACTCCCAGCCTCTTGGCTAACAGCAATTGCAGGTAATTTCCGTAATCGGTGTGTTGCATGAATTCTACTCCATTCAATTGCAGCTCGTCTCCAGCCCACTGGGTTTCTCCCGTGGTAGAAAGATTCTTCAAGATAAGTTGTACAGGGAGAGGAGGAAGGTCCTCCACTCGCTTCCCAAAACAATGAGAGCAGTAGCCGAACCACTCTTCTCTAGGACATGGGAATCTTCTTACCACTTCTTCTTCTGGATTGTCGAAGTGCATTGGTAGCACTCACATGCGTCGTGCAAATCGGTAGGCGACCTTCCGCCACTTAGCTTCGGATGACTTTTTCTTTGACAAAGTGGGTACAACCCGGTTTTCTGAGCTTGAAGCACTTGCTTGGCCAGATGCTTCTCCCTTCGGGGTCATGTGTTTCTAGACTGGCTTATCTTCTCCTTGCCTTTGGCTCGAGCAGCCCCTTTAGGCCACTTTGGAGTGATACCTTTGACTGCTGCAGCTTCTTTAGGGAAAAGAGATCTCACCGTTTGCTTCCCTTCCTTGACGTGAATGATTTCTTTGCGATGAATGTCGATGTAGATGACTTCAACCCTTTCGCTGCCTTCGTTTTGCCGGCACTCATTGATAGTGTGCCTCGGTTGACAACAGTGATGGCACTTCACCAATCTCCCACCTGATGCTTTCGATCTATGGTTAGAACGAGCGACACGAGATGGAGAATTTACCTCTTGAATGCTGACGACACTGCAGCCTTGCAGTAGCACCTCAATGAAGGCGGCTACGGCCTCCTTCGTCTCCTCTTCTTCCGTCCTCCAGTTAGAAAATTCTTTCAGCCATTCGTCCATGATCGATAGTGGGAATCACTTTCAGCATTGTAAACTGAAGGGTCTTAGAAAAACCCTCCTCCGTGGGAGCACGAAATGACGGACGCAAAGAGGACCCCGAACCCCGATGGCCTCTAAAATTCCGGGGGCCGAATGGCGCACCTCGAGCCTGCCATGGTAAAGTGAACATGGGGCACCACCTAGCTTTGAGCGGCTAGGACGCAAAACCACGATGGTATGAACACCGCAAACCTACACACCGAGAGAGAGAGAGAGAGAGAGAGAGAGAGAGAGAGAGAGAGATTTGCAAATGATGAAAATCCTCATGGGTGTGAGGGTGAATTATTTATGCAATATTTACAAGTGGCATGCCGTGGTGGTATAGGGGTAGGGAGAGGAGGTGGTGCAACCTACTTGGTGCATTCTCTAAGACGACTCAATGATTGTGAATACTCACTACCAAGAGCGTGCATTCGTGTGTGCATCGACCATTGGAGTCAAGAGATGTATGTGGTTCCCTTCGCATGGTGCAATTCCCAAGGCAAACCCAACATACACGCCCCCTCCCCGTGATGGTGATAGTTTCAATCCCTCCCACTACACTCTACCAAATGCTTGGCTCCTCATGAATTTCCCCCCCCGATAGTGACTTCTCAGTGCCAATTTATAGGTGTTGGCTGCTTGGATTATGGTAATCCCAATGTGGTTAGGGTAAGCTTAATCGGGGAGACAAAGCAAGTGGTGGGCCCGGTGTGGTTGACCCTTGCTTTGTTTTGGGAGGTTATTTAAAGATGGGAGTCTCTAGGTGGGGCTTTGTGACCATCACCTAAAGAGAGGATATTTACAAAAATGGAAATGTACAATGGCTCGGGTGAAAACTGAAGATAATGATGAAAATAACCTATAAATTACTAGGATGGCATCGTGGTTGCGTGTTGCCAGCAAATGGTGAGCTGCTGGTGTGTCGGTGTCGAGCGTACTTCTTTTCGGAGTCGGCCGGGGCATGCCTTCGGTCCATTTTCTCTTTTTGTTGTTGGCTGCACGTGCTTTGGATCCTTCTTCTTTATTCGTTGATGTCGTAGTCGTTTCTCCTCCTTTGTATTTGTGGTGTGGTGCGTATATGCGTGTGTGTGTGTGTGTGTGTATGTATTCGTGCATAAGGGCGGGTGTGTGTGTGTATGTATATGTATGTGTGTGCGAAAATGTGCGTGGGAAAGGGGGGCTTTATATATAATATATATATATATAGTTTTTTTGTTTTTTTTTCTTGTTGATGGCGGATGGCCGACGGGTGCCTTCTGCTGCGCGAGGCGAATGGGGGGGGGGGATGAGGGTGGGGGTAGAGTGTGTGTGTGTGTGTGTGTGTGTGTGTGTGTGTGTGTGTGTGTGTGTGTGTGTGTGTGTGTGTGTGTGTGTGTGTGTGTGTGTGTGTGCTACGGTATGGTGTGTGTGTGTGTGTATGGTGCGTGAGCGGTGCGTGAGCGCCTAGGTGGGTGTGTGGGTGGTCCAGGGGACTTGAGCGCACAACGCTAAAGGTGAGAGAGGGGAGGGGGGGGGGGGGTGTGGTGTGTATGGTGAGAGAGAGAGAGAGAGAGAGAGAGAGAGAGAGAGAGAGAGAGAGAGAGAGAGAGAGAGGGTGGTCCTATTGACTTTGTCCGTGAGAAGGAGAGAGAGAGGATTTTCCTTTGCATGGCCTAAGCACCCGAGAGAGAGAGAGAGAGAGAGAAAGAGAGAGAGAGAGAGAGAGAGAGAGAGAGAAAGTGTGAGGGAGAGGGAGGGGTGAGGCGTGGAGTGGGGTAGGGGAGATGTGTGGGTGAGAGAGAGAGGGGGGGTTCATTGTCTTGCATGCGAGCTTGAGGACGAGGGGGTGGGTGGGGTATGTAGGGAAAATGAGGGAGAGAGAGAGAGAGGGTGTTATTTATCCAATGCCCGTTGTGAGGTCCCCACCCCGTCGTATCGGACAACAGATCTGATGGTAAACCTGGTGGCCACTAGATCTATGCAGAAGCAAACAAAATGGTTCAGGGTTCAACTAGCGGACGATCTCTCATCACAAAGTGAGTCGAGTTCGAGCCTACTAGCAACGAGATCTAGCTCCACCTCGCAGGGGAAGCGTACTCAACTATCTAGCGATCCTAAGACCCACCTTCCAAGAGGAGAGAAACCCCGAGTGCCTTTTTCCCCATGTTTCAGAGCCACGTACTCTCGAGGATTCGCCGCTCTAGGGGCAATGAGTAATACCAATATCGAGTAAGCACTATGGGGACAGAGAGTTCCCGACCAATCGGGACCACCCATCTCGTAGGCATTGGCAACCTGAGCCAAGCCCCCACTTTCCACCCCCACACTCACACTTCCTTGTGTGACCTAATTACTACCACAAAGGTTGTTCAACATAAAGATTCCTTGTTTAATTCCGAATCACATTGTTCGTTAAAACAGCCCTTCAACCAGTATTGCAAACAACACCAAGACAGAAATCTAGTAAAAATTCTACTCAAACTTATTCATAAAAATTCCAATGTTCTGGAGGTACAACATCCCCCTCTAGCGAGAGTTTACTCCTCCCATTGTCGCCTAGCTGCCCATACAACTAGGTATGTCCACCGCATAGAAAGCACGTCATGGACACTCCGACCGCATAGAAATCAAGGCGTGGGTTCCCACCGCATAGAAAGCAAGTCGTGGGTATCCACCGCATAAAAAGCAAGTCGTGGATTCAAGAGCCCTAACGAGGAACTCTGCCCCCTGTGATCAGTAGGGGGGTCAGGACTGATTCAACATTGGAAATAAAATGAACATGTCAAGCTAAATTTTCCCTAGCAAACATTCTTTCCTCTTGCAAACAACATACCCATCAATCATTTCTTTCCTACTTTATACTTAAATGTACTATGCATTCAATGCCGAGGTTTCTGTTGGATTTCTCCAACATGTTCGGGGATATGTTCATTCCTAACTAATCGTATGCAATGTTAATTTAAACAACTTGAATAGAAATATGATCTACCTCTTCCACTTCTTCATCGATGGCCCGTGAGATGGCCGGTATTTGTTCCTCCATGGGAGCCTTCCCCTTTTCGTTGACATTGCTCGTTCCTGCTTCGCGATCATGGGCACCACCGAAGCCCGTCCTCTTAACCGGGGCCATTTCTCACTACTTTAAATGATTAGCTTGGAGAAAGAGCTAAGGTTCACAAGCATCATAACAGTCGAATGGGTAGATTAGTGACATCAATTAATCCCTCCTATATGAGAGTCTAGATTTCTTTCATAAACCAATCGTTAAGGATGGCACATAATCCTATGGGAACCGGCTCTAAGATAATTATTCAGCTTACATGATCAAGAATAATTATGATTTCACTATTGGAATTACCAGAGAATTGGATTAAGTATGATTAAACTATTTCCTAGCAATTAGATGATGCAGATTTACCCTATGTATATGTGTGAGGAAAAACCAGTTCTTAGAGACTTATTGACGGATTAATTTCTCCTTAATTATGTCTTAATGCATAATAGAAATGAATTCAATTAAGCTACAATGTTTATGAGTGATTACAATAGTGATTCTCTTCAATCTACACAATTACTAGCTTACCGATTAATTACTATGCTATCTAGAGAGAGAAGATTCTGATAATTATGCTCTAATCATTAATCGAGAGTGAAGAATGGCTGATAATTCAGCTATGGAAAGATGATTACATAATAGAGTACGAATAAGGGGAATTTAGAGAGTAGTCATAGAGATTTTCGGCTAGGAATAAGCATAATAGACAAGGAATTTAGATGGTAGAGAAAAATATTTACAGATGGCATTAATTAAACTGTTGTTACCGTGATTAAGAGCTGGTAATCTTCTCGATTTTCTGATCTAATCGAGCTTCTTGAGATGAAAATTCGGCAGCACCTACCTCCTAGCTTCTTCTTCAATAGGTGTGTGATTCGGCAACACCTCCCCAATGTATGTGGGTGTGTGTGTATGCACTGTGTGTGTGTGTGATCATAAGTGTGTGTGTGTGTGTGTATGCAGGTCTTTAAATAGGCTCCTACAGGCTGAAAATCGATCTGGGTTGCTAAATGCATCTGGGAGCTTCTCTAGTTAAGCATGGCAAGTCCAGTTCTCTGCCCACCAAGTGTCAGGTTGGCTTGGTTAACTGGTTCTGAGACTGAGTTGCAGGCTTGGCAGCTTCCCCAAGACTCCCACAAAGCAAGAGGGCGCCCCCTAGCTGCTAAAGCTGATCTGGAGTGGCCTGGGACCTGTTCCCACACAGCCTCGGCCCCCGGTGCTTCCCGGACAATTTTGTGAAAAATTGGTTTTAGGCTAAAACGGGTCATACGAATCGGATTTTGATGCCGTAAATTTCCATACGAAGCTCTAACTAAGACGTACTGGCCCGAGTACCTGCCATATTTAGCAGCCCCCGGAGTCCGAAAATGCATTTTTTTCAAATTCGGGGTACAGGTGCAGATTTTCGAGACGGTCAAAACTAGACGGGTCGGGTGACCAAAAACTTACTATATTTGGAAGATTTTTCACAAAAATTATTTTAATTCACATTTCGAAGCTTTATGACATTTTAAACATCATGGCACTGACCGAATTCGGAAAACTGCTAAAAATAGTAACTTTTTTCCATTATGATCATTTCATGGTACAAGGGTGCTCTTTTTGGTTGGGGTCAAAGACTTTACAACCTCCCCAACGTGAAAAATTTGAGATGTCCTCATCTCAAGAATACATCTGGATAAACTCTATGCTAACTACTTAGGTACATATATCCTTTGTCTAAAGTAAAGATATCCTTTGATAAGAGAGTAGTCTTTTAGCTTTATGCGTCTTATTCTGCGGAACTTTGATGAGATTCTGGTGCTTGATTTATTGCTCACTAGGATTAGCTGTTGCATCATACATTGCTGCTCTCTCATCAGCTTCATCACCCACAGTTGGTTGTCTCACTGCGGCATTAGCGAAAGCTCTACTTCCTTGTCCTATGTTTCCTCTTCCTCGGCCTCCTCTTCCGTTTGGCTGACCTCGCCCGTTGGCGTTCAGAGGTACATTATTAGCACCGGATGTTTGGGAAATCCTTTTTGGACATCGACTTTTGTAATGTCCATACTCCTGGCACTCAAAGCATCTTATATTGGGAAACTCGGTAGCTGTCGTGGTAGCTACTACCGGACGATGGTTGTATACAGGGTTGATTGGTCTGTTACTCCAGTTGTCTGTCCTGGCCCTCTTTGACAAATAGTATTCACCATCTTGGGTAGTCCTCTGAATCTCTTTAGCTAACGGTTTGGCCCTTAGCAAGGCATCTTGCAAAGTTACTGGCCTGAGAGCTTCTAGTCGGTTGTTCAGGGGGTCGATGAGTCCTTGGCAGAACCGTGCTACCTGTTGTTCCAATGTCATCTTAGGAGCATATCTCCGAAGAGTGACAAACTTTGAATAATATTCTTCGACAGATAAAGTCAGCTGCCGAAGGGAAAAGAACTCGTTCATCTTCAAGGTTTTATAGGCGGGTGGTAAGTAACGCTTCATCACAGCAGCCTTGATGTCTTCCCATGACTGGGAAGATCCCTTGATATCCAAGTCCCTGCAATGTTGTTTCCACCAGATCTTGGCATCACCAGACAAGCGGAACATTGGAAGCATGGTTTGGTTCTCAGGTTGAGTTCTCGCAGCTTCGAAATAGTCATCCATAGCCTCCATCCATACTTCTGCATCTCTTTCCACATTTGCCCCTTCGCCTTTAAAGGTTGGAGGCTGAGCTTGTTTAAGGAGGAGCTTCTTCTCTTGCGCTGCCGAGTACAAAGCAACAGGCGGTGCCTACATGGGTTATACGAATTCTTGATACATTACTTGTATTTCAAAATAGATACGAGACTTTAAATAAAATTCAAGATTCTACTTTATCAAGAGACAGAGATTCAGAGACAAAAAGAACTTTATTGATGAAAGTTTATTACAATCGAAACCCCTCAAGGATTTTCTGGATAACTGATGATCAACTTATTACATGGCTTTATGGATTGCGTATAACATATGTCTAGGAGATGGTATTGACATGATGCACTACTTCATTCGTGTAATAGTTCTTATACACATTCTTGAGGGGATAATAAACTAAGATATCGGGCCGGAGTTCCGCTTTCAGTAATCCAAAGGTCTTGACTAGGTTTGCTGGAATCACATTGGTGACCTTCTCCAAGAGCCAGTCGTTGATGGTTTGGTTGGAGTTTCCCGAAACAGTCTGGTCTAATCGTGTGGGCACCAAGTAGAATATCTCTATCACTCTCAACTCTTCTCCCCAATGTATCTTCTTCAAGTCGGTAGCCAGGCACCCTAGCTTCCGAGCATTGATGTAGTAAACCCCTCTTGGAAATGTCCAATCAAGTTCCCATCCTTTGTCAATGCAAGTGGAGTGTGGCGTATAAGCCTTCAACAGTATCTCCATGACATCTCGCCTAAACTGGTAAACAGGGGATCTTCGAGCTTGCTCATAAATAAGCTCAAACACTTGGAACTTCCGATATTCGAGCACGGGGTCTTCCTGCAACACCAATGCAAGGAATTCGGATCCACTACCTATATACTTTCAATTCCTTTTAAATATTCAAACAATACGACTTTATTTTCCCAACCTAACCTAGGCTTAGCTCTGATACCAGGTGTGAGGTCCCCACCCCGACGCATTGGACAACGGATCTGACGGTAAACCTCGTGGCCACTAGATCTATGCGGAAGCAAACAAAATGGTTCAGGGTTCAACTAGCGGACGATCTCTCATCACAAAGTGAGTCGAGTTCGAGCCTACTAGCAACGAGATCTAGCTCCACCTCGCAGGGGAAGCGTACTCAACTATCTAGCGATCCTAAGACCCACCTTCCAAGAGGAGAGAAACCCCGAGTGCCTTTTTCCCCATGTTTCAGAGCCACGTACTCTCGAGGATTCGCCGCTCTAGGGGCAATGAGTAATACCAATATCGAGTAAGCACTATGGGGACAGAGAGTTCCCGACCAATCGGGACCACCCATCTCGTAGGCATTGGCAACCTGAGCCAAGCCCCCACTTTCCACCCCCACACTCACACTTCCTTGTGTGACCTAATTACTACCACAAAGGTTGTTCAACATAAAGATTCCTTGTTTAATTCCGAATCACATTGTTCGTTAAAACAGCCCTTCAACCAGTATTGCAAACAACACCAAGACAGAAATCTAGTAAAAATTCTACTCAAACTTATTCATAAAAATTCCAATGTTCTGGAGGTACAACATCCCCCTCTAGCGAGAGTTTACTCCTCCCATTGTCGCCTAGCTGCCCATACAACTAGGTATGTCCACCGCATAGAAAGCACGTCATGGACACTCCGACCGCATAGAAATCAAGGCGTGGGTTCCCACCGCATAGAAAGCAAGTCGTGGGTATCCACCGCATAAAAAGCAAGTCGTGGATTCAAGAGCCCTAACGAGGAACTCTGCCCCCTGTGATCAGTAGGGGGGTCAGGACTGATTCAACATTGGAAATAAAATGAACATGTCAAGCTAAATTTTCCCTAGCAAACATTCTTTCCTCTTGCAAACAACATACCCATCAATCATTTCTTTCCTACTTTATACTTAAATGTACTATGCATTCAATGCCGAGGTTTCTGTTGGATTTCTCCAACATGTTCGGGGATATGTTCATTCCTAACTAATCATATGCAATGTTAATTTAAACAACTTGAATAGAAATATGATCTACCTCTTCCACTTCTTCATCGATGGCCCGTGAGATGGACGGTATTTGTTTCTCCATGTGAGCCTTCCCCTTTCCGTTGACATTGCTCTTTCCTGCTTCGCGATCATGGGCACCACCGAAGCGCGTCCCCTTAACCGGGGCCATTTCTCACTACTTTAAATGATTAGCTTGGAGAAAGAGCTAAGGTTCACAAGCATCATAACAGTCGAATGGGTAGATTAGTGACATCAATTAATCCCTCCTATATGAGAGTCTAGATTTCTTTCATAAACCAATCGTTAAGGATGGCACATAATCCTATGGGAACCGGCTCTACGATAATTATTTGGCTTACATGATCAAGAATAATTAAGATTTCACTATTGGAATTACCAGAGAATTGGATTAAGTATGATTAAACTATTTCCTAGCAATTAGATGATGCAGATTTACCCTATGCATATGTGTGAGGAAAAACCAATTCTTAGAGACTTATTGACGGATTAATTTCTCCTTAATTACGTCTTAATACATAAGAGAAATGAATTCAATTAAGCTACAATGTTTATGAGTGATTACAATAGTGATTCTCTTCAATCTGCACAATTTCTAGCTTACCGATTAATTACTATGCTATCTAGAGAGAGAAGATTCTGATAATTATGATCTAATCATTAATCGCGAGTGAAGAATGACTGATAATTCAGCTATGGAAAGATGATTACATAATAGAGTACGAATAAGGGGAATTTAGAGAGTAGTCATAGAGATTTTCGGCTAGGAATAAGCATAATAGACAAGGAATTTAGATGGTAGAGAAAAAGATTTACAAATGGCATTAATTAAACTGTCGTTACCGTGATTAAGAGCTGGTAATCTTCTCGATTTTCTGATCTAATCGAGCTTCTTGAGATGAAAATTCGGCAGCACCTCCCTCCTAGCTTCTTCTTCAATAGGTGTGTGATTCGGCAGCACCTCCCCAATGTATGTGGGTGTGTGTGTATGCACTGTGTGTGTGTGTGATCATAAGTTGTGTGTGTGTGTATGCAGGTCTTTAAATAGGCTCCTACAGGCTGAAAATCGATCTGGGTTGCTAAATGCATCTGGGAGCTTCTCTAGTTAAGCATGGCAAGTCCAGTTCTCTGCCCACCAAGTGTCAGGTTGGCTTGGTTAACTGGTTTTGAGACTGAGTTGCAGGCTTGGCAACTTCCCCAAGACTCCCACAAAGCAAGAGGGCACCCCCTAGCTGCTAAAGCTGATCTGGAGTGGCCTGGGACCTATTCCCACACAGCCTCGGGCCCTCGGTGCTTCCCGGACAATTTTGTGAAAAATTGGTTTTAGGCTAAAACGGGTCATACGAATCGGATTTTGATGCTGTAAATTGCCATACGAAGCTCTAACTAAGACGTACTGGCCCGAGTACTTGCCATATTTAGCAGCCCTCGGGGTCCGAAAATGCATTTTTTTCAAATTCGGGGTACAGGTGCATATCTTCGAGACGGTCAAAACTAGACGGGTCGGGTGACCAAAAACTTACTATATTTGGAAGATTTTTCACAAAAATTATTTTAATTCACATTTCGAAGCTTTATGACATTTTAAACATCATGGCACTGACAGAATTCGGAAAACTGCTAAAAATAGTAACTTTTTTCCATTATGATCATTTCATGGTACAAGGGTGCTCTTTTTGGTTGGGGTCAGAGACCTTACACCCGTTGGGCGGGAGGGGGGAAAATAAGCTATGGTGGGGGGGGGGGGGGGGGGGGGGGGGTAATGAGAGTGGGGGTAGAGAAAGTAAGCTTTTCTCTTTTCTTTTTCCTTTGATTTTTGAAAGTCGGCTATCAGTACTAACTGGCTCTTTTTCATAGTGTAGTACCTAAAGAGAATAGGAAGTTAAGGGTATGTGTGGACTATAGGAAAGTGCATGGATAGATGATTGAAAATACTTTTCCACTTCCCTTTAGATATATGATGTTAGATGAGTTTGCACGCCACAAAATGTATAGTTTCATGGATGGATATAGTGGCTACAATTAGCTCATAGTTGCACGTGAAGAAAGAGCCAAGACCACATTCATCCACTGAATGGGGAGCTTGTATCTGGTAATGCCATTTGGGCTATGCAATGCTCCACCAACCTTTCAACGATATATGATGGAGATTTTCAATGAGATTTTTCATAAGTTCTTGGCTATCTTTGTGGATGATTTTACTATATTTTACTCTAAAGAAATGCAGTTATTATTTTTGGAGATGGTTTTTGAGAGATGCAGAGAAAAGAGAGTTTGTCAAAACCCTTCAACTCGGTGACTATTTATGGTGTGCAAGGGATAACTTTTGGGACCTGTGGTTTTCAAAAATGGGATTGAAATGGCTAATGGTAAAATCAAGTCCATTTACCAAGCCAGAATACCCACAACAATGTCAAAGTTGATTTCCTTTCTAGGATATATTAACTTTTACAAGATATTTTTGCATATGTTTGCACCTAAGGCACTTCCTCTATATGAATAGACCAAGAAAGGAAACAAGTTTATTTGGAGTCAAGAATGTGAGAAAAGTTTTCAGTTCTTAAAGGATGCGATCATCAACAATCCAATGATTTACGAACCTAACTGGGATGTGATTTTCCATGTACATGTAAATGGTTTTGGCTATATTAGCCCAATCTTATGGAAAGACAGACTATCCAATCTACTTTGCCAGTCACATGTTCAATGCAGCTGAACCAGGATACTCTACCATTGAGAGAGAAGCACTAGAATGGTATTCAATGCTACAAATTTTGACACTACTTATTGGGATAATTATTTCACTTTTATTTAGATCATCAAACTCTATTGTTTTTTATCAATACGGTCATTAATAAAGAAAGGCTCATCACATGGATGATGTTCTTAATGGAATTCAAATTTAAGATTTTCTATAAGCCAGGGAAAACACATTGTGGAGTATACTTCATTTCAAAAAGCATAGAGGGTCATTCAAAAACTTCATTAAGATATGATCTAGTAGATGCTTATAAGTTATTTCATACTACAGCTGAGGAGGAGCTAGATCCAGAGTGGCAAGATGTCTATGAGTTTCTTCAACTGCAAAAATGGACATTCGAATTGGATGATATCAGATGAGCTTTACTAGCACCTGCAAAGTTTATCAAACAAAAGGGAAAATCTCATGTTGAAGCTAGAGAAGTGGACTTGGCATCCATTTGGGATGACCAGGTTCCAGTAATTGAAATAGACTACAAACTCAGGAATTAATGGGAACCATTGTCTGGAGTAGTCTTGGATAGGGGAGCTGGAGTAAACATCCTCGGGGAACATCTAATCTAGAAGCTAGGGATAACTAAGATGAAGCGAGGCCCGTTCAGAGTGAGAATTGTTGACCACAGAGTAGTCCATGCTTATGGACTTATTGAGAATATGCAAACTACGGTAGAAAAGGAGAAGTTCAAAACTAGTTTTCTGGTATTGAATGTGCAAGGAGCTTATGGAATGATGTTAGGCAGACCATGTCTCAAAACTATTGGTGCTATTCATGATTATTAAAACCAAAATTTGACCATCCGGGGCTCCAATAGAAGAATTCATATCAAGGCCAATAATACCAAAAGTTGGAAGAAGGCTCTAAGACCTGAGGAATTGTGTAAGAAGTATGGCACAAAGAAGCTTAAAAGAATGCTTTCTTTGATGCATATTTATCCCTTAATAGAGAATGATATAAGTTTTGTAATTATGGATAAAGAACAAGCTAAAAGGCAAAGACAAAAGTATACAGACCAATTTACTAAATTGAACTCTAGAGCATGACTAGTTCAGCTAGACAGACGTCTATCAAAATGGCCAGCATCAAATAAGTTCAATTCTAGGCCAAAAAGGGAGACCAATTCAAAAAATGCGGATGATAAAGATCCAGCAACATTGGTACCAAAATTCAGAATGATCTATTGGAAATAAGTAATCCTTTTGATGATATGTTCTTGGCATTCAAACTAAGAAGGAAGTAGAGTCAATGGTCAAACAAAATGGAGGAGTCCCAAATTGGTTACTCCCAAATGATCAAGAGGTAGAGGAGTGAAATCTCGGCTCAAACGACAATCCTAGAATGATCAAGATTAACATGCACTTGAAGTCAGAGATCAAAGAAAAGGCAAGGTAGTGTTCCAAAAATACAAGGATTTATTTTCATGGGAACATACTGATGTGAAAGGCATAGATCCAGCACATTTTCAACATCACATACCACCGAAGCCGGATGCCGGAACAATTAGGTTGCAAAGGTACAAAATGAACCCTAACTCTGCTAAGAAGGTCAAGGAGGAGATTTAATACTCTTATCACAGTAGGGTTCATCACAAAGGTTGTTTCTTATAGTGGTAGTCCTCAAGAAGAATGGAAAATTGAGAGTGTGTGTAGACTACAGAAAGTTGAATGACCATACCATTAAGGATCATTTTCCATTAACATTTATAGATATGATGCTAGATGAGATTGCAGGCCACAAAATGTATAACTTTATAGATGGTTGTAGTGGCTACAATCAACTTAAGATAGCACCTCAAGATAGGGCCAAAACTACATTATAGCTGAATGGGGAGAATTCATGTATCTAGTGATGCCATTTGGGCTACGCAATGCTCCAACAACTTTTTTCAATGTATGATGGGAATTTTCAACAAATATTTGCATTTTTTTTTTCCATCTTTGACGACTTTATGGTCTTCTCCACTGAAGAGATGCAGTTATTGTTTCTGGAAATGGTTTTTGAAAGGTGCAAAGAGAAAAGGATCTGCCTAAAAGGGATAATTTTTGAGACATATAATGTCCAAAAATGGGATTGAAATTGCAAATGATAAATTACATGCACTCAACAAGGTGGAGTGCCAACCATGGTGTCTGAGCTGAGTTTGTTTATGGGATACATAAACTTCTATAGGAGGTTTGTTCATATTCTCACAGCCAAGACATTACCTTTATATGAATTGACCAAGAAAGGGAAAAAATTTATCTGTACTATAGAATGTGAATAGAGTTTCCAATGCTTAAAAGATGCGATAAGCATGAATCCAGTACTTTGCCAACCTAATTGGGATATAATTTTTCATGTACATGTAGATGCTTTGGCATGGCTATGGGAGTCATACATGCTCAATCTGATGGGAAGATGGAATACCCAATCTACTTTTCCAGTGTTACAGGTTCAGTACATTGAACTGAACACGGGTAGTCAACTACTGAAATAGGAGTGCTGGGGATGGTATTCAGTGCCACCAACTTCAAACATTATGTACTGGGCAAGTTGTTTCACTTCTATGTAGATCATCAAGGTCTATTGTTTTTTATCAACAAATTTCTTGTACAAGGAAGACGAATCAAGTGGATGATGTTTATAATGAAATTCATTTTCCATAAGCTAGGGAAAACACACTATGGAGTAGACTTTCTTTCGAGAAGCACAAAAGGTTGTTGAAAAACTTCATTAAGATATGAGCCAATAGATGTTGAATTATTCTAGACTATAGCTGAAGAGGAGCAAGACCCATAGTGGTAAGACGTTTATGCTTTTCTTTAGCTGGGGAAGTTTCTAGATGACTAGTCTTATAATAAGAGAAAAGCACTCATCATTAAAATCTAGAATTTACTATCATTGCTGGAGCATTTTACAAACTCGGCATTGACAATGTGCTTCGCTGATATGTGCCAATGAGAGGATGAATGTAGGTAATTATTGAAGCTCATAATGGAGATTTTGGAGGACACTTTTCAACTAAAATCACATATAAGAAGATCCTCCATGCCAGATTATGGTGGAAAGCTATGATGGCTCATGTCAGAGCTTTCTACAAAATGTGTGATATTTGCCAAAGAATGGGGAGGCCACGGTAGCTAATATGATGTCACTGACTCCAGTGTATCCACTGGGAATTTTCATGAAATGGGGTTTGGATATTATGGGGTCATTCAAAAAAGCCAAGAAAGAACAATCAATAGCTAAATTTTTGTATGAAAACATCATATGCAAATATGGTTGTCCAGTAGAAATAGTATTATTGAGATGTTTTCAATAAAGCTCCAAAAACATCTCAATCAAGATTTGATTGGTTTTCCAGTAGTATCAGATCAAGGCACTCAACCAAGATCAAGTTATATTATGCCAGGACAGAAGAAATCCTAGTAGAACAAGTACCAAAGGTACCAACTAAATAAGATGATGAATCCTTGAATTTATTTTATATCAGGCTAGTGGAGATTGAACGTTGCTCCAATTTTGGCCAACAATCAGATCGCATTCACACGGGTCGATAAGTCAGTTCAGAACCAATGGGACAATTTAGTCACATCACCTAACAAAAAATTCCACAATCATCAAAATGAACTTGTTAGTAATAAGAACTATAATGGAATACTGCATGAGTGACACATCACAAACGATGTACATAATTTTGAGATGGCCAAGGAGTGGTGCATTCATGGCATGTGTGCGTATAACTATGCAAAGGGTGCACCCATCTTCACTTTACTCGCATCCTCTTGTGCCACTTTCATCACAATATGCAAGATTTTCTTCAAGCTTGCAACAGGAAGCTTCCTTGCTACACACACCTATTCCCTCAGCAATTGTAGCAACACTACCCGAGACTCCTTGTTGTTCTCCGTATGAGTCTTTTACCACTACGAGTTAGTCTTCTTCTACACAAGCCTGTTCAATTGAGTTGTGTATGGGCAGACTAAGAACCTAAAAGAAAATGCAAGCAACATTAGACAATATGTTCGTCAAGGCTGAGAGTTTGAAAGCCTATATAGAAGAAGCACTAGGAGTTGTGGCACACATCAAAATAGCCAAGTATGCGTTTCAAGAAAAGGAGCAGGCTCTATTACAACTATGGCAACTAGAGGTAGGTCAAAGCTACTCCTTTACCTTTTGATGTGAGTATTACCCATAGCTATAAGGCAGACAAAGGAACAGCAGTAGTGAATGACAGAATACTGGAACTAACAAAGGGTGAGTTGGCCCATTTGTTCAGAATACTAGATGCAGCAAAACAAACACCAGCCACAAAGTCATCAAATTTTTGAAGTACGATGACCAGGCAAGGAAAAATGGTAAGGATGGATCACATGGAATTCTAGTAGCCACACTAGAATTTCTCGGTATACTTCTTCATAGAAAAGATAATCAATCTGAAGAACAACCCTACATATTTGTTAAAGAAAGTGTCATTGGATAAGATTCAAGAATTAAAATTCAAAAGCCAACATCAACAGAAGCCAGTTCCTGTATACTAGTGTGGTGCAACAAATGGCAAACGCCAAATCCAAAAATTTATTCAAAGCCTAGTATGTATGATAGTTTTTGTATTGGGAAAACCTAGATCCATTGCAGGTTAATGTTCAAAATATTTGTATAAGGTGAATATGGAGAGGGCACCAAAGACTACAGTGTCATCCTGAGATAACATAGGATTTGGGGGTGCCAATAAGAACCAAGAACAAACCCGGGACACTGCAACAAAGCAACCAATGGAGGGTAAAGGAAAAGAGGTGGTGCAGAATAGGGTCAAGAGACCATCAACCCATGCAAAATCTAGAACATCAAGCAAAAAGCGTAAAACAGTAGACCTTCTAAAAGAATTTCAGGCAAGAACTCAAAAGCCAGGGGGTATTACTGACACTACACAAGGCCAAGCCGGTGGGTAGTAGCAAGAAGAAAAGGAAACAAAAGATAAAGCTACCAGCATCAAACAAACTCATACGAGTGCTAGGCTAGAGGAGGCAAAGAATCAGGCATCGAGCAGTGGCTCAAAATCTACCCCAGATCATATGCCTATTGTCAAATTGGATAAGCTTCAACATCTTTAAAGGCAACCACTCAAGGGGAGACTGGTTATGAAAAAATCATATTGCACTACACTGCCCTATGAATTCTCCATGGGGGTATATGAAATCGATTAGACTGACCCAAATATTGTTACATAGGTATGTGTTGTGGCTATCCAATCGGGTTGGAATACAATAGTCACTTCCATAGGCTAGATGATGAAAGCATAGGCATTCATTTCCAGCTAAGGGGTGGACAAGCTAAAAGTAGAGCTTCAAAAAAAAAAAGATAAACTAAAAAAAATTCAAGAAAGGATAAGCTAGGTGGATGCAAGTGCTCTTAAAATTTATTGAGGCCAACTATGTTATAGATGAAGAGAAAAAGATAGCCCAACAATTGACTGAATGCCTGGAAGCAGAGAAAGAGATCTCTATAGCAAGCAGTTGACAGATTCAAATCCATGCTGAATGCAAAGTGAGTAGACTACAAGAAGCTTTATCAAAAGCACCATGTTATGAAAGACGTTATAATGAAAAAATACATCTATCATTCTTTGGTACAGATAATGGACAAGGATGAAAATTTGACTAAACATGAGTGATCTTGAGAATTTCATCAAGTCCAAAAGAGAAAGCTGGTGAGTACAACACAACACTGGTCAATGAGGCACTAAAACTAAATATCTAGAGATTCATGAAAAGAGAAAAGATGAGGACTATGAGGAGGATGAATACTAGGAAGACAGGGTCAGAGATCATCCACCAGCTTGAATGATGATGATGATGAAGAGTATGACACTTTGAGGTCAACACTAGGCAGATCAACACCCAATAAGAGCTAGATCAAGCCAAGGAAGGGCATGTTGATGACCAAGAACCACCCCCCAACTAACCAGCAACCCAGGCAACAGGTAGCTTAGACTCAGCAGCAGCAATAGACATATAGTAAGAGCAATACCATTTCCATCGAGTTTGACTTTGAGTCTCACCATGCCTACTCCACTAAATTGATAACCCTAAATAAATGCGTAAGGAAGCAGAGGAAATCACGATACAAGAATTCCTCAATGATCAAACCACCTACTCAGACCTCGAGCAATTTCAAATGCTCTATGTGGGGGCCAAACGAATGGTTCAAGATTGGAAATCCACTAGTTACCACAATCAAGCAGTTTGTAAATTTCCCAACTGTGTCCAAGTACTGGAGAGGAATCCAGAGTGGTGTCTAACCACTCTGGAACCACTAACGATGACGTTAGTGGTGTCTAACCACTAACGATGACAAAGAAGTAAACCCAACCATAAAGGATGTAACCACGATCGACCTCAAGTTACTCGGTTTATAGGTAGAGATGCTCTTAGGCACAACACCTATCAATGCATGAAGGACATACACCTTCAAATCAAAGAGATCTTGATTCAAATGAAAAGTGCAAGAAGTTTGCTAGATGGACGAGTCGAAGCATTACCAGAAAATAATGCAACCAAGAGTCGAGGATCAAGAGATGCAAGAGATGCACCTGAAAAAATTAGTTTTTTTGGTTTAGATTTCCAGGAAGATGATGCAGAAGAGAACTAGATGATAATGAAGTTTCTAGAAATTTTCTCTCATTCTCCAGCACTCCTTTATGCCATCCCTGTTAAAGAAGCAAAGTTACCTCGCTTCTTCCCAGTACTTTATCATTCACACACTAAGCCAGTAAATCAGCAATGCTATGTTATGATAGTGGTTGGGCTTAGGGAATGGTATGAGGAACCTACCACTGAATGTCTAGCTTGGAATCACGTGTTGCAAGATGCACTGAAGAAGACTCAAGCCAATGAGTTGATTGCATATCTCCAAAATTTTCAACTTCTTGTGGGGAGCCAATGGAAGGTGCTACTCATAAGGCTTATTAAAATTACCAATAAGCTTCTTCAATGAACGGTTAGAGCCTCAAAGATATCAACAAAGGATCTGGCCAATAAGGCATCCTCTTAACCCTAGTTCAAAGGAATGTCCAAATTCCTATTCGAAGCCCGCATCAAGTGCAATCATCCATTGCCTCAGGGGTGGATGCATACGTTATCATATTGTCATAAGCTATCTATGGACACACTTATGAGGGGCAAACACACCTTATATGACTTTGATACCAAAACATGGAAACCGCTGACACCTTACAAAGTGGAGATGAAGACAATCAGAAAAGACTAGCTTGAGAAGGACGCCATTTTTTGATTAATTTAGAAGGATAATGTTGGTTCAGCTGCTCGATAGTGTTCCAAGGTACCACACAAAAACAAGAAGGCACTAGGCAAAAAGAAAGTTTGCTAGACCTGCAACACTCGCTAAAACCAAAGGTCTTCTAGAAATTTTGGTTACATACCAAAATTCAAGAAAGGAGAGGAGAAATGTACATGGCAAGAACAGCCCCTAGCAGGTGATTAGGGAGGTGATCTAAAGACAGTTACCGTGGTAGCTAACACAGTACACAATCAGTCATATACCAATCAAAAGACTATAAATATGACCCATTACTTGATTTCAGGGACCTGATATCCGATATTCAAGAGCCTATAGTCTATATCCAATCCTTGAGTCCCTAACCCTAACCCAAATACTTTATATCTTAAACCATTGGTTGTTGTACTTTGTACTTTCATTAAGTTGGAAGCTCATTCAAGGAGTGACATATGTTGTGACTATTTCTATTGAAAACTTCCCTCGATGTACTTGTGAGGATTTTCAAAACAGATACTCTTAGTGGCTCATATATGTTCCTTGTAAACACATGTACTTTGTGTATTTTTGTGTCCTTGTGCTGGACTCTATAGCTCATGAGTTTGCGCATGAGGCTGCACTAACAAAAGTGGAGATGTTCCAAGGATTGGGTGGGGCTAGAGTTTTAGCATAGCATTGGCTTTATGAGCTAAGGATTATATTCCTCTATGGATTGGACATTTTTTTGGATTCTCTACAATAGCAAGAAGGGTGCTAGGATTTTTGATATCTTATGTTACTTAATCAAGTAAAAAGTTATATTGTAGCAGTGATCACCTTGATGCATTGAAGTTTTCAATCTCTATGGATTGACCATTTTATTGGAGTGCTACACTTGAGAATATGGCAGGGCTCAATCAAAAAAGCAATTTGTGTTACAATTCTCTTTACTTTTGCTCGAAAAAATGACATGCTCGGTTCTTTTTTGCTCAGTGTATAGAGTTCCTTGGGTAAATGAAATCATAGGTAGACCAATTTTTGAAGATACCTTTGCTATTAGTGTAGTCAATACTGTTGGGTTCAAGCCCAAGTGCATGCACTGACTCTAGATTAGGTGCATGCAATATGAAGCTCTATATATATGTAAGGATTGTTACATGCAAAAATATCACCAATTTTACTATGTACGTTTCTTGCAGCTCTCTTTCTCGCTTACTCCTTACTCCTACATTTTTACTCATGGATTTAAGGCTTCATTCACCATACTCTCTTGCCTCAACACTTGGTATCAGATCCTTGAGATGCCAACTATGCAGAGATGGCAGCTATGCAAGGCGTGAAAGCGACAATGTCAAAATTGGGATACAATCTGGAAACTTCTGTAAGCCCCAATATTTACAAGGTGAAATTTCGGGTTTTCTCAATAAATGAATAATTACAAAAATGATGATCTGCCGAGTAGTTAGTTTCCATAGGGTGTGTCCAGCTTCTAACACTCCCCCCCTCCTTGCTCATGTCACCCGCGACATGGCTGTTGAGCTGCTTCTTCATCTTATGGTTTCGCGAATCTTGAGCAGCGACTCGTACCTTGCATCTAAATCCAGTAGTGTTGGGCCAAATATATCAGTGTTGATCGTGAAGAAGCCGGTATAGAACGCTTCTTCAAAGGCCTAGAGGTGATAGGATAGCAGAAACATTATACTTTGATACAATGCATGTATCACCTCCTTGGAAGGCTGACCAGACAGATCATATGCACATCTGTAAGTATCTTGAAAGAAGAAGACCTGGCCCGGTTTGAACGTCTCGAAGACTGCCAAAATGGTTTTGTAGATCTTCCTCATCATTATGCAGGAAAGGTTAGGCGAGCCAGTGAACAATTTGATGGCACCCATTAGGGTTTTCACCATGTATTGAACACTTATTCAATACAGGGTTTTCACCATGTATTGAACACTTATTCTCTCGCCTGCCTTCAAGCTTGGAAGCTTCGGATAGTTTAGCCAAGTGGGGTGGCTTCTTTGTAGTATCTCCTGGGCCTTTCACGTCCTTATCCTTGGTATACGGAAGAAGCTTAGGTTATCTCTGATGATTTTAAGTGCCTCTACCAAATGGATTAGGTATTGTGGATACTTCGTCAGTCACGCATTTCTCCACCTAAGCTGGGAGTCGACTATCAATTTGGCCCCTTCAGGCTGGGAGATATCTGTTGTGTAGAGTGGTACTGTCGGCTCTTCTCTAATCCTCTTGTTGATGGTGGCGGCTTCGTACTTTAGCAAAGGATATGAGAGAGAGGGTTGTAGACATTCACGCCGGAGGTTGCTGGCGTTGATCTTCTGAATGGTCATCAATTTAAAAACCCTCTGCTCCCATTCCAAGGCTTCCTTGTCCGTTTTTCTGATTTCTGCCTTTATGGCCTTGCGCAGCTTCTCTTCTTCTTCTTGTATCAGATCTTGTGGCTCTTGAGAGGGTCCTACTAGGATTCCCTCTTGCATGGGTGTGTCCATAGGATCTACCACATTCTCTAGGTCTATGCCTTCCATGGCTGTCGGCCATGTGCCTGCCTGCTATCCTTTCAGCTCTTCTATCTGCTTTAGGAGTGTCTGTTTCCCTGCTTCAGCTTCTTCTCCCATGTTCACGAGGAGGTCATTCAACTCGGCGTTTATCTTCTCCGCCTCCTCGAGATTTCTCTTTATAATTTCTAGCTCCTCTTGCATTGCTTTCTACTCTTCCTCCATGCATGTTTGCATAACCACCGGCCCTTCCGCCATCATCAACCTTTGCTTTTTCTCTAAAGTCAACTCTTTCTGTAGCTCTTTCATATGTTCTTCATAGATCTAGATTTCTGTAGTGGTGTGAGTCGAGCTAGTAGCTCTGACTCTGGCAGGAGATGCCCGTAGCCCCCGCTGGATGGTTTGATCTTTAACTTTAAGCTCGTCCTTGAGCTCAAGGACCTCATCCTGGCTAGCCTCTTGGTCTATTTCTGCCTTTTCTTTGGCATTTCCTATGGCTTCAACTTCCTTGGACTCCTCAACAAGTTGTAGGGTTAGGTTATCCCTTTCCCTCTCCGCATCTGTCAATGACTTGCTGAGTTGTCTATACTCCTCTTCGGCTCCTTGCAGTCTTTGAGCTCCTGCCTGATTTTCTCTTTCCATTTCCTGGCATCTTTGCAATGCCTTTGCCAGGCTGGCTTGCAGCTCTGCTTCTCTCTCTATCTGCCTTTGGCTTTGCTTTTGTAAAGTGTCAACTTCCAGCTTTATCTGCACTTCAGTGGCTTTGAGAGTTTCCATTTCACTTTCTGAGGCCATTGACTGTGATCTTAGCCCGGTTAGCTTTGCAATCACCACATCCCAATCATTAGTGGGCGGGTGCAGGTCCACTGTATCAGTGGCCATCTCCTTTAGCTCTACTAACAGTATGCTTTGCATTTGCTCTTCCGTGCTTGCCAAGTCGAATGCGACTGTGGTAGCCTCTTCTTTTGTATATCCGGCAGCTAGGAGGTCTGGAAATGTGTTGTATGATTCATTTGGCTCTGGTTGCTCACTTTTAGGCTTCTTGCTCCTGGCTTTGCTCTTGCTTGGACTCTTCTTGGTCTTCTGGTTTGTCTTGCTCCTCTTTGTCTTCTTGTGGAGGGCTACGAGGAGGTGATGAGGGCGGTGGGCTGGACTCAGGGCTGGCCGGTGGAGTTGTTGGATTTTTCTTGAAATCTCTGTCCGCCTTGGTCTTCCTTTCTCTCTCTTGGCCCTCCTACTCTTCTAGCAGTTTCTGTCGAACTTGCTCCACTTCCTCTTTTGTAAAGGGTACATGTGGGATATTCTCTGTTGTGGCATCAAGAATCTCAAAATTCTTAATGTGATCATCGAATATGTCTTTGTGCACCTTTTGGGATGATCCCGACATTGCTTCTAGAGATGGCTTCCATAGCTCGTCTAAATCTCCTTTGAGGGCTCTTTCTGCCCTGAAGCTTTCCATCAGCCGCTCTAGACGTGCCACTTTCTGTGATTTCATCTCTTTTGCTGGCACTTGGGCATACTCTTTCTTTCCTTTCTTCAGCTCTGGCTGCTCTTCTTGCACAGTTTCTAACCGGCGTTTCAAACAGGTTGCCACCCTTGGTGCTTTTGGCTGCTCGTCTTCCTTATCTTCCTTGAGCCTCAGCCAGTCGTTCTGTGATGGGAGGGTCAGGCCATCTCCCCTTGGTGTGCAATGCTCCATAAATCACCTTCCTGATTAGCTCACCCAACACAATGTATGTGGGGTTCTTGTTGCCCATCTTCACCAGATTATCATGTACATAAGCTACATAATTGATGATCTTCGGCTTGCTTTTCTGCATAGCCCAGGTGAATGTTGTGGCAATTGCCGCAGGCGGCATCCTGTACTTTTGTGGCCGCTTTATACACATATGGAAATATTGATTGTACAGCTGTCATAATAATCAATATCTAATTCTCCTAAATGATTTTCTCATATTAAACTGATCATTTAATGTGGGGAAGGCCAGGGGAGAAAAGTCTAGAATATTGGTTAAGCTAGCAGACCGGCCACAGTAGGGATCCAAAGGAGGGAAAATAGGGATCCAAAGGGGGGGCCATCTGCAAAAGAGCCATGTGCAACAATGGGCTAAAAAGACCCTAAGGTTCAGCCCATTAAGACTTCCAAAATGCTAAGGTTCCAAAATTCAAAGGTTGTGTCCAAAGGTCAAGCCTGATTCCTATTGGCCAGGAGGCAAAGGGGTCCAATGAGAGTTTAGTTCAATTATTTAATTACCTAAAGCTCTCACAAAAGGGTAAAGGGGGACACATGTCAGAAGGCTATCACTTATGCTGCTTAATTGTAATTGGCTTGACTTGGGGAGGGCCAATGAGGCTTCAGCAAGAGCAATTAGCAAGAGGGCTCGCCCAAGAGAGAGAGGGGGCTGATTTTTGTAAGGCATTATCACACACACACTCACACAAGATCATGTGTGAATAAAGAGAAGACTATCTCTTCCCAAGCTTAAATGGAGAACTCATCACCTACTCCAAGCTTGTGAGATAGAAGCCTACATCAACACTCTCTTGGCATGTGGAAGCAAATCCAACCAAGAGAGAAGCTTCAATGCATGCTCATCTCCTCTACCAGGCCAATTACTAAGCTAAGCTATGCTACATATGAGTGATTATGTGAGGAGATGTACATCTTTCTCGTAAGATACTCCTTCTTCCTCCCAATCTACTCTCCCTCTCAATCTACTCTCATACCCTGCTAGCTCTCACCATCTTCGAAGGTGTGTGAGGTCTTGGGTCTGAGAACAAGGATAATTCAAGTTGTGTTTGTTAAGTGTTTTGCTTAGTGAATGACGTTTCCATCTTCATTGCACTAGCTAGTCTTGAAGGAACACAAAGAATTGTATTGTACAATGTCTCTCTTGATGGGAGAAACCATAATACAAAGCCTTTTGGAGGGGGGACCGGCTCCATGAAAATCCGGTCCTCAACTGTTGTCAATAGCTTAATTTTTCTCTCTTTTGAAAGTATTGTCGATGCTATCTAACTAGGTGTTATGCTTTTTGTTGCTCTCTCCACCCAAGCACTCTTGTAATTCTCATTAGGAATCTATTCTAATGAAATGCCCACTATGTTCATGCTAATTTCCACTACACATAAGTTATTAGGCCATTAAATGTTACAACAACTGACTCATGATTTCCACTTTGGGGTTGTCAATATCTTCAAAGGTATAGTTGGCTTTCTTTTCAGTGTACACCTTTACTTCGTCTCTTCGTTTAGTTACACTATCCCCCTTGTTCGAGAGGTCTAGTGCAGCTACCACTACTCTTTCTGTGATTAGAATCTCAGTGCCTGGATTGCCCTGCAGATCTGTAACTGGGGCCACTCCATCTTCTTTTATTGTTGTCACAAATTTCCATACTTATTTTATGTCAATACTTGCCGGCACCGCTTCAAAGTAGTTGTGGAGATCAATCTTCTCTATATACTCTGCCGTCTTGCTTCTGATGAACTCATTGAGTTCCCACGGTAGCATTGGTAGCTCTATGACATTTCCTTTGGTGTCTTTGAACACGCCATGGTAAATCTTTAGATCATTGGACTCTAGCAGATCTTCTTGGATTCATGTGCTCATTCGCTTGAGAGTTCCTTCTGGTACGACGAAGGGCTCTACCTCTTCTAGGTAATCTTTTATGGTCATCCTTTTCTTCTTTGCCGGTGACTTTGCGGCTGCCATAGATCCTGTTGCACTCAGTAGTTCGAAGTTAGCGTTTTTTCCATATCAGCTGAGAAACTGAGTTTTAACTATCGAAATGACTTGAAAATTGAAAATATAGCTTAAAAGGAACTTGTGAAACTGTGCATGTGCTGACAGTGCAATTGTGGCCAAAAAATTTCATTTAGACATCCTACGCATAGGATCTCTTTTTCATTAGATTTGGGTGATACTTGACGTGTTGGTGGTCCTTGGTCTGTACAACATGGCTATGTGCTTGGATTTGGATTTGGGCATCAAAAAGTGGATTTTTGGGCTGATTCAGGCTTTAGGTCACAAATTGGGTAAAAAGTCCACAACAGGTAGCAAGTGATGTCCAAATGGGTTGAAAATTGATATATGGGCTCATTGCACCATGGTATTGGCTCCCATGATGTCATTCTTTGCACAGAAGGTCAAAAATATGCTAGAGACATCCTACGCATAGGATGTCTATTTCATCAAAATGGCTTGGGATTTGTTCTGTGGGTAGTCATTTGCTTGTGGAACATATCCATGCTCTTGGATTTTGATTTGGTTTAGAATTGATGTTGGTAAGACCCTGGGTAGTGTTTTTGGGCTCAAAAAGTGTATCTTGAAGGTGTTGGGGGTCAAAAATGATTATAATGGCTTCAAACTTGGTATATGAGCTCTTGAAGATGATAAGAAAAGATCTGGAATATAAAAATACCCCTTGTAGGCCAAAAATGTCAAATAGACATCCTACGCGTAGGATGTCTACTTCATCAATTTTTGCAAGTGACCACACAGATTGGTTGGCTAGGTGCTCATGAGTGTGTTGTGCAAGTTTCATGTGATTCGGACAATTTTTGGTAGGTCTATGGCCGTTATTGCCTCTATGCCCTAACTTTGCGTTTTTTCATGCATATGAGGTCAATGTTGGTCCAAATGGGATGAAACTTGGTGGCTAGCATGTAAAGGATATTCAGAAAATGTGTGTGATGAAAAATGTTGGGTTCTGTGCCCATAAATGCCCTTGAGACATCCAACACATAGGATGTCTCTTGATGATTTTTTCATGGAATCTGTCACTAGTGCCTGCCCTTAGTCCCCCTGAGTCCCTTTTAAGCCTAATTTCAACAAAAAAGTCAAATGGATAGAAAGTAACTCCCTATGTGGAGTTCAGAGCCTTCGGGCCGTTTTCTCACTTTTGGAGTGCTTTTTGGCGATGAAATTTATAGATGTTGGTCTCCATAGCTTCCCTGTCCCTTGGGGATCCTTATCGTATGGTTTTTGTCGACTTTGGCTTCACCACAGCTCCATTTCTCAATTTGTCGCTCTAGAAGCACCCGTGGTTGCTTTTACAAGTCTTCGATTATTCGTGGTGGTCTACCACCATAGGACTTGGTTGTTGATGGTTTAGGAAAGCCGCTCGTGAAGTTTGGTGTCAAACGGACATGCGGTTTGGCCACAAGAGCTATTTGACGGTTTGTGTGTCTGATGTCGTTTCTGAAGTTTAGTGCCGCTTTGGGCCACCTTTTGGTCATGTGGGCTACAAAGACTTGTCGAGCATTTCAAGATGCTCCTACCCATGAATTTTGGTAGCATTTGGGCGCCGATTTCCCATTTGGTGGCCTCTTGCGGGATTCTAGGAATTAGGGTTTTTCCCGATGGTTTTCTACTGCCTTTGGACATCCAAGACTGGTCTCCTATGCTAGGGTAAGTTGTCAATGAAGTCTCGTTGCTTTTGGGTTAGCCGTTAGGTGGCCGCTTCTACTTGTAGGTCTCTACTGCCCGCTTTGTGTGTGAACCCTACGCTAGTTTTCGTGACAAAACAACAAACATGCGCGAAAAGCTCAAGGTGGTGATCCTACCTCTCATGCCTGAAGCCCATCGGGTAGTCGTGCACGTCATAGAAGCTACTGGAAGTTGCGTTTGCTCTAGGTGGCAAAAGCTCTCTCTCAAATGTCAATAGTGAAAATGAGCTAAAAATGAGGTGAAAATTTCTTATAATGGAGGTGCCCGAACCACTTTTCATGAAATTTTACATGTGCTTCTGACTTCTTGCGAGATGCGGTTTATACTCAAAAATTTCTTGATTTGGACTCCATTTGCCCTGTTTACCAGAAATTTGGCATTTCGGTCAAAATCTGGCCAAAACACGCTTTCCGCTCCAGTCTCATAATTGCACCCCCACTGTACCATAGGTTTTCCTATAGTCACTGATCATCCCCATATTTTTTGTTTTTTGCAAGAGAAGGGTATAAGCAAGATGCTATTGGCATTCGCCACTGAGGTTTCCTGTTTTCTTGGCAAGTAACAATTGTAACTCTACTGATCTCTGTTTAATTGTCTTTCTTGCAAAAGGCACTCGCTTTTCCGCTACTGTTGATATGGTCGTAGTTGTCTCTTGGGAAAGGATTGGCTTGGCCGGAATGGCCGTAGACCGTATCTCTTTTGCTTTCCATTGGTAGCTTGTTTTTGCCGGTTTTTGTAGGTTTTTTGCTACTTCCTTTGTTGCCCCACTATTTTGTTGCTTATTGGCATCCACATAAGTCGGTTTTCCGGTTGCAAATGCAGTTGTCTGCCTTCCGATGTTGCTTGTACTGAAGGGAGTTCCGTTTGCTTTTGTTTAGGTATCCAAATGCGAGTCACATTTGAGTTATTGCTGAGCATTTTCTTTGGGATCCATATCTGTTTCATGCCCTTAGTTTTTGGTTGAACTATCTGCTTCGGTTGAATTCTTCGGTTGTATTGTTTTTGGTTTGCCATGTCATTGTATCCTTCCGCATCCATACTTGTTTCCCTTGTTTTGGTAACCTAGATCTTTGCACTGCGGTCGGTGACTTCGTATGTATGTAGTTAGCATGGTTGGTACAATGTCTCTCTTGATGGGAGAAACCATAATACAAAGCCTTTTGGAGGGGGGACCGGCTCCATGAAAATCCGGCCCTCAACTGTTGTCAATAGCTTAATTTCTCTCTCTTTTGAAAGTATTGCCGATGCTATCTAACTAGGTGTTATGCTTTTTGTTGCTCTCTCCACCCAAGCACTCTTGTAATTCTCATTAGGAATCTGTTCTAATGAAATTCCCACTATGTTCATGCTAATTTCCGCTACACATAAGTTATTAGGCCATTAAATGTTACATTGGTATCAGAGCTCAAGGTTTCTCTTTTCTTGCTCAAGAAGGGAGGTCCTCAAGCTAGCTACAAATGGTTGGTATTATTAATTGCCTGTGAGTAAGGAGAATAAGGATTTTTCAGCCTTGCAGTGCGCCTGCCTTCGTGCAGTTAACGGGGCATCACCGTCGAGAGCTATGGTCTTAATAGTGGAGTCCTACGGGGCTTGCCTACGGCTTAACCACTATTGAGCTATTAGAAGCTTGACAGGAGCCGGTGCTATTTTGGTGTGGAAAGACCCTCTCTTCTATTCCTTGCAATTAATGGTATTCGAGCCGCGGGTACAGTAGCTTGAGTGCTTTTTCTAAAGGGGTAAAGAGGAGTAGCAACTAGGGCTTGAAGTGCCAAAGTCAACTAAAAAGTTTACACCTAAAAGTTGTTAGAATGGCTGACAATAGTAAAGAGAGTGAAATTAATGTTGATAACTTTGATTTTGCTCATGAGCAAGCTACTAATGATGCTTCAATGCTTGTTAACTATCTTGTTTCTAGGCTTCAACAAGCCATGGGCAATCCATCTCTCCAAAGTGAAGTGCAACGGCAGCTCCGTGCTCACGGGATTCTCCAAGCTCATCACCATGACGAGAGAACACCTAGGAAGCCTCCTTTTGAGACTACCAAAAGAGGTCTCTCTCCAATTCGGGAAGAAGAAGAGAATCCATATGAAGGGCTCAAGAATTTACTTTTTGTTGATGCATCTCCTTCCCAAAGGAGAACTCAAGAGCCTCCACCGAAGGAACGAGAAAGAAGCGAGTCTCTCGCCACCTCGGCGGAGATGGATCCACGAAGACGGCGGGCTAAACGCTCTCCATTACCACCAAAGCGGAGAAGACCATCACACTCTTCTCCACGCCATAATTCAAAGAGGGATGATAAAAAGCAAGAGAAGAAAAAGGCGAGAAAGAGGACACCCTCTTCTCCATCTTCTTCATCCTCTTCCTCTTATGAAATCTATGGTGAAGACGACAAAGATCAAGACAAGAAAAAGGCAAGAAAGAGGTCACCCTCTTCTCCACCTTCTTCAAATTCTTCACCTTCTGAAGAAAGTGATGGTGCAACCTTTGAACCATCAAAAAGAAGAGGCCATAGGAAATCCTATGCCGCATGGAAAGAGGTCGTCCAAGTTGAAGAAATTCAAAGAGGGAGGGAAGAGCATCTCTTTCCTTACCTATGATGGTACCGTTGGTGCTACGGACAAAGTCTTGGCCTTTATCCAACAATTCAATGCGGCGTTTGGAGATGAGGGCTTCACGGAGTCCTCTAAGCTACGCCATGTAGCTATGCACTTTCAAAAGTCCGCCAGACAATGGTGGTCTAGCCTACGAGCCAACGGTGAAGCTCCACAAACATGGAAATCTTTAAGAGCTTCCATTATGAAGCAGTTTTTGGCCACCGATGCCAAAGACAAAGTACTCACCGAATGGCGAAGCTTAAAGCTCTCTCCCAATGAATCTATCCACAAATATGTAGACAAGTTTCTTCAAAAAGTTGGATTTTGGAGAGCAAAAGCAACAATTTTGTGCGGGCTTAACCGAAGAAATGGCGGAGTATGTCAACTCCCAAACACCACATACCATATCGGCGGTAATACACCACACTATGGTCGCCTCTCGAATCAATTTCCAAACGGGGGCAAAAAGAAATAATAAGCCCGCGGAAAACAAGGGTTCCCATGAGCCTAAGGGGAAGGACAATGTCCAAAAGTCTCCTAAGCGCAACTCCAACAAAGCTAAAGAGACGGGAGTTTACAAAGGTGAGAATAAACTCTCTCCTGAAGAGCTTGAGCATTATCGTAAGGATAACCGGTGTTTCAAGTGCGGCGAACAAGGGCATGCGTACCGCGCTTGTCCCCAAAAGAACAACCGCCAAGATCCTCCTAGAGCTTCCTTGGTTGAAATCCAAGAGGAGGAGACTCACCAAACTCACCACAAAGGATCTCCTCTATGCCATGCTTGGGGAAAGGTAAGAGAACATGATGCTTTTATTCTCTTTGACCCTGGTTCTACTCACAATTTTATATCTATAGAGTTGGCCACCAAGCTAGGAATACAATCCTACGAGATGGGAGATGTCCTACCCGCAGACAGTGCCTTCAAGGGGCAAGAAGCTTCAGTCACTCCCTTAATTGGGAAATTGAGGCTTCATGTCCAAGGCTATGTGGACAAAGAGGACTTCTTTATCTCTCCTCTCAAGCATGAGGATGTAATCCTAGGGGCACCATGGTTTGACCGCCTGGCTGCCGATGTTAAATTTCGTGAAAGGAGAATCTCCTTTAAGTTCAGGGAAAAAGACATGTATATAGATGCTAAGGAAATGGGTAACACCATCCCCATTGTACATACACCAGCTTTCAACAAGTCAATAAAGAGCTCTATTTCCGTGTACATGATTTTTGTTAAAGACTCTCAAAATGAACCTAATGCTTTAGCAAAAGAAAATAAAAGCAACCAAAAGGAATTACAGTTATCCAATTTTCTCAAGGGGTTTCAAGATGTTTTTATTGACGACATCCCTTGTGAGCTACCTCCTAAACAAGGTAATGATGACCATGCAATTGAACTTCTTCCAGGAAATTCATCGCCTAATAAACCTCCTTATAGAGTTTCTCAAGCTCAACAAGAGGAGATTATGCGGCAAGTGCATGAGTTAGTTGAGAAGGGTATGGTTAGGCCAAGCTCATCTCCATTTTTCTCACCTGTGCTATTAGTGCAAAAGAAATACGACACGTATCGTATGTGTGTCGACTATAGAGCACTAAATAGGATCACTATCAAGAATAGGTTTCCCGTTCCATGGGTAGAAGACCTATTTGATAAGCTACAAGGATCAACCTACTTCAGTAGGGTTGACCTAAAAAGTGGCTATCATCAAATAAGGATAGTTGATCAAGACATTGTAAAGACCGCATTTCGTACTACATTTGGTCTTTACGAATACATTGCCATGCCTTTTGGCTTGACCAATGCACCAGCCACATTCAACCGCTTGATGGAGAAGCTGTTCAGGCCTCATCGAACCTTCACTGGAGTGTTCTTTGATGATATTATCATCTACTCTAATTCATTGGAGGAACACAAGCAACACCTCCAGGTAATATTTCAAGTTTTAAGAGAGAATAAACTTTATGTTAATTGAAAGAAAAGTGAATTTTTCTTGCAAGAGATTCAGTATTTAGGTCACATTATCTCTCAAGATGGCATCCAAATGGATCCATCCAAGTTAGAGGTAATAAAAGGATGGCCTAAACCAAGGAATCTTCATGAACTAAGAAGCTTCATAGGTATGTGTGCATACTATAGACGCTTCATAGAAAAGTTCTCACAAATTGCGGGACCATTACATGACCTAACAAAGAAAAGCGTTAGGTATACATGGTCTGCTAAGGAGAACAATGCTTTCGAAAAGCTTAAAGAAAAACTTATCTCTCAACCTGTGCTTACACTACCGGATCTCTCAAAACCATTTGAGGTCCAATGCGATGCTTGTGGTGATTGCCTTGGAGCTGTTTTGCTCCAAGAAGGGCACGCCATAGGCTATGAGAGTCGAAGGCTCGACCCTGTTGAGAAAGCTCTAGGCATATACGAAAAGGAACTCCTTGCAGTTCTACATGCCTTAGACTCATGGAAGCACTATTTACTGGGGACTCCTTTCATTCTGCGAACGGATCACCAAAGTCTTAAGTACTTCATGACGCAGACCAAGCTCTCCGACAAACAAATGAGGTGGGCAAATTTCCTTTCGCAATTTCATTTTCATATTGCTCACATTGCTGGCAAGCATAATCAAGTAGCTGATGCACTCTCAAGACGGCCGAGAGTGCATGCGGTTTCCATAGCAACTCACAATGATCTATCTTCAATGATAGATGAGTATGCTATTGATCCCGATTTTAGAGATGTGATTTCAGCCCTTGCATTAGGGAAGAATGAAGAACCATTTACTTTACAAGATGGTTATCTTCTCTATGGTAATAGACTATGCGTTACTAACTCACTACGTGAGAAAGTAATGTATGAATCTCATGCTCCACCTTATGCGGGGCATAGAGGGATTCAATCTAACTTAAAGGGAATTGAAACATATTTCTATTGGCCTACCATGAAAGTGAACATACAAGAGTATGTTTCCAAATGTGTGGTATGCCAAAAGACAAAATTTGATAGAGGGAAGCAACTTGGATTGCTTCACAATCCCTAATTCACCATGGGAGAGCATATCCATGGATTTTATCTTTAGATTGCCTAAGTCTATCCATGGGAATACGGGAATATGGACGATAGTAAACAGGTTTAGTAAACAAGCTCATTTTATACCTGTCAAAAAGACTATCAAAGCCCATCAAATGGCAACCCTCTTTATTTCACAAATTTTCAAGTACCATGGCTTGCCCATGTCCATAGTGTCGGATAGAGATCCTAGAATGACCAGTAATTTCTGGAAGGGTCTCTTTGAGAATTTAGGAACAAGGCTAAACTTCTCTTCGGCCTATCATCCACAAACTAATGGCCAAAGTGAAATAGCTAACCTAACCATTCTCGATCTACTAAAAGCCTATGTAACGGAAGTAGATCAAAGATCCCAATGGGAGAAGTACTTACCCTTAGTGGAGTATGCATACAATAACACTGTACATATTTCCACGGGAAAAGCACCTTTCGAGGTAATTGAGGGAAGATCAAAAAGTCCCTTGCTACTTAAGGTACATGGGAAGATCTTCGTTGCAGATGAGTATAGCCGAGACCTACAAGAATCTTTCCAAAAGATTAAGGATGCTATCTCTATCTCACAACAAAGGCAAAAGGCTGCTGCTGATAAGCACAGAAGAGCCCAAGCCTTTAAAGAAAATGATTGGGTCTTGTTAAAGTTTCCCAAGGCTCGATTAAGGCACACAACGGGCAAGAATCCTACGGGTCACCAAAAGTACTATGCTAAATTAGCAAAAAGGTACTATGGTCCCTTTCAGATTCTTAGGCCAATCAATGAGATGGCCTATCAACTCAAGTTGCCCAATCATTGGCTCATACACAATGCTTTTCATGTGAGACTATTTAAGCCTTACAAAGGAGAGCCACCTCAAGAACCAACTATTGAAGATCCACCGGAGATCGAGGACCAAGAAGAGGTGCTGCAGCCCAAGTCCATTCTCCGACATGAAGACAAGGTACTAAGAGGCGGTAAGACTATCCGACGATATCTTATTAAGTTTAAGAATTATCCTTTTGAAGATGCTAGATGGATTCAAGGCATACAATTAAAGGATAACCTAAACCTTGTCAATGCTTACAATGCTTCCCAAGAGTAAGCAAATGTACAAAATGTTAAAAATGAACAAAATTTTTGTCTTATAAGACTCTCTTTTTCTTTATTTGTGCACAAAAATGAAGTAGTATGCATGCTTAGGTCAAGTTTGCGGAGACGACGTCTCCCAAACACCAAGTAGAGCTTGTCACTCTACTATGGAAGACTGATAGGACTAATGTGCAGACATGCTTGTAGCAGCCTTAGGCTCTCAAGCGCCAAATGGACTAGTCATCCATTGTGGAATGATGTCGTAGGGTAACATAGGGATCCTCTACCCGCTAAGAAAAGGACTCATGAACATGCTTTATCTTCTCTACACCATAGTCGAGGACGACTATGATCTCAAGAGAGAGGTAATGTCATAACAATCAATATCTAATTCTCCTAAATGATTTTCTCATATTAAACTGATCATTTAATGTGGGGAAGGCCAGGGGAGAAAAAGCTAGAATATTCGTTAAGCTAGCAGACCGGCCACAGTAGGGATCCAAAGGAGGGAAAATAGGGATCCAAAGGGGGGGACCATCTGCAAAAGAGCCATGTGCAACAATGGGCTAAAAAGACCCTAAGGTTCAGCCCATTAAGACTTCCAAAATGCTAAGGTTCCAAAATTCAAAGGTTGTGTCCAAAGGTCAACCCTAGGGAAAATTGGATGCTTTGTGTGTGCCCTAAAAGTCTTTGCACATACCTACATGGGAGGGGGCGAGCCCTAAAGTTAGGGGATTAGAGAGAAAGCCACACACACACACACACACACACACACACACACACACGCAGGCTCCCTTTACACAAAGGGAATGAGGGACACATGTCAGCTCCCTAGGCCAAATGCCCACAAGGTGTGCCCAATTTCTATTGGATGACCCTTGAAGTGGACCAATGAGAATTAAGCTAGAGTAAATCTAGTTTAATTAATTTAAAAACATTTAATAAAAGAAACCAATGAGAATTAAGTCTCCTAGAAGACTATTGGGCAGTCTCCCAAGGGGTCCAATGAGCATTCAGGAGCCCCATGGCTTGCCTGATTCCTATTGGCCAGGAGGCAAAGGGGTCCAATGAGAGTTTAGTTTAATTATTTAATTACCTAAAGCTCTCACAAAAGGGGAAGGGGGACACATGTCAGAAGGCTATCACTTATGCTGCTTAATTGTAATTGGCTTGACTTGGGGAGGGCCAATGAGGCTTCAGCAAGAGCAATTAGCAAGAGGGCTCGCCCAAGAGAGAGAGGGGGCTGATTTCTGGAAGGCATTATCACACCCACACTCACACAAGCTCATGTGTGAATAAAGAGAAGACTATCTCTTCCCAAGATTTGATGGAGAACTCATCACCTACTCCAAGCTTGTGAGATAGAAGCCTACATCAACACTCTCTTGGCATGTGGAAGCAAATCCAACCAAGAGCCAAGCTTCAATGCATGCTCATCTCCTCTACCAAGCTAATTACTAAGCTAAGCTATGCTACATATGAGTGATTATGTGACGAGATGTACATCTTTCTCGTAAGATACTCCTTCTTCCTCTCAATCTACTCTCATTTCCTGCTAGCTCTCACCATCTTCGAAGGTGTGTGAGGTCTTGGGTCTGAGAACGGGGATAATTCAAGTTGTGTTTGTTAAGTGTTTTGCTTAGTGCATGAAGTTTCCATCTTCATTGCACTAGCTAGTCTTGAAGGAACACAAAGAATTGTATTGTACAATGTCTCTCTTGATGGGAGAAACCATAATACAAAGCCTTTTGGAGGGGGGACCAGCTCCATGAAAATCCGGTCCTCAACTGTTGTCAATAGCTTAATTTCTCTCTCTTTTGAAAGTATTGTCGATGCTATCTAACTAGGTGTTATGCTTTTTGTTGCTCTCTCCACCCAAGCACTCTTGTAATTCTCATTAGGAATCTATTCTAATGAAATGCCCACTATGTTCATGCTAATTTCTGCTACACATAAGTTATTACGCCATTAAATGTTACAACAGCTGACTCATGATTTCCACTTTGGGGTTGTCAATATCTTCAAAGGTATAGTTGGCTTTCTTTTCAGTGTACACCTTTACTTCGTCTCTTCTTTTGGTTACACTATCCCCCTTGTTGGAGAGGTCTAGTGCAGCTGCCACTACTCTTTCTGTGATTAGAATCTCAGTGCCTGGATTTCCCTGCAGATCTGTAACTCGGGCCACTCCATCTTCTTTTATTGTTGTCACAAATTTCCATACTCTTTTTATGTCAATACCTGCGAGCACCGCTTCAAAGTAGTTGTGGAGATCAATCTTCTCTAGATACTATGCCATCTTGCTTTTGACGAACTCATTGAGTTCTCACGGTAGCATTGGTAGCTCTATGACATTTTCTTTGGTGTCTTTGAACACGCCATGGTAAATCTTTAGATCATTGGACTCTATCAAATCTTCTTGGATCCATGTGCTTGTTGGCTTGAGAGTTCCTTCTGGTATGACGAAGGGCTCTACCTCTTCTAGGTAATCTTTTGTGGTCATCCTTTTCTTCTTTGCCGGTGACTTTGCGGCTGCCATAGATCCTGTTGCACTCAGTAGTCCGAAGTTAGCGTTTTTGCCATATCAACTGAGAAACTGCGTTTTAACTATCCAAATGACTTGAAAATTGAAAATATAACTTAAAAGGAACTTGTGAAACTGTCCATGTGCTCACAGCGCAATTGTGGCCAAAACTTTTCATTTAGACATCCTACGCATAGGATGTCTTTTTACCAGATTTGGGTGATACTTGACATGCTGGTGGTCCTTGGTCTGTACAACATGGCTATGTGCTTGGATTTGGATTTGGGCATCAAAAAGTGGATTTTTGGGCTGATTCAGGCTTTAGGTCACAAATTGGGTAAAAAGTCCACAACAGGTAGCAAGTGATGTCCAAATGGGTTGAAAATTGATATATGGGCTCATTGCACCATGGTATTGGCTCCCATGATGTCATTCTTTGCACAGAAGGTCAAAAATATGCTAGAGACATCCTACGCATAGGATGTCTATTTCATCAAAATGGCTTGGGATTTGTTCTATGGGTAGTCCTTTGCTTGTGGAACATATCCATGCTCTTGGATTTTGATTTGGTTAAGAATTGATGTTGGTAAGACCCTGGGTAGTGTTTTTGGGCTCAAAAAGTGTATCTTGAAGGTGTTGGGGGTCAAAAATGATTATAATGGCTTCAAACTTGGTATATGAGCTCTTGAAGATGATAAGAAAAGATCTGGAATGTAAAAATACCCCTTGTAGGCAAAAAATGTCAAATAGACATCCTACACGTAGGATGTCTACTTCATCAATTTTTGCAAGTGACCACACAGATTGGTTGGATAGGTGCTCATGAGTGTGTTGTGCAAGTTTCATGTGATTCGGACAATTTTTGGTAGGTCTATGGCCATTATTGCCTCTATGCCATAACTTTGCGTTTTTTCATGCATATGAGGTCAATGTTGGTCCAAATGGGATGAAACTTGGTGGCTAGCATGTAAAGGATATTCAAAAAATGTAAAGGTTCTGTGCCCATAAATGCCCTTGAGACATCCAACACATAGGATGTCTCTTGATGATTTTTTCATGGAATCTGTCACTAGTGCCTGCCCTTAGTCCCCTTGAGTCCCTTTTAACCCTAATTTTAACAAAAAAGTCAAATGGATAGAAAGTAACTCCCTGTGTGGAGTTCAGAGCCTCCGGGACGTTTTCTCACTTTTGGAGTGCTTTTCGGCGATGAAATTTATAGATGTTGGTCTCCATAGCTTCCCTGTCCCTTGGGGATCCTTGTCGTATGGGTTTTGTCGACTTTGGCTTCACCACAGCTCCATTTCGCAATTTGTCGTTCTAGAAGCACCCGTGGTTGCTTTTACAAGTCTTCGATTATTCGTGGTGTTCTACCACCATAGGACTTGGTTGTTGATGGTTTAGGAAAGCCGCTCGTGAAGTTTGGTGTCAAACGGACATGCGGTTTGGCCACAAGAGCTATTTGACGGTTTGTGTGTCTGATGTCGTTTCTGAAGTTTAGTGCCGCTTTGGGTCACCTTTTGGTCATTTGGGCTACAAAGACTTGTCGAGCATGTCAAGATGCTCCTACCCATGAATTTTGGTAGCATTTGGGCGTCGATTTCCCATTTGGTGGCCTCTTGCGGGATTCTAGGAATTAGGGTTTTTCCCGATGGTTTTCTACTGCCTTTGGACATCCAAGACTGGTCTCCTATGCTAGGGTAAGTTGTCAATGAAGTCTCGTTGCTTTTGGGTTAGCCGTTAGGTGGCCACTTCTACTTGTAGGTCTCTACTGCCCGCTTTGTGTGTGAACCCTACGCTAGTTTTCGTGACAAAACAACAAACATGCGCGAAAAGCTCAAGGTGGTGATCCTACCTCTCATGCCTGAAGCCCGTCGGGTAGTCGTGCGCGTCATAGAAGCTACTGGAAGTTCCGCTTGCTCTAGGTGGGAGAAGCTCTCTCTCAAATGTCAATAGTGAAAATGAGCTAAAAATGAGGTGAAAATTTCTTATAATGGAGGTGCCCGAACCACTTTCCGCTCCAGTCTCATAATTGCACCCCCACTGTACCATAGGTTTTCCTATAGTCACTGATCATCCCCATATTTTTTGTTTTTCATTACGACCGTTTTTCACCTACTTTTTATATTTTTGAAGTTTTTCTACCGAAAATTAGCAAACTTAAAAGGAAAATAGCAAATCAAACCCAAAAAATCCCCAAAAATCATAATAAATCAAAAACATCACCGCAAAACACTCACATGCAATTTTTATGGCCAGATTTCTCTGTTTTATCAATATTTTGTCCAAAAATGGCTATTTCTACTTATATACACACACCTAGGAGCTTGATTCGGAATTTGGCCCCATATACCTATAGATACATGTTGTATAAGGGCATACGTACTTGGGTTAGTTCGGAAAATTTTGCAATCAAACAACAACCCTTAAAAATATTCAAAAATCGTGTCCTTTTTTGCTCTTTCTTCTATTGGTTCCACATCTGACAATGCCTCCCCCCCTCCTAGCCGGAGTCCTCCCGGACGACAAGGTATCGCCTTGGAGTATGTGCCGTGCATAGGTTGAAAAATTTGTGCTAATGCTTGGACGATTAATGTGGCCCTATTTTATGCATACTCGGTCAATACATGGAAAAATTAATGCTGTGCAAGAGAAGGGTATAAGCAAGATGCTATTGACATTCACCACTGAGGTTTCCTGTTTTCTTGGCAAGTAACAATTGTAACTCTACTGATCTCTGTTTAATTGTCTTTCTTGCAAAAGGCAGTCACTTTTCCGCTACTGTTGATATGGTCGTAGTTGTCTCTTGGGAGAGGATTGGCTTGGCCGGAATGGCCGTAGACCGTATCTCTTTTGCTTTCCATTGGTAGCTTGTTTTTGCAGGTTTTTGTAGGTTTTTTGCTACTTCCTTTGTTGCCCCACTGTTTTGTTGCTGATTGGCATCCACATAAGTCGGTTTTCCGGTTGAAAATGCAGTTGTCTGCCTTCCGATGTTGCTTGTACTGAAGGGAGTTCCTTTTGCTTTTGTTTAGGTATCCAAATGCGAGTCACATTTGAGTTATTGCTGAGCATTTTCTTTGGGATCCATATCTGTTTCATGCCCTTAGTTTTTGGTTGAACTATCTGCTTCGGTTGAATTCTTCGGTTGTATTGTTCTTGGTTTGCCATGTCATTGTATCCTTCCGCATCCATACTTATTTCCCTTGTTTTGGTAACCTAGATCTTTGCACTGCGGTCGGTGACTTCGTATGTATGTAGTTAGCATGGTTGGCTTTTACCTGTTTGTTAGCCTTGGGTATCATGTTGTTCTTTGGTGGCACTCTTGCTTTTGGCTCGTTTTCCAGTGATTGCATTGCTGGCAGCTGATTATTCCGGTATTGCTGAGCAAAGGCTATTACTTGTTGTTCTTGTGCATGCTGAATTTTGTCTGCATTCGCATTCCAATCTATCTGCACATTGTACTGTTTTTGCCAAGGTTGTCCCAACAACATTGGGTGTTGTGTGCTTTCATCCTCGACTACATAAAATTTGTGTGGGTAAATATATTGATGTACTTGTACATGCAATATAGTCCAGCCCAATGTTTTCAACGAGTGTGATGTACTACTTTCCAGCTCTTGAGGGGTAGGATGAAGTTGACTTGTGGGCTTGAGCTGTTTGTATAATCTATAAGAGATCAAATTTTCCTGAGCTCTAGAATCAAGCTTTGTCGTTGATTCAACTTGATTGCTACCCACTTTGACTGGAATTATTGGCTCCACTTTGTCTTCTTCCAACTTTGTTAGTCGAATGGCATTGATTCGCAATGGTTCTCCACTTTGTTGTTGTTGTCGCAGAAGTCTTCGTTTTGCAATGCGTTCTTTTGCTTCTACTTGAGCTTCTTCTCATACTCTCTGTTTCTTCTTCAACTTTTTTTTCTTGATGGATTTGTTGAAGCATATCCTGTGTTAGTGGTAAATGATATTTCTTCAATCGACACCCACTAATCCAATTTGGCATTTCTTCACCTTCTAATATAGCAAGCTTGACAGCTCCGCTTCGTGATAGATCACTAATCACAAAGGTTGCTTCAAAGTATAAAGCAGTACATAATCACCTATTTTGAACTCTTTCGTGAGCACATGCTTGTCAAAAAACTCTTTTGGTCTTCTCTTTTTAGCATAGATCAAAGCTACAGCTCTCAAGCGGAGTTCATCTAACTTTTCAAGATCATCGATTCTTGAAGAGAGCTCATGTCCTGTCCATTCTAGGCGTTTCTCTACTCGTAAAGTTGGAATTAAAAACTCTATGGGTAGTATAGCATTTAGGCCAAACACCATGTTTTACGGTGTTGTTCCTATCGATGTTTTGTAAGCTACCCTGTATGCCCATAGTATTGAGTGTAGTTGCTGATCCCAAACTAATCTTGACTCTGACACAATTTTAGTGAGAACCGTGCATAAAGTTTTATTTGTGACCTCAGCTTGTCCATTTTCCTGAGGATGGTATGGAGAATATTTCCTATGTATGACCATGAATTCCTCTAACAGATATTCAATGACTTCATTAAGAAAAGGTGTTCCACGATCACTGACAATCTCTATTGGTAAACCGTATTGTACAAAAACATTCTCATACAAAAATTGTGCAGTGGTTCGTGCATCTGCTTTTTACGTTGCCTTGGCTTCTGCCCATTTTGTGAGATAGTCCGTAGCCACAATGATATTGAGGCCGTCTGGGGCGGGCAACAAGAGAGGCGACCTCTAAACACCCCTAAAGACTCTCGTGCTGCTCAATTGGGACTGGGGCAACCACAAGCACAGAAACAACAACAACAAACCCACAGCCAAACAAATGAAAGGGCACCACCTAGTTATGGTATGCGAACTAGAACGCAAGAGAGATTTTGGCACAACCAAGAAGATGCACCACACAACACACACAAGCAACCTCACACCAAGACACACATAAAATGGACTAGAGAGAGCTAGAGCAAAGGGAAGAGAGGAAAGGATCTTGCGTAATACCTTATTTGTGACTTGCAAATGGAGATGGTTCGTTATGATGCTATCGTAGAACTTGTACAAAACTCACTCAATGCTTAGTGATTGCTAAACATTGCCAAAACACACAGACACTGTCTTAGGGTGTGGGAGACCATTCACCACAATACCCTCTTACAATGGACACAAAATTGGCAATGAAAAACACACTAAAACACTTTCTAAAATCAAGATCAACCGATAAAAACTCAAAATACACGAGTCACCTTGAATTCACCAAACTGTATTGCACAAATGGAAGGACAAAGATTTGAACGTCGAATAATGTCTTTGATGCACCAAACCTCAATTTATTGAAGATGAAGGATCATATACAATAGTGGTTTTGAGATTTGTGGAACTCGTGCTCTCTCACTTGCAATGTGTAGGTTGAAATCTTCTCTCACACCAAGAGTGAAGCTCACAAGTGGTTGCTACACCTAAGTCTCTCCTCACGCATAGAGTGTTAAAGTGTTATGTGAAATATTCGAGGTTATTTTACAAGAAGGAGAGGGGCCTATTTATAGGTTGGAGACCACTCATTAAGATTACTGGAAATCATAATTTTCAAGCTAAAAAATTAGGATTATGATTTTTTTGAATATCAAAACATTGCGGGCCTTCTTTGTCTACTTGAGTAATGGATGTGGGCTCAAAAAACAGCATTATTGATGGTAGATAAGGTGAAAGTAAGTAAGGACAGAGAGAGAGAGAGAGGGAGAGAGAGTTACTATACACATGTCTTGAGGTGAGGTGTCTTTTATGGTTATGTCAATGGCTATTTTGTGTTAGTATGTTAGTGGTTAGTATTAGTAATCATTAGAAAGATAATGATATATTTACAATGGGTAGAATGGGGTGGATGGTTGAAGTAAGATGGTTGAATGAAGTGAGGAAATCCTTGTGATGGTGAGGCTTGAAGAAGGACTTACTTGTGTAGGTTCCCAAAATGACTATTGATCTTCTTCTTTGTCTTCTCTTCTTTACGCCACCACCACCAAGGTTGATTATCGCGATGAAAATGGAAATTTGGTTGATGAGATCTCTTTTTTTACAGAGGTTAAGCATGGTTTACATGCTGAATTTATGTATATAGAGAAGGGATAAGATGGAATTGTACTTTGGAAGTAATAGAGAGACGCATAGAGATGGTGTATGTACATGTGGAGCTCATATGAGAGCTATACGAGGAATGAGTGTGTGTGTGTGTGTGTGTGTGTGTGTGTGTGTGTGTGTGTGTGTGTGTGTGTGTGTGTGTGTGTGTGTGTGTGTGTGTGTAGAAGTGTGGAAAGAGGTGAGAGAAGACTATGAGCTACTTGTGAGAAAAGTGGACAGACTGGGATCCACTCAAAAAATCATACCTCACCGGTGGTTGCTCCAAAAATCACCAAAATTTTTGAGGTCATTATTCAGCTCTTGGTCCACATTTTCTCTTTTGACCACCACTTCAAATCCAGAGTGGAGATGGATATTGAAGATCCCACCAAAAGACCTGTTTTTTCTTCACAAAAAGTCTTCAGTGGCCCCCCTTTTGTTGAATTTGCATATGGCTCCAAAGGGGAGCCCCTCCTTGCATGAGAGCATGACATAATTGATTCCTAGGGGTTTGAAAATGTGCATGGTTCTGGATTATGCACAAATATAATACATGGATATGATGAAAAAAGACAGGCTAGTATATATAATCAATTTATGGAATCTAGAATAGTGTGGGCTATAAATATATAAAAAATAAATATATGAAAATATAGGGAATCAAATGAGGAGGGCCCTCATTTGTTTTATTGATGTATATTTATTTACAAGAGGTAAGAAATAATACTTGTAAGAAATAGGAATTTAGTGAAAGGCAATGACTGATGGTGGAAAGTGTTTTTTAGGTTTTTTCTTAGGAGTGGATTCACACCAAAAATAAGAGAAGCTTGTGTGAAGATATTTTTATAAGGAATAAAGAGCATGCAAAATGGTAAGAAAATTGTGGTAATGGTGAGTCAATGTACATAGCATACATAGGCAAATAACACACACCTAGGTAGAAATATTTAAATAAATACCAAAATAATTATAAAAATTCCTTATATTTAGGCCCTATATACAATGAAATATTTACACACAAATGGGCCATAATATTTATTATTTTTTTTATTTTTAGGTTTTTTGGCTCAACTAGCCCAATGACTAGTTAGTTGAGGGTTTTAAGAAGATATGGGAAAAGCCCCCTAACTCACACACGCCTATGTATAATGAAAGGTAAGAATAGCCACAATGTTTAAGTGATTTTGGTAGGGTGAGGTAACTCACTATGGCAATTACGGAGAGCCGAAAAATGGCTATCAATATATTGGGTATGGGTGCGATATGCAGGGGGTGAAATAGGTCCCACAAAATCAATGCCCCATTTTTCAAATACCCTTGCTCCCATCATTGGCCGTAGTGGCATCTCATCTCTCTTTATCGGCACCTTGGTGCGCTGACACGCGTCACAACGCTATACAAACTCTTCAGCAGCCATATGCAATGTAGGCAACCATATTCTTGCAGCGGTTAAGACAATTTTTGTTGTCTTATCGCCCGAAAAATGGCCTCCACTTATTCCGCTATGTGCATGTTCTAGAATGAGCACATATTCACTTTCACTTGCACAGATTCTAAGTTGATTGTCCTTTCCTCTCCTATATAGTTGGTTCCCAATTAAATGAAAGTCACGAGCCTCCAAGTCTATAGCCCTTTTCCGTGCTCTTGTTATGTTTTCAGGAAACGTCTTGGTGGTTAAGAAATCAATGATTACCTGAAACAATGTCGCGTGATCCACTGGTCGTTTGGCACTGCATATGGTACAATTGATAACATAAGAATGTGTGTCCGCATACATAGTTGGCCAATAAACCCCTAACTGTTTCAATCTATAGTGTGTTTTCACTGTTGAACAATGAAATGCACAATCTTGGACATGCGCTTCTTCAAGGTAACACTCGAATTCTTCTGGATTTATACATAATCGTAGGATTTGGTCCGATCCTAGATGATACATCCGTCCTGCTATCAACTGGAAGTTTTTTGTTTGTCGAATTGTTTTTTGTTTGGATCAGTATTCCGTGTCATCAAACCCACCTCCAAAGGAAAGAATGCTAACAATTTCTTGAGACCATTTGGGTATCATTTCAATATTGAAAAGATAAGCATCTGGTATGTCATCATCTACTCCTTCAGGAGCTTCCCCGTTGTGTATCCTTGAAAGATGATCCGCTCGTAGATGGGTTTTACCCTTTTTGACCACCACTATGAAATCAAACTCTAGCAATATAATAAACCAGCGTACAATTCTCCCTGTATTGCATGGTTTATTTATCAAATACAAAAGATATTGATGATCTGTGAAGAACACAAATTTGTTTGCGAGCAAATAATGCCGAAATTTCTTTACAGCATAAATCATTCCTAACCCCTCTCGTTCGGTGGTTGTGTAGTTCTTTTTCGCACTGTTTAACTGTCGGCTTGCATAACAAACTAGAAAATCTATTGTTCCGTCTCCTGGTTGATCCAAAATACTCCCGATTGCATATGCCGAAGCATCAATGTGAACATGGAATATCTCTTCCCAATCTGGTGCTTTAAGTACAGGTGCTGATACAAGGTTTTTCTTCAACTTTTGGAATGAAGTTTCACACTCCTCAATCCAATCGAAATTGACTAGCAAACGATACAGAGGTTGTGCAATGACTGCATACATATATATGAATCTTTGATAATATCCGCAGTGTCCCATGAAGGATTGCACTTGTTTTGCATTAGTAGGCCTAGGTAGGTCTACTATGACTTTGACTTTGTCTAGTTCAGTGGTTATGCCATTTCTGGAGACAATGTGTCCTAAGATGCAGCCTTGCCTAACCATAAAAATACACTTTTCCAGGTTAAGACAGATTTGATATGTCCTGCATTTTTCAAATACCTTTTGCAAATGGTCAATATGTTCCTCTCGCACAAGAGAGTGTACACAAAGATCATACATGTATATTTCTAAGAATATTCTTAGGTATTCTTTGAACACGTGCGTCATTAACCTTTGGAAGGTAGCTGGGGCATTAGTTAAGCCAAACAGCATAACTCGATATACATAAATCCCCCATTCTGTGGCATAAGCTGTTTTGTGTTGATCCTCCATTGCAATTGCCAGTTGGTTGTATCCTGAAAACCCGTCAAGAAAGAAATAATCCCATTTCCTTGCCACCCGCTCAAGTATATGTTCTGTGATTGGCAAGGGATAATTATCCCTTATGGTGGCTGCATTTACCTTTTTGAGGTTTACACACACTCACAGTTTTCCGTTCTTTTTGGGGACTATCACAATGGGTGACACCCAATCTGTATGTTTGATTTCATAGATGAATTCAGCTTCCATTAGCGTGCCAATCTCCTCTCTGATTCATTTAGCAAATGTGTAATTATATGTATAAGGACGTTGTTTGCTAGGTTTTGCATCTGATTTCAAAGGAATTGTATGTTGGCATATCGCTGGATCAACTCCTTTGAGGTCTTTGTAGGACCATGCAAACACATCTTTATACTCCTTGAGAAATTGTGTTAGCCGTTCTTCTTCTTCAGGCTCTAAATCGATTGCTATATAGACCGGCTAAGGCTTTTCACCTGGTTCCGCGAGGTCTATCCTTTTTGCATTTTCTGGCCCATCGTAAGATCCTTGGTTGGTTCTTTCTCTGACTGGTGGTGTCATGATGATTTTTCTGTCCTGGATGGTAAATTTCTGATAGTGTGATGGTACATTCATGTTTTCCTTCTCAACTCCCCTTTACCATCACTGTCTTTTTCAGTAGTCCATATCTCACGTAAAGACCGTTTCAGTTCTTGGTATTCTGTTTACGCTCTAGTTTGGTCCATTCTTGGTCTTTTGTTGTTTCTTTTTTTTATTTTTGAGATTTTTGTGATTTTGTTTCTGTTTTAGCTTTTCGTAATTGTTTTATTTCCTCTTGCGTTCTTTCCCTTCGAACTTTTGAGATTCTTCCTGATATTTGATCTTTTACACATTCCTCTACTTTTACAAGCATCAAATAGTGAGTTTTACCTTTTATCCTGGGCATCAGGTTCTCGCTCGCTTTTTTTCCTTCTCGTTTTCTCCTATAGCGTTCCTGGCGTCTAGGGTGTTGATTAGCAAAATCATAAAACTTGATATTCTCTGTTTTCCCCCCACGCTCACTTGAGTTGTCTGAACACTCATTATCTGCATCATTATTTACTTCCAGATGTTCAGAGGAGTTATAGAACTCTTCTTGTTCTAGTGGTTCTATCGTCTCATCTCCTCTTGGTATAATGCTTACCATGTAGTAGGGTAGCACATCATAGCCATCCTTATCACAAAATTTTGTTGTTGGACTATCTGTAATGGTACAGACATCCAATGTTTCTAGTATGTGTTCCCATTCTAGAGGTTCCAAGGCATCTTCAAGGAAAGGTTCCGGAATATACTCCTTGTCCTCAATCCCTCTTTCTAAGACGCATTCCTCTCTTCTTAAGCTTCCACAATGTGAAGCTCCGCACATCCATAGCTCTTTTTGTTGCCCTAACCATGCTGGGAGTTCTGATCCTACTAATGTAGCTGAATCAAATTGTTCCATTGGTGTCTGATTCACATACTTGTAACTATGGTCTTTCAGGTGTATTTTAGTTGTTGTCACGCCATGTCTGAGGTATATGTGGTCATAACCCCAATCTTGGACCATCTTCAATTCTCGCATGAATGGTCTTCCCAAGATGATCTCATCATTTTTCTTTTTGTGGAAATCAACTATTGCAAATGTATGCTCATACTCGATTCCGCACGAAGTGACAATCACTTTTTCTAAGAGTCCTAGAGGCTTCTCCATGAACCCATCTGCCAATTGCAATTTCATTCTGGTAGTTCTTAAAGCTGGTTTTTCCCATTTTTTTCAGATTTCCTTGGTGGCGATAGAAACTACCGCTCCACTGTCAAGAATAGCTTTGGAAACTACTCCTTGGAATTCTACTGGTAGCGTGGTGTTTCCATCTTCTCCCTCGCAATACTCTCCAACCTTGTTTAATGGTACTGGCCTAGTGTTTAGTTTAGCCCTTTCCAATTCTTTGATCCCTTTCTGAAGCTTCGAGGTGGGGTCTTTCACTCCAAATTTTTCTAAGCATTTACCTACTATGATCCACATGTTTGGTCGTAACCTTAGGAGTTCGGCTAATGTGATTGTGAATGCCACCGGGGTGGACAACTCAATCAATCTTTGTGAATCCATCACTCTGTTAGAAGAAAGTCTTTGAGATGAGATTGCTCTCACTTCAAACTTGGCTTCATACTCTCCTAGGTAAGAGGGTGGAGTTTTCAGGGAGTCTAGTTGGCTGTGCCCCGAACTAATTGATCCCTGGTCTCCCCCTTGTGAGTATATATCAAACTTCATTTGCGACCTTGCCTCAAATTCTTCAATAGGGAGGTAAGATCTCATTCTTCTCTTTTCTCGTGCTATTCATGTGGTAAACCGTATTGTACAAAAACATTCTCATACAAAACTTGTGCAGTGGTCCGTGCATCTGCTTTTTACGTTGCCTTGGCTTCTGTCCATTTTGTGAGATAGTCGGTAACCACAATGATATTGAGGCGGTCTGGGGCGGGCAACAAGAGAGGCGACCTCTAAACACCCCTCAAGGCTCCCGTGCTGCTCAATTGGGGCTGGGGCAACCACAAGCACAGAAACAACAACAACAAACCCACAGCCAGACAAGTGAAAGGGCACCACCTAGTTATGGTATGCAAACTAGGACGCAAGAGAGATTTTGGCACAACCAAGAAGATGCACCACACAACACACACAAGCAACCTCACACCAAGACACACATAAAATGGACCAGAGAGAGCTAGAGCAAAGGGAAGAGAGAAAAGGATCTTGCGTAATACCTTATTTGTGACTTGCAAATGGAGATGGTTCGTTATGATGCTATCGTAGAACTTGTACAAAACTTACTCAATGCTTAGTGATTGCTAAACATTTCTAAAACACACACACACTGTCTTAGGGTGTGGGAGACCTCTCACCACAATACCCTCTTACAATGGACACAAAATTGGCAATGAAAAACACACTAAAACACTTTCTAAAATCAAGATCAACCGATAAAAACTCAAAATACACGAGTCACCTTGAATTCATCACACCGTATTGCACAAATGGAAGGACGAAGATTTGAACATCGAATACGTCTTTGATGCACCAAACCTCAATTTATTGAAGATGAAGGATCATATACAATAGTGGTTTTGAGATTTGTGGAACTCGTGCTCTCTCACTTGCAATGTGTAGGTTGAAATCTTCTCTCACACCAAGAGTGAAGCTCACAAGTGGTTGCTACACCTAAGTCTCTCCTCACGCATAGAGTGTTAAAGTGTTATGTGAAATATTCGAGGTTATTTTACAAGAAGGAGAGGGGCCTATTTATAGGTTGGAGACCACTCATTAAGATTACTGGAAATCATAATTTTCAAGCTAAAAAATTAGGATTATGATTTTTTTGAATATCAAAACATTGCGGGCCTTCTTTGTCTACTTGAGTAATGGATGTGGGCTCAAAAAACAGCATTATTGATGGTAGATAAGGTGAAAGTAAGTAAGGACAGAGAGAGAGAGAGAGGGAGAGAGAGTTACTATACACATGTCTTGAGGTGAGGTGTCTTTTATGGTTATGTCAATGGCTATTTTGTGTTAGTATGTTAGTGGTTAGTATTAGTAATCATTAGAAAGATAATGATATATTTACAATGGGTAGAATGGGGTGGATGGTTGAAGTAAGATGGTTGAATGAAGTGAGGAAATCCTTGTGATGGTGAGGCTTGAAGAAGGACTTACTTGTGTAGGTTCCCAAAATGACTATTGATCTTCTTCTTTGTCTTCTCTTCTTTACGCCACCGCCACCAAGGTTGATTATCGCGATGAAAATGGAAATTTGGTTAATGAGATCTCTTTTTTTACAGAGGTTAAGCATGGTTTACATGCTGAATTTATGTATATAGAGAAGGGATAAGATGGAATTGTACTTTGGAAGTAATAGAGAGACGCATAGAGATGGTGTATGTACATGTGGAGCTCATATGAGAGCTATAAGAGTAAGAGGAGAGGTTAATGGTGAAGAAGAAGGTCAGAGAAACCATGAAAGGTGCAGGTTTGAGTGAGGGATTTAGAGGAATGAGTGTGTGTGTGTGTGTGTGTGTGTAGAAGTGTGGAAAGAGGTGAGAGAAGACTATGAGCTACTTGTGAGAAAAGTGGACAGAGTGGGATCCACTCAAAAAATCATAGCTCACCGGTGGTTGCTCCAAAAATCACCAAAATTTTTGAGGTCATTATTCAGCTCTTGGTGCACATTTTCTCTTTTGACCACCGCTTCAAATCGGGAGTGGAGATGGATATTGAAGATCCCACAAAAAGACCTGTTTTTTCTTCACAAAAAGTCTTCAGTGGCCCCTCTTTTGTTGAATTTGCATATGGCTCCAAAGGGGAGCCCCTCCTTGCATGAGAGCATGACATAACTGATTCCTAGGGGTTTGAAAATGTGCATGGTTCTGGATTATGCACAAATATAATACATGGATATGATGAAAAAAGACACGCTAGTATATATAATCAATTTATGGAATCTAGAATAGTGTGGGCTATAAATATATGAAAATATAGGGAATGAAATGAGGAGGGACCATATTTGTTTTATTGATGTATATTTATTTACAAGAGGTAAGAAATAATACCTCTAAGAAATAGGAATTTAGTTAAAGGCAATGACTGATGGTGGAAAGTATTTTTGAGGTTTTTTCTTAGGAGTGGATTCACACCAAAAATAAGAGAAGCTTGTGTGAAGATATTTTTAAAAGGAATAAAGGGCATGAAAAATGGTAGGAAAATTGTGGTAATGGTGAGTCAATGTACATAGCATACATAGGCAAATAACACACACCTAGGTAGAAATATTTAAATAAATACCAAAATAATTATAAAAATTCCTCATATTTAGGTCCTATATACAATGAAATATTTACACACAAATGGGCCATAATATATTTTAATTTTTTAATTTTTAAGTTTTTTGGCTCAACTAGCCCAATGACTAGTTAGTTGAGGGTTTTAAGAAGATATGGGAAAAGCCCCCTAACTCACACACGCCTATGTATAATGAAAGGTAAGAATAGCCACAATGTTTAGGTGATTTTGGTAGGGTGAGGTAACTCACTATGGCAATTACGGAGAGCCGAAAAACGGCTATCAATATAGTGGGTATGGGTGCGATATGCAGGGGGTGAAATAGATCCCACAAAATCAATGCCCCATTTTTCAAATGCCCTTGCTCCCATCATTGGCCGTAGTGGCATCTCATCTCTCTTTATCGGCACCTTGGTGCACTGACATGTGTCACAACGCTGTACAAACTCTTCAGCATCCATATGAAATGTAGGCCACCATATTCTTGTGGCGGTTAAGACAATTTTTGTCGTCTCATCGCCCGAAAAATGGCCTCCACTTATTCCGTTAAGTGCATGTTCTAGAATAAGCACATATTCACTTTCACTTGCACAGATTCTAAGTTGATTGTCCTTTCCTCGCTTATAGAGTTGGTTCCCAATTAATTGAAAGTCACGAGCCTTCAAGTCTATAGCCCTTTTCCGTGCTCTTGTTATGTTTTTAGGAAACCTCTTGGTGGTTAATAAGTCAATGATTACCTGAAACAATGTCGCGTGATCCACTGGTCGTTTGGCACTGCATATAGTACAATTGGTAACATAAGAATGTATGTCCGCATACATAGTTGGCCAATAAACCCCTAACTGTTTCAATCTCTAGTGTGTTTTCACTGTCGAACAATGAAATGCACAATCTTGGACATGCGCTTCTTCAAGGTAACACTCGAATTCTTCCGGAGTTATACATAATCGTAGGATTTGGTCCGATCCTAGATGATACATCCGTCCTGCTATCAACTGGAAGTTTTTTGTTTGGATCTGTCTTCCGTGTCATCAAACCCACCTCCAAAGGAAAGAATGCTAACAATTTCTTGAGACCATTTGGGTATCATTTCAATATTGAAAAGATAAGCATCTGGTATGTCATCATCTACTCCTTCAGAAGCTTCCCCGTTGTGTATCCTTGAAAGATGATCCGCTCCTAGATGGGTTTTACCCTTTTTGACCACCACTATAAAATCAAACTCTAGCAATATAATAAACCAGCATGCAATTCTCCCTGTATCGCATGGTTTATTTATCAGATACAAAAGATATTGATGATCTGTGAAGAACACAAATTTGTTTGCGAGCAAATAATACCGAAATTTCTTTACAGCATAAATCATTCCTAACCCCTCTTGTTCGGTGGTTGTGTAGTTCTTCTCCACACTGTTTAACTGTCGGCTCGCATAACAAACTAGAAAATCTATTGTTATGTCTCCTGGTTGAGCCAGAATACTCCCGATTGCATATGCCAAAGCATCAATGTGAACATGGAATATCTTTTCCCAATCTCGTGCTTTAAGTATAGGTGCTGATACAAGGTTTTTCTTCAAGCTTTTGGAATGAAGTTTCACACTCCTCAATCCAATCGAAATTGACTAGCAAACGATACAGAGGTTGTGCAATGACTCCATACATATATATGAATCTTTGATAATATCCGCAGTGTCCCATGAAGGATTGCACTTGTTTTGCATTAGTAGGCCTGGGTAGGTCTACTATGACTTTGACTTTGTCTAGTTCAGTGGTTATGCCATTTCTGGAGACAATGTGTCCTAAGATGCAGCCTTGCCTAACCATAAAAATACACTTTTCCAGGTTAAGACAGATTCGATATGTCCTGCATTTTTCAAATACCTTTTGCAAATGGTCAATATGTTCCTCTCGCACAAGAGAGTGTACACAAAGATCATCCATGTATATTTCTAAGAATATTCTTAGGTATTCTTTGAACACGTGCGTCATTAACCTTTGGAAGGTAGCTGGGGCATTAGTTAAGCCAAACAACATAACTCGATATACATAAATCCCCCATTCTGTGGCATAAGCTGTTTTTTGTTGATCCTCCATTGCAATTGCCAGTTGGTTGTATCGTGAAAACCCGTCCAGAAAGAAATAATCCCGTTTCCCGGCCACCCGCTCAAGTATATGTTCTGTGATTGGCAAGGGATAATTATCCCTTATGGTGGCTGCATTTACCTTTTTGAGGTTTACACACACTCACAGTTTTCCGTTCTTTTTGGGGACTATCACAATGGGTGACACCCAATCTGTATGTTCGATTTCATAGATGAATTCAACTTCCATTAGCTTGCCAATCTCCTCTTTGATTCGTTTAGCAAATGTGTAATTATATGTATAAGGACGTTGTTTGCTAGGTTTTGCATCTGATTTCAAAGGAATTGTATGTTGGCATATCGCTGGATCAACTCCTTTGAGGTCTTTGTAGGACCATGCAAACACATCTTTATACTCCTTGAGAAGTTGTGTTAGCCGTTCTTCTTCTTCAGGCTCTAAATTGGTTGCTATATAGACCGGCTAAGGCTTTTCACCTAGTTCCGTGAGGTCTATCCTTTTTGCATTTTCTGGCCCATCGTAAGATCCTTGGTTGGTTCTTTCTCTGACTGGTGGTGTCATGATGATTTTTCTGTCCTGGATGGTAAATTTCCGATAGTGTGATGGTACATTCATGTTTTCCTTCTCTAACTTCCCTTTACCATCACTGTCTTCTTCAGTAGTCCATATCTCACGTAAAGACCGTTTCAGTTCTTGGTATTCTGTTTATGCTCTAGTTTGGTCCATTCTTGGTCTTTTGTTGTTTCCTTTTTTTATTTTTGAGATTTTTGTGATTTTGTTTCTGTTTTAGCTTTTGGTACTTGTTTTATTTCCGCTTGTGTTCTTTTCCTTCGAACTTTTGATATTCTTCCTGATATTTGATCTTTTACACAATCCTCTACTTTTACAAGCATCAAATAGTGAGTTTTACCTTTTATCCTGGGCATCAGGTTCTCTCTTGCTTTTTTTCCTTCTCGTTTTCTCCTATAGCATTCCTGGCGTCTAGGGTGTTGATTAGCAAAATCATAAAACTTGATATTCTCTGTTTTCCCCCCACGCTCACTTGAGTTGTTTGAACACTCATTATCTGCATCATGATTTACTTCCAGATGTTCAGAGGAGTTATAAAACTCTTCTTGTTCTGGTGGTTCTATCGTCTCATCTCCTCCTGGTATAATGCTTACCATGTAGTAGGGTAGCACATCATAGCCATCCTTATCAGAAAATTTTGTTGTTGGACTATCTGTAATGGTACAGACATCCAATGTTTCTAGTATGTGTTCCCATTCTAGAGGTTCCAAGGCATCTTCAAGGAAAGGTTCCGAAATATACTCCTTGTCCTCAATCCCTCTTTTTAAGACGCATTCCTCTCTTCTTAAGCTTCCACAATGTGAAGCTCCGCACATCCATAGCTCTTTTTGTTGCCCTAACCATGCTGGGAGTTCTGATCTGATCCTAGTAATGTAGCTGAATCAAATTGTTTCATTGGTGTCTGGTTCACATCCTTGTAACTATGGTCTTTCAGGTGTACTTTAGTTGTTGTCACGCCATGTCTGAGGTATATGTGGTCATAACCCCAATCTTGGACCATCTTCAATTCTCGCATGAATGGTCTTCCCAAGATGATCTCATAATTTTTCTTTTTGTGGAAATCGACTATTGCAAATGTATGCTACTGGTAGCGTGGTGTTTCCATCTTCTCCCTCGCAATACTCTCCCACCTTGTTTAATGGTACTGTCCTAGTGTTTAGTTTAGGCCTTTCCAATTCTTTGATCCCTTCCTGAAGCTTCGAGGTGGGGTCTTTCACTCCAAATTTTTCTAAGCATTTACCTACTATGGTCCACATGTTTGGTCGTAACCTTAGGAGTTCGGCTAATGTGATTGTGCATGCCACCGGGGTGGACAACTCAATCAATCCTTGTGAATCCATCACTTTGCAGGTTTACCAAGCGGGTCTTCCATCAATGATTGAGCTGTTTCAATCATCTTTCTACACATTTTCAACCTTTGTTTTTCTATTTCATCATAAAGATAAGTTGTCCATCTTTTCTCCTAGGTTTGGTTCTTTTTGAGTCTAGCTTCATAAGCTTTTAGAAGTGCATCCAACTGCTCATTTACCTTGTCTGCCAGTACTAATCCTCTTGATCCTGCACTTTTGGGCTCTGCTATTTCCTTGGGTGCTATGGTTGCCATGGTGTGTGAGCTTAAGCTAGCTAGATCCTCTAACGGCTCTAATCTATCCTTTGTATGTTTTAACTCCTCGGATAGAGTTCTTTGCTCTCGTTATTTCCTGGATTTATACGCGTCTTTCTAGCTTACCAAGTGCTTCTCTGATTTTTCGCTTCTGAACTTGGGGCATCGGTTTTTGGCTCTTCAATTATGGGTTCATTCGTCATTCTTTGAGCTTGGGCTCCTGTCACCGCCTGAATAGGTATGATTGTTTCATTTTCTGACCCTCCACTGGAAGGTACTGTTTCTAGCATGTTCAAGGTAGTTTTTTCTCCTTTTCTCCGGTTTTTAAGGCAATCGGGAATCAAATGAGTAACTCCACACTCAGTGCAATATGCGTTGACTCTAATGATTTCATCATGAGGACAGTCTCTTAGCCAATGGTCTCCACCACACTTGTAGCAGGGTCCCTTGGGTTGTTGAGGTGCACCTTGAGCTCCTCTTTGTTGGTGTGCATGTCTCTGTCCGCCCATGCCTCCGTTGGCTATGAACAATAATGTCCGTTCATCTAGGCTATATCTTCCTTCTCCTGCTACTTGTGCAACTGTTGGTGGTCCTGTACTTTCTATCATGCTCCATGGTTCTAGTGTTGAGGGTTCTTTCGATGGATAATAGACAGAGTTTGCCGCATATCCATTGGGATCTTCATAATATGCATGCATAGGCACCAAAGCCTTCTCCTCTGATTCGGTTATAGTTGGTGTGTATCGTATACCGAGACTGGTCGTAATCCTGGTAGGGGTGGTTGTTGCCCCAACACTGGTTGTGGTCTTTCTACACCTACAGGTCTTGGTAGGTTACCTGCTTGATACCTAGGCATCGATGGAACTTGAGGAGAAGCTACCTGAGCTTGGGGAGCGTAAGGTCTCTCTCTCACATATCCCTTGTTATAATAACATTCCTCTGTCCCATGGTTTGTCCATTTTTGTTCAATATCACACCACTTGGGCTGTTTAGCCTGGGGTTTGGCGTACAAGTTAATCTTTTTTAGCACTTCCTCTACAAGCTACTCTTGGTTTACAGCTACTTCTCCTTTCACTGCTGTCTTAGAAGACTTGCTTCCACTTTGTTGTGAAGATGAATCATCGTCAAGGTCCTTGAACTCCCCCTCTTTGTAGACCTTGAAATATTATCTAGAGGTGTTGCTTGTGCACATCTAGTGAATTAGAGTAGATGATAATATTATCAAAGAACACTCTAGTAAAGGTTCTGTGAGGCCTGAATAGCTTCTCCATCAAGCGGTTAAATGTGGCTGGTGCATTGGTCAAGCCAAAAGGCATGACAATGTATTTGTAAAGACCAAACATAGTGCAAAATGGGGTCTTTACAATGTCTTGATGAACTATCTTTATTTAATGGTAGCCACTTTTTAGGTCAATTCTACTGAAGTAGGTTGACCCTTGTAGCTTATCAAATAGTTCTTCTACCCGTGGAACATGAAACCTATTCTTGATAGTGATCCTATTTAGTGTTGTATAGTCGACACATATACGATATGTGCTGTCTTTCTTTTGCACTAATAATACGGGTGAGCAAAATGGAGATCAGCTAGGCCTAACCATGCCCTTCTGGAATTAGCTCATGCACTTTCCACATAATCTCCTCTTATTGAGCTTAAGAAACTCTATAAAGAGGTTTATTAGGCGGTGAACTTCCTTAAAGAAGTTCAATTGCATGGTCATCGTTGCCTTGTTTAGGAGGTAGTTCACAAGGGATGTCATCGAGAAAAAAATCTTGAAATCCCTTGAGAAAATTGGATAACTCTAATTCCTTGTGATTGTTTATATTTTCTTTTGCTAAAGCATTAGGTTCATTTTGAGAATCTTTAACAAAAATCATGTACATGGAAATAGAGCTCTTTATTGACTTACTGAAAGCTTGTGTATGTACAATGGGTATGGTGTTACCCATTCCTTAGCATCTATGTACATATCTTTTCCCTTGAACCTAAAGTAGATTTTCCTTTCAGGGAATTTAACATTGGCAGCCATGCAATCAAACCATGGTGCACCTAGGATTACATCCTCGTGCTTGAGAGGAGAGATAAAGAATTCCTCTTTGTCCACATAGCTTTCAACATGGAGCCTCAATTTCCCAATTAAGGGAGTGACTAAAGCGTCTTGCCCCTTGAAAGCACCATCTGCCAAGTAGGACCTCTCCCATCTCATAAGCTTGGATGCCTAACTTGGTGGCCAACTCCGTGGATATGAAATTGTGAGTAGAACTAGGGTCAAAGAGAATAAAAGCATCATGTTCTCTTACATTTACCCAAGCATGGCATAGAGGAGATATTTTGTGGTGAGTTTCCTCTTCTTGGATTTTGACCAAGGTAGCTCTAGAAGGCTCATGGCGCGAGCACGATACGCATGCCCTTTCTTGCCGCATTTGAAGCAACGGTTATCCTTGTGATAATGCTCAATATCTTGAGGGGAGAGCTTGTTTTTGCCTTCATAGACTCCCTTCTCCTTAGCTTTGTTGTTATTGGAATTGCCCTTAGGAGACTTTTGAACATTGTCCTTCCCCTTAGGCTCATTGGAACCCTTGTTTTCCGTGGGCTTAAGATTTCTCTTAGCCCCTGTTTGGAAGTTGATTTGTGAAGCCACCATGGTATGGTGTATGACTGCAGATATGGTGTGTGGGCTTTGGGAGTTGATTTGTGAAGCCACCATGGTATGGTGTATGACCGCAGATATGGTGTGTGGGCTTTGGGAGTTGACATACTCCGCCATATCTTCAGTTAAGCTCGCACAAAATTGTTGTTTTTGCTCTCCAAAATCCTTCTTTTTGAAGACAGTGGCTTTGAGATGTAAGTCCCTAAACTTGTCTACATATTTGTGAATGGATTTGTAGGGAGAGAGCTTCAAACTTCGCCATTTGGTGAGTACTTTGTCTTTGGCATAAGTGGCCAAAAACTGCTTCATGATGGAAGCTCTTAAAGCTTTCCATGTTTGTGGGGCTTCACCGTTTGCCCATAGGCTAGACCACCATTGCTTGGTGGACTTTTGAAAATGCATAGCTTCATGGATTAGCTTAGAGCACTCCGTGAAACCCTCATCTCCAAACGCCACATCGATTTGTTGGATGAAGGGCAAGACTTTATCCGTAGCACCAAAGGTTCCATTGTAGGTAAGGAAAGAGATGTTCTTTCCTCCCTCTTTGAACATCTTGAGTTTGATTGATCTCTTCCACGCGGCATAGGATTTCCTATGGTCTCTTCTTTTTGATGGTTCAAAAGTTGCATCATCGCTTCTTCAGAAGACGAACAATTTGACGAAGATGGAAAAAAGGGTGACCTCTTTCTTGCCTTTTTCTTGCCTTGTTCCTCTTTGCCTTCACGATCACTTTCTTCATAAGAGGAAGAGGATGAAGAAGATGGAGAAGAGGGTGACCTCTTTCTTGCCTTTTTCTTCTCTTGTTTTTTGTCATCCCTCTTTGAATTATGGTGTGGAGAAGTGTGCGGTTTTCTTCTTCATTTAGGAGGTGATGGAGAGTGTTTTGGCCACTGTCTTTGTGGAGTCATCTCCGCCGAGGTGGTAGGAGACTCACTTCTTCCTTGTTCTTTTGATGGGGGCTCTTGAGTTCTTCTTTGAGAAGGAGATGCGTCATCAAGTAGTAAATTTTTTAACCCTTCATATGGATCCTCTTCTTCTTCCCGAATCAGAGAGAGGCCTCTTTGAGGATTTCTAGGTACTCTCTCTTCATAGTGCGGAGATTGGAGAATCCCATGAGCACAAAGCTGCCGTTGCACTTCACTTTGGAGGGATGGATTTCCCATGGCTTGTTGAAGCCGAGAAACAAGGTAGTTAACAAGCATAGAGGCATCATTAGTAGCCTACTCATTAGCAAAATCAAAGCTATCAACATTAATTTCACTCTCTTTACTATTGTCAGCCATTATAACAACTTTTAGGTATAGACTTTTTTAGGTGTACTTTGGCACTTCAAACCCTAGTTGCTACTCCTCTTTACCCCTTTAGAAAAGCACTCAAGCTATTGTACCGGTGGCTCGAATATCATTAATTGCAAGGAATATAAGAGAGGGTCTTTCAACACCAAAATAGTATAGGCTCCTGTCAAGCTTCTAATAGTTCAATAGTGGTTAGGTTGTAGGGAAGCCCCGTAGGACTCCACTATTAAGACCATAGCTCTTGACGATGATGCCCCGTTATCTGCACAAAGGCAGGCGCACTCCAAGGCTAAAAGATCCATATTCTACATACTCAATTGTAATTAATAATACCAACCATTTATAGCTACCTTGAGGACCTCCCTTCTTGAGCAAGAAAAGAGAAATATTATGCTCTGATACCAATGTAGCATTTAATGTCCTAGTAACTTGTGTCTAGAAAAAAATAACATGAACATAGTGAGAATTTCATTAGAATAGATTCTTAATGAGCATAGCAATACTGCTTGGATGGAGAGAGCAACAAAAATCATAACACCTACCTAGATAGGCATGAACAATACTTCAAAAGAGAGAGAAATTAAGCTTTTGACAACAGTTCAGGACCGGATTTACATGGATCCGGTCCCCCCTGCAAACGGCTTTGTATTATAGCCTTCCCCCATCAAGGGAGACATTTTACAATACAATACTTTGTGTTCCTTCAATAACTTGATGGTGCAATGAAGATGGAAGCTTCAAGCACCATGCACACACTTATAAAACACAACATCAATTCCCTCACGGTCTCAGACACAAGACCTTACACACGTTTGAAGATGGTGAGAGCTAGCCGGATATGAGAGTATATTGAGAGGAAGAAACAGTAGTCTTACAAGAAAGAAGTATATCTCCTCACATAATCACTCATAATAGCTTAGCATAGATTAGTACTTAGCATGGCAGAGGAGATGAGCATGCATTGAAGCTTGGCTCTTGGTTGGATTTGCATCACAAAGCCAAGAGTTGTTGGTGTAGGCCTCCCTTCTTCAAGCTTGGAGTAGATGATGAGCTTTCCATTAAAGCTTGAGAAGGACTGAGAGAGAGTCTTCTTGCTTCACACATGAGATTGTGTGACTGTGTGTGTGATAATGCCTTGCCAAACTCACCCCCCTCTCTTTCTTGGTTGACCCCTCTTGCAATTTACTCTTGCTGGCACCCCATTGGACCCTGCAAAGCTTAGCCAATCATAATAGGGAAGCATGAGTGATAGCCTTGTGACATGTGTCCCCATTTCCCCTTTTGTGAGAGCTTTAGGTAATTAAATAATACAACTAAACTCTCATTGCATCCCTTTGTCTTCTGGCCAATAGGAATCAGGCAAGTCATTGGGCTGTTGAATGCTCATTGGACCCCTTGGGTGATTGTACAATAGTCTTCTTTAGATCTTAATTCTTATTGGTTATTTTATCAAGTGTTTTTAAATGAATTAAACTAGATTTAATCTAGCCTAATTCTCATTGGTCCACCTCGATGGCCATACAATAGGATTTGAGTGCACCTTGGGGGAAACTCGGCTAGGGAGCTGACATGCGTCCACTATTCCCTTTGTGTAAAGTGAGCCTCTGAGTGTGTGTGTGTGTGTGTGTGTGTGTGTGTGTGTGTGTGTGTGTGTGTGTGTGTGTGTGTGTGTGTGTGTGTGTGTGTGTGTGTGTTTCTCTCTCATCCCCTACTTACAAGGCTCACCCCCTCCTATGTAGGGATCTAGGAAGACTTACAAAGCATCCAATATCCCTAAGGTTTGACCATTGGACTTTACATTGAAAATTGGAACCTTAGCATTTTGAGAGTCTTAATGGTCTGAACCTTAGGGTTTTTGAAGCCATTGTTGCACATTGATCTTTTGCACATGGCCCCCCCTTTGGATCCCTATTTTTCCTCCTTTGGATCCCTACAGTGGCGATCTGCCAGCTTAACCAATGTTCTAGCTTTTTCTCCCCTGGTACTTCCCCATATTAAATGATCAGTCTAATATGAGAAAATCATTTAAGAGAATTATATAGTAGTTATTATGACACATTTCATGGGCTTGTATACCTAGCTTGGTGGTCAACTCCATGGATATGAAGTTGTCAGTTGAACCTGGTTCAAACAAAATGAAGGCATCATGATCTTGCATCTTTCCCCAAGCATAGGAAAGGAGAAATCCTTGGCAATGACTGCGTTGCGAACGGGACCTGCAGGCAAGCAAACGCATACACAAGAACGCAACATGAAAACGGGACGCAAGAGGCACACAAGAATGAGGGACGCAAACGAATGATCAATAGTGCAAGAAAGTGCTGAATACAAGGGACGCGAAGAATCGCATGAAAACGGGGCTCACAAGTTAAGGGAAGTGGCTCTAGGAGTCGCATTGCGGGCAATTCTCTTGGGGCAAGGACAATAACCATGGCCTTGATCCCCACACTTAAAACATTTTTCGTCCTTACAAAAAGCTTCTTGCTCTTTAGGAGAGAGTTCATATTTACCTATGTAAACTCCCTTCTCCTTAAACCGATTGTTTTTTTGTTGGAATAGCCTTGGTAAGAATTTTGGGCATTGGTTTTCCTCTTGGCATCACTTTTGTCTTTATTTTCCATGGGCTTGACATTCCGTCTAGACCCTTGTTGGAAATTGATGTGCAACGCAACCATGGTGTGGTGGATTACTTCTGTGATAGAACCAGGCCGTTGAGAGTTGACATACTTGGCCATCTCTTTTGGTAATCCCGCACGGAATTGTTGCTTTTTCTCAACAAAGTCTATCTTCTGAAAGAAAATAGCCTTGTGTTATAAATCCCAAAACTTGTCCACATATTTGTGGATAGACTCATGAGAGATAAGCTTCTAACTTCGCCACTCGTAGAGATTTCTATGTCTTTGGGGCTTTGCCATTGCCACGAAGGCTAGCTCACCATTGACAAGCCAATTTTTGGAAGTGTATAGCTACATGGCATAGCTTGGAGGACTCCGTGAAGCCCTCATCTCCAAAGGCCGCATCAATGGACGAAGGCCAATTCTTTGTCAGTAGCACCAAAGGTGCCATCATAGGTGAGAAAAGAGATACTATTTCCTTCCTCTTTGAACTTCTTGAGCTTTTGTGACCTTCACCATGCAGGATAAGATTTGCAATTCCTCCCCTCTTGTATTCTCTAGGAGAATAGCTATTGCTTTTGTCGGAAGAGGAGTAAGGTGAAGAAGAAGGAGAAGTGGGTGACATCTTTCTTGTCCTTTTATTCCTTTGTTTCCTCTCTTCCCTTTTTGAAGTGATGAGGAGAAGGACTATGGGTTGACCATTTCCTCTTGGGAGGAGTCTGTAATTGGATAGTCCGCCGTCTTCATGGAGCCACATATTTGAAGGTACTTACGGATTCATTACTTTCTTGTTCTTTGGATTCCTCCTCTCGTATGGGAGAGAGTCTTCTTTTGGGGATCTCATCAAGATGTTAGGAAATAAGACGTAGCTAAATAGATAATTGAGTAGATTACTTAATGGAGAGATACAGATTTATATACACGAGATTATACAGTAGAGAGTGACGGGAGCAAAGCGAACCCCGAACCCCCGACGGCCTCTAAAACACCGGGGACCGAATGGCGTGCCTCGAGCCTGTCATGGTAAAGCAAACACGGGGCACCACCTAGCTTCAGCGGCTAGGACGCAAACAACACACCACCATAACAAAGTTTTCATCCAAGAGAGATGGATGCTTGGGAGTAATGATGAAGAGGAAAGGGAATGAGATCAAGTGAGAGAGAGAGAGAGAGTGAGGGAGGGGGTATAGCGGCTTAGTACTTAGGCACCACAAAAGGATGGCGAATCCGCACACCCTTCACACATACACAAGCTCACTCCAAAACACAAGACTAGGTCGCGATTCTGCACACCTCACATGGGCAAAACATTGCAAGAAAACATGCTCACAAAACCTCAAGCTTTATTTAGAGAATTAGGCGATGAAATGGGGAGCATAGGGTAGGGGAATGAGAAGGGAGAGCGTGGTAGAGCACATGGCGGATAGGTGGGAGTTGATGGCGAAGACTCGCACAAGAGTTATGGCCCTCATCCTTCATTTAGTTGCCCTTCATCTTCCATAGCCAAGGGTGTAGAGGTCATGCTCAAGAGAAGCATGGTGATTGCAGTGATGGTGATGGTGATGGTGTGGGTGTGTGTGTGTGCACTAGGCACACACAGTGCATAGTGTGTTCTTTGGTGATGTTGTGTGTGTGTTTAGTGTGATGGTGACCCCTCTTTATATAGGGGAGGAGGGGGGAGAAATTCTAGAATTTAGAAATGAAGAAATCATTATCTACATAGGCCATGTGACTGTGGGCCCCACTTGTCTGGTTGTGTGTATATGTGCCAGAACAGCAGTCTCATGAGAGAGAGACTAAGAGAGAGAGATAGGTTGATGAAAAAAAGTGAGAGGTGACATGGAGAATAAAGTAATTACAAGAGGGGAGAGAGGGGAGTGTGTTTAGAGGTGAATCTGTGTGCAGATGTGTGTGAACACAAGAAAAATCAGATAACCACTGGGTGGGGATGGGTCTGTGGGCACCTTTTTCAGTGAAACTGAGTGTGTGTGAGTGTGGGGGAGGTTATTTAGCTACAAGACAAGAGACATGGCACCCTTTAGAGAGAGGGGGGGGTATTTGGGTCATGGGATATGATAGGAGAGAGAAAGGGGGGGTGGGGTATACTATTTTGGAAGATAGGGTAAGTTGCATGTGAGTTGGTGCATTATTGGTAAGGACAGGGGGTGGGGTAGCTTGAGGGGAGAGAGAAAGGAGAAAGGACAAGGGGAAGAGAGAGGGGGTTGACCTTTTGAGTGGAGGAGAAGAAAAGGGACACACGGTGGGGCAACAGTGAAGAAAAAAAAGACAGGGTGGGGATGGGCTGCCCCGCAGGCCCAGGGTGGCCCATTTTACCTTTCTCCTTATTTACATATCCATACTTTATTTTTTTTCCTTACTTTTCCAATGTCTTTTATCACTCCCTCCCTAAGAGGGGGTTTCCATGGGGTGGGCAAGAGAGAAGAGGGGTATGGGAACCTGGCTTGTGAAAAGCCCCCATCATTAGCCCTCCCCTTTTGGCTAGAGGCATTCATGCTTCTAGCTCTGACTATGATTCTTCTTCCGCTTAGCTGTAGGAGCTGATATCGAGTTGCCTTTTGAACTAGCCATTCCATTTGACCATTGGTGAGATTTCTGGGATATTCATGAATCTGTATAGGTCCGGGTGATAGCCTGTTCCTTGGAATAGTGTCGGTTGATTAAAAGGGAAGCGCATGGCTTCGAGAACTCTGTGCCAGTGTCCTCCTGGATCCCAAGTGAAAAATAGGATCATTGTCTGTAGTGTCCAGACAATAAAATTTGCATGCCAAATTGGACCAACTTTGTAACCACTAGTAGCGAGAGGAGAAATGAGCATCTTGGCTCCTGCAAAGACAGAACTGAAAATTATGATTCCCAAGAGTGTACCTAGAATCCACCATATATGGCTTACTGCCATGACTGGAAAACACTGCAAGCCTATCATGCTTCTTTTGGGTGTGCTCAAACATGTCAGCTTCCTTTACTGATGCTAATAGCAAGTCACCTACCTTGCGGCTTAAATACAAGCGTAAACCACTTACCTTTCTCCAAAGAGAGGATGCACTATTTGTAAAAAATTGTACCAAATTGGGAATGAGGTCTTCATTCTTGCATTCTATCAGTCTTTTGTCTATCCATGGCTCCTTTGCTCTTATCTCCATGCTGATCTTCTCTCTATATGTTATAGCGGCTAGCCATAGCCATAGGTCTGATGCATCCCATGCAAACACAATGTTGTGTTGTGGAGGAGTTTGGAACATCCTTAAAAGGTTGGAAACATATTGATCATCAAACTTAATTTGAACACCCTCACATAAACTGGAGGCATTACCCATCTCCAAGTTTATAACACCCTTCAGTAGACTAGAGGTATTACCCATCTCTAAGTCTATAACACTACACAATAAAGTCTTGCTCGGCTGCCAAGCCTCTAGAGAAATATCCAACTCCAAACCTTCAGTCATACTTACCTCTTCGTTATGTTCCTCTAGTGAAATTGCCTTGATGCAAGATTCCTTTAGCTTGCAACACTGTTCTTGGTCCATGCTGGTGCACAGGCTTCCGTTTTCAAAGCCCTCCCCTTTGCTTGATATGTTCTCCATCTTCTGCAAAGCCTTGCTAGCAGGTTGGTCTTCCTCTTCTCTTGTATCTTTCATGCACTTTGCATTCCTCTTACTCTGACTAGGCCTAATCAACACTTTACACCTTCTTACGCTTACTGCCCAATGCTATCGATTGATCGCTTTGGTGCCTATTTCATTCAAGGTTAAAGATGTACTCACATTTGTAACACAATTTTCTTGACTTACCTCCCCCACTTGGGTAGCATCTTTTGATTCTTTAACCTCTTGTTCCACTGCTTCAGTTCTTTGAATAAACTTCTCGCTTGATCCTTCTTCGGTTACCTTCATCTTGACCTCTTCTACAAGACCAATGGGTGTGCGGGTACCAATTGATGGTGGGCGTAGGATGATTGTAAGTGGTGATTGTGGCGGTGGTTGCATTGGTGACTGGCGTTGAACTGGTGTGGCTAGCTGTGGTTGCACCGCTGGTGGTGGGATTTGAACAGGTGGGATTGGTTGCCTGAGTGGCGATGGTGTTCTTGGTGGAGAGATCTGATTCTGTCTCCCCCCTCTATTGAAATTCTGCCTCCTCGGGTGTGGGCAGTAGTAAATTCCATGGCCATCTTCCCCGTAGTTGTAACAATGGTACTCTGGGTTCTGCCTTCATTGTCCTCTTCCTTGTTCTGGGTTCCTTCCAGGTGTATGCCCTTGCTGCACCAGATGCACAGATAAACTCTCTAGTTGGGCGGTGATGAGACTCAGCAGGTCTTGCTCTTCTGATGCCTCCTGTGGTTGGACTCTATGATTGGCTGTTGCAGTCACTGGGGTTGGTTGGGCTGAGCTTGCTTCCTCTGACTCGTTTACTCTTGCTTGCATGCGTAGCTTCTTGTCTTTAAGGCGGGCTAATTCAACTGCCAACTCATATGTTGCAGGAAACCTTCCCTTCACCTTCTCTCTAAGCGGCGACCATAGACCAACAATGAAACGGTCCTTCTTTAGGAAACTAGGCGCTCCTTCACCTTCCTCCAGCGAGGCAACCCATCTCTCCCATAAGTCCACAAATTTAGACTCGTAGGTGGCATACTCCAGCAGGCCTCCCTGCTTTAATTCTGTCAGTAACTGCCATAGCCTCTCCCAGGTTGTGCCTCCACCAAACCTCTTTACAAAAGCAGCCATTAACACATCCCATGCATTCTTGGTGGCCTAGGGCAATGCATTATACCAGGACTTGGCCTCTACTTTCATCAGTAGAGGAAAAATTCTAAGTCGTGAAGCGTCGTCATCTTTGTTGGAGACGATACAAGCAATGTCGAAATCATCCAAAAAGTCGGTGGTGAGATCCTCTCCCTTCTTTCCACTGAACGTGGGGAAATAAACACTTGCCATGGTAGTGACTCAGGAAATTACAAAGCTCTTTTTCTTTTTTTTAACATTACATTAACAGTAGCGGCTCATAGCAGCTTTTTTTACAAGGGTGGGTGGATAGGTTAAAACAGGATAAAGATAGAAACATTAAAGGAATGATGGTAATCTAATATGGGGAGAATGATAGGGCTCGGGGAATTGAGGATTTCTCCTAGTACCGCCGCACCGAATAGGTGTACGATCTTCTGTTGGTAGAAGACTTTCCTATCTACATAGATATTCACATGCATATGCTGCAAGAATCTCAATGGGAATGCCGTTGGCCCGTTTTCCATCATGCACAGAGGATGAAATACTTACTTATACTCTTATCGTGCCAGTGTTGATGAGTCGGCACATCCACAAGAGGTCGTCGCCTTTCATGGGCTCTACCTTTCCTTCGTTGCTCAGCACGTACGGGGTGATGGCGACGCGTCTGACCACTCCCAGCCTCTTGGCTAACAACAATTGCAGGTAATTTCCGTAGTCGGCGTGTTGCATGAATTCTACTCCATTCAGTTGCAACTCGTCCCCAGCCCACTGGGTTTCTCTCGTGGTAGAGAGCTTCTTCAGGATAAGTTGTACAGGGAGAGGAGGAAGATCCTCCACTCTCTTTCCAAAACAGCGAGAGCAGTAGCCGAACCACTCTTCTCTAGGACATGGGAATCTTCCTACCACTTCTTCTTCCGGATTGTCAAAGTGGATTGGTAGCACTCGCATGCGTCGTGGAAATCGGTAGGCGACCTTTCTCCGCTTAGCTTCGGATGACTTCCTCTTTGGCAAACTGGGTACAACCCGGCTTTCTGAGCTTGAAGCACTTGCTTGGCCAGATGCTTCTCCCTTCGGGGTCATGTGTTTCCAGACTGGCTTATCTTCTCCTTGCCTATGGCTCGAGCAGCCCCTTTAGGCCACTTTGGAGTTATAACTTTGACTGTAGTTTCTTTAGGGAAAAGAGGTCTCACCGTTTGCTTCCCTTCCTTGATGTGAATGACTTCTTTGCGATGAATGTCAATGTAGATGACTTCAGCCCTTTCGCTGCCTTCGTTGCTGGCACTCATTGACAGTGTGCCTTGGTTGACAACAGTGATGGCACTTCACCGACCTCCCACCTGATGCTCTCAATTTATAGTTAGAACGAGCGACACGAGATGGAGAATTTACCTCTTGAATGCTGACGACACTGCAGCCTAGCAGTAGCACCTCAATGAAGGCGGCTAGTGCCTCCTTCGTCTCTTCTTCTTCTGTCCTCGAGTTAAAAAATTCCTTCAGCCATTCGTCCATGATTGATAGTGGGCGTCACTTTCAGCATTGTAAATTGAAGGGTCTTAGAAAGCCCTCCTCAGTGGGGGCACCAAATGATGGGAGCAAAGCGAACCCCGAACCCCGACGGCCTCTAAAACACCGGGGACCGAATGGCGTGCCTCGAGCCTGTCACAGTAAAGAGAACAGGGGGCACCACCTAGCTTTCGCGGCTAGGACGCAAACAACACACCACCATAACAAAGTTTTCATCCAAGAGAGATAGATGCTTGGGAGTAATGATGAAGAGGAAAGGGAATGAGATCAAGTGAGAGTGAGAGAGAGAGAGAGAGAGAGAGAGAGAGAGAGAGAGAGAGTGAGGGAGGGGGTATAGCGGCTTAGTACTTAGGCACCACAAAAGGATGGTGAATCCGCACCCCCTTCACACATACACAAGCTCACTCCAAACACAAGACTAGGTGGAGATTCCGCACACCTCACATGGGAAAAACATTGCAAGAAAACATACTCACAAAACCTCAAGCTTTATTTAGAGAATAAGGTGATGAAATGGGGAGCATAGGGTAGGGGAATGAGAAGGGAGAGCGTGGTAGAGCACATGGCGGATAGGTGGGAGTTGATGGCGAAGACTCGCACGAGGGTTATGGCCATCATCCTTCATTTAGTTGCCCTTCATCTTCCATAGCCAAGGGTGTAGAGGTCATGCTTGAGGGGAGAGAGAAAGGAGAAAGGACAAGGGGAAGAGAGAGGGGGTTGACCTTTTGAGTGGAGGAGAGGAAAATGGACACCCGGCGGGGCAACAGTGAAGAAAACGGAGGCAAGGTGGGGATGGGCTACCCCGCAGGCATGAGGTGGCCTATTTTACCTTTCTTATATATTTACATAATCATACTTTATTTTTTTCTTACTTTTTCCAATGCCTTTTATCACTCCCTCCCTAAGAGGGGGTTTTCATGGGGTGGGGACGAGAGAAGAGGGGTATGGGAGCTTGGCTTGTGAAAAGCCCCCATCAAGAGAGAGAGAGAGAGAGAGTACACACGATATACGTGGTTCACCCAATGTGGGTTACGTCCACGGGAAAGCAGCCACTCAATGGCTTTAGTACTTCAAAACAAGAAGTAGTTTACAAAGGGATTATACCCTTAATGGAGCTCCCGCCTTACTTCACTCTCACCACCTCACACTCACCTTGTTGCATCAACTTCACACTATGAAATGTGTGTAGAAATGGCCTCCTTTTATAGGCCAAAAGGGCTGCCCTCTCTTATGAGCGATAGCCATGTGTAGCCGCCCTTGTGCGAATAATTCCAAATCGGACCCTCCAATCCGCCCATGTGTGGCCGCCCTTGAGAAGACAAGTCCACTTTTGAATTCGGCCACCGGCCATTGAATTCGGCCACCGGCCACCGGCCATTGACTTCCGACCACCGGCCATCGGCCATTGACTACCGGCCACCGGCCAACCGACCGGTTGTTTTCCGACCACTTTCCGGTTGCCGTCCGGCCATAATATTTCGGCGAAAAAGAATATTCCGGTGAAAAAAAAAGTCTCGGGGGCCTCCGCCCCCGAGGCCTTTAAAGTTGCCCCTGATTCTTGTCCGTGAAAATTTTGGTTTCCGGTGAGTGATTTTCCTTCACGCACGATGGCTTCTCCTCATAATGGGGGCCTTACAAATGTGCGCTTTTACCACAGAAAATTACAAGGGTAAATCAGGCTCCATACTTAACAATCTCCCACTTGGAGACTGATCTCCAAACCAAACCTGTGACTACTTTCCATTCTGGCTTCTTATCCTTGAATGCCGATTGAAGATGAGAAAAAGCTCAACTTCTCCTTGTTGACCACCTTTGTAAACATGTCTGCAGGATTTTCACTTGTATGCACCTTTCCTAGCTTTAGTTGTCCCTCTTCCAAAAGAGTGCGTATGAAGTGATATCTCACCTCAATGTGCTTTGTCCTTGAATGAAAGGCTGAGTTCTTCGCAAGATGAATAGCGCTTTGGCTGTCACTGTACAAGACACAATTGTCTTGTTTGAATCCAAGCTCTTCTAAGAATCGGTGAAGCCACAGAATTTCTTTGCTTGCCTCCATGATTGCTACATACTCTGCTTCCGTGGTAGAAAGTGAAACCACTTTCTGTAGCTTTGAAGCCCAGCTTACTGCTGTGCCTCCAACCGTGAACACATAGCCAGTAGTGCTCCTTCGAGTATCTTTGTCACCTGCCATATCTGCATCAGCATACCCTTCTAGAAAAATATGAGTTCCTCCAAAATACAAAGCATTTGTTGTTGTCCATGAACCTACTCACAACTCCCACTGCATGTGAAATGTCTGGCCTTGTCCAGACCATAGCATACATTAGAGAACCTACCGCTGCAGCATATGGAACTTTAGACATATAGGCTATCTCCTCTTGTGTCTTTGGACACATATCCTTCGTTAGTTTAAAATGACCAGCCAAAGGTGTAGAAACTGGTTTTGCATTTTGCATTGCAAACCTTTCTAGTACCTTCTTGATGTAATCTTCTTGAGATAGCTTTATTGTCTTCTTCGTCCTGTCCCTTGATATTTTCAGACCAAGTATCCTCTTTGCAGCACCTAAATCTTTCATTGAAAAAGATTTAGACAGCTCCTCTTTTAGGTCTTTGATGTCTTGCATGTTAGCACTTGCAATCAACATGTTATCAACATACAACATTAGGATGATGAATTTCCCATCTCCCAAATTCTTCGTGTAGACGCAGTGATTGGAGTTGCTTCTTGTGAATCCATGATCCAAAATCCATTGATCAAACTTCAAGTACCATTGTCTTGATGCTTGCTTTAAACCATACAAGCTCTTCTTTAATCTGCAAACCATTTTCTCCTTACCTTTTACTTCATACCCCTTTGGTTGAAGCATGTAGATTTCCTCCTCTAAGTCACCGTGAGGGAATGCCGTATTTACATCCATTTGCTCGAGATTTAGATCATGAGTAGCCACAAGGCTTAAGACAAGCCTAATTGAGTTCATTTTTACAATAAGAGAAAATATTTCATTGAAGTCAATACCTTTCTTTTGAGAAAAACCTTTTACCACAAGCCTAGACTTGTACCTTTTCTTCCCACCTTCTTCTTCCTTCAGCTTGTACACCCATTTGTTTTGAAGTGCCCGCTTACCTTTAGGCAACTCAACCAACTCCCATTTTTGGTTGCGATGTAGTGAGTCCATCTCCACTTGCATGCTCTTCGTCCATTCTTCTTTGGATTCATGTTGCATAGCTTCTTCATATGATTCGGGCTCTCCAGAATCTGAGATCAAGAGATGGTTGAAGGAAGGAACAAACCTTTCTGGAGGTCTACTTGCTCTTGTAGATCTTCGGGGAATAGGTTGAGGCTCCTCATTTGGTTGACGTTGTTGCACATTGTCACCGTTTGCAGTCCTTGAGTCTTCACCGTCCTCAAGCTCCATGTACTCATCACCTGTTTCTTTTGTTTGTTTTCTTTCCAAGTAATCTTTGTACATATTTTGTTCGTTAAAAATTACATCCCTACTCCTTAAGATTTTACCATCTTCAGGATTCCATAGGCAATACCCAAAGTCTCCTTCTCCATAGCCAATGAAGAAACAATTTTTGGACTTTGCATCTAACTTTGATCTTAGGCTTCTATCTATGTGCATGAAAGCCTCACACCCAAACACTTTGAGAAATGCATAATTCACCGGTTTACCTGTCCATGCCTCTTCTGGAACTCCTCCATCCAAAGTCGTTGAGGGTGACCGATTGATTAAGTACATAGACGTACTTACAGCTTCCGCCCAAAGCTCAAGCGGTAGGCCTGCATGTAGCCGCATGCTTCATGCTCGTTCCATGATTGTCCTGTTCATCCTTTTCAAAATCCCATTTTGTTGAGGTGTCCTTGGGGTTGTTCTTTGCCTCCGAATGCCATTGCTAGCACAAAATCTTTCAAAAGCTTGGCTGCAATATTCGCCTCCATTGTCGGATCCGAGGCATTTAACCTTGGTACCTGTTTCATTCTCCACAAAGGCTTTCCACCTTTGAAATATGGAAAATACATCGGATTTATTCTTCATGACATAAACCCATGTTTTTCTAGTCGCATCGTCTATGAATGTTACATAGTACAATGAGCCACCAAGTGATGGTGTACTTGCAGAACCCCAAACATCAGAATGAACCAACTCAAGTTTTTTATTTTTTCTTTCATTTCCTGATTTTTGAAATTTTACCCTCTTTTGTTTACCATAAACACAATCTTCACAGAACTCTAAGTCCACTTCTTTCAAACCTGGTAGAAGCTTCTTTGTTTGAAGGATTTGCATTCCTTTGGCACTCATATGCCCAAGTCGGTAGTGCCACACCGCACTGTCAACTTCTGTAGTTGTTGCACAAGCTGAAGGTTGCGTGCTAATAGTACACAAGTAAAGTGTACCGACTTTTTCACCCTTGGCAACCACCAAAGATCCCTTTGAGATCTTCCACCGTTTGTTTCCGAATGCAATGTTGTGAACTTCATCGTCCAATTGTCCTGTAAAGATCAAATTTTTGTGAAGAGAAGGAACATGACTAACATCTTTAAGCTTCCATTCATTTCCGTTAGCAGTTTTGACAGAAACTGAACCTTTGCCGACAATCTCACAAGCTTCATCATCTCCCAAGTATACATACCCAAAATTACCTTTGGTGTAGTCTTGGAAATTTTGCTTGTGTGGTATCGCATGGAATGAAGCCCCGGAATCTACTATCCTGGAACTAGACACATTGTCTAATGAGAGAATTAGAGCATCTTGCTCTACTTTACCTGCCACATTGGCCTCCGATGTTGGCTTGTTGTCTTGAGACTCTGTCTCCTTCTTCTTCTTGGACCAGCAATCCTTCTTGACGTGGCCCTTCTTGCCGCAGTTCCAACATTCAAGAACCGACTTTGTGCGTGACTTGCTCCGCCTTGAGCGATCACGACCCTTTTGGTTTTTGAACCTCTCCTTAAGCCTTCCTCTTGTTTCCACTGATAGTGCAGCACTTGATGATTCTCCTGTGCTTCTCCTTCTCATTTCCTCGCTTAGGAGAACATCCACAACATCATCAAACTTAAGAGTATTTGTGCCAGAGATAGAATTACTTACAGCCATCACAAGGCTGTCCCAACTATCCGGTAGAGATGATAGTATAAGGATAGCTCGCACTTCGTCATCGAAATTGATTTTCATTGATCAAAGTTGACTTATGTTTGTGTTAAAGTCATTTAGGTGTTCTGCAACTGAACCATTCTCTGCCATCTTTAGATTGAACAAGCGCTTCATAAGAAATACCTTATTGGATGCCGATGGTTTCTCGTAGAAGTCGTCAAGTGACTTCATCAAGTCCTCCGTGGTCTTCATCTCCGAAACATTGAAGGCCACCGTTGACGCCAAGCTTAACCGGATTGTTCCCAGTGCCTTTCGATCAAGGACAATCCATGCTTCATCTGCCATTGTTGCGGGCTTCTTTGCAAGACCGCCTAGTGGCAAATAGAGGTCCTTCTGGTAGAGATAGTCTTCAATCTGCATCTTCCAATGTTGGTAGTTTTTCCCGTTGAACTTCTCAATCTTGAGCTTCCCTTCCTCCGCCATAACTCCCACTCAATTCAAGGAATCCTTTCCTTGAGATAATTTAGCTACGAGCAAACCTTGCTCTGATACCAGTTGTTAGGAAATAAGACGTAGCTAAATAGATAATTGAGTAGATTACTTAATGGAGAGAGACAGATTTATATACATGAGATTATAGAGTAGAGAGAGAGAGAGAGAGAGAGAGAGTACACACGATATACGTGGTTCACCCAATGTGGGCTACATCCACGGGAAAGCAGCCACTCAATGGCTTTAGTACTTCAAAACAAGAAGTAGTTTACAAAGGGATTTTACCCTTAATGGAGCTCCCGCCTTACTTCACTCTCACCACCTCACACTCACCTTGTTGCATCAACTTCACACTATGAAATGTGTGTAGAAATGGCCTCCTTTTATAGGCCAAAAGGGCTGCCCTCTCTTATGAGAGACAGCCATGTGTAGCCGCCCTTGTGCGAATAAGTCCAAATCGGACCCTCCAATCCGCCCATGTGTGGCCGCCCTTGAGAAGACAAGTCCGCTTTTGAATTCGGACACCGGCCATTGACTTCCGACCACCGGCCAACCGACCAGTTGTTTCCTGACCACTTTCCGGCCGCCGTCTGGCCATAATATTCCGGCGAAAAAAAAAGTCTCGGGGGCGGCCTTTAAAGTTGCCCCTGATTCTTGTCCGTGAAAATTTTGGTTTCCAGTGAGTGATTTTCCTTCACGCACGATGGCTTCTCCTCATAATGGGGGCCTTACAAATGTGCGCTTTTACCACAGAAAATTACAAGGGTAAATCAGGCTCCATACTTAACACAAGAGGCCTCCTAAGCTCTCTCTCCTCTTGGAGAGGAAATTAAATCCCATAAGCACGAAGTTGTTGAGTAACTTCGGCTTGCAAAGAGGGGTTGCCCATAGCTTGTTGCAACCGAGTAACAAGATAATTAACAAACATGGGGGCATCATCACTAGCACCTTCATGTGCAAAAATCAAAGTTATCAATGTTCATTCTACTCTCTTGGTTATTGTTAGCCATGTTAATTAAACTTATATGTTTACTTAGTGTATGCTCTCGCAATTCCAAACCTTAGTTGCTACTCCTCGTAGTCTTTGAAAATAGGCACTTAAGTATCTACACCCACAGCTCGAATTGGTTAATTATAGAGAGTAGTGGAGTGGGTCTAACATAGCAGAGTTTCCAAGGGATAGCTCCTTTTGGACTTCTTATGGCTCAATAATAGTAAATCCGTAGGCAAATCTAAAAAGACTCCATTATCAAGACCAAAGCTCATGAGGTGTGCACCATATCCCACATAGTGGGCTCAACAAAACCAATAATAGATCCCAGTCTCACTTACCCTAATAAAATTAACAAAATCAACCATTAATAGGATACTTAAGGACCTCTCTTCTTCAGCAAGAAAAGAGAAACCAAATGCTTTGACCTCTTCGTAATTAAAATGGCCTATGAACTTTGAGAGTAGCAGAATTAGGAAATTAGATAAAGCACTTTTGTGAGATTACTTTGTGAGCATAGCGAGTGAACTTAATTGATGGTAGCAACATAAACATGGTACTTAGTTAACTTGGAATGAACAATACTCTTGCAAGAGAGAGAGTTTAGAGAACATGAGAATATTTGAGGACCGGATTCATACGGAACCGGTCCCCCTTCCAATAGGCATTTGTATTATAGTTTCTCCGATCAAGAGAGACATGGTACAATACAATCTTTGTGTTCCTTGTGACCTAGGTGATGCAATGAAGATGGAAAGTTTCATGCATCACAAACATAACATAAACTTTGTAGAAAGCATTAACTTTCCCAAGCCTCAGTCTCAATGCCTCAAACACCTTCGAAGGTAGAGAAAGCTAGCGTGGAATGAGGGTAGGGAAGAGGAAGAAGAACCATTCCATAGAAGAAAGAAATAGTTCCTCACCTATCATCACTCTTCTTGATAGCATACATAATAGCATAGTAATGAAGCTGGCAAAGATGGCAAGCTTAAGCATTGAAGCATGGCTCTTGGTTGGATTTGCATTCCATAGCCAAGAGTGTTGGTGTAGGCTCTCACTTCTCACAAGCTTGGAGAAGAAGGTGGATTTCCTCTACTTTCACCAAGTGAGAATCAATCCACAAAATGAGTGTGTGAGAGGTGTATACCCCCCCATCACACCCCTTGATTGCTTGGGGCGAGTTCTACTTTTTTCTCATGGCTCAACCTCATTGGACCCCTGTTCCCCCTAGCCAATCATATGCACCATGCATTTCAATTGCATGGGTAGTCTTTGAACAAGTGTCCTCCTTACCTCTTAGAGAGAGAGAGCTTGAAGATATCTAGATATTTGTTGAATGTAGCTAGAAGCTCATTGGACCCCCCTTTAGTGCAGCCAATAACATTCAAGCACACCATGTGGCTAACCATAGGGAGAGTCTGACATGTGTCCCATGTGCCCCTTGAGAAAAGGGTGTCCTTTGGGTGAGTGGGAGGTTAAGTCAAATATTCCTCCCTAACTTAGGGGCTTTCCCCCTCCTTTTTAGGGTCTCTTTTTTACTCAAGCACCTTACGCCCCATGCATAGGAAGCTTCTCAAGCACCTTCCTCATCAAGCATGACAAGCACCTCAAGCACCTTAGTCATCAAGCACGACAAGCACCTCAAGCACCTTATTCATCAAGCACGACAGGCACCTCAAGAACCTTAGTCATTAAGCATGACAAGCACCTCAAGCACCTTAGTCAACAAGCACCTCAATCTTAGGTTGGGTTTCCACCTCAAGCTCAACCCTAGCTTGCCTAAGGTCAAAGGACTTTTAACACTAACTATTGGAGGTCTTTAATAAGCTAATCCAAAGGTCTTTTAAGCTCCATTAGATGCACGTTGCTCTTTGATAGACTACCTCCTTTTGGACCCGTATTGATGTAATCATCTCTCCTTTTGGTCCCCTGTTGAGATAAGTCTAGAAACACTTATTGCACATTGCTCTTTGGTAGTCCGTCTCCTTTTGGACCCCTATTGAGATGCAACCATCTCTCCTTTTGGTCCCCTGCTGAGATAGGTCTCAAGCACATGTCTCTATTCTAACTCTTGTTCGCGTTTGTTCTCCCGCATTAAATGATCAGTTTAATATGAGAAAATCATTTGGGTTAGCTAGATATTAGATTTTATGATTCTCTCTCTTTCTCTCTCTCTCTCTCTCTATATATATATACACACACACACACACACACATATATATATATACATATATATATATATATATATGTATATATATATATATATATATATACACACATATATATATATACATACATATATGTATATATATAGATACATATGTGTGTATATGTGTGTACACACATACCCACACACGTCTAATAACCTCAAAAATAATATTATGGATTAAGGCTACAAAAGCAACAACATGAGTAGCAAAAAACACAATTTATTCTCTCTCTCTCTCTCTCTCTCTCTCTCTCTCTCTCTCTCTCTCTCTCTCTCTCTCTCTCTCTCTCTCTCTCTCTCTCTCTCTCTCTCTCTCTCTCTCTATTTGCTAGGGAATGCAAGCCAATGCATCCCCAAGAGTAAGTTGTAAAGAACCTTTCAATGATTTCTAATGGATGCCTATGTAAAGGGGATTTGCATACCACTTGTGGGTCAACACTTTGGTCGTTGCTTCCTTGTTCACATTATATGCTTCCTTAAATTTCTCCAAATTCTTTGCTGTTATTATTTGACCTGGCATGCATGTGTGGCTACACTCGTTCGACTATCATGGAGGAGGAAGAAACTAGTTGTCCATAAATTAGATATCTTTCAAATCATTGTTGGCCATTGTTATAGGCACACAAAAAAAACTTATTGCTGACCTTTTTGTGTGGTAAGAAAGTTTTAAATGTATTTTGATTACATTAGTGCAATATATGACTTCACATTAGAGACACATTACACTCACATGATGATCTTTTTGGGTACAAAATGGTTTTTGGCACATATGTGAAGGCAAATGAGATGATGTATGTAGCCTTGATCATCCTTTCAAACTCTTTGCTTCTCTAGATACTTTGTCAAAAATGTAGAAAGATACATCTGAAAAGATTTCCAATACTACACAAGACAATTAGATTGGGAAAATACAATGATCATGATTGTATATTTTTATCTTCGTGCTAATATGCTAGTATCATCTCTAAGCTACGTCTAAGAGATAATGTAGAAAGAAATTCTCCTTAAATGTAATCACTATTGTTCTTATCTTCTTACATGTTGTGGATGGTGAAAACATAAATTTTGAGAGTATGTTTTTTTATCTTTTCTTTTATCTGTGTATTTTCAAGGAGAGTAACCGTTACTTTGGTGAAATATTTTTCAATCTTCACCAAAGTACTTTGTAATTCTATGATTTATTCGATACTCCTTTTGTTTTAAGCTTGTGATGATTTAGTGATCTATGTGAATATTAAGATTATGGTTTCTTTAGAAAGATATCTATATGAATATTCAAATAATTCTTTCTTTCTGAATCTATCTATGAGAGTAAATAGTTAGGGGTAACTCATTATACGATCAGAGACCAACTCACTGTATGCTTAGCTGATGTAGTGTATTATAGTGCTTCCCGTGCACATTTAGTTTGATTTATGGAAAGGTTTGGATTGATGGATTGATGTCTTCCACATTCTCTTGTCAAGCACATGTCAATGATCCAAATTAAAAGCTCCACAATAGGCCATCGTTGTGGTTATGGATCATTGAAAAAATAAAGTCCATTTGAGTCAATGGTTAGGTGTGAGCACAAACCAATGAACATCCAAAGATTAAAAATTTCTCAAAATATGTCATCAAAACTTCAAAAAAAAAACTAATATTGGGACCTTGAGATTCATCTTTCCAGAGAAGGGGCACATCAATATACCCCTCTCTTTATGGTCTATAAGGTTAATGAGACTTTTAACCTTGCTCTTTAAGTTTCCACATCTTCAAGCATTTGCAAGGAGAAACCAAACATGCTTGTAACTTAAAGAATTTTCATAGAAGAAAATTGTGGATAGACAAGGATGCCACACATTTAGACAATCACAAAGACGCTTGTTTTGGGAGTTCCAACCTGCATAATCACAATAGTTGATTTTCAAGCTGACATGATAGGATAGGATTCAATTTGAGCTACTTTTTATCTTGAATAATAATGGCATAGCATTAACAACCTCAATACATGATTGATTGTGTCATGGAATTTTATCAAATTCTCCTCTTTAGTATGTAATCTTGAGGTTTGACTCTTTGATGTGAGCCACAAATAGAGAATCATCTTGAATCAACTGCATTGTCAAAAAAAAAACTATACAACCAAAAACTTAAAAGGGCTTGACATGTATCATTAATATGTGGAGTGTCACCTATTTCTTGCTTTGTCCCACTCATGCAATTTCTAGTCTTGGAATCTCCCACAAGTGCATGCAGCATCTTGATAACCGATCAATTTATATGAGCATCTAAACGGGTGTATTCGATATAATGCGAGAGCCTATGTTTCAAATTGGTTGCTTCAACATTGCATTGTTGAAACTTTGTCCAAATTTAGGCCATCTTGCTCTGCATATGATACTTCATGCACACCAACCATATGTGATATATCACTACACATTAGGACGAGCAGCATACCTTCATAATAAGTCTTTGTAGCATCCTTCAAAATCTTCGCCTGTAGCATTGTACATAAGATTTGATAGCAAAATATGGAAGTCATTCTTCAACTCCTTTGGAGCCTACTGATAACATAAGTATAAGTTACATAGATATATTGTGTAATAAAAAGATTTACGCAAAAAAAAGTGTAGCCCTTGTGAATGTACCCATGAAAAAAGGTTTTCTAGCCAAGCCTTTTTGGCATAGAACTAACCTCACAATATAAGACAAGAAATATGTTTTTTAGTTCCATTACTATATTAATAACTATCCAAGAATGAAGATCCTCATTCACAACCACTAATTATGACTCAAATTCTTGGTGTGATTTATCAATAACTAAAGCATTAGGCCAAACACTCCCTGTTAGAGAAAAAATTGTTTTGACTTTCACCTCTAAAGTAATGATTTCATGATGAGAACTTGGATCACAGCGAAACATCATTAATGATATTCGCATACCAACTCCAAGTTGAGTTGGTAGCACCGCACCAAATAAAGGTAGTCCATATATGTCGATAGGGAAGGTGCTATCAATTGGCCATGCATTATTATGAAAAAAATATGTGGACAATTGTAACATCCAATCATCTTGAATGATGATAAAAAATTTATTGTCTTTGTTGCTCTCTAGATTTAGACTATAGGGCTAACAATAAACAACCAACATAGTGCAAAATTTTGAAGTGACACAAAATATCTTCTAATAAACAAAAAAACTAACTAGCTATTTAGGACTTGAATTATCGATATTTTTACTTATTCTGGTTCTTCAAAGACACAGCCTCTATGTACATTGATATCAAACCATCGTTGGATTTATTAACTACAATTAATTTTTATATAAAAAAAGTAATCAAAACATAGAAACTTGTTACTGTAAAAGCTAAAGGGAGAGGCTAGTGCCTTGATGTCATACTTGATACAAGAAATACACAATCTTTTGGGAAATCGTAAAGAACTTGAATATATGACTATCAAGAAGAGTAGGCTTCTCCATGTAAATTCTTCTTTTTGGACATGGAAATATAGAGCTTCCCAATCAAATAAATTTTCACCAAATTTCAGTTTTGGTCTAGTTAATTTAATTTTCTCTCTCTAGAGCTGGCCATTCTAGTAAGAGAACATAGAAATAGTAGAAGGTCCAATTACATACAATGGGCTACTAGTAATGTGTTTGTGAACTAAAGAGTTCCAAAATTTGAATGCATTCTTCACAAGTGCCAAAGGAACTTAATAAGGATTCAATCGGGATCTTTTGGGTCGAAGATGGGATATTAGCAAGTCCAAAAGAGTCCAAAACGGATCCCAAAAGCCTCCAAACGTGAGAAGGATAACCAAAAGGTGGGAATGGGAGCCAACATGTTATTATCCACACTTGCAAAACTGAAGATATATGGAGATAAGGGATGTGTTCCACAAGCCTTGCATGCAAAAGACAAGGTGAGAGGAGTAGCTATAAAAATAGAAAACTGCTTTTACAAAACCTAGGGTGAGAATTTTTGGAATAACTAAAAAAAAACATTTTTGTAAAAAGGGCCCACGGGGCTTATTGGAGACGGCAAGATGAACAACTTTGTAGTTTAAAGTATTTTCATTTGAGGACCGTGTTAACCACTTACGGACACCCTATCACATTTGACGGACGCCTTATTACTTATTTGAGTCATGGATCGGGTTTGTCGGTCCTATAGGTGTGTAGGTGATTGCCGATGATAAGTGCACCACTTATCTATTTTTACAATATTTTTGCAACGATTGGCCACTGTGGGCCCTCATGTGTGAATGGGTGAGATTCTTATAAAAGGTCCATTTTGACCTAGAACCCTCATTCTTTGAGGTGCGTGCTAAGAAGTGCTCTTGCTCTACCTCTATCTTCTTCTCCTTTGTGTGATCATGGGTGTCTGTGTGTGTGTGTGTGTGTGTGTGTGTGTGTGTGTGTGTGTGTGTGTGTGTGTGATTGAGCATTGTGGTGACATCGTCGGCGGCATCGGCGGTTGAGCGCGGCGGCGGCGGCGGCGACTCCTTCTTCTTCGCGGCACTGGATCCTTCACGATGGCAATCATTGAGCGGTGAGTGACACACCATTGCCCGTTTGAGCTTGCTAGGATCGTCTAGTTGTGTGCTTGTAGCCATTCGTGGCTCTCACACAATGTTTTGCAAGTTTCCACCCTCTAAAATGTGCGACAAAGCGCACATTTTTGGCACCGCTGCCGGGAACTGCCTAGCACTAAGCTTGAGGAGCACTCAGTGCTACCTCTTGAAGTTATTCTTTTTATTTGTTTTCAGGTTTTGTCTGAGTTTGTGCTAGATTTGTTAGTGGTTGTAATGTGCAGGTTTTGTTAGAATCTATTAGTGTTGCAATGTGCAGGTTTTTGTTAGATCTACTAAGTTTTGTAATATGTAGGTGTTAGCAGGTTGTTAGTTAGTGTTGTTGTTCTGTAATGTGCAGTAGACAGTGTGCAGTAGACAGTGAGCAGTTTGTTGTGTTAGGAAGCGTGTGTACAGTGCTAATTAGTGTTAATTAGTATTGTTAGTTGTAGATAGCTTAGATAGAGCTTCCAGATGCAGTTGTGTGCGCGCAGTAGGCGGCTCTGTGCGCGTGAGCTTGGCGCGCATGCAGCAAAACATTATCCACAAAAAAAGTTTTTTTTGAAGTTTTTTCATTCTTCTATTTAAAAAAATATATTAAAAAAAACGCTCGAAAAATTTGAGACCAAAAAGAAAAAGAAAAAAATCTTATTTTAAAAGGAAGGATCGTGATCATTCCCCAAGCCAGAGCCCTGGCCCAAGCCTCAGTCCTTAGTCTTATGATATAGTATACCTCTACTATATATATAAAGACTAGCACCTCAAGTGAGGGAAGGGCATGTGGGACAAGTCCTTCAAGTCCTCCACCATTCCCTTCACACTTACCCCTTGAACTTACTAATTTTTAGCCTTCTTCTCGGCTAGGAAAAGATTGTTTTTAGGATTCTGAGGGCTTTAAGTAACCGAATTGGGGGCTGTAAAGCAAGGCACATTCCTCTAACCAAGAAGCTTGTTTTGAGCTATCACACGCCCTATTGTATGGCTTGGTTAGAAAAAAGGACTATAAAAACAAAACAAAAAATTGAGAGTAAATTTGGATTGCAAATACCCAAAAAACTAGCTAGGTGAGCAACCTTCATGGGCACTCACCAACAATTCTAGAGTGTTGAATCACATGCAACTACGCTCTCATTGTGTGCTAGAGGATGATCACATAGAGAGTGTCTCCATTTACGCGGGCACCCATTATTCCTCCACCTTAGGCTCTAGGCCCTCAGCGAGAACCCAAGGTAGTACCACTCAGGACCCACATATTGCATCTAGTGACTCTTCCTCTGACTACGATGTCATGGAAGGTAACCCGATGCCTAATACTAATAGTTCAAGCCAAGACATGCATGCCATGGGCCCACGGTCCGGGTAGAGCGTGTTTATCTGCTTGAAGGAGACTTTTAGTAGAGCCACTCGCTCCAAACATGCAGCTAGCGATGTAAATGAATAGGGTGGCGAAGTAAATTCACCATTCATGACCAGTGTAGACCCCATGCTCCTGGAGAGTGTACATGGGGATACTCCATTCACTGCATCCCCTGACTCTTTAGAGTTATTCCCCTCTGAGGTTATATTACCTGATGGTAGAAGCCTTGCCGAAGTGCAAGAGGTTGAGTGATATATCATTGCGGTTAGGAAAAAGGAAATCGAGAGCCTAGCAAGGCAGAGCAATGGAGAAAGATAAAGGCAAAGGCCCCAATGTCAACGTCCATGCTAGTCAAGAGATCGAGTGCTCTTGAATTAGCAACCACTAAGAATCAACATGTCATAAAATCTAATATCTAACCAACCCAAATGATTTTTGGCATATTAAACTAATCATTTAATGTGGGATAATAAACGGGAACAAGGGTTAGAATATAGACATGTGCTTACAGATCTATATCACCATGGGGCCAATGGTAAAGGGGTCCAAATGAGAGATGGCCTATCAAAGAGAAAGTCTTACAAATGGATCTTAAAAGACCTTAGGGTTAGCTTCATTGAAGAACTCCAAAGGTTAGTGTTAAAAAGTCCTTTGAGCTTAGGTAAGCTAGGGTTGAGCTTGAGGTGGGAACCCGGCCCAAGCTTGAGGTGCTTGTTGTGCTTGATTAGTAAGATGCTTGTCGTGCTTGCTAACTAAGATGTTTGAGGTTCTTGTCTTGCTTGCTGACTAGGGAGCTTGAGGTGCTTATGGGAACACTACCCAAGCTTGAGGTGCTTTCTCATGCTTGCTGAATAAGGTGCTTGAGGTTAAGGTGTGCAAAAGTCAAATCCCATCCCTACAAGAGAGGGAGCAAGCCCTAAAGCTAGGGGGATGAGAGAGAACACACACACACTCACACAAGGCAAGCTTGGTACAAAGAAAGCATATAGGACACTTGTCAAGTTCCTCCTCATGTTTCTCTCATGGTGTGCCTAAAGCCTATCGGTTAGCCTCCCAAGGGGTCCAATGATAACTTTTTAGATTTAATTAAATTTTTTTACATTTATCAAGTCCTCTCTCTCAAAGGGGAAAGGGGGAAACTTGTCCCAAGACTACCCTTGTTGCTTGTAATGCATCCTGCATGTGAATGGCCAGTCTTGAAGGGGTCCAATGAACTTCAAGATTGAGCTACAAGGGGGGGGGTCAACCAAAGCAAGAAGGGGGCTATCTTGGGGGGTATACTCTCCAACACACCTTCACACACACTCTCATTGTGTGAAGTGGAAAGTGCAAGACCTCCATCTCCTTCTCCAAGCTAGTAGAGAAGCTGAGAGCCTGCACCAACACTCTTGGCTATGGAATGCAAATCCAACCAAGAGCCATGCTTCAATATTTAAGCTTGCCATCTTCTCCATCTTCATTACTTGCTATTATGTATGCTAGAAAGAAGAGTGATGATAAGTGAGGAACTAATTCTTTCTCCTATAAAATGTTTCTTCTTCCTCTTCCCTACCCTCATTCCTCGCTAGCTCTCTCCACCTTCGAAGGTGTTTGAGGCCTTGGGACTAAGTCTTGGTATAGTTAATGCTTTCTTTTGCAAAGTCTATATTATGCTCATGATGCATGAAGCTTTCCATCTTCATTGCATCACTTAGGTCACAAGGAACACAATGTATTGTACCAAGTCTCTCTTGATGGGAGAAACTATAATACAAATGCCTATTGTTGGGGGGAGGGGGGGACCGACTCCACATAAATCCAGTCCTCACTGTTGTCATTTCCCCTAAACTATCCCTCTTGCAAAAGTATTGTTCATGCCACGTTAACTAGGTGTTATTTTTATGCTGCTACCATCAACTAAGTTCACCCTCTATGCTCACAAAAGTACTTTCTCTAATTTCCGCTACTCTCAAAGTTCATAGGACATTTCCATTATACAACCCATAGAGAGCTACATTGCATCTAGTTCATAGGACATCCGTTAACTATTAAATTGTATATATGTTTCATAGTGGGACATGCCAACAAAAAACACGCCATGGACCTTGCTTACTAGTACAGTACCACTACATGGTGGCTCAATGCCTGCAACAGTACCTACAAGTGTGTATCAATCATATACATCTATAGTCCCTTGTGCTCATGTAGCTCCTACGCCTCCCGTTGTTTCAACAACTTATGCTCCACGACCACAACATCCAAGCCCTTATTTCAATGAGACCATACTAGCTAGCATTAGCATATCACATCCCATGTCTGCTATGCCCAGGGCCACACATATGAACTTTGGGCCACCACATGGCACAACATCATACCCAACTTGGAACCTAAGGGCTTCCTATACACCAAACCCAATTCCAACCCCCATTCCACATGTAGTCCTGAGAGTGCATATCCCCACTGTACCTGCTCACTTGGGTGACATGGCAACACTTGCTCAAGCTATTGGTCGATCCATTGCGGGGTTACCTGAAGACATGGCCGAGTATGTCAACTCTCAACGGTCTGGATATATCACCAAAGTAATCCACCACACCATGGTTTCTTTGTGCATCAATTTTCAACAAGGGGCTAGAGGGTGAAAGCATGTTAACTTGTCATGCTTTTTCATGTCCCGGACAATGCTAACTAACACAATTTTGACATATGCTAACTAGCACAATAACTTGAGCTACATCTCCAAGATCTATGACATATGATATATCAATAGAAAGCACTTGAAACAAGGAATCCAAATGTACAACCTCTGACAAATTTTGATATTATTTGTAAAAAATCGGACGCCCAACTTTTCGAAGATGTGCTAACTTGAAACTGCTAACTAGCACAAAAAGTGCGACAGGTTAACACGCTTTCACCCTAGACGCAATGTCAAGCCCATGGAAAATAAAGACAAAAATGATGCAAAGGGGAAAACCAATGCCAAAAATTCTTCCCCAGGAAATTCCAATAACAACAACAACAACAGTCAGTCCAAGGAGAAGGGAGTTTACAAAGGTAAAAATAGACTCTCTCCTGAAGAGCTTGAAGATTTTTGTAAGGACCATAAATGTTTTAAGTGTAAGGAGCAAGGACATGGCTATCATTCTTGACCCAAGAGAAATGCTTGCAATGAGACTCCTAGATCTTCCACCATCAAAGCTCCAAAAGAGGATGCTCATTTGCAAAGGATCACCTCTCTCCTATGCTTGGGGAAAGGTAAGGGAGCATGGTGCCTTCATCTTGTTTGACCCTGGCTCTACTCACAACTTCATATCAATAGAGTTGGCCACCAAGTTGGGAATTCAAGCTTTTGAGATGGGAGATGTTGTAATGGTCAACACTGCTTTCAAGGGACAGCAAGCCTTTGTTACTCTCTTGATTAGGAATTTATGTCTTCATTTACAAAGCTATGTCAACAAAGAAGACTTTTTCATCTCTCCTCTCCAACATGAGGATGCAAATCCTAGGGGCACCATGGTTCAACCGCATGGCTTCCAACATGAAGTTCCCTTAAAGGAGAATCTACTTCACTAAAGGGAAAGAACATGTATATAGATGCTAGTGAGTTTGTTCATACTATACCACTTGTAAATCCTCCTGCTTTTTATAAATCAATGAAGAGCTCACTTTCTGCGTACATGACTTTTGTCAAAAATTCCTAATGTTTCATCAAACGTAAATGGTAGGAATCAAGCAGAGCTAGACTTGTCTAATTTTCTAAAAGGATTCCAAGATGTGTTCATCGATGATAAGCTTGAGCTACAAGGGGGAGTCAACCAAAGCAAGAAGGGGGCTAGCTTAGGGGGTATACTCTCTAAACTCTCTCTTGAAAAATTATTGTTCATTCCAAGTTAACTAAGTGTTATGTTTAAGTTCACCCTCTATGCTCACAAAGTAACCTCACAAAGTACTTTCTCTAATTTCCGCTACTCTCAAAATTCATAGGCCATTTCCATTACACAACCCATAGAGAGCTACATTGCATCTAGTTCAAATGACACCCCTAGCACCTCAATCCTAGATGGAGCATTACTCAATGAAAACTAGGAGTATGAACTACAAATGAAGACTTTAATCGACCTATACACAGGTCACACCTATCACGTGGTTTGGTTAGATGTCCCACAAATCCACATTGGGGGATACTAGCATAGAGGAGCAACAAAAAAGAGTTTGTGGTGTCATCCATAGGGTTATTGAGTTAGGGAGGCAGAAGAAAGGACAGAGAAGGCTAAGCAACCGAATTTATCACAACTAGAGACTCCCTCGGTAAGCCCGATGGTTCCTCCATATGTTGTTTCGCCAAGGGTCTGGGTACAATCTGAGCCCACAAGTGATAGCTTTACATTTCCAAGTTTATCTCATCTTTCTCTTGATGACACCACGGTTACCATGCCTACCCCAAGGATGGGCATGCCAAAAAACATGCCTTGGACATCATTTACAGTAAAGTACCACTACATGGTGGCTCAATGCCTGCAAACAGTACCTACAAGTGTGTATCAATCATATACATCTATAGGCCCTGGTGCTCATGTAGCTCCTACCCATCCCATTGTTTGAACAACTTATGCTCCACAACCACAACATCCAAGCCCTTATTTCAATGAGACCATACCAGCTAGCATTGGCATGTCACATCCCATGTTTGATATGCCCAGGGACACACATATGAACTTTGGGACACCACATGGCACAACATTGTACCCAAATTGGAATCCAAGGGCTTACTATACGCCAAACCCAATGCCAACCCTCATTCCACATGCAGTCCTGAGAGCACCTGTCCCCACTATACCTGCTTCCTTGGGTGACTTGGAAAAATTTTCTCAAGATATTGGTTGATCCATTGCTGAAAATATGTGTTAGTACGCCTGATAGAGGGCCTAGAAGTAAGGTAGTACAGATAGCCAAGCTCACACAAAAATTTAGTGGAGATGGGAATGTGAGAAAGCATATAGAAGTGTTTGAACAAATATGTGATTCCTTAGGAGAACACAATGACCTGCATAAGAGTAATTCTTTAATCCTAACCTTGAGTGAAAAGGCTCTCGAAAGGCTGGGGATTGGGATAGAACCCTAAGGGAGGAAGAAAAACAATTTACCCTACTCTTAGGATACTGTTCTTGAAAGATTACATATGAGAGGGAGTACTTTGGGGTGTATCATCTCAGCTCCAGAAAGATCAACGAGAGGAAGGGGAATCCATAGAGACCTTATTAGTCGCTTAAAGCATTTGAATTCTCATTGTAATCCAAATGAGTGCTTCAATAATAACCAACTGCTTGATAGATTCATTAGGGGACTATGACATGAGGACATATACAATGGCCTAGTCATTAGAGGTATCACCACTTGAGAAGTAGTCACCACCAATGCGATCCAAATGGAGGATAGTTTAATGATTCAAGCAGAAAGAGTGTATTTTGAGCCTAAATTTACTAGCTCGCAAGCATCAGGGCATGAGCTAATGACCAAAAAGTCTATTTCTAGATATCTAAAGATGTCTGAGATGACTTTAGCAGATCTCACCAAGACAAAGAAAATGAACTTGTTTGCAAGAAGGTAATGTCTACATTTTTTGACAGCATATATCATTCCTAGACCTTCTCTCTCGATATTGGTATAATTTTTCTCCGTGTTGTTCATATGCCTACTAGAGTAGCAAATGGGAAAATCCTTTTTTTCCTCTCCCCGTTGGGCTAATATTGCACCCTATGGCATAGGCTGATGCATCAACATGAACGTGAAAGATCTTACTCCAGTCAGGGGCTTGCAAAATTGGAGAAAAAATTAATCCCTGCTTCAATTTGTGAAAAGCCTGCTCACATTCTTCCATCCACTCAAACTTAGCAATGAGGGCATACAAAGGCTTAGCTATTACAGCATACATGTATATCAGGCACCTATAATATCCACAATGACCCATAAATACCTGCACTTCTTTCATTTTCGTTGGTCTCGGTAGTGCGAAAATTATTCATATCTTTTTTTCATCAGTGGAAATTGTTGGGGTATAAATCCCAATGTGGTCGCCCAGGTAAGTGGGCAGGCCGCCACGTATGTACACATATTCTTTTGTTAAAACCTAATAAGAACTCACTATGCTCTACACATTACAGTAGAGCAAGTTCACCATATCTTCGTGCTCTTCTTCTCGCACTCTCTCTCACGTTGCACTTCCACTCGTACTCCTTCAATTGGTATCAGAGCTCATATCGACAAAGTTCTGCGCAGGCCATTTTCGACTACGTGGTCTCGGCGGGTGCAAATCCGACTATGCAAATTTGGGGTTTCGGCCTATGACTGCAAGTGATGAGGATGTCTGTACTTCTAGAGTGCTGATTTGTGGCTGTCTACACAATGAAGGACGGCTCATAGTTCTTGGAGGCATGTCACATACGACACGGGCGCACCTACACACAGACTGTAGGCAACATCCACTAGTTCATCAGGTAGCTTGTGTTTGCTGCTTGATATTCCAGATTTCATCCTGACATTGCAGATACTTCCACATGGGGTGTATTGTCAGAGATGATGTATGTATGTTGAGGGTTTGCTGGCTGTGAGTCACGCAGCAAACAACCGCCGCAGCGGTTACAACATACAGTGGGAAATTTGTGGATGTATGACTTTGTGGGAAGTTTATGTACTGTCAGATTTACTGCAGCCTTTGTTGAGGGTCGAGTGAGGTTTTATTGAGCTGGGGGATTCTCGAATGTTGAGATCCTTTCGGTTATACAGGTCTTGGAGCGATCCCTTGAGCACCCTTAGATAGGTAGCTAGGATGTATTGACTATGAGTTAGACAGTTGGGATTGCATCTTTGCTTTACTGCCGTTACTCCTTCAGAAATCCCGTTTTTGGACACAATGTGGCCAAAATTTTACCTTGTCTTACCTTGAAGATGCATTTTTCAGGGGTTAAGAAAATACGGTAAGTTTTTTACTTTTCAAAGACTTTCTCTAGGTGCGTTATGTGATCACTTCTCAGGTGAGAATGAACATAAAGATCATCCATGTATATCTCTAAAAATTGTCTGAGATATTCCTTGAATGCATGACTCATTAGTCTTTGAAAAGTGGCAGGTGCATTGGTCAGGCCGAAAGGCATTACACTGTATGCAAATATACCCCACTCTGTTGCAAAAGCTATCTTATGCTGATCTTCTAGTTTTATGGTCAACTAGTTGTAGCCTGAGAACCCATCTAGAAAACTATAGGCCTCTTTCCTTGCATCTCTCTTGATTACATGGTCTATTATTGGTAGAGGATAGTTGTCCCTGATGGTGGCAGTATTTACCTGTTTGAAGTTCACACAAATTCATAATTTACCATTCTTTTTTGGTACTACCACAATCGGGGACACCCAATCGGTGTGTTCAATCTCGTAGATAAACTCTGCATCCTTTAGATTATCTATCTCCTCCTTAATTTTCTTGGTAAAATTCTCATTGTATGTATAAGGACGTTGTCTGCGTGGTCTGGCATCAGTTTTAAGGGGTATCATGTGCTGACAGATCTCTGGATCTATCCCCTTTAGTTCCTTGCATCACCAAGCAAACACATCTTTATATCGTTTGAGTGTATCTATCAGAAGCCTCTCTTCTAGGTTCCTCATTTGGTTCTGCTAAGTTTATGCATTTAGATTTTTCAGGCCCATCATATGAAGTTCCAGGCTCTTTTGGGTCTCGTTTGGATTTCTACACTACAATTTTTCTATCTTGAACTTTTTGTAGTGGGAAGGTGCATCAAACTTATCATCGTTTGATTCATCATCAGTTTCCAACTCTGTTGTCGAAACTTCTTTCTAAGCTCATTTCTATTCATTGTATTTGTGTTTGCGCTTGGTTTTAGATAACTTTGTTAAATTTTTAGAGATACTTTTTGTATGTGTGTTTTGTTTGTTCTCCTTTTTCAAGTTTGTTTTGGTTGAGTTGGGTTTCATGTATCTCTTTGATATCCCATTTTTAAGGCCATCAGTTGCTTCAACCAACCTTAAATACTGTGTTTTGTCAGTTAATAGAGGTATTGAATATTCTTTTGTCTTGTTTCATTTGTTCATGTGTTTATTCAGATATCTACGCTATCTTCGAGTATTTTGGTTAGGAAAATCATAGTAGATTACTTGTCAATTCTCGCATTTGATGTCCTAATTTGAAATATTAGAAAGCTTGTCGTCCAAGTCGTCTTCTAAAAGCTTATTCGTGGAATCCTGGAATGCTTCCTCTTCAGTTTGGTCAAGGTCCCTTACTGAGATCTGATCCACTATGCGTCGACAATCTGCAAACCCCTCCCTGTCAGGGACTTCCAATTCTGATTTTGAACTTGGGTTGACACTCATCATCTGAAATGGAATGATATCATATCCTTCCTCATCACAAAATTTGGTCAGAGTCACCTCATTCACACACACATCAAGAGTGGCCAGTATGTGCTGCCAACCAAAAGGTTTGAACATCTCTTCCGAAAAAGGCTCTGGTACATATTCCTCGTCTTGTATTGACCTATCATGAATGCAATCCTCTTTTTTCAAACTACCACCCTCAAAAGCTTTGTTCTGCAGCCAAGCAAGTGTTTCTCCTTCTTGGTCAATTGTGAAGTTTAATTCCTCTCCAGGGGTTTGTTCCACATCTCTATAACTATGGTCCGTGACACTGATCTTAGTAGGGACATCCTTGTGTCTTAGGTAGATATAGTCGTTGTAACCCCAATCTTGTACCATTTTGAGCTGATGCATAAATGGTATGCCCAATATGATATCGAAATTGTTGCTCTCGTCAAAATTCACAATAGCAAATGTGTGTTCATATGCGATTATGCAAGAGGTGGCTACGATTTGCTCCAGAATGCCAATAGGTCTTCAGAGGTACCCATCCACTAATTGAAGTTTCATTCTAGTTTTCCTTAGAGCAAGCTTTCTCCATTTTTCCCACACTGCTTTGGTGGCTATGGAAATTTTGGCTCCACTATCCAATATTGCTACCAATTTTACTTCTTTTTACTCCACAGCAAGGTCGTGTTCCCTTCTTCTCCTTCACAATAGTCTCCTACCTTGTTCAGTGGCACTCGCTCATGTTTAGTTTGTTCCAAGGTTTGGTTATTCAGTGTTTTTGTTTTTGGAGAAACAATGGATGGCGGATTTTACCAGCCCTATTTTCTCCACAAAAAAAATCCACCTCTTCCCAAAGATGAGGTCTTATATGGAGTAATTCTGATAGAGTTAGTGTACAACAAATAGGGGACGATATCATCTCATGAAGAGTTTTGGTATCCGTCATCTTAGGATTAGCTTTCCATTGAGATGGTACTTTTTTTACTTCTGATTTGGTTTCATGGTTGCTAATGAATGAAGATACTGAGATTTGCTGTCTTCTGACATTTGCGTACCTGCATCAACATACAGTGATTGGATATCATTTGGGTAGAGTTCATGTTTGAGGTGGATCTCCGTAATAGGGACTGACTGAAGTGTTGAACTTCCATTCTTTTTGTTTTGGATATCCTCCCACAGATCCTATGGCCATTGTTCTTCCACTTCAGGGATTGGCATAGGTGCTTGTGAATACATTCCATTTGTTGTATTGACTGCCATCCTCGTATCCAAAGGATTTTCATTTTTTGAATCTTTTTTGTCTCCATCTTCGATCCCTTGCTCCTTTAACTCTTAAATTTTTTCATGTATTAACACCTCAATTCTTGGAGCAGTCAAACCGGGTGGTTCCATAAGGGCTTGAGCGGCCTGGATGAGCTCCTTGCACATGTTTAACATCTCTTTTTCATACACCGGGTGAGCATACGTTAGCCACCTTTCCTCGTGGGTTTGGTTGGGTTTTAATCTAGCTTCATAAGCTTTCAAGATCACATCCAAGGGTTCAAAGACCTTGTCCACCAAGATAGATCCTCCCGACGGTATTGCCGATGGTTTTGTTACATTGCCCTTTTCCTTAAGGTCTCTTTTCATTTTCAATTTTTCCTCTGTTTGCAATAATTTGGTTTCCAAAGCCGTTTTTTCTTTCTCTCTTTTGGATTTTATATTGTCTCGTTTTGCCTTTCAGGATTTCCTAGGGGTTCTAACAAACAAAGTTTCTATCTCGGTTTGGCTCGCTAGGATGTTCCTTGCCACCTCATGTGCTTGGTCTCTCGTTACCGCATTTAGTGGAATGGTTGGTCCCATTTCTGATCCACTTCTTGGCACAATTCCGATTTTGTTCATGGTTGCTTTCCCTTTGTATTTGGACAATGTGGAATGAGATGGTCATTTGTACATCCCTCACAGAACCCAAAGAGTTTGATACTCTCTCCTTTGTGTGGACAAGTTCTTGCCCAATGATCACCACCACATTCATAGAATGATCCTACTTGGTGGTGGAGAAGCTGGTGGAGTCCCCATCAGTTTTCCTATTGTAGGAGGATATCCCCTAGGTTTGTAGTTCTGGGTTGCCATGAACATACGCATATTTTCATCACCCAAGTAATGGTTTTTTGTTGGTTGTGCTATGTATGCTAATTCTGGAATCTCCTCAAAACAACCATCCATGGAATTTGTCCCTCCAAAGCATATGCATTTTTGTCAAACCCTCTCTCATAGGTATTGTCTAAATCTTCTCGGTATGAAACTATCGGGACCATACTCTGATCAAAAGGTGCTTCTATAGGTTGTGAAATCCTTACCATGGCCCTATTTTCCTAAGGGTAAAGGAAGCTGATGTCCCAACACAGGTTGAGGTTTTTCTTGCTCTTGGACTGCATTATTTTGTCCTACTTGGTATCTTGGAGGGGGTGGTAACTGTTGCCCTCCATGCGGCCCGCATTTGCTTTCTCTAACATAGTTTCTATTATAGAAACATTTGTGGGTCTCATGGTTTGTCCATTTTTCTTCAGTAGCACACAACTTTAGTACACGTAGTATGTTTACTCTTAGCCTCTATTGGAGGTTGCACTACTGAGCTGGATGATCTCCTCCACAAGTGTCACATTTTTTGGTGGGCTATTGTCGTGTGTTTGGGTTCGTCTTATTTCCTTGGTTCATCCTTCTAATCACTTCCTCAATCATTTGATCAATGTTTAGCACAGTTGGGTTTTGACCACCCAGTTTTATTGTGGATTCACTAGTGGTTGAAGAGGTGCTACTCATCCCTTGGTCTGTGTCCTCCGTCACCTCCCCATATGCCTTGCAATTGTCTACCAAATAAAACGCCTCTTTCGTGACTTTCTCAAAAGTAACACATGCCTTTAAGTGCTTTTGTAGAGTGTCATTTTGCAATCCTTATATAAAAAAGACTAACAATCTCTCATCCTGAGGTAGTTCTCTAGCAGGGCATCTTTCTATTTATTGCTTAAATTGAAGCGAGGCTTCCTTTACCTTTTCCTTCTCCTTTTGTTTAAATGCATAGATCTAGAGACAATATTATGCTTAATTCCTCTCTTGGAGAATTCCTCAGTGAATTCTCAGAGATGTTGCTTGATACTTGGGAATTTCAGGTTGTTTAAAAGTTGAAACCAAGTCAAAGCTATTGCTTCTAGGGTCAACCCAAATCCTTCATATTGAGTAAGAAAATTAGCTACCTACTCCACCCTCAAAACTTGTTTGAAGATCAAAACATGAGCATACGGATCTCCCAATCCACTATACTTTTGGGTACACATTTTTTCACTTGTGACGGTTGCATGCGTCTAGACTCCGCACCATCCTCACCATCCTTGGTCCTCCTGATATGGCCTCTCTAGCTTGATATTCTCCCCTTGGTATAATTGGTATCCTATCCGCAATACGTTCATCAAGTCGTTATGTTTGATCTCGTGTAATAAACGGAGGGATTCTAGTTGTGTAAGTCAAATCAAGTGTTTCACTACCCCTTTTGTATTCATAGAAGCCCTAGACCCCGTTCATCCCATAGGCCCTGTGTGCGGGAATCGTTGATGTCCAAAATAATCTTCCACTCTGGTTCTTACTCGACTTACATTCTCAGTTTTTGGTCTCGTGTGAGTAGTCGTGGTTTTAACTTCTTCTGAATTTACATAGTATTGGTGGAGTGGTCCCCCAAAATATGTATATCGCTCTAGCTCCTTACGGTCCATAGGAGAGTATTTTCGGCCATACTTATCCATTATGACCACCTAGATACTTCCCCCCTCTGTGTAAGTATAAACATATATTTTTTTGTCGTCAGTCAGTTCCTTGATGCGGGGGTTCATCACATATATAATAGAGTGTTTGTTTTTCATTATTGAATCTATATAGCCCCACGTAAGTGTTGTCTATATTAAGCCTCTTTGTCTTGTTAATGCATCTGAGCACCGCGTTTTGCATGTCCATTTTGGGTGGTTCATCTGCTATCTCTTCATCGACCTTGTCCTTGGTGCCAGTCATTCCCCATTTTTCCACAATAAAGGGTTGTGAACCACTAGGTACATTGTCCCCTCTCTGTCAAAGTATTTGTCTCTGTCATAATCCACATCTACAAGGTCCTTGAACTCACTTTTCTTGTTTTCCAACTTAACACAGTAGCAGTCCATTCCAACCTTATAGATTTTGGTCTTAGGCACATTTTCAAATTGAAACTTCAAATATAAAAATTTTACATCAGATGCAGGTTGTGAAGGACCTGTCCCCATGGAAGTTACTTCCTAGGGTTCAGCTTGTTGGATTCCTCAATCATAAGGGTGTATGATCTTTCTGATGACATGTCAAAAATCTTTCCTCTACAATGGCTTTTAAAGGATGCAGTGGTCTTTGATTCATGCTACCTCTAGTTCAGTGATTGCTCACTTGCTCTATGATGCTGGGATTCCTATTCTAGTACAGTCTTCCTGATTGCAAATACATGAAGAATTGATATTGAAAAATCCAAACCGGGTTACCTCATTAGCTAATTTAAACTTCCCATTTTGTTCTTACTTGTTGCGTCATATTCTCTAGCACTTGCAACCTGTCAAAAAAATCTTGATAGCTATGAGTTTATAGCCGTTCTTGTTAGTTCAAGCTTTCAATCGACAAAATTTAACTAGGTTTTTCATTACTCCACAATTTTACTCACAACATCAACAATTCAGGTCCAATTTTAATTTTGGAAAATCCATCAGGTTCCTAGGGACTACCTCTCTCTGTGGTCAAATTCTACTCTTATGCTGACTTAGAGGAGCATGGATCCATGTTAGGAGGCCAAATTGACTTTTCTTGGTACCAACAGAATCAGCATGATTAGTAGGTCATTTGGTACTAGAATTTTTGTGAATGTATTTCTTGATTTTAGAATTAGGTCAGTTCTGCCACTTGCTCAGAATGCTTCACAATTTTGGATTTTTAGCTTGAACTTGGAGATCCTAATTCAGTTTTGAAATGATCACTAGAGTCTCTGGATGTTCCCTAGCTATGGTACAAGTTTTGTATCAATCTGGCCATGATTTTTTCTCCTGCTGGTTCCCTACTTTTAGTTGAACCCAATTCTCACCCCTTTTTGAATTTGGACAATTAAAAGTTTACTTTTCCCATTTTTTTCCAATTTTCAAAACTTTGCTTTGCTCAACCCATTTTCTTGATTTGGATGTTCTTTTAGCACTCTATTTCTGACCAAACTCAAGATTATGATGTCTGAGAGTCAATTCTAAGAAAAGGAAAAAAATTATACTCACTTGGTCTGTAAGATACATGGATCGCAATCCATGTTGACAGGCAAACTAGAAGAAATATGCATAGTTTGTCTCCTGCAATCTTGTATATCCCCTTTTGCCAAGTTTTGTTGAGTTTGGTTCAAGTTTGAAGCTCTAACCATCAATTTTATAACTTTTCAGAGTTATGGTCTTCGGCACCAAAATAAGGTTTTGGACAATTTTTACATTGATTCTTTTGGCTCTAATTGATGGTGGAATGTGATACGTAGCCTACTGTTATAAACTGAAATAGATGCACAAACATAATTGAATTTAACAATACAAAAACAACAACAAAATCTTTTGTACTTCACTCACAACTTTCTTTTCTCATAAGCAGTAGCACTGGCTGGTCCTAGACTCCAGTCTCTACTAAGCACTAAACCTACGTCTAGCTACTTTACTATCTAAATGTAAATAGAATGGGTGTCAAAATCTTTGAAAGGGATTTTTCGTACAACTAAGTCACTCACCAGCTAAGGATTGACTTCCCCCACAACCGCGCCAATTTTAGCGGGTCGCCGTGACGGACGTCTGCAGCATAGCTTTTTGTTACTAAAATAATGTCAATATGCAAGGAAGTGACTCGGGATGGGGCACGGAGACTTAATGAGATTGTCAATCTCACCAAAGTGAACCTACAGGACTGTTCTTACTTATACAAAAGCAAATCAACCACTTGTTAGTCAAAAAATCAGTCTATGTCCGACCTCACTGCTCTAGGTCATCACGCCTTTTCAACATCCAAACAAATTTGGAATGCAATGAAACTTAAGGAGAGGTATTACAACACCTAAGGGCATATTCCTACCAAATTTTGTAGCCATCTAGGAAGGTACATAAATCATAATCCATCCAAAAAAAAAGTAGAAAAATTTGACATAAACCTACACAGTAAGGTCCCCCTTAAGCATAGAAACACTCTTCCAATGTCAAAATATCAAAAAACAACCATTTATGATCTCAAATCAATGCATTTAGCTCACAAACAAGATGTCACAAACCATAGCAAAATTGAGAATGATTACACTTAGATTGAAGATCAAGAGACAAGGAACACAATGTGCTATTCGGAATCGAATTTTGATTATTAGACAAGGAGAAATATTGATTACAGTTTGTAGCAGCAAAGAAGCTCTCAGTCAACGTCCAATTACTTGCAAAGATAATGATAGTGTATTTTACAAAACTAAGGGTTTTGACTTAAGAGCTAGGGACTCTTTCCCACGGCCATTCAGCCACTTACATGGTTTGTAGGCTCAGAGAGGCTAAGAGGGAATGAGGAAGATCTGCTAGTAAAAAGAAGAGACCTGGAAAGCCCATGAAAATCTTGAAAGCTCCAAGGATGAATAGGCTTCAAAGACACATCATATTGTTTAAGGAAATCAAGAAGGCTCAGAAATGTATCGAGATTCTAGTACCAAAGCTTCCATTTCAAAGACTAGTCAGCTCAATATGTGAGGAAGCATGTTTTGGGACCATGAGGTGGAAACCTGTTGCACTGCAGCACTACAAGAGACAGTAGAAGATTTTTTTCTAGAATATTAAACCTGCAACACAGGGTAATGATTATGGACAAAGACAGTGAAACTCTGAAAAGACTAAGGTGGAGATATTATAAGCTTCTCCAGCCCAATGAATTTATAGATAATAAAATGAAGGAAATATTGCTTATTCCTCAATCAAAGCCAGAGGTGGTGAAGATTGTAGAAGTCACACATGATGTGAATGCTAGGGCCAGGGCTCAGCAGGAAAATTGGCGTGCATAGGAGATAAATAAACTAAAAGAGAAGGAAAGGTAGCACATGCTATAGAAGATGAGGTTATCAGCTACCACATTGTTATACACAATATCGATGTCAGCAACAACAAAATTTTATCATCGATGGAGGAAGGATTAATAATATATATACAGCTAGAAGATGGTATAAGAAGACTTGTAGTAGATTCTACCGATATTAATATATTGCAGGATCCAGATGCTCAAATCACATATTCAATTGTATATATCTTCCTGAAGTAAGATGATTTCACCAGCTCTAGCATATTCATATTTAGCCTTGAGGCTAGAGACTAACAACATCAAATTGTCTTTTAGTTTTGATAAAGAGCCAGCTACCTCCACAAAGCCATATATATATTGGATTCCCAGATTTTTCCCTTTCTCATAATGAAAATAACCCCTATCAGCACATTCGAGAAGTGGCTTGCTCATTGTCCAATGCTGCAAGTGTTGGACGGATACGCCGCGACGGACGTCAGCACAGCAAGAACTCACCTAACATATAATGTCAGCTAAGGACAAAGCTCGACCCACAGGCGCGTGGAAGCAAGCATAAGGTGTCAACCTACACTCGACCGACTCCTAACTAATTCCTACAGATATCTCTACCAATTGTCTAAGTCACATCCTTCAAGAGTGCATAAGAGGAAACTTCCTACAACGCTTTCTAGAGCCGAACACCCATCAAACAATCTCGAAACACCATAGAACTTGAAGGAGACCCTACTAACACCAATAGGTCGCTCTCCCTAAGGTCTATGAACCAAAACCCCAACCCAAAACACCCGGTGCAAAATCACGTAGGATGTCTGGCCGAAATTTGCACATCTTCGTTTCCAAAATCTAAAGTGGCTAATGTGTAGCTCTACTCAATGTGAACGTGTGGATATGCTGCAATGCAAAATCGGACAACGTATGCTCACCCAAACACCAGATGAAGCTCGTAGAAGGAGCTCACAAAATTGGACCGTACGCGCGCAATGTAGGTATCGGCGCGTAGCTCTCATCGGCGGCAACACACTGCACTTCTCCGCACTCAATTCATACCACCGGTGCACACGTAGCGTCAAGATGAATCTCACACACTCTCTCGTACACAGTACGCTCACTCACAGACTTCAAAACTTGTTTTTTTTTAAATGACAAAAGGTCCTTTCATTAAGGTCAAAAAGTGGTATATATACCTTACAATTCTCAAACCCTAAATTTCCAAAATCAACCAACTACTCAATCTAACTATCAAAACTGGGATACAATCTGGAAACTTCTGTAAGTCCCAATATTTACAAGGTGAAAATCAGGTTTTCCTCAATGAATGAATAATTACAAAAAATAATAATCTTCCGAGTAGTTAGTTACTGTGGGGTGTGTCCAGCTTCTAACACTCCCCCCCTCCTTGCTCATGTCGTCCCCGACATGGCAAGGCGGCCATGTTGTCCCCGACATGGCCGCCGCTGATCCGCTTCTTCATCGTATGGTCTCACGCATCTTGATTAGGGACTCCTATCTTGCATGCAAGTTCATCATTGTTGGGCCGAAAATATCTGTGTTTATTGTGAAGAAGCCTGTGTAGAACGCTTCTTCAAAGGCCTGGAGGTGATAGGATGGTAGGAACATTATCCTATGATACATTGCATGTATCACCTCCTTGGAAGGCTGACCAAACAAATCATAAGAGCATCTGTAAGTATCTTGGAAGAAAAAGATATTGTCTGTCACCTGGCTTGGCTTGAAAGTCTCAAATACTGCCAAGAGGGTTTTGCAGAGTTTCTTCATCATGATGCAAGTAAGGTCAGGTGAGCCAGTGAACAATTTGATGGCGCCCGTTAGGGTTTTCACCATGTATTGGACACTTATTCTCTCACCTGCCTTCAAGCCCGGCAGCTTAGGGTAATTCAGCCAAGTGGGTTGGCTTCTTTGCAAGATTTCTTGGGCTTTCCACGTCCTAATCCTTGGTAGAGGACAAAAGCTGAAGTTGTCTCTGATATTTTTCGGTGCCTCTACCGAGTGGATTAGGTATTGTGGGTACTTTGTGAGCCAGGCCTTCCTCCATTTTGGCTGAGAATCAACAATTAGCCTGACCCCTTCTGGTTGTGAGGTATCTGCATTGTAAATTGGTACGGTCGGCTCTTCCCTGATCCGCTTATTAATGGTGGCTGCTTCATATTTCAGCAATGGATATGGGAGAGAGGGTTGAAGCCATTCGCGCCTGAGGTTGCTGGCGTCGATCTTCTGAATGGTCATAGACTTGAAAACCCTCTGCCCCATTCCAGGGCTTCCTTTGATGTCTCTCTGATCTCCACCTCTGTTGCTTTACGCAACTTTTCTTCCTCTTCCTGTGTTAGGTCCTGTGGCTCTTGAGAGGATCCTTCTAGGATTTCCTCTTTCATAGGCGTGTCCACCAGATCTACCACATTTTCTAAGTCTATGCCCTCATTGGCTACTGGCCCTGTTCCCTCTTGCTCTCCTACTTGATGTCCTTTCAACTACTCTATCTGCTTTAGGAGTTTCTGTTTTTCCGTTTCCACTTCTTCGCCCATATTCACCAAGGAGGTCATTTAATTCGGCGTTTATTCTCTCCGCCTCCTCGAACTTTCTTTTCATACTTTCCACTTCCTCTTGCAGGGCTTTTTGGCCTTCTTCCATTCTTGTTTGCATGACGATAGACCCTTCTGTCATCATCAATCTCTGCTTTTTCTCTAGAGTCAGCTCCTTCTGAAGTTCTTGCATCTGTTCTTCATAGAGTTGACTCTCCGTAGTTGTGTGAGTCGAGCTAGTAGCTCTGACTCTGGCAGGTGATGCTCGCAGCCTCTAGATGTTCTGATCTTTTACCTTGAGTTGGTCCTTGAGCTCAAGGACCTCATCCTGGCTGGCTTCTTGATCTATTTCCGCCTTTTCTTTGGAGTTTCTCATAGCTTCAACTTCTTTAGACTCTTCCGCCAGTTGTAGGGTCAGGTTATCTCTGTCCCTCTCGGCATCTAGCAGTGATTTGCTGAGCTATTGACATTCTTCTTCAATTGCTGCATTCTTTTTGCTGCTGCTTGGTTTTCCTCCTCCATTGCCTAGCATCTTTGTAATGCCCTTGCTAGGCTGGCTTGTAGCTCAGCTTCCCTCTCTTTCTGCCTTTGGCTTTGTCCTTGTAGAGTGTCTACTACCATCTTATTTCTCACTTCAGCGGCCTTGAGAGTTGCCATCTCGCTTTCCGAAGCCATGGACTGCGCTCTCAACCAGGTTAGCTTCGTCATCACCACATCCCAGTCATTGGAGGGCGGGTGCAGATCCACTATATCTGTGGCAATTTCTTTTAATTCCACTAGCCTGATGTCTTGCATTTGTTCTTTCGGCCCTGTGCTCGCCAAGTCGAATGAAACTGTAGCGGCTTCTTCCTTCGTGTATCCTGCAGCTAGCAGGTCCAAAAATGTGTGATAAGAATAATCTGACTCTTGTTGCTTACTTCGAGGCTTAGCCTCTTCTTTTGGCTCCGGCTCCTGGCTCTGCTCTTGCTTGGCCTCTTCCCGTTCTTCTGGCTTGTCTTCAGTCTCTTTCTCTTCTTGTGGAGGGCTGCTAGGAGGTGGTGAGGGCGGTGGGCTGGGTTTAGGGCTGGCCGGTAGAGATGTAGGCTTGCCCTTGAAATCTCTGTCTGCTTTAGTTTTTCTTTCCCTCTCTTGGCTCTCTTGCTCATCTAGCAGTTTCTTCCATATTTGCTCCACTTCTTCCTCTGTGAAAGGGACATGCGGTACATTCTCTGATGCGGCATCAAGAATTTCAAAATTCTTGATATAAACCTCGAATCTATCCCTTTGCACTCTTTGGGATGATCCCAACATTGACTCTAGAGATAGCTTCCAGAGTTCACTCAGATCACCTTTAAGGGCTCTCTCTACTCTGAAGCTCTCCATCAGTCTCTCTAATCTTGCCGCTTTTTGTGACCTTGTTTCTTTTGCAGGCACTTGGGCAAACTCCTTCTTTCCTTTCTTTTGCTCTGGCTGCTCCTCTTGAACAGGCTCTAACCATCTCTTCAGTCTTGTAGCAACCCTTGGTGCTCTTTGTGGCTCATCCTCTTTGTCTTCTTTTAGCCTCAGCCACTCATTGTGGGATGGGGGATCAGGCCATCTTCCTTTTGCGTGCAGTGCCCCATAAATCACCTTTGTGATTAATTATCCTGGAACAATGTATGTTGGCTTCTTGTTACCCATCTTTGCTAGGCTTTCATGTATATACGTTGCATAATTGATTATCTTTGGGGTGCCTTTCGTCATTGCCCAAGTGAATGTTGTGGCAATTGCACCTGGCGGCATTCTGTACTTCTGTGGCCTCTTCGTACACATGTGGAAGTATTGCTTGTACAACTGGCTCATGATTGCCACTCTTGGGTTGGCAATATCTTCATTTAAGGTGTAGTTTCCTTTCTTCTCATTGTACACCTTAACCTCATCCCTTCTTTTCGTTACACTATCCCCCTTGTTGGAGAGGTCTAGTGCATCTGCTACAACCTACTCAGTGATGATTATTTCCGTTTCTGGCCGGCCTTGTAGATCTGTTACTTTGGCCACTCCATCTTCTTTGAGGGTTGTCACAAACTCCCAGACTCTCTTTATATCCACCTCTGCCGGTATTGCTTCAAAGTAGTTGTGGAGATCAATCTTCTCCAAGTACCTGGCCATCTTGCTTCTTACGAACTCATTGAGTTCTCGCGGCAGCATTTGTAGCTCGATCACATTGCCTTTAGTGTCTTTAAACACTCCTTGGTAGATCTTTAGGTCGTTGGACTCTGACAGATCTTCTTGGATCCATGTGCTGCTGGGCTTTAATGTTCCTTCTGGCATGACGAAGGGCTCCACTTATTCTAGGTAGTCCTTGATGGTCATTCTTTTCTTCTTTGCCAGTGACTTTGCGGCTGCCATAGATCCTGTTGCACTCAGTAGTCCGAAGTTAGCGTTTTTTCCATATTAGCTGAGAAACTGAGTTTTAACTACCCAAATGACTTGAAAATTGAAAATAAAGCTTAAAAAGAACTTGTGAAGCTGTGCATGTGCTCACAGTGCAAATCTGGCCAAAATTTTCCATTTAGAAATCCTACGCGTAGGATGTCTTTTTCATCAGAATTGGTTCATACTTGGCATGCTGGTAGTGCATGGCTCATGGAACATGGCTACATGCTTGGATTTGTATTTGGATATCAAAAAGTGGATTTTTGGGCTGATTCAGGCTTTAGGTCACAAATTGGGTAGAAAGTCCATCATAGATAGCAATTGAGGTCCAAATGGGTTGAAAATTGGTATATAGGCTCATTGCACCATGGTCTTGGCTCCCATGATGTCAGTCTTTGCACAGAAGGCCTAAATTATGTTGGAGACATCCTACGCATAGGATGTCTTTTTCATCAAAATGACATGAAATTTGTTATGTGGGTAGTCCTTGGCTTATGGAACATGGCCATGCTCCTGGATTTGGATTTGGACAAGGATTGATGCTTGTAAGATCCTGTGTGGTGTTTTTTTTTTTGGCTCCAAAAGTGTATCTTGAAGGTGTTGGGGGTCAAAAATGATTAGAATGGCTTCAAAATTGATATATGAGCTCTTGATGATGATGGGATTGGATCCGAAATGAACAACCATCCTCTGCATGCCAAAAAAGTCAAATAGACATCCTACGCATAGGATGTCTACTTCACAAATTTTTGCTTCTGACCACACAGATTGGTTGTTGATGTATTGGTGAATGTGTTGTGCAAGTTTCATGTGATTTGGACAAGATTTGGTTGCCCATTATTGCCTCTATGCCCGAACTTTGCGTTTTTTCATGCATATGAGGTAAATTTTGGTCCAAATGTGATGAGACTTGGTGGATAGCATGTAAAAGTCATTCAGAAAATGTGTATGATGAAAAATGTTGGAGTTTGTGCCTAGAAGTGTCCTTGAGACATCCTACGCGTAGGATGTCTCCTGATGATTTTTTCATGGATTGTGCTCCTAGTGTCTGCCCTTGGTCTCCCTGAGTCCCTTTTAAGCTTAATTTCAACAAAAAAGTCAAATGGATAGAGAATAACTCCCTGTGTGGACTTCAGAGCCTCCGAGTCATTTTTTGGCTTTTGGAGTGCTTTTTGGCGATGAAATTTATTGATGTCGGTCTCCATAGTTGCGCGACCCCTTGGGGATCCTTGCCGTATGGTTTTTTTCGACTTTGGCTTCACCGGAGCTTCATTTGGCAATTTGTTGCTCTAAAAGCACCCGTGGTTGCATTTACATGCCTTCGATGATTTGTGGTGGTCTACCACCATAGGACTTGGTTGTTGATGGTCTAGGAAAGCCGCTCGTGAAGTTTGGTGGCAAACGGGCATGCGGTTTGGCCACGAGAGCAATTTGACGCTTTGTGTGTCTGATGCCGTTTCTGAAGTTTAGTGCCGCCTCGGGTCACTTTTTGGTCATGCGGGTCACATAGACTTGTCAAGCATGTCGAGATGCTCCTACCCATGAATTTTGGTGGCATTTGGTCGCCGTTTCGCTGATTTCCCATTTGGTGGCCTCTTGCGAGTTTCTAGGAATTAGGGTTTTTCCCGATGGTTTTCTACTGCCTTTGGACATCCAGGACTAGTCTCCTATACTAGGGTAAGCTGCCAATGAAGTCTTGTTGCTTTTGGGTTAGCCATTAGGCCGCCGTCTCTACTTGTAGGTCTCTATCGCCCGCTTTGTGTGTGAACCCTACGCTAGTTTTCGTGACAAAACGACAAAAATGCGCGAAAAGCTCAAGGTGGTGAGCCTACCTCTCATGTCTGGAGCTCGTCGGGTAGTCGTGCGCGTCGTAGAAGCTGCTGGAAGGTCCGTCCGCTCTAGGTAGCAGAAGCTCTCTCCACAAAGTCAATAGTGAGAATGAGGTGAAAATTTCTTATAATCGAGGTCCCCGAACCACTTTTCATGAAATTTGACATGTGCTCCTATCTTCTTGCGAGATGTGGTTTAGGCTCAAAAATTTCTTGATTTGGACTCCATTTGCTCTGTTTACCAGAAATTTGGCATTTCAGTCAAAACTTGGCCAAAACACGCTTTCATCTCCAGTCTCACAATTGCACCCCCACTGTAGCATAGGTTGTCCTATAGTCACTGATCATCCCCATATTTTTTGTTTTTCATTACGACCGTTTTTCACCTGCTTTTTGTATTTTTGAAGTATTTCTGCCGAAAATTAGCAAAATTAAAAGGAAAATAGCAAATCAAACCCGGAAAATCCCCAAAAATCATAATAAATCACAAACATCACCGCAAAACATTATATACACTCACATGCAATTTTTATGGCCGGATTTCTCTGTTTTAGTAATATTTTGCCCGAAAAATGGCTATTTCTACTTATATACACACACCTAGGGGCTTGATTTGGCGTTTGGCCCCATATACCTCTAGATACATGCTGTATAAGGGCATATGTACTTGGGTTACTCCAGAAAATTTTGCAATCAAACAACAACCCTTAAACTAGTCGAAAATCATGCTCTTTTTTGCTCTTTATGCTATTGGTTCCGCATTTGAGAATGCCCCCCCCCCCTCCTAGCCGGAGTCCTTCTGGACGACAAGGTATCTCCTTGGAGAATGTGCCGTGCATTGGTTGAAATAGTTGTGCTAATGCTTGGCCGATTAATGTGGCCCTATTTTATGCATACTCGGTCAATGCATGGAAAAATTAATGATGTGCAAGAGAAGGGAATAAGCAAGATTCTTATTGGCATTTGCCATCGAGGTGTCGTGTTTTCTTTGCAAGTAACAGCTGTAACTCTACTACTCTCTGTTTAATTGTCTTTTTTGCAAAAGGCAATTGCTTGGCTAACACTGTTGATAGAGCCGTAACTGTTTCTATGGAGAGGATTGTCTTCGTCGGAATGGCTATGGGCCATATTGCCTTTGCTTTCCATTGGTATTTTGCTTGTACCGGTTTTTGTAGATGTTTGGCTACTTCCTTTGTTGTTATTGTTTTGTTGCTGATTGGCATCCACATAAGTCGGCTTTCCTTTTTCAAATGCAGCTCTCTGTGTTCCGTTGTTGCTTGTACTGAAGGGAGTCCCTTTTGCTTTGGCTTTGGTATCCAAATGCGAGTGACATTTGGGTTATTGCTGAGCATTTTCTTTGGGATCCATATCTATTTTATGCTCTTGGTTTTTTGTTGAACTATCTGCTTCGTTGGAATTCTTTTGTTGCATTGTTGTTTGTCTGCCATGTTATTTGTACCTTTGTGCATCCATACTTGCTTCGGTTGTGACTTCGTATGTCTATAATTAGCATGGTTGGCCTTTACCTGATTGTTGGTCTCGGGTATCATGTTGTTCTTTGGTGGCATTTTTGCTTTTGGCTCTTTTTCCAGTGAGTGCATGGCTTGCAGCTGATTATTCTGGTATTGTTGAGCAAAGGCTATCACCTGTTGTTCATGTGCATGATGAATTTTGACTGCCTTTGCATTCCAATCTATCTGCACATTGTACTCTTTTTGCCACGGTTGTCCCAACATCATTGGGTGTTGTGTGCTTTCATCCTCCACCACATAGAATTTGTTTGGGTAAATATATTGGTGAATTTGTACATGCAATATAGTCCATCCCAATGTTTTCAACGGGTGTGATGTACTACTTTCTAGCACTTGAGGAGTAGGATGAATTTGACCTGTGGATTTGAGCTGTTGGTATAATCCGTAAGAGATCAAATTTGCTTGAGCTCCCGAATCATGCAATGCTATCGATTCAACTTGATTGTTGCCCACTTTGACTGCAACTATTGGCTCCACTGTGTCTTTATCCAACTTCGTCAGTCGAATGGCATTGATTCGCCATGGTGCTCCACTTTGTTGTTGTTGTCGTAGAAGGTGTCGTTTTGCAATGCGTTCTTTTGCTTCTGCTTGAGCTTCCTCTCGTACTCGCTGTTTTTCCTTCATTCGTTGTTTTCCTTGATGCATTTGTTGGAGCATCTCCTGTGTGAGTGGTAGATGATATTTCTTCAGTCGACATCCACTAATCCAGTTCTGCATTTCTTCACCTGCTAATGTAGCAAGCTTGACAGCTCCACTTTGTGATAGATCACTAATCACAAAGGGTCCCATCCCTCGCTTTTTAATTTTCTTGGCATGTTGCTTCAAAGTATAAACAAGTACGTAGTCACCTGTTTTGAATTCTTTAGTGCACACATGTTTGTCAAAAAACTCTTTTTGTCTTCTCTTTTTAGCATAGATTGAAGCTACAGCTCTCAAGCGGAGTTCATCTAGCTTTTCAAGATCATCTATTCTTGAAGAGAGCTCATGCCCTGTCCATTCTAAACGTTTTTCTAATCGTAGAGTTGGTATTAAAAACTCTATGGGTAGTATAGCATTTAGGCCAAACACCATGTTGTACGGTGTTGTTTCTATCAATGTTTTGTAAGCTACCCTGTATGCCCATAGTGTTGAGTGTAGCTGCTGATCCCAATCTATTCTTGATTCTGACACTATTTTAGTGAGAACCGTGCATAGTGTTTTCTTTGTGGCCTCAGCTTGTCCATTGGCCTGTGGATGGTATGGAGCAGATTTCCTATGTATGACCATGAATTCCTCTAGCAGATATTCAATGACTTCATTAAGAAAATGTGTTCCACGATCCTCACTGACAATTTCTATTGGCAATCCGTATCGTACAAAAACATTCTCATACAAAAATTGTGCAGTGGTGCATGCATCTACCTTTTGTGTTGCCTTGGCTTCGACCCATTTTGTGAGATAGTCCGTAGCCACAATGATATATTGGGTATGGGTGCGATATGCAGGGGGTGAGATAGGTCCCACAAAATCAATGCCCCATTTTGCAAATGCTCTTGCTCCCATCATTGGCCGTAGTGGCATCTCATCTTGTTTTATTGGCACCTTGGTGCGCTGACATGCGTTACAACGCTTTACAAACTCTTCAGCATTCATGTGCACTATAGGCCACCAAATTCATGCGGTTAAGACAATTTTTGTCGTCTTATCGCCCGCAAAATGTCCTCCACTTATTCTGCTATGTGCATGTTCTAGAATCAGCAGGTATTCGCTTTCACTTGCACAGATTCTAAGTTGATTGTCCTTTCCTCGCTTATAGAGTTGGTTCCCAATGAACTGAAAGTCACGAGCTTCCAGCTCTATAGTTTTTTTCCGTGCTCTTGTGATTTTCTCAAGGAACGTCCTGGTGGTTAAGAAATCAATGATATATTGACTCCATGCAGGTGCAATGTTTATCTGAAACAATGTCGCGTGATCCACTGGTCGTTTGCACTACATATAGTACAATTGGTAACATAAGAATGTGAGTCCGCATACATAGTTGGCCAATAAAATCCTAATTGTTTCAGTCTATGGTGTGTTTTGACTGTTGAACAATGAAATGCACTATCCTGAACATGTGCTTCTTCAAGGTATCACTCGAATTCTTCCGGATTTATACATAATCATAGGATTTGGTCCGATCCAAGATGATACAGCCGTTCTGCTATCAACTGGAAGTTTTTTGTTTCTCGAATTGTTTGTTGTCTGGATCTGTATTCCGTGTTATCAAACCCACTTCCAAAGGAAAGAATGCTAACAATTCCCTGAGACCATTTGGGTACCATTTCAATATTGAAAAGATAAGCATCTGGTATGTCATCATCTACTCCTTCAGGAGCTTCCCATTGTGTATCCTTGAAAGATGATTCGCTCGTAGATGGGTTTTAACCTTTTTGACCACCACTGTGAAGTAAAACTCTAGAAATATAATAAATCAACGTACAGTTCTCCCTGTATTACATGGTTTATTTACCAGATACAAAAGAGCTTGATGATCTGTGAAGAACACAAATTTGTTTGCGAGCAAATAATGCCGAAATTTCTTTACAGCATAAATCATTCCTAACCCTTCTTGCTCGGTGGTTGTGTAGTTCTTTTCCGCACTGCTTAGCTGTCGGCTTGCATAACAGACTGGAAAATCCATTGTTCCGTCTCCAAGCTGAGCTAGAATACTTCCAATGGCATATGCAAAAGCATCAATGTGAACATGGAATATCTTTTCCCAATCTGGTGCCTTCAGTACAAGTGTTGATATAAGGTTTTTCTTCAGCTTTTGGAATGAAGTTTCACACTCCTCGGTCCAATCTAAATTGACTAGCAAACGATACAAAGGTTGTGCGATAACCGCGTACATGTATATGAATCTTCGATAATAGCCGCAGTGTCCCATGAAGGATTGCACTTGTTTCGTATTAGTAGGCCTAGGTAGGTCTACAATGACTTTGACTTTGTCTAGGTCAGTTGTTATGCCATTTCTTGAGATAGTGTGTCCTAAGATGCGGCCTTGCTTAACCATGAATATACACTTTTTTGGGTTAAGACAGATTCGATTTGTCCTGCATTTTTCAAAGACCTTTTGCAAATGGTCAATATGTTCCTCTCGTAGAAGAGAGTGCACACAAAGATCATCCATGTAAATTTCTAAGAATATTCTTAGGTATTCTTTGAACACATGCGCCATTAACCTTTGGAAGGTAGCTGGGGCATTAGTTAAGCCAAACGGCATAACTCGATACGCATAAATTCCCCATTCTGTGGCAAACGCTGTTTTGTGTTGATCCTCCCTTGCTATTGCCAGTTGGTTGTATCCTAAAAACCCATCCAGAAAGGAATAAGCCCGTTTCCCGGCCACCCGCTCGAGTACATGTTCTGTGATTGGCAAGGGATAATTATCCCTTATGGTGGCTGCATTTACCTTTTTGAGGTTTACACACACTCGCAGTTTTCCATTATTTTTGGGAACTACCACAATGGGTGACACCCAATCTGTATGTTAGATTTTATAGATGAATTCAGCTTCCATCAGTTTATCAATCTCTTCTTTGATTCGTTTAGCAAATGTGTCATTATATGTATAAGGACGTTGTTTGATAAGTTTTGCATCTGATTTCAAAGGAATTGTATGTTGGCATATCGATGGATCAACTCCCTTGAGGTCTTTATACGACCATGCAAACACATATTTATACTTCTTGAGAAGTTGTGTTAGCCGTTCTTCTTCTTCAGGCTTTAAATCCTTGGCTATATAGACCGGCTGAAGCTTTTCACCTGGTTCTGCAAGGTCTATCCTTTTTGCATTTTCTGGCCCATCGTAAGATTCTTGGTTGGTTCTTTCCCTGATCGGTGATGATTTTTCTGTTCTGGATAGTAAATTTCCGATAGTGTGATGGTACATTCATGTTCACCTTTTCTGACTTCTCTTTACCATCACTATCTTCTTCAGTAGTCCATATCTCTCTTAAAGACCGTTTCAGTTCTTGGTATTTCTGTTTACACTCCAGTTTGGTCCACTCTTGGTCTTTTGTTGTTTCTTTTTTTTATTTTTGAGATTTTTGTGATTTTGTTTCTGTTTTAGCTTTCGTTCCTGTTTTATTTCCTCTCGCGTTCTTTCTTTTCGATCTTTTGAGAATCTTCCTGATATGTGATCTTTTACACAATCCTCTGCTTTTACAAACATCAAATAGTGAGTCTTACCTTTTATCTTGGGCATTAGCTTCTCTCTCACTTTGTTTCCTGCTTGTTTCCTCCTATAGCGTTCCTGGCGTCTAGGGTGTTGATTAGCAAAATCATAAAACTTGATATTCTCGGTTTCCCTTCCACACTCACTTGAGGTGTATGAACATTCATTATCTGCATCATCGTTTACTTCCAGATGTTCAGAGGAGTTATAAAACTCTTCTTGTTCTGGTGGTTCTACCGTCTCATCTTCTCCTGGTATAATGTTTACCATGTAGTAGAGTAGCACATCATAGCCATTCTTATCACAAAATTTTGTTGTTGGACTATCTGTAATGGTACAGACATCCAATGTTGCTAGTATGTGTTTCCATTCTAGAGGTTCCAAGGCATCTTCAGGGAAAGGTTCCGGAATATACTCCTTGTCCTCAATTGTTATCTCTAAGACGCATTCCTCTCTTCTTAAGCTTCCACAATGTGAAGCTCCACACATCCATAGCTCTTTTTGTTGCCCTAACCATGCCGGGAGTTGTGATCCTACTACTGTAGCTGAATCAAACTCTTCCACAGGTGTTTGGTTCACATCTTTGTAACTATGGTCTTTCAGGTGTATTTTAGTTGTTGTCTCACTATGTCTGAGGTATATATGGTCGTAACCCCAATCTTGGACCATCTTCAATTGTCGCATGAATGGTCGATCTCATAATTGTTCTTTTTGTCGAAATCGACTATTGCAAATCTATGCTCATACTCGATTCCGTAGGAAGTGAAAATCACTTTTTCTAAAAGTCCTAGAGGATTCTCCATGAACCCATCTGCCAATTGCAATTTCATTCTGGTAGCCCTCAAAGCTGGTTTTTCCCATTTTTTCCAGATTTCCTTGGTGGCGATAGCAACTCCCGCTCCACTGTCAAGAATATCTTTGGACACTACTCCTTGGAATTCTACTGGTAGCGTGGTGTTTCCATCTTCTCCCTCGCAATACTCTCCAACCTTGTTTAATGGTACTGGCCTAGTGTTTAGTTGAGGCCTGTCCAACTCTCTGATCCCTTCCTGTAGCTTCAAGGTGGGGTTTTTCACTCCAAATTTTTCTAGGCATTTACCTACTGTGGTCCACATGTTTGGCCGTAACCTTAGGAGTTATGCTAATGTGATGGTGCATGCCACCGGAGTGGACAACAACTCAATCAATCCTTCCGAATCCATCACTTTGTTAGAAGAAAGTCTTTGAGATGGGATTGCTCTCACTTCCGACTTGGCTTCATACTCTCCTAGGTAAGAGGGTAAAGTTCTCAGCGAGTCTGGTTAGATGTGCCCCGAACTAATTGATCCTTGGTCTCCCCCTTGTGAATGTATCTCAAAGTTCATTTGTGACCTTGCCTCAAATTCTTCAATAGGAGGTAAGGTTACATTCTCTTCTTTTCTCGTGCTATTCATGTGGTTACTCATCCTATTGGTCTCGTTGGCCTCATGGATTTGCTTCCACAGATGGTCTAGACCGTTACAGTCCTTACACATTTCTGTCAATGTTTTAGGCTGGAACGTGTCACTTGCCTCATCTATTGTATTTGGCACTGTGATAGGCTCTCCTCTGGACTCATAGGCATTAGTGAGTCTTTCCTTTGTTTCTACTTGTTCCTCTAAAGTTGGTTGGATAGGGGTTGGAGCCGGTGCCTCATGCCAATTTGCAGGTTTACCCAGTGGGTCTTCCATCAATTTTGAGCTGTTTCAATCATCCTTTTACACATTTCCAACTTTTGTTTTTCTATTTCCGCATATGGATAAGTCATCCACCTTTGCTCCTAGGTTTGGTTCTTTTTAAGTCTAGCTTCATAAGCCTTTAGAAGCGCATCCAACTGCTCATTTACCTTGTCAGCCATTACAGATCCTCCTGATCCCGCACTTTTGGGCTCTGCTATTTCCTTGGGTGCTATGGTTGCCGTGGTGTGTGAACTTAAGCTAGCAAGATCCTCTAACCACTCTAATCTATCCTTTGTATGTTTCAACTCCTCGAATAGAGCTGTTTGCTCTCGTTCCTTCCTAGCTTTCATACGCGCCTTTCTAGCTTTCCAAGTGCTTCTCTGATCTTTCATTTCTGAACTTTGGGCATCCGTTTTTGGCTCTTCAACTATGGGTTGGTTCGTCATTCTTTGAGCTTGGGCTCGTGTTACTTCCTGAATAGGTATGATTGTTTCATTTTCCGACCCTCCACTGGAAGGTACTGTTTCTAGTATGTTCAAGGTGGTTTTTGCTCCTTTGCTCGGGTTTTTAGGGCAATCAAGAATCAAATGAGTAACTCCACACTCAATGCAATATGCGTTGACTCTAATGATTTCATCATGAGGACAGTCTCTCAGCCAATGGTCTCTACCACACTTGTAGTAGGGTCCCTTGGGTTGTTGAGGTGCTCCTTAAGCTCCCGTTTGTTGGTATGCCTGTCTCTGTCCGCCCATGCCCCCATTAGCTATGAACAACAATGTTTGTTCATCTAAGCTAAATCTTCCTTCTCCTGCTGCCTATGCAGCTGCTGGTGGTCCTGTACTTCCTATCATGCTCCATGGTTCTGGTGTCGAGGGTTCTTCCGGTGGATAATAGACAGGGTTTGCCGCATATCCATTAGGATCTTCATAATATGTATGCATAGGCACCAAAGCCTTATCCTCTGTTTCGGTTACGATTGGTGTGTATCTTATACCGACTGGTCGTAATCCCGGTAGGGGTGGTTGTTGCCCCAACACTGGTTGTGGTCTTTCTACACCTACAGGTCCTGGTAGGTTGCCTGCTTGATATCTAGGCATCGGTGGAGCTTGAGGAGAAGCTACCGGAGCTTAGGGAGCATAAGGTCTCTCTCTCACATATCCCTTGTTATAATAACATTTCTCGGTCCCATGGTTTGTCCATTTTTGTTCAATAGCACACCACTTGGGTTGTTTAGCTTGGGGTTTGGCGTACAAGTTAATCTTTTTTAGCACTTCATCTACAAGCTGCTCTTGGTTTACAGCTACTTCCCCTTTCGGTGCTGTCTTAGAAGACTTGCTTCCACTTTCTTGTGAAGACGAATCGTCATTAAGGTCCTTGAGCTCCCTCTCTTTGTAGACCGCACAATTGTCCACAAGGTAAAGAGCTTCCTTGGTCAAATCATTCAACGTCGTGCCCCTCTTCATATGTAAGTCTTTCTGGAGATCCGCATTCCTTAGTCCCTGGATGAATATCAGCATGAGCCTGGACTGAGTTGGCAGTTCCTCCACAGGACAGAACTTAACATATCTTTTTAGTCTTAGGGCTGCTTTTCGTACAGATTCTCCATCTTTCTGTTTCAATTTATGGATTTGTGAGACAGTATTATGAGCTATCCCCCTTTGTGAGATTCCCTCGATAAATTCGTCAAACACTTCCTCCATAGACTCAAAGTCTCTACGCTCTACAGAGTCAAACCAAGTGGCAGCATCATCCTCTAGGGTTAGTCCAAACCCTGCAAATTGGGTAGGGAAGTCTAACACCTCTTTGGCTCTAATTACACGCACAAAGGCTGCTACATGATCTTTTGGGTCTCTGCTTCCTGTGTATTTCTTGTTTACCCATTTTTGCACTTGAGAAGGTCTAATATTCTGATGGTCTACAAACCTCATCATTGGATCTCCACGTCCTAATCGATATACCTCCTCAAGTCTTCTGTAATAGGCTGATTCCTCTCCCAATGGTGCTCCTAAGCCATAATTTCTAACGATTCTCACTGGAGGTGGTTCATCTCTTCGAACTCGTTCTATGGGTGGTCCTCCAGGCTCTGTTGACCCTTGAGTCTTTGGCTTACTCTCTCCTTGATACTTTGAATAGAGGGGTGGTTCTTGCAAATCCCTTAGCCCTCGTGCGGCTTGATAACTTTTTCGATTTGGGTCTTGTTCCAATGTTGCACTCTGTCAAAGCCATGCCTGCAATGATGGCTGGTTTGCTGGTTGGTCTTGGTTGTTGAATGCTTACAGTCGGGTGGAATGTGAGGTAGCGTCATACTCATCAGAAAAGGGATTTGTCGACTTACTTGGGGTGTAGGTGGCTCTTGGCACTTCTTCATGGGCATATGCTGATGCTCCTAGACCTGTTGCCCTTTCTACCTCCTCTGGGAGAATACGTTGGTATTCTCGCCCGTATCTATCAACAAAAACTATACCCTTCCCCATGGCAGTTTCATAAGAGAATAAGTAAAGAACCTTGTCTTTGCTTAATTCGTTTACGTATGGTTCTTTGCTGCGAAAGTAAGCGACTATACCCTCACTCTCATGCTTGTAGATTCCCACGTTCTCATTATAAGTTGGAACCCTTGTTGTTTTCTTATCATACATAAAAATAGCTCCGGGACGATCAATGTTTGGTGGCGGTTCTTGAGCTTCTGAAACCATTTTCCCTTTTGCCATGTTATCTCCATATCTATTGTAATCTTCAGGCTTACTAACTATCAGATAGTGGTTCCCCTTTTCGTCTCGGAATCTATCTCCATCATCATAGACTCGAATTATCTCCAATCTCTGAGCTGGCCTCTCTTCGATACAAATGCACTTGCGTCCTCGATAGTCAGAATAGACTAGGGCTCCCCTCGAGTTTGTTCCTTCTAAAAAAATCACAGTGAGTTTGGAATCACTCAAAGGATTCAGGGAGGTGCTTCCTCCTGGCATTGGTCCGTCGTATGTGAAACCTCCTAGCTGTTGACTACCCATCATGAAGAAAGATTTGTCTGACAAAGTGTCAGTATCGCTACCTTCCTCAATAATTGGTGCTAGCGGATCTAACCTTGCCTGAGTTACACTCTCTTCGGTGGACACTAAGCTACCTTGGTCACCTGCCACCTTCTGGTCTCTAACAATGTATCTTCCTAATCTTAAATTCATCAAACTTATCAATGCAATTTATTGGCACAAATCCAACCACTCACCTGGCAAAGGATCAGTCTCCGCACAACTTCTTGCTTTGTTGCTGAAGATACCTGTACACAAGCGTTTAATTTCGACAATCGAATCAAAGCATTTATCTGCTAGAGGTTATCTTAGTAATAATTGGTATAACTGGAGAGTTAATCTCAAGCACTACTGTATTTTATACAATGTTGATGTTCTGAATTAGGTCTGCTATTCTGGAACTGTGCTTCCCTCGGATGTTGGTCAATTTACACGAAAAAGTCTGAATTCAGTCTTTGCTCCGTCAAATGGACAAACAAAGTCCAAATTCACTTCTGAAAGAAGTTATGGAACCCTTAAGCCAAATGGAATCTCACTGTCTAAGCCAAGTCAAATTTTCTCTTAAGTAAGCCCCAATAGACATCCTACGTGTAGAATGTCTCCTGCTTAGTTTTGCCTGGATTTTTGCACTATGGTTTCTCCTTGATGTGTTAAGTCTGTAGCTGTTTTTATTTTTTGATTTGGACACCTATTAGCTGGTCAATGATTCAGAAATCTATTCCGACAGCCTATTGCTGATCTTGATCAGTCTAATCAACTCTAATTTGGATCAAAATTGACTAGGAGACTTGCCTTAGGGTATACAACACCTTGTTATGCCCACTGTCAATGTCTGGCTTCAATTTCTTACTTTAGACATCCTACGCATAGGATGTCTTTTTCATCAGAATGGCTTCAAACTCAAAGCACAGGCTCCCCTTGAGTTGTTGATCACTTTGGTACACTCAAAATTTGGTTTGGAGTCTAAAATCACACAAAAGACATCCTATGTGTAGGATGTCTTTTTGGCCTGTTTGACCCCAAACTTGACCCACAGTTTCCCCTTGATGTCAGTAACCCAGTGGTATGCTTAGATTTTGGTTTGGATTTCAAAAGTCCCCAATTTTAGTTATTCTTTCCTTTTTCAGTCAAAAGTGCTAAAGTCTGCTTTGAACCCAATTTTCTCACCCAAATGAGGTGAAACCCCTCTCAGTCACTCAATATATCATGCAAGACATGCTCATGCAGCCATTTTATGGTTTTGGTCTCAAAATAATCTTTGGGGCACAATTGGGGTAGGATGTCTGTCAATTTCAGTCCATCTAGCCTTATCCTGTCAAGATATGGTCAAATTTTCACTTTCCAGTTTAAATTAGGGTAAACTCCACCTTTTGAACACACTGGTCAACTCAAAATCCCAAAATTCCCACCAGATTATCTTGTAGGACATCCTACGCGTAGGATGTCTCCTGGTTTGAAATTAATTTTTTTTTCTGACAAAAATGCTCCTGATGCTCTATAGCTCTATCAAAAACACTCACAGTAACTTTTGGATTTCTTTTATGCTTTCAAATACACTTTTGCGTCTTTTTGCGTCTTCTACAAACTTGTGATGATTTTACCAAGCAAGTATACATGCATGAAATGCTCTAGATCCTGAATCATAATGTCCTACTTACTCTACTCCTACTTATCATGTAAAATGGTGATAATGGTCTTTTGGTTGCTTTCTGGCCTTTCCGGACTCTCAAGCTCTCCTCTCACCGCTTCTACCACTCCAACTCCTACTCAAGAACTCGACTACTACCTAAAACTATCTTGGTCTACCTAATCTACCTAAGTCGAAGGATCTAGGCTAGACACACGCTTCCTAGACTCCCTCTAAGACCTAGAGAGTCCTCCACCCTCTGATCCTATCTAAATGTAAAACAAGACTTTTGGCAAGCCAAAAATCCCAATCCTCAAGGATTAGTCTCGGTCACCTACCTAAGGTTTTCGTCCCCGGCAGCGGCGTCAATGTTGGACGGATACGCCGCGACGGACGTCAGCACAGCGAGAACTCACCTAACATATAATGTCAGCTATGGACGAATCTCGACCCTCAGGCGCGTGGAAGCAAGCATAAGGTGTCAACCTACACTCAAACGACTCCTAACTAATTCCTACAGAGGTCTCTACCAATTGTCTAAGTCACAGCCTTCAAGAGTGCATAAGAGGAAACTTCCTACAACGCTTTCTAGAGCCGAACACCCATCAAACAATCTCGAAACGCCATAGAACTTGAAGGAGAACCTACTAACACCAATAGTTTGCTCTCCCTAAGGTCTATGAACCAAAACCCCAACCCAAAACACCCGGTGCAAAATCACGTAGGATGTCTGGCCGAAATTTGCATGTCTTGGTTTCCAAAATCTAAAGTGCCTAATGTGTAGCTCTACTCAATGTGAACGCGTGGATATGCTGCAATGCAAAATCGGACAACGTATGCTCACCCAAACACCAGATGAAGCTCGTAGAAGGAGCTCACAAAACCGGACCGTATGCGCGCAATGTAGGTATCGGCGCATAGCTCTCGTCGGGGGCAACACACTGCACTTCTCCGCACTCGATTCCGACCACCGGTGCACACGTAGCGTGAAGATGAAGCTCACACTCTCTCTCGTACACAGTACGCTCACTCACAGACTTCAAAACTTGTTTTTTTTAAATGACAAAAGGTCCTTTCATTAAGGTTAAAAAGTGGTATATATACCTTACAATTCTCAAACCCTAAAGTTCCAAAATCAACCAACTACTCAATCAAAACTGGGATACAATCTGGAAACTTCTGTAAGTCCCAATATTTACAAGGTGAAAATCAGGTTTTCCTCAATGAATGAATAATTACAAAAAATAATAATCTTTCGAGTAGTTAGTTGCCGTGGGGTGTGTCCAGCTTCTAACAGCAAGTAACAACCATAATTTTTCCATATGAGAGCAACCGCCATTGAAGCCTCGTTTGCATTGAACTTGACAAGCGAACTGTCTGGACACTAAACTCAATTTGAGGAATGCATCCAAAATTGATACTGTCAGTATTGAAATTATAAATTGATTTTACTTTTGATAGACAATGGAGACAGTTATTGTGTTGGGTTCATACCAACTCCTCCTGCTTGCAGATGCATAAAAAGATTGCTGCATGTATATGGAAGGCTATGTGGAAATCTAGAGTTGTACATGCCAAAAATAAGGAAGTCACGGTGCCTTCATGGATTGATGGCAACTCGTGTGGATAAAGATGCCTCCTCCATGCTGAGTATATACTGCAGAGATTTTTTGCATCAAAGCCATTCATGTCAAAGGTATGTATTTTGCATAGCATTACTATAACATTGTGACAGTTTGGACAAAAATATGTCTCAATTCCTTTTTGTTTTTGTTTTGTCTTTTGTAGAGTGCATTGGAGAAGTACACCATAGAGTATTTTCATCGATACCGTGCCACCCTAATCCAACATCTGCTTGCAATTTCACATATCGTGAGCGTGGATGCAGAAAAAACCCTATTGGATGACCACATTGTAGAGTTAATGATGACTGCTGATGGACTACAGAAAACAGATTCCATAAGGGCAGCTGAGAAAGGATAGGATAAAGAGGAGGGAGGGACTTCTGAGAAGAGAAATTTTGCAAAGGGAGAGTTTGACAAGGAGAAAAGTCCAAATGAGGGAATCTCCCTCTATGCTTGGAGGGTTTCAGAAGGGTGAAGTTTATGCAAAGGGAGGGGCTGAGAAAGAACGCTCTAACCCTCAAGCAGAGCATACCTCTGCCACATCTCCACCTGTTGAGCTTGAAAATCAAGATTCTTTTATGCCTAACACACAAACATATCATAGCACATTAGAAGCAAATTCATGTGCAATGGAGCCCTCAACACTGGAGACACAAGAGTCTCGAACAACAGAAGAACAAGAGAAGATGATCTAGGATGTCAACACTGGACAAGACAACCTCGATGGCAAGACAACCCAGTATGGACCTTTGATAGACATCCCTGTGATTGTTCCGGTAATAACCTATATTAAAGAATATGAAAGTCAACCTATTGTCTAACTACTTATTTGTTTTATAACATGTTTGCAAAGACTGATTATTTTGGACGTGAATGGATTGTTGTTGTTTTGAGAGTTGTATGATCCCCACGCAGAAGTTGTCAACCTGCACAACTTCAAGATATGCGATGCAGATGCATTGTGCGTCCAAGAACCAAGGAATTTATACAGTTTCTACTTCTAAGGTTCTGGGTTGCAATATGGTCCTCTATGCTGCAAAGAAACCTCAATCCCCTTGTAAATATGGTTTGCAACATAGCGGGAATCAAACATTTACAATTTGATTTTTTGTATTTGCAGGAGGAGTGCGTTGACATTGAAGGTGACTACAACCCTAGCAAACCAAATATATTGCTATTCTATAAACCTTTTTTCCAAATCCATGTCCCACATGACGATATCAACACTTTGTTGATAGATGACACACCCCATAAGGGCTTTCTAAATCCACTGGGCACCACTCTCTCCCCATCCTCATTTGAAGTTCATGAGCATGAATTTTATCTAGACATTTTGATCCCGTATCTCCAAAATTTGTATTTCAGCCCATTGACTATTTCAGAATTTGTACTTACAAATAATCTTAAAAATGCTATCTATCTAGATTACTATGATTCTTTGTACTTTCAATGTGGTGCCATGGAAATGTGTGTGTGTGTGTGTGTGTGTGTGCACGCGCGCGCGCGAGAGAGAGAGAGCGAGAGAGAGAGAGAGAGAGAGAGAGAGAGAGAGAGAGAGAGAGAGAGAGATGGAGAGAGAGAGAGAGAGAGAGAGAGAGAGAGAGAGAGAGAGAGAGAGAGAGATTATACATTAAACTCTGCATATGTTGTTCAAAATATAAAGTAATCACACTACCAGCTAACAAAGGGACATAGGTAGTGAGAGAGACCTTATCTTACAATTGAAATAAAGATATAACCAAATTGTGGGAATCATTTCACAATTGAACAAAGATTTAAATTGCAAGAAACATTGGAATGGAAGTCGTGAATATAGATTCATTCAAGTTACATTGGCACGATTTGGACTCAGCCAGTTAGTTCTCTATAGAGAATCTCTTTTCCCTTCATTGTATTACTTTGCATCCACCAATTAAGAAATACAACAGTGAGGGCTTGTTCTCCGCAGACTCGTCCACAATGTCGTGCCGAAGTTGTAGAAGTTTGCATTGCTCTCTTATTGTGACCATTGTCACAAGGTTGAGCTCTTTGTCAAATACCTCCACATCTATGAAACCATTGTTCTCCATGCCTGCTGACTCTTGATCAGTAAGAATAAAATTAGAGTAGCCTACAACAATTAGAGAGTGCTAGTACCAGAAGGAGATGAGAAGGGACTATGTGCTGATCATGTACTTTGCCTTCAAAGTGTCCAGTGCAACCTCACAATGTATGCCATCCACCTCTTTAACATACCACCATCTATCAAGCATCTTGTTTCAGAAGCAAGCATTTAGAGATTTACATACCAGCATTGTCTTTGCAACATGTATGTGGCAGGTGTGAAATAGTTCCACAAATAAGGTTCGAGGACAAAGACTAGAAATATTTACCAATTTAGTGGGCACTGAATTTCATAGGGACCTCTGCACATCCCTAAACAACTTGCTTTTAAGAGCTTCACACATGGTGGTGTCTGGGACTGGCCAGTCAATACAGCTCCAATTGGTAGGGAGAGGGAGTTTAACCAGATTACCTTTTTTATTTTTTTGGTTGAGCTAGTAGAAATGCTCATAGAAGAAAATTCCCTCATCTGCAAGACTCTTGCTAGTTCTTCCATCATACTCTCAAACACCAATGTCAGTGTGGGTTACAAAGATGAGACCTATAATACACTCCATTGGCTCCCATTCCTTGTATGATGAAGGATAGACATGTGCAATTGCAACAACAAAATGTAATAGACCACCTAGTCTAACTATTAATATGAATGAAGAACTTATGAGAAATTGATCTTGCTTTGTTAATATTGTTCTACCTCTTCAACGGAAAAAATAAATAAAGAGGACAGCAATGTCTAAAATAAAGAATAGAGATGGAAGGCTATGAACACACTCACAATTGCATCGAGGATGATAAGCCAATGAGACATCTCTGCCATTAGCAATCACATCGGAGTGACTATAGACATGTTGTACAAAAACCTCCTTAGCATTTTTCTTGCCCACCTCCACTTTGAAATCTAGCACTCGTGATTTCCATGCTGAATGAAATAGATTTGTTGTTGAGGACCTTTTCCTCCTTCTTGGTTTCATAAGAACCCAAGAACCTTTGTATATTGTCTATTGTTGCCATTGACTATCTATATCGATGGAGTTTGAGATAGTGATAGAGCTTATGGTGCTACTTGGCCTCCTTGGGAGACTAATGGCGAGGCTGGCTGGAGAGAGAGCACAAAAAAACCTAGAGCTATTAGGGGAGGAAGAAGAAGAAGAAGAAACCATGGCTCTTTCTGAGTGGTAGAAGAAAGCGTGAACTTGCTTCCAATGGAGGGAGATTCAATTTTGAACGCTTGGTTAATGGAGCAAGAGCTTTTGGTGGCAAGAGAATGATACATTATCATAGCTGTTTTTTAGTACCATAACTACATTCAGACCCTCGGCCCGCTTATACATTCAATGCCGTAAAAACGAGGTTTTACCTCATGTTCTTCTCTTTATTTTACATTTTTTTATTTATTTCTTCCTATTTCTACGTTATGGTGGCTTGTTGTTCAGTAGATGCACCTCCTTTTCTCTCTCCTCAATAAGGCCCTCCAAATGACCTCCCAAATTTCCTAACGCGTTTTCTATTATCTACTTAAATCAAATGGCCCACAAAAAGCTTATAGAAAAGGAGGTAAGCTTTATTGATTGAGTCACCGAGATTCCACCTTATGTAGAGAGTATTCATAAGACAGGATCAAGAAAACTAGAAGTTCTAGATTTTTGGATGAGAAGGAATCACTTGTCAGAACCAAAGCCTATTAGAGGTGGCTCTAGGACCATTATAGGCTCATTCATGCCACACACTACTAAAAGAGCAAGGCTAGATATACCGATGAGAGAAATACCAAGAGCTACATTGAGAATTTCAACATCTCCATAGGCCCCATGCGTGCGTCCCAAGTTTCAAAATGCATAGCTTTGAAATACAATGGATTGGGTGATCCCCATGCACATTCAACATCTTTTAAATAGGTATTGAGAGTTGAATACATCACAAATTTCCACATCCAGTTTGAAGGTTTTGGATTGACCATGGAAGGCACCACCCCTACTTGGTTCCAACATTTAAAAAAGGGAGACTATGGGAATATAGAAGCATTGCTACACAATTTCGTAGAGGAGTTTTTCCTAAAACATCATCGAAAGGAAGAACAAGTGGAAAGACACGGCAAGTCAAGTGGAAGAGAACACTACGGATAACTTTGTTTACCAGATACAGCTTAATCTTCCAGAGGTCAGAGATAGTTGGCCAGGAGAAATTTGGAATATGGTAAAAAAGGGAGGTCAGAACCCATTGTTGAAGTTGATCTTGACAAAGGCATGGTGGACATCGACTTGCATTCCATGTATGGCAACCAAGGTATAAATAAATTAGAGGATAGCTGGGAGGAAATCTTTAGGGAGTTGCCTTCTTACTTGGGTCCTTGTGATGAAAACTCTGATGTTATGGCCCTACCATCACAAAAAGAACCATCAAACCAATCATAGATTCACAAGGGTTGCAAGAACTCATGTCAACACTAGTGAGATGCATGCTAACAAAGACTCAACTGCTAAAAATCAAACCACATACATGGAAAGTTGCTGAAAAATGTCTTGAGAAAATGGGAATAAAAAACCCAATCTTATCTTTAAACCTAGAAATGGAGGAATGGAACCAACCCAAAATGGATGCAAAGCCAGTTCCCATAAACAAAGTTGGTGATTATAGCAAAGGAAAACTACCCATAGAGTATCAGGGAGTAGAAACCATCACAATCATGGATAGTGGATTGGGTATTTTCATTGCTACTAAATTGATTTGGGAGAAATGGGGTGAACCTATCCTTAGAAGAACTTGGATGAAATTGCAGCTAGTTGATGGCTATATTGCAAAACCTATTGGTATTCAAGAACAGGTAGATTTTGGTACTGAGAATAATTATGATGTTATTATAGGAAGGTCATTCATGCACCAGTGAAAGATGTTTCAAGACTGGGGCTATGATTATATCTACTTGCACCACACATGGAGACCACTACCCGCATAAACCTCAATGATCACATATACATAGATATAGAAAGAACACCCATAGAAGATTTTGAATCTACCATTGCTACAGATTCTAAAGTGCCTGCATGGTTAGACTCTAAATCTCACCTATGGATGTGTGGAGCTTCAAGCTATGACAATTCTATCAAAGATGAATACAAGTAAGAGGGACACCTTTTGAAAAATTTGACTATATACTTGAGCTTTTTCCTAAAGGAAAAAGGCAACCCTTGGAATGGACTTAGATTTTGGCCACCTTAAATGTGTGTGTCAATGAGATCACACTTGCCAAGTTTTGCAATGAAAATGGCTTGGATTTGTTTCCTTTTGGATTATCAGAGTGAATCTGGAGAGAAATAATTGAGAAACAACCGAGACTAATGAAGTGAAACAAGATTCGGAGACTAAAGTGCAATGTTTGCATATTCGGGATGAGATTTCTATTCGAGAACTTACCATGGAGAATGATTCAAGCCACATCTTGGAGAATGATAGAGAGTTAAGGCTCTCTATCTTGGAGGAAGATAGAGAGTTTTAAAGTGATGAATGTTACTATGACGTCCTTGATACTTAGGGGGGATACTTGTAAAGAATGAGGATGCAAGAGAGCTACACAAGACAAGCACAAAGCACACAGATATGGAAAGCTTCTTCTTATTCTTCGCTCAGAAAAGAGAGTACAAAATGACTAAGTGCTAAAGCTGAAAAGTAGCACATATGTACATGCGGTCACTAAGTGTGAACTCGCTAGAAGCGTACTAATAAGTGTAGTCCAGCTGTAGAATCACTGGCAGAGATCCTCCGTGTCGGTCACCTAACGCGCCAATGAGTAAATGCCGTAAGCAGCCAAGACCCGTAGTGGATGCCAGCTCAAGATGTAGAGCTCGACATCTCAACACTCCCCCTCGAGCTTTGCATGTCGCAGAGTCCAAGCATAGTCCGGAAATGTCGAAGCTTCTCATCTCCGAGGGCCTTGGTAAAGATATCCGCTATCTACTCCTCTGTGCTGACGTAGACCAAGTCGATGTCGCCCGCCAACACTCGCTCTCGAACGTAGTGGTAATGGACCTCTATGTGCTTGGTCCTGGCATGCAACACTGGGTACCTAGCCAACTGCATGCTGCTGAGGTTGTCACAATGGATGACAATCTGTTGGTCCACCTGCACTCCCAAGTCCTCAAGTAATGTGTGTAGCCAAGCTACCTAGCACGCCGCAACTGCTGCACCTCTATACTCAGCCTCTGCGCTCGATAAAGCAACCGTAGGCTGCTTTTTTCTGCTCCAAGTAGCAGTAGCACTCCCAAAAGAGAACATGAAGCCACTCGTAGATCTTCTATCAGCAATGCTACCTAACCAATCTACATTTGTATACCATACAATGCTAATGGCGCATCTGTTGCATAGAACAATGCGTAGTCAAGAGTCCCTTGCACATACCGAAGTGTGCGTCGTACTCCATCCAAATGTGGCTTCCTCGAAAGCTGCATGAACTGACTCTCCAAGCCTACTATGTAGCTCAAGTCTGGCTTCGTGATAGTTAAGTAGATTAGACTACCCACAATCTTCATGTACATCTTGACATCCTCAACAACATCACCCTTCTCTGCACTCAACTTTGCATTCACATCCAAGTGAATAGAAATTGTCTTACAATCAGCCATACCATACTTTGACAACATGTCCAAAGCATACTGTCTCTGTGACAGCCATACACCCTCTGGAGTCCTGATCACCTCAATGCCAAGAAAGTAGCGCAACTCACCCAAATCTTTCATTTCAAACTCCTGTTTGAGAAGACCCTTCACATGGTCAATCTCCTTAGCATTGTCACCCACAATAATAAGGTCATCTACATATATGGTAATGACCACAATCCCCATATCACTCTCACGTACATAGAGTGAATGATCAGCATGAGCTCTCCTAAAACCAATAATGCCAAGATACTTGGCAATCCTGTCATACCATGCTCTAGAGCCCTGATTCAAACCATACAAATCTTTGAGAAGCCTGCATACATAATTTGGGTAACCTGGATTGAGATAACCAGGTGGCTGAGCCATATACACTTCCTATTGCAACTCACTATTCAAGAAGGCATTCTTTACATCCATTTGATGCATAATCCATCCTCTGGATGCAGCCACTTCTATGATAGCTCTCACAATCGTCATCTTTGCCACTGGAGCAAAGGTCTCCTCATAGTCTATGCCATACGTCTGTGCATAACCCTTTGTGACCAGCCTTGCCTTGTGAAGCTCAATGTTACCATCAGCCTTATGCTTGGTTTTATACACCCATTTATAGCCAATAGCTTTCTTGCCACTTGGCAATGGCACCAAATTCCATGTGTCGTTTGCTTCCAATGCAACCATCTCTTCATTCATTGCATCATCCCAATGCACATTTCCAACTGCATCCTCAAAAGATGTGGGCTCCACATCCTGTATCACCTTAGCCATGTAGGCTTGGTGATGCGCTAGATACATCATAAGTCAATTTTTGAACTGGATTTCTGACTCTATTAGATCTGCACGGCCCTGGGTCACTCCTTTGCCCTCTAGCATCTTCTTGTACTTTCCTTACACCAGGTGTCCTGATAGCCGGAATTCCAAATTCCTCATCAAGACTTTGTTCAGAACCATCTGAATCCATGTCTATATGTGATAACCTGATGATGCATCAGCCATAAAGGGAGGTTCATCAACCTTTTCCTTTCCTTTTCGTAATACATTCCCTATACCTGCTGGTGGAGTAACCTGCGTACGTAGTCTACCATTCCATGGCTTCTCAACAGAGCCACGAGAAGAGGACTCTTGTGGTCCACTCAAAACATGTGACTGTGGCCTCACATTTTATACAACCACACCATCTTTTACATCAGCCCCAATAGTGCCATGTGCATTACTACACCAGTTGCTCATCTCATCAAAGACTGCATCTCTGCTCACTCGTAATTCTCATGTAGTAGGATTGTAGCACCTGTACCCCTTTTGTTCAAGGGAATATCCCACAAGAATACATTTCTCTGCTTTAGGATCCAATTTCCTATGCAACTTATCTGGTACATGCATGTAAGCTATGCAGCCAAACACTTTCAAGTGTGCCAAATCAAGATTTGTACCTGTAAACTTTTTCTCAGGTGTTACATCATGCACCGCAGTTGTAGGTGTCCTGTTCATAATGTACACAATCGTATTTACAGCTTCAACCCAGAAATGATGAGGCATGTTCTTCTCATTCATCAATGCACGTGCAACGTCTTTAATGTGCCTGTTTTTCCTTTCTACGACCCCATTCTACTGTGGAGTATATCTGCATGTAAACTGCCTACGTATACCATGCATTCGTAGAAAATCTGAAAATTCATTGGAGAAGTACTCTCCCCCTCCATCTGACCTAAATTTCTTGATTTGCATATTTGTCTCCTTCTCAATCATGACTTTGAAGTCCTGAAATTGACCAAACACTTCACTTTTGTTGCGCATGAAGTAGACCCATAATTTCCTTGTATGGTCATCAATGAAAGAGACATAATACCTGCAACCATGTATACTTGCAGTATCGGTTGGACCCCAAACATCTGTGTGCACCACCTCAAGTGGCTTTTTACATACATTGCGCTCATGTGGAAATGAGCCCTTTGACTGTTTTCCAAACTGGCATGCTGCACACACTTTATGCATACCATCCACCTTGAATTTGGGCAAACCTTTTACAATCTGTTTTGATTGCATGCTGCGTAATCTCTGCTCATTGACATGGCCAATGCGTTTGTGCCAAATGTCAACATCAGCCACAACACCTGTGCCCTGTGAAAATAATGCAGCTTTTACCTCAGGCATGTCTACATTCAACGTAAACATTTTGCCCACACATTTTCCCTCTGTGATCAGCTTACAGCCATTCTGAAAATCTTCTACATAACAGCCATTTGGATTGAAGCGAACCTGCAAACCCTGCTCAACCATTTGTCCAACAGAAACAAGATTCTTTGTAATGTTTGGGACATGAAGTACATCTGCTAAGTACTTTGATTTCCCATTCTTTGTATTTAGAGGTATGTCCCCTATATGAGCAATGGGGTGAGCTGTGTCATCTCCTGTCTGCACATAGCCTGACACATCTGGTTTGCGCATATCTCTAAACCACTCTCCACGAGACGTCATGTGATTAGAGGCACCTGAATCCACATACCAAACATCATCTTGGGTGGAATTCTCTGCAGTCATTGTATTCATTACATGCTGCATAACAAACATGCGCTCGCTTCTGCTATCATCTGCATCTCTGCTACTAGATGCATAGTTGCCCTGTTCTGTCTTTCCACTTGCTTTTCCCTTCGGACAGTCATGTGACATGTGACCTTTTTCACCACAAGTCCAACATTCTCTGCTATCTACAGTATGTTCTTGCTTGCTTAATCCTGCACCACGACCTCTTTGACTCCCCGTGGCTTGAGACTGGTTTCCCCTGCCACCTGTATTGTTTTGATTTGATTGACCTTCTCGAGATTGGCCCCTGCAACCACTTGGTCCTCGACCACGACCTCTACCTCTGTTGGAGTTAGAATAGAAGGCCTGTTCAGACTTATTTCTGCTTTGAGAAGAAGATGTGTCAAGACCAAGGTTCTTCTCCTCAAGAATAAGCATAGAAATCAAATCTTGGAACACGGGGATGTCGTCTCTTGTATTCATGGAAGACCTGAAATGTACATACTCATCTCCTAGACCATCCAAGCATGCACGGACAATGTCATCGTCTTCCACTGATACTTTAATAGATCCAAGAGCCTCAATGATACTCTTGATCTTCAAGGCATAATCATTGATGGAGAGGTTGTTCCTCTTAACCTGATTTAGCTCCGACTTTAGTTGAAGCTTCCTAGCCTTAGTGTTCACCTCGAACACTCTGCCTAAGTTTTTCCATGCAATGGCGGGGGTTTCAACATCCTGTAGATAGCCCATCATGCCATCTATGATGCTCATAGAAAGCCAATACATCACTTTGCTATGGCCTTGTTGCAAGTCCCTCAAAGCTTTTCTTTGCTCTGCCGTAGCATTTGCCTCTGGAATCTCTGGTTCCTTTTCATTGTCTCCTTCTACATAGTCCCATTAACCTTTTCCTTTTAGGAAATTAGTTATTCTGAACTTCCATGCAGGGTAGTTATTTTTCTCAAGCTTCTCAGTGACAATCTGACTGAAACCGTCAAACATCTTGAAGCACTAAGACAAAATAGCTGCAGTCTGCAAAAACCTGCAAATCTGTTGAACCTGCGATCGTGGTACTTGTAACACTTTCTACACTCAACGAGTGTCAACAATCAAGCGTACATGCAACCACTATACTTGTACAGTAAATCTCTGTATACTGTACTTTGGAGACCTGTTCAGAAACTTGTACGAAAAACCCCAAAAAATTTGTTACGTGGATTGCGAACGAAGAGATTATGATGCTCTTGCTCTCTTAGCCTCTCTTGCCTGCACCAGGCTCTGATACCATGTAAGAATGAGGATGCAAGAGATCTACACAAGACAAGCACAAAGCACACAGAGATGGAAAGCTTCTTCTTATTCTTCGCTCAGAAAAGAGAGTACAAAATGACTAAGTGCTAAAGCTGAAAAGTAGCACATATGTACATGCGGTCACTAAGTGTGAACTCGCTAGAAGCGTACTAGGCTGGCACTATAAGTGTAGTCCAGTTGTAGAATCACTGACAGAGATCCTCCATGTCGGTCACCTAACGCGCCAGTGAGTAAATGCCGTAAGCGGCCAAGACCCGTAGTGGATGCCAGCTCAAGATGTAGAGCTGGACATCTCAACAATACTTAGAGTTCAGCACAAATGATGAAAAATCAAAAGACCATGAAAGTGATCCAGAAAAAAAACTTGAAATTTTATTTTATTTTCCAAATTATAAACCCAGAAGACAACAACATTACAAGAACAACCGCACAATGTTGGGGATGAGAAATGATCCAATGCCGCACATCAAAGGGAAACAATCATACTTGATATTAGTGGGAGCCTTTGATTGCATAAAAGACAAAGCAATTGGAAAAGCTTACATTACTATCTCTAGTACATGACAACAAAGGCTGCAAAGAACACAAACACAACATCATAGATGGTACAACCTGTAACCTTTGCTTTCATCACTATAACCAACAAAAATACATTTGATAGCCTTATCATCCAATTTTTTGCACTGCGCTTATGGCACTAAGCCATAAGCTAAACAGCCAAAAACACGCATGTGCTCAATAGATGGCTTTCTATCATGCCATGCTTCATATGGAGTCATAGACTACAACGCTTTTGTAGGACACCTGTTGAGTACATAAGTGGCACACATGACACCCTCGAGCCATAACAAATGTGGTAAAGCTTGACTCTTGACCATACATCGTGCAAGAGACTTGATTTTCCTCTCAGCAACACTTTTTTGCTTAGGTGTATACTGCTATGTACATTGGTGTTTTATCCCATGACTAGCTAGAAATGCATTAAAGTCATGAGACATATACTCCCCCCCTCAATCGAAATGGAGGGTGCCCATAGTACATTTTCGAGACATTTTCAGCTATAGCAAGAAATTGCTTGAAGCACATAAACACTTCGGACATAGCTTTCAACGGATATACCCATGCATGCCTGGAGTAATCATCAATGAAAGTTACAAAGTACAAGTAATTTCCCAAGGGCGGAGTTTGCATAGGCCCACAAAATGACTATGCACAAGTTGCAATCTGCATGTAGCACGAATCGACCCATCCTTTAGAAACTTAGCACGATGTATTTTACCCAAAATACAGGCTTCACAAACATGTTAATAGGTGCTTCAAGAAGCGGCAAAGAAGCAACCATATCAGATTTCTACAAAACATAGAAAACTAGAAAAATTCAGATACCCAAAATGTGCATGCCACAATTTTGCATCTGAACAGCCCTTGAATTTGCAATTGCATTTGCAAAAAAATTTCCACTTGTCATACAAAGTGAGCTTATACAGCTCACAACACAAAGGCCAGATGCAATAATTTTATCACCAAAAATAAGATAATGAACTGTACATCTGTCATCCACAAATTTGACTACAAGACCAAGTCTAGCAAATGCATATACAGACAAAAGGTTCTTTTTTATCCTAGGTCCATACAATGCATCAACAAGTGTGAAAGAACTTCCATTTGCAGCAGTAAGCACAACCTTTCCTACTGCTAGAACATGATAAGCGGCATTGTTGGCACAAGTCACCATATTCCCATGAGGGACAGACTCAATAGAGGCAAACAAATCACCATGTGAGGTAATGTGCTTTGTAGCAACACTATCAAAATACCACACCTGTGAATCTACAGCAACTGGCATACATGCATCATGGAAAAGAGGATCGTAAGTGCACTTTGCACTAAATTCCCATTCTGCATCAACACCAACATCACATTCTCCTTTGACAAAAGACTCTACAATTGATGCACTTGTATTGGGCCTTGTAGTGGATCCAGCCTCTTTCTTTTTAGCCTCTTTTGCCTTCAATTTCAGAAACTTCTTGATCAAGTGATCATTACCTTTACAATAATGACAACGCATCTTCTTTTTGCCCTTATCACCAAAATTTCCAGACGAAGTGCTGCCAGCACAAGCATTAGGAACATAAGTTTTTCCACTCGCAGCAGAACCATAAGAAGTGGTTATATTGTTGTTCCCACTTTATCTTTGAGCTACAATAAAAGCTTGTTCAATTGCACGCTTCCTAGTCTTGTTTCTTTTGGAAAGTGACTCTTGCAACAACAATGTGCATAATGCATCAAACTTGACAACTTCAAGTTTTCCTTGGGTCATAAGTCTCCAAGTACTATCAAAAGTTTGGTAAGAATCTGGCAAAGCATTAAGAACAGTCTACACAAGTGAAGTGTCAGAAATGACTTCTCCTGCAGAAATTAGTTGCTCATTAACATCCTTGACACCAGCAAGGAAAGTGTCCATTTCATCTTCGTCATGCATAATCTTTGATTCCAGCTCTTTACACAACAAAGCAATTTTAGCCTCATTGCGGCTTGCATAAAGACCTGCTAGAATATCCTAAGCCTATTTCGCAGATTTTGTTGAACGGATGTGAGGAGTGATAGTGCGCTTCGCAGAAAATGCAATCAATACATGAGCCTATGTATCTCTTAAACTTTTTGTCAACCTGCTAATGCTCATCAAAGCTCATTGAAATCTGAGAAAATGAGTAGGGGTGTTCTGGCAACACTAGCGACTAAGCCCGAGAGGGCCTGACCTGCTCTGATACCAATTGTTGGAATTAGGGTTGCAGGGAAACACACACAGCTTGGAGAAGACAAAGGAAGCTCATAGCACACAACAAAGAGTATATTACTTAGTGTGCAATGAAAATATCAATAGCCCTAGAGTGATGGGCGTATATACAATGCACAGGAGGGAAAACCTCATAAAGAGGAAAAAAATTCCACGACGGTCCTAGTATGTTCACACACATCACTAACACATGTATATGATAACATCTAGACTACCGATTGGGTGGTAGAGTGCATCCATAAACTAAGAAATCATACTTTGGGATGTTTATATAGGATAAAATCAAGGGCCTCTCTTTAGATGCAAACATCTATGCTTGCATCTTGGAGGCATGATTCTAATTCTAATGCTCAATACAACTCCTCATAAACTTATTTGATTACCATGTTCTGAAAGCTATAGATAGCACACACCATATATGCCCCCCCCCCCCAACACACACACACACACACACACACAAAATGTCATATTAATGTGTTCTAGGGGCTAACATGATTTATGTGATACGAGAGAGAGAGAGAGAGAGAGAGAGAGAGAGAGAGAGAGAGAGAGAGAGAGAGAGAGAGAGAGAGAGAGGGAGGAATAGCAAAGATATTGAGAGTGCAACCGGTGAAAAGTGTCTATTAAATCCCATTGATAAGAGCTTATAGGGGGGTACTAATGAACAATGCATGCTTTGAGGTAGGATATGCCCAACTTGGATAGGGCAAAGAAGCTATGGGCTATTTTTTATGGACGTGAAGCGAGGGTGCCTCTCCAGATGCAATCACATACGCTTGCATCTTGAAGGCAAGGATCAACTGAGGTGTAGTAGTTGATGGGCTATTTTCAGTAGATGCAGAGAGAGGGCGTCTCTCCAAATGCAATCACGTACACTTGCACCTTCAGGCATGTCACATTACACAAGATGCTAATATGCACAAAATAATCAGGGTCTGTTGAAAGAAACACGGTGCTTGGCACTGCCTTGGTGGACATGTATGCCAAATGTGGCACACTTCATACTCGGGAGGTTCACCTTTTAGACATGTAAGTTACCACGGGAGTTCAAATGAATGGGTTTTTGATTGCCAAAATTTTAAAATTTTAACAGGATTATATTAGCAGAATGGTTTTTTAATTGATTTTAGAGAAAAACCTATAATTTTTTTAAGAAAAAGAGGTCATTTTATTACCTTAAGCATGTAAGTAAAGGGGGTTTTTCAATACCCTTTGAACGCACGTTATATAAATAGTTTCTTGAAGATGCACCCCCCGAGACTCACCTTAGTCAGTATGTATGTCAAGTATGGTGCAGCCCTGGATGAAGTGTTGCTTCATGAAGTGCATTGATTGCAAGATATGTCCAACAGGGTTAGGGTCAAGAATTTCTAGGTTGTTTTGAGCGGATGCAAAGAGAGGCCATCTCTCCAACTTATGTAATCCAACCCCTTTGTCCTCACATTGTAAGGCACTCACAAGCATATCAAACCCTAACCAGGAGAAGCAAGGAATTGTAGATGGAGCTAAAAATAAGAACATATGAAAAGGAGGGAGGTGGCTATGAGCTATATCAACAAGAAATTGAGACTTTGAGGAAATAGTAGAAGCCCAAAAGGGGAAGAAGATAAAAATTGAAGATGAGCAACTCAAGAAACCAATGGTACACACTAACGATCCTTCAGAAACCAGAAAGGATCCTACATAGTGATTTGTACCATGGGTGATAAGTTTACTCATCCATCAAGTTTTATAGAAAAAGCATCCAACATGATTGAATTATCCCAGTCTCTCATCACCCAATGATGGAAAACCCTCTAAGGTATATATGGTACAAACACTCAAAGAAGCCATACAAATGTTCCACATAATACTATAATGCTCATCAAGACTTCATGTATGATGCACACTTGCATTGAGACGCTTTAGGAGACAGAGCAAACCAACATGGCATGTATGTCCTTCCAAGTGGGGAACAAAGGTTTGTGTTACGACTTATCCAGTCAGCCCACAGAGGAAGTACTATATGGGTTCTATGAGAGGCTCATGTTTTTTCTTTCTTACTACACGAAAACATTTGAAGACGCATTTTACATGAGCTTCTTTACTTTCCACTCAAAGGTATTCGGATCTGTAATATCCAACCTTAGAGCAAGATTTGTCGGTTATTCAGCCATTGAGAAGAAGACAAAAGTGACCATGCAATTTATCAATATAGAAGAGAAAGAGCTTCCACTCAAATATCAAAAAGAACTAGAGAAACTACTGAAGTGGCACAAGGCACACCAAACCATACACTACCTTGCCAACAAGTAGTTGTGTCATGGACGACACAATCAAAGTGGGGGGGAGTGTTAGTTGTACATCTAATATATGAGCCTAGAGCCACATTTATGAGCCATTATTGTAATTTTTGCAATTCTTGTAATCAACTTGGACATATATAGCCGCAAGTTTATGAACTTTGTTAGTTTTTGACTCTATATTTGTAATTATGAGCCGAGCGGACAATGGCTAAGTGCTTCCAGGTTGTATCATCCTAACTCTATGTACATGTGGGCTATGAGGTCATTTACGTTTTACCACAGGAGTTTTGGCTAAATTATAAATGCAAATTTTTGTCAAAAACTCTTTTAAGTTTTGGATAATGAAGAACATGTCACTATCTTTGAGCATTGTGTTCTCTCCCTCTTGCTTTTGAGGCTTGCATCTCTCTCATGGATCGTCTATTTGGAGTGTCGTCTGCTTCAATGAGTTCACAAGTGAAAGCTCTATGCAACATGTAGGTTTCTTAGGATATTTCTATGAATTTTTTGTCGCTAATAGGCAATATGGCATCAAAGCTAAGTTCCCAAGTGCCACCTGGACAAAAAAAGACTAGGTTAAAATAGGCCTATTGATAAAAAGTGAACTTTTTGAAATGTGTTTAACAATGGACTTGAGACCCTGGGCATGTGTTTCTAGAGAATTTCTACTTGTCCTATAAGTTTGGTACATACTTGAGCTCAGGATTTTTGTGAACTGTCATGATTTGCTTGCCAATGTGAAGATATATTTTTTTGTCTAGCATACAACTGAGTGTAGCATGGGATTGTGTGTGTTTGTCAAGAGAATCACAGTCTATATGTAGCCTCCATGCACTAGTCATGTCAGCTTCATCCCACAAATTAACAATTATGTTTATGGTTCACTATTTTTACAATAAGATAGAGTGAGGCTTGTAGCCCACCCACATTTTCATACTAAAAGTGTGTACAAAATGAGCCGCTTAAGAAGAAGTAGCTAGTGTATTTTAATGTAGTAATATTAATGAACTTGGTCCTAAGAGGCACCCCAAATCATCCCTACATATATTAGAATGACCCATGAGGCTAGGGAGGTGGTTTGGACTCATGTACAACTCAACTTGATGCTAGTACACCTCATAAACATCACGTGGAAGTCACATGACAAGATGCCAAATAGGAGAGTGACTAACTTAGGGAAGATACAAACCATATGTTAGTGCACATGGCAAAGGCCATATAAGCAACAACTATTTAGCTCATCTATAACTTTAGGACACACTTTGTCACATATAACATATATAGTCCCATAATCCTTTGCCCATGATATAATTCTCATCCTATAGGACCAGATATTATAATACTCTCTTGGCAAGTTCTCTCCCACAATCAATGTAACCAGTGGAGAATTTTTGGCCATGTTTATTGAGTCTAAATTTTTTTTGGCAGAGTTTTCCCTATAGTTTCAATATAAACTCCATCTCAAAGTGTCCAAATGTATCAACAACACTATCCAAAAGTGTCCAAATGTATCAACAAAATTATAGTGCTCCCTATAGTTTTATTAAAAACTCAATCTCAAAAGTGTCCAAATGTATCAACAAGACTATACAAAAATTCAATCTCAAAAGTATCCAAATGTATCGACAACATTATAAGCTAATAAAACCACTACAATCAAGATAGAGAGAAAAATTGACAAAAATTTGTCTCAAACTAGGTAGCAAAACCCATTGTAATAATGTCCAACAAGTCAATGATGCAATCCATACAATGTCCTACACCGCATAATAATGCATTTGTGATCCCATAGCCCTAAATGGCATATAAGCTCTTTGTGGAACCTATTCAAGGGCATGCTACAATACCTAATCCACTTTGCCAAGGTACCAAAAGTCCCAAGGAAAGACTTCAAAAACCCTCACTTAGCCCTCATAAAGGCTATAGTTTTTTACCATACATCTTCCATCACATAACAATGTATAGACAATGAATCTTCAAATCAGGGGATGCACCTTACAAAATCCATATCACGCACACTCATGGCCTAATTAAAAACACCCTTTACGTGCTTTGTCGATTGGAATAAAGCTACCCCACTCTTAATAAACTTGTAACTTTTTCTTAGAATTGAATTAAATTGCTCCTCTTGTAACTGTAAATATGTAACTAATATGAGCTATAATATACCCTTCTATTGAGTACACGCGATATACCTACATACTTCACATGGTGGCACCCCCCAAGGATGCCTCAAACACAATCCACAACATGTCATACATTGGTGGTTGTCCTAAGGGACCCACAACCATCCATATATACAAAAAAATAGGTTATGAGAGCAATTTGTTGCTCTCTAATGGATGTGTAGAAATAAAATCATACACATTTGTAATTTGTTAACCTATAATTTGTGCACTTGAAGCTAAAATCATTATTGACAGCATAAATGAGATCTGAAATTGAGCTAATCAAGGAAAAAAACAACATCAAGGATAAAGTAATGATGATCAAGAATAAAAATACTTGTTAAATCTATAATTTTTGCACTTTCTATGTGAAGCAATATGGCCGTGTTCTGCAAAAAACCAATCAATGCAAAATTTTGTATATTTGATAACAAAGATGCATTTAAAACACCTAAAAATGTTAATTGTGATTACCCACTCACTGGAATTTGAATCCGTATGAGGGAGAATGACCCGGAAAGCTCAAATTTTTTGCTATTTGGGAGCTACACAAAATTTGGGGTTGATTGTAGCTCTATAATTGGGCTCTAATACGACTACATGAATTTCAAAAGCTAAGAAGAAGGTGGAGGAGGAACCCACACACAGATACACATACTTAGTGATCAAGACACACAAAAATTTCCCTATGCATATGCTCTTTCTTCCATCCTTCTTCTTCTTCTTTAAACTCATTATCTGATAATGCAAGGTTTTAGCTGTTGAAATTTTACCTCTTTCTTCCATACTTCTTCTTCTTCTTTAAACTCATTATTTGATAATGCAAGGTTTTAGCTGTTGAAATGTTGCCTCTTGGATTTGTTAGAGTTTATGCTATTTGGTTTAATATCAAGCACTCAATGGCTGGGCACATGTGTTGGACACGTGTGTAACTCGTGAAACCTTTCACTATGAGATAATTAATGTAAACAAGAAGATGGAGGAAAGAAAGAGCCACTCAACGCAACGATTTCCCAATACATATGCTCTTTCTTTCCTCCTTCTTCTTTACATTCATTATCTCATAATGCTAGGCTTTACGTGTTGCACATGTGTCCAACACATGTGCCCAGCCATTGAGTTCCCAATCATAAACTAAATAACATAAACTCTAACAAATTCAAGAGGCAACATTTCAAAACAGAAAAAGGTCAACCATGTAGCTATAAACTTTTTAATTGTTTAGGGAGATTGCATAGTATACTCACGTTATCAAGGTACATTTGGCTCCCATCTAGGAGATGTAACTCCCTACATTTTTTAGCATCTTGAAAATAACAATGTTGCATGCATTGATTCCTATTTATTGCTTTTATAATAAAATCTAATATCTAACTTTCCCAACTGATTTTCTCATATTAAATTGGCCATTTGAAATGGGAAGATAAAGGGGACAAGAGTTAGAATATTAAATGTGTTGCTAGATTTATCTCGATAAGGGACCAAAAGGAGAGAAAATCTACCAAAGAAAAATTTGAACCCAACTAAGCTTGAAATGACCTTAGGGTAAGCCTCATTAAGCCTCCAAAGGTTAATGCTAAAGTCCATTTGGGCATGAGACTAAAGGGGAAGGCCATTGCCAACACTAGGTATTCTAACCATTAAAATAAATAGACTAAGGTCACCTTGAGGTTGCAAGAGGCCAAGTGGGGAGTGCAACTTGCATGGGACGAGCCCTAATCCTAGGGAGAAGAGAGAACACACACACACACACACACACACACACACACACACACACACACACACATACTAGAAACTCACTTCTTTCATTTAAGGCATAAAGGACACATGTCAGGTAACTAGCCATGTTGCCCACAAGCAAGCCTAAATCTCATTGGGTAGCCAACATGAAGAACCAATGAGAATTAAGCATTCCCTAGAACAAACTTTGATCTCATTAGATAGGCCACAAAGAGAACCAATAAGAATAAACTATCCCATGAGTAAGCTTTGATCCTATTGGATAGCCTACTAGGGGGACCAATGAGAGTAGAGCATCCCATGAGCAAGCCTAAATCTCATTGGATAGCCTACCTTGAGAGCCAATAAAAATTTAGTGTTATTTAATAAAAGAATTAAGCACTCTTCTCAAAGAGGGAATGAAAGACATTTGTCACAATGCTAACCCTCTTGCTTGATAAGAAGGAAGTCGTTCATTGGCTAGCCCACAGGAAGGACCAATCACCTTCCAACATGCTCAAAAAGGAGGGGTCGATGGGTTTCTCTCTCTCTCTCTCTCTCTCTCTCTCTCTCTCTCTCTCTCTCTCTCTCTCTCTTGCAGCTCAAGAAAGATCATTCACACAATGTGAAGACTCCTTCGCAAGACAAAGAGAAGTGGAGAAGCCTACACCAAGAACACTTGACCATGGAATGCAAATCCAAGCAAGTGCCAAACTTACAAGCATGCTCATCTTCTTCTCCATGTCCATTACTAAGCTATGCTTTATAAGTGAACTAATGTGAAAAATTACTTCTTCCTTGTAAGAATCTTCTTCTTCTTCTTCTCTTTCCTCACTCCTTGCTAGCTCACTCCACCTTTGGAGGTGTTTGAGGTTTGGGATTGAGCTCAAGGTAATAAAATGATCATTTCTTCTTCAAAAATTTACGGGTTTTCCTCTAAAATCAATTAAAAAACCCCTTCTATTAATATAATCCTATTAAAATTTTAAAATTTTTACAATTAAAAAACCCATTCATTTGAACTCACGTTGTAACTTACATGTCTAAGAGGTGAAACCCCCCGAGAGATTGAGGCCCTACCAAGCGTAATTTTGGTGCTTAAAGATTTCCATCTTCATGTGATCAATTGGGTTTTGAAGAGCACAAATATTGTATTGTAAACAAGTCTCTCTTAATGGGAGAAGTTATAATACAAAGTTCCTTTGGAGGGGGGACCGACTCCAAGTAAATCGGGTCCTTAGCTGTTGGCAGTCTTAATCTCTCTCTCTCTCTCTCTCTCTCAAGTTATTTTGCATACCAAGCTAACTAGTTATGATGTCTCTTGTTATAGACTATAGCCAAGTACTTTCTTTTTTGCCATGAGGAATTTACTTAATGAAACACTCTTTCTTGTTAATAAAATTCCGCTACGATTGAAATTGCTAGCTTAATTTTGTCATAGATTCCATTGAAATGGGCTATTGGTAGGCATAGCCTGGACTCGAAGAGGCTAGAAAAGAGCTTAAGAAAGGGGCGTATTGCTTGCATGGCAAGCACCCATCCAAAAGAAAATTGTGTTCCTCTTCGGATCCACCTTTTAGGATGGGCAACACCCCCTTCAAAACTGGTCCATCATGTTGCTAGTGTGGCTTGTAGATAGCCTCTACAAACAAGGCACAAGATGCAATGATGCGTTGAGATGAAAAAGCTACTAGGTTGTGGAGCACCCTTCCTCTTCCTTGCGAGAATTGGAAGGGTGGCAACTTGGAGTTCAAGGGAAGATTTCGGTTGCTCTTATTTGAATATAGCCTAAGTGTTTAACAAAGAAACTACATAATACACTTAGATGAAAATGATCCCAAACATTTGGATTAGACCCCTGCTACACATATCCACTTGGATGTTATACAGAGGAGATGGAAAAAATCCATTGGTAAGTTGAGCTTCATTTTTTATAGTTCTTTTATGTACCTAAGGATGGATCTTGTATAATTTAGTTTGTGATTTCTATTCTTACCCTTTTTTTAAATCAATGCATGCTGTATGTTGATTGTACTTCCCTAAAAGTTTTTTCTTTGTGTTTATCATAAAAGTCGCTATTATTTTATAGCCATTTTTTTTATAGCAATGGCGTTAAAGCAAAAAGACTACTTAGGTAAATAAGTGACTATAGAAACTGTGATGAAAATAATCTTATACATATGCTTGAAAGGCCCTTAGTACCCTTATTTTTATATACTTTGGTGGACTTAAAATTGTCCAAAGTCCATTTATTGAACGCTCACAAATCTGTCTGAGCCCTTCCTTTAGACACCATACATTGCGATTAGACACCATACATGCTTCTTTCCTCTTGCTTGTCATATTGCTAGCAAAAAAATACTGCAAATACTTCCTTATTTGTTGAAATGTTATGCAGGCCTATTTACGGTTGCCACTTTTGTCTCCTTTCACAAATTCACAAGACGTTTTGGTACAAATTCTCACAATAATTCCCACATTATGACTTACCTCAACATCATGAGCTTCGGGTCCCCTGCCCCCAATCGTACCTAGCTAGGTCTGCGGTGCCTCTCAAGCAGAAGCTCATGATGTTATGTATTGTATGAAAACCACGGAAAAAGACTTTGTTTTCCTACATGAGAAAACATCTAAATCCTCTTGTGTTTGTCGTCTGCTTGTTAAGTGTCACATAGCGGTCTCCTTAGGTGAAAAAGCACTGCAAAAATGAGCAAAGACTTTTATTTATGTGATAAGGTTAAATCCTTAGAATGAGAAAATTAGGTGGATGTTAGCATTGTTGATGTTTAGTGCCTGAGAAGCTCTGTATGCTTCAAGAAGAGGGGGACAAGCTATTATCGATAGTTCATACTAAACTTGAAATTCAAGAATATCTTATAATTTGTGACGGGTAAACATGAGACATCTTGGGCTAGGTCATGGTTGGTTAGGTGCTTGGTGAGACTAAGATCTCTCTCGTCTCACCTTCAAGAGATTTTTCAAAGCAAGGTTGTTTGTTAGGTGGGAGTGCTCTTTGCTACTTACTCACTTTGTTTGAGTTGTTTATTCCCTTCTAACTCTATACGTGTAGCTTCTCACCTAAATGGATAATAGATTGCTAATGTTACTTTCTTTGGGCAACAAAAAAAAAGCCACTTTATAAAAAGAAAGCTAATGAGTAATTTCTTTTGACAGAAGAGCTATACTTTTTGCACTTTTGTAAAATCAAGTGAGTAAGTTGTTCTCTTTGTGGTTGTGCAGTGTGAAGAGCTGGCTATTTTCCCTATGTCTGCCTTTGTCATATCTTCTAAGGTTGTTGCCTATCTATTCAAACCTATATCATTGTGACTGCATCAGGGATGCATACAGAGTGCACCAACATGTCATCTGGGAAGGGGTTGTAAGTATTCTGGTTGCAGTTAGGCGTATACAATGTACTCATATACTGTCAAGCACTGTATATCCAATAACTAGATTAGAGAACTCAAAAAATCCATTATTAATTTTAGGCACTATTTATGGAACATACTTGTCCTACCAAATTCTACATGAAATGAGTGTGATCTTCTTGTATTACATTCCTAGTCCTCGTTCTCTTTATCTTGAATCAAATGTTTGGTGAGTCATGATATTGTTTCTTTTAGTTGTCCTCCTTTTTCAAGAAGGGAACCACCTACTACAAGGCGTGCTAAGCACTTTAACAAGTGTGTGTGAATGTTTTTGAAAGGAGACAACAGCCCCCTTTCTCCTTCCAAGAAAGCAAGCTACTACATGGCACATTGACAGTTTGACACATGTATCCACAGAGATACATAAAGTCTATACAAAAGGTTGGTATTATGTTTTCAACTCACTCTTACATCATGATGAGTCATTCTTAAGTAATCCTACCTCCTTCTTCTTAGTGGAGATCATCAGGATTATACCGTTTGTATGGGAGATGCTCACATAAGAACAACTTTAGTGCTCTAAAAAAGTCTTTTATACTTAAAAAGCATATGTATGCAAAATATTGATAAGTGATTTTATTGGAAGATTTTTATGATTTGACCACATAGGCTTCTTGATTGGTTTCATATTCAAGCTCAGACAAGGTGAGGAGTCACAAAGGCCTCTTGAAGTTAAGCGGGAATGAGAGTTATGGAGAGGAGTTCTAAATGAGTGCAAACAATTATATGTCATTTTTGTTGTATTTTACTATAGAATTGCGTTGCCTTATATGTCATGAAGGGCCTCACTTACATAACAAGGTGAAAGGCACACATCAGCATTTGAAAACAGAATGAGAAAAAAGTAAAATAAAAACAATAAAATAAAGAGACCCATTGACAAAATAAAACAAAATAATATTTTAATGTTTCCATAAGAAAAAGTAGGTCTAATAAATATAGTAAATAATAAAACAATGTAATGAAATGGACCTTAATGAGGTCCTAAATGAAAAGACTCTTTCACAAATTAAAATAGTAAAAAATATATCTAATGAGGTCCTTAATATTAGTCCTAAAGTGGCTCATGCCTAGATTCTAGTATTTTAAACATAATTTTTGCATATGACATAAAACTTCATGAAACTTCTTGAGCATCTTGTTAAGATGTACCTAGGTCAAGGGGAGTTGGCCTAGTGGTTAAGGAAAGGGGCTCTAAGCGAGCCCACTATGGTTCAACCCTTGTGACACAGGGGGGTGGGTGTGGGCGCAATTTCATAAAACTAGAGCTAAAAAAAAAAAAAAAAAGATGTACCTAAGACTTGAAAGTCATATTTGAGTTAAAAATTATTTTTTTTTACCTTTTTGAAAAGAGCTTCTTTTGCATAAAATTGTAATTTACTAACTTGGGTGAGTAGTACATATTGTCAATCTTTATGTAAGTAACATAGAAGTGTGATAGGCTCATTACATACCTATTGAGGATTTTTCAAATAAGTTTGAGTCTCTTTTATAAAAAAAAAAGGGTCTACCATCGAGTCAATTTAGTAAAATTATAGGCTTTAGAAATGGCCATCCAAAAAAACAACTTCAATCCTTGATTTATTTTCTCTAGATTTTTTTATCAACCTACATTGACTATGGAGGCTACATCATGAGCGTCAATTCAAATGACCAATAAAATTGAACACATAGCCATGTTTGTTGCTTGGAATTGAAGTTTGCGGTGTAAGTCAATACGCTAGGATCAATGTAATTGGAATTTTCAGAGACAAAAAGGGACTTGATTTTTGCCAAAATGCAACTGACCTCATGATCATACGAGCTTGAATTTGAGTCAGACCAAATTATAGATATGACAGTTATGTTTCATTTTTGTAGTTAGCTCATTTCTACATTACAATTTATTTGTATATATTATGATTTGTAGATGCATTGAGTAAATTGCAAATTGTAGATGCATTAGAGAAAAAAATAGAGAAAATCTAGGTTTCTCATAACCCACCAAAGGCTTCGTTTATGTTGTGTGCTTAAGAAATTATTAATAGAACCCCATAATATTGGTGCATTTCTGGAAAATGATTGATCCAGACTTAACAAGCACTACGTAGATTAGCTAAGCTTACTCTATTGTCTCTATATAAATATTCTCATTTTGGTATATTCTCAAAACCAAAGGCAATCTAATAATCCCACACATAAGCATGCACGAGGGTGCAAAATGTGAGAGATAACTAAGTATCATCGTAACAACCAGGGGTTCCACATCAAAATGTGTAAGTGTAGCACATGAGTTTAGCGAGAGGGATTTTTTTAATTTCTAAGAATTATCAATATTACATGTACAATTGGGGTTAAAAATGGAGATTTGAAAAAAAGCTACAGGTGTACGGAGAAGAAGGGGCCATTTTATTAATGGTGAAGTGTGTGGAGAGGGATTTTATAGACACCTCTTGATTTTATACCCACGAGGATAACAATCACTTAGGTGGTGCATCCACGAGGCATAGTTTTTTGCCTTCTCACTCAAACCATACATTTTGTGTGGCACAATTTACACAAAAACCTTGGCCAGATAGTTTTGTGAGTGGCTTGGCTTACTTATGTATGTGCATGCAAAAAAAAAGGATAACAGTAAAGTTGATGCGTCGAATCAAACTTAATAGGAAAATGTTTTGGATACCAACTTATAGGTTGAATACATGCCTCCCTACGGTTATTGTCCAATGTATTCATGCCTACGCATGTTACCTGATGTTAAAAAATCTAGAAGTTAACTACCTTTGTATTGACTCAAGGTGGGTTCGGGCCTTGCAAGGCATTTGTGCCAAAGGGAGATCACCTAGTTTGCTAATGTTAGTGAATTATTTGAATGTTCATTCGACATAGTAATGGTCACAATCCTCGCGCTTTTGTGCAAGTCACCTTAAATTTCAATGTTTATTGATGGAAGTATCAACAATATACTTGTGGAGGTTGTATTATGAAGCTCACTAGATGTAGTGGAGTCAGTGTGCTTGGTGTTTTCCCTGTAAACATAGTGATTCGTACCTTGTTGGCATGTGATCAAGAGATAAGCTCACTTCAATAGGTGGGTTTTGGTATTTATCAATTCTTGTCATGTGATCAAAGACTAATATTTGGGTTGGTGATGAACATGAGGTTATTCTATCCACTCACATGTGTTAGTATGGCAAAAAAGAAGAAGAAGCCATTTATCATTTGTTGGCATGTGATCAAAGACTAATATTTTGGGTTGGTGATGAACATGAGGTTAGGATAACCTATCATAAAAAAGCCTACACATGCTACACTATATCATGTAAATATGGCCTCTTCATACTTTGACCCAAACTTTAGTCCACTTTGAAGGATGCACAAGGCGAGAAGCACTTTCTGGAATGTGAGTGGTAATGGGTCATTGCTAATAACCAATTGGGATCCGAATCTCTCTCTGTCTGTCTCTGTCTGTGTGTGTGTGTCTAATCTCTTATGGATTGGGAACTAAATGGTGAATGCACACAAAGTGTAGCTATGTGTCAGAAGGAGAGCGCTTGCTGCTTGACCACAATGAAGCGCAAGCTGCATATTAATGACTAATTGAACTCAATGATATATACCCACCAAAACAAGGCATTCAGAGCACCAAAGCATTGCGGTAGTTATAGAAATAAGTAAAGAAAAAGCTAATCATTAGATGGAGCTAAAAAATCCACAAAAAGCCATTGCCAAACAAATCATGGGGCCACAACCATCCACTCACTCCACAACCGTTGCATTGACATGCTTGTGGCAGTGCCAAAAACAAAGAAAGAAAGGAAGTCCCACAAAATGGGGAAGCACCCATTTCAAAAGCGTGAGCATTCCCATTGAGTACCTAGGCTAGCCAGGATTACTTTTCCTTTGCGCTTTCCTCCAACATACCATAGATAAATGAAGAATACCTCCCCAGGCTCCCACTATAAAAATCGGTGTTGTCCCCCCTTCTTAAACCTCTGCGCCCAGGCTCTCCACCAGGAACGCTTCGCGCTCTTGCTTCACGTCGAGCTAATTTGGTGCGCCTGTGTGTGTGTGTGTGTGTGTGTGTGTGTGTGTGTGTGAGAGAGAGAGAGAGAGAGAGAGAGAGAGAGAGAGAGAGAGAGAGAGAACATAACCCATTTCTGACATAGTTTTAAAACGTGAGAAACCCCATTACTGACGCGCTTTAAGAGAGATCACATGCAAACAAATCAGTTTACTTGCATTTGGTTCAATCCTTTGCTCTTACTGATGACCTGTGTGTGTGTGTGTGTGTGTGAGAGAGAGAGAGAGAGAGAGAGAGAGAGAGAGAGAGAGAGAGCATAACCCATTTCTGACATAGTTTTAAAATGTGAGAAAGGGAGAAACCCCATCGCTGACACGCATTTATTCTGTGTGTCAAATGAATGGGCACCCATGTAGCTTGCATAATGATTCTTGAATTGTAAATAGCAAAGAGAGATCAAGTCAGGAAATGCTAACAAATCAGAATGTTTATTCCTTTGCAGGTACATTCAACTCATGATGCCTTATTGAGTAGTCCCAAGCTTTCAACCTTGAAAGAACCTTGTGAGAAAATGAAGGTAGTCATCAGGCATGCCAAGCTGGTGAAGCCAGAAGAGGAGACACCACAGGAGGTGATATGGAATTCCAACATAGACTTGGTGATACCAAGAATACACACCCCTAGTGTTTATTTTTACAACCTCAAAATGGGAGAGGGGCAAGATGTGTTCACTTTCAAAGTGATGGAGAGCTCTTTGGCAAAAGCCTTAGTGCCCTTCTACCCCATGGCAGGCAGGCTACAGAAGGATTCAAGTGGCCGCATTGAGATAAACTGCAATGGTGAAGGTGTTCTCCTTGTTGAGGCCAGTGTTGATGCCTGTGTATCGGACTTTGGCGACTTTGCTCCCACCATGGCCCTCAAACAGCTTGTCCCCAAAGTTATCTACACTGAAGACATCTCAGATTGCCCGCTTCTCGTTGTGCAGGTACACGTTTGTCCATGTCCTGTATACAGAATGTCAAGCATGGTTTTCTGTTGATTGTTGTGCCATTCATCCTGGGCATCTCCATGTATGCTGGGGTATTTTTCTCGGGTGAAAATGTGAGCTACCCTTCAAAACATACACTAAAATGCTTGATTAATCATAAGTTCTTGGAAATTAGAAGGACAAGGGTGCCTGCCAAAAACCAACCCTGCTCGTGTGTTTTGAGTGGATGTGTGTTTAGCTTCTAAACCAAGCCCTAGTGAGGAAAGGATTTAGGCAAGCTTCAATGCACGAAGGGAATTAGGCGTGCATTTGATTGTTTCATCATTTTTTATACTTGTTACTTATGGACCTACCTTTGCATGTGAATCCTTGAAATTTTTCTTGTTTCTTAGTCTATAAATGGGCGCTTTCATCTCAAAGCCTCACATGATTTCCTTTTTCTTTCTGTGTTTTAGAATGCCATGAATCTTCACCTTGTTTTTTGTTTTAAAATGCCAACGTGACCCTTCACCTTGTTTACATGCATGAACACATGCATATACGATTGTTATATGTCACCATATATGTTTGTTGTATGTCATGTATGCCGTTGATGTGCTTGAACAATTTTTTTGGTCTGCTTTGTGGTTTACAACAGTTGGATAGGTATGTTAAGTACGGTGCGAAAAAATTGTTAAAAAATGTTGTACTGTATTGGTAATCACAAGTACTACGAAAAATTTGTTAGGTATTGAATACAAATAGACGTACATGTCTACTTATGCATGCTTGGGTACATTTAAAATGCATGTTTACATTCATACATACATGCATGTATACACACATACGTACATGCATGTATAAATCATATGTACACAACCCCAGATACATGCATGCATTTGTGTGTGCGTACAAATAACTAGTACGCAAAGTCTCGAATACCAGTTTCGTATTTTTGTACAGTATGGGAAGATTGATAAATACGCATTTGGAATGCAGCCTTGGTTTAGAAATTTGAAAGCTTACAAGAAACCGTTCTTAATCTATCATCTGAGGTAACTAAGCCATTGTTCATTGTAGCTTTAAATAAGATATTTAAGCTCTTTTCTGGTTTCACCTGAGTAGCTTATTCTGATGAAAGGGTTGAAATGGTGTATTTGGTCATTACTTTCTTGCTCATTGGAAGAGTCCCGACTATTGGAAGTCGCATGACAAGCTGCTTGTGAAAAGATCATTTTCTTTGGAATCAAATTTTCTGAGATGTTTCCTCTTTTTGGACTGTTTCAAGACAGAGATAATATCAGCCGGTTACTTGCCATTTACCTTTGGAGCTGCTCTGCTGATTGTATTTGGCCCTGGTTTGGTTATATATATTTGTTTTCATTAAAAAAATGTCTTCATAACCCTAAACCCTAAATCCTTAACCCTAAATGTGTTCCTCTCTTTCACTTATTTTCATCTCGATTCTTATTGTAGTCAACGTGGTTTTAATGTTTCTTTGTTTTGTGTTTGCTGTCTTGTACAGGTGACATTTTTCAGATGTGGAGGCGTGTCATTGGGGGTGGGCATGCAGCACCATGTTGCGGACGGTATGTCCGGTTTGCATTTTATCAACACATGGGCGAAAATGGCTCGGGGTGGGGATCTGGAGGTAAACCCTTTTATAGATCGCACGCTACTAAGGGCAAGGCAGCCCCCTAGACCCAAGTTTTCACACCTGGAGTATCAACCGCCTCCTGCCTTACTACCTGAGTCTAATGGAATCAAAGCTGCTCAGAATGGTGGTTTGAACAAGGTGTATCAGAATGGTAATTTTCAGATTTCCAATGGACGCACAAAGCACCATGATGGCCATCACCACCCAAAGAATGGTTTCTCCAATAATCAGCAGCAATATCTCCGTGTGATGCATGTTAATGGCAATCATTTCGAGCATGGAGATACCAATAATTCACGTGTGCATATTCATGAATATAGTATTGATTGCCACGTTTGCGAACGGGATCATTGTCGACGCATACCAGAGCAAGATCTCATTCATTCTTCTGGTGAACTGATCAAAGAGATAAAAAAAATTTCAAATGGGCATCTTTACAATAACAATCACAAAGGGCTTCAAGGTCCTGAAGAAATTTCAAATAAGAAGAACAATCACAGTGGTCATGACCATTGCCATGATTGTTACAATGAGAATAAGCATACCAATGGTTGCCTCTTTGATAATCACCATAACAACTTCAAGCAACTTCAGCATGATGGTAGCGAACCCAACGGTGCTGAGAAATACATCCATCACAATGGCTACCGCCGTTATGCTACTCTTGATGATGATGTTGCCACCCCAGCCATTCTCCACCTGACCAAGCAGCAAGTGCAAGAGCTAAGGGCAAAGGCAGCCGGCAAGAAAACAGGGGAAACATACAGCACATACGAGGCGGTATCCGCGCATGTATGGAGGTGTGTGTCGAGGGCGAGGAAGCTAAGGTCCGATCAAGAGACAAAGCTTTATATAGCGACGGATGGAAGGGCGAGGCTGAAGCCACCGCTACCCGAGGGATACTTCGGCAATGTGATATTTACAGCGACACCCATTGCAAGAGCAGGGGAGCTGAGTGAGGAGGGGTTGAGCCATGGGGCAGGGAAGATAAGGAGGGCTTTGGAGAGGATGGATGATGAGTATTTGAGGTCTGCATTGGACTATTTGGAGCTGCAGCCAGATTTGGAGGCCTTGGTTAGGGGTGCCCATACGTTCAAGTCTCCCAATTTGGGCATAACAAGCTGGACCAGGCTTCCCATTCATGATGCTGACTTCGGTTGGGGGCGGCCTGTCTTCATGGGACCTGCTGGTATCCCCTTTGAAGGTTTGGCCTACCTCCTCCCTGGCCCCTCCAGAGATGGTGGCCTTAGTGTCTCTCTTGCCCTCTCCTCCCTCCACATGCCAGCCTTTCTGGATCTGTTTTATCAGTTCTAGGCTCACCTCCTGTGATCTCTCTCTCTCTCTCTCTCTCTCACACACACACACACACACACATACACACACACGTAGGCCCTTGTACATAGATTCAGATGGTCTAAACTTTGCTCAAGCATTCATCTTCCAAACATACATACCACTAGCTATAGGCCTATATACCAGTCCTAGAGAAGCAATGCAATAAATCTCCCACATGGAGAGAACCAAGTATGCTGCCTTTGCCTTGATGTAAGCCCACATTTGGTCACTCATGCTTGACATCTGTTCATAAGCAAACTCAATTTCTATTACAGGAACAATTTTAATACCCTTATTTGTTTGATGGGGTACATGTTGTAATTTTTTAGGTCACTAGGTAGTTCATATAGTAAGCTTGCATTGAGTGAGAGGGAGACAACACTAAATCTCACTAAAAGCATGAGGTTTGGGATCAAGGGGTGGCAACAAGCCCGGTTTGTAAGCATCCAATCAATGGTCCCTATGGAAGGGTGCCCCTGTTGGCACATCGTGGCCATTGATCTGTGCAAAACCTTAACCTTGGAATGTTTCATAAAAATGGGTAAATGGTGGACCAAGGACGGCAAATACTTGTAATGATTGAAACAAATAATGAGATCTGATTTTTTGGAAAGAATAGTAATATCAATTTTTGTATCTCTATGGAATAAATGATTTCAATTGGCAAAGTGAAATTGTGAACTCCATTGTGCTTGGTCTACTCAAAACCTATGTAATAGAAGTAGACCAACGTAACCAATGGGAGAAGTATCTCCCTTTAGTAGAATATGCATGCAACAATAACTTTGCCACTTTTTCAAATCAACGATTGGCTACCAACTTTTGAGATGATTTATGAAATCGATATATTTCTTGTAATTCTCTATCGCCAAGTCGTATGTATCTCTTTTGAAGTAGAAATATACATGTGATACATAAGAGATGGATTAACAATATCACTTTAGCCCCTCGAACTACCATCATAGCTGTGATTACTTTGGGGGTCCACTTACATTATCCTTTGAATCATTGCTAGAATAGGACACAGACACATCACTTTTTGTCAACGTGGTGCAAATTGCCCCCATAGGTCAATTGTAGGCCAAAAGAAATATGTCTCAATTGCATTCATTGTTGCTTGAATCCCTCTATGCCCAACATATGGTGGAGCATGCGATTCATACATGACCTTATCTCTTAAAATTTTAGTAACACATAGCCGAGAGCCATAGAGAAGAGAGCCATCTTGAACTGTGTATGGTTCTTGTTTCCTCCCTAGTGCTATGGCAGACATAATAACTTGAAAATTTGGTTCAGTAGCATACTCATCTACCATAGAGGTTAGATCATTGTGAGAGGCTATTAACACAACATTGCATCGAGGTCTATGTGAGAGTGCATTGGCTACTTGATTGTGCTTGCCAGGAATGTGAGCAATGTGAAACTGAAATTGCAAAAGGAAATATTCCCACCTCATTTGTTTGTCAAAAAGCTTGGTTTGTGTCATGAAATACGTGAGACTCTAGCGATCCGTTCGAATGATGAAGGGTGTCCTAAGTAAGTAATGCTTCCACATATCCAAGGCATGTAAGACGGCTAGAAACTCTTTTTGATAGTTGCTAAGAATCATCTCATGGGAGTGAAATTGACGACTCTCATGTGCTATGGCATGCCCTTCTTGAAGTAGTACCGCTCCAAGGCAATCACCACTTGCATCACGATGGACCTCAAATGGCTTTGAGAGGTCTACTAGCACTAAGACAAGTTGAGACGAGAGTCTCTCTTTAAGCTTAGTAAAGGCTTTTCTCTACTTTTTAGTCCATACATACTTGACATTCTTCTTGGTCAAATCATGTAATTGTTCTACCATGGCCGAGAATTTTGCAATGAATCTTCTATAATATGAGCACATTCCAATAAAACTTTGTAGCTCATGTAGATTCCTTGGTCAAGACATTCCTTTATCACCTCAAGCTCTTGTGGATCCATATGGATACCATCCTTTGAGATAATATGACCTAAATATTGAATCTCTTCTAAGAAGAATTCACTCTTTTTGGGATTAATGAATAACTTATTCTCTTGCAATGCTTAAAAAACTGCTTTGAAATTCTCTTTGTGTTCTTCTAAGGACTTAGAGTAGACTATGATATCATCAAAGAAGACTCTAGTGTAAATCCTATGCACACAAAAAATTATTTCCATCATTTGATTGAATGTGGCTAGAGCATTTATCAACCCAAAAGGCACGACAAGATATTCATAAAATCCAAAGGTGGACGCGAGGCTCTCTTGCCAAATATCTTCTGGTACACTTTGTATTTGATGATAGCCACTTTAAATGTCTATTATACTAATGTAGATAGATCTGTTTATCTTATCAAACAAATCCTCGATCCTTGGGACTAGAAATTTGTTCACTGTCATCTTGTTTAATTCATGATAGTCTACACACATTCTGTATGTACTATTTGTGCACTAATAAGACAAGAGAACATAATGGCGAAGAGTTAGGTCTTACCATTCCTTTTTGCACAAGTTCATTAACTTGTGACATAATCTCCTCTTGTTAAGCTGGTGAGACTTGATACGGAGGCTTTGCTAGATAGAGAGCTTTTTGGTATGAGCTCAATCCTATGGTCGTCATCCCCCCTTCTAGGAGGTAACTCTCGTGGGATGTCCTCGATAAAAAGATTAGCATGTTCATTTAGAAATGAATGGAAATCACTTTGTACTTTTAATGAACCATTGGAAAAGTCAACATTATTTTTAGGAACATCCTTGACAAATGTTATGTAAGTAGAAATAGAACTCTTTATTGATTTGTCAAAGGAGTTCTGAGCTGCAATGGGAATGGTGTGCCTCTTCTCATTGAAAGGGATGTCTTCGCCTTTGTGTTGAAATGCTACCAACCGCTCTAGAAATTTATTGGAAGCAGCCATGTGATCAAACCATGGTGCTCCAAGAAACACATCCTCATTCTTGAGTGGAGATGAGAAAATCCTCTTTGTCCACATACCCTTGAATATGAAGTCTTAACTTTCCAATCAAAGGTGTTACTGGAGTCTCTTGGCCTTCAAAGAGTCCTTCAACAATATGTGTTTGTCACATCTCATGAGCATGTATGCTAGTTTTAATATAAATCCCACATTTATATAATTGTGTGTGGAACCAGAATCAAAGAGGATGAGAGCATCATGTTCTCTCACTTTCCCCCATGCATAACATAATGAACTTCCAAGTGGAAGACTGCCCTCTTCGATTCTTACCTAATACCATTGCATTTTTTGGGGGTTTCTTCTTTGCATGCTTTTGAGGGCATGCACATTCAAAACGACCTTGTTCACCACATTTAAAACATCTATTATCCTTATAATAATTCTCTATATCTTCAAGAGATAATTCATTCTTACCTTGGTAGCAAGATTTAGGATTCTTAGTTTTGATAGGAATATTTTTATTTGAATCTCGTCCTTTTTGATGTGGCTTTTCGCTCCCATTTTTTTGGCTTTGAACCCTTGTACAAATCTTGGAATTTGTTGATGTTGGAGACTACCATTGTGTGGTGGTAAATAACCCCCGAAATGGTCCGAGGTCTTTGTGTGTTGATATAGTTTCTCCAATCTTTAGGGAGCCCAACTACTTTTTCTTTGAGAAGTTGATGCGCTTGTATATTCTAGCTTTGAGGTGTAGATCCCAAAACTTCTCCACATATTTTTGCATGTTCTCCCCATTATCAAGCTTTAGGATTCGCTATATATGCCATAAGCACTTGGTCAGAACCCCCACTGGATAATAATTGCTTCATGATAGCAACTTGTCATGTTTTCAAAGTCTTGGAATCTTCTCCCTTGGATTTTTTGGAGATGCATAGCACCATGTCGGAGTTTGGATGACTCCAAAAAAATTTCATCCCCAAAGGCCGCATCAAATTGTTGGATAAATCTTAAAACTTTATCCACATTGCAAGAAGTTCCATCAAAGGAGAGGAAGGTTATGCTTTTTACTCCTTCCTTGAACTTTCTTAGGTGATGTGCTCTCTTTTCGACAACATGAGACTGTCGATGGCCTCTCCTACTGTGTGCTTTAGAAGAATGTTGTTTGAGTAGGAGAAACTCTCATATCGAGATGAGCTCGACGATGATGGAGATCTGGATGGTTTCTTCGTTCTCCATTTCTTTTTAGGCTTCTCCTCACTCTTCCTAGAATGACAAGAAGAATGAGAGCTTAAAGATCTTTTCCCTCAAAGGGAGGCAATGGTGATGGAATTCTTCATTATCTCCTACAATGTACATCTGTATCCGATGACACATGGTCCTATCTTCTTCATTCACAAGATTTTTCTCTCGCATCTTTGTATTTCTTCTTTCCATTTTCCTCACATTGAGGGCTTCTTCCTATTCTTGTAGCAGATGAGTGCTTCTTCTGCTCGATAGAATTTCCTCCTTTTGAAGTCTTTATGAGACTTCATAGGAGAATCCTCTTTGGGACTAGGGACAATAAGATTCATTATTTGTAGTTGTGTTTGGACTACATTATGCAAAGCAAGATTTTCCATGGCTTCTTGTATACCCGCGATAAAAAAATTTGACTGCTTAAATTCTATCAGTAGTTGCAACATCGTTGTTTGTTACCATATACATGTAGTAGTGATATGTGTTAACACAATACTTAGGAGTGCCGAGGCATTTTTTCCCTCACTAGGAGATTTTTTCCCCCATGCATTGTTTATACGTCCATCACTCTAGGGCTATCATATATTTCCATTGCACACAAAGTAATACTGCTCTTTGTTGTATGCCTTAAGCTTCATCTGTCTTCTCCTAGTTGTGTGTGTTTACTTGCGACCCTATTTCCAATAATTGATATCGAGCAGGTTGCATCCTCTCGAGCTTAGTCGCTAGCATTTCCAGCACATGCCTGCTCACTTTCTCCAATTTTAGTGAGCTTTGGTGAGCGTCAACAGGTCAAAAACTACTTTAAGTAAGCTTGTAGATATTAGTTTGCTCAGATTTTCATTCGGACTCATTTTGGCCTCCGCTCTGCTATAGGTAGTACTAAGCAGGCAAATTTGTCCTTTTGTGTAGAATTTATGTCAATGCTATTTTCTGCATAACAGGTACCTTACAATCTTCTTTGAGTTGTGCTGTATACCATGCATTAGTCCCGCTTCATTTCTCCTCTTTTTGGGAAGCTTTTACATCAGGTGTAGACATTTGCCATGGCTAATAACAACACAAATGTGTTCAAGATGTTTGATGCTGAGGATAGATTGGATAGGGAAAATTACCCAATGTGGGCTTACCTGATACAACATGTTCTTGTTTCAATGGGAATTTGAAATCTTGTGTAGGGCATTGATGTACGTTTGGGTTCTATGGATACAAGCAATGTTGAGGATGTTCCAAGTTTTGGTGGTAGAATTGTTGTTACTAGAGCTGTTTTGCCTACGACTAAGCAGGCTCATTGGAATGTAAGAGATGTTTAGGCTCATGCTTATGAAGCACACTATTACTCCTGACATTTTTTCAACTAAATCTATTGCAAAATAGGCTTGGGATATTCCGACTGTTCTTTATGCAAGTCGCAATGAGGCTAAAATTGCATTCATGTGTAAAGATCTGGAGTCAAAGATTATGCATGAAGAAGATGAAATGGACACTTTCCTTGCTGGTATCAAGGATATTAATGAACAACTTACTTTTGCAGGAGAAGTCATTTTTGATATCTCCCTTGTGCAGACTACTCTTGATATTGTTTTGTGTATGTGAATGTGTGTGGCTATGGAGAAAAAAAGGGCAGGATACACCTCTCTTTCTTTCTAGGAGGAGAAAGTTAAGTGAAGATGGCTCTCAAGACCAAACAAGTGCACTCGAAAGCTTTTGAAGCTACTCGACCTACTTTGGTGGAGCTGGCAAAATTTCTCCTCTTTTGCGAGCTCTATACATGGCCTATATTCGCTCTCTTCCTTCAGCTTCAGGCCTGTGTCACATTGGGGCAGGCGGCCACCTTTTTCTCTCTGATCCGCCAATCAACTGTCGCGCCCAAGGATGCCCTTGTCACACTGGGTCAGTGCCCATGGTTCCACGGTTGAGCTGGCTCTCCACCTCAGCGGCCAACTTTTCCATGAAGTGTGCCAGTCTCCTTTGCCCGCCCAACCTCAGCCCCAGCGTTAAACCTGCAATCTGATTGGTTGCGCATCACCTTTTCCAGGTTTAGCCGCTGCCCCAATGTGACAGCATTCCCTACAATGGCTGGAAGCCAGCACGCTCTCACGCACGACCATGGTGCTCAGGAACCGTCCACCTCAGGAAGGACACGCGCCCCGGTCTGACAGGGGCCTCAATAGAAGCTTTGTAGCTCACATATCAACCTCGCCAACTTCGGGCCCCCTTCAAGCATTCTGGCTGCAACTCGTCGGTTCGAACTACTCGACTTATGCAACACGGCCTCAACTTCCAGTGGCCCTCAACACCACCCTGCTGCATCATTAGCATCGACACCCCTTTTGTACTTGCTGCAGCGCACAGCGACGACCAATCTTGAGCTTCGGCCAAGCCTGAACTAAAACACCCGGCGACTGTGAGTGTGGCCTTGTCAATTTTTGTTAAAGGTGTAATTACCCTATTCAGCATCACAATTTGCTTGCCCACTCCTCCACCAGTTCGAAGCCTCTTCACCACATCTCGCACTGTGTTTACTTGCCAGAGCCTCTGCACCTTCTCAAATCTGTGCTCGCCTTGCTACATCAAGTGGCAACCGTCTCATGTAGCTTGCGCTCCATTTGGAGCCACAACCAGCCCCGCAATTGGCTTTTTCTACGAGCCTGTAGCCCTGCTCTCGGCCTCCTTCACCCGTACCTGCTATGACCTGCAAAGCTGCACCCTCTGTTTCATGCTTTGCCTCTCGCACATACAACTCGAGTCTCGGCTGACGACATCAGCTTGTCAACACGCCCTACCTGCTCGACCTGTCCTGTACTCCTCACGAGCTCGCCATGGTATTGCAACTGACAACCACCTGTCCCACCACGAACCTGCTCACCCGCAGTTCGAAGAGGGCTCAATTAAGTTAGAAGCTTGAGAGGCTATTCCCATAGGGATTGTGCGTACTCCAGTGTTCACACACATGATGAACACACTCAAGAGGATCATAAGAATTGTAATTTATGCATGATTGGTCATAAGAGCTGCATTCTCAAGAAATCAAACCAACATTAACGCTGGGAAAAAAAAAAACGGACCAACAACATGAATAAAGAACATCAACATCAACATGTACAGCATGAAGAAAACGTTGACACTCACACGACGAAGCTTACGACATCAAGATGAAGGCGTACCATAAATAAGTTTTGGGTTTTTTTTCCATGTGGTTTTTCCCTCTATTGTACATAAATAAGCATTATGTCTACTTTTGCATTCAGCATTGGATCAAAATATCAACAACAACATCACAATGGTAGAAGATAAGGACAACAATATCGGCTTGGTTTATGATAATGTGCTGTGAGCACATCTCTCTTGTGTACCTTATCCTCTATTTGTGCCAGGGGAGGTTTGTGTGTGCCTACACCCTTTGTGTTTAGGGGAGGCAACTTTGTGCTCAAGGGGAGGCTTGTGAATTGTGTGCCTCACCCTCGTGTGTTTTGAGGGGAGGTTTTGTGTGAGTGATATGCAACCAAAACCCACATAGGGGAGGATTGTTGGGATGCGCATTTTGTTGCATCTCTTATGTGAACAGTCTCTTCCACCTAGAAAAGCTTTAGTGATATGTAACCAAAACCCACATAGGGGAGGATTATTGGGATGCGAGTTTTCTTGCATATCTTATGTGAACAGTCTCTTCCACCTAGAAAAGCCTTATGTGTCAAGCCATGTGAAAAGCCTCTTGCCACCTTTGTAAAGAGAAAGCCACTTGTATTGTGCATTGGCAGCCACCTTTTGTGCTCATGTGTCAAAAGGCTGCCTATTTGTAAAGCCTATATAGAGGCAGGTTTTGTTGAATAATATTAAGCTTTATCATTTGCAAAGTATACTCTATAATGTATTGTGCTATAGTTTCTCTCTCAAGCTCTCAAACTCTACAATAACCTCTTCAAGCATGCTGTTAACATGAATGGCACACTAACTTATCCACCTTAACCCAATGGTCTTGTTGTCAAATTTGTGGATGAGAGATGTATAGTTCATGATCTCAGTTTTCATGATGAAATTAGTGCATTTGGCATTTTATGCCATGGGCTGTAGAAGATCACTTTATATGACAAGTATGGACAAAATTTTGCAAATGCATTTGAATCCAAACGCTATTTCAGATGCAAAACTTTGGCATGCTCATTCTGGGCATTTGAATTTTACCAGTTTGCCGCGTTTGCAAAAATCTGATATGATTGCTTCTTTGCCGCCTCTTGAAGCACCTGTGAAGCTTGTTTGTGAAGGTTGTATTTTGGATAAGATGCATCATTTGAAGTTTCCAAAGGATGGTTCAGTTAGGGTTACATATAGGTTGCAACTTGTGCATAGTGATGTTTGTGGATTCATGCAAACTCTATCCTTGGGCAATTACCTTTACTTTGTGACTTGTATTGATGATTACTCTAGGCATGCATGGGTATGTCCGCTTAAAGCTAAGGCTAAAGTGTTTATGTGCTTCAAGAATTTTCTGGCTATGGTTGAAAATGTCTCTAAATGTACTGTGGGTACCCTCCATTTCGATTGAGGGGAGGAGTATATGTCTCATGAATTTAATGCATTTCTGGCTAGTTCTAGGATAAAACACCAATGTACAGTGCCATATACACGTCAACAATATGGTGTTTTTGAGAGAAAAACAGGTCGCTTATGGAGATGGCGCGATCTATGGTCAAGAGTTAAGCTTTGCGACTTTGTTTTTTGGCTTGAGACTCCTTATAATCGTGGCATGATCAAAAGGCATCTATTGATCACATGTGTGTTTTTGACTGTTTGGCTTATGCTTTGATGCCACAAACACAACAAAAAAAATTGGATGATAAGGTTGTCAAATGCACTTTTGTTGGTTATAGTGTTGAAAGCAAAGGTTATAGGTTGTACCATCCATAAACAAAATGTATCTTGGTTTCACGAGATGTTGTGTTTGTGGAAGCTTCTATTTAGCCCTTGCTGTCATGTACTAGAGATAATACTGTAAGCTGACATGACATTTATGACAATTTGTTGCCTCTTTTAAGTGGTGTAAATTTGAGTGTAAATTTGAATGAGGAAAATGTACAGCCTATGGGCTATACAGATCGGCCTATTATTGATGCAGATGTACATGATGTATTTAATGTGGTAAGGGCTGAGAATGAGAAGGCTAGAGGTATGCCAAAATGACTAGTGCATACTTTGCGTGATAGGTAATTGGATGCACCTTTGTATAATCATACTCGTGCAGGTTCTTGCCATGCATCTTATGCATCAGATTATTACACTTTGGCTATTTCAAGCTTATGTGGTGTTGAGGAACCTCTATCTTTTGATGAAGCACATAATTCAAGAATTTGGATGGTTGCCATGCAATCAAAGTATGATACACTTATAGAAAATGACATATGGACTTTATGTGTTTTTCCTCAAGGCAAAAAGGCCATTTGTACGGAGTGGGTTTACAAGTTGAAACATAAGACAAATGGTGAGATTGATCGCTATAAGACTCAACTTGTTGCAAAGGGCTATGCACACCAGAAAGGCATAGATTATGGAAATATTTTTTCTCCCACTTTGTCGTATGACGATTGTGTGTTTTCTATGTGCATTGTCAACTCATTTTGGATGTGATGTACATCAATAAGATATTGCTACTTCTTTCTTGAATGGTGACATATTTAAGAAAGTTTATGTAACGTAGCCTTGCAAGTTTGTCATTAAAGGGTAGGAAGATAAAGTGTGAAAATGCTAGAAAGCTTTGTATGGGTTGAAGCAATATCCTCATGCTTGGTATGAGAAAATTGACACTCATTTAGTTAAACAAGGATTTTGTAAATAGTCCAATAGAAAGCACTTTGTATGTAAAACATGGCGATGTACTTCTCATTGTTTTTTTATATGTGGATGATTTGCTGAACACTGGTATGAATGAGGCACATATTGATGACTTTAAGGCTAACTTGAGTGCTACTTTCAAGATGAAATATTTGGGGTTTTTGCATCATTACCTGCGCATAAAATTTAAGCAGTGTGATGGTGGTATTGACTTGTGTTAGACATGTTACAAAGAGACATTGCTATTATGTAAGTTTGGACTTGAGGATTGCAAACCTACTTCCACTCCTATGGAAATAGGTTTGAAATTGATTCTTCATGATGCTGGTGATCCTGTCGATGTCACTCTTTCCCAAACTCATGCTGGATGCATTACTTATGTATGAAACACAAGGCCAGATATTCAGTTTGTGGTCTCACAGGTTAATAGATTTATGCGTAGACCAGGGCTAAGCATTGGCAGGCTGTCAAGTGGATCTTTCGCTACTTGTGTGGCACTTTACATCTTGGGTTGTTTTATCCCAAGGAGGATCATCATTTTCACCAGATTTACATGCTTTTTTAGACTCAGATTAGGCCGATTGTTTTGACATATCATGGTTATCATGGTTGAGCAAGAATCAACTTACTATGTTCACTTCCAGTTGTGAGACTGAGTACAAGGTAGTCTTCATAGCTATGTCAAGGCATGACACTTCCCGATACTTTATGTGCTAGATCTTGTTACCATATAAATGTGGTAGTGATGTGTGTGAATACACTTAGGACCACAGGGGCATTTCTTCCCTCACTAGAAATATTTTCCCCTTGTGCATTGTATATACACTCATCACTCTAGGGCTATCTTATCTTCCATTGGCACACTAAGTAATACTACTCTGTTGTGTACCTTGAGCTTCCTTTGTCTTCTCCAAGCTGTGTGCATTTCCCTACAACCCTATTTCCAACACTGTGCAAATCCAAACTGGTGAAGTCAATCACTCTCTCCTCATCTTGATTGTGTTCAAACATAGTGACAGTGCTTTGTGAATTAGAAGTTCCTTGTGAATTTTAACTATTTTGTGTGAACAATTGCAACTATTCCCATTTGTGAATCAAGAGAAAGCTCTTTAAATCTTACATGCCCTTGATTTAACTCTTTTAATTAATCAAGATAGAGATAAGGGTCATAACATTGTCCATCTTGAAGGTAATGAAATCTTTCCGAGATTTTTGTACCCTTAATAGTGATAAAACCAAAGCTAACCCCCGTAAGGGTCCACTATTAATACGACATCTGTTAGAGTGTTTAAGTTGTAGTATACACACGTTAATAGATCCCAATACTCACTTACAATGGTTAATTAAATGGTTCGACCGTTCATGCTCAATCCTAGAACTATCCTTTCTTCAAAAAGAAAGAGATAACCTAGATATGCTCTAATACCACAGTGTAGAGAATTGAGAGTAAAGTGCAATGGAATTTATAGATTAACTAGAATAATCAATCAATTGTGTAACATTGAGCATATTCAAGCATGAAAATTGCAAAGCATGCATCAACTTAAATTCAATCACACATCACATACATGTACCAAAACTGCAAGAAAGAGAGAGAGAGAAGAATTTGACACCAGTCACGGGCCGAACTTTTTGGACCTAGCCCCCCCTCCATAAGGGCTTTGTAAAAATAAATTATATTCTTCTTCTTGAGAAGAGCTTCTGATCAATACAACTATCACTTTTAACCACACAAATTGAAGATATGAAAGCTCTAAAATTTGGTAGAGTTTGCGATCAGTCTTTTTACTTAATCACTAGACTTGTAATGAGCCACAAAAGTGGCTGAAGCCACAAAAATGGCTCACATCAAGATTCTACTAAATGAAACATAACTTTTGTATATGACATCAAAATTTCATGAAACTTCTTAATTATGGGTGCATGATATGAAAAAGGTTTCTAAATACACAATTTACATGAAAAGCTCAAAAATAAAAAAGTCAATTTTCTAAAATTAGTAAAGTTTACGTAAAATTGCACTTCAACACTTAACTTAGAGAAATAAAAAATGTCGGTAGTCTTTGTATATGGGTTAAAAAAGCTTGGTACATCTATCACAAACCTATTGAGGGATTTTTCAATTCAAAGAAGTTTGGGCTTGCTTAACAATGATTTAATTTACTTTTAAAAGAAAATATAAAAAATTTGTCCATCCACACAAATTAGTTGTAGAAGATGGCAATGGAAAGACACCTTTAAACCTTCATTTAGCTATGTACTATTTTTTATCAATTCATATTGAGCGTTGGTCATAATTCCTTGAAACCATTTTCTATTTAGATAACTAACATAGTGTTGAGAAAATTTTTACAAAAGTCTCAAGAAGCCACAAAAGTAGCTGATTTTTTACAAGACTAGTGCTAAAACACCCCGTTGAACTCAATTCCAAGTCCCTAAACACGTCGTGGGTGATAGGATTTGTGGGGATTAAGCACGAATCAGGTTGGAAAGAAGATATGTAAGCATTAAGAAGTAGTAACATGCATAGTTAGTTATGTATAAACTTAAGCAGCCATAGCTATAAAGACTTGTGTGGGAGAGAGAGAGAAGATGATAAGCCTTGAAAAGAGCATGGAGAGCTTCTTTTTGGATGATTATTGCATAGAGATTCATGAGACAAGAAAAAAGAATTTTCCCTACTCTCTCCAGCGCATCCTTGTAGAAACAACAAAGAAAACTCCCTCTTGTGATATGTGCACTTTGGCGCCACACGTGTCGGAGACTAGTAACTTGCCAAACACTGTGTGTGAGCCATGAATGGCTCCAAGAACACAACTAGACAATCCTAGCAAGCTCAAAAGGGCAATGGTGTGTCACTCCCCACTCAATGCTTTCCATCCTGAAGGATCCTATGCCACAAAGAAGAAGGAGCCGCCGTCACCCCATGCACTCAACCGCCGCACAGTCGTTGATGCCGCCCAATGCTCGATCACACACACACACACACACACACACACACACACTTTCTCTCTCTCTCTCTCTCTCTCTCTCTCTCTCAAGAAGGCACACACACACACACACACACACACACACACACACACACACACACACACACACACACACACACACACACACACACACACACACACGTGGGCATAGGAAGGATAAGAAGATAGAGGTAGAGCAAGAGTACTTTTTAGCATGCACCTCAAAAAATGAGGATTTTAGGTAAAAGTGGAACTTTTATAAGAACCTTACCCACACACATGGGCGCCCACAATGGCCAATCATTGCAAAAATACTGTAAAAATAAGATAAGTGGTGCACCTCTCATCGACAATCACCTGCACACCTATAGGACCGGCAAGCCCAGTCCATGACTCAAATAAGTAATAAGGCATTCGTTAAAGGTGATAAGGTGTCCATAAGTGGTTAACATGTCCCCCTTCCTAATGTAGATTCCGTCCTTGGAAGCTAGTGAGATGAAGCTTGTTCATCGAGGTGAAAGAGCATCTGAGCTTGTAGTCTTTAGCTTTCTTCAAACACTGCAAAATCAACCAAAAAAGGCACAGTAATTGCATTCACATAGAACATTTAGAATTAAAAATCATATACAGTGAATAGGCACACAGATTGATTGGTAACAGAATATTAAACAATTTTTTAGTAGTAAATATTAAACTGTAATATAATCAAACGCATAAGCACTTGTGAAGGTAACAAAATAAACAAGTCTAGGGTTGCTAATTTAGCAATTGAGATGCCCTAGAGGTCAACTATTAATACCATGGGCAAGATTCTCAATTCTCTTTGGGTGATTAAGTTGTTTAATTGCGAGAAAAAAGTATTTCATGTTCTAGAGCTGACTAGAGGCTATACCTAGAAGACCTTCTAGTTAAGCTACGATAAAAGGAATTTCTTATGAGATCATCGCCTGAATTATTCCCTTTGTTTGACCTCCCAAAGCTTTTTTATTCCATTTTTGACGTGTGTGCTTATTTTGTATGCCTTGTGCTTTTTGCTTCACGAGGAAAAGCACCCACACTGGGAACCTCTAGGGCTCTAGTACCATAGGCAATACATATGAGTGAAGTACCAAATCAAGCTAGGATTTCTCTTCCAGCTTAAGATTTTACATGTTTAGCACTTTTTTTTCTGGATGTTTGTTTTTCATTGCATTTCAATTTGGTAACTTTGGGGGGTCATATTTACACTGTTACCCTCCCCAGGCTTATCACAATAGTTAACTGTTGAAGATGATAAAACAGGAAACAGAAGGAAGACAGCAACTCAGAGTAGGAAGAAGATGGAGAAGGAGAAGACACAGAGCTTGCATACGAGATTTCTGTAGTTTATCTCTCTGTATTAGAATAATAGAGTATACAAACTCACAGCTACAAAGCTTATATGAAACCCTAAGAGATAAGGTGTCCTTTCACACCAGATGTCCAGGGGGAAAAACCCAATGGGAGAAAAGTGCCCCTGGTGAAGCGCGTATACACACTAACACTACTACATGTCTACAAATCCCCCCTATAGTGATAGTGTGAATCCGTACAAGGTAGCAGATCATCATGTGTATGAGAGTAAGCCCAAAGATTTTCGAAAAGCTTCAAACTTTTCTTGTGATAACGCCTTCGTAAATAGATCTGCAATGTTATCCTGTGTAGGACAGTAAGTTAGTGTGATCTCCCCTGCATGTAGCCTTTCCCTGACATAGTGGTAGTGAACCTCTATGTGCTTTGTTCTTGCATGAAATACTGGATTCCTTACAACTTCCATAGCACTGTGACTGTCAGTGAAAATGGTAGTGGGTGCCTGTTGACACTTACAAAGATCTGCCAATAACCTGCGTATCCATACACAATCAACTGTTGCCGTGAAAGCTGCCCTGTACTCAGCTTCACAAGTTGATGTAGCCACCGTGGGTTGCTTCTTGCTTAGCCAAGATATACATGCATTTTCCAAGAAAAAACAATTCCCACTTATCGAATGTCGTGTGTCAAAATCACCAGCCCAATCTGAATCGCTGTAACCAAGAAGATGCATAGAACTGTGCTTTCCATACATATCCCCCCTTGGAAAGAACATGGAAAGATTAGGGGTACCTGAAAGGTAACGAAGTATGCGCTTCATAGCCTGCCAATGATGCATACCTGGCCTGTGCATAAATTTGCTTGCTTGTGAGACCCCAAATTGAATGTTTGGACGAGTGTTGCCTGCCAAATATATCAAGCAACCAACCGCTGCTGCATAAGTATGTACATCAAAAGGTTCGCCAGCATCGTGCATGCTCAACTTTGATCCAGTTTCTACGGGTGTAGAGATTGGTTTACAATTTTGCATACCAAACTTGTCCAAAATTTAATGCAAATATTTTGCCTGCAACATGTATATGCCATCCTCTGATTGCACAAACTGAATACCCAAGTAATAATGTAGCAAACCAAGATCAGGTTTTTCGCAAATCATCTTTAAACGCTTCAATTTCATCTGCAGTATTGCCTGTAAGAAGCATATCATCCACATAAAGTGTTAGCATAATGAGAACTCCATCTCTCTTTTTGACATACAAAGTACTTTCTGTTGGACTATTCTGAAATCCCTGGCCAATCAAATAAGTATGTATCTTCTCATACCATGCTCTTGGAGCCTGTTTGAGACCATACAAAGCTTTACGCAATCTACATACCTTTTGCTCTTGACCTTTTACAACAAAACCACTTGGTTGACTTACATAAACTTCTTCCTACAAATCACCATTCAAAAAAGCAGTTTTGATATCCAACTGATGCACTTTCCAACCATGATGAGCAGCAATTGTAACTAGTGATCTAACTATGGACGCACGAGAAGTAGGAGCAAAAGTTTCATCATAATCTATGCCTTTCTGTTGCGCATAGCCTTTTGCCACAATCCTTGCTTTGTACCTGTCAACAGTACCATCTTGTTTCCTTTTTACCTTAAAAACCCACTTTGTACCAATAGGTTTTTTACCTGTAGGCAAATCCACTAGATCCCATGTATGATTCTTATGAATAGAATCAATTTCTTGCTGCATAGCATCTTTCTACTGAACACACTCTAAAGCTTGTTCAAATGAATCAGGCTCATTTGCATCACAAAGAGTGCTAAAGCAAGCCAAATCTACTTGCTCTCAGCCAAAAGTAGTACCAGCACGTGTTTTTTGTGGCAACGGTGCATCCAACTTGCTATCCTGCAAAGTTTTCTGAACCCATTTAGGCAAGGTTCTTTCTTCCCTGAGAACTTCTTGCTCTTCACGAACAATTTCCTCTACATCATGAGGTGTCACATGCTGATCAAGATTATCAACCTGTTGTGATTCTTGATTCTCCACAAAAGAAGGGAGCAAACCTTCAAATACATCATGTGTCTGCATATGAGGTACGTCAAAAGCAACCATAGGTTGAGCAGTAGTTTCTGCAAAAATTACATCATGACTTTCAAAAATCTTGTTTGTAGCAGGATTGTAAAGTCTATAACCTTTACTTCCACTGTTGTACCCCACAAATATACATTTGATTGCCTTATCATCAAGCTTCCCACGTAACTTCTGAGGGATGTGAGCATAAGCAAGACAACCAAAAACACGAAGATAACCGACTGAAGGTTTTCTGTCATACCAAGCTTCAAATGGAGTAATGGTCTTCAAGGCACGAGTAGGACACTTGTTCAAAACATGTGCTGCACAAGCAATTGCCTTCATCCATAGCTTATGAGGCAAACTCTTAGCCTTGAGCATACATCTAGCCGTCTCCATTAAAGAACTGTTCTTCCTTTCTGCGACACCATTCTGTTGTGGTGTGTATGGCATAGTGCATTGGTGTTTAATGCCTTTCTTTCCCAAAAAATCCTTAAATGCACCTGACATGTATTCACCTCCTCGATCGGTACAAAGAGTCTGTACTTTGCAACCTGTTTCATTTTCAACCATGGCGACATAATGTTGAAAAATTGCAAACACATCTGACTTTGCTTTGAGTGGATACACCCAACAAAACCTGGAAAAGTCATCAATGAAGGTCACAAAATAAAGGCTGTTTCCCTGAGATGGCGTCCTCATAGGACCACATACATCACTGTGTACAAGCTGCAACTTTCGTGTCCCTCTAACTGAACCATCCTGCGGAAATGAAAATCTGTGCATCTTTCCAAGAACACAACCTTCACATACATGTCTTGGCGGCATCTCCAATAAAGACAAATCATGCACCATATTATGACGTTGTAAAGTCATCAAACTGCCATAACTAACATGCCCAAATCTAGCATGCCACAACTTAGCATCCTCCATGGCCTGAGTCTTTGTTTCTGCAATACATACCTGAATCTGCTTTTCATAATGATCTAGCATAAATAGTCCATTTTCCAGCGTACCTGTAGTGATAAGAGAATAACCATTCTCTCGATCTCGTACAATACATCTGTCATCCTCAAAAATGACCCGAAGACCATTTTTTGCAAGAGAGGATACAGACAACAAATTTTTCTTGATCCCTGGAACATATAAGACATCTGGCAAGCATAAATCTGAACCATCTGAAATGGTAATCAAAATCTTACCAACGCCTTTCATTGGATAAGAAGCATTATTTGCACATGTCACCTTCTTTCTTGCTGGAGTTGCATCCAATGAACAAAACAATTCCTTCCTTGAAGTAATATGCATGGATGCACCACTATCAAAGTACCAAATCATTTGTGTCTCGTCAACACTGTAAGCAGAAAAATCTGAACATACTACGAAAGCATAAGAATCCTGCAAAAAGTTTGCAGACTCTTCTTTAGCTTGAGAAGAATCACCAGAAGCTAAAACAACCAAACTTGACTCTTTCTTCTTTTCTTTAGCAATTCGCTTTTTACACTCACTAATGTAGTGACCAGGTTTCTTGCAGTAGTGACATTTACCTTTCTTCTTGGACTTGTCGGAATCACCTTTAGACTTCTTTGAAGACTGTCCTGCACCAGATTTGGAGTGATGAGCACTCTCTTTACCCTTGTTTTTAATCTGTACAACAAGAGTATGATCCATACCATCCACCTGTTAAGACTTGTTATTACGTGATTGATCCTCCTGCAATAGCAAAGCCACTAACTCTTCAAAATGAAGAGGCTCAGGATTAGCTCGCAAAGACAGAGTCAAAGAAGTCAAATAAGGTGGTGGTAGTGAATTGAGTGTTTTGGAAACCAAGTCCTTCTCTGGAATCACTTCATCAATGCTAAGCAATTGTTCTTTAAGATCCCTGATTTTTGTAAGATGCTCGACGATATCGTCACCTTAGTCCATCTGTATTTGGTCAAGTTGTTTCTTCAAAAACTCTATTCTGGCAGCGTTTCTTCCTCCAAACATAGCTTGCAAAGTGTTCCAAGCATCCTCAGAAGTTCTGCAAGATCTGATATGTGGTGTGATTGTCCTCTTTATGGTTAAGGCAATCACAGCCATAGCTTGTGCATCTTTAGTATCCCATTTCTTTTGCTCTGGAGTGACTTGTGAGGGTCCTGCACCAACAGCTGCACAACAACCAGGCGTGGCAGGTGCAATGCTACCTGGATGAACTTCATCTCCAGATACATAATCCCACAATCCTTTACCAACCAAAACATTTTTGGCCATAAAAGACCAAAGAGAATAGTTGGTACCATCCAATTTGTCTTCGGATGTAAACGCACCAAAAATCTCTTTCTCCATAGATTGAGCTATACTGTGGATGCACACAAGAGAGCAAAAGAACCTCCAAGAGATTAACAAATCTCATCTCCAATGCAAGCAAAAATCTACACAAAATCTCAGCACAAAGCTAAGACAAACTGCTTCCCAAAAGAACTGTTTACCTGAAGAAAATCTGTCAAAAAGCACACCCTCTTGATCTAAACGCCTCCGAAAAGTAACTTCTGCTACGCTGCTCAGAACAAAATTCTTAGGGCTCGAACGGCTTCAAAAGGGGGGTAAAACCCCAGGTCACCTACTCAGAATACTCCCGGAACGTCGAGGATGCTCTCACGAGAAAATTTTCCGAAAACTGCCTGAAAAATGCGATTGCGCGCGCGGACGCGAAACGCAAGTAGAGGCTCTGGAAAATCACCTTGCTCTGATACCAATTGTTGAAGATGATGAAACAGGAAACAGAAGGAAGACAACAACTTAGAGTAGGAAGAAGATGGAGAAGGAGAAGACACAGAGCTACGTACGAGATCTCTGTAGTCTATCTCTCTGTATTAGAATAATAGAGTATACAAACTCAGAGCTACAAAGCTTATATGAAACCTTAAGAGATAAGGTGTCCTTTCATACCAGATGTCCAGGGGGAAAAACCCAGTGGGAGAAAAGTGCCCCTGGTGAAGCGCGTATACACACTAACACTACTACATGTCTACATTAACTCCCTTTATAATACTTAAACTAAAGGTCAAGAGGGATTAAGACCACTTGAAAGCACTAGTACATTGCACACAATACTGCCTAAATTGGATTAAGAACCTAAAGTAACCATTAACAATTAGAAAGGCCTTTCCCATGGTATTAACAGAAGATCTCTAACGCCTATCTTGGTCAAACTACCTTAGTCATGCTGCTTTATTCATAAACCTAGACAAGAGACTATGAAATAAAATTATATTGAATCTGATGTTTAATACTAAGCAAATGTGTTGAATATTATGCAACCAATCACAGTTAAAGCAGACAAACATGGATTCTAAAAAAGACAAGAGGCAATGATAATAGACAAGAAACACATGTTCGGGTTGATGATCACGTTCGATTCGAAGATTTAACTAAACAAAGATTCAAGATCCCAACAACTACAATTCATTCATGTACACACTAGAAAACACAAGGAATACCTCTAGGAGGCACATCAGTGGTAAGAGGCACCAACCTTTATTGAACACAATCAAAACAACATAAAGAACCCTAACTTAATTATTTGCATCCTCCCTAGATGGTCAAGGGAACATGATATTAAATAGTGTTGGGGTATAAAGCCCAATGTGGTCGCCCAGGTAAGTGGGCGGGCCGCCAGGTATGTACACATATTCTTTTGTAAAAACCTAATAAGAACTCACTATGCTCTACACATTACAGTAGAGCGAGTTCACCATATCGTCGTGCTCTTCTTCTCGCACTCTCTCTCGCGTCGCACTTCCGCTCGTACTCCTTCAACTGGTATCAGAGCTCAAATCGAGGCTCGGGGCAGCACTGCAGCAGGCTAGAGTCACCAGCTCAGATTGGAGTGAAATTCTGAGGTCATCTCGGTCACCATTCGGCTTCGACAAAGGTTTGCACAGGCCATTTTTGACTACGTGCTCTCGGCGAGTGCAGATCCGACTCTGCAAATTTGGGGTTTTCGGCCTACGACTGCAGGTGCTGAGGATATCGACACTCCCAGAGTGTTGATTTGTGGCTGTCTACACATCGAAGGACGGCTCACAGTTCTTGGAGGCATGTCACATACGACACGGGCGCATCTACACACAAACTGTAGGCGACATCCACTAGTTCATCAGGTAGCTTGTGTTTGCTGCTTGATATTCCAGATTTCATTCTGACATTGCAGGTACTTCCACATGGGATGTATTGTCAGAGATGATGTATGTCTGTTGAGGGTTTGCTGGCTGTGAGTCACGCAGCAAACAACCGCCGCATCGGTTACAGCATATAGTGGGAAATTTGTGGATGTATGACTTTGTGGGAAGTCTATGTACTGTCAGATTTACTGCAGCCTTTGTTGAGGGTGGAGTGAGGTTTTATTGAGCTGGGGGATTCTCGAATGTTGAGATCCTTTCGGTGATACAGGTCTTGGAGCGATCCCTCGAGCACCCTTATATAGGCAGCTAGGATGTATTGACTGTGAGTTAGACAGTTGGGATTGCATCTTTGCTTTATTGCCGTTGAGGCATTGTCATAGTCTATGCTTACAGGACAGTGACAGGACAGTGAGAGACAATACAGGTGGAGGACAGGTTTACCCGCAGCTTACAGCGTCAGAGAGACAGTGTTTTTTGAGCTGTTTTTAGTACACCAGAGCCATTTTACAAAGGAGACTCTGCCAAAATTTCTGCAAAATCTGAAGCTTTCTTGGCTCATTTGACAGGTTGATATTGGTTCAGAGGTCAGTTTACAGGGGAAACTCTGCTGAATTTTTCCCAGAAAAGTAAACTACTGTGAAGCGTAGCTATGGCTGGATCACAGGACACTGCTCTTTACAATATCAAGAAGCTGGATGGAACCAATTTTCCATTGTGGAAGAAGCAGATTTGGCACGTGTTGGTACAAAAGAAGCAGATAAAACCTATAAAGATCAAGGGGATAAAACCAGAAGATATGGACGAAGATGAATGGAGCGAAATGGATGAATTGGCACTTTCTACCATTATGCTGACTTTGGCAGAAAGCGTTTTTTTCAATGTAGCAGACGGGATTTCGGCTTATCAAGCATGGTTGAAACTGAGTGATCTTTATGAGAAGCAGAGTGCATCTTCACAGGTATACTGGCTTAAGAAGCTTGTTGACTTGAAGATGAAAGAAGGGACACCTATGTCCAATCATCTGAATGAATTCAACACAATCTATAGTCAGTTGTCAGCTCAAGGTGTCAAGTTTGATGAACTTGTTAGAGCTATGTTCTTGTTGATCACATTGCTCGAAAGTTGGGACACTTTTCGCACAGCTTTGAGTAATTCTGCACCTCTAGATGGTTTGAACATAGCAGGTGTAGAAGGAAGTCTGCTTACTGAAGAAACCAATAGAAAGACAATGGACAAAGGCAAAGGAACAGCCTTAGTTGTCAGGGGAAGAACCAAAGAAAAGTACAAAGGTGGAAAGAGGAACCAGTCTCGTAGCAAGTCCCGCAGTGCTAAAGGCAAGAGTGACATAGAATGCTACCATTGTGGCAAGAAGGGTCACATGAAAAGAGACTGCAGAGAATGGAAAGCAGAAAAAGGCAAAGAGAAAGCTGAAGACCATGGTGAGAAGAACAATTCCTCAGTGAAGATTCAAGAAATAAATGTGACAAACACTGTTGCAGAGGATGACAGTCTAGTGTCAGGAGACATCTACTTCTTGAAGAATACAATGGACTCAGCTCTTCTTACAGCATCTGATGGAAATGCACTGAGTGACTGGATTATAGACTTAGGGGCATCACTTCATGTGTCTCCAAACAAGGAGTGGTTTACTTCTTATGTGACCACTAAAGATCATGTTCGGCTAGGCAATGGGCAGACATGTGAGATCTTAGGTGTTGGAGATGTTCAATTGAAGTTTCAGAATGGCTTCACGCTGAAGAATGTGAGACATGTTCCCGCAATTACAAAGAGCTCGATCAACACAGGTTTACTTGATGATGCTGGGTACGTCACCACTTTTGGACAGAACATGTGGAAGATATCCAAGGGTTCTATGACAGTAGCACATGGAGTAAAGTCTGGAGGACTTTACATGATTTATGTATCAAATGTCTGTAAAAATGTAATCAATGTAACCGAGCAGCCGAACGTTTCTTTGTGGCATAGCCGGTTAGGACATATGTCCAAGAAGGGAATGGAAATCTTGTCTCATTCTGGTTATTTGCCTGGCTTTTCATTTAATGATTTTGAATTCTGTGAACATTGTCTGTATGGTAAGCAAACACAGCAGCCACATAAGCATAGAAGCAGTAGAAGAGATACACAGTTGGCACTTGTTCATAGTGATTTGTGTGGACCTATGCCTAACCTATCTCTAGGGGGAGCTTCTTACTTTATGACATTTATAGATGATTACTCGAGGAAAGTATGGGTTTACTTTCTCAAGCACAAGGATGAAGCGTTTAGTGTTTTCAAAATGTTTGTGACACTTGTGGAGAATCAGAGTGGCAAGAAGCTTAAATGCTTACGCAATGACAATGGTGGAGAGTATGTTTCAAAGGCCTTTCAAGACTTTTGTGAGTCAAAAGGTATAAAACGTGAACTTAATGCTCCTTACAATCCTCCTCAAAATGGTGTTGCTGAGAGGATGAATAGGACCATACAAGAGAAGGTCAGAAGTATGTTGTCTAATGCACAGCTGCCAAATGGGTTTTGGGCTAAAGCTGTATCAACATCTGTTCATCTTGTAAATAGATCTCCTAGCAAGGTTTTGCAGAAGGATTCAGTGCCAGAGATGGTATGGTCAATCAAGGTGCCCTCATACAAGCATCTCAGAGTCTTTGGTTGTGAGGCATATAATCACGTTCCAAAGGAATTTAGGAACAAACTTGAGCCAAAGAGTAGAAAGTGCATCTTTCTAGGCTATGGTAATTTTGGTGAGATGGGGTACAGACTTTGGGATCCCGAATCCAGAAAGGTTGTCCGCAGCAATGATGTTCACTTTAATGAATCCAAATATTATTCTAAACCAGAGAGGGTTGAGGAGATTAGAAGAGTTGTCTTCCAAGAAGATGGACCTGCACGTGCAAGACAAAATGTCAGGGCTCAAGAGGAGCAAGGACATGATAGAGTGGAACCACAGGTTGTGGCTGAGCCTGAGCCACCTATTGTGCATAGATCTGGACGTGTCACGCGACCTCCTGATAGGTTTGTTCCATCTATGAACTATGTCATGTTGACTGATTGCAATGAGCCTTCATGTTACAAGGAAGCAGTGCAAATGAAGGACTCCGAGAATTGGCAATTGGACATGCAGTCAGAGATGACAGCTCTGCATAAAAACAAGACATGGAAGCTAGTTAAATTACCACAGGGAAAAAAGGCTCTACCTTGTAAATGGGTTTACAAGTATAAGATCACCGCTCATGATAGTCAGCCAAAGTACAAAGCAAGGCTTGTTGCCAAGGGATTTAAGCAAGAACAAGGCATTGACTTTGATGAAGTCTTCTCTCCGGTGGTCAAGATGACTACATTGAGATGCTTTCTTGCATTGGTTGCCATATTAGATTTGGTGTTGCACCAAATGGATGTCAAGACAACATTCTTGCATGGTGATTTAGATGTGGAAATTTACATGCAGCAGCCAGAAGGGTTTGTTGAGAAAGGCAAGGAAGATTGGGTATGCCAGTTGTTAAAGAGTCTTCATGGCTTAAAAAAATCACCGAGGGCATGGTACCATAAATTCCACAAGTTTATGCTTTCTCAAGGCTACAAACGTAGTGAGTTCGATCACTGTCTATATACAAAGAAAGCTAAGGATGGTAGTTGGCTGATCCTTATTTTGTATGTGGATGACATGTTGATTGCTGGCAAGCACTTGAAAGAAATTTCAGCTTTGAAGTCAAAGATGGCAAAATCGTTTGACATGAAAGACATGGGTGAGGCAAGTCATATACTTGGTATGCGCATTGAGAGACACAAATGAAAGAAGTTGATGTGGTTATCTCAAACAGAGTATATTGACAAGGTTTTGCAACATTTCAATATGGAGAAGGGAAAGGCACTGAGTGTTCCATTGCCACCATATGTGAAACTTAGCAAACAAGATTGTCCTGTGTTTGAGGAAGAACATGCTGAAATGGATAAGATTCCATATGCGTCTGCAGTGGGTAGTTTGATGTATGCAATGATTGCTACTCGCCCAGACATTGCATTTGCAGTGGGAGTAGTAAGTCGATACATGTCAAACCAAGGCAAGAAACATTGGGAGGCAGTAAAAGGAATATTGAGATACCTGAAAGCTACAAAGAGTATGCGTATATGCTATGGGAGTCAGGAGTTAAGTGTAAAGGGTTTTACAGACTCAGATTATGCGGGTGACTTAGACAATCGAAGGTCTACGTCAGGGTATGTCTTTACATTGGCTGGTGGAGCAGTATCATGGCGTTCTAGATTACAAGACTGTGTTACTCAGTCTACTATAGAGGCTGAATATGTTGCAGCATCAGAGGCATGCAAAAAATCAATTTGGCTTAATCGACTAGTAACAGATTTGGGAATCAAAGAAGAGATGCCTATGTTATATTGTGATAGTCAAAGTGCTATACAATTGGCTCGCAATCCAGTTTATCACTCAAAGACAAAGCATGTGGATGTGAAGTATCATTTCATCAGGGAAATGCTTGAAGATAAGCAACTTCAGCTTGTCAAAGTTCACACCACAGAAAATCCTGCTGATCTACTTACAAAAGGACTTCCCTCAGAGAGATTTGCGCATTTTCGCAAGCAGTTAGGTGTAGGGTAGTACATCAATTCTCTACATCTCTTGTATATTAGCTTGTATAGTAGCTTCTCTCACACTTAAAGTACCACATTGGACTTTAAGTGGGAGGTTGTTGGGGTATAAAGCCCAATGTGGTCGCCCAGGTAAGTGGGCGGGCCGCCAGGTATGTACACATATTCTTTTGTAAAAACCTAATAAGAACTCACTATGCTCTACACATTACAGTAGAGCGAGTTCACCATATCGTCGTCCTCTTCTTCTCGCACTCTCTCTCATGTCGCACTTCCGCTCGTACTCCTTCAAATAGATGCGCGGGTAGCCCTCAGTCTAAACCCCTATCCTCATCATCATGAAAAAAAATAAAGTCATCATCCATGAGACCATACGTGCCATCCATGTAATCATGTAAATCTTCCTCATCATTAGATGCACATATGTTCACTAAGAATGTCACTAGGCGTGTATAGTCATCTTGGTCAAAAGGGTAAGCTTGTGCAATGGGAGATACATTCTCTACTAAATAGGGATCTGTCGTGGTCAAGAGACATATTAGACATTCTAATTCCTGAAATCTCATACGCTAGCATATCTACGTGAAAAACTTGCGAAAAGTAAAGAGGGTACCTCTCACCCAAGGTAGGAGTGGATGACTTTAGAATACTAGCCATATATGTACACACATATATATATTTTGGTTAGTGTGCAAATATTATAAGGGTCATGTCAAAAGGTCGTATCCTTGTGCACAATGTGTTTTTATAATTTTTGGGTCATGTACTAGAATTTATAGGTTTTCAGCTTTTTGTTTGGTGGGTCTTTCTCTTTTACTTTATTTTTTCTTGAGTATAGGGATATATTTATACATTCCCTAAGATTAAGAGATTGAGAGGTCAGGGAGGAAGGTTAAGAGGGAAGGAAGTGAATGATGGATGTTAGCAAACACTCCACCCTTCCTTGGGTAGATCATACCTTTTGGAGCAATGTCGTCACCTTTTGAAACCAATTGTTGCAAGTTGTTATGGGTGAAGACTTTGACCAATAGTTTTTGACCACCCTAGGTGTTTAACCTAGTTGCAAGTGTGGTAAGGTACTCTCCCATGATTTTACTTGCAACGTTGTTGTAGGTGGTGAGGGGAGGTGAAAATTATTTCTTGTTTGTATGGATATTTACTAAAAGTTGTTTTCACTTGGGTACCCAAACTAGCTCCGGATCATGTGTATAGTATTTTGTGATCTTTCCCTTCACAAGTCACATTTGGGCACCCAGATTTGATCATTCCCTTCATAGTAGCCTTGGGCGTCCAATAGTCGTTTAGGAATCCAACACAATGTTTTCTTAAATTTCTTGGAGCGAGTGGGGCATTTCTTACAAGGATTATGTTTTTTAGCATAAAAAATGGTCCCTAAGGATGCTTTATGGACCCATTTGTATGTTTTTTGTGTTATATTATGATGAGTTTTGGGTGTCTCATGCTTTGTTTCAGCTACAAAAGTTGAAGCTCTAGGGGTTGGGCTATAGGTAGAGATGGTTCAACCTCTTGGACATGTAATGTATCGGGTTTTATTTTCTCAGGAGGTGATATCTCAGGGACTATCGCTTGAGTGGCAGGGCTAAGAGCTGAAGTCTGTGTTGTGACACTCCTAGTCTCCCAATCATTAGTGCATTTGGTCGCTTTTATCCACGTGCATCCTAGGTTTATATTGCCTTCCATAGTTCCAGTAGGCATGACCAAAGAGTCTTGAGCTACAACCCCGTTTTCATAACTGATAGAAGTGTGCTAGGTTCCAAAAACCGTAGTTTTTTTCTTGTTGATACCCTTGACTTGAATGGTACTCTCAGATAGATGGATTTCCTAACTGAAACCACACTCCATATGATAGCAGATTATATTTAGCACTTGTGTCCAATAAGCCGTTATATAGAACTTTTCTTTTTCCATAGGTGCTATTGAACTCAATAGGGTATCGTAGAGGTGTGTCAGAGTCCAACCAATCATCCTCTATTTCAACTTGAAATGCATGTGTAACTCCAAGGTTGGCCTCTCGTTGGCATCTCATACGTTTCTCTTGCTCCTTAGTCTCAGCTTGAGCTTGTATCTTTTTCAATTCTGCTTGTGCCTTGGTTGCCTTTTTTTGATGGATGGAACGTAGCTCCTCTTGGCTTAAAGGATCGTAGTATCTTTTAAATATACTCCCATTGAGGAATCCAATGGTTTCAACTCCATCAAGAGTTTCCACACGAATGGTACCTTGTGGGGGGATTTTACATACTCTACATGGCCCTTTCCCCCACATATTTCAACTTTTGTGACTTCAAGACGTAGCATTGAGTGCTCCTCAAGCTTAGTGCTAGGCGGTCCCCGACAGCGGTGCCAAAAATGTGTTGGGATATAGGCGCCTGTGCCTTGCCCGGCCGCCCAGAGTCTGGGCGCCCACTGACTTGTATACCTTATACATAGCATAAGTGTATAGGGGGCTGCTCACTCTTTGAGTCTCCCCACCCATATCTGTATTTCGTGTGTCTCCTTCTCTCACACTCTCCATCTGTAGTGCTCCCCGATCCCCTTCAATTGGTATCAGAGCTATGGTGACCGCGGAGAGCACGACGGCTTTGAGAGCTTCGAGGCGATAGCTCGCTCGCTCTCGATGGTAGAGAGATTAAGAAAGCTTGGAAGCTTTGTGAGAATTCAATGGGAGCTTGTGAGCTCAGTTGAGAGTGATGTATGCTATTGTGGAAGCTCAGAAAGGAGTGTGGAAGATTGTGTGTAAGTGAAGGTGCTGCCCTAAAACTGTGTGCGCAGCAGCACAATTTTCAGATTCGTTCTTCTCCTTGTAGAATGCAGATCTGAGAATTCTGTTCATGGTGCCCATCCATTTCGACGTGGTCTACAACTTTGCAGAAGAAACTTTTTGCAAATTTCTCACCGTTTTGCTGATATTCAGCTCAAACTGACTGTATACAGAAATTCCAGATTTTCTGTTGTTGCATTGTGTGCGAGTTTGATGCACTTTTGGAAGCACGGGAGATGCTTGAAGTTGAGTGCATAAATTCTGAGCTGAAGATGCAATTGTAGCTTGTGTTAAGCTTGTGGTTTGAGGGTTTTTTGGTAGACTTGGGCAATGAAGTACGGAGGCGTTTACACACCACCGAAGCGGTCTCTTGAGAGACGCAGGTTTTTGGAGCACACAGGTGGAGCTTCTTTCACTGGTTTTCACAAAATACTTTGGCAGTGATTTTGTGCTTGGATTCATGGTCTTTGCGGATGGTTTGCATATGGTTATGGCACATGGTTGATGCCCATTATATATGCATTTTGGCGAGCACTTTCAAGTGCCGGGGAGCTCTCTTGAGAGCATTGTTTTCGCATTGAATAAGTTTTCGGATTGCAAATCTTTTGGTGCTTGCTTATGCGCGGTCACTCCGTTGATGTACGTTGAGTGCGGATTGCCATTGTATGTGAAAATGTGGAGCCATTTTGGCATTTCTACTCATTGGCATTGAGTAGTGTTATGGTTTATGGTAGAGATTGTACTTGAGTTTTTTGCTCAGTTTTGAGGGGAAATTCTGTCGGATTTTTCCCAGATTCTCGCCATAGTTTGTGATCGAGTGTTTACTCTCACTTTGACAGGTTTTGTCAGTTTGTACACAGTTTTGTGTTTTTTGTATCCACTCTCGCAAGAGTGAGGAGTTGTGTATCTTTCTTTGCTTGAGACAGTGGTTTGCTCTCAGGTGGGAGAGTCTTGTGATCTCGAGCACTGTTTGCCATAGTTTTGCAGAGCTTATGCATGTATGTTGAGTGTAGTTTGATGCGCATTGATTGCTCATTGTATTGAGCTTGCAGGACAATGGTTATTTTGTGTTGATAGCCATTGTATGTCGAAACTCTGGCGAAATTTTCCCAGGAGTTTTATGTGTATCATTTATGCAATCTAGGTAAAGATTGCGGGTTGCACTCAGCATTTGCGTGCGGTGTTCTCTGCAGGTGGGAGATTTGTGCGTGTGTATGCATCGATACCGCACAGTGTGGGCTTGGTGATTAGCTCACAGATTGCAGTGTGATACTAGAGCAGGTGAGGCTTGTATTGACATTGCGGGAGCTCTATTTTGGAGTGTGTCTCACAGGTTTTACATTGTGTTTCTGGCCATATTTGTAGACAGTTTCCAGGTGTTGTTGGTGAGGTGGTTTTGCTTTCTAGTTTGCTACATTGTGCTCATGGTAGAGACAGGTGATCGATCAGATTGTGACCTCTCATAGATGCGCGTGTTTGATGGGTCAGACTTTGTGGCATGGAGAGAGTGTATGCTTGATGCATTGACACAGCGAGGGTTGCATCGACCATTGAGTGGTGATGCAGGTAGACCTTCAAACATGTCTGACGATCGGTGGCAGGAGCTAGAGGAGATGGCACTATCTACGCTCTCTTTGCACCTTGCGGAATCTGTATATGATCTTGTTATGTATGAGACTACTTCGAGAGCACTTTGGCGCAGATTACATGATATGTATGATAGATCTGAGTCATCACGGACTCGTGTGAGACATGTACATTCACGAGCACGCCGACAGGTGACATGTTGGTATTGTGGTCATTCTGGACACATTAGACGGCGCTGTTTTCATTGTATGCGACATCGTAGGAGACATGGCAGTCTCAGAGATGTATGTAGTGATGCCATGGAGTCAGTTGCTTTGACAGTTGATGCAGATGTAGTGTCGGAGTATACTAGTGACGGGGATGTCACTTTTACCTCGAGCTATGCACGAGATGCTATACATGTCGATAGTGCACTCCCTTCGCAGTGGTTGCTAGACGCAGATGCTATGTTTCATGTCACGCCGCATTGTGAATGGTTTTGTAGCTATTCTAGCGGGATGCTTGGCAGTGTACGTTTGACCGATGGATCGGTGCATGCGATAGCAGGTGCAAGAGATGTGAGACTGTCATTACCGAGTGGTGCATCTTACTTGTTACGACATGTGCGCTATGTACCAGATTTGACAGTGAGTCTGATCCCGATTGGTCAGCTTAGAGATTGTGGATGTCAAATTTCGCTACGAGAGCGAGATTTTGTGATGCATTTGGGTTCGCTAGTGATTGCGAGAGGTGCCAGGAGTGGTACAGGTTACCCATTGCATGTGGATCATGGGAGAGACGGTGTTGTCTCTGTGATCACGCAACAAGGTAGAGAGCGAGAGAGCAGGCGAGTCTCTTTTGCTTGTGGGTTGCAGGATGCTTTGCATGGAGTGCAGAGTAGTGAGCTCGTTGTGCACACAGTTGGGGCACGACTTGAGCAGTCACACAGAGAGGTGACAGAGTCAGACATGCATGCTTTGCTAGTGACTGAGCAAACCAAAGAGTCAGTTGTGCGAGATACTTCTATGCAGGATAGACAGGTAGAGCGGTCTTGCTCTAGTGAGTCACGACAGGAGGACGTTGTGCAAGAGTCTATGCATACAGAGTTAGAGCATGAGAGCTCTAGTGAGTCATAGCAGATTGAGTGGTCATGTTTGCAGTGGATGATTGCAGAGGAGACTGAGATGTCAACGATTATGCAGTAATTACTTTCTATGCTTGACAATGAGCATGGGGATATAGTTGTGCAGGATATGTCTTCCAGCAGACACCTAGAGCAGCTGGTTTTCTCTGAGGTTGCACGATAGGTTGATGCGTCTTTTACAGACAGTCACGAGATGCATGTGGCTGACACCCCTTGTCAGTCAGAGATGCCTATTGCCAGGGATATATATGTTGATTCATGCTCCGTAGAGCTAGCAGGGCCCGCTAGCATTGCATCGGCATTCGGTGGTCTCATGTATGAGATGTTGATCTTGAGACCGGATATCGCAGCTGCAGTGGGAGCATTTGCAGTTGGGGTTGTCAGTTGTTTGTTGACTGATGATGGCATAGTGCACGAGGGAGATATGCAGGTATTGCGTACATACTTGCAGTACGTGTGCGGTACGTCTGGTGGTGTATGGACTTACACGGGAGCAGGACAGCCGGATGCACACGATCATAGCCAGCTAGTGGGCATCGGTTGAGAGCGGTTTTCTCTCACCTTTTGTAGTCTTTAGACTAGGTTCTCTTGCTTAAAGGCACAATTTCCTTTAAGTGGGAGGTTGTTAGGGTATAGGCGCCTGTGCCTTGCCCGGCCGCCCAGAGTCTGGGCGCCCACTGACTTGTATACCTTATACATAGCATATGTGTATAGGGGGCTGCTCACTCTTTGAGTCTCCCCACCCAAATCTGTGTGTCGTGTGTCTCCTTCTCTCACACTCTCCGTCTGTGGTGCTCCCCGATCCCCTTCAAAATGTGCACTTTTCCGCATGTGTCAGAGGCTGGGAACTTGCAAAACACTGTGTGCGAGCCACGAATGGCTACAAGCACACAACTAGACGATCCTAGAAAGCTCAAAGGGGCAATGGCGTGTCACTCACTGCTCAATGATTGCCATCGTGAAGGATCCTCTGGCACGAAGAAGAAGGGACCGCCACCAGTGCCGCGACACTCAACCGCCGATGCCACCACAATGCTCAATCACACACACACACACACACTCTCTCTCTCTCTCTCTCTCTCTCTCTCTCTCTCTCTCTCTCTCTCAATCACACACACACACACACACACACACACCCGTGAGCAGACGAAGGAGAAGAAGATAGAGATAGAGCAAGAGCACTTCTTAACATGCACCTCAAAGAATGAGGATTTTAGGTCAAAATGGACCTTTTATAAGAATCTAATCCATTCACACATGAGCGTCCATAGTGGCCAATCATTGCAAAAATAATGTAAAAATAATATAAATGGTGCTCCTATCATCGGCAATCAACTACACACCTATAGGACAAACAAACCCGATCCATGACTCAAATAAGTAATAAGGCGTCCGTTAAATGTGATAGGGTGTTTCTAAATGGTTAACATGGTCCTCAAATGAAAAAACTTTGAACTACAAAGTTGTTCATCTTGCCGTCTTTGATAAGCCCCATGGGCCCTTTTTACAAATAATGTTTTTTTTTTTGTTATTCCAAAAATTCTCACCCTAGGTTCTATAAAAGCAGTTTTTTATTTTTAGAGCTACTCCCTTCACCTTGTATTTTGCATGGGAGGCTTGTGGACCACATCCCTTATCTCCATATATCTTCAGTTTTTCAAGTGTGGATAATAACATCTTGGCTCCCATTCCCACCTTTTGGTTATCCTTCTCATGTTTGGAGGCTTTTGGGATCCGTTTTGACTCTTTTGGACTTGCTAATATCCCATCTTTGACCCATAAGATCCCGATTGAATCCTTATTGAGTTCCTTTGGCACTTGTGAAGAATGCATTCAAATTTTGGAACTCTTTAGTTCAGAACACATTCCTAGTAGCCCATTGTACGTAATTGGCCCTTCTATTTTTATGTTCTCTTACTAGAGTGGCCAATTCTAGAGAGAGAAAATTAAATCATCTAGACAAAGAGTGAAATCTGGTGACAATTTATTTGATTGGGAAGCTCTAGATTTCCATGTCCAAAGAGAAGAATTTACATGGAGAAGCCTGTTCTTCTTAATAGTCATATATTTAAGTTCTTGTTACGGCATAAGTCGCACAATGCGGTCCTACGATCCTGCGGAGGTCTGGACATTGCAGATCAAGAGTCATGTGGCGCCCGTGGCGGCAGATCTTCACAAGATATCATGGGAAAGGAGGAGTGTGTGCACCGTTCCCGATTTGCGCTGGAGCAGCGGTTGTATATGGGGGGCATACCTGTCTTTGATGTACCTTACCTTATGGTATTCCTACACCTTTAGTTGTAACTCTGTGTGTCTGGATTACCTATGAATGAAGCAGGAGGTGTTCTGTGCCTGTGTACTGTGTACTGTCTTCTATGCTATTTCTATGTGTTTGATGTTCACATAATGTAAGGCAGTTTGAGGGTAATCATTTCCGTAATGCCTATTGCTCCTGTGCGGGCAATAGCCATTACATCTGGCGACCACGATGCGTGATGGACGACCTGCGATGAATATGCATGCGCACTAGGTCGCAAGGTCCGCCTGACCCTGTGGTTCCAATTGTAGGAAGACGTCGGAGGAGAGGCGGTACGGATGAATTTGTTTTTGCTTTACCGCCGCAGGCTGAGGAATCTGTATCTCCATCACCAAGATCGGTGCGTGGTAGGCGGTTGCGGCGGGTGAGGCATACTCCACGTAGTTAGTCATGTCCTCCTGTCGTACGTTCACACTCACCCACACAGGTTGCTCCACCACTGTCTCCAGTAAGTAGTCTGGGGGTGTCTCCGCCACTGTCCCCACCTCCTAGTGTTCAACAGCTTTTTCCGGGAGGAGATACAGTTGGGCAAGGGATGATGGCACATCCTCAGATTAAGTATAGTCAGTTTCGAGGTCTTTCGAGAAAGTTACTCAACAACTTCGTTCTTATGGGATTCCTTTCCTCTCCAAGAGGAGAGAGATCTTAGGAGGCCTCTTGATGAGACCTCCAAAAGAAGACTCTCTCCCATATGAGAGGAGGAATCCAAAGAACAAGAAAGTAATGAATCCCTAAGTACCTCCAAATATGTGGCTCCATGAAGACGGCGGACTATACAATTACCAACTCCTCCCAAGAGGAAACGGTCAACTCATAGTCCTTCTCCTCATCCCTTCAAAAGGGAAGGGAGGAAACAAAGGACAAGAAAGATGTCACCCTCTTCTCCTTCTTCTTCACCTTCCTCCTCTTTCGACAAAAGCAATAGTTATTCTCCTAGAGAATACAAGAGGGGAGGACATCGCAAATCTTATCCTGCATGGCGAAGGTCGCAAAAGCTGAAGAAGTTCAAAGAGGGAGGAAAGAGTATCTCTTTTCTCACCTATGATGGCACCTTTGGTGTTATTGACAAAGTATTGGCCTTCGTCCAACAATTTGTGCGGCCTTTGGAGACGAGGGCTTCACGGAGTCCTTCAAGCTATGCCATGTGGCTATACACCTCCAAAACTCGGCTCATCAATGGTGGGCTAGCCTTTGTGGCAATGGCAAAGCCCCAAATACATGGAAAACTCTATGAGTTTCCATCATGAAGAAATTCCTTGCAAGCGATGCAAAGGACAAAGTTCCTAATGAATGGTGGAGTTAGAATATTTTCTCTCATGAGTCTATCCACAAATATGTGGACAAGTTTTGGGATTTATATCTCAAGGCTATTGTCTTTCAAAAGATATAATTTGCCGAGCAAAAGCAGCAATTCTGTGTGGGATTACCAAAAGAGATGGCCGAGCATGTCAACTCTTAACGGCCTGGTTCTATCAACAAAGTAATCCACCACACCATGGTTGCTTTGCACATCAATTTCCAACAAGGGGCTAGATAAAATGTCAAGCCCATGGAAAATAAAGACAAAAGTGATGCCAAGAGGAAAACTAATGCCCAAAATTTTTACCAAGGCTATTCCAACAACAAAAACAATCGGTCCAAGGAGAAGGGAGTTTACAAAGGTAAATATAAACTCTCTCCTAAAGACCTAGAAGCTTTTTGTAAGGACAAAAAATGTTTTAAGTGTGGGGAGCAAGGCCATGGTTATCGTCCTTGCCCCAAGAGAATTGCCCGCAATGAGACTCCTAGAGCCTCTATGTTTGAAGCTCCAAAAGAGGATTCTCATTGCCAAGGATTTCTCCTTTCCTATGCTTGGAGAAAGATGCAAGAGCATGATGCCTTTATTTTGTTTGAACGTGGTTCAGCTCACAGCTTCATATCCACGAAGTTGACCACCAAGCTAGGCATGCAAGCCCACGAGATGTGTCATAATAACTAATATATAATTCTCATAAATGATTTTCTCATGTTAAACTGATCATTTAATATGGGTAATTACCAGGGGAGAAAAAGATAGAAAGAATATTGGTTAAGCTGGTAGATTGGCCACAATAGGGATCCAAAGGAGGTAAAATAGGGATCCAAAGGGGGGGCCATCTGCAAAAGAGCAACGTGCAACAATCGGATTCAAAAACCCTAAGGTTCAGCCCATTAAGACTTCCAAAATGCTAAGGTTCCAATTTTCAATGTAAAGTCCAATGGTCAAACCTTAGGGATATTGGATGCTTTGTAAGTGTACAAAAAGCCTTCCTAGATCCCTACATAGGAGGGGGTGAGCCTTGTAAGTAGGGGATGGGAGAGAAACACACACACACACACACACACACTCACAGGCTCCCTTTACACAAAGGGAATAGGGGATACATGTTAGCTCCCTAGCCCAGTTGCCCCCAAGGTGCACTCAAATCCTATTGGATGGCCATAGAGGTGGACCAATGAGAACTAGGCTAGAGTAAATCTAGTTTAATTCATTTAAAAACACTTGATAAAAGAACCAATAAGAATTAAGCTCTTTAGAAGACTATTGGACAGTCTCCCAAGGGGTCCAATGAGCATTCAACAGCCCAATGGCTTGCCTGATTCCTATTGGCCAGAAGACAAAGAGGTCTAATGAGAGTTTAGTTGAATTATTTGATTACCTAAAGCTCTAAAAAAAGGGGAAAGGGAGACACATGTCACAATGCTATCACTTATGCTTCTCAATTATGATTGGCTAAGCTTTGCAGGGTCCAATGGGGTGCTAGCAAGACTAAATTGCAAGAGGGGTCAACCAAGAGAGAGAGAGAGAGAGAGAGAGAGAGAGAGAGAGAGAGAGAGAGAGAGAGAGAGAGAGAGAGAGAGAGAGAGAGAGAGAGAGAGAGAGAGAGAGAGAGGGCTGATTTTGGCAAGGCATTATCATACACACACTCACACAATCTCATGTGTGAAGCAAGAGGGCTCTCTCTCTCCTTCTCAAGCTTGAATGGAAAGCTCATCATCTAACTCCAAGATTGTGACAAGGGAGTCTACACCAGCAACTCTGGGCTTTGTGATGCAAATCCAACCAAGAGCCAAGCTTCAATGCATGCTCATCTCCTCTACCATGCTAGTTACTAAGATATTATGAGTGATTATGTGAGGAGATATACTTATTTATCGCGTACGACTACTCCTTCCTCTCAATCTGCTCTCATATCCCGCTAGCTCTCACCATCTTCAAGGTGTGTGAGGTCTTGGGTCTAAGACCGTGAGGGAACTGATGTTGTGTTTTATAAGGGTGTGCATGGTGCTTGAAGCTTCCATCTTCATTGCAACATCAAGTTATTGAAGGAACACAAAGTATTGTATTGTAAAATGTCTCCCTTGATGGGGGAACCTATAATACAAAGCCTTTTGGAGGAGGATCAGCGTGATGCAGATCCAGTCCTCAACTATTGTCAATAGCTTAATTTCTGTCTCTTTTGAAGTAGTGTTCATGCCTATCTAACTAGGTGTTATGATTTTTGTTGCTATCTTTATCCAAGCACTCTTACTAGGCTCATTAGGAATCTATTCTAATGAAATGCTCACTATGTTCATGTTATTTTCCGCTACACACAAGTTATTAGGCCATTAAATGTTACATTGGTAGCAGAGCACAATGTTTCTCTTTTCTTGCTCAAGAAGGGATATCCTCAAGCTAGCTATAAATGGTTGGTATTATTAATTGCAATTGAGTAAGTAGAATAGCGATTTTTCAGCCTTGCAGTGCGCCTGCCTTCGTGTAGATAAAGGGGCATCATCGTCAAGAGATATAGTCTTAATAGTGGAGTCCTACGGGGTTTGCCTATGGTGTAGCCACTATTGAGCTATTAGAAGCTTGACAGGAGCTGGTACCATTTTGGTGTTGAAAGACCCTCTCTTCTATTCCTTGCAATTAATGATATTAGAGCCACGGGTACAGTAGCTTGAGTGCTTTTCCAAAGGGGTAAAGAGGAGTAGAAACTAGGGCTTGAAGTGCCAAAGCTCCCCCAAAAAAGTTTACACCTAAAGGTTTTTAGAATGTCTGACAATAGTAAAGAGCATGAAATTAATGTTGATAGCTTTGATTTTGCTAATGAGCATGCTACTAATAATGCCCCTATGCTTGTTAACTACCTTGTTTCTAGGCTTCAACAAACCATAGGCAATCCATCCCTCCAAAGTGAAGTGCAACGGTAGCTTCATGCTCATGGGATTCTCCAAGCTCCCCACCATGAAGAGAGAGTACCTAGAAAGCCTCCTTGTGAGACTTCCAAAAGAGGCCTCTCTCTGATTCGGGAATCTAATAAGAGGATCCGTACGAGGGGCTCAAAAATCTACTACTTGACAATGCATCTCCTTCCCAAAGGAGAACTCAAGACCCCCCATCAAAATAATGAGAAAGAAGTGAGTCTCGTGCCACCTCAACAAAGATGGCTCCACAAAGACGGCGGGCAAAACGCTCTCCATCACCTCCTAAACGGATAAGACCATTGCACACTTCTCCACACAATAACTCAAAGAGGAAGGAGAGAAAACAAGAGAAGAAAAAGGCGAGAAAGAGGTCACCCTCTTCTCCATCTTCTTGATCCTCTTCCTTTTATGAAGAAAGTGATGGTGTAGGCAAAGAGGAACAAGGCAAGAAAAAGGTGAGAAAGAGGTCACCCTCTTCTCCTCTCCTTGGCAGACCATGTATACCTAACATTTTTCTTTGTTAGGTCATGTAATGGTCCTGTGATTTGTGAGAACTATTCTATGAAACATCTATAGTATGCACACATACCTATAAAGCTTCTTAGTTCATGAAGATTCCTTGGTTTAGGCCATCCTTTTATTACCTTGAACTTTAATGGATCCATTTGGATACCATCTTGAGAGATAATATGACCTAAATACTGAATCTCTTGTAAGGTTTATTCTCTCATAAGACTTGAAATATTATCTAGAGGTGTTGCTTTTGTTCATTCAGTAAAGGTTAGGTGAGGCTTGAATAGCTTCTCCATCAAGCGTTTAAATGTGGCTGGTGCATTGGTCAAGCCAAAAGGCATGACAATGTATTCGTAAAGACAAAACTTAGTGCAAAATGGGGTCTTTACAATGTCTTGATCATCTATCCTAATTTTATGGTAGCCACTTTTTAGGTCAATTATTGAAGTAGATCGACCCTTGTAGCTTATCAAATAGGTCTTCTACCCGTGGAACGGGAAACCTATTCTTGATAGTGATCCTGTTTAGTGCTCTATAGTCAACACACATACGATATGTGTCGTCTTTCTTTTGCACTAATAATACGGGTGAGCAAAATGGAGATGAGCTAGGCCTAACCATGTCCTTCTCAACTAACTCATACACTTGCCTCATAATCTTCTCTTATTGAGCTTGAGAAACTCTATAAGGAGGTTGATTAGGCAGTGAAATTCCTAGAAGAAGTTCAATTGCATGGTCATCATTGCCTCGTTTAGGAGGTAGTTCACAAGGGATGTCGTCAATAAAAAAAACTTGAAATCCCTTGTGAAAATTGGATAACTCTAATTCCTTGTGATTTTTTATATTTTCTTTTGCTTAAGCATTAGGTTCATTTTGAGAATCTTTATCAAAACATCATGTAAAATAGTGCTCTTTATTGACTCATTGAAAACTTGCGTATGTACAATGGGTATGGTGTTACCGATTTCCTTAGCATCTATGTACATACCTTTTTTCCTGAACCTAAAGTAGATTTTCCTTTCAGGGAATTTAACATTGGAAACCATGCAATCAAACCATGGTGCCCCTAGGATTACATCCTTGTGCTTGAGAGGAGAGATAAAGAAGTCCTTTTTGTCCACATAGCTTTGGACATGGAGCCTCAATTTCTTAATTAAGGGAGTGACTGAAGCTTCTTGCCCCTTGAAAGCACCATCTGCGCAGGTAGGACATCTCCCATCTCATAATCTTGGATGCATAGCTTGGTGGCCAACTCTGTGGATATGAAATTGTGAGTAGAACCAGGGTCAAAGAAAATAAAATCATCATGTTCTCTTACCTTTCCCCAAGCATGGCATAGAGGAGATCCTTTGTGGTGAGTTTCCTCTTCTTGGATTTTGACCATGGTAGCTCTAGGAGGCTCATGGCGGGTGTTCTTTTGGGGGCAAGCACTATACACATGCCCTTGCTCGCCGCATTTGAAACAACTGTTATCCTTGCAATAATGCTCAAGCTCTTCAAAGAGAGAGCTTGTTTTTGCCTTTGTAAACTCCCTTCTCCTTAGCTTTTTTGTTATTGGAATTGTCCTTAGGAGACTTTTGGACATTGTCCTTCCCCTTAGGCTAATTGGAACCCTTGTTTTCTGTGGGCTTAAGATTTCTCTTAGCCTCTGTTTGGAAGTTGATTTGTGAAGCTACAATGGTATGGTGTATGACCCCAGATATGGTGCATGGCCTTTGGGAGTTGACATACTCCGTCATATCTTCAGTTAAGCCCGTATAAAATTGTTGTTTTTTCTTTCCAAAATCCATCTTTTTGAAGCTAATGGCTTTGAGATGTAAGTCCCAAAACTTGTCTACATATTTGTGAATTATTAGTAAGGAGAGAGCTTCAACGGTGAGTACTTTCTCTTTGGCATAAGTGGCCAAAAACCGCTTCATGATGGAAGCTCTTAAATCTTTCCATGTTCGTGGGGCTTCAGCGTTTTCGCGTAGGCTAGACCACCATTGCCTGGTGAACTGTTGAAAATGCATAGCTACATGGCGTAGCTTAGAGGACTCTATGAAGCCCTCATCTCCAAACGCCACATCAAATTGTTGGATGAAGGCCAAGACTTTGTCCGTAGCACCAAAGGTGACATCGTAGGTAAGGAAAGAGATGTTATTTCCGCCCTCTTTGAACTTCTTGAGCTTGGTCAATCTCTTCTATGCGGCATAGGATTTCCTATGGCCTCTTCTTTTTGATAGTTCAAAAGTTGCATCATCGCTTTCTTCAGAAGATGAATAATTTGAAAAGCTTATCTCTCAACCTGTGCTTACATTATTGGATCTCTCAAAGCCATTTGAGGTCCAATGTGACGCTTGTGGTGATTGCCTTGGAGTTGTTTTTCTCCAAGAAGGGCGCACCATAGATAGCATATGAAAGTCCAAGGCTCGACCCTATTGAGCAAGCTCTAGGCATATATGAAAAGGTACTCCTCGCAGTTCTATATGCCTTAGACTCGTGGAAGCACTATTTACTGGGGACTCATTTCGTCCTGTGGACAGATCAATAACTACTTAAGTACTTCTTGATGTTGACCAAGCTCTCCGACAAACAAATGAGGTGGGAAAATTTCCTTTTGCAATTTCATTTTCATATTGCTCACGTTGCTGGCTAGCATAATCAAGTAGCCGATGCACTCTGAAGATGACCAAGAGTGAATGCGGTTTCCATAGCAACTCACAATGATCTATCTTCTATAATAGATGAGTACACTATTGATCCTAATTTTAGCCCTTGCATTAGGGAAGAAAGAGGAACCATTTACCCTACAAGATGGTTATCTTCTCTATGTCAATAGACTATGCGTTACCAACTCACTAAGTGCAAAAGTAATGTATGAATCTCATGCTCCTCCTTATGCGACGCATAGAGGAATTCAGTCTACCCTAAAAGGGATTGAAACACATTTCTACTGGCCTACCATGAAATCAAACATACAAAAGTATGTTTCTAAATGTGTGGTATGCCAAAAGATGAAGTTTGATAGAGGGAAGAAACCTGGATTGCTTCAACCTTTGCCAATCCCCAATTCACCATGTGAGAGCATATCCATGGATTTTATCTTTGGATTGTCCAATTCTATCCATGGGAATATGGGAATATGGACGATAGTAGACATGTTTAGCAATTAAGGTCATTTTATATCTGTCAAAAATACTATCAAAGCCCATCAAATGACAACCCTCTTCATCTCACAAATCTTCAAGTACCACGGATTGCCAATGTCCATAGTGTCGGATAGAGATCGTAGAATGACCACTAATTTTTGGAAGGATCTCTTTGAGAATTTAGGGACAAGGCTAAACTCTCTTCAGCCTATCACCCACAAACAGATGGCCAAAGTGAAATAGCTAAGCTAACAATTCTTGATCTACTAAAAGCCCATGTAACGGAAGTAGATCAAAGGTCCCAATGGGAGGAATACTTACCCTTAGTGGAGTATGCCTACAATAACACTGTACATACTTCAACGGGAAAAGCACCTTTCGAGGTAATTGAGGGAAGATCCAAAAGTCCCCTCATACTTAAGGTACACAGGAAGATCTTCACTGCAGATGAGTATAGCCGAGACCTACAAGAAGCTTTCCAAAAGATTAAGGATTCTATCTCTATCTCATAGCAAAGGCAAAAGGCTGCTGCTGATAAGCACAAAAAAGCCCAAGCCTTTAATGAAAATGATTGGATCCTATTAAAATTTCCCAAGGCTCGATAAAGGCACATCACGAGCAAGAATCCTACGGGACACCAAAAGTACTATGCTAAGTTAGCAAAAAGGTACTATGGTCCCTTCCACACTCTTTGACCAATCAATGAGATGGCCTATCAACTCAAGTTGCCCAGCCATTGGCTCATACACAATGCTTTTCATGTGATCCTACTAAAGCCTTACAAAGGAGAGCCACCTCAATAACCAACTATTGAAGACCCATCAAAGATCGAGGACCAAGAAGAGTTGCTGCAGTCCGAGTCCATTCTCTGACATGAAGACAAGATATTAGGAGGTGATAAGACTATCCGACGATATCTTATTAAGTTTAAGAATTATCCTTTTGAAGATGCTAGATGGATGCAAGGCATACAATTAAAGGATAACCTAAACCCTTGTCAATGCTTACAATGTTTCCCTAGAGTAAGCAAATGTACAAATGTTTAAAATGAACAATTTTTTTTTCTTATAAGACTCTTTTTTTTAAATTGTGCACAAATGCTAAGTAGTATGCATGCCTAGAATCAAGTTTGTGGAGACGACGTCTTCCAAACACCAAGTAGAGCTTGTCACTCTACTATGGAAGATTGATAGCACTAATGTGAAGACATTCTTGTGGTAGCCTTAGGCTCTCAAGATCCAAATGGATTAGTCATCCATTCTAGAATGATGTCATAGGGTAAGATAGGGATCCTCTACCCTCTAGAAAAAGGACAAATGAACAGGCTTTATATTCTCTACCCCATAGTCGAGGACAACTATGATTTCAAGAGAGAGGTAATGTCATAATAACTAATATCTAATTCTCCTAAATGATTTTCTCATGTTAAATTGATCATTTCATATGGGGAAGTACCAAGGGAGAAAAAGCTAGAATATTGATTGAGCTCGCACACCGGCCACAATAGGGATCCAAAGGTGGGAAAATAGGGATCCAAAGGGGGGGCCATCTGCAAAAGAGAAATGTGAAACAATGGGCTTCAAAAACCCTAAGGTTCAGCCCATTAAGACTTCAAAAATGCTAAGGTTCCAATTTTCAATGTAAAGTCCAATGGTCAAACCTTAGGGATATTGGATGCTTTGTAAGTGTACAAAAAGTCTTCCTAGATCCCTACAAAGGAGGGGGAGCCTTGTAAGTAGGAGATGAGAGAGACAAACACACACACACACACGTGCACACACACACACACACACACACACACACACACACACACACACACACACACACACACACACACACACACACACACACACACACACACACACACACACACACACACACACACACACACACACACACACACACACTCTTATAGGCTCCCTTTACACAAAGGGAATAGGGGACACATGTCAACTCCCTAGCCCAGTTGCCCCCAAGGTGCACTCAAATACTATTGGATGGCCATAGAGGTGGACCAATGAGAATTAAGGTAGATTAAATTTAGTTTAATTCATTTAAAAACACTTGATAAAAGAAATAATAAGAATTAATCTCTCTAGAAGACTATTGGACAATCACCCAAGGGGCCAGCAGCCCAATGGCTTGCCTGATTCCTATTGGCCAGAAGACAAAGGGGTCCAATGAGAGTTTAGTGGCATGATTTAATTACCTAAAGCTCTCACAAAAGGGAAAATGGGGACACATGTCACAAGGCTATCACTTATGCTTCTCAAATATGATTGGCTAAGCTTTGCAGGGTCCAATGGGATGCCAGTAAGAGTAAATTGCAAGAGGGGTCGACCAAGAGAGAGACGGGGCTGATTTTGAAAAGGCATTATCACACACACACACACACACACACACAATCTCATGTGTGAAGCAAGAAGGCTCTCTCTCTCTCCTTCTCAAGATTGAATGGAAAGCTCATCATCTACTCCAAGATTGTGAGAAGGGAGGCCTACACCAACAACTCTTGGCTTTGTGATGCAAATCCAACCAAGAGTCAAGCTTCAATGCATGCTCATCTCCTCTACTATGCTAATTAATAAGCTATGCTAAGCTACTATGAGTAATTATGTGAGGGGATATACTTCTTTCTCGTAAGACTACTTCTTCTTCCTCTCAATATACTCTCATATCCCGCTAGCTCTCACCATCTTTGAAGTTGTGTGAGGTGCTAGGTCTGAGGCCTGTGAGGGAATTGATGTTGTGTTGTATAAGTGTGTGCATGGTTCTTGAAGCTTCCATCTTCATTGCACCATCAAGTTATTGAAGGAACACAAAGTATTGTATTGTAAAATGTCTCCCTTGATGGAAGAAACCTATAATACAAAGCCTTTTGGAGGGGGGACCCCGGCTCCAGGTAAATCCGGTCCTCAACTGTTTTCAATAGCTTAATTTCTCTCTCTTTTGAAGTATTTTTCATGACTATTTAGCTAGGTGTTATGATTTTTGTTGCTCTCTCCATCCAAGCACTCTTGATATACTCATTAGAAATCTATTCTAATGAAATGCTCACTATGTTCATGTGATTTTTCGCTACACACATGTTACTAGGTCATTAAATGTTACAAGATGGGAGGTACATTTAAAGCCGATGGATCTATCAAGGAACAAGACATCTCAGTTACTCCCTTAATTGGAAAATTGAGGCTTCATGTCCAAAGATATGTGGACAAAGAGGATTTATTCATCTCCCCTCTCAAACATGAGGATCTTATTTTTGGGGCACCATGGTTTAACCTCATGGCTTCCATCATGAAGTTCTTTGAAAGGAGAATCTACTTCACCTACAGGGAAAAGAGCATTATGTACAAAGATGCTAATGAGTTGGGGAACACCATATCCCTGCAATAAAGGGAATCAAGAGGAATTAGAATTGTCTCATTTACTAAATGGATTCCAAGATGTTTTCATTGATGACATCCCTAGTGGGCTACCTCTAAAATGAGGGATGATGACCACAAATTGATCTCCTACCAAGAAGCTCACCGCCCAACAAGCCTCCTTATTGATTTTCACAAGCTCAACAAGAGGAGATCATGAGGCAAGTGCATGAATTGGTGGAAAAAGGGATGGTGAGTTCTAGATCCTCTCCATTTTGTTCACCATTGCTTTTAGCGCAAACAAAAGATGACACATATCACATGTGTGTCGACTATAGAGCACTAAATAAGTTCACTATCAAAAATAGATTTCCCATGCCGCGGGTAGAAGATCTATATGATAATCTATAAGTTTTGGCCTGACAAATGGTCCAGACGCATTCAAACTCATGATGGACAAAAATCTTCAGGCCATTCAAATTCTCTTGAGGAGTACAAGCAACACCTCCAGGTAATCTTTCAAGTTGTGAGAGAGAATAAGCTTTTTATTAATCAAAAGAAAAGTGAATTTTTCCTACAAGAGATTCAATATTTAGATCACATTATCTCTAAAGATGACACATATATGGATCCAACAAACTTAGAGATAATAAAAGGATGGCCTAATCCAAGAATCTACAGGAGATACAAAGCTTCATAGGTATGTGTACATACTATAGATGCTTCATGAAGAAAATTCTCACTAATAGCAAGCCCATTACATGACTTAATAAAAAATAATGTTAAGTATTCATGGACTGAAAAAGTGCAAGAAGCTTATCTCTTAACGTGTGCTCACACTACTAGATCTCTCAAAGATATTTGAGGTCCAATGTGATGCTTGTGGTGATTTCCTTGGAGATATTTGGATTCAAGAAGGGCATGCCATAGCATATGAGATTCAAAGACTCAACTTCGATAAGTGATTATTGGGAAAATACAAAAAAGAGGTACTAGCTATTCTATATGCCCTAAACACTGGAAACACTATCTCTTGGGAACTCCATTCATCCAACGAATGGATCACAAAGCCTCAAGAACTCCATGACACAAACCAAGCTCTCTGACAAACAAATGAGGTGGGAAAATTTTATTTTTCAATTTAAATTTCATATTGCTCACATTGCTAACAAGCACAATCAAGTGGTCGATGCACTTTCACAAACGACCAAGGGTAAATGTGGTGTCTATAGCAACTCACAATGATCTAGCTTTTATGATAGATGAGTATTCTACTGACCGAGACTTTAAGTACATAATGACAGCCTTTGCAATAGGAAATAAAAAAGAACCATTCACCTTGAAGGATGGTTATCTTCCAAATAGAAATAGGCTATGTGTCAATCACCCATACAATAATAAAGTCATGTATGAATCCCATACTTCTCCTTATGCGGGGCAAAGAGGGATTCCATAGTCTACTCTTCAAGGAGTAGAAATGTATTTCTACTGGTCTACCATGAAAAGTAGATTATGTTTCAAAATGCGTGGTATACCATTGTTTCTAGACTTATCTCAACAGGGGACCAAGAGGAGAGATGGTTACATCAATACGGGTTCAAAAGGAGGTAGTCTATCAAAGAGAAACGTGCATCTAATGGAGATTAAAAGACCTTAGGATTAGCTTCATTAAAGACCTCCAATAGTTAGTCTTAATAGTCCTTTGACCTTAGGCAAGCTAAGGCTTAGCTTGAGGTGGGAACCCGACCAAAGCTTGAGGTGCTTGTCGTGCTTGCTGACTAAGGTGCTTGAGGTGCTTGAGGTGCGTGTCATGCTTGATGACTAAGGTGCTTGAGGTTCTTGTTGTGCTTGATGACTAAGGTGCTTGATGTGCTTGTCATGTTTGATGAGTAAGGTGCTTGAGAAGATTCCTATGCATGGGGGTAAGGTGCTTGATTAAAAAAGAGACCCTAAAAAGGAGGGGGAAAGACCCAAAGTTAGGGGAATCTTTGACGTAACCTCCCACTCACCCAAAGGGCACCCTTTTCTCAAGGGGCACATGGGAAACACGTCAGACTCTCCCGATGCTTTGCCGCCACATGGTGTGCTTGAATGCTATTGGATGGGCTAAAGAGGGGTCCAATGAGCTTCTAGGGCCATTGAACAAATATCTAGATATTTTGAAGCTCTCTTTCTCTAAGGGATAAGGAGGACACTTGTCCAAGGACTACTCATGTACTTGAAATGCATGGTGCATATGATTGGCTAGGGGGAAGAGCGGTCCAATGAGCTTGAGGCATGAGCGAAAAGTAGAACTCGCCCCAAGCTAGCAAGGGGTGTGCTGTGGGGTATACAACTCTCACACACTCATTTTGTGGATTGATTCTCACTTGGAGAAAGTAGAGGAAATCCACCTCCTTCTCCAAGCTTGTGAGAAGTGAGAGCTTACACCAACACTCTTGCCTATGGAATGCAAATCCAACCAACAACCATGATTTAATGCTTAATCTTGCCCTTCTCCATCTTCATTACTATGCTATTGTGTATGCTAGCAAGAAGAGTAATGATAAGTGAGGAAATATTTATTTCTCCTATGGAATGTTTCTTCTTCCTCTTCTCTACCCTCATTTACCGCTAGCTCTCTCCACCTTTGAAGGTGTTTGAGGCCTTGGGATAGTTAATGCTTTCTACAAAATTTATGTTATGTTTGTGATGCATGAAGCTTTCCATCTTCATCGCATCACCTAGGTCACAAGGAACACAAAGATTGTATTGTACCAAGTCTCTCTTGATGGGACAAACTATAATACAAATGCCTATTGGAGGGGGGACCGGACCCGTATGAATCTGGTCCTCAACTATTGTCATGTTCTCCAAACTCTCTCTCTTGCAAAGGTATTGTTCATGCCAAGTTAACTAAGTACCATGTTTATTGTCATGTCATGGGTAGGAATATAGGAGGGCACATCCCTGGCCAAGGGCCGATGGATACACATGCGGTGTAGGGGCTATATATACCTAGGAGCCAGAGGGCCAAGGGCCTATATGTAGGTATGGCTGGGTGGTTATTGGCATGTCCATCTCCCTATGCTCTTTCACTGGTATCAGATCTCAGGGGAGAGGGGAGTGATGGAGGAGAAGCAACGGAGACGGTTTTTGCAGAGAAAGGAATGGCTTTGCATGCCTTCATGGATTCTCTCTCTCTCTCTCTCTCTCTCTCTCTCTCTCTCTCTCTCTCTCTCTCTCTCTCTCTCTCTCTCTCTCTCTGTGGATCGACTTCAGCATGAGGCATGGCCTCTCAAGGGAACTCTCTCTCGATCTCCGGTTATGGACAAGCCGATAGGGCATGGTTGTGGGAAGGACTGATGGATACACATGCGGGGAAGGTGGGAGGAGAAGCCGATAGGGCATGGTCTCCAAGGTGGGGTTTTAAGCGCATGGCTGCAGGGGGAGAGCTGCAGGAACGATCGCTTGTACATAAGCCAGAGGTAGGGTCGACTGCGGCAATGTCGGCATGGGAGGGCTCATTGGGAGCGCAAGGGGTTAAGGAGCAACTCCCATTGAAGCCGTGCTCCATTTAGAGCAGCACAGCGATGGACCATCCCCTTCATCATCGGCGCAGACAGCCCTCGCTGTTGCAAGATTTTTTTTTTTTTCCTTTTCTTCTTTTGCCCTACTCAACTAAGGGACACAGTAGTCGGGCTCAATTGCGGTTCTAAGACCGAGCACACCACAAGCAACTTGCATGCACGGCATGCAGTCAACAAGGTCTCCATATCAAAGCTTTTCCTACAGCATCTCTGTATTTTTTGAAATCAAAAAATTTCGCCACGATTAGCAACACAAACAAGCGGCCGAACTCATAGATTTGATGATGCCAGACTCAAGAATTTACGGATCCCACTGGAGGGATCAAACACCATGCACGACAAGGTCATAGGTTGGCAGCATAGAGAGGCTTCAATGTGCATCCGCTAACTTTTAAGGGGACAAGTTGCTCGGCATGGCCGACTCCTTGTCACTATTTCTAGCAGCTTCTAGAGGATATGCTTGCCGCGTACACGGACAAACGCCATGCTCATCAGGTTTAACTTTTTCGTAATTCCAAGGATTTTCTTAATCTCTGTGAAATTTTTCTTTGCAAATTTATATGGATAGCATTTCAAAGATTGATTTTTGATGCAACGGCAAGTTCTGTTGCTAGTTCGGCTTATGCGTGCAAAGTTGTTTTGCACGGTTGGATTGCTGATCGGCATGGCCGATTTCAGGGCGACTTGCAAGAGCCCTGCGTTTGGGCTTGCGGAGTTGCGTTTGGGCTTGCGGAGAAGGAAGGCTTCTCTACCTATACAACATTTAACCACATTATGTGGTGATTTAGACACTAATGCTAGAGGTGGATATTGTCACAAACAATGGCAATCAAACCTAGCAGGTACGAGCCTTACAGTTCTCACACGATTCCACATTGGTTGCGAATTCGACAAGGCCCTTGACAGCATGAGGTAGAGTATTTATTGAGGATGTGCTTGATAACTCTCCTATGGAATGGAATGAATGATCACAACTATCATTCATTGAACGAGGCAGGTCTGAGATGCATAACTTGTACGTGTTCTACTATTTTTCACTTACATTTACAATTTGACAAGGTTGATTTTCTGTCCATGATTGACAAGGTCGAGTCTCTTTGCTATGACATCTGTCGTCAATAGCATTTGTTTGCAATGAGGCCATACATAGTTCTATGAAGCAAGGATTCAATTTATACATCTTGCATTGAGGCTGGCCACATTTGGCATATGCTATGAGCATACAAAATTGGGAAGGACTAGGCAATGTGTTTGCAGGTTCTTTCATATTGAAGGTTATTTCATTATGTACCAAATGGGTGTATAGGATATACGAGGGCGTCTGTGAAGATATGGCTATGAGTTTTTCATTCCAAATTGCATGACAACTGGTTGCAGCAACCACGACCAGGTTAGCCAAGTTTAAGTTTTTATTGTTTTTTCCCTGTTTACATTCTACTTGGAAATTACTATCATTGTGCAAATAAAAGTGCTTTGGAAATTTTATATGAAGCAAGGCTTAGGGGAACTGGCAAGATAGGGAATATCAGCTCACAATATCCCTACTAGTCTAAACTGTGCAAGGCACTTATGGTTTTGGTTCTCACGGTTGAGGCCATCACTCTCCGCAAGGGCTTACAATTTCGCATGCAAGGCATACTAATGAGGTGGATTCGATTCTACCGCTTCATGCATTACGCTTCTGCTATCACACTCGCAACTCTGTCAAGGACAGACTAAGTGATGGATTGTTTAATATGTTTGTTGGTTTCTATCAACACACAACAACACTAAAAGGAACCTAAATCTAGGACTTATTTTTACGGGCAAAGTGACAATGCTAAGTCGTCTTCATACAAGCACGACCCCTGCATGGTAGGTGGGTCGGGATGAGTTCACTGGTTTTTTGTTACCTCTCTCGATGAGAGAGTCATACTAGAAAACTGTGGAATGCTTATATGATAAGCTGCAATTTAGGCATAAGATGCGTAAGAGCACACAACTTGGGTACACACTCTAAAAACTTAAGGAAAGTTCGTCAGCCCAGCATGCTCTTGTTATCTCTCTCTCTCTCTCTCTCTCTCTCTCTCTCTCTCTCTCTCTCTCTCTCTCTCTCTCTCTCTCTCTCTCTCTCTCTCTCTCTCTCTCTTTAACGGAATAATGAAAATCTTCTAAGAAGCTTTTGATACATGTTTTGCTTGTGCGCCATGGTGCTCTAACTGTCAGCTAACACATGGCTAAGATGCTACTCAAATTAGTCTTCATTGGTTCGTCCATTGAACACTAATTTTCATAATGGCTATGAGCCACACGGGCTAAGAGCCATTGTCAGGCCAAGGGGAAGACCTAACTACTGGCATTCTTTGGGTGATTGTTTTCAAGATCGAACAGATCTACCCCGGAAAGTACACATCGACTTTACTAGACAAGCAAGAGTCTTGTCATTACGGATGTCTAGGGTGTCATTTTTTCACTACATGTTTTTAGTGCAACACTCAAGTTGAGTTTTTGATAATCTGCAACTCACAGTAGCTGATCTCTACAAGGAAGTATCGCTGCAGCAATCAGTTGAGACAGCATGGTTGCCCATAATAGCTAGGCATTTAACTTTTGTTGATTCCTTCTCCTTCTATAGCACTATGGAGTGTCTATGAACATATTGTTTTGGGGTACAACCCGGTGGGATATTACTAAATATTCCCATAGGCATTAAGGATCACAGTTTGATCTATGCCCGTTATAGTTTCAAGGAACAAATTCCGCAATTTACCATGTGGTAGCGGGCAAATTCAACTTTTCAAGTTGATTCCAATCATTCTTTACGCGGTTGACTATGTTGATTATCGTTTCCGGCTAGTTGAACAGTTCCTACAAAGGTTCTTACCAAGGGGTTTGACTACGTAGATTCTAACCCAACGGGTTTGGATTGCAAAGGCAACACCCAAGGTTTCTAGTGCAATGTTGCTTGTTTTTCCACAGGTGTGCGAGGTGCTCTTGTGCATTTGAATACGGGTAACTAAACTTCCAGTTACATACCCATGCCAAAGGGTCGGAACAAGTATTTTGGGCCGTAGTGTCCAATGTACATTATGTTGTTATGCACCCACTTGTCGGATTCGGTTTGCCACATGATTGTCACATGTGATACAACATGTCTAGGGACTCAAGGATTTCGGTTTAGCTAGTATGGAGCAATGAATGAGGGTCCCTCTCACTCTTGTCGCAAAGTGTTTAGAGTTACCTCCACACACAAGTACATCTTGTACTTGTAGGATGTTCTTTTTTTCAGACATCCTTAGTTGAGACATATTCCACATGTGACGAATATGAGTCTCTAGGACTAACACTGGCGCCCACTATTTCAAATATGTGTCATGACAAAGTCCCTAGGTGGTGGTCAGATCTGTTTTCTAGAACATTTTTCAGCACAACGTATCAATAGATTCTTTTTGAACTATTTACATTCCTCTTTAATGTGTGCTACGAGCATCACATTCACCATAAGTATTGGCAAAGCTAATCATGGATATACAGGTTCAAATCTGTTTTTTGCTAAATGCATGCACACTAGGTGTTATGGGCCCTAGTGTTTAGCAAGGATTGATTTGGAACGGCATGCGTATTCATCAAGTTGTTGCTTATGAAGCATTTTGCACTCTGTGTGCAGTATCTATATGAGATTAATTTTGGGTCTACTAAACATCAATAGAGTTCATGGCTCGGTTTGGGTGTTTGTGGATTTTTCAAGTTAACCACGATGGTTATTCTAGACATTGTTGATTCCTCAGTAATGTTATACGATATTGTGGTTCCCATTTACCAGTCATCTGGGATGACTATCTATAAACCATGGGGGAAACACACGTCAGTATTGTCAGTTATCCAAGGGGATAGGAAAATTACAAAGTGTAATCTTGTGCTAAAGGATATGCAAGTGTGTACATTAGCACCATGCAATCCAATTAATAATAATTTATTTCTCTACTTGGAGATTGCTTACATCAAATAAAGCATGTTTGAGATTAGGTTTAGTCTCTTCATGTTTAAATCAAGTTCTCAACCTTGAACACTTCTTATGGTGGATTTGTTTACTGATGAAATTTGGGAACAAGTCAAGGACTTATACTTGGCTGATGAGTTATGTAAGCAAGTTACTTTCACGAAAAGTGAAAAGCGGTACTCTTTCAGGTACATTTTTCTTGTGATAACTCGTTTAAGCATGCTCATGTGCATTCTAAATGCAGTCTACACACAAGAAGGTTCCAAAAGGACAACAATGTGCAAAATCAAGATGTTACTCTTGATTTCATTGAACCTCCTATTGTACCATGTTTTAATCAAACAAACAGTTGGATCCATGACAGATTCCACTTTGGAAAACATTAGTGTTCTTATGAAGATCCTACCACTTTTGTTTTCACAGACGGAAACGCTTCTCCAAGGGGGATTAATGTCATGCCAAGGGTAGGACTATAGGAGGGCACAGCTATGGCCAAGGGTTGGCCAAGGGCCGATGGATACACATGCGGTACAAGGGCTATATATAGCTAGGAGCCAGAGGGCCAAGGGCCTATATATAGGTATGTATGGGTGGTTTTTGGCATGTCCATCTCCCTATGCTCTTTCATTTATGTTTCTACCATCAGTTAAGTTTACCCGCTATGATCACAAAGTAATCTCACAAAAGTGCTTTATCTAATTTCTAATTCCGCTACTCTCAAAGTTCATAGGCCATTTCCAAGAGAGAGAGAGAGAGAGAGAGAGAGAGAGAGAGAGAGAGAGAGAGAGAGAGAGAGAGAGAGAGAGCACCAGTCTACTAGACCTAATGGCTTTGCCCTAGCTTTCACCCCTTTGAATGAGATAGTACTACATTGATGCAACCAAGCCTGCAGTGTACAATCAATGCACAAGAGGCAACAACTATTCTTATTATAAGTAGCACATTGTTTTTTAATCCTTTAAGCATTTTTTTGGCATTATTATTGGGAACATGTGGATAAGCTGTTAGAAGACAAGAAAAGCTAGGTTGCATGATATGTGGTTTGCAAAAAAAAAAAAAATGTTAATACTGGCCGTATAATACATTCAAGCCTATTATTTGAATGTATTATATGGTGACATATCATTGTTCTAAAAACAAAATGTATATCTTATTAAAATTGATCCATTACCTTACCGATCGTTCATATCATTAATCGATAAAAAAAAGCATAAAAAGTCCTACATTTTTGCCAATTAAGCATCTCTCACCTTCTCTAAATTGCAAGGTTAACCCAAGCAATGAAAGGTATAAAGCTTAAAATAAAACAAATCATTAAAATGTTTTTTTAAAAATCCTATTATTTCGCTACTTTAATATAGCTTGATTTTATAAAAAATGCTATTTTTGGCCTTTGGGCTTATATTAAATTGAAAATAGAGGACCTCTAAAGTTTTTTAAAGTTTCATCTCTTTTGAATATCAAAAGATGGTTGATGCCATTGGAAACCCCATAGCTCTTCTATCTTTAGTGTATATATGCATTGGCACATAGAGTGTTAGGCCTTAGGCTTAGCTTATAGAAATATAATGAGTGGCATGGACAATCCCTTGCCTTTTTGTAATTTTTAAAGCATTTGAATTGTGTGTTAGATGATAATATATCATATATGTTTGAGTGTTATGGAATAGATAGTAAGTCTTAAGACCTTGGCACATTAGGGTAGAAAGTGGATTAACCCCCTAGGAAATTTTTATCGACAACAATGTAGTAATTGCTCTCTTGGATATTTGGGCACTTTCTCTTACTAAGATTGGCATGGTGTAGAGAGTTCTCTTGGTTGTTTGAAACGTTCATTCTTAATTCCAAATGCACAAGAGACAGAGTTGAAACCCTCTTGGTTTTTATGAGATGATACTATTATCTCCAAGTTGGCTCTATCTATAGTTAGTGCATATAGTAAGGCTTGCTTATCTATTTTTGAGCCAATGCTCTTAATTTTAAGTGAATATATATGGTAGCTTACTTTAGGATTCACTAGTCATGTTTGAGACAACAACTCATAGCATGGGATGGGTGGATCAACTACTTAAAAAAGCCATTGATCAACGTAATAGTAATTTGCCCCCAAGGGCTCATGTTTTTTGAAGCCATTGACACATCTCTAAAAGAGAAGACAATCAAAATTCTTAACAAAAGTGTACAAGCATGCCATGAATTGCTTAGGGACCCCCCAAAATGTTATGGCACTTGGGATCGACGTGCCTCCAGCTACAAGGGTGCATGTCTAACCATCCAAGAGAAGTACCTTGGGATCATGTGGGTACCATGTGTGGCCCACCTACCCTTGAAAGGTATGGCAAAAATCCATTTGTAAAGAAAGTATTACTAGAAATTAACCATGGGGTGAAGGTAATCAAGGAGCACCAATTCTCCTATGCCTTACTTCAGGCCAAGTAACCTAGCAAGGCCCTCTAAATCCTTTTTGAAGATTTCTTTTTAACTACATGCTCTTTTCTGGATGATATCTTGGTTGTTAAAGCATCATTGAGAGGCACAATCACTGATCCAAGATGGGAGGAATGGATCTGAAAGTATCCAAATTATCAAGCCTCTATCCAAGGATGTGTGTCTCTTGTCCAATCACCATTTTTTGGTGCAATATAGGAATGGTATGCGGTATTAGGAAGCCTTATGTGGAGATCTGAAGGATTTTTGACACCAAATTTTTTTTAATTAGCAAGGTGTATTGGTTGATGTCTAAAGCTATCCGACAAACAAAAAAAATTAACCACTCTTCTACTAGAGAGAAGATGCAAGTAGTAGTGGTTGAAGAAATAATTTGGTCCCAAATGCATATATGTTTGCATGGGGTGACATTTGTCTTGGACCCCAAAATCCAACCACTCATGGTCAAGGCTCTAATAGAGAGGCCATGTGAGGCTTTACAAAAGTATGCAAATAGTTGCTATTGAGTGATGAGGATAAAGAGACTTTCGAGACCAACATATTCGTTGAGGCAGGAGAGCTATGGCGGATGAATCCTCAAAGCCATGAGTAAAAACGTAGGAGTAAGGAGTAAGCGAGAAAGATAGCTGCAAGAAATGTACACAGTAAAATTGGCAATATTTTTGCATGTAACAAGTCTTACATATATATAGAGTGTAACATTTAATAGCCTAATAACTTATGTGTAGTGGAAATTAGCATGAACATAGTGGGCATTTCATTAGAATAGATTCCTAATGAGAATTACAAGAGTGCTTGGGTGGAGAGAGCAACAAAAAGCATAACACCTAGTTAGATAGCATCAACAATACTTTCAAAAGAGAGAGAAATTAATCTATTGACAACATTTGAGGACCGGATTTACATGGAGCCGGTCCCCCCTCCAAAAGGCTTTGTATTATGGTTTCTCCCATCAAGAGAGACATTGTACAATACAATTCTTTGTGTTCCTTCAAGACTAGCTAGTGCAATGAAGATGGAAGCTTCATGCACTAAGCAAAACACTTAATCAAACACAACTTGAACTATCCCCGTTCTCAGACCCAAGACCTCACACACCTTCGAAGATGGTGAGAGCTAGCAGGGTATGAGAGTAGATTGAGAGGAAGAAGGAGTATCTTACGAGAAAGATGTACATCTCCTCACATAATCACTCATATTAGCATAGCTTAGCTTAGTAATTAGCTTGGTAGAGAAGATGAGCATGCATTGAAGCTTGGCTCTTGGTTGGATTTGCATCCACATGCCAAGAGAGTGTTGATGTAGGCTTCTATCTCACAAGCTTGGAGTAGGTGATGAGCTCTCCATTAAAGCTTGGAGGAGATAGAGTATTCTTTATTCACACATGGTAAGGTGTGAGTGTGTGTGTGTGTCAATACCAAGCAAAAATCAGCCCCCCCCTCTCTCTTGGGCGAGCCCTTCCTGCTAAATTGGTCTGGATTTTGCCTCATTGGACCTCCCCAAGTCAAGCCAAGGGGTGTTAAGCAGCATAAGTGATAGCCTTCTGACATGTGTCCCCCTTTCCCATTTTGTGAGAGCTTTAGGTAATTAAATAATTAAACTAAACTCTCATTGGACCCCTTTGCCTCTTGGCCAATAGGAATCAGGCAAGACATTGGGCTCCCGAATGCTCATTGGACCCCTTGGGAGACTGCCCAATAGTCTTCTAGGAGACTTAATTCTCATTGGTTTCTTTTATTAAATGTTTTTAAATTAATTAAACTAGATTTACTCTAGCTTAATTCTCATTGGTCCACTTCAAGGGTCTTCCAATAGGAATTGGGCACCCCTTGTGGGCATCTGGCCTAGGGAGCTGACATGTGTCCCTAATTCCCTTTGTGTAAAGGGAGCCTGTGTGTGTGTGTGTGTGTCTTTCTCTCTCATCCCCTACTAAATGGGCTCACCCCCTCGTTTGTAGGCTTTGAAGAAGACTTTTGTACACACACTAAGCATCCAATTTTCCCTAGGGTTGACCTTTTGGACACAACCTTTGAATTTTGGAACCTTAGCATTTTGGAAGTCTTAATGGGCTGAACCTTAGGGTCTTTTTAGCCCATTGTTGCACATGACTCTTTTGCAGATGGCCCCCCGTTTGAATCCCTATTTTCCCTCCTTTGGATCCCTATTGTGGCCGGTCTGCTAGCTTGACCAATATTCTAGCTTTTTCTCCCCTGGCCTTCCCCACATTAAATGATCAATTTAATATGAGAAAATCATTTAGGAGAATTAGATATTGATTATTATGACATTACCTCTCTCTTGAAATCATAGTCGTCCTCGACTATGGTGTAGAGAAGATAAAGCATGTTCATGAGTCCTTTTCTTAGCACGTAGAGGATCCCTATGTTACCCTATGACATCATTCCATAATGGATGACTAGTCCATTTGGCGCTTGAGAGCCTGAGGCTGCCGCAAGCATGTCTGCACATCAGTCCTATCAGTCTTCCATAGTAGAGTGACAAGCTCTACTTGGTGTTTGGGAGACGTCATCTCCACAAAATTGATCTAAGCATGCATACTACTCCATTTTTGTGCACAAGTAAAGAAAAAGAGAGTCTTATAAGACAAAAATTTTGTTCATTTTTAACATTTTGTACATTTGCTTACTCTTGGGAAGCATTGTAAGCATTGACAAGGTTTAGGTTATCCTTTAATTGTATGCCTTGCATCCATCTAGCATCTTCAAAAGGATAATTCTTAAATTTAATAAGATATCGTCGGATAGTCTTACCGCCTCTTAATACCTTGTCTTCATGTCGGAGAATGGACTCGGGCTGCAACACCTCCTCTTGGTCCTCGATCTCCGGTGGGTCTTCAATAGTTGGTTCTTGAGGTGGCTCTCCTTTGTAAGGCTTTAATAGGCTCACATGGAAAGCATTGTGTATGAGCCAATGATTGGGAAACTTAAGTTGATAGGCCATGTCATTGATTGGACTAAGAATCTTGAAGGGACCATAGTACCTTTTTGCTAGTTTAGCATAGTACTTTTGGTGGCCCGTAGGATTCTTGCCCGTCGTGTGCCTTAATCAAGCCTTGGGAAACTTTAACAAGACCCAATCGTTTTCTTTAAAGGCTTGGGCTCTTCTGTGCTTGTCAGCAGCAGCCTTTTGCCTTTGCTGTGAGATAGAGATAGCATCTTTAATCTTTTTAAAAGATTCTTGTAGGTCTCGGCTATACTCATCTGCAGCGAAGATCTTCCCTCAATTACCTCGAAAGGTGATTTTCCCGTGGAAGTATGTACAGTGTTATTGTAAGCATACTCCACTAAGAGTAAGTACTTCTCCCATTGGGATCTTTGATCTACTTCCGTTACATAGGCTTTTAGTAGATCGAGAATTGTTAGGTTAGCTATTTCACTTTGGCCATCCGTTTGTGGATGATAGGCCGAAGAGAAATTTAGCCTTGTCCCTAAATTCTCAAAGAGACCCTTCCAGAAATTACTGGTCATTCTAGGATCTCTATCCGACACTATGGACATTTGCAAGCCATGGTATTTGAAAATTTGTGAAAAGAAGAGGGTTGCCATTTGATTGGCTTTGATAGTATTTTTGACAGGTATAAAATGAGCTTGTTTACTGAACCTGTCTACTATCGTCCATATTCCCGTATTCCCATGGATAGACTTAGGCAATCCAAAGATAAAATCCATGGATATGCTCTCCCATGGTGAATTAGGGATTGGCAAGGGTTGAAGCAATCCAGGTTGCTTCCCTCTATCAAATTTTGTCTTTTGACATACCACACATTTGGAAACATACTCTTGTATGTTCACTTTCATGGTAGGCCAATAGAAATATGTTTCAATTCCCTTTAAGGTAGACTGAATCCCTCTATGCCCCGCATACGGGGGAGCATGATATTCATACATTACTTTCTCACGCAGGGAGTTAGTAACGCATAGTCTATTGCCATAGAGAAGATAACCATCTTGTAAAGTAAATGGTTCTTCTTTCTTCCCTGATGTAAGGGCTGAAATCACATCTCTAAAATCGGGATCAATAGCATACTCATCTATCATTGAAGATAGATCATTGTGAGTTGCTATGGAAAACGCATTCACTCTCGGCCGTCTTGAGAGTGCATTGGCTACTTGATTATTCTTGCCAGCAATGTGAGCAATATGAAAATGAAATTGCGAAAGGAAATTTTCCCACCTCATTTGTTTGTCGGAGAGCTTGGTCTGTGTCATGAAGTACTTAAGACTTGGTGATCCGTTCGCAGAATGAAAGGAGTCCCCAATAAATAGTGCTTCCATGAGTCTGAGGCATGTAGAACTGCAAGGAGTTCCTTTTCGTATATGCCTAGAGCTTGCTCAACAGGGTCGAGCCTTCGGCTCTCATAGCCTATTGCGTGCCCTTCTTGGAGCAAAATAGCTCCAAGGCAATCACCACAAGCATCACATTGGACCTCAAATGGTTTTGAGAGATCTGGTAGTGTAAGCACAGGTTGAGAGATAAGCTTTTCTTTAAGATTTTAAAAAGAATTTTTCTCCTTAGCAGACCATGTATACCTAACGCTTTTCTTTGTTAGGTCATGTAATGGTCCCGCAATTTGTGAGAACTTTTCTATGAAGCGTCTATAGTATGCACACATACCTATAAAGATTATTAGTTCATGAAGATTCCTTGGTTTAGGCCATCCTTTTATTACCTCTAACTTGGATGGATCCATTTGGATGCCATCTTGAGAGATAATGTGACCTAAATACTGAATCTCTTGCAAGAAAAATTCACTTTTCTTTCGATTAACATAAAGTTTATTCTCTCTTAAAACTTGAAATATTACCTGGAGGTTTTGCTTGTGTTCCTCCAATGAATTAGAGTAGATGATAATATCATCAAAGAACATCTAGTGAAGGTTCGATGAGGCCTGAATAGCTTCTCCATCAAGCGGTTGAATGTGGCTGGTGCATTGGTCAAGCCAAAAGGCATGACAATGTATTCATAAAGACCAAATGTAGTGCGAAACACGGTCTTTACAATGTCTTGATCAACTATCCTTATTTGATGATAGCCACTCTTTAGGTCACCCCACTGAAGTAGGTTGATCCTTGTAGCTTATCAAATAGGTCTTCTACCCGTGGAACGGGAAACCTATTCTTGATAGTGATCCTATTTAGTGCTTTATAGTCGACACACATACGATATGTGCCGTCTTTCTTTTGCACTAATAGCACAGGTGAGCAAAATGGAGATGAGCTAGGCCTAACCATGCCCTTCTCAACTAACTCATGCACTTGCCGCATAATATCCTCTTGTTGAGCTTGCGAAACTCTATAAGGAGGTTTATTAGGCAGTGAACTTCCTGGAAGAAGTTCAATTGCATGGTCATCATTACCTCGTTTAGGAGGTAGCTCACAAGGGATGTCGTCAATAAAAACATCTTGAAACCCCTTGAGAAAATTGGATAACTCTAATTCCTTTTGGTTGCTTTTATTTTCGTTTGTTAAAGCATTAGGTTCATTTTGAGAATCTTTAACAAAAATCATGTACACGGAAATAGAGCTCTTTATTGACTTGTTGAAAGCTGGTGTATGTACAATGGGGATGGTGTTACCCATTTCCTTAGCATCTATATACATGTCTTTTACCTGAACGCAAAGGAGATTCTCCTTTCAGGAAATTTAACATCGGCAGCCAGGCAGTCAAACCATGGTGCTCCTAGGATTACATCCTCATGCTTGAGAGGAGAGATAAAGAAGTCCTCTTTGTCCACATAGCCTTGGACATGAAGCCTCAATTTCCCAATTAAGGGAGTGACTGAAGCTTCTTGCCCCTTGAAGGCACTGTCTGCGGGTAGGACATCTCCCATCTCGTAGGATTGTATGCCTAGCTTGGTGGCTAACTCCATAGATATAAAATTGTGAGTAGAACCAGGGTCAAAGAGAATAAAAGCATCATGTTCTCTTACCTTTCCCCAAGCATGGCATAGAGGAGATCCTTTGTGGTGAGTTTGGTGAGTCTCCTCCTCTTGGATTTCAACCAAGGAAGCTCTAGGAGGATCTTGGCGGTTGTTCTTTTGGGGACAAGCGCGGTACGCATGCCCTTGTTTGCCGCACTTGAAACACCGGTTATCCTTACGATAACGCTCAAGCTCTTCAGGAGAGAATTTATTCTTACCTTTGTAAACTCCCTTCTCTTTAGCTTTGTTGGAGTTGCCCTTAGGAGACTTTTGGACATTGTCCTTCCCCTTAGGCTCATTGGAACCCTTGTTTTCCGGGGGCTTATTATTTCTTTTTTCCCCCGTTTGGAAATTGATTCGAGAGGCGACCATAGTGTGGTGTATTACCGCCGATATGGTACGTGGTCTTTGGGAGTTGACATACTCCGCCATTTCTTCGGTTAAGCCGGCACAAAATTGTTGCTTTTGCTCTCCAAAATCCAACCTTTTGAAGACAGTGGCTTTGAGTTGTAGCTCCCAAAACTTGTCTACATATTTGTGGATGGATTCATTGGGAGAGAGCTTTAAGCTTCGCCATTCGGTGAGTACTTTGTCTTTGGCATCGGTGACCAAAAATTGCTTCATAATGGAAGCTCTTAAAGCCTCCCATGTTTGTGGAGCTTCACCATTGGCTCGTAGGCTAGACCACCATTGTCTGGCGGACTTTTGAAAGTGCATAGCTACATGGCGTAGCTTAGAGGACTCCAAGAAGCCCTCATCTCCAAACGCCGCATCGAATTGCTGGATAAAGGCCAAGACTTTGTCCGTAGCACCAAAGGTACCATCATAGGTAAGGAAAGAGATGCTCTTCCCTCCCTGTTTGAATTTCTTCAACTTGGACGACCTCTTCCATGCGGCATAGGATTTCCTATGGCCTCTTCTTTTTGATGGTTCAAAGGTTGCACCATCACTTTCTTCAGAGAGTGAAGAATTTGAAGAAGGTGGAGAAGAGGGTGACCTCTTTCTCGCCTTTTTCTTGTCTTGATCTTTGTCATCTTCACCATAGTTTTCATAAGAGGAAGAGGATGAAGAAGATGGAGAAGAGGGTGTCCTCTTTCTCGCCTTTTTCTTCTCTTGCTTTTTATCATCCCTCTTTGAATTGTGGTGGGGAGAAGAATATGATGGTCTTCTCTGCTTTGGTGGTGATGGAGAGCGTTTAGCCCGCCGTCTTCGTGGAGCCATCTCCGCCGAGGTGGCGGGAGATTCGCTTCTTTCTCGTTCCTTCAGTGGAGGCTCTTGAGTTCTCCTTTGGGAAGGAGATACATCATCAAGAAGTAAATTCTTGAACCCTTCATAAGGATTCTCTTCTTCTTCCCGAATCGGAGAGAGACCTCTTTTGGTAGTCTCACAAGGAGGCTTCCTAGGTGTTCTCTCGTCATGGTGATTAGCTTGGAGAATCCCGTGAGCACGGAGCTGCCATTGCACTTCACTTTGGAGAGATGGATTTCCCATGGCTTGTTGAAGCCTAGAAACAAGATAGTTAACAAGCATTGAAGCATCATTAGTAGCTTGCTCATGAGAAAAATCAAAGTTATCAACATTAATTTCACTCTCTTTACTATTGTTAGCCATTCTAACAACTTTTAGGTGTAAACTTTTTAGGTGTGCTTTGGCACTTCAAACCCTAGTTGCTACTCCTATTTACCCCTTTAGAAAAAGCACTCAAGCTACTGTACCCTCGGCTCGAATACCATTAATTGCAAGGAATAGAAGAGAGGGTCTTTCGACACCAAAACAACACCGGCTCCTGTCAAGCTTCTAATAGGTCAATAGTGGTTAAGCCATAGGCAAGCCCCGTAGGACTCCACTATTAAGACCATAGCTCTCGACGGTGATGCCCCGTTAACTGCACGAAGGCAGGCGCACTGCAAGGCTGAAAAATCCCTATTCTACTTACTCACAGGAAATTAATAATACCAATCATTTGTAGCTAGCTTGAGGACCTCCCTTCTTGAGCAAGAAAAGAGAAACCTTGAGCTCTGATACCAATGTAACATTTAACGGCCTAATAACTTATGTGTAGCGGAAATTAGCATGAACATAGTGGGCATTTCTTTAGAATAGATTCCTAATGAGAATTACAAGAGTGCTTGGGTGGAGAGAGCAACAAAAAGCATAACACCTAGTTAGATAACATTAACAATACTTTCAAAAGAGAGAGAAATTAAGCTATTGACAACAGTTGAGGACCGGATTTGCATGGAGCCGGTCCCCCCTCCAAAAGGCTTTGTATTATGGTTTCTCCCATCAAGAGAGACCATGGTAGAGAAGATGTACATCTCCTCACATAATCACTCATATTAGCATAGCTTAGCTTAGTAATTAGCTTGGTAGAGAAGATGAGCATGCATTGAAGCTTGGCTCTTGGTTGGATTGACATCCACATGCCAAGAGAGTGTTGATGTAGGCTTCTATCTCACAAGCTTGGAGTAGGTGATGAGCTCTCCATTAAAGCTTGGAGGAGATAGAGTATTCTTTCTTCACACATGGTCAAGTGTGAGTGTGTGTGTGTGTGTGTCAATACCAAGCAAAAATCATCCCCCCCCTCTCTCTTGGGCGAGCCCTTCCTGCTAAATTGGTCTGGCTTTTGCCTCATTGGACCTCCCCAAGTCAAGCCAATGGGTGTTAAGCAGCATAAGTGATATCCTTCTGACATGTGTCCCCCTTTCCCCTTTTGTGAGAGCTTTAGGTAATTAAATAATTAAGCTAAACTCTCATTGGACCCCTTTGCCTCTTGGCCAATAGGAATCAGGCAAGCCATTGGGCTCCTGAATGCTCATTGGACCCCTTGGGAGACTGCCCAATAGTCTTCTAGGAGACTTAATTCTCATTGGTTTATTTTAATAAATGTTTTTAAATTAATTAAACTAGATTTACTCTAGCTTAATTCTCATTGGTCCACTTCAAGGGTCTTCCAATAGGAACTGGGCACCCCTTGTGGGCATCTGGCCTAGGGAGTTGACATGTGTCCCTAATTCCCTTTGTGTAAAGGGAGCCTGTGTGTGTGTGTGTGGCTTTCTCTCTCATCCCCTACTAAATGGGCTCGCCCCCTCCTTTGTAGGCTTTGAAGAAGACTTTTGTACACACACTAAGCATCCAATTTTCCCTAGGGTTGACCTTTTGGACACAACCTTTGAATTTTGGAACCTTAGCATTTTGGAAGTCTTAATGGGCTGAACCTTAGGGTCTTTTTAGCCCATTGTTGCACATGGATCTTTTGCAGATGGCCCTCCTTTAGATCCATACTGTGGCCGGTCTGCTAGCTTAACCAATATTCTAGCTTTTTCTCCCCTGGCCTTCCCCACATTAAATGATCAGTTTAATATGAGAAAATCATTTAGGAGAATTAGATATTGATTATTATGACATAGAGCTTCATACTGCATGCACTCAATCTATAGTCAGTTCATGTACTTGAGTTCATGGCACATGCACTTGGGCTTGAACCTAACAATCCCCCCCTCAAGCGCAAACTAGTAACAATGGGCTGACAACAATGTGAATACCTAGAAGAGTCTAACAACCCATCTAAAAAAATGAGTGGAAGACCCCCCCTCCCCCCCCCAACAACAAAATAGGGTGTGTGTGTACTTCCCTCTGAGAACAATAAGAATGGGACAACATAGACTCAACCACAACATAAACTCTGACAAAAAACATGGGCGGTCTTACCACTTATCTACATGGACGTCTAAATCTTTACAAATTTATTGACCATGATGACAAAAGAAAAGCTGTAATCTAAAGAACATCAGTGTACTCCAGAACGGGAAGTGTATCAACAACATCACTTTAAGTAAATTGAACATGTCCTTTATTGACTGTTCCTTTGTCCTGATCTTTATTCTTCTTAAAACATTTGTTGGAAGGATGGTTAGTATTTCCACAATGTGTGCAAGGATTACTCATATAGCAACCCTTCGTTTGATGATTGGTGCGACCACAAATGGAACAAGATCAAGGGGCATGAGTCCTAGAAGAGTTTGTTGCGGTAGCTTTCCCACTAGTAACATATGCCGAAGTAGAAGACATGGGAGAAGTAGAGCGGTAGTCCGTTTTCTTCTTCATGTAAGGATTTCACAATACCATCCAAAGAGGGTCACTATGGTCATAGTATGGTGAAACTCAACAGGTAAACGATTGACTAAAACAACAATGAGATCCTTGTCGGAAACTGGTGCTTCAACATACACCAACTGTGTTTGAATGCTCTTCAACCTGTGTAAAGTCTCTACTTTCGAATTTCACACAAGTTCTATTATGCATTTGAAATTTTTTTACCATCACTAAATATTTAAGATATTTGAGTTCAATCTATGAATCGTAGGCTGAGAAAACCTAGAATTTAAAATTTATGCTACAAAATTTTGACATGTTTAGCTATACGAATCACTAGCTAACTTATTGCAAAACTCATTTACTGATTGTAGAATTTTCTCTTACTACTCTAAAGTTAGTATAAGATTATAAACTTTAACTTAAAAATGTAAAGTAAATTATCATTAAGGAAATAAATAAATTAATTATAAAGACAAAAGAATACACATGGATGACACATGAAGGCACATGGACTCACCTGGACTCACATAGGAGGGGACAAAGTGGGACACACTGTCACGTGAAAAGGAGAGGCTAGTCTTGACTAATCTTAATGAGTGGGGGTTGTGTGGCCTTATCTCTTGATGATAAGTTCAAATTGGTCAAGCTGATGGGTACCACAAGGGGACCAAAAACGCAGGTATGAATTTTAGAAAAAAAAAAGTGGAGGTTTTCTTTTCTACTATAAATAGAGCGTCCATACTCACACTTTAGGGTGAAAGCATGTTAACCTGTCATGCTTTTTCATGTCCCGGACTATGCTAACTAGCACAATTTTGACATATGCTAACTAGTACAATAACTTGAGATACATCTTCGGGTGAAAGCATGTTAACCTGTCGTGCTTTTTGTGCTAGTTAGCAGTTTCAAGTTAGCACATCTTCAAAAAGTTGGGCATCCGGTAAATTTTTTACAAATAATATCAAAATTTGTCGGAGGTTGTACATTTGGATTCCTTGTTTTAAGTGCTTTCTATTGATATATCATATGTCATAGATCTTGGAGGGGGTGAAAGCATGTTAACCTGTCATGCTTTTTCATGTCTCGGACAATGCTAACTACAACAATTTTGACATATGCTAACTAGTACAATAACTGGAGGGGTGAAAGCATGTTAAACTGTCATGCTTTTTCATGTCCCGGACAATGCTAACTAGCACAATTTTGACATATGCTAACTAGTACAATAACTTGAGCTACATCTCCAAGATCTATGACATATGATATATCAATAGAAAGCACTTGAAACAAGGAATCCAAATGTACAAACTCCGAAAAATTTTGATATTATTTGTAAAAAATTTACCGGATGCCCAACTTTTCGAAGATGTGCTAACTTGAAACTGCTAACTAGCACAAAAAGTGCGACAGGTTAACATGCTTTCACCCTTTAGAGATATAGATTGCTTGTATAGCGCTCACGAAGTGCTGCCACTTCTCTTAGAGAGAAGACGTCCACAAACCACTAAGAGAGCAAAAACTCTAGTGGATTAGTAAGGTGCTTATTAATTAAGCATTCAATTAGATTTAGAAATGATGTGAGTATGTTCCCTCGTACTATAATCTCTCTAATTGATTAGTAAGATTCAATTAGCTTTAAGTAGGATATGTGTTGAGGGCGAGCTTTTTGAAATGGGGCCTCTAAACCCAAACCAATGGGCCTACCCTCACAAAATGTTTGTAAAGAAGTACGCACACTACTTGGGGCACCACCTTCTTTTGGGAGCGGATAAGGAAACCAATCAAAATAACACTTGCACTCACCCACTCAAGCAACACACTTTGAAAACCCCCTTACTCTATATACACTTTGGACACTTGAACACCATCAACGATTATGCAACCCAATGCCGTGCATCAAAATGAAATATGCAATTTGTGGAATAGCATTCACCTTCTCCCCGTAAGAATACCCATAATACATACAAACTCTTCCTCTCTCAAGCACTCATCAAAAAATCATGCGCACGAGACTTGCCTCTCAAACACACAAGAGAATCACTTACATCAAACTAACACACTTTGGATAGAGAGCTCATCTCCATCTATGCAATGCCGTGACACAAATAAAATCACCATGAGAGGTAGCCACATGCATATGTAATGAAGCAAAAGAGAGTTGGAGTGAGAAATTTCTTTAGACCAATTGAATAAGTGTGTAGAAACAAACCAATGGTAAATTGAGAATAGAACACTTACTTGATTTCTCGCACACCTTTTAAGGGGAGGACAGACCCTGGCTAACCATCACGAATTGCGACACTTGAAAGTTTTGAAGATGATTTCATGATCATTAACATAACCATGAGAGAGATCATGATGTATTTACAAGTTATTGAGGTGCTACAAATGATTTATTGGGTTGATGGAGTAAGAGATTGTAGAATGGAAAGAGTGGAGAATAGAGTTGCACTTCCTCCAAAGAGGAGGGTTAGGAGGGAGGATGTGAAAGAGGGAGAGTTGGGGTGGTCTCTACTATTGATCAAAAAACAACATGAAGTTGAAAATATAGGTGTGTGTCCTTGAGTCTCTCCAAGGGGGGCTATTTATAGTTGTGTAGGAGTGGGATTATGCTACACTTAATTAGAGTAAGTGATTAGACCTAATTAAGTGTCCTTTGACCACTCATTGCATATTGGACATAAAAGGGATTATTTATTCACCAAAATATTATTTTAGACCGTGAAGGCTCCATAGGGGTGAATAATGTACGTGGGCCCCACCATGAGGCCCTACGGGTGGCTCCTGCGGGGTATCTCAACTTGTCTGTCTTGGCATTTAGAAAGCATCTTTAGGTTGGTCCCATCACATGCAAGTGACCTTGAACACTCATTGCTCTTCTAGAAGATAAGTGGGGGAAAAATAAGATCTCACCCTCTTGATTTACTTGATTTACAGTTCCCTTTTGCTGCGAATCTGATAGATTTACACTATTTTGACCATAACTTTTTACCTGTAGCTCGGAATGACATGCTTCAAAAGGCAAAATTGACCTTCTCAACATGTTTGATATGAATTTGGACTATTCTTCATGCCCATGCACCAAGTAATTCGGTTTGGAAGGTCCACACTAGGCTAGGGAACCTTTTGCTTCCAAGTCTTCTTGTATGGGCCCTTTGCTTGTATGCATCCAAGGGGAATCATGCTTTTTCAAAAGGCTATGATGCTTAAAAAAATAGAGGAGGGCCCAATATTATTTGCTTGTGAAAAGAATATACAATTGGAGTCTTTTTGAAAGGAGAGAAACTATATGTATATTCTTAAGAGATATTGGGCCACCTATGTAGGGGGCATAGACGACTTGTAGAGAGGGACCATAATCTTTGGTAAAGACAAGTGGAGAGTTGATTTCCATGGGAATTTATCTATATGGGGTGGAAGATGGATATATTATTTTTCTACTACTAATTTACAAGAGGTAAGAAAGTTTGGGGGTATATAGTTGGTTATTATATGCTTATTCTATTTACAAAGCAAAAAAGAAAAGGGTGGTAATATAAATATATGACTAAGGTGACATTTTTGGGAAGAGTATAATGTATGTGTCGCCACAAAGGTTAAACGAAGAGGGGGAATTTACTCTAGATAACTTAATAGTGTAGAAAAATATATACACATATGAGGAAGAGGACGTTGAGTAGGCTGACAAATGTTGCAAAAAGATGGTTACCATTTTATGCCACTCAGTGTGTGTGTGTGTGTGCTATCTTGTACTCTAAATCTCTCTAATGGATTAGTAAGACTTAATCAGCTTTAAGAATGATGTGTGTGTGTGTGTTATCTCTTACTTTAATCTCTCTAATAGATTAGTAAGATTCAATTAGCTTTAAGAATGATGTGTGTGTGTTATCTCTTACTCTTATCTCTCTAATAGATTAGTAAGATTCAATTAGCTTTAAGAATGATGTGTGTGTGTTATCTCTTACTCTATTCTCTCTAACAGATTAGTAAGATTCAATTAGCTTTAAGAATGATTTGTGTGTGTGTTATCTCTTAATCTAATCTCTCTAATAGATTAGTAAGATTCAATTAGCTTTGGGAATGATGTGTGTGTGTTATCTCTTACTCTAATCTCTCTAATAGATTAGTAAGATTCAATTAGCTTTAGAAAAGGATGTGTGTCTGTTCTCTTTTATCCTCATTTCTCTAGTGTGTTAGTTAGATTCAATTAGTTTTAGAAAGAATGTGTGTGTGTGTTCTCTTTTACTCTAGTCTTTCTAATGGATTAGTAAGATTCAATTAACTTTAGAAAAGATGTGTGTATATATGTTTTATCTTACTCTAATCTCTCTAAGTATACCTACTCTCTCTAGTTAGTACATCTTCACTATTAACTTATGCATAGTTATTTGAAAGTTAATACATAAGAGTACTCATCACACTCTTATTATGCATGATGAAATTCTCATTCACCAGTTTTATTGTCAATTAGATTAATTAGTATTTTGAATAATACTAAAAATTGATTTAGTTGAAGTATAGAAATTGAAGTTAGAATTGGATTAGAAATGTCATGCATTCCTAAACTTTCACTTGTACTTTAAACACTTAATGTTTGATTAATTAAGATTAGTAAATATTTTAATGTATAGAAATTAGATGTAGAACAACAACACTACGTGTGAATCCGAGTTGGCAAGAGTTCAAATTATAGACTCTCTTTGGAAAATTTTAGTAAAGTAATATTCAAGAAAAATAACAAGGTTACTTATATGTAAAAATGACCTTAGATTTCAAGGAGATTACTAGGGAAATTGACCAATTTAAAGTTCTAAGTGTATAACCTAAGTGTAGTACAAAACAATGTGTCCAAAGAGTGCTCAAACCCAAGGCACTAATGATCATGAAGCCGGTACAAGTAACGGGGGAACTCCTGCGGAACGTGCTATGTCTCCACCAATCGAATCAATTGGAGCTATGATACAGGTTAGTATTGCAGTTTCAAGTTATGCATCATTGCATATGCGAGACCATAGAAATATATTATTTACTTAATGAAAAGAAAACACGACCCGAAACCAAGGGGCTTAACCCCAAGAAACTCGGTATATGTTTGACAAGTGGGAAAGAATGTCTGGTTAAACTGGTTTCTATCGGAAAGAATGTTTGTCCAAAACCTTTGGTATGGTTTCTCTCAAGTCTCTCTACTTGTTAGCGCTGGCATTATGTGATAGTTGCCGAGGCGTGAGATGACGCCCAGGATGACATCGCTGATGCTGTGGTGGGAGTATACCCAGATTAGCCCAGCTGGATACTGGAGTTTTGTTTTGCTATGGCATGAGGATGATGCGCCCAAATTGGCACCGTTGTTGCTGTAGCGAGAGTACATCCAGATTAGCACAACGAGTACTTGTTTAGCGGTATGGAACGCTCAGGATGACAAGGGTTTTTTTATGAATAATGTATATACCGATCGGACATAATAGCGCAAGTAGAAATTCTTAAGTGAACGAAATCCAAGGGTTGTTGGTTTAAAATTGGACGACTTCTTGTTTGACTATTGTTTGTAATACTGTTTGAAGGGCTTTTTTAACGAACCAGTATCATAAATAAAGTACAAGAACATGCATGTTAATACAGTGTGGTAGTAATTAGATATCAAAAGAAGGGTGAGTGCGGTGTGGAAACTGGGACAATGATACCCCGACGGTATCATTCTATGGACGGGTGGAACCGATGAGTCGGGTAACTTTCCAACGTGAGAAATTGTTTTTTTTAAAATAGTCATAAATCTTAAAAGAGACAAACCTTGGCGGCTATGCTTCTGAAACATGGGGAAAAAAGCGCACAAGTTGGTCACTCTAAGATTTATACCTTTAGGTATAATTGATTATAGATAGTTTTTAGATAGGGTTATGGTGGTCATGGTCCACCATAGCGAGACAGGACCAATCCTTCATCAACGGTTCATGCTCGTAGCTACGTAGTAGCTAAGGAAATGTCCATTGGTTTTTCCTTCTCAGGATTAAAGACCTATCAAAGGTACTCCGCTCCTCTCGACAAGGGGCAAGACCTCACAACCTGTTAGCTAATGATGATATATTTTCATCAAAATGCATGGTTAAAGAATATAATTCCATTTTTAAACTCATCTTGGAATATTTAGCTTTGACACCAAATATCGTTTCCAACACAATCCAAGCTTCATTTGAAATTTAAACTAAAGAGGTTGTAAGCTTCAATGGGGAAAAAAAAAACCCAGCACATAAGCATCCAAAGCTCCTCTGATGCGCACACAATAGCGAGCATGATCCAATTCAAAGCTTGATGAAGAAACAAAAAGGGTATAAGATCCTAGGGTGTTTTAGATGAGCCTGAAACTTTGGGATTTGATGCAGGCCAAAGCTGGACAAAAAACACTTAGGAGGAGGTCGCTTTCACGCCTTGCATAGTCCCCATCTCAAGGACTTTATACCAAGTGTTGAGGCAAGAGAGCTATGGTGGATGAAGCCTCAAAGACATGAGTAAAAATGTAGGAGTAAGGAGTAAGCGAGAAAGAGAGCTGCAAGAAACATACACAGTAAAATTGGCGATATTTTTTCATGTAACAAGCCTTACATATATATAGAGCTTCATATTGAATGCACCTAATCTAAAGTCAGTTCATGCACTTGGGCTTGAACCCATCAGTATTGAGTACACTAATAGCAAAGGTATCTTCAAAAATTGGTCTACCTTGATTCTTTGCCTCCTTTGACCTGGCACTGGTTTGAGTTTGTTTGATTCAGGTAGCTTTATCTTTTGTTTCCTTATCTTCTTGCTACTACCCACCGACTTGGCCTTGTCTAGTGTCAGCAATACCCCCTGGCTTTTGAGTTCTTGCCTGAAATTCTTTCAGAAGGTCTACTATTTTATGTTTTTTTCTTGATGTTCTAGATTTTGCATGGGTTGATGGTTGCTTGACCCTAGTCTGCACCACCTCTTTTCCTTTACCATCCACTGGTTGCTTTGTTGTAGTGTCCTGGGTTTGTTCTTAGTTCTTACTGGCACCCCCAGATCCTATGTTATCTAAGGATGACACTGTAGTCTTCGGTGCCCTCTCCATATTCACCTTATACAAATATTTTGAACATTAACGTGAAGTGGAGCTAGGTTTTCGCCATACAAAAACTGCCATACATACTAGGCTTTGAATAAATTTTTGGATTTGGAGTTTGCCATTTGTTGCACCACACTAGTATACAGGAACTGACTTATGTTGATGTTGGCTTCTAAATTTTAATTCTTGAATCTTAGCCAACGACACTTTCTTTGACAAATACGTAGGGTTGTTCTTTAGATTGATTATCTCTGCTATGAAGTAGTATACCAGGTTACATTCTAGTGTGACTACTAGAATTCCCTGTGCTCCATCCTTACTATCCTTCCTTGCCTGGTCATCCTCCTTCAAAAATTTGATGACTTTGTTAGCTGTGGCTGGTGTTGGTTTTGCTGCATTTAGTATTATGAACAAATGGGCCAACTCATCCCTTGTTAATTCCAGTGTTTTGTCATTCACTACTGCTGTTCCATTGTCTGCCTAATAGCTATGGGTAATTCTCACATCAAAAGGTAAAGAAGTAGCTTTGACCATTACCTCTAGATGCCATAGTTGTAATAGATCCTGCTCATTTTCTTGAAACACACAATTGGCTATTTTGATGTGTGCCACAACTCCTAGTGCTTCTTTTATATAGGCTTTCAAACTCTTAGCCTTGACAAACATATTGTCTAATGTTGCTTCCATTTTATTTTAGGTTTTTAGTCTGCCCATACACAACTCAATTGAACAGGCTTGTGTGGAAGAAGACTAACTTGTAGTGGTAAAAGACTCATACACAGAACAACAAGGAGTCTTGGGTAGCGTTTCTACAATTGCTAAGGGAATAGGTGTGTGTAGCAAGGAAGCTTCCTATTGCAATCTTGAAGAAATTCTTGCATATTGTGATGAAAGTGGCATGGCACAAGAGGATGCAAGTAAAGTGAAGATGGGTGCACCCTTTGCATAGTTATACGCACACATGCCATGAATGCACAACTCCTTGGCCATCTCAAAATTATGTAGACCATTTGTGACGTGTCACTCATGCAGTATTCCATTATAGTTCTTATTACTAACAAGATCATTTTGATGATTGTGGAAATTTTTGTTAGGTGATCTGACTAAATTGTCCCATTGTTTCTGAAAGGACTTATCAACCCGTGTGAATGCAATTTGATTGTTGGCTAAAACTGGAGCAACGTTCAATCTCCACTGGTTTGATATAAAATAAACTCAAGGATTCATCATCTTATTTAGTTGGTACCTTTGGTACTTGTTTTACTGGGATTTCTTCTGTCCTGGAATAATATAACTTGATCTTGGTTCCAATGTATACTCTTGGAAACAATAATCCTAAAAAATCTTTGACCCTTATTGTACCATTGGAGAACATCCAATCTACGTCATAGGGCCTTGACTAAGCTATCTTCAAATTTGATTTCTTTGGTCCTAGCTTGGACTGGTAAAGCAGTACTAGATCACCACTCTTGAACTCTATGACCTTAATCCTACTATCATGCCAATCCTTTCTCCTCTCTTGAACTACTTCCTGTTCTAGTATGGCCCTCTATCTAATTTCATCTAGCTATAAAAGCTCATCCAATATCTTCTTCATATTCTAGCTGAAGTCCATTTCATATACAACTGCCATTCTGAGACTAGGAATAAAAAATTCCATCGGGACTACTGCCTCTATTCCATATAGCATTTTGAAAGGGATCATACCAGTAGTGACCTTGTAGGAAATAAGCCCATAAGGCTCTATGAAGCTTGGTGTCCCACTTATGCAGTTCCTTTTGAACTATCTTGGTGAGGATGGTCTTGATGGTTTTATTGCCACTTTCTATTGGCCATTGCACGTGGGATAATACGGTGTTGATTTTTGGCACTTTACTGAAAACATCTCATTCAAGATTTGATTGGTTTTATTGATAAAATGAGTGCCTGATCTAGTTCTATTTCTACTGGATCACCATATTTGCATACGATGTTTTCATACAAAAATTTAGCTATTGATTTAGCAGTGTTATCTGAAAAGGCCTTTGCTTCCACCCACTTGTTGACATAGCAGGTAGCCACAACAATATACTTGTTTTTTCTTGGCTTTTTTGAATGGCCCCATAATATCCAAAACACATTTCATGAAAATTCCCACTGGATACATTGGAGTCAATGACGTCATACTAGCTACAGTTCGCCTCCCCATTCTTTGGAAAATATCACAAATTTTGTAGAAAGCTCTGACATAAGCCATCATAGTTCTCCACCATAATCTTGCATGGAGGATTTTCTTATATGTGATTTAAGTTGAAAAGTGTCCTCCAACATCTCCATTATTAGCTTCAATGATTACCTACATTCATCCTCTCATTGTCACACATCAGCGAAGCACATTGTCAATGCCAAGTCTATAAAGTGCTCCGGCAATGATAGTAAATTTTAGATTTTAATGATGAGTGTTTTTCTCTTATTATAAGACTAGTCATCTGGAAACTTCCCCAGCTGAAGAAAATCATAAACGTCTTACCACTATGGGTCTTGCTCCTCTTCAACTATAGTCTATAATAATTCAACATCTATTGGCTCATCTCTTAATGAAGTTTTTGAACAACCTTTTTTGCTTCTAGAAATAAAGTCTTCTTCATAGTGTGTTTTCCCTGGCTCATGGAAAATCTTGAATTTGAATTCCATTGTAAACATCATCCACTTGATTAGTCTTCCTTGTATAACAAATTTGTTGATAAAAAACAATAGACCTTGATGATCTACATAGAAGTGAAACAACTTGCCCAATATATAATGTTTGAAGTTGGTGGCACTGAATACCATCCCCAATGCTCCTATTCAGTAGTTGAGTACCCTTGTTCAGTTGTACTGAACTTACGACTGGAAAAGCAGATCGGGTTGTGCATCTTCCCATTAGGTTGAGCATGTATGACTCCCATAGCCATGCTTAAAGCATCTACATGTACATGGAAAATTATATCCCAATTAGGCTGGCAAAGTACTGGCTTCATGCTAATCGCATCTTTTAAGCATTGGAAACTCTGTTCACGTTCTTTAGTCTAGATAAATTTTTTCCCTTTCTTGGTCAATTCATATAAAGGTAATGTCTTGGCTGTGAGATTATGAACAAACCTCCTGTAGAAGTTTATGTATCCCACAAACAAAGTCAACTCAGACACCGTGGTTGGCACTCTAGCTTGCTGAATGCATGCAATCTTATCATTTGCAATTTCAATCCCATTTTTGGACATTATATGTCTCAAAAGTTGTCCCTTTTAGGCAGATCCCTTTCTCTTTGCACCTTTCAAAAACCATTTCCACAAACAGTAAGTGCATCTCTTCAGTGGAGAAGACCATAAAGTCATCCACAAAGATGGGAAAAAACTTATGAAAAAATTTGTTGAAAATTTCCATCATACATTGGAAAAAGTTGTTGGGGCACTGCATAGCCCAAATGGCATCACTAGATACATGAATGCTCCCCATTCAGTGAATTATGTTATTTTGGCCCTATCCTGAGGTGCTAGCTTTAGTTGATTGTAGCCACTATAGCCATGCATAAAGTTATACATTTTGTGGCCTACAATCTCATCTAGCATCATATCTATAAATGGTAATGAAAAAGGATCCTTAATGATCTGGTCATTCAACTTTCTATAGTCTACACACACTCTCAATTTTCCATTCTTCTTGAGGACTACCACTATAAGAAACAACCTTTGTGATGAACCCTACTTTCATAAGATTATCCATTAGGGAAAATTTGGACTACTCACAAAGGGGCCTTATAAGGAGTTTGACTTCCTCTCTCATGTCCAAAACGGGCGTGCGGTAAAATTTTTGCAAATCAACTCTAAACTTAGCAGAGATTTGACAATTAGAATGTACTCTTCAAGCTCTTTCTATTGATATATAGCACGCCATGAGATTCCTCATATTTTGAAAGATTCTATTTTTGAGATGTGACAACTCCGTCTAGAATCTAAAGAATCAAAAAGAGAATCTTTCAAAATATGAGGAATCTTGTGGCGTGCTATATATCAATAGAAAGAGCTTGAAGAGTAGATTCTAACTGCCAAATCTTTGCTAAGTCTAGAGTTGATTTGCAAAAATTGTACCGCACGCCTGTTTTGGACATGAGAGAGGAACTCAAACTCCTTATAAAGCCCCTTTGTGAGTCCAAATTTTGCGTAATGAATTTCCTTCTTGACCTTCTTAGCATAGTTAGGGTTCATTTTGTACCTTTGCAACCTAATTGTTCTAGCATCCAGCTTCAGTGGTATCTAATGTTGGCACAATGTTGGATCTATGCCTTTCAGGTTAGTATGTTCCCATGAAAATAAATCCTTGTATTTTTGGAACAGTGCCCTTGCCTTCTCTTTGATCTTTGACTTAAATTGCATGTTAATCTTGATCATTCTAGGATTGTCGTTTGAGCCGAGATTTTACTCCTCTACCTCTTAATCATTTGCGAGTAACCAATTTGGCACTCCTCCCTTTTGTTTGACCATTGACTATACTTCCTTCTTAGTTTGAATGCCAAGAACATAATCTTTTAAAGGATTACTTATTTCCAGGAGATCATTCTGAAATTTTGGTACCAATGCTGCTAGATCTTTATCATCCGCCTTTTTTGAATTGGTCTCCCTTTTTGGCCTAAAATTGAACTTATTTGATGTTGGTCATTTTGAAAGACGTCCATCTAGCTGAACTAGTCGTGCTCTAGAGTTCAATTTAGTAAATTGGTCTGGATACTTTTATCTTTGCCTTTTAGCTTTTTCTTTATCCATAAGTACAAAACTTATATCATTCTCTATTAAAGGAAAAATATTCATCGAAGCAAGAATACTTTTTAGATTCTTTGTGTCATACTTCTTACACACTTCCTGAGGTCTTAGAGCCTTCTTCTAGCTTTTGGTATTATCTGCCTTGATCTGAATTCTTCTATTGGAGCCCTCGATGGTCAAATTTTGGTTTTAATAATCAGGAATAACACCAATAGTTTTGAGACATGGTTTGTCTAAGTACCCTAATTTTCATATTCTCAATGAGTCCATAAGCTTGGACTAGTCTGTGGTCAGCCATTCTCACTCTGAATGGGTGTGGCTTCATCTTTGTTATCCCCAGCTTCTAGATTAGATGTTCCCCAAGGATGTTACTCCAGCTCCCCTATCCAAGACTACTACAGACAATGGTTCCCATTGATTCTTGAGTTTGTAGTATATTTGAATTATTGGAACCTTGTCATCCCAAATGGATGCCAAGTCCACTGCTCTATCTTCAACTTGAGATTTTACCTTTTGTTTGATAAACTTTGCAGGTGCTAGTAAAGCTCATCTGATATCATCCAATTTGAATGTCAATTTTTGCAGCTAAAGAAACTCATAGACATCTTGCCACTCTGGATCTAGCTCCTCCTCAGATGTAGTATGAAATAACTTAGTATCTAATGGATCATATCCTAATTAATGAAGTTTTGAATGACCCTCTATGCTTTTGGAAAGGAAGTATGCTCCACAATGTGTTTTCCTTGGACTATAGAAAGTCTTAAATTTAAACTCCTTTAAGAACATCATACATGTGATGAGCCTTCCTTGAATAATGACAGTATTGATCAGAAACAATAGAGTCTGGTGATCTGAATAAAAGTGAAATAATTTTCCCAATAAGTAGTGTCAAAATTTGGTAGCATTGAATACCATTCTAGTGCTTCTCTCTCAATGGTAGAGTATCCTTGTTTAGTTGCATTGAACATGTGACTGGCAAAGTAGATTGGATAGTCCATCTTCGCATCAGAGTGGGCTAATATAGCTCCCGTTTCCATGCCAAAATCATTTACATGTACATGGAAAATCACATCCCAGTTAGGTTGGTAAAGCATTGGCTTCTTGATGATTGCAGGGTGAAAGCATGTTAACGTGTCGCGCTTTTTGTGCTAGTTATCAGTTTCAAGTTAGCACGTTTTAAAAAAGTTGGGCGTCCGGTAAAATTTTTACAATTCGTATCAAAATTTGTCGGAGGTTGTACATTTGGATGCCTTGTTTCAAGAGCTTTCTAATGATATATCATATGTCATAGATCTTGGATATGTAGCTCATGTTATTGTACTAGTTAGCATAGGCCAAAATTGTGCTAGTTAGCATTGTCCGGGACACCAAAAATCATGACAAGTTAACATGCTTATAGCCGCACATCCTTTAAGCACTGAAAACTTTTCTCACATTCTTGACTCCAAATAAACTTGTTTCCTTTCTTGGTCTATTCATATAGAGGAAGTGCCTTAGGTGCAAACATATGCATAAATATCTTGTAAAACTTAATATATCCTAGAAAGGAACTCAACTCTGACACTGTTGTGGGAACTCTGGCTTGCAAAATGGGATTGATTTGACCATTAGCCATTTCAATTCTAGTTTTGAAAGCCATAGGTCCCAAAAGTTATCCCTTCCACACCATGAATAGTCACTTGAAGGGGTTTTGTCAACCTCTCTTTTCTCTACATCTCAAAAACCATCTCCAAAAACAATAAATGCATTTCTTAAGAGTAAAATATAGTAAAATCATCAACAAAGATAGCCAAGAACTTATGCAAAAGCTCATTGAAAATCTCCATCATATATCATTGAATGGTTGGTGGAGCATTGCATAGACCAAATACATAAAGGCTCCCCATTCAATGATGAATGCGGTCTTGGATCTTTCTTCACATGCAACTATGAGCTGATTGTAGCCACTATATCCATCCATGAAAGTGTACATTTTGTGGCGTGCAAACTCATCTAACATCATATATCTAAAGGGAAGTGGAAAAGTATTTTCAATCATCTATCCATGCACTTTCCTATAGTCCACGCATACCCTTAACTTCCTATTCTTTTTAGGTACTACCACTATGAAAAAGAGCCAATTAGTACTTGCAAAACTTATGTGATGAACCCTGCTTTGAGAAGATATATATCTCCTCTTTCACTTTTTTAGGGTAATTTGAATTCATTCTATACCTCTCTAATGTGAGTGGTATAGCATCTAACTTTAGTGGTATCCAATGTTGAAATACCTCAGGATCCTGTCCTTTCAGATCGGTGTGTTCCAAGGCAAATACAACTTGTACTTTTGGAACAGTTTCTTTGCTTTTTCCTTAATATTTGGCTTTAGATGCTTGTTGATTTTGATCATTCTAGGATTTTCTTCTGAGCCAAGATCAAACTCTTCACTTCCTGATCATCTGGAAGTAGCTAATTTGGATCTCCTCCCTTCCTTTTAGCCATGGATTCAACTTCTTTTTTTATTCAAATACCATTTTCATAATCATTGAAGGGGTTCCCAACTTTTAACAATCTATTTTGAAGCTTGACTTTATCAGTTGGATTCTCTTCTTGAGCATTTGCTAGACTGGTATCTCTCACTGGTCTGAGATCAAATTTATATGGTGCTGGTTGTTCTGGTGGTCTCCATCAGCTGAATTTTCCTCTCCCCAAAGTTCATCTCAATGAACTGGTTTGGGTATGTCTCTTTTGTCTCTCATCCAGATCCTTATCCATGAGCATAGCACTAAGATGTATCTCTCTAAGTGGAAATATATTCATTGATGCAAGAATATTTTCTACTTTCTTGGTCTCATACTTCTTGCATAATTCCTCGAATCCTTCTACTGACCCCCTAGATATTTGATGTCTGATTTGCATAATCATGTATGGTGCCAACAGTTTTGAGCCAAGGTCTTCATGGAAGCATTCCATATGATCATTGCACATACAATGTAAACTACCTTGTGATCAATAATAGTAACTCTTAATGGTGCTGGTTTTATTTTAGTGATCCCAAGTCTTTGTTGTAGATGCTCAAGGATATTGACACGAGTACGTCCATCCAGAATCACTCCAAAAAATTATCCCATTTCTTTTTTATCTTGTAGTCAATCTGAATCACTAGAACCTCATCATCTTGAATGGCTACAAGGTCCATTACTCTAGACTCATCCTCAATTTTTCTCCTCTGCCTAATAAACTTTGCATCTACTGGTAATATCCACCTGATTTCATTGAGTTTGATCGTTAACTTTTGTATCCTTTCATAGACCTTGACATATATCTCATCTTGCTGATTACCAAAGCTATTGTTTGAACTAGAAGATTGTTCCTCCTAATTATCCTCACAATTACATTGCGCTAGCTGGCTTTGAGACAGATTCTATGATGGAAAGTAAATGACTTTTGGTATATTTGTGAAAAAAAAGGCAATGGATGGCCAAGGGAACACAGGTAGTTCTTGGAATGTGGGGGTGCGAGATATGGCCAGTCCATCTTTCTCTCCCTCTCTCTTAAGGTATTCTTCCATCATCCTACCATCATACACATGATTCTCTCTCTCCGTCTCTCACTTTCTTGCTCTCTCTCTCTCTCTCTCTCTCTCTCTCTCTCTCTCTCTCTCTCTCTCTCTCTCTCTCTCTCTCTCTCTCTCTCTCTCTCTCTCAACACATGATTTAGCCTGCCAAAAATGTCTATGGTCTTTTAACTTGAGTCATGACACCTTTGAGATTCTTGAAAGCATGATTAGTGGCCAGAGGCCATGATTGCATGTATTCAATGACATACGTCCACTTAATAAAAGTGTACGACTGGTTATTTTGAAATAAAAGAGAATTTTGATCATAAATTTATGCCAGATCATTTTGAATCAAATTATTAACAATGTATTATGATCAAAACTTGTACTAGTAAGTTAAGAGGTTACCCTCTACCGCGTGTCACATGGGTTGTTATCCAACTTGATAGCGATGGGGACATTGATAGAGTCCATCCATCTCAAATTATCTCTCTCTCTCTCTCTCTCTCTCTCTCTCTCACACACACACACACACACACACACACACAGATGAAGTGTGCCACTAATAACATAATCTATCTCAAATTGTCTCTTCAACAGAGTGTACCACCAATAACATAACCTATACTAAGTTCCTAGTAGATAAGAGTCCTAAATATTTGATCTAAGCTAGATCATCAAGGTTTCTTTTCAACTATGTAAAACTCGTGTAACTAGAATTTAGGGTGCCACATGTTTTGAAACTCGGATGTACCTATTGTCACTAACCCGACTCACAATTGGTTCATTTTTCATATGTTCTAGAGATTTATGAGAATTTTTCATGTTTCTAAGAAACTCACATAAGTTTCAATGTTTTTATGTCATCTAACAACGTACAGTAACTTAGTTTTTTAACCATTCTTCCTTCCCTTCCCCTCTCCTCTCTTTATCTTGTTGTGTGTGTGTGTGTGTGTGTGTGTGTGTGCACGCGCACGTGCACGCGCACATGTGTGTCTACGTATGTTTCTGCACTCAAAATAGTCTCTCGCCTTATGGTAAGAATCTCAAATTTTAGGTTGTGATTTGAAAACTATATGAATCTTAGGTTAGGCCAAGTGTTGGGAAACCTAAGATCAGTAAGAGATTTGGAGATTTGAGCATCAATGAAAGGGAGTGTCAATGAGCTGAGCATCAGAAAAGAGAGTGTCAATTAGGAGAAAGATTTCCTATCATCTTTGAAGAACTTGATATTTTGTATCCTCAAGTGTACATAGGAAAATGAAGTACTTGCTAAGAAGATTAAAGCTAGAAGAGATAAGCTAAAGGGGACAAGAATGTCCAAAGACAACCACCATTTTTGCATTATTTTTCCTTGCACACCACTATGTGGCTGTAGAAGGCCTTAGGAGTTGATCGAGAAGTTAGGTGAATTTTTTTGTAGTTATGTAGTACTCATAAAGCCCAAATTCAACCAATTTGGATGGTCAAATGCAATCTCTACTTTCTTAGACTTACTATGATAAATAGTCATTTTTAGTTCATTTTGAGGGTTCTAAAGTGGGAGATCTATCACGTCAAGCTTGCAAATAAATTATATCCCAAGCGCGCATAGCACTTACATTAAAACAAGGGCGGCGTGGAGTGGGGGATGGCGGGAATGATAATGGTGTACCAAACGTGTTTTGTTCCAAGAGGAGATCATCAATGGTAGTATGTAGTAGAGGGATTGAAAGGGCTACAAAAGAGGAGAGGATGCTTATAAGAAAGGTGAGGGGTTGTGAGGAAAAAGAGGAAGGAGGCAGTCATGGAAGAATGTACCACCAAGAAATAATATTTGAGGTTACCAGCCAAACTTAAGAGAAAAGGGTGTGTAGTAATTTCAAAGAGTATCTTGCAAGTGAGTTCTTATTTGGGGAGAAATGTTAAGGGAATATATTATAAGTGAGATATATTGGGAGAAAATACAAGGAATTTATGGCTTATTTAATTAAAAAGGGGGATGGGGATAGGGTTAATACTTTTGTTTTTTATGTCGCTAGTTGGAATTGGAGTAGAGTATAAGAGGAAATCTCCCTTGAGACAGGAATCATATAACAACAGAGGAAGTAGGCATGGGGAGGGGGTTTGAAATGTGAATAAGTTAGAAATATTGTTTAAACAATGTGAATAAAAGAAATGTGCCGTTATAAAAAGGGGGTGAACAGAAATGAACCGGTTTGTGGAGAGGGTTGAGTGAACGTGGATGAACGGACATAAACCTTGGATCTCTTGGCACCCTCTCCACCAAAAATTAGCCTTCATCAAAGCACATCTTTAATGCTATATCATTAGAGAAAGAACTTTCATGGGATTATCACATTTGCGAAACCTATTCTTCCAAAGGCTCCTTTGCAAAGGATAACCAATAAAATTCCTACTTAAGGTATTATGCTTGATCATTTACGAAGAACGGCCTACTCTTTAAAACAGAAATTCTTCCTCCAAAAATCTTCTCCCAACCATCCTAAAACTCCATTTTACACCATAAACTTAAAGATATAACCCTACCCTAACAATAGATAAACCTCTCCATCATTCATGTAGCCTTTTCCCCACCCTTTCACATCTCGATACACCCATCTTATGTTGGACAAATAACCATAACTTGAGCACTATCATAAACAACAACAAAGCCACCAAATAAAGCTTAAAAGATGTTGATTTTCTTTTCTTTTCCCTTACCCTAACTTCTACTGCTTGTTTTGCACAATAACTCTCAACTCCCCCTCCTCCTCCAATATAGATGCCCCCCTACACGACATGAGACTTTGGCATCCCCCCCCCCCCCCCCCCCCCCCCAAGTCCCTCTTTTTTCTTTGATTTTCATTCTTCCCTTTGACTTTGTTTTGTTAGAATGTACACCATGTTTTGAACTAACACCACAAGATGGCATTACCTCCCGCTTTTGCTAATATTGACTCTCTCTCTACCCTTGTACCCCACCCCTTGCAAACCAACACCACCGCATATCCTCCCTAACCCTATATGCCCCCTTTTTTCTTGTTATAACCTTCTACGACTAGACCCCCCCATTTTTTTGAAAACTCTATGTCCTCTCTCATAATACAATAGCAACAATTTTGGCATAAGCATCTAATATGCAAAAGGATCCTCAAACCCTCCTTCTCTTGCCTGCCTGCCGCTCCCTCCCCCCCCCCCCCCCCCTTCTCTCTCTCTCTCTCTCTCTCTCTCTACATTACTCCTGCTACCCCCGCCCACACTTGCTCTATCCTCTTCATAAACTACTTTACATCCGTTTGCCCCCTTTTTATAATGGTACGCCTCTTTTATTCACATTGTTTAAACAACACATCTCACTTATTCACATTTCTAACCCCCTCCCCATGCCTACTTCCTTTGTCGTTATAAATCTCCTACCTCAAGGTAGACCGCTTTTATACTCTACTCCAATTCAAACTAGTAGCATAAAAAGTAAAAGTCTTAACCATATCCCCCCATTTCCCCCCTATTTTTTTAAAATAAACCGCACACTCCTTCTATTTCCTCCCCAAAAAGAGCTCACTTACAATATAATCCCTAAAAATTTCTTCCCAAATAAGAACTTACTCATAAGATATTCTTTGTATTTATTATGCACCATTTTCCATTAAATTTGGTTTGTAGCCTCAAAATTTATGTCTTGTTGGTACATTCTCCCATAACCAACTCCTTTCTCTTTTGTCTCCCAACCCTCTCACCTTCCTATATAAGCACCGCCTCCTCTTTGGTAGCCCTTTCAATTCCTCTACTACATAATACCATTGATGATCTCCTCTTGTAACAAAATGAGTTTGGCACACCCTTCTCCTTCCCATCGTTCCCCCCTCCCCCTCTCTAGGTTGCCCTTGTTTTAATGTAAGTCCTATCCATGCTTGGACGCTAATTTATTTTGAACACCAAGGAAATTCCATATCTTGCTACACTTATGGTAAAGTCTATGGTCACGTATGGAATAACTGCTGAATAAGAATTCATCACTTCAAGAAAGGTAAGGACTTATCAATGCTCACACTAAGCAACCCTAAAGCACACAAGAGAGATGGGACCAGTGGGTATAAGGATAATGAAATCAATACAAGTATTGATACTGGCAGAGTCAAATATCAGGGAGGCCTTGGGTGGGGCAAAGGATGAGGAACATATAAAAAATAGAACATAAAAGGTTATGTTTGCGACAAGTATGGCCACTTTGCTACCTAGTGCCTAGACAATATTGGTCTCTAAATAAGAAGAAGGCACCAGTTATCAAAAGTTTGAAGTTTTCTATCATTGCTGCAAGAGAATTTTAGAGATTAGGAATTGATGGTGTACTTTGCAGATGTGTGCCAATTAGTAGATGAATGAAGATCACAATGGAGACGTAGGAGGACACTTCTCAACTAGCATTACATATAAGAAGATCCTTCAAGTTGGGTTATGGTGGTAGACAATGATGGCCAATGTGAGATTTTTGTAAGACTTGTGATATTTGCCAAAGGATGTGAAGGCCAACACCACCTGATATGACACCATTAACTCAAGTACAAACAATGGGAATATTTATGAAATGGGGTTTAGAATTCATGGGGCCATTCAAGAAAATCATTCCTAAGAACAATATATTTTCATGGACATATGTTATGTCAGCAAGTGGATTATAGCCAAGGCCTTATAAGACAACACTACCTAATCTGTAGCCACATTTTTGTATGAAATACTATATGCAGATATGAATTCCCAATCAAGATTGTATCGGATCAATGAACTCACTTTATCAATGGAACCATTTAAATAATGACTTATATTTTCTCAGTAAAGCACCAAAAATAAACCCCTTACTATCCTAGGTGCAATGGCTAGGCTAAAATCAACAATAAAGCTATCAAGACAATTCTAACAACAATAGTTCAAAAGGAACCACATTAATGGAATTCCAAACTCTAGAAAGTGTTATGGGCCTACAAAACTGCCTATAAGGTTATGACTAGAATGACACCTTTCAAAATGGTGTATGTCACAGAGGCAGTAGTATCAATGGAATTTGTCATTCCCAGTCTCAGACTGGCAATAGAGCATGGCATGGACTTCAACCCAAACTTGAAGAGAAAGTTAGATGATTTATTGAAGCTGGATGAGGCTAGAAAGAGGGTAATGTTTGAACAAGAAGCTATTCAACATAGTCTAGAAAACACTGGCATGATAGGAAGATCACGGTCAGGTAATTCAAGAAGGGTGACCTCGTACTGCTATATTAGTCAAAATTAGTCAGGTAATTCAAGAAGGGTGACCTCGTACTGCTATATTAGTCAGGTAAGTCAAGAAGGGTGACCTCGTACTGCTATATTAGTCAAAATTAGGACCAAAGAAGCAAAACCTAAATATAGCTTGGTCTGGGACTTATGAGGTGGACAGGGTATTCTCCAATGGCCCCTTTAGACTCAAAGACTTGTTAGGATTACTGTTGCTAGGGGTTTAAAACGGGACAAAGATAAAGTTATTAACAACAATTCCTAAGAAATATTAGTGACATGAGTACCAAATCTACCACTAGATTCGAAAGATTAACCTCTAGACCTATTTTATATCAGACCAATGGGGCCACAGCCAATTAACCTTATGATAACTTTGGGCCAGATTTAGCAACTAACCATGCCAGTATAGTCTTATTCATCCAATACTCATAGGAAACACTTATATTTTCCCTATTGTAAACCCGTGGAAATAGTAATCCTAACAAGTCTTTGAGTCTCACCATGCCATTGGAGATACCCAATCCACATAATAAGGCCCAGAACAAGCTATATTTAGGTTTGGTTTCTTTGGTCTCAATTTCAACTGATATGGTAGTACAAGGTCACCCTCTTGAATTCCCTGACCTTGATCTCATTGTCATGCTAGTGTTTTCTCCTCTGATGAACAACTTCATGTTCCACATTGCTCTCTACTAGCCTCATCCAGACTTAGTAACTCAATGCCAAAGTAGACCAGGTAGTCTGTCTTTCCATCAAGCTAGGACAATATAGGTCCCATTGCCATGCCAGAACATGTACATGGAAAGTCACATCCTAGTTAGGATGGCGAAGCATTAGCTTCCTACTGAAAACTTTTCTCACATTCCTTAGTCCAAATAAACTTGTTTCCTTTCTTGGCCAATTCATATAGAGGAAGTGCCTTAGCTGCAAACATATGCACAAATCTCCTGTAAAAATTAATATATCCCGGAAAGTAACTCAACTCTGATATTATTGTGGGCACTCTCGCCTGCGGAATAGACTTGATTTGATCATTGGCCACTTCAATTCCATTTCTAGAAACCACATGTCCCTAAAGTTGTCCCTTACAAACCACAAATATTAACTTGAGTGGGTTCATACAAATTCTCTTTTCTATGCACCGCTCAGAAACCATCTCTAGAAATAATAAATGCATTTCTTCATAGGAGAGTATATATAGTACGATCATCAACAAAGATATCCAAGAACTTATGCAAAAATTTGTTGAAAATATCCATCATACATCATTGAAAGGTTGATGGAGCATTGCATAGCCCAAATGACATTACCAAATACATAAAGGCTCACCATTTAGTGATGAATGTGGTCTTGGATCTGTTTTCAGGTACAATTATGAGTTGATTGTGCCACTATATCCATCCATGAAACTATACATTTTGTGGCGTGCAATCTCATCTAACGTCATAACTGTAAAAGGTAGAGGAAAATGATCTTCAATCGTATGCGCATTCAATATCCTTTATTCCATGCATACCATTAACTTCCCATTCTTTTTAGGTACTACCAATATGGAGAAGATCTCACTACTTGCAACTTTTGTGATGAACCCAACTTTCAGAGGATTATCTATCTCTTCTTTTACTTTCTTAGCATAATTGGGATTCATCCTATACCTCTTTAATCTGAAGGTCTAGCATCTAGCTTTAATGGAGTCAGATGTTGACATACCTCTAGATCCCTCCTTTCATATCTGTGTGTTCCCAAGAAAATATGTCTTTGTAGTTCTGGAATAGCTCCTTGGCTTTCTCCTTAATCTTTGGATTCATATGCTTGTTGATTTAGATTATTCTAGGATTTGATTCTGAGCCAAGATTAAAATCTTCCACTTCTTGATAGTCTATAATGTAGTCAATTTAGACCTCCTCCCTTCCTTGCCATGTATTTAGTTTCTTTTTGGTTCAAATACTAGCTATATAATAATTGAAGGGATTCCCCACTTCTAGCAGGCTATTATGAATCTTGACTTCCTCGATTTTTGGATTCCCCTCTTTGGCATTTGCTGGATTAGTATCTCCCAGTGGTCTGAAATCGAATTTATCTGGTGCTGGTTGTTCTGGTGGCCATCCATCTGTGAGATCCCCAACCCACCAATACCAAAATTGTGATAAGGTCCTTGACAGGTCTCTAGGCCTAATAGAAAATCAAAGTCTCTAAACAAGAAAAAAATCCAAGGAATAGACCTTCAACATTGACAATGGCTTGGGTCTATAGACCTAGAAGAAGACCTAGTTCTATCTTGCAACGGAAACGGGACAACATATTAAAAGTCCAAAACTATTTTGGCCCTATAACTTCCACAAATTGGGCTAAGGTATCCTCAACCATTGTTTCTTTCCCCCTAACATGTGTGAGGGCAGAGCCCACTGGTGGACTCCTCTTCCAAGTGAAGAAGTTTTCTAAACATTTTTAGTGCGTGGGGATGGATAGTTACCTGACTAATCAGGTCCACCCGTCCATGATTGACAACCTTAGTCAATCCCCACTTACCACCCCCCACTCACACATGATTCTTTTGTTTTCTAATTACTATCACATTGTTTTAACATTTAAAATAATGGTTTCTTTTAACTTTCCGTCACAATAATTCCTTCAATCAAGTACTAAAGACAACATTGAAAAGCATTCTTTTAGCAAGCATACATCTATAAACTTAAGACAGGGTACTGTCAATCAAAACATTGTCCATAATAACCATGACCAGTACTCTTCTTGTCTCAAGAACACTTAAGGGTGAAAACGACACCCATTCCTTGTTCACAATCTGGGATGGATAAAAACCACCACCCAAGGTTTGGGGTGCCCATACACCAAACCAGTCGCCCATGCAACCGGGCGGCTCCGCTAGGATAAAAATGATATTTTAACTTATGTAGAAACATCAAGACACACAGCGTAAAAACTCATCATTCATGGGGGTAACCGACTTATCCGTGGTATAATGATGGCTAGAAAGCCATCATTATCCATCAAAATATACCAAGGAGTTGGAGGTGTCTTGAGACAAGCTGTCTTAAGGATGATCAATCATATCTTTCCTAATTCAACCATTTTTAATTCAAACAATTCATTCCTAATTTTACAAACAAATGCAGGTTAGTTTCTTAAAAGATGTCTTCCGTTTTCAGCTAGTTTTTACAATTCCTAATTCCTTACTCCGTATGCAATGTTAATATTTTAAGAAAACTTGAATTATCTAAACTTAATTATAAAAAAGACCCAGCTAGGACTAATCTGGCATTTGTTGTAGAACCAAGACCTGTACACTCTCATTAGTAGGCCTAATACTAGGGCCAGCTTCATGGCCGTGCGATGTTCTAGTTATTTTTAGAGCTCCACCCTCATCATCGGATGTAGGATTTTCTCGGGTCCTTTTAGGTGCCATAACTTCTTATCCTTTTAAAAAAATACGTCTAATCATCAGGTAAATTATCCAAAAGCTAGACTTAACCTTTGTATTCAACCTTAACCCAATCAAGGTTAAATTTGTAGTTTTAAATTCTTGACCTAGTAAATTAATATTTAATTATATAGGTACAATAACTTTTTCCAAAGCTCCCCTAAGGGTTTTCTAAGCTCTCTTAATTTTCTTATAAAATTATATGTCTTTTTTCTAAATTTTCCGTAGTTATTAATCTTGAAATCTGCTTGTTTTAAGCTTAATATTTATTATATTTATTTTCCCTTAAAGATTTCATTTCCTCAACTTTATATCATTGGTTTACACTTACTGTAATTTTTCTAGAGACTTTTGGCCACAAAGTCTAATTATTTTAACTAATCTTTAACTAATAATAGGACTTATAGTCAATTATAATTTTCTAAACTATCTAATTGACTATGCTATAACTATCACAAGTAGATAGTGATATTTTTTATCTTTGGTAATTATCTTTCTATTTTTCAATTTAATTATCTAATTTTTCCCTATCTTTTTCAGCTAGAATTAGTATAATTTGACTTAGATAAATATCTATACAAAATTTTAAACCTTGAGACAATTATCACGGTTTCTTTATCATGTAACCTAATTTTGATAAATAGCATATAATTATCTAACATAATTTATTAATTTTCTCCTTCAATTTTCAGCTAAAATTAGTATAATTTGATTGAGATAAATTTCTATAATAATTTTCTAACATTAAGATAATTATAACGGCTTATTTATCATTTAATATAACTTTGAGAAATAGTATATAATTATCTAACATGATTTACAATTTGACTTAGATAATTATCTATATTAATTTTTTAATCTTAAGATAATTATCACGATTTTTTTATCATATAATGTAACTCTAATAAATAGCATGTAATTATCTAACATGATTTACTATTTTCCCTCTTTAATTTTTATCTATAATTGTTATAATTTGACTTAGATAAAATTAATAATAGTTTTTTAATCTTAAGATAATTATCACGACTTCTTTATCATGTTATCTAACTCTCATAATTAGCACCTAATTATATAGAATGATTTCTAATTTTCCCATTCAAATTATTCTTAAAAAACAAAAATTTTAGCCTAACTAATTAGCTAAACTATTTTTTTATTGATGGGCTAATTATCTCGACTTTCTAACAATTTTTTATACCTTTGATAATTACTATATAATTTTTAAAGTAATCTAGCTAATTTCCTTCTTCAAATTATGCTAAAAAACAAACAATTTTAACCTAATTAACTAGCTAAACTAGTCTTCTATGCATGACCTAATTATCTCTACTTCTTAAGAGTGATTTCTAGCTTTGATAATTAGTGTATAATTATCTAAGTGATTTAACTAATTTCTCCCTTCAATTTATGCTCAAAAACAAACAATTTTAGCCTAATTAACTAGCTAGACTAATTTTTTGTTAATGAGTAATTTAGCCCATGTTTCTAACAGTGTTCCCTAACTATGATAATTAGCTTAAGAAGTTTTGAGTTTATTAAGCAGGTTTCTTATCAGGTTTTTGATATAAAATAGCTAATTTTTACCTATTAATTACAAAAACTAGGCTATTAATTAGATTGATATCCCTAATCTTAATTTAAGTAATCAACATAATATTAAGAATTAAAAGAGTAATTTAGAGTGTAGATAAGTTTAATCTTCTTAATTAATTAGATTAATTAAAAAAATATAGATAAATTAGTATAATTTTGTTATTAAAAAAGGATTAAGCTAATTACCATGGATAATCAGCTAGAGTTTTTTCTCTCTAGTGCTTTTTGAGTAGAGTTCTCTCTATGTGAGAGAGAGATGACCAGGACTCCGAGTCTGTACGAAATTGTGAAGCAAGCGGTCCTATTTTTTGGCACTCATAAGATCTCAGAGGCTAAAAATGGTAGTTGCTTACAGCTCAAGCAACCCCCAGGCTCAAGATGGTGCCCCCTGAGGCTAATTGTGTCCCTGGCAGGTCAGTGATGACCCCTCTCAATACCTGCCAGCTTTAAAAATAAAATCTGCTAAATTTTGACCCTCTTTTTTGCTTAATTTTGAAAATATATAGAAATATCTGTAAATATATGAACTATCTAGAGGGTTTTATGATAAAAGTCTTTTACAACAATGATTATCAAGACCTTATAAGTTAATTAGTTAATGTAATCCACAGTGTAAACTTCTAATGGCCATAACTGTGTCAGTTTTTATCGCAATTCAATTCTGAAAATTTCTAGCCCGGGGTTTGCTGTGCTTAAGATTCCAAAAATACCATTTTTTATTGCTTTTGAGATAGTGTTTTTACCTGATCTTCTGACCAATGCTTTCTCCTAAAGCTTGAGTTCATTCCCGACAACTAAAAAGGTGGAGACCTTACAATCACCCCAACTTAAGAATTTGAGATGTCCTCATCTCAACCTAAATTGGAAAAGTCCTTGAGAAGAGAGGTTTCATTTTCCCAAGTGGCATCTTCGGTGGAATAATCTTTCCACTCTACCAAGTGTTCATGATTACTCTATTTCTAAGAGTTTTCTCTTTAGTTTCAAGGATACAATCTGGTTGGGGTTTCTACTTACTAATTACTTGCTACTCAAATTTTGCCAAGAAGCTCTCAGTGTTGAGACCATCTTAAAAACCTTTACAAACCAATTGTATCATCTCAAAAACCAGGTTAAATCTATTCTATAAAAGATCCATATATCAACCTTGTCAACATGAACGTGCTCGATATAACTGACCATTCAGAGAAATCATCATTTGATAAGTTTCATGTATTCCTTCTTTGTCAATCTGAATGTGCTCGACGTGTTCTTGCCATCTTGAGCAATCTGCATTCGCCACAATCTTCCATTATTACACCAGAGGTACCCCCTCTGTGCTCTAGCCTGGTTGACCACAACAATATGTAAAGGGGTTTAAGAAGTACCATACCAAGGGTTCTTTTGGTTTCCTGTTATTCTTGTGCATTAATACTTACATATCTAGGTCATTTTTCAAGGAAGGATTTCTTGTGTACAAGGAATGTGAGTTAGTTTTGGGATAACTATCTCATTCCTAAGATTCGAATTCAACCTTTCTATCAAGAACCTCTTCCTTATTTGCTAGATCTACCCTTAATTTCTTTATTGAATACTAACTTAACTTTAGATTCATTAAGTAATTTTGGAAAAGAAAATAATGTATACCATTATCATATATAAGTAACTCAAAGTTTTTTATTACTAATTTATAGTGGTTTACAAAATTTCATATTGTTGCTGAGCTCTACGATTGCTAATTGTGGCAAAACGAGTGGCTCTTTCATCTTTCTCATTCATTAAGGTTGGTTCTCTCATGATTGCATAAGCTCTGACTCCTCTTGCTCTTCCTCTACCTCGTCCTCCATTTCTACCTCCTCTTAGATTTTCTCCTTGATTTTGAGGAATGGCTCTAGTAGTAGTTTGAGGGTTTTTTCTCTTCAGGACAATTATTTCTATAGTGCCCCATTTGATTGCATCCATAGCACCTAACATTTGGGAAGGTATGCTCCAATTTCACTGCTGCAGCTACTCCAAGTTGTTGATATTGTATTAATAACTAATATCCAATTCTCTTAAATGATTTTCTCATGTTAAAATGATCATTTAATATGGGGAAGTACTAAGGGAGAAAAAGCTAGAATATTGGTTAAGCTGGCAGACCGGCCACAATAGGGATCGAAAGGGGGGCCATCTGCAAAAGCGCAATGTGCAACAATGGGCTTTAAAGACCCTAAGGTTCAACCCATTACGACTTCCACAATGGTAAGGTTCCAAAATTGAATGTAAAGTCCAATGGTCAAACCTTAGGGATATTGGATTCTTTGTAAGTGTGCACGAAGTCTTCCTAGATCCCTACATAGGAGGGGCCGAGCCCTTTTAGTAGGGGATGAGAGAGAAACACACACACACACACACACACACACACACATACTCTCTCTCTTGCAAGCCCTTTACACAAAGGGAATAGGGGACACATGTAAGCTCCCTAGCCTAGTTGCCCCCAAGGTGCACTCAAATCCTTTTGGATGGCCATAGAGGTGAACCAATGAGAATAAAGATAGAATACATTGAGTTTAATTCATTTTAAAACACTTGATAAAAGAACCAATAGGAATTAGCTCTCTAGAACTATTGGATAGTCTCCCAAGGGGTCCAATGAGCATTCAACAGCCCAATGGCTTGCCTGATTCCTATTGGCAAGAAGACAAAGGGGTCCAATGAGAGTTTAATTGCATCAATTAAATACCTAAAGCTCTCACAAAAGGGAAAAGGGGGACACATGTCAAAAGGCTATCACTTATGCTTCTCAATTATCATTGGCAAATCTTTGCAAGGTCCAATGGGGTGCCAGCATGATCGTGGATCTTCTAAAAATCAAACCATATTTGTGGGGACAAATGAGATTTTTTTTGGAAAAGATGAGATTAAGATCATCCAAAATATGACCTCGTAATAGACAAAATTAAGAAAACAAATCATTCTGAGAAACCCAAAGCCGAACCTGTCCTAGTGAATCAGGTAGGCTATTATTGCGAAGGAGAAGAAAAGAACACCACCTTACCTCTTGAATACAAAGGAGTAAAACCAATAGTGATACTTGATAGTGGGGCCAAAAAATGTACATGAAATTGCAACTAGCCAATGGGTATGTGGAGAAACCCTTAGGAATGTTAGAACAAGTAAATGTATCCTCATGCGGGGTAGAATACGAACATATCTTTGTTGTAGTATATTTTAGAAAAGGCAAAAACTTTGAAGTTATTTTGGGATGACCATTTATGGGTCAATTCAAAATGATTCAAGACTGGGATTATGACCGTTTCTACTTACAAAAAAAAAGAATTTCAAGTTACAACCAGGGTTAACACAAAAGACCATAGTAATAGGGATGTAAATCAAACCCCGATAGAAGACTTTGCTATCACTATGGATGACATAACGTAGTTTCCTACCTGGTCACTAAAGGATGCTCATATTTGGATGTGCAGAGCACAGGAATGCAGAAGCATAAGAAAGGAAGATTGAATCCTAGAGCGCTCAATAGAGGATAATTACTACATGAAGAAACCATTTCGAGAGGATTTGTTTCAACCCTTTGGATGGGAGAAAGCATTGGCGACTATTGATGTCTGTGTAAACAATATAACCAATGTGATGTTTTGCGACAAGGATGGTTACAATATAATGGCCTTTTTAATCGTAACCGTTATCCAGAACACAAAAAACATATTTGAAACGATTGAAATAGAAGAAACAATCGATTGCAAATAGATAGTGGATGAATTTTTTGTATGGGATATTCCACACAATGATGAGGACAAATAACATGATTCGAGGAGCGACATTTAGGAAATGATGCAGAAGACTAACTTTCAAGTGGTTGTGAAAATTCATTTAGGATGAATTTTTTGTATGGGATATTCCACACAATGATGAGGACAAATAACATGATTCGAGGAGCGACATTTAGGAAATGATGCAGAAGACTAACTTTCAAGTGGTTGTGAAAATGAGAATATAACAAAACAAGATGAGCCAATTTTCTACGACTTTCCTAACAGAAAATGTGGAGACAAAAGAGATATCAGATGAGACGAACAAAGACACAAAAAACTAAAATTGAGAAATGAATGCCATAGTTGATGACCAAAATGAAATATCTTATGCTTGTGGGAGCAGATGATTGTGTTCGAGACCATTAGGCAAAATTTGGACTCACAAAGGGACCCTTTAAGGAGTTTGACTTTACCTCTCTCTATCAAAATGGGTGCATGGATAAATTTTTGTAAACAAACTCCAAAGTTGGCGGAGGTTTGACAATTAGAATGTCATCTTTAAGCTGTATCTATTGATATATAGCACACCATGAGATTCCTCATATTTTAGAAGATTCTTTTTTTGATTCACCTATGATGTGACCACTTTGTCGGAATCTAAGTGAATCAAAAAAAGAATCTTCTAAAATATGAGGAATCTCATGGCGTGCTATATATCAGTAGATAGAGCTTGAAGAGCACATCCTAACTGTCAAACCTCCGCCAACTTTGGAGTTTTTTTGCAAAAATTTATCCATGCACCCATTTTGGTAGAGAGAGGTAAAGTCAAACTCCTTAAAGGGCCCCTTTGTGAGTCCAAATTTTTCCTAATGAAAATCACCAAAAAACCTTTGAAGCTGATAAGTTTTTGGTCAAACTCAAAGAAACAAGGCAGACTAAAAAACCAATGACAATGTCAAAAATTGAATACAAAAGTGAATACCAAAATGTAAACGTACATTGAAGGAGGTTTGGACTACAAAATGTAAAGTGAGGGGGACTCTAACTAAAAAAAAAATCGATGCACCATCTTATTACAAAAGATACACAATTTAGGATTGACGTATTATGGTGGAGCAACCAATGCAAGAGCCTAAAGAACCAAGAACATCATATGATGGGCTTAAAAACCCAAAGAGGATTGGTCTAGTAGATTTAAGAGAAGAACCAAGACCAGCTTGTGTAGCCATAGATCTCACAGAGGAAGAGGAGCAGTTGTTGATAGATACCCTCAAACAATATAAAGATGTGTTTACTTGGTCGTACAAGGTTCTGAAACGGTTGTATCCAAGCATTTGCCAACACACGATACCCCTCAAGAGTGCTACTAAACCACGTCAAAAACATCCCTACACCTATAATGAAACATTTTTTAAAAAAAATCAAAGAAGAGATAGACAAGCTAAAAAAGATAGATTTTATCTATGAGATCAAACACACAGAGTGGGTGTCACCAATTGCATTGGTTCCCAAAAACAATGGTAAATTACGAGTGTGTGTAAATCTCAAATAGGTGAATGTTGCTACAATCCAAGACAACTATCCATCGCCCATCACCAATGATGTGATTGAAAGAGTCACTGGAAAGAAAGCCTATAGCTTGCTTGACATGCCATTTGGTCTAACCAATGGACTTGCCACATTCCAAAGGCTGATGAGTCATGCATTCAAGGAGTATCTAACACAATTCCAAGAGATTTATGTGGATGACCTATGTGTGAATTTTTTCCATCGAAATAAACATGCCAAAACTTAAAGGTCTTTGAGAGATACAGAATGTATCGTATCTACCCACACCCTGAAAAGTGCATTTTCACGGTAAGACAAGGAAACATTTTGGGACATATTGTGTCTAAAAATGGCATTTCTACTGATCTTGAGAAGATACAAGTGATTGTTGCTCTTCCAAGACCAACCAAGGTTAGGTGTGGATATTATCACAATTTTATTTATATGTATGAGATCATTGCAAAACTCTCTCACTAAGTTTGAATGGACTGAGGAATGTGAGACATCATTTCAATAATTGAAGCAAAGACTTATTTTTTCTCCATTTTTGAAAGTTTCTAACTAGAACAAGATTTTTCATGTCCATGTAGATGCATCGGCTTACACTATTGGATGTATCTGCTCCCTAGTGCTGATAATTGGACGGTTATATAAGCAAGAAAATGACGGCATCCTTAGGATATGCATCAAGCCATTTGAGAAAGAGATATATCTGCAGCAGCAGGCTCATGTACAAATCACGAGAATTCACAGAAAAATTGAAAGCTTACGAGAGACTGATGCTACTTGGGGTGTATTGGCCACACATGCACAAAATTGTTCATGACTATGTTAGTTCATGTGATTCTTGTGCAATCTGCAAGCCAATCAAGCATGCTATACTATTCAAAATAGCAATAGCACCCAAGTGGGAAAAGTACATTGTGGAGTATCTGGAGCATGGAGTTTTGTCAGCAACCTTGAGTAAAGCCAAACTACGCTCGATTCAACACAAGGCGAAGAGTTATGTTATTGTCAGAAATCAAATTTATCAAAGAGGGATAGATGAAAATTTAAGGATTTGTATGGCAGAGCATGACTACCTTTTGATACTGGAACAGGCGGGTGCCAATCTAGCGGGAGGACACTTTTTGGCTGTCAAAATCACAAAAGTGATACTCCTTACGAGAATTGAGTGGCATCTCTGCTAATGGATACATATCATTATGTCAAATGATGTGATGCTTTCCAATTCACTAAAGTACTGATGCAATGTGATGAAATGCCTCTACGATCAATGTTGGAAGCACGTGCCTTTACCAAGTGGGAAATATACTTTGTTGGGCCTATCTCGCCATTGACATATTGAACGCATGTTCAATACATTATAGTGGCCACTTATTATTCTATCAAATGGGTGGAGACCAACGCAACACAAAAGAAGGATGCCAGAATAACAACCCAGTTCTTCTATAAGAACATTTTCACAAAATATGACCTTCCAATCAAAATCTTCAGTGATCAAGGAACTCATTTCCTCAATGACATGATTGATTATATGTTGCATGAATTAATGGTTCTTTACTCTAAATCAACCCCATACCACCCTCAGACAAATGAGCAGGCCGAGAGCACCAACAAAATATCATGCATTGTGCTCACAAGAATTGTCAATGAATCTAGAATGGAATGTGATAAAAAAACTCCATTCAACTCTATGGGCATATTGGGTAGCATACAAGACACCGTGGAACACAACACCTTTCAATTTAGTGTTTGTGATAAATGCCATATTTCTAGTAGAGTTCTTAATTCCTACACTATGCGTGGCACAAAACTTGAGATGGACGGGGCATGAGTTGCCTGATATACTTGACCAAGTAATACAATTGGACGAAATGAGACTCAAATCGGTTGCATCTATGTATGCACAAAAGTGACAAATGAAATACTTCCATGACCAACATGTTTTAAGCAAGAAATTTTAAAAAGGAGACTATGTTTTAGTCTACACCCTGAAGCAGCATTCTAAGAAACTCAAAAAGCGGCATAACGACCCATTTGTGATCAATGACATAACACCGAGTGGTGCCATCCAACTTGCGACATAGGAGGGAGATTTAATTCCTAATTGAATAAATGGTTGCAAATTGAAGAAGTATCATCAACCTCTCACTGCAAAAATGCTTGAGAAAATACATTTATCTAAGGAATGAGAGCAGAAGGATAAAAAAATTAAAGATCAAGCACAGGAGGAAGCTAAATTGAGGAGTTTAAAGAAAAAGGAACAACATCAACCACTACCTCCTATTGCAACAAATTAAGTCAAGCAAACTTGGCTAGGTGGTATGGATGTTTGGATCAATGTCTAGGTAGCCGATGGCATAATCAAAAGAGCACTTGTGGACATTGGATCACGTGTCAAGACTATGCAATATTCAACCTACATAAAACTATCATAGTCCATGATTGAAACAACTCAGATTAAACTCAAAGTGGTTAATAGAGAAACCATGGTTAGTTTGGGACAAGCATATGTCTTAATTAACACATATGGTAGCCACTATCCACATTGCTTCCACATCATGGCAGATACAGATCTCAACGAGAAAATCATTTTGGGTGTTTCATGGATGCAAACTTACAAGGCTGTTCTCGATTGGCGAGATGACATGCTGAATTATTATCTAAAGGATAAGCCTTACATTACGCCCTTCATACAAACAGATGACATATGGGATGAACATCAACATTTAGACCACTCCAATGTAAGAGAGAAGTTGCCTACACATCAACAAGAATTACCTGCTGCAAGTAATAGTGAAAGACGGGCACACAAAGTTTGGATCTGGAAGTCAATCTTGGCATCAAAGCCAAAAAAGATATGAATACAAGAACAATTGTTGCTAATCAATCTTGTCCCTCAATACAATACGGCTTCCCAATTGATTGAACAACACATCTAAACGATGTCATCATTAGAATTTAAATTGACAACTTCATGCTTCAACAGGCTTACCAAACTACCAATGGAATCCCAAAGCCAACTTGGACAACCCAAAGAAACCAACCAAAACCAAATGGGAATGGAGACTAAAACCATCAAACAATCAAACCTTGTCATAGTCTCCTGAAACAAGCCTCAAATGTATCCCTAAAGTCCAACCCAATCATCTATCAAACCTTGTCGTATTCTCCCAAAACAAGCCTCAAATGTGTCCCGAAAGTCCAACCCAATCATCTATTGGCCACACAAAGGATAATCATCAAAACAAGCATTAAGGAGAGGGCATTACAACTTCAACAACTTCTGTTCGGTAAATGCATCATCAATGAAACCTCGCCAACACAAGCCACTGAACAATTGGTCAATACCCATATGTTGCACAACACTGTGTTACCCAATGCATTCCCCCTCTCAGCATGATAGGGCCATCTTATGGCCTTGATAGACATGTTGTTTTTGCATGTGCACATCGCACAAACCTTTGTCTGAGGTGACTGTGAATGGGAAGGGGGCAGTAACAGTGGCTATAGTAGCTAAAGCAACATGCTACAAGATATTAAGATGTAGATTATTTTTACAATGTATAAAGTGTGTTTGATGCTAAAATTTTTTAAATTTTTGACCTCTTTTAGTAGATTTACTCTTATCTGGAAAAGTTTTGAGTGACAAATTTCAACGAAGAAGATACTTAGAGTAAGAGTCTGTACATACAAATATGAGGAATAATTTTGGCAAATGGCCGAATAATAATAATTTTTAGTAATTTTAATTTATATTTAATCTAATAATGATAAAAAATTAATAAACAGAGCTAAGAATTTTGGATTTAAGATCTAAAAGAAAATCCCGAACCTACAAAGCAAGCGCTTTGAGCATCTTAAATATGGAAGGATTTGGTGCATGTCAAAATTTGGGCTAACATAAAATGGATCAGAATTGAAAAATTAGGAGAAAATAGCAAACATGAGTCCAAATGATGAGCTATCTGTGTCACAGGTGGTATCTCATGGGACAGGTGGGCAAATAAAGTAAGTATGCACATTGCGTTCGGGGTAAGTTGGGCACATATAGTCAAAATGGGCAAGGTAGACCTCATTTGCATTCAATCAATTCAGAGAGAGAGCTAGAAATCTTTTGTGACCTAGAGAACCTTGCAACAGTTTTGCCTTCTACAATCACACCATACACCCACACTTTATGAGATTGGACAAGTATGATCCTCTTCAACTCTAAAACACTTGTGAAGTGAGAAAAACACCCAACAAGGGCACCAAAACCAGAATCAAACAAATCAAATATGGGATTTGTGCAAACTATCAGAGGACTTTTGGGATGGGCAAACATGTCCAAATTCAAAAACAAGTTCATAGGAATGCTCCATTAACTGAGCACAATCTGGCTCTGCATTCAAAGTTGCTAGATGGTGTGGGACTTGCATCGCAATCCATGTCCCCCAACTTCAGATCCCAAAAGTACATCGTGTCAAAGGTTCCCTGAGAAAGTGTGTTTACACTTATGTGATATTGTTGAAAAAGGTTGTTGAACATGGATCACAATCCATGTTCCCCAGCATCCCCAAAACAGAGAAATTTTGTCCATATAGTTTGAACTTGCCTTGGGGAATGTGCCCTGCAAATTTGGAGTGAGTTGAACCTTGTAACCACCAAAAGCCAAGGGAAAATGGGAAATTAGTCTCTAAATGGTCATTTTGACGCACACACGGAAAATTTAGTCAAACTTGGAAAAACGTGCATCAAAGGCTTGGTAACCATACTGAGAACATACTCATGAAGTTTGGTCAGATTCTGTGCCTGACCCCCACAGCTAGATTTTATCAATTTTCAATGAGAAGTTTCTCTATAAATTGGGAAATGTGCCATGCATCTTTAGTTTAGTTCTTGGAGCTAAAAAGTGCTTCTTTTATCAAAGTTAGCAGTATCATAGAGTCAAAGTCTGAAAGTGTGATTTTGACTTAACTGCAATGATAGAGTAAACTGCAAACTTGAAGTAGTGAAAAAGAGAGGCAAGGAATGCTCACCAAATGATCAAATTACTTGCCAGGAAACTTAGGGAAGTCAAATAGACTCCAAATGGTATAAAAATCAATAGCTACTTGGGACTTGGGCATAACTCCAACCCCAAACCATCATAACTGCAAATTGCCAACCAAATTGATCACAACCAAGGATCCAAATTGCCAACCAAAAGCAAATATAGCAAAGTTGGACCAAATCATACCATAGCTTGAGAAACTAGGAAAACTAGAGAGAAACTTGTTTAGATTTGAAAATAAATTCATCAATGTGTTGGGATAGGCTATAGGAACAAGTTTCCCATGCTTTACCCCAAAATTCTGTCCAACATGGATCACAATCCATCACCCGTGCAGGCTATCGAAGCCAAAACCATACCACCTGGTCCCAAATACCAAGGATAACCTAACCCTAGAGTTTCAAGTAATTTGAATTTCAAAATCCTTGCCAGAACGCCAAAAATCTCTAAGTCTAAGAAAAATTTCAAAATGTGGCATGAAATCTCAACCCATGATCCAAATTAAAAAAGAAGTGAACCATAGCATCCTCAAACCATGCTTAATCGGATGGTACCACCAAAAGTTGCAAATTTTTTCCAACATAGATTGCGATCCATGACCCTCTAAGCTAGATTTGACCATCAGACATCTAACCTAGTGCCTATAACTACCCTAGATGCACTGGTGAAGTTTGTTACGCTCATTTTTCAATTTATTTTAAAAGTTTACATTTTTTGACTTCTCTTGACAACTTTCTAGCCAGATTTTGGATCTAATCAATTGAATTTTCTATCAACAGAATGCATTGCAGATGGAGAAGGAAGCAATGGGAAGCACCACCCTATCAGGTGGTAGAAATCTTCTCGAACTAGAAGGCCCACATAAAAGACGAGGAGCTTGCAAGAATCTCGGCAAATACATTCATTAGCATATTCAAAGCCGTGGATGGAACTTAAGTAAAGACCAACATCTTTCCAAGGGAAATTTGGACTTTTCATCAACAACAAGAGGTGATTGAAGGACCAAGGTGTCTATAGATGGACACATTCTTCCGCTTATAACTGTGGGGGACAGACTTCCAAAGAGCACATTCAAAGCTTATGTCATCAATTTATACAATTGGAAATCTACATTGACTAATTAAGACGGAAAAGTTGTAAACATCTAAATCACTGTAGATATGATAAATCAAGCTCTACATTTATCACCAGGCAACCTCAACTTGCTTTCAAGACCAAAGCTGTAGATAATGAAAAAGCAAGGTCATAAGTTCACATACAAAGACTTGGTGTACTCAGAGACCAAATTTCCATTACGTCTCATATCACAACATCTCAAAGTCCAAAAGCCACCAAGATACACAGATGCACATTGCAGTAGTGATGGCCATTGGAATCTCAAAGCAAAGGATGATTTGCTACAATCTGGACACATACATTACTGAAAAATCTGGCTGAAGCCAATCTCAAGAGTAGTGTCAGAAACAAGACATGTATGAATGGAGGGTTGTGCTAACCAAAATTGCATATCAAGCACTGGGAATGATAGATCAACTACCACCGGCTAAGTCACAGCTGTATTTCCTACGCAAATCCAAGCATGTTGTTGGACCAGTGGCGGGGCCCTTAGTAGCTCAAGCACCCAAGAAATCAATCGGAGAAGTTTGATAGTGAGGAGACAAAATCAAACATTAACCTCATCAAAGAAATCAAACCTAAAAACAAAGACACACCTTCAAAATATCGGACCTATGAAGAGGAAGAAGACAACAAAGAAGAATAAGAATACACTCGCCATCATGTACAAGTCAAAAGGAAATTTTCTAAGCATAAGGACCAAGTACCAATCACTCAAAAGCAAAGTCCATGGAAGACGCACAAACACAAAGAGAGGAACTACACAAGAAAAAAATGGCTTTGAATAGGACTTCTTTTAATTTGGTTTATGGCCTGATGAAATATTGCCAATCGAATTCTTACTACCCACACTCAAAGTTGCAACTGAGTTGGAATGGAAAGGACATGAGTTTTCTGAATTACTTGACGACTTAGAACACCAAAATGAACAACATTTAGTGGCCGTTGCCTAAATATATGCACAAAGACAGAAACAAAAGGAGCTCTTTGACACGCATTTGCTGACTAAAGTTTTTAGACCAAGGGATCTAGTCCTAGTAGACTTGTTGAAACAACATATACCCAAGTTCAAGAAAAAAGGACATGGTCCTTTTGTCATTGAAGATGTTTCACCAAGTGGGGCCATCAAGTTAACCACGATAGACGGAGAAATCATGGAAATCTAGATTAGTGGATGGTGACTCCACAAATACAACCTCCCCTTGACTAATGAATTTCTGCAGAGAATGCATGCATCCAAGTAAAGGAATATTCAACGAAAACAGGTTATTGATGAGGCTCAAGAAGAAGCTCGCATTCGAGTCCTAAAATGAAAAGCTCCAAGACAACCTATTCTCCAAGTTGTGTCACTCAGTACGCTCCACTTTCAACTCTTAGCAAAGGATGAGGTTGAGACTAATGACAAGTGTCTAGATGGTCTTGATATGAAAATTAATGTTAATCTAAACAACAATTACAAAGTTAAAGCTTTAGTAGATACAAGAGTCCGAGTCAATGCGGTTACCTTTTCCACTTACCGCAAAGCAACTACTCAACCACTATTGTCAAGAGCCACTGTCAAGGGCTGCAATAAGAGCGTCACTCCAACCTTAGGGAAGATCAACTTGAATGTTATGGTTCATGGATTCTCCTGCCCACATCCTTTCATATGTATAGTGGATGAAAACATGAATGAGGACCTAATATTAGGTTTTCCATGGATGATAACCACATAGCAATTCAGGATTCGAATACCAAAATTCTAGAGCTCACACTCAAAGGAGGACAATTAAAAAGACCATTTTCATACAATAAAGAGGAATGGAAGGAAGATCTAGGTGATTTCCAATCAAACAAGCATGAGTCATCAACCACAATTACAACTACAACTCCAATAAAAACTTCTACTACTCCACCAATGCAGGGAGCCAAGCATGTTTGGATACCCAAAAGTCAATTGGTCAACCCATCTCAGCAAATTTGGGTGCCCAAAATATTGCTATGTACCGCCAACAACCCTAAGAGAAAAAAAAAAGTATCCATCTTTTCAACAAGAACAACCATTACTAAAGATGAAATGGATATGGCAACCAAAGGTGAAATGTGCAGCTTATAGTAGAAGATAGATTTCCCAAAGCAGCCAAGCCATACTATGGGTACCAAAGAGCCGAATGAAACTCAAACCAACCTCCATTAGGTACAAGTGGATACCTAAAGTCAAACCACCAACCACAATTGGACCCATCGGTTCCAGTCATAACACAACAGACGATACATACTGCACCATAAAAGAACGTGCTCAAGTGCTAGAGAGTTTACTCTTCAAGAAAGTTCAACCACAACATACCTTGCCAGTGAAAACCCTTGCGTACAATACTCAAGACCCACCTCTTGTAGGACATAGCGTGTTTAACTGCATTGACATCAATAGCATTATAGGGCCAATCAAGGCCATGCATAGACACGAATTTGTAACCTACGTACTGCACAACTAGAATACTCAGTTATTCCGGTAGACCAAAGCAAGGAGGGGGGGAGATGATCTCAATCTGAAAATGGACAAAAAATATTGATATGGAAAAGATACAGGCAATGTTTTTAAGTAATTCTATGTTAACGTACAATCTTTCTTGAATAAATTATCCGATTGCTCAGATAACACAATAATTGAGGAATGCAATAAGTTAATTTCTTTATATGTGTATATATTGTGCATAACTGCCAAAAGCCATAAATAGTGCAGTTTTTACTTATATTGTGTGTTTTTTGGCCAAAATCATTATAAAAATGGAGTAGTCCACAAAAATATCACCAAATAATAAATTTACGAGTGTTTTAGTATTTTTGCATATAGGATGTAATGTTTTGAGACATTAGGTTGATTTTCCTTTAATTTTGCTAATAAAAGTTAGGAAAATAAAAAAATTATGAGCAAGAATGTCAAAATTGGATTCCAACTTCAAACATCAAATCTCAAAGCTCAATGGAACAACCAAATTTTTTTTGAAGCAAATCCGATCAAAAAACTCAGCAGCCACTCCAAGTCACTAGTCATCAGGAGCAGAATGCGACAAAAAGGTCCATGGATGTCATTTTTCAAAGATTTTTTATCCAGGAGTACATTGTAAGGCCTATTAGACTCATCGGTTAGGCATTAGACATGGGGTGTCAGAAAAGTCCAGGTATGTATAGTCCCTTGGGCCATATTTCCTCTCATTTGTATTCTAAACTTTAGAGGGAGAGCTTCAAGTTTTGGATTTTGGCGACCTTCCACGCTCTTCTACGCCCTATTTTCCGGCTCTTACTCACTCCAAACATGAGGGGTAAGTTCCTAACTATGTCTAAAAGCATTTTGGATATCACTTTGTCAACCACACGAGCAGTAGGAGGCACTGATACACAAACCAATCTGGGAACTTTCGAGATCGGAACCACTAACACCGACCACAACAGACCTCCATATTGCACCAAAAGTGAACCAAAGGATCTTCACTTGTAGGGAAACACACTGCTAGGGTCATAGATGCAAAAAGTCCCAAAAAAAATAACCTAGTATCTTCGGCACACCGAAGATAGAGGATAGCAGATCTAAACCAAATTTCACCTATCTGTTGGACTATCATATTAGGGATTTATGGAGACTTAGGGATGCAATGAAGGTCCAATCATCAGTGAACAGCAAGATGACCATATCCTTATCGCAAAGTGACATTTTGCACCACAATGCAAAATATTGATCCATTTAACCTCAAACTCAAAGGGGCCGCTCTATACCTTACAATGGAACCTTACCAACCTTTAGTGTGCAGCTAGCTAGTGACTAAAGACTCCAAGTCAAGCTCGGCTCAAAAAGGAATTGTCAACCAAATCGGGGACACCAACAAGTGCAAGAAACACAACGAAGGGCTTCACCCTACATATTTAACCTAGTAGAAGCTATATGGAGCAAGATTAGGGACTAAATTTCACTAGTTTGTAAAAATTGTCTTAGGCACGCCGAAGATAATCTGTTAGGATGGAAGCACATTTTTCACACACGTTCACATTGGCATGATTCCCCTACCCCTCATAGAGTCCCCATCACACTAGTACACTCATTTTATGAACAACCACTCTCAAATGCATTTTATCACACCAAATAGACTCAAGTACCCCAAAAACTGACTTTTATCCTATCAGTTCAGAACCCAACTTCATGTGACATCAAGGATCTACCCTCCACAACCAATCAAGGTGCCAAAAACATAAAATCTACCCAAATTAGTCATTTTTATCTTAGGTGCACCTAAGATAGAAATACTACAAGGAAGGCCTGACTTGCAATTCGATAACACAGATATGTCTACAATGGTCAAATAAAGCACCCTGACAAGTTTCACCAAGTTTGACACAACAAAACCCTATCAGTCACCAAAAGCTCTGAAAGCGGTAAAACGGGCTCAAATTTGTGCACAGTTCTCACCACCACAAGTGTTCAAAAGCTATCCAGCTCTATGCATATCACCAACAACCCATACACTTCCTAATCATTTTACTCTAGCACAAAATATATTGCATGCACCTGCATCCATATGTATCTTAGGTGCGCCTAAGATAAATTTTGCCAAGGTTGTGCTTTTTAGTGCCCATATCTATCTTCTTGGTTTCTCCACTTGATTGACACTTGCTAACTTGGTAGGACCAATGAATTGGATGCTGCCTTGCCAGGTTCACTCTCATCTACCTCAAAATCTTCAAAGAAGAAAACCATGAAGGAAAATTTTGTTGAGCTTCCACCATACCAATTAAAAGAAGTCTCCCTCAAGGAAGCAAATGTCACCATGGCTCATTCAAAAGTGCATATGCATCTAAAGTGGAAGTTCATATGTTACCAAAGTAAGCTCAAGATCTTGTCAAAGAAGAGGCACTCAGGCCACTTTGGGAAAGAATTGGCCTTAAAGACTACCTTGAACTAGAGCCTTGTGGTGTAGAGTACAAGAGGGCTTATGAGCTCCTACACAACATTATAGAAGAAGGCAGGGTAACCATTGCGGATTTGAATGACTCTCCAATAGAGATGCACATCACAGAAGACCAAGTTGTGAAATCCCTAAAGCTGTAAAGAGGAGGAAAACGTGTGAGAGACAGAGGGTTGCCCACAGCCGGCATTTTCACCAGTCAGTCAACCTCCTTCTCGGATCTAAAGGAAAGAGGGATAGATCGGGCACTTCGGCTCTATCATCAACACTTTCATTTCACTGCTAAAAGACCTCCCAGATATACAGTTCCAAATCATGCCATGGCATCCACATTCACACAAGACGTAAAGAGAGAAGGTGTGACAGAAGTCGACCACGCTCGATATATTCACACCACTCTCACTCATGTGAAAAATCCAAAGAACATCACCTTCTTGGGAGCTCTAGAAGTGTTAACAAGGATTTTTTACCATGCTATTGGCTAGGTAGAACATTTACCACCTACCCTAGAACAAAATCTATGGCTATTGAACAAGAATGAAGAAGGAAAAGTTCACGCGAGAGCTCCACTAGTGAGGACCAGACTAGTCATTATCCCTAGCCAAGAAACAACTACTGCAGCAAAAGCAACAAGGAAGAAGAAGAGTCGACGAAGCCTAGACACTCCTTTTGAAAGAAAGAAAAGAGAAAAATGGAAAGAAAAGGTAGAGGACACCAATGCCACAAAATGGCCACGTCTTGCCGCATCAATAGAAGAACCTGTCCAAAAAGCAGCAAGAGTAGAAAGAGAGAAGGAATATTTTGAGATGGAAAGAGGACTCAAAGGGGATTTTGAGGAAAACTAGAAACCATCTCCAAGAAGAGTCAATATTTGAACCAAACACCCAATGCTCGATGAAAAAGACAATCCTTGGATTGGCCTAGAACATCTCTATCATAAAGAAGAATGGCAATGAGAACAAGCCCAAGCACAAGAAGAGGCCAACACACTGCCTAGGGAGTATTCACCCAAAGAACCAGTCAGCCCTACTACAAAAGTTCCACATTTCTCTCCCCCAAGTGCACCACCACAACCGAAGGACACAATACAACCAAAACCAAAGGAGGCCACTCCCATTGCTAGCAATATGGAACCACATACAAAACCGCCCAAAGAAAATGTCAATGAGCAAGGGGGTGAGCCAACTAGCCCAATAGAGACACCAAATACTCAAGCCAACCAACCAAATGAGCCAATCATCGAGGCTCAAGACACACAAACGGATCAATCTAAAGCAAGAAGCGCAAGAAGAATGGAGAATTTCGAGGACATAGATGAATATTACCAGTATGCATAGAATGTGGTGGACAAAATGAAAGACGAGATCTATTCTTGCCACCAATAGCTTCATAGCGTATATAGGTGACTGCGGCTCTTGGATGAAAGGCTAGGCATGGCCAATGTTTGTGTTGAATATACAAAGAAGCCATGTAATTCAAAGAAAAGAAATTGGCTACACTACTTGCAAATTCAGCAACGGATTTAGAATCTCTCCAGACAAGAAATCAACAGTAAGAGCAATAAGTCACAACGGCCACATTAGCTCTACAAGAGTCTGCTTCAACAATCGATAGGCTACAAATTCATCTAAAGAATGCAAACTCAGTTGGCACAATCAGAAGCTAGGTGCCAAGAGAAAAATACATTGCTAAACCAGCTCAAGGAAAACCCTACAGTAGCCACACTACAGGCAAAGATCAGTCATACAAAGCAGTGGAACAGAAATTTAAAGATCTTGAGATGGAACTGAAGCTAGAGAAAATGCAGAGAAGAGATCTCTCTATCGGGTTTATGCAACGGGAGGAGAGATATCAAAAGTAAATAAACCAACTAAAAACAAAATTGAGCAAAGCTCAAGCAATAGCCATGGAATAGGCTACCGCACCAAAGGAAGGACAAGTAGATTTCACAATGTATGATAAAGATACCCTACAATTTATGGATTTTGATGCAACAGACACCGGAGAGGCCATTACTATTGATCTAGATATTTCTCATGACCCTTTGCTCAACCGAAAAGCTTAACTAGGAAGAAGAAGCATTGAAAAGGCAGGTGCAAGAAGAGACAAAGACCATCTAGAAGGAAGCCATGTAGTGGGAAGACCAAGTATTGTATTCCATCAATGTCAACCTTCTCACACCACCAGATATCAATGAGACATGGAATCAACAAGCTCTACCCTTTACTCTCATGAAATTTGAAGTACTCTAGATCAAGAGAGGTTACTCAAAGATTTCCAAGCCGACCCAACAGTGGCACATCCCAAATGGTGAGAGATATGGCTAAATCGACACCCTAGGTAGCTGATCTTGTATACAAATGCACCAACTCATATCAAACAAGATATTGTGTAGTGCCCCTTCAAATAACCAACCAACAAAGGACTACATGGTGGAAACACTGTCCTCGACCATTCAACTATTTCGTGGCATTCCGGATTTAGTGTGCATCATGCTGGTAAAGATTGCAAAAATGATCTTAACTTGTTTGCAGGCTTTTCATGGTGCAAAACAAACAGATGCAGCATGGACATCCTTTCTCGAAGGCGCCAAGGGCTTATGCTATGATTTATCAAGCCAACCCTCGAAAGAAGTGCTTCATGGCTTTTATGCTAGGGTGATGTTTCTAGCATCCTACTATATGCAAACATTTGAATAAGCGTTCTACACGGGCTTCTTCACTTATCAATCCAAGATCTTTGGCCCCATCATCATCAATCTGCGTGCAAGATTTGTCAGTCACTCCACAGTTGAGAAAATAAATAAAGTAACCATGTAGTTTATGTCAATTGAAGATAAAGAACTCTACCTCATATACCAGCAAGGTCTCAAGCAACACACACAAAGGAATACGGCAAGGAAGCCCGACCACTACTTGGCACCCTAAGTAGTTGTGTCGTAGACGACATAGGAAAGGAGGGGGGGAATGTTAGTTGCTCAGCTAACAAGAATCGGAGAGAGAGCATCAAAAGGGATGCCACTCACTTTTAAAAAAATCCAATCGAATGTATTAAATCCCTTTGTATCACTGAAAAATCCCACAAAGTCCAAAGTCGTTGTAATATTGTTGATTGTCAATGAGTCTGAAGGGGTTGAGGGCCTTCAAGTTTGTAATCATATGTATTTTGTAAGCTTTGTATTGAGCCAAAATAGCTAAAAAACCATTCTTTGAACCTTGGCTAAGGTATTTAAGTAAACTTTTATAATTAAAAACCTAGTTTTTGGGATAATGAAATTAAGCGTTTGTAGCAGAATCTCAACGTGAGTCTACTATTTCTTTGATTCCTCGTCTCTCTCTTGTACGGGGTTGTATTTCTATTTCGAGTATAACAACGCGTTCATAGGTGAAAGATCTTCCATTTAACGTAAGTTTCTTACAATGATAGTATACTTTTAGTCGTGTTGTCTACAAGCTGATTATGCTCCCTATGCACCATACACGCACCAAAACTGGTTTTTGACGTTAGGAATAGGTAGAGCACGTCTAGAGGAAGATATAAAGTGCTTCAGAATCTGAAATTGACTAACCTAAAATAGGTTGTTTATCTTAGGAACAATTTTTTCCAAGTGTCAAAAATGACATTTGAGTACATAGGAGCATTAAGGGTACTTTGCTCAAGCTAGGCATAAAGTTTTGTTGCATTCGAGACTCATAGCTATACCAAATCATCGAAACGAGCTTGCAGTGAGAAAAGTAGATTTTGATGTCTTACACACATTTGAGACTGAGACTGGTAGGAACGGCTTAGACTTGGCTCTTTTGAGAGATTAGCTATCTCTTGTAGCCTCCATGCACTAGTTAGGTCACTTACATCCCACGGACTAACAATTTTTATATCTGTGATTCTTGATTTGCTAGCATTGCTATGGTGAGGCTTGGCAGCCAACCGATAGGTGCATGCATCCTCCCTTGAGAATTCATGTTTGCTTGTTTTCTCTTTCTTATTGCTAGCATCATCTAAGTACTCCAAGATCTCCTAATTTTTCTCATCAGAGTTGTTGAGATGCATGTTGAGTATGACTTGATCTTAGAGGAGAAGCTACCCAAAGACATTACCAAACTGAATTTTCCACTTGAGCAGTGGCTTATCATCTTTAAATTTCCCAAGAAGAATAACTCAAGGGTCTCCTACATATGGTGCAGGACCATCTCTACCATGCTAGCCACATTTTGTATCAGAAAGTGTACCAAGATGCCCTATCTAATGGGAAACTAATAACAAATTTTTATAGGGGATTTGCCTATGAGAATTGTGCAGTAGCTCAAGCTAAACCTGGAAGTCACAAGATTGCGTGGGTTGTGGTGGGTGGTACGGTCGTGGAGAATGTAAAGGCCCAAATGGAGGTTTGGATTGCAAGATGACCAAGTTCTTCTCCAAGTATGGAGTGTCCATCTTACATGGACAAACGGAAAATATTGTTTGACTCCTATGGTGCGACAAGTCCAATCACCTTGAAAAATGGGTTAGGTTGCATCCCGACCCCTATACATAGATTGGGTGCATAAAATTGCCAAATATCTTGATGAATAGGTTCATACTGATGAGGAGAAGGTCAATTCTACTAAATTAGTCTTAGTAAAGAAGAGGGATTTGTGATTGTGCAATAAAGGGAGCTACTTGGCGTGTGCTCCAATTATAGCAGACATGGAGAGACCATCATTGCTTATTGTAAATTGATAATGTAGCATTGTAGATTGATTTAGACCATGAGATTGGTAGATAGAGCATGCAGCTAATTACTTATGTATACAAATTTTGATCACTAGATTGATAGATAGAGCAGTGCTTGTGTTGTTTGATGCTTAAATTATTTTTGACCTTGAAATTAATAGCTGAATTTCTTGCTACTAGCAGATTATCCTTGTGCAACATGGTAAAAGGACACCAGTGGAGTTATGTGCATGAGCTGCATTGTCGAGAAATTTGCGGTCTTGCCAGGAAAGCATCGGGCTTATGGCCATGAGAGTTTGTGAGAGAACTCAACAAAAACTATATGAAGGAGTTAAACCATAGATGGGTGAAAGCATGTTAACCTGTCGCGCTTTTTGTGCTGGTTAGCAGTTTCAAGTTAGCACATCTTTGAAAAGTTGGGCGTCTTGTAAACTTTTTACAAATAATATCAAAATTTGTCGGAGGTTGTACATTTGGATTCCTTGTTTCAAGTGCTTTCTATTGATATATCATATGTCATAGATCTTGGAGATGTAGCTCAAGTTATTGTACTAGTTAGCATATGTCAAAATTGTGCTAGTTAGCATTGTCCGGGACAAGAAAAAGCATGACATGTTAACATGCTTTCACCCAGATGCCATGAAGACTAGGGTTTGGAAAGAAGTGCAATCAAAGAAGACCCACTCTTTATCTCTTGCACTCACACACACAAAGAAAGAACACAAAAGAGAATGTCAAAACAACACAAAGATGAAAACATCAAGGCTATGGTCATATCGTATCATGGGTAGTATGAAAGGGTTAGTAGATGAGTTAATGGCATTCAATCTTGGCTGACCAAATAGGCTGCAAATTGTTGTTTGGAATTGTAGTTTTGTGCTTACCATAATATATATATTTTGTCTAGTGATTGGGATTAATTGTGTGTACAAATCCTCTTGGTTCATATCAAGATAACTACATTTACATCAAAAGAAAAATTATAGTCTATGAGAGGTAGTATGATGGGATCCGATGATAGAAGTATTTCATTGAGCCTTTCTGGGACAAAGAGAAACACTATACGTTGTTGAAAGTGTATTTTACGGCTAATCCATACATTAATTCTAATAGATTGTACAGAGTGAAAGCGATAGAAATTATCATCATGTGGGTTATTCATCTAGGATAGTATGTGAGAAATGTAGATATGAGAAGTTTCCCTCCCAAGCCCTATTCTTACCCGTAGGCAATAAGGATACTGGGGGGAGAGATGTACCTGTAGCAAAGAGAACCTAGAATTTGTAGAGAGGATGAATTACTAAGAATGAGAGAGATAGGTTTGGTTAACACTAGGTTGGTAATGGGACACTTTGATGTCCTGGGACACTTTTATGTCCTGTTAAGTGACCATTTTCCTTGAATTATGTCAAGAGTTTCAAAATGGATTTTGAGGTGCTATCTGTCTAGAAAGTTGTCTCATGAGCTGAAAAAAACTTGACATTTTTTTGGAATATCAATTCCATCTTTAACCTTGTCCTTGCACAACATTTCGCAACCTAAACTGTGTGAAAAAACGGGTCTTGTTTTTGGCTTTTTAAAAATTTTTGCAACTATACCACTCTAGAATTCATGTTTGTAATGTCTATAATGCTAGAGAACTATCTTTAGTAGTCCTCAACATGTCCTTATACTTCTAGGGAGAAATAAATGTTAGAGTTGTAAGTTATGACCAAATTACAAAAATTGTCAAATCCTGTTTTTTAGCCAATTTTAGCTCTTCTATGATTTTTTTGGTGGCTTTCATGATATCCAAATGCAGTTTTGATTTTCTATGTCGCATATTGTAACATAAAGCTAATATTCCTTGAGTTTTGGGGCACCTAATACCCTATTTTACATAGTAGACAATGATGGTTGATTTTTTCAATTATAGAAGAAAACGAAACATTATAGTATATCAAGTATATCTTTTTCAATATTGTTAGTTTCTTGTGACAAATACATGAATTTTGTAGGTAGTAACCATATCTAGTCATAAGGATCAAATTTGGCTAGATATTGAATAGTTTCTATGGGATTCTACAACTCATAATGTTGAACCCAGTTTTTTCATGTTTGCTGTATTTAGTACTTCATCTTTGTCCGATCCCCAAGATTCCTCTTGGTAAGAGATGTATTATTCTTTTGACATTCTCCATGGCTCCTTATGAACCTAAAGGACAATAGGGAACTAAGAAAACATGCATATATTATTTTTATTGAGCGTGGCTATAGAAACTTTGATGATAGGTTTGCAGAATGGTAAAAATTCAACTTTTTTGTACCTATTTCTTTTGGCAAAACAAAAAATAGTGAGTGAGAAGCAATCATATGTTCTGATCACAAACCCATTGAAGCTAATTAGGTAATTTATCTCAAGTCCTACAAAAATCCCTAATCTTATTTTTATGCAACAAAACGTAAGAAATGAGTGTTTTGATGAAAATGTATTGGTCCATCAACTTTGGAGGCTTGGTGTGACCAAAAGATGAGAAATTTTACAAGTTTCCTATTTTTTCCATGTGTAGTAGGCCTTGAACTATAACCTCATGGAAGGATTTTACAAAATGAGTGGATCTACTATGGTTTTGGAGGTTTTTTTTTAAACTCTGAAAGGACACTTTTATGTCCTGTTAGGTTACCAACCTAGTGTTAAGGAGATGAGATTAGAAATATATATATATATGTATATCTATTGGATTAGAGATGAAAAAGAAAACAACAAGAAATCAAGAAAACATCAATATACAACACATCTTACTTGACAAACCCTTCGGCACCATTATTGATGGAGAGAGAAGAAGAGTGGATAATTCCACTTTGATAGATACACCAAGTGCAGGACCTTCTTTGATTAGAGTTGATCTTCCAAGGTTATCTTGTTGCAAGAATGGCTAGTCTTCTTCTAGGAGAAAGTGTAGGCTTAGGCTTATGTTAATGACTAAGTACAATTTGGCATTACTACTCCCTCCCTCATGAATTCCTTTCATCAATGGCTTGAATGCTTCAGTTCCTTTCAAGGAAGAAGAGGTCCCCTTTTATAGGTGAAGGGAACCCCCACGGGTTTACACAAGAAGAGAAGAGCCAGTGTGAACAGAAACTGGAAAAGTTGGAAATGAGTTGTCCCTGCATGATGTGGGCAGACTGGGCTCCAGTATTTTGATCATATCTCCTCAACCATGGCTTCAAATAAAAAAGTAAAAATATGGGCAGAAACTTCAGCTCATTAGCTACGATTTTTATTATAAAATTGTTTTCCAATTCGGATTGGAACCTTGTGTAAAAAAATCATCAAAATAGGGTCCATTTCTGGCAGCAAAAGTCTTCCTGTGGTCCCCTTAGCCTAGACTTTCATTTGATTGGAAAGGACACCTCATGCCATATGAAAGCATGACATTGCTCCTTGACAAAGCTTTGTAATCATGCTTGCAATAATGCATTAAAATAAGTGTATCTTTGAAATCATGCCACCTAGTGTCCCACTAGGATTTGATTCCCCCCTAATAGCTATTTAAAAAGAAATATGAGAAAAATATAAAAAATACATAGAATATATATATATATTGGAGTTTACTCTAGATATAGGATCTAGCTAGGGTGTGAGATGATAATGAGATAGTAGAAATAAAGAATCGATGCTTTTTGCCCCAAGTTAAAGAGGCGGAGCTATTGACGCTTTTCCCATAGTATTTTTTGATGGTAAAGTAAGAATAGGTTACCCTTGAGAAAAATAATAGGATGAGATAGAAGGAGTATTATTATACTTAAATATGCATATGTACATTATAGAAAATATAACTATGTATCTAAAAATTAACAAGATAACTCTTGTAGCATGCGTTCTCACTATGTACGTGTCACAGCACGACATCCACCCCCTCTAAACCTGCACATTCTCCGACATGTGCCAGTCTCATGGTAACTTGTGAAAGCAATTGTATCCCCTGTCATCCCATCACATCCTCTAGGAACATATGGGTAACTCAAAAACTTGTATTGTACTAAGCATTGACATTCTCCGCATCTTTTAATTCCTCTCGGATCAGAAGGAATTGTTATATACATTTGTCTCCAAAACATCTTCAACAAATCTCCATTATGTGCAAAATCTTCAGGACATAGAGATATAATTTCCTCATCCTCCTCTTCAAAAAACACTTCCAGCCTTCCTGTAATATACTTGAAAGATTTTTGAAACTGCACTTCAACCTTCTGACCAATCTCTAAATCCATATGTACCTCTTTCGCATAGAAGTCTGAATCTTTATCTTCATTCTCAAAAGAATCCCCTAGTTAGCCTTTCTCAACATCAAGAGAAACCTCAGAAATATGCATGGTAAACCTCTCATCAATTCTCTCACCTTTTACCAAATACCTCTCCAGCTTTACATCATAAAACTTTGCATACCTCTCAAATATGGTGTCTAATTCCCTTTCCAAATCATCCTGGTAGGTATGCTCCCGGTCAACTGTAACCGACTGCTCAAAAACCTCCTTGGAGTTAGTCTCTGACACAATATCTTCACCCCTTCTTCCTTTTTGACCCATCGCTAAGTTATCTTCAACTGAATCATCTCTCCACTCATCTAGGGAGAACCCTTCTTCATTACATGACTCTGGTGTCAGCATAGAGCTAGCATCCTCTTGTGGCTTCAAGGCATCACCATGTATACCCTTCATATCCATAGCAGATAGATGCTCACAAACCTGCTTGCAATTTATACCCTGTGACCTAAATCCCTTTTATGCCTCAGATATTGTTTGCATACCTGCAGGCAACTGAAATTCTTAAAACCCTGTATAGTAGGTACTTTATGGCAAGCATCTTTATTTGCATCTTCACACAGATCAAAAATATCACCCCAATCACAGACCATATCCGAAGAGGTTTCTTGCTCTTCTACTCTATCCTTTGATGTCACTTCAACCTGTATAGCATTCCCAAACACTTCTCTATCTTTGATTTGTGAATCTTGAATATTCATAGCTTCATCCGCAGAACCCCAATCCTCATGCAGAGAATCTGCATCTATCATTCCTTCCTCTACCATGGAATTGTGAAAGCTTGCTGCATCTATCTCTAAATAAGGCACAATTTCATGAGTCATCTGCATCACATTTTCTACCCCATATATACAAGACATACATATTACTCTGTCAATGCACTCCTCTTGTTCCACCTCGTCTAGCTGAGGTACTTCACAATCGGCAATGCTACTAGCAGAGATATACTCACAAAGGAAGAGATTTTCAGTCACCCCCTCTAAATTAGCACCTTCGCAGCTAGGCATATCCATTTGGGTAGTACCACATGCATCAAACTCGCATAGGAAAGCATTGATAATGACTTCTTCATCCTGGTATATGTCTTCAGCATAGGCATCCGGCTCTTCTAAACTTGGTAAAAGTTCCTGGATCTGCTCAAAAGTAGATTGTAGTACATCACTAATATAGCCTTCTTCCAGCTGTTTTCCCTTCACATCCTCTGTCAAAACCATAGCATCCTCATCCTCGTATATACACTCATGTGCATCTTCAAACGAATCAAAAGGAGCGTCCAAATCATCTATCATAGCCAACGAGTTTGGATCATTCTCTAAGTTGCTTTGAGCCATTTCAGGCACTTGGATAGCATCATGAGAGTCATTATCTTGAGATACGAAGGTTACAAGACCCAAACGTGCATAAATAGCTTCCACTATGTCTGCTTCATCTGCATACAATAAATTTGCATCTTGCAAAAGATATGCATCTATTACTGCTTCTAAATTAGCGTGTATGGATGTGCTGACACTTGCATGGCTTACAGGAGACACCAACTCTAGCTGGTCACATCCACTTCCACTTGCTCCATCTCTTGGTCTTGATGTTCCAAGCATACCTGTGCTATAGCTGTAGAAAACGCACCCCAGTTGCTTGCATATACACTTGCATAGTCTTGAACTTGGTGCTTGAAATCATCACTCACAAGTTCAACAAATGCTGCAATCATCCGAGCTTCTGGAATTACTTGAAGCCTCCTCTCTGTCGCATGGATCTCAAGATATCCTTCTGCATCATAGCCTTCAAATATATTAAGCTCGTTACATACGGATTGCCTAGTGCTTTCAATCGCTTTTTGAATCCGGTCTTCTTCTTCAAGCCATTTGTATCTGTCTGCAAGCTCTTTCATTTCAGCATATAGCTGCTCCACTTTGATAGCCATATTTACGTTCTCTCACCCCCGCTTGTTCGCGTCGGGTTCACCAAAAATGTGTCGAGAAACTTGCGGTCTTGCTAGGAAAGCACCGGGGTTATGGCTGTGAGATTTTGTGAGAGAACTCAACAAAAACTATATGAAGGAGTTAAACCATAGATGCCATGAAGACTAGGGTTTGGAAAGAAGTGCAATCAACGAAGACCCACTCTTTCTCTCTTGCACTCACACATACAAAAAAAGAACACAAAAGAGAATGTCAAAACAACACAAAGATGAAAACATCAAGGCTATGGTCATATCCTATCATGGGTAGTATGAAAGGGTTAATAGATGAGTTAATGGCATTCAATCTTGGCTGACCAAATATATATGTTTTGTCTAGTGATGGGGATTAATTGTGTATACAAATCCTCTTGGTTCATAGCAAGATAACTACGCTTACATCAAAAGAAAAGTTATAGTTTATAAGAGGTAGTATGATGGGATCTGATGAAAGAAGTATTTCATTGAGCCTTTCTCGGCCAAAGAGAAACACTATACGTTGTTGAAAGTGTATTTTACGGCAGCTAATCCATACGTTAATTCTAATAGATCGTACAGAGTGAAAGCAATAGAAATTATCATCATGTGGGTTATTCATCTATGATAGTATGTGAGAAATGTAGATATGAGAGAAGTAAAGAGATGAGAAGTTTTCCTCCCAAGCCCTATTCTTGCCCATAGGCAATAAGGATACTGCGGGGAGAGATGTACCTGTAGCAAAGAGAACCTAGAATTTGTAGAGAGGATGAACTACTAAGAGTGAGAGAGATAGGTTTGGTTAAGGAGATGAGATTAGATATATATATATATATATATGTAGGATTAGAGATGAAAAAGAAAACAACAAGAAATCAAGAAAACATCAATGTACAACACATCTTACTTGACAAACCCTTCAGCACCATTATTGATGGTGGAGAGAGAAGAAGAGTGGATAATTCCACTTTGATTGATACACCAAGTGCAGGACCTTCCTTGATTAGAGTTGATCTTCCAAGGTTAGCTTGTTGCAAGAATGGCTAGTCTTCTTCTAGGAGAAAGTGTAGGCTTAGGCTTATGTTAATGACTAAGTACAATTTGGCATTACTACTCTCTCCCTCATGAATTCCTCTCATCAATGGCTTGAATGCTTCAGCTCCTTTCAAGGAAGAAGAGGTCCCCTTTTATAGGTGAAGGGAACCCCCAAGGGTTTACACAAGAAGAGAAGAGCCAGTATGAACAGAAACTGGAAAAGTTGGAAATGAGCTGTCCCTACATGATGTGGGCAGACTGGGGTCCAGTATTTTGATTATATCTCCTCAACCGTGGCTCCAAATAAAAAAGTAAAAATATGGGCAAAAACTTCAGCTCATTAGCTACGATTTTCATTTTAAATTTGTTTTCCAATTCGGATTGGAATCTTGTGTAAAAAATCATCAAAATAGGGTCCATTTCTGGTAGCAAAAGTCTTCCTGTGGTCCCCTTAGCCTAGACTTTCATTTGATTCCAAAGGACACCTCATGCCATATGAAAGCATGACATTTCTCCTTGACAAATCTTTGTAATCATGCTTGCAATAATGCATTAAAATAAGTGTATCTTTGAAATCATGCCACCTAGTGTCCCACTAGGATTTGATTTCCCCCTAGTAGCTATTTAAAAAGAAATATAAGAAAAATATGAAAAATACATAGAATATATATATATTGGAGTTTACCCTTGATATAGGATCTAGCTAGGGTGTGAGATGATAATGAGATAGGAGAAATAAAGAATCAATGCTTTTTGCCGCAAGTTAAAGAGGCAGAGCTGTTGACGCTTTTCCCATAGGAGTTTTTGATGGTGGTAAAGTAAGAATAGGTTACCCTTGAGAAAAATAATAGGATGAGATAGAAGACGTATTATTATACTTAAATATGCATATGTACATTATAGAAAATATAACTATGTATCCAAAAAGTAAGAAGATAACTCTTGTAGCATGCGTTCCCACTATGTACGTGTCATAGCACGACAGCGTGTTGGGAAGAATACATCTTGGTTGAAATGCAAGTCATGTGGCCACAAGTTTAGTGGTAATGCTACTAGAATCAAAGAGCACTTTCTTAAAGTCCCTAGAAATGTGGAAAAGTGTATAGCCCCGCCAAGAGAAACTCATGCTAGATGTCCAAAGTACACTTGCACAATAGATGAGATTATTATAGCTAGAAAGAGAGGTGGTTCTCCTAAAGAAGTTTCAATGGATGTTGGAATGTCTGTTGGAAATGTGGAGATGGAGCATGTGTTTACGCAAGTAAATAAGAAATATTCTTTTCATCAAGTCCTCTTGATGGGCATGCTTCAATGTCAGCAACAGACCCTAGCACAACTAAATGTGGCAAAGCATCATCTAATGGATAGATGATGCATGAAGAGTAGTGGTTTCTTGAGTTGCACTTGAAATGGATGCAAGCTTTTGTAGTGTGCGGTATACCATTCAATGCTCTTTGAGCCCAGTGTTTAAACCACTTGGGAGTGCTAAGAGCATTTGTAAGTGCTTGAAATTATTGATGTTTTTTTTCATTATGTGAAAGCTTCGGTTGAGGAGATGGATTGTGTGATATGTGAGTTGAGGAGATAGGCCTGAGGCCTCCTTCATGAAGGAGGCATGCACCTTCTTGGAGCGAGAGGGCAGGGCCCTTCTAGTGCCTACCCCAATTGCCAAGTTTGTCTTAGGTGATGACACTATACTGATTGATGGATCTTGTGCTGCATGTGGTCACATGGTATTGAGAAAACATGCAAACAATGCTTATTATCTACCATGTGCCCACAAGTACCACCCTTTTTTCTTTTCCATTATCTGTGCAATCAAGCCCAATTGCATTGTCTCAGACTGTCAGTGGGAGATACCTGCTGGAGCATTATGTTGGGCACTTGGGAATGCATATGAGGAGTCCATAAGTAAGGCATGCCTCCCTCCTAAAACATGAATCATGCTACTTTTGATATGTATAGTAATTGTCTATTATGTCTCAGGTGAGCCAGAGGCTGGTGAGAGAGTTTCCACCTCATTCACGCAGGATGTGGATGAGCCCTTTGACCTAGGTGCATTGATGAGGAGATAAAAGACCTTTGAGGGTTGTAGTTGGTTTGTGGATGATGGAAAAAGTGATTAGCTTGGAGATGTAGACATCATGAAGAAGGTAAGTAGTTTTGCGAGCATGCGAGGTAATATTGGTTACTATCAACATGTTGTCCTACTACATATGATTATCCAAGGTCAGTGTGATCACCACCAAATAGCTATACACCTAGATTTATTTCTTGATGTACGTTTTCCATTGATTCAAGTTATTGCTCCAACTAGAGAGCCAGGCCGTGCTAATAAGGTGTGCAGTGTGAAGAGGAGAAGATGGACCCAGACATGGAAGAGACTCTCTAGTTTGTTGCAGGAGAGATAAGGAAGAAGAGGAAAAGGCAGATGGAGTATGGGTGATAAAACACACAGATCTTCTTGAAATCTAGGTTGCATGATGCCTAATCATAGTGCATAAGTGAGAGAAATAAGTGTAGCAGCAATGTGACTCAAGAAAATTAGGTTCTAAGATAGATTAGCTTGGACTCATAACACGATCTTGAGTTGAGTGTAAGAGATCACAAGTTCATAAGAAGAACTGCACTTCATGCATAGAAACTTGTATGATTTTCATTGAGCTATAGGCCTGTTTTTATACCTAGCCATACACAAGTACATTGCATGTGGGATTTATGCCCTTTCCTTTCCTTCACTCTCTACCAAGCCCATCACAAATCTTTGCATTTCCATGTCCTTTATGTATGTTTCCATAGTATCATAGCCCACCCATGGTGCCCTAGACTCCTTTAGCCCAAGAATGGCTAGCTCAAGCCTTAACACTAGGTTGGTAATGGGACACTTTTATGTCCTGTTAAGTGACCATTTTCCTTGAATTATGTCAAGAGTTTCAAAATGGATTTTGAGGTGCTATCTATCTAGAAAGTTGTCTCATGAGCTGAAAAAAACTCGACATTTTTTTGGAATATCAATTCCATCTTTAACCTTGTCCTTGCACAACATTTCACAACCTAAACTGTGTGAAAAAACGGGTCCTGTTTTTGGCTTTTTTCAACCTTTTGCAACTATACCACTCTAGAATTCATGTTTGTGAGGTCTATAATGCTAGATAACTATCTTTAGTCGTCCTCAACATGTCCTGATGCTTCTAGGGAAAAATAAATGTTAAAGTTGTAAGTTATGACCAAATTACAAAAATTGTGAAATCCTGTTTTTTAGCCAATTTGACTCCTCTATGATTTTTCTGGTGGATTTCATGATATCCAAATGCAGTTTTGATTTTCTATGTCGCATATTGTAACATAAAGCTAATATTCCTTGAGTTTTGGGGCACCTAATACCCTATTTTGCATAGTAGACAACGATGGTTGATTTTTTCAATTATAGAAGAAAACAAAACATTCTAGTATATCAAGTATAGCTTTTTCAATATTGTAAGTTTCTTGTGACAACTACATGCATTTTATAGGTAGTAACCATATCTAGTCATAAGGATCAAATTTGGCTAGATATTGAATAGTTTCTATGGGATTCTACAACTCATAATGTTGAACCCAGTTTTTTCATGTTTGCTGTCTTTAGCACTTCATCTTTGTCCCCAAGATTCCCCTTGGCAATAGATGTATTATTCTTTTGACATGCTCCATGGCTGCTTATGAACCTTAAGGACAATAGGGAACTAAGAAAACATGTATATATTATTTGTATTGAGCGTGGCTATAGAAACTTTGATGATAGGTTTGCACAATGGTAAAAATTCAACTTTTTTGTACCTATTTCTTTTGGCAAAACAAAATATAGTTATTGAGAAGCAATCATATGTTCAAATCACCAACCCATTGAAGTTAACTAGGGAATTTATCTCAAGTCCTACAAAAATCCCTAATCTTATTTTTATGCAACAAAACGTACGAAAGGACTGTTTTGATGAAAATGTATTGGTCCATCAACTTTGGAGTCTTGGTGTGACCAAAAGATGAGAAATTTTACAAGTTTCTTATTTTTTCCATGTGTAGTAGGCCTTGAACTCTAACCTCATGGAAGGATTTTACAAAATGAGTGGATCTACTATGGTTTTGGAGGTTTTTTTCAAAACCCTGAAAGGACACTTTTAGGTTACCAACCTAGTGTTAACAAATGCACAAGATACAACTGAGGTAAACTAGAATAAATGGCTGTTACTTTCTTCTTCTTTTTGTATAATTGCTACATTTTCTTATTTCTCCCAACATCATTCTCCTCTATTGAAAATACTCTCTCTCTCTCTCTCTCTCTCTCTCTCTCTTTCTGTGTGTGTATGTGTGTGTGCAGTGCTTCTTCTGGCTTTGATCGATGATTTGAATCAAACTCTAGGAGTTCTACTTTAGATTCTTCCAATTTCTTGTCTAGATTTTGTAATGTGGATATCAAGGTGTTTAATGGTGGCTTGTCCACACAGTTGAGTAATATTGAAATTGTTTTGTCAATAAGGTATATTCTTATGGACACCTCGTGGTTGTTGCTTGAGTGATTTGATCTTTTTGAGATGAGCTACAAGAGATTCATCGTCTCTTTTCTACAATTTGTAGAATTGCATGAAAAAATTGGTTTTTGAGCTTTTTGATGCGGTGCTAAAACCTTTGTTTAGAACATTCCAAGCTTCTTTAGCATCCTTAATGCCAGCAATATATGAAATGACAACGTCACCAAGTGATTCTATTGTAACTCCCAATGCTTTTTTATTTTGAGCCACACTGACCATTGCAAAGTATCCTCATGTGGCTCTATTAAGTGCCAAAACCCTTTGCGCATTAGCAAATACATCATTTTGCTCTGCCATGTGAAAAAATTCTCTCTATTAAAAATGGTGACCATGGCAATTTTTTTCTCCATGAGGTAGTCTTACTTGGTCATGTCGGACTCAAGCAGTGTTTGTAAATCTCTTACGATGAGTGTGTGTTTCAAATTGTATGAAACTTTTTGCACACTGAGCTACAATGATAGTGTCACAAATACATACACACTCACTAAGCTTAATGGAAGAATTTCTACAATCCAATCACTATTCCTTTTCCTTTTTTTTCTTTTGTTATTTTTAATGCAAATAAATATATCATGTGGACAATCACATTGAATTTTGCATTCTTCACAAGGGACCACTACTTCGCTCAACTTTGAGTGTTAGATAACATTTCCAAAATCTCTAGGCATAAGAGCAACCCCTTAGTGAAACTTTAATTTTAGTAATTAGTGGTGGAACTTTAATTTTAACAATTAGTGGCGATGAAGTGTTTAGAGAAACCGGGCTGCATTTATTGTGTCGTGAGCTAGAGCTTTGAGGTATGTTGGCAGTTAGTTGTAGAATGTGGAGAGCAATGAGTAATTTTCCTTTCACCAAATTGGTTGGGGCTTTGGATATTTCTGTTGCACTACTTTGATTAGGCAAAGGTAGGTCCACCTTAACAACTTGCAAAGGTATTGCAATCATTGCCAAACCTTAGCTAGGTAAAAAATGCTTATTTTGCTTGAGCATGTGCTAATAAGAGACAAGCAAAGCTCACGCATAGACAACCTTAGGTATTTGTGCTAGACAAGGAAGTTAAGAACGGTGTGTCAAGTTTGTAGTATGAGATTTTGATGGAGCAATTGCTTCATTATGGTGGAGTTAGCATCATGGGATTTTAATGGAGCAATTGCTTCAATATGGTGGAGTTAGCATCATGGTATTTTGATCGAGAAATTGCTTCAATATGGTGGAGTAAGCATCATGGGATTTTGTTAGTGCTTCTTCTCCTTGGCCTCCTAGAAAAATTTGTAGAGCTTTTGCTTCTTCTCCTTGACCTTCAAGCAGTGCCAGCAGACTTCACAGAGCTTTGGGTTTTTTTCTTTAACCTGTGGAATTTATGACCATGAGATAGAGGTGTAGTGTTTGATGTACTCATAGCAACCCCCCTTTTTTCTCTATGTTCAAAGGTTTGGAGCATTCACTATGTAAAATTTTCCTATATCATGTGCATTCACTAGAATGGATTAAAAGTACCCCTTATAGGCCTTCTCTACACATGTTTCTATAACTTTCCTGAATATGAGATCCTTTTTGTTGAACACATGTGCTATGTTATATATACTTTAGTGAACTCTCTAAGTCAAAGGACTCACAAATTTTGTGTAGTAAACATTCAACACTAGAAATCGACCAAACAAGGAGTCAATTTTTACTTCCTTGTGTCCACATCGTGTTCTTGGGAATTTTTTGGTGTACCCATTTCTTTGGTATTTGAAACCACATCTGACCCCTATTGTTATAGTATCCAACCAAAGGTTTCTTGCTTAGCAGTTTACATACGCTCAAGTGGTACATATATTCTATGTTAACAATGCATGTATCTATAATTTATGTTTAAACTTTCTCTATCCAAATGAGCTACATAGTAAAGATCAACCCCACAATTTAACAATTATGTTCACAAGGTGATAGCCATTGGTATCATCTTTAGAAATACCAAAGAAATAGCTACCAATAGCTAATGAATAGGGATATTTAAGAAGATTTGATACCAAAAACTTGTGAACACTACTCAAAAAGGTGAAAACTCAAAGACTTTACAATGTTGAAACACAAATCAATAATAAGTCACCCCTATACATTGACACCTCCATCTAAAGTTGTCGTTTCTCTAAGTCAAGCTTGGCATAGGCATAATATGGAAACCATGTTGGAAAGCAAGAATTTAGCTTTCTCAACTTGTGAAACGTTGCTAATGATATATATTCAACATCCCCAAATGAGGACATTTTGACAAAGGTTATGATCTTTAATAAGAATAACCATTAATGAGTAAACTAAAATCAAAATATTGCTTGAAATTCTTCATGGTGGAGTGATTAAGACTTGAGACTTGAAACATCTTACAGGAAAATCAAAATATCCATAAACGTCAACAATATGTCTCAAATATGTATGAAGATCTAGTAATCTAAATTAAATACTCTCACTCAATGCGACACCATTTAACAAAAAAACATGTTTATATTTCATTTATAGAGGAATCTAGCCTCATGAAAATAATTACAAATGGAGACAATGTTGTTGCCGTTAGCTTCTCTTACAAGTATTTGTCTTCCTCATCTAGAGATTCTTATACACTTGAGTATTTGTGTGTCTATGACACTAGGGAAGATAGTAGTACTTTATGGATGGCTTTTCTAAGAGCTCCTAGAGAGTACCTATTGGTTCAAGATTCTACAAAAATCTTACTATTCTTATCAAAATCTTTTAACATGGTAGTTAAAGGTTTCTTACAAACCAAAAATAGAGTCATTTCCATCTTTGCACATGGTTGCTTGCTCATGTCCTCTCAAAACAAGTTGACTCTGTAAGTAAACAACAGATTCTGTGAGCACAAAGTTATAAAGTACAGGATGATATCATTCTAATAATCTAATGACAACTCTACAAAGGATAAATTAGAAAGAAAATCCATTAGGGAAAATTTAAACTCACAAAGGGGCCCTATGAGGAGTTTGACTTCCTCTCTCATGTCCAAAACGGGCGTGCGATAAAATTATTGCAAATCAACTCTAAACTTGGCGGAGAATTGACAGTTAGAACCTCCTCTTCGAGCTCTTTCTAATCATATATAGGACACCACAAGATTCCTCATATTTTGAAAGATTCTATTTTCTTCTCTAAATTCTAAACAGAGTTGTCACATCACAAGAGAATAAAAAATAGAATCTTTCAAAATATGAGGAATCTCATGGCATGCTATATATCAATAGAAATATCTTGAAGAGTAGATTCTAACAGTCAAATCTCCGCCAAGTTTAGAGTCGATTTGCAAAAAATTAACCGCACACCTATTTTGGACATGAGAGAGGAAGTCAAATCCCTTAGAAGGCCCCTTTGTGAGTCCAAATTTTCCCTAATGGTTGATGACTCTCCATAGATAACACAACTTACTTTGCATTGTGAGACTCAATCACATGCTACACAAAAATAGATGGTGCACCAAAGTCATCAACAAAATAGCACCACCCAGTGTTATGAGGTGTGAATCCTAAACATTGAAAGCCATAAAGAAGTTAATTCTCTCCAGCATGATAAACTTAAAGATGGAGATGATGTTAAACTCTCAATGTAAGCTACAAGGGTAGTTTTCTTACCATTCTATCTTTATGTTGGAGATGAACCCTTTCAATGTCCACGCACTATTCACACCTCCTATTGTTGTGGTATGCAAGTCATGTAAGCTCATACTTTTGCCGCCTTTGGGAGTAGAGGTTTCCATGTAGTGTTAGTGAATGAAAGTAGAAGGAGCAGAATCTTGTTTCATGTTCTAATGGAGGTGAGAGAAGGGTGAAAAGCTAGCTTGGTGTGAAACTATGTGGTGCACTATGAAAATCTATAAGTGTTTACAGCGCTGTTTTACGCGTTCTGTAGAGAGAACGTGCAAATTTAATTAGAGAAACAAGAGAGAGGAGGACAGGGTTTTTTTTTGGTGTTTAAAATATCACCACGACTGTTTTTGTTGTTATTACCACGGTTATTACCGCTGTTATTATCGCGCATATTACCGTTGCTATATCCGACAACCTAATTTAGCGCCTAAACTTTCAAATTCTTGCTTGACCCCCCCCCCCCCCCCCCCCCTTCAAATTTTTGTGTTTCCCTCCTCTCAATAAAAAGTAAATAATATTGTATATAATTTTCAATTTTAAAAAAGAAGAGAGAGAGAGAGAGAGAGAGAGAGAGAGAGAGAGAGAAGAAAGAGAAAGAGGGGGGAGAAGGAGGTAGGGGATATAAGATTACACTTGGTTACAACTAAAATAATCATTGTCAATTGACTAACATAATTGAGCATATTCTCAAATCTAAAGAGAGGAAGAGGAGGGAGAGAAAGATGAATGGATTACACGACCAAAAAATTTCATAACTGCAAAATGTTAATGAATCATCTTCCAGAAGATCTCTACATGAAGCATCATCCAATTCTAAGCCCATGGCTCCTAAATCAATAAAGAGAGAAACGAAAATTATCGCTTGTGGATGCATTGCCTTCATCATCTTCGAGTTCTTCATCCTCCATCTCATCATCTTCATCATCATGACAATCATCCTCGCTAAGACTTGCTGCCGCGGGACTTGATTCATCAACCTCCCTCTCCTCTGTTTCCACCTCATCCAAAGTCGGAGGTGGAAGAGGATCGAAGATAGTCTCCACTTCATTAGTGGAAAAAATGGTTCTCCCCCGAGGTGTTACGGGAATTACGAACCAAAGTTTTGATTGGTGGATTGTTGGGATATAGATGACCTAGAAAATAAAATCTCAAAGTGAGTAACATTGGTACAGCTAACGCTATAAGAAAATAAGAATAAAAAAGGTACATGTCACTCACCTGCTCAAAATTGCATGGTGAAACTAAATTGTCATACCTCCTTGTGTGATGCACACTAGAGTCCACAATGTAGAGGCCATTCTCATGTCGTCTAGACACATTTGCAAACCACTTGCACTCGAAGATGAAGGCATGAAAGGTTCTAAAATTAACCTTTAGTATCCTTTCAATAGTTCCACAGTACTTGGCTTCATCACCGTCTGTGTCAAAGTTTTCCATGATGGCACAAGCCATGGTGGTTCTACGCTTGTCAATGTGGCGCGTACAAAAGTGAGGACCCTTTGACCACATAGAGTTAAAGGAAATGCACTACAAAATAGAAAAATTTATTAATTTATCAAACACATATTAAAGATAATTTCAAGAAATAGCGTTACAATATGGTTTAGGTATATGAGTACTCTACCTTTGGTACGCAGCATCGTGCATACTCCCATTCTTTGTTGGTGATGTCTTCTCGACACGCTTTTGCCTCGGTCATTCTCTCATGAATCCACTCTGCACTAATGAGATATGGAAAACATGCAAGGTGTCTACGCATTGGGGGTTCCCTCCTTCCTCCATGTGCTTGTTTCCATGCTTCCCTCTCTTGTAAATGCCTTGCCTTTGTCACTGTCCACAAGTCCACCCACTTGGTCATAATCTTTGCATTGAGAATGCAAAAGTTTTTGACCACTCGGGATCGATTCATATCCATGTTAAGTAGTTTCCTCTTTCCACTTGGCAAGTGTGAAGTCATCCTTACGTCTTCCTCGTCTGACCACATGTGAGGCATTGAAGGATCAACTTGTGCCAAATACTCTGATATGTAAACAAATGCCTCTTGAACGATCCACCCTTTGGCCATACATGCCTATGGTTGAAGCCATAGCCACAAAAAATCTTTGAGAGTCTTTAAAAACCTCTCTAAGAAGAACATTCATCGTGCGTGCACTACTCCACATATAGCTATCTCCTCCACCGCGTGAACCAAGAGGTGAATTTGACTGAGAAGGACCGATCGAGGAAATGCATCTTCAATGGCGCACACAGTTTTTGTTGTAAGTGTTTGAGCATCACAAATAGCATCTATTTTGATTTCCTTGGAGCTCACAAATCTGCAAGAAAACACACAAGAATACACTAAGTGCTAGTTCAAATTATTGTGTACATAAAAACGGTGTAGTTGAGTGGAGTCTTGTGGTGTACCCTACTAGCTCTCCTAGTTTGAAAATAGCGTCCCTGACTTTCTTGTCACGACATCTACACATACTCACCGGTAGAATGAACTACAATGTAAATCAAGGAAAGGGAAATTGAGTGATAGTCATACGCACAAACTGAGTGAGTGATAGTCATACACACAAATTGAGGGAAAGTGAGTGATAGTCATATAATGTAAATTAGGGAAAGTGAGTGAGTGATCTCGCTTTGGGCCTCCAGGGGGACCACGATCATCTCAATCGATGTCCTGCACACGCGAAATGGTGTTTATTTAGTCATGTGTCCTAAAAAATAAATAATTAGAAAAGCACTTAACTCCATTAGAAAAATTACATATAGTTAAAGTCAAAGGGAAGAAATGATAATGAGTGTTAAAATTATCTTTGAACTAAAAGAGAATTTAAAAAATGCAGTTAATAAACATTTAAAAGTACTACAAAATAAAGTATCCATAAAAATTAGGAATCTTCATAAAAAAACTCAAATGGCTAAAAAATGAAATAATGTATAGCTAAGGGTATAGAGGGTGGTTTGTACCACCCCCCCCCCCCCCCCCCCCCCCCAACCTCGAATTTCCATGTATCCGTTTGAAATGACTGGCCGCGGTAATATAGGCAATAATATTTGCGGTAATGGGCATGGTAATATCCAGAGTAATATCCGCGATAATAACAGGCGCCTAAAATAGGCCAGAAGACAAAGTATGCCACGTTATTGCAGCATACTCTACATTCTTGCTCTCCACCATCGCTCCCAAGCTTCCCCCCCCCTCTCCCTTTTCTCTCTCTCCTTCAACAAGCCTCCCTCCCCCTTCCCCCTCTCTCCTTCTCCAAGCTTTCCAAGTTTCTTTGAAGAGGGTTTCGTCCAAGTTTCGACGAAGAGGGTATTATGCCATCGTCTTTGGAAGCTAAACCGTGCTACAAAGAAATAGGTAAACACAAAAGCACATCCCCCCTCTTTCCCTTTTGTTTTTTACTACACACACACACACACACACACACACATAAATCCAAAAAAATAGAGAAAATAGAGAATCCATAACATACCTCGTTCATTAGAAAATGGTTGCTTTGCTAAGCATGTTTGGAAATGGTTGCTTTGCTACGCACGTTTGGAAATGATTGATTTGTTAGACACGTTTGGAAATGATTGTTTGGATAGAATGTTAGAGAGAGAGAGAGAGAGAGAGAGAGAGAGATAAATTTAAAGAGAGGGAGATAAATGGAGAAGGGTAAATAGAGAGAGAGGAGGAGGGAAATAGATAGAGAGGGAGAGAAAGAGAAAGAGAAAGAGAAAGAGAAAGAGAAAGAGAGAGAGAAATAGATAAAGAGAGTGAGAGAGAAAGAGGGATAGAGGTGGATAAATAGAGAGAGATAATTAATGGGAGGGAGAGAGAGAGAGAGAGATAAAGAGAGAATGATAGAAAGAATTAATAAGAGGGAGAGAGAAAGAGAGAGAGAAAGAGGGAGAGATAGAGAGAGAAAGAGAGAGAGAGAGAGAGAGAGAGAGAGAGTAAATAGAGAGAGAGAAAGAGGAAAGAGGGAAAGAGAGAGAGAGATAGGGAGAGAGAGAAAGAGAGAGGGAAAGAGGGAGAGATAGAGAGGAGAGAGAGAGAGAGAGAGAGAGGGATAGAGAGAGAGAGAGAGAGAGAGAGAGAGAGAGAGAGAGAGAGAGAGAGAGAGAAAGAGGGAGAGATAGAGAGAGGGAAAGATAGATAAAGAGAGAATGAGAGCGAGAGGGAAAGAGAGAGAAAGAGAGAGAGAGGGAAACAGAGAGGGAAAGATAGATAAAGAGAGAATGAGAGAGAGAGAGAGAGAGAGAGAGAGAAAGAGGTAGAGAGATAGGGATAGATAGAAATAGAGATAGATATATAGGGAAGAGAGAGAGAGAGAGAGAGAGAGAGAGAGAGAGAGAGAGAGAGAGAGAGAATGAGAGAGGGATAGGGAGAGAGAGAGAGAGAGAGAGAGAGAGAGAGAGAGAATGAGAGGAATAGGAATAGAGAGAGAGAGAGAGAGAGAGAGAGAGAGAGGGAGAGATATAGAGGATGAGGGAGATAGAAAGAGAGAGAGATAGAGGAAAAGAGGGAGAGAAAGAGAGAGAGAGAGAGGGAAAGAGGGAGAGAGGGAGAGATAGAGAGAAAGAGGGAGATATATATATATATATATACATATATATATATATATATATATAGAGAGAGAGAGAGAGGGAAAGAGGGAGAGAGAGAGAGAGAGAGAGAGAAAGAGGGAGAGATAGGGAGAGACATATAGATATATAGGGAAAGAGAGAGAGTAGAGAGTAGAGAGAGAGAGAGAGAGATAGGGAGAGAGGAAAATTGGGCTCCAAAGGGATACCTGAGCAACCAGCACCAAGATTACCTTAAGGAGAGGACGCTTTGTTGAACAAAGTGCTTGCTTTAGATGGAAGTGCAGGCATGACTCTGGGACGGAGCTTCCGCTTAGTAGTTCAACTGCATGACCGAGGAGGGGAGAGCAAGAGGGATAGAGAGAGAGAGAAACTCAGTGAGAGAAATGGAATTACTTATTGCATTACATTAGAATTGTAATGTTACGATCAATTGATCACTTAGACGTTGAATCTAGGTACAACCAACACAAAACGATGGCTACATTTACAACCATAATATATATGTGTATACATATATATTTGTTTATGTATGTATGTAGGCACTAAGTACGGGAGCATAGCACCCGAATGTTAGACACTTCCTCTTGGGTATAGTCCTTTTTTAATCGTGGTGTTGCGGTCATTGATCCACTCATGCATGGGTTACCGCAATGTACCTTTGGTTTTTCCATGGTTGAGATTGCGACGATGATATCTAACGAGCTGCAGTTGACCTTTGGCACTACTAGCCTCTACTTAGGTCTACTAGTATGTATATGTATCTACGTGTTTGTGTGCTAATATACTTGTGTACGTATTTATAGATGATTGAGTAGGGTGGAAAGTTTAATCTTATATTTCTCTTTGTAATGTAGATGTTAGACGAGAGACCAACTGGTGAGGGGTAGCCAACTGGCTCTTCTTTTGGTTGGTTCACATCTTAGGTGGGCTCCCACCCGGGGTGGACATCGCCTCCAGTGGACCCCAGTCTTGAGTCGGTGAGAACAAGCAAAGAAAAAAAGAATGTTTCTACGTAGTTAACCCTAAACCATGAGTGTCATAGGGTTTTTTTTGTTATTTGCAAGCATGGCCATCCTACACCTACTCTTCTCAGGTTCCTCCACCGATTGTAGATCTTGACTTAGAGCGGGCTATCTCTTTACGAGAGCAGTAGCTCCATAGCAGCTTGCGACCTACGGCATTTCTCTGCAAACCACACCATGGGGGAATCAGGGAGGGTCTCCTTACCTACATAGCCTCGCACCGACGGCACCTTCCTCTACTCTCCCTTCCTATCGTCCTACTCCTATTCCATCGCAGGGTCCTACTCCCCTTGCATCGTAGGGTTCTACTCCCATGGCATCATAGGGTCCTACGTCACTCCATTCCACTCATGCTTTGTTAGAACATCATCGACGGACTTCCTTTGGCGGCGCGCGCTGATGCTCGTCTCAGGGAAACGAGCACCGTGAGAGACGAAGCGGTGGTGGATCTTGTGGTTTCGCATGTTTTGGTAGTGGCGGGGGAACGGAGTCCCCATTTTCAGAGCGTGCCGCCCCTGACACAGAGGATGAGGATATTGACGCACCCGTGCCAAACACGCATGGGTGCTACTACAGGGTTAAATATGGCAGGGAGGTGGATTTCGACACAGCACAGGACAGGGTATTTTGACGCCATCTATAAATTCATATACATTCAACGTATAAGAATTGTTTTATAAAGTTTAGAGACCAACTGCCCGATCATGCATGGTACATTGAGGACGCTCTATTAGCTAGATTTCCAAACGCCCCCGATCAACATTTTTCACAACACTCGTTGGAGGGCTACATAAAGACATTTATGAAAAATAAGCAGTCTAGTGTGGTGCGCAGCGGCCAACTAGGTCAGAGATCCAAACAGGAGTTACCGCGGTGGCAACATGGCAAACGCGGAGTGGGAGTGGGCAATTCAAGAGAAGAGCGATCAAACTGCGATGGGCTCATCATACAGACAACAACGCGAGGCTCGCGCAAGACAAACTCCCACGCACTATGGCTTAGGAGACAAGGGAACTTGGAAGGATAAATATGTAAGATTAATTAAATTATAACATCAATACCTGATTATAAAGATTGTAGTTGATGATTTGGTATTGTTATTGCTAACTTAGGAAAATATCACTCTCTCTCGACCAACCAAAGAGATGGTCAAGTATCACGAGTGACATACAGAATTTGATACTTGGCGATGGTTGTTCAAAAACAACCACATCTCTCGCGAGCAATTCAATGCGGTGGTTGGACCACTATAAGAGGTAAGTCTAAACAAGTAATTTTGTATCAGATGTTTTGAGCTGTTGATAATTGTTTAATTTGGTTTGTGTTATAAAGAGTCAAAATGATCCAACATACGTGCCTCTGGACGACAACGAAATAGAGGAGGATTAGATAGAAAAATGTTTTGTCAAAACTTTTGTAAAGTCCCAATGTGGCACAATGTATATACAACTATTTACTTTTTATTGTAAGTTTTGTAAATAGTTGATCTTCTACATTTTTAATTGTCAAGGTAAAGTAAATTCAATTTCAGTTCTTTGGTATATTTTATACTCTTCCAAAAAACAATTGATATTTCATTGTTTTATGCAGTTCAAAAATAAAGGTTCTCATTTGGGCCACCCAAAATTGGGTGGCCCAAATGAGCACCTTTATTTTTGAATTAGCATGTAGCGGCAATAAGCGCGGTAATAAACGTGGCAACTAACGTGGTAATACCTGCAGGTATATTGCCGCGACTATTACCGCGCTTATTGTTGAGAAACCACTACCGTGTACATACCCGCGGTTATTGCCGCTCCCGTAAATTTTTCTCCTTTTTCCTTTGTTTTTCCGCGACAATGTTAGCTGTTATAGACAACTCCTCTTATAGTGGTGGGCAAAGGAAAGAGATGGGGGACGAGCTTGCTTGGTGCTACAATGGAGGTGGGATAATGCTGGACTATAGGGAGTGCATGTGGTTGTTGCAGCAATGGAGAGCTTCAAAAAGGGTTTGTAGAGAGAGAAAATCACTTTTTAGCTATAGAATAGGTTTCGAAAGACTTTGGAGGGTGGAAAATAATGTTTTGATCTTTTTTGGAAAAAATCAAAATTTTAAAACTTTTAGTACACGTTTTTTACTTTTGGAGGTCAAAACTACTTTTTTGACCATGAAGTAGGTTTGGGAACCTTTTAAAGAGGGAAAACTTGAAATTTGATTCTTCTTGAAAATTTGATTTTTTTTGAAATTTTGAAATTTTTAGTGTATTGTTATATCCGGGCTAAAAAGTGGGGGAAAAGAGGTCAAAGCCCCCCCCCCCCCCCCCCCCCCCCCCCCCCCCCACATCCTTTCCCCTAGCCACCTCTTTTACCTTCTCACTAGGTAAGAGGACATTAAGAGATGTAATGCTATATACCTTGTCCCCCTACTTTTTTGAGGGTATAGAGTGTGTCCACCACCCTCTTCCTAGTGGTTGGCCTCTTATTAACCTTAATCCCAAAGGGCCCCTATAGGGTTCATATTTTTCCTAATGATACAAAAGTAAATGAATGTGGTCTTGGAAAGTCCTTAAGTCGATCTAACATCGATTTTATATTTTAGTTTATATTGTGGTTCTGCGAGGGGGTGCAAACATTGTTATTATTGTGTAGGTGATAAATTTACCCTCAAAGCACTGGAAATAACTTGTCAAAGTGGTCTGTAAGTGCTTGCCTAGGGATTGTTAGTGCCTCTCAAGTAGCCTGTAAGTACTTTCCAAGTGGTCTTAATGTGCCTTTCAAGTGGTCCTAGAGTACTTTGCAAGTGGTCTAAAGGTGCTTATCTAGTGGCCTAAAAGTGCTTCTCAAGTGATGACCAAGTGGTCAAAAAGTTCTTGTTCAATGACCTAGAAGTTCTTGTTAAGTGATCTAAAAGTGCTTGTCAAGTGACCCAAGAATTCTTATTGAGTGGTCTGAAAGTTATCACCAAAAGTGGGTTGAATGTTCTTCCAAGTGGTTCACAATGCTCTCCAAGTGGCTTCAAAGTATTCATATTTGGTTTGAATGTGGTAGACATTGTTATCAAAGAGATTAACATGTTAGGGGAGTGCTTCAAAGTTAGAACTTACAAGTTCTCCTCTCAGGGAATGCTATTATAGGTTTGTTCAAATACATTGACGAAGGAAATTTGGAATGGTGGCCTCTACACCAAAACAAACTCCATTGCGCCACAAGGAAAATGAGATGAGGGCACTACCTAGTCTTGGAAGCGTGGATTAGGACCGCTACACAAAGAGAGAGAGACAGAGAGAGAGAGAGAGAGAGAGAGAGAGATCACTATGAATGAAGCATTAACCTTAATGTCTGTACAAGGAATGGATAACTTCAAGCACTCTCAACACAAATAGCATGTAGATTACTAAACAACAACTCAAGAATTAGCCAAAATCACATCAAGCACTCTCACACACACATAAAAGATCTCTCTTAATTAACATAAGTAAGAGGAGGGGAGGTTACTAGCATAAAACAATTTGCAATCTAGAATGTGCAAGAATAGAGTGAATGAATGAGCTTTATGGGCTCATGATGAGTGATACAAAGACTCAATGGGGCTGAGGGAGACTTGAAATTACAAAGGGGGGGGGGGGGGGGGGGGGGGGGGCTCTTTATATAGGAAAGAGAGTGATTAAAAGTGAGGTTAAGATCCAAGTGTAATTTTTACAAATGAAGCTTGATTAGGGACATTCAACCAATGAAGAAGCTCCTTCCAAGTGATTTGTTGACCAATTTGCAACTAATTGGCTCCATCATCACTTGTGTTGTCTTCACTCTTTTCTCCATAGCTTGAGTCCAAGAGCTTCCTTATTTTAAAATGTAAAGAATCTACATAAAATCAATACATATCTAGTAATAATAGAAAGGGGTTGAATAAGAACTTATGCATTACAACAAGATTAAGCATGATTTGAGAGGTGATTAGAAGAGGAATTTGTGATGGTTTTTTGAGCTTGAGAGAGAGGAGGAAGGAGGGGAGGGTGAGAAGACTAATGGATTATTTTTAGAGAAGGACTCAATGTGGAAAAGGAAGGGTGTGTGTGTAAAGGTAGAGCGGGTGGTCTCCACCACAGTTGAAAAAAGTGGCGTCCTCCATTTTGGCCATATCTCCTAGACCATAGATGAAAAAATTATTAAACAAATATGGTCAAAATCTCCAGCTCATCAGCTACAACTTTGATGAGACAACCTTTCTTGGATAGGAGTGGAAGTATTTTTTAAAAATCCAGCAAAATCATGTGTCTGTTTCCTTCCTTTACCAAGTCTTCGACCTGGGTCCCATCTATTTGAATCATCATATGGCTCCAAAGCCATGATGATATGAGCCACTCATGACCCTTGAATCATGGGTGCATGGCTCCACAACCACATCATATCTTTTCTTTTCACATTTACATATTTTCCCTTCCCTTTACCACTAGATTCTACCTTTCACCTCCGGTGAACTAGTCAAGGAAAAACTCCCATCAAATCATTTTTTGAATTTTTCTAAGAGTTTTTTCTCACTCTTTCTTTTATTGTAAACCTCTAGAAGCAAGAGAAACCAACAAAATATAGTAAACGAAAATTTGTGATAGGCTCGGATCATAGCCCCCCCCAAACCAGGCTAGGGGTATTTTTGCCTCTAGCCTACTTTCTTTGATCTTGGGCTGACCTTATCCTAATGTGATAAGGCTTTAGACGCTATCCATTTTTCCTTGTCTTTTGCACTTTACCATCAATGTCTTGAAGTCTATAAGAGACATTTTTGAACTTTTTGGTGACCAAGAACGGGCCTTCCCATCGAAAAAGAAACTTTCCATCCTTACGAGTGTCGCAGTGATTGTCATATCGAAGCACCAGAGATCCCTTTTTGATGTCTTTGGATGCTAGCTTTTTGTTGAACTTTTCTCTGCGCTTCTCTGCTTCTTGAGAATAGTGGTTGATGGCTTCTTCACGATCCAATTGCAGCCTCTCTAGATCCATGATCCTTTGATGTACTTTCTCCTTTTGAGAGCCTACCTGGCTACCCAATATTCGAAGACTTGTTAACTTCACTTCAATGGGAAAAAGCACCTCCTTTCCATAAACCAAATGAAAGGGTGTGTGTCCTAATGTGGTTTTGAAGGAGTTTCTATAGGCCCATAGAGCTCCATTCAGGTGTTTGTCCCAATCCTGGCGCCTGACATGTACCTGTTTGGTGAGAATTTTGCAAATGATTCCATTTACCTTTTCCACCAAGCCATTGCACTGAGGGTAGTAAGGAGTAGAGTGTTGATGCTGAATATTTAACTTCCACATGAGTTCTCCTACCAAGTCTGCTCTAAACCCTAGTCCTCTATCAGATAGTATTTCAAGAGGGGTGCCAAACCGGCAACAGATGTGGTCAAAGATGAACTGACTCACATCCTTAGGAGTAATTCTATTGGTTGGAATAGCCTGAGCCCATCTAGTCATGTAGTCTACTCCCATAATGATGTACTCTTTACCTGACTGAGTGCGTGGTAGAGGCCCTATGGCATCAATTCCCCACTTCTCAAAGGGCCCATATACCTTTATTAGGTTCTGAGGTTCAGCTATGAGCCGTCGTGGTCCTGCTTTCTGACATTCATCACATGTTTGACACCTGTATTTGACATCACGATGAAGACTTGGCCAAGTAAACCCAACTTGTAGAACCTTTCTACTAGTGATGTCGTGTGCAAAGTGTCCTCCGCACGCATCATTGTGACAAGCTTTTAAAATCTCTTCAATTTCACTCTTCAAAGGCACTCTCCTAAGCACACCATCCTTACCAAGACAATACAAATTATCATTTACTATGCAATACCTAGTAGCCTTCCTAGCTAACCATCGCCTTTCCCCTGCATTCAAGTGTTTAGGAGCCTCTCCTTGCTCCAGAATGTGCATAATATCTTCTAAGTCCTCCTTGCCTTGATGAAGTGGAAGTTTGATGGCCACTGCTCCCATTGTTGACTCATTTAACTTCGATGATGCTAGGTGGTCTGCATCCTTGTTCTGGTCTCTTGGCACATGATGTACTTGTGCCTCCCTAAATCTCCTCATAAGAGCTTTGGCTTCTCTCATTTTAGTAGAGAGACTGGCATTTTTGCAAGCCCATGTACCTTGCATTTGCCTTACCAAAAGCATGGAGTCACCAAAAGCATTTAATCTCTCAATTGAATTATCCACGCACTAACAAAGGCCATGAATTAGAGCTTGATATTCTGCTTCATTGTTGGAGTGGACATCTTCTAGAGTGATCACTTCACCATGGATCCTCTCTCCCAATGGAGATAAGACCACGATGCCTCTAGCTGCCTTATCCTTGGTTCTCTTGTATGCTCCATCAAAGTAGAGGCTATAAGCATTGACCAAAGCCTCTAGAGCTGGAGGTGGTGGAAGTTCCTTTCTCTTCAAATGGAAAATTTTTTCATAGCACTTGTTTATTAAAATGTCGGCTAAGCATGCTCGAGTTGTTCTTTCAACCTGTATTGTATAATCAAACTCTTGAAGTCGCACCACCCACTTTGCTATTTTGTCAGAGATTTCCATATGTTGTAGTGCATAGGGAAACATATCCTCCACAGTGATAATTACAAACCTCTTCGGCAGCAAGTATGGCCGAAATTTGGTTACCGCAAACATGAGAGCTAACACTAGCTGTTCCATCAGGGTGTAGGCTTTCTCTGTGTTTTCCATGAGGCGGCTAGCAAAATAAACAGGTCTCATAAATGATTTTTTTGGATCTTTTTGTAGGAGGGCAGCACCAATGGCCTCTTCTCCCACACTAGGGTTTACAAAGAATGTTTCTTCCCAACAAGGTTGGAGGATTATAGGGAGTGACCCTAACATTTTTTTAATCTCTCTAAAATGTCCATCACTTTCTTCACTCCAAACAAGCGTCTCTTGACGAGTCATCTGTTGTAGAGGATATATCACTTGGGAGAGTAAGTGTATGAATTTACTCAAATATCTTAGCTTTTGCAAGAAAGAGATTAATTGTTTGATGGAAGTTGGGGAAGGTAGATTTAGCAATGTTTCTATCTTTTCAGGATCTACCTCGATTCCATCAATGGACACTACATGCCCCAATAGTGTAACCTTGCTTTCCCCAATGTGACATTTTTTCTTGTTTAGTTGTCCACCCAGCTTAGCTAAACGAGTAAATCCTTCATCAATCTTGCCGAGATGCATACTTTTGGAGCTGTAAATACAAAAGTCATCTATGAAAACCCTTATGGACTTACCAAAGTAAAGTTGGAAGACCATATTCATGAATCGTTGAAAGGTGGCTGGAGCGTTGGTGAGACCAAAAGGCATGACTCGAAATGCAAAACATCCCCATGGTGTGATGAAAGTAGTCTTTTTCTAGTCCTCCTCTGCAATGCGTATTTGAAAGTAGCCGGAGTAGCCATCACACACTGTGTATCGCTCATGGCCTGCTACTTCATTTAGAATCTCATCTTGAAATGGGAGAGGAAAGTGGTCCCTTTTTGTTGTAGCATTTAGTGGCTTGTAATCCACGCACACTCGCCATTTACCATTCTTCCTTGGCCTCACCACTACTGGGGAGACCCATTCTGAATCTTCTACTGGGTATATGAATCCTGCTTCTAAGAGTCTCTTCACCTCGGACAATAGTGCATTTTGTTGCACAACTCCTAATCTTCTTAGTTTTTGTACTACTGGCTTGCTCCCTTCTTTTAGATGGATATGATGCTTCACTGCAGTGACACCTGTAATGTGAGTGTAATCAGAAATAAACAATGATGCATGCTTCTTGAGAACATTTACATAACCCTCCCTTTCTTCTTCCTTTATATCCTTGGATAACATCTTCTCTAGGCTGGCATCCCACACATTCTCCATTTGGATCCTTGGGTTGTCTTCTGATGAGGTAGTTTCCTTTATGGTGACGCCCATGACTTCAAGAGTGCTATCACTCTCTTCACTTGAACTCTCTTCCTCGTCCATGGATGAGGAGCATCCACTTGAGCTCCACTCATCAGCTGACATCTCTAGTTGAAGGTTCTCTTGTCACCCATTCTTCAAGTTATAAACCACCTTCCAACTATGTCCACCCACGCGAGGCCTCAACTCCAAGTCTCCTGTTGCCCAATCTTGCCTAGCTCCTATACCCATGAGCCAAGGTCGTCCTAAAATAAGGGGGTATCCTTCTCCCTTTACTGGCATCACATAAGCATCAACCTCTGTAGTGATTCAAAAAACAGAAACTCTCAAAGCTTTCACTACACCCACACAAGTGACAGAGACATTATTGGCCATTTTTGCCCTAAAGTTTGATGATTCCATTACCTCTAAACCCAATTGATGCATTAGCTTTTCTGTCATGACACAAACCTCTACTCCACTGTCAATGTAAGTTTTTGGAATCCGTTGTCCCTTGATTTGAGCCTCCACCAAAGGCACTATATCCTTGAGACCATATGCTTTGATTACACTTACTAGCTTACTTCGCTTTGCCCTCGTGCTCACGATTTTTGACCATTGTAGTCGCAGCTTTGGGGAGATATGAAGTAGTTGTGGCCAAGTAATCTTTGGTCCTTGAGAACTCACATCAGCTATCAAGTCATAAGGTTGTGTCCGACATCCCATAGGGAAATCAGAGATGTCAATTTGAAACCTAGTATGGGTCTTTATCTTCTTGGATTCATCTTTAGTTGCCCGAGATGTACTTCCTTCATATTGGACACGCACACGCTTGATAGGCATTGTAGCCACTTCATCTATCTTCATCTTCCCTTTAGCTATTTCTTCCTGGTTGCTTATGCCCTTGAGGACCTCCTCCATCCTTATGATGCTCACATTTGGTTGAGTAGCAGGGGCTTGAGCTTGAGCACGAGGTGGCTGCAAAATTTGAGGTTGCGGTTGCTCTTGTGCTTGAGCTCTAGCACGGGGAGGACTTACTTGTTGTCGAGGACCTCTGACAGGGTAGTCATATCTTCTGGGATGAGGGAAATTATACATGTCGTGGCCATTTTCCCCACAATTGTAACACAACATTTCCCTTGCTTGACGTCGCATTGGTGGCCGATTCCCACCATTCACCTCAATATAACTTCTTGCACCCTGCACAAGATTTACTCTCAACCCCTCTAGTTGGTTTGTGAGATTGTTTATTTGTTGGAGCATATCTTCTTGTTGACCTCTATTGAGGTCTGGTGCATTAGGCACATTTGGAGGTACGTGAGAAGCTTCCATAGTTGTGATATTGCCTCCCAAAGCTAGCTGGCCAGCTTGGGCTTGATAGAGAATCTTTCAATTCTTTTCCCTAGCAATTCTTAAGGCATCTTCAAAAGTATTTGGAAATTTGTTGTTTACCTTCTCCCTTAGCAAGGGGTACAAACCTGAGATAAATCGATCCTTTTGGAGGCAATTGGGAGCTCGCTCACCAGGGTTTAGTGAGTCTGACCATTGCCCCCAAAGTTTCCGAAAACCTTCCTCATAGGTTGCATAACCATGAGGGTCAACTTGATGAAGGGCCAGAAGCCGTTGCCATAGTTCTTCTACCAAATTGGCTCGTTGAAATCTTCGTAGGAAAGCCACCTTCAATCCCTCCCATTCAGCTCATTGGGTTGGATCTAGAGCCTGGAACCATACCCTAGCTTCTTCTTTGAGCACCAAAGAAAAAGCTCTCAATTTCAATGCTTCGTCATCCCTCCCAGAGACAAGGAAATCCATTTCCAAGTTATCCAAAAAATCCCTAGCATTTTCCCCACTTTGCCCAAAAAAATTAGGGAAAGCCATGATAAAATGGGTTGCCTTGCTCTCAATACAACACAAAGATGAAAATGTCTACGCCCAAATCATATCTTATTAAGGGTAGAATAAATGGATTGATAGATGCATTAATCTCAGCTAGACATAGTGGAAGTCGCGGAGAATTTGATGGACCTTCCTTCATAGGATTGACAAAGCGCTGCTTGAGAACTCCTCAGTGGGGGCACCAATTTGTGACGAAGGAAATTTGGAATGGCGGCCTCTACACCAAAACAAACTCCATTGCGCCACAAGGGAAATGAGATGAGGGCACCACCTAGTCTTGGAAGCGTGGACTAGGACCGCTACACAAAGAGAGAGAGAGAGAGAGAGAGAGAGAGAGAGAGAGAGAGATCTATCACTATGATTGAAGCATTAACCTTAGTGTGTGTACAAGGAATGGATAACTTCAAGCACTCCCAACACAAATAGCATGTAGATTACTAAACAAAAACTCAAGAATTAGCCAAAATCACATCAAACACTCTCACACACACATAAAAGATCTCTCTTAATTAACATAAGTAAGAGGAGGGGAGGTTACTAGCATAAAACAATTTGCACTCTAGAATGTGCAAGAATAGAGTGAATGAATGAGCATGAGTGATACAAAGACTCAATGGGGCTGAGGGAGACTTGAAATTACAAAGGGGGGGGGGGGCTCTTTATGTAGGAAAGAGAGTGATTAAAAGTGAGGTTAAGATCCAAGTGTAATTTTTACAAATGAAGCTTGATGAGGGACATTCAACCAATGAAGAAGCTCCTTCCAAGTGATTTGTTGAACAATTTGCAACTAATTGGCTCCATCATCACTTGTGTTGTCTTCACTCTTTTCTCCATAGCTTGAGTCCAAGAGCTTCCTTATTTTAAAATGTAAAGAATCTACATAAAATCAATACATATCTAGTAATAATAGAAAGAGGTTGAATAAGAACTTATGCCTTACAACAAGATTAAGCATGATTTGAGAGGTGATTAGAAGAGGAATTTGTGATGGTTTTTTGAGCTTGAGAGAGAGGAGGAAGGAGGGGAGGGTGAGAAGACTAATGGCTTATTTTTAGAGAAGGATTCAATGTGGAAAAGGAAGGGTGTGTGTGTAAAGGTAGAGGGGGTGCTCTCCACCATAGTTGAAAAAACTGGCATCCGCCATTTTGGCCATATCTCCTAGACCATAGATGCAAAAGTTATAAAAAAATATGGTCAGAATCTCCAGCTCATCAGCTACAACTTTGATAAAGACAACTTTTCTTGGATCGAAGTGGAAGTATTTTTTAAAAATCCAGCAAAATCATGTGTCTATTTCCTTCCTTTACCAAGTCTTCCACCTGGGTCCCATCTATTTGAATCATCATATGGCTCCAAATCCATGATGATATGAGCCACTCATGACCCTTGAATCATGGGTGCATGGCTCCACAACCACATCATATCTTTTCTTTTCACATTTACATATTTTCCCTTCCCTTTACCACTAGGTTCTCCCTTTCACCTCCGGTGAACTAGTCAAGGAAAAATTCCCATCAAATCATTTTTTGAATTTTTCTAAGAGGTTGTTCTCACTCTTTCTTTTATTGTAAACCTCTAGAAGCAAGAAAAACCAACAAAATATAGTAAACAAAAATTTGTGATAGGCTCAGATCAACATCATTTGAGAGTTCATATACATTAGGATCACCTTCCACCAAGCACATTGGAAACCTGATGCATTGCATTAGGTGGGAGTAGATAAAATCAAGGGGCTTGTCATCCAAAAGGACACATGTATCATCATGTCTGTGATTTAGCTTGTTGTAGAAGAGTCCCTCAATGAAAAATGAGTTTTTTAAAATATGGCTATGCCATTCATCCCTTTCAAATTTTATGGCCAAGCGCTTGGTGTTAGTGCATTCAAGATGTAGAAGTATTCACGTGGTTCTTTTGCATTCACTGCAAATTTCTTGCCAACCATCAAGGCATTGCTCATGTCGTCATGGTGGCCAACATACATGCGCGCTCATGGTAACTCTTCATTACTGGATGCTTTTGTGTCACTTTCATCATTGCACTTTTGATGTGGTCTTTGTTTACATATCTGCTCCATTGGCCTTTCATGCATGCATGGAAAAAGTAGGATAGTGGTCTACACCTTAGTCTATGAATAGTTGATTGATTATAGACATTGACACAGTGGACTGAGCAAGAGCCTTTGATCCGCATGGAATCCCACTCTTTGACTATGCCTACATCACCGACCTTGACCTCCTAGAATATACGATCGGCCCTCTTTCCTCATAATGGAAATTGTTTTTGGAGGGTTGCATTGTGAGTAATGCAACTACACTTGAAGCATTATATAACACCCATCTATCATATTTCAATTATTCTTGTGCGAGAACTCTTTTGAGCACTACACGAGCCCCATTGTGCTTGCCCTTCCCATGGCCAAATTAAAAGATTTTTTTCATCGTCTCAGTACCTATCATATTGCAGTATCTAGCTACAAAATAGAATGGGCGCCTTGCTTTGAGTTATGAAGCAGCACCATGAGACCACACCTAGTGTCATGACACTACATCCTTGACCTTTCTTTTGAATGGCACTAAGCACATCATGTAAGTATGAAATGTGAACCAAGAGTGTCACTTGTGTTAAATACTAATGCATTTACTGAATCTCATTCTGCACCTTGAAGGAGCGACCATTGATACCCCTCCATTTTCTGGAAAGTTACCCAAACACTCTTTGAATTGTTGACCTTGGCATCTATACTTGTGATTGTGTTGGATGAAGTTTCCCAATTTTTATTCAAGCAAGGAAGTGAAACTCCTTAGGTTTACTTGGCAAAATAAAATATCTTTTTGAGTTTTTGTTTGATCTTTCTCATCCACTTCCTCTATACAAACATCGTCAAAAATCTTGACAGTAATTGTAAAGATGCCATCTCTTTTTTTGTGTGGACACAATGAGAGCCGTTTGATGCCACAATGTTTGCATGTTCCCTAAAGAAATTTTCTATGGATAAGCAGAGTCAATGTGTTTTGGGCACAATATATAGACTCCCACAGGTCTGCTAAGCTTCAAAATGTGGAATTGGATGCTATGCACTGTGTCATTCCATCATGGGGACTGCAAACAAGGCACCTGCGCCATGTAGAATATATGTTCCATGGCGCAACTGATTGAGGGCCTCCTTGAAGTATACAAGTTGGGGTTAATTTTATTTGCGAGTTAATCAATTCGTGTTTTTTGGCTAAAGATAATGATTTTTTGATTTTATATAAGCATGAATTTCACTCATATGTATGCTCTCTAAGGTGGTGTTGTGGTATGTGAAATAAGTACCGGGGAAAGGAGAGAGAATAAGGATTAGACGGAGAGAGAAAAACATACTTGTGAAATAGAGATAGGATCGAGGTGTGAGAGTACCGACAACAAGAGAGAGAGAGAGAGAGAGAGAGAGAGAGAGAGAGAGAGAGAGAGAGAGAGAGAGAGAGAGAGAGAGAGTTTGAGAGTGGGAGATGAGGGGGAGAGAGGATGCTAGAGAAAAGATAGGTTCAAAATGAAAAATGTCCGGCTGAATTTTGGGCAAGAAGGTTCTCAAGCCGGTTCAAATTATTTCATTTAGTAAATATCTCACATTTTAATTGAGATGAAAGTGAAGTGAAGTGAAAGGGGAGTTTTGTTGTGTAGAAGGAGGATTAGAAGAAGAGTAAAGGTGTGCATGTTTTCTTGTCACGTGTGTGTGTGTGTGTGTGTGTGTGTGTGTGTGTGTCTTTACCTGCATGAGATATTTAGTGTGATTATCCCTCTCAAATTTAGAGTTTGTCTGTTCTTATGCATATGAAAAGGTTCCAAATCCGGGTCCACAAATAATGTTTCCCGAGCCCTAAGAGAGGCAGTTAGTGGTGGTTACTCATTGCACTATTAGATGCTTATATTATTCATAGGGGAATAATAATCACAGTGACAAATCATGCATATTTTATTGCACGCTCCACTTTAAAAGTTAGTGGTGAACTAGTAGATGATTATAATATTCATAGGGGCATAATAGTCATATTGACAAATCATGCATATATTATTGCACACTCCACTTTAGCAGTTAGCATATGCTTTTTGAGAAGTGGGACCCCTCATGTCACGAATACATGCCACTCTTCCATCACTATCAAATTCGTTTTGAGACCATGCTACTTTAGCCTATATAAATGTTACGAGGCAGAAAGCATATGCAACACTAGTGACTCGGAGGTGCCAATCAAGAGAGATTTTCCCCCCCCCCTATACTTATATAATGCCTGTAGGATATGCAGCTACTGGTAATGAGGTAGTTGGTAAAATCCATGAAGATCTTCACAAACTCCCCCCCAAGGCACCCCTTGAAGAAAAGAAGTTGTTTACGTAGAGAGAGCGTGACACAAACAAGGCGATCTGGATGTTCAACCACCTTAATCGCGCTCGCAACACCGGCGACCAGGAACTCAATGAAGGCTTTGAGACAATGCAAGAAGCTCTAGGCAAGTGGGAGACATGAGGGTACATAGACAGATCTTGAAGGGTTGCTTTGCAGGAAAAGATTGACCATTTTCTTGTCTGCAAACGCACAATCAACCTGGTCGACATCTCTGGCTCTAATGTGGTAGAAGATTGAGACAAGATTTAAATAATTATGCACTAATTAATATATTTAAATAAATATGCACTAGCACATGATAAATCGTACTAGTGTGATGCAAGTTGTACTGTGTGTGTGTGTGTCTGCAGGTTTGATTCCATACCTAATCATGTAAACATCTTATTTTAATTATATGATGCTTATTTTAACTATATGATGGTGTTCCACTCTTCTGTGCCTTGGTGAGAATAATTCATATGTCAGGGTTTTGGACCGTCCTCTCTCTTTGTCTGACTTAATATTATTGAAGATGCTGTGAGACTTTTAATCTGCCTGGTCTACTAGCACATATTCCAGATCTGTCGTAGCTTAGGGTATTGTTAATATCTTCTAGCTAAATTAAACCGCCAAATGTAACTACAAGCTGTTTGAAAGCCACAACGTAAAGCAAATCTATGTGATGTTTTTATATAATTCAAGTAAAAGATGAGCATGTCTTTAGTAATTACCCTACTTTTAGTAGAATGTTGTTTCCTGTCCATGTAGGTGTTGTTGCAAACAAGGTTGAATGCCTAATAAGCCAATTTGAAAGTAGGAATCTAAAAAATATTGATGGTTGTACTTGTTTGGGCAGAGAGCATAAAGTAATGATACACACATAAACTCTTGCATGTAAAATAGTAATTAAAAATACTTTACGAACTGCTTACGTACATAAACACACACATATAAATAAATATATATATTATATAAAAGAGTACTTAAAAACACTTTATCGAGTTGAAGAACTTCTTACATACATAAACAAACACATATAAATAAATAAATAAATAAATAGATATATATATTCTTAGACCGACAGTGTAAGAAATAGTGATAAGCAATCAAAGTTTCTGCAGCATAACAGCGTGAAAATTAAAAAAAAAAACCTATTCCATACTTGCTTCCGTGAAAGCTTGCCTAACTTTCATTAAGATTGGTATACATGAAACCACAAAAAGCATGATTATATTCACAAGCAATCAAAATTTTGGCAGCATAACGGCGTGAAAATTCAAACAAAAAAAATCCCCAGTCCATACTTGCTTCCATGCAGCAACCCAATGCTCACGGGAAGAAGAAACTGCATACGCAAAAAAACATGTGTTGGTATATTTCTTTGGTAAATCCAAATCTCTCAACAACTAACTTCTATCTAGCATAATATATATGAAATCATGGCTGAATTGATAAGGACGATCAACACCAACAACATGTCTTCAATAATACCAAAAAAGTGGCACCCAAACACCATGGTCACACGTCGTCCCATACAAATCACAAGCTAGAAAACACCATAGATAATACCAATTTTGATATCAATCAAGGGTAGTGTGATCCGGGCTCATATTGTTGCCAGTCAGTCTCCTCATCACTATATGCATCAACAACTGCTGGAATAGCACGTACACATGGAGCCTTGAAGCGTGAAAGATGCTGCTGGAAGACCTCTGGATCACTATCTATGCATAGACAGTGTCTAGACAACTCAGCGCAAACATGGCCCAAGCCACCACATCCAGAAAACATATAAACAATGTAGGTGTGCTCCGCAGTAAATGTCCGCACAAGCTAGCTAAGAAAAGAAAAAAAACATGCGCATTTTTATTTTATGTAACATAGTGTAATAACACATAGTAGGAAGCATATATTCTTACCAAAATAAGTCAAGGCTACACTCAGCACCACCTCTAAGAGCACATCCTCTAATGTACTCTCCGTTGGCACGCTCCACTAGTATTCCGGACTTGGCATTGAAAGAGTTGTTGTCCACGCTCTCTCCATCTCGTCGATCGTAGATAGGACGTTGACCCTTATGATAAAACAATCCTAACAATAGTGTTTCCACCTACAAAGTACAATTAGAATGTGATCTAATTGAAGAAAACTACAAGCATACTTTTCAATCAACAAATAAATTTACTTACTCTCTCAATCTCAATGGTCTTTTGCACATAACCATCGGGGATCAAAATAAGGATGGTGTGCATCATTTTGAATCCCATCTCAATGGCATGGCTAGACACAATGCCAAAGTGAACAGTGGAGCTTAAGGTGATGTACCACCCATTGTCTCCCACATACTTAGAAGCTATTACGGCCACTTTCTTGCTTAATTTTCGAGAGAATTGATTCCATGGAGGGACCTGCATATTACACATTGTTAATTTAATTAAAGTTCCAAAACTATCATAGACTACCCGTTGTGGTTTTGAAGAATGCATACCTCGTTCTCTGAAAAGTTTTCAACTTTAAAATCTGTTGGAAAATCTGCAAACAAAAGAGAGGCCACTTCACTGCTCTTTTCCCCATCAACATGGGCTGAATCAAGAAAATCCAAAATCCTGCATATGATCAAATACATGTATTTCAAACATTCACAACACACCACACATAGTCAGTCTTTCTTCTCACATGTGTTTACCATTTCTCATCATCGAGAGAAATTTTGTAAACATCTAGCATGTTGCCAATAACGGTCACATCATAATCTATGGAAGGCACTGCATAATCAAAAAATAAAATATTACATCAAGAATTGTTGAGTAGACAGAAAGTGACAGCGCGCTAGATATATATCTTTACAAGAAAGTTTAACTGTGGAGCCTTCAACACCTTTTTTGTTCTTTTTGGGGGACTTCTTGGATTTCACAAAATCCAATCGCTTCTTTATAGAGGAGATTGTACTATTGTTTACTCTCTTCAAAGAGGTGGCCTTCTTGGAAGCTGAGCCAATCTCCTCAACCATTTTCATTTCTTTTAAGAACGTGCTCTAAAGCAAACAAAAATATATTTCTCACAAACATAGTCTAAATAATATGAGAACTTTAACAATTTTGTAGTTTTTATGAATGCCCAAAAATAACCTTTATATAAGTTCCCTTCTTCACGTGGGTAGGTGCCTCGAGTGTAATCTAGCCACCAAGGGCAATACTCAATTTCCCAAGCAATCAAACCATAATTCTCATCCATAGTGGATACATACACTCCTCACAAGAGAGGTCCCTCCAACTTTCAACAACCAACTGGAAACTTCTCCAACAAAGTTTGATCTAAAGCTGAATTAGCCATCTACATAAAATGTAGTCAACTTATTTATTATACAAACTATAAGTATAAAATAGAATAACAACCATAAAGATATCAATTGTATTACCTGAATAACACTCTCCTCGAAGATTCCATAAGCTTTGGAATTTTTCATCCGACTCTTTTGTGTTGATCTTACTCCAAAGCTCCACAAAAGCTTTATCAATGTGCTCCCTCAATCGGTGATGAAACCATGCTTTAAAGCCCTCCGGCATTTCTTCAATCATTTTCCCTTTGATTCTCAAGCATTGCTTCAAGATACTTCCCCTATACCACTTTTTACGCAGTACATTCTAAATTTCATTGCACTAATATAACGCTCAGAAGTAACATTATTTACATGGCAATGCATCAAAGAGTGCAATATTTCCTTTTTCCTATAGAGCAAACAATAAACAAACCATAAATGCATTGATTCATTTTATGATTTCATGTGTATTTTTTATCCAAAGATTATTACCTCTCTGGTGATATTTTAGAAGTTGCCAAAGAGTGGACCTTGTCTCTTGTAAGGCCTACTTGATCCTTTTCTCTTATCCAATTGAAGTGAAATAACAAAGAGAAGAACCCCTGGCCATTGGCAGGGTTGGTAATGGCCAAAATCTATGTTGCATTAGCACAAAATCAAGTCAAATTAATTTTTCAATCCAATAAAACAAATTCAAATGACATGTCAACTTAGAATTTTGAAGAAATTCAAACATGAATGGTGAGAAGAGAAAGTGTTTACCTTTAAGCTCTTTCTTTGAATATTTTTTCTACTTTTCCTCAAGCAACCATTTCCTTTTCTGGCAGTGAAATCAAGGGATCATTGATCTCTTGCATCTCTTTGATAAGAGACAAGTCAAAGTCTTCCTTTTGTAGAGCAAGTGAAAAAAAAAGAAAGATTTACAAACTTATGCCAAGCTTTAGAAATTACATAAAAAGTGTACTTTAAGGCAAAAAAATATACCTTCCATATGAGCATTGCCAATAAAAGAACAGGAGCGTTGTACCAACTCTCTTTAGATGCCTTCTTCTTGCAAGCAAGCTCTACCTCTATCCATCGAACCCAATCTTGGGGAAAGTCTTTCAATAAAGAATCTTTGCTTGCAACAGCCAGTTTTTGGAACAAGAAGATCTCTTGTCCAAATTTTGTGCTCACAGTGGTTCTACCAATCCTAAACCACAATATCTTAAATCTAATGGCAATAGAATGACATCGATAAAGTAATAGCAATATCTTTAAAAACAACAAATAAGCCTACTCATTTTGAGAGCGCAAAGCTAGCATAAGCTCCCCCTCTGCACTTCTATCAACATAGACAAATTGACACTTGATAGAACAATGTCTTCACTTTATCATTGAAAATTCTACAACAACAAAAAGGAAAATTAGAAAGCATAGAGTAATACAAGACAAATTTTCATTAAACAAAAAACAAATCACTTACATGTTTTTATCAAGCGCATCCAAGTTTTCAAACGGTGATTTCCATCCCAAACAATAAATTTTTTTCCCCTTAAGTCTTCCCACTCAAGGGGAAGGGAATTATCAAAATAGTCGCTTATTTCTTGCCAAATAGGCCCCCATTCATCTTTGTCTAAGGCGGAAACATAATGTTGATCATGGCCTGGTTTCTTAAATGACACAAGAAATGGAGCTCCAATCACACTGTATCCACACATCTCAAACCTTTTCACCAAGCCCTCAGTCCCTGGACCCACCGCTCTAATGGCTTCATTTTCCATCAATCTGCAGAGAGGAATGCGAGGAGGTACCCCACCTCTCTTTGCAATAAAACCCTCTACAATCTCCTCCAATATTTGACCATGAACATCCTTTCCAAACACTGTTGGATGATCGATAGGTTTAGCAACAATTGTCGTTGCTTTAGACACACTTTGGGCCACCAATTCACCTTGTGTAGCATGAATATCTATGAGCTCTTGTTCTTCATGCACATCAATCAATATATCCTCTTCTTCATGCACATCACCCAAAATATCCTCCTTCTGACGGACATTGGAAGAAGTAATGGAAGATCGTGCATTGGCCCTATGCCCTGTAGTGCCAGACCTTAATGTGTATCCTACTCCTAAAAGAAATAAACAATAAGAGCACAACTAGTTTAGTGATTATGTGGAGACAAATAAAAAGAACACAAATAGCTTAATGTAGTTGAACTTACTTTGAGAGATACATGTCCTGTCACGTTTAGATGGTGTACAAACCATAATCTATCAACCATAAACAACAAAAATCTTCTTAGCAAAGACAATACAAATATAAACTTCAAAATTTTGGCAGCATAACGACGTAAAATGCAAATTTAAAAAAAAGATCCAATTCTCAACTTGATCACGGCGGCAAGGAAAAATACAAATCCACTTTGACATTTGTATAACTCTGCTCTACAATGAGTTGTGCAATATAGAAATGCATCATTATAAGTGTTACTGTAAGTTTGTGTATGCATGATTGTTAATGTAAGTGGGTGTGTGTATGCATGATTGTATGTGGCACATGGTGTCATGTATGCAAGTGTGTTGATGTGTGTGAATGCAACTGTGTATATGGATGTATGTTACTGTATGTGTGTGTATGCAAGTGTAACATGTGTGTGTGTGTGTGTATGCATGATTTTGTGTGTGTTTGTGCTATGTGTGCAAGTGTGTTGATGTGTGTGAATGCAAGTGTGTTGATGTGTATGAATGCAAGTGTGTGTGTGATTGTTACTAAGTGCGTGTGTATGCAAGTGTAATGTGTGTGTGTCACTGTGTGTGTATATGTGTGTAGGAAATTGTGTGTGTGTGTGTTTACCTACGCTCACCCGATCCACCGGAGGAGGTTCCATGGGAGCTCCATTGGAGCTCCCCCATGCCTTGAAAGGCATGGGGGAGCTCCACTAGTAGCTCCATTGGAGCTCCTCCATGCCTTGAAAGGCATGGTGAGAGGCCAGCACACGCGCTGCTTTCTCACCATGCCTTTCAAGGCATGGGGACCTCCTCCAGTGGATCGGGCGAGCGGGCACAGGTAAAAACACACACATACACACACACGTGAGTAGAAAATGTGCACACACACACACACACACTCACACGGTACCTTCTCTTCTTCTACTCCTCCTTCTTCACAGCACAACTCTACTTTCACTTAACTCCACTTTCATCTAAATTAAAATATGATACACACACACACAAACAGTAAAAATAATACGTTGTGTATTTATACAAACACACAGTCATATATACACACACACACACTTTCATAATAATCAATATCTAATTCTCCTAAATGATTTTCTCATATTAAACTGATCATTTAATGTGGGGAAGGCCAGGGGAGAAAAAGCTAGAATATTGGTTAAGCTAGCAGACCGGCCACGGTAGGGATCCAAAGGAGGGAAAATAGGGATCCAAAGGGGGGGCCATCTGCAAAAGAGCCGGCCACACTAGGGATCCAAAGGAGGGAAAATAGTGATCCAAAGGGGGGGCCATCTGCAAAAGAGCCATGTGCAACAATGGGCTAAAAGGACCCTAAGGTTCAGCCCATTAAGACTTCCAAAATGCTAAGGTTCCAAAATTCAAAGGTTGTGTCCAAAGGTCAACCCTAGGGAAAATTGGATGCTTTATGTGTGCCCTAAAAGTCTTTGCACATCCCTTCATGAGAGGGGGTGAGCCCTAAAGGTAGGGGATGAGAGAGAAAGCCACACACACACACACACAGGCTCCCTTTACACAAAGGGAATGAGGGACACATGTCAGCGCCCTAGGCCAGATGCCAACAAGGTGTGCCCAATTTCTATTGGATGACCCTTGAAGTGGACCAATGAAAATTAAGCTAGAGTAAATCTAGTTTAATTAATTTAAAAACATTTAATAAAAGAAACCAATGAGAATTAAGTCTCCTAGAAGACTATTGGGCAGTCTCCCAAGGAGACCAATGAGCATTCAGGAGCCCCATGGCTTGCCTGATTCCTATTGGCCAGGAGGCAAAGGGGTCCAATGATAGTTTGGTTTAATTATTTATTTATCTAAAGCTCTCACAAAAGGGGAAAGGGGGACACATGTCAGAAGGCTATCACTTATGCTGCTTAATTAAAATTGTCTTGACTTGGGGAGGGCCAATGAGGCTTCAGGAAGAGCATTTAGCAAGAGGGCTCGCCCAAGAGAGAGAGGGGGCTGATTTTTGCAAGGCATTATCACACACACACTCACACAAGCTCATGTGTGAAGAAAGAGAAGATTATCTCTTTCCAAGCTTTAATGGAGAACTCATCACCTACTCCAAGCTTGTGAGATAGAAGCCTACATCAACACTCTCTTGGCATGTGGATGCAAATCCAACCAAGAGCCATGCTTCAATGCATGCTCATCTCCTCTACCAAGCTAATTACTAAGCTAAGCTATGCTACATATGAGTGATTATGTGAGGAGATGTACATCTTTCTCGTAAGATACTCCTTCTTCCTCTCAATCTACTCTCGTACCCAGCTAGCTCTCACCATCTTCGAAGGTGTTGATGGGAGCAAAGCGAACCCCGAACCCCGACGGCCTCTAAAACACCGGGGACCAAATGGCGCGCCTCGAGCTTGTCATGGTAAAGCAAACAGGGGGGCACCACCTAGCTTCAACGGCTAGGACGCAAACAACACACCACCATAACAAAGTTTTCATCCAAGAGAGATGGATGCTTGGGAGCAATGATAAAGAGGAAAGGGAATGAGATCAAGTGAGGGAGAGAGAGAGAGTGAGGTGGGGACGAGAGAAGAGGGGTATGGGATCTTGGCTTGTGAAAAGCCCCCATCATTAGTCCTCCCCTTTTGGCTAGAGGCATTCATGTCTCTAGCTCATCTGTTTGATCATTATCGTCGGAGGTGGCGGCTGATGGTGTGTCCTCATCTGGAATGTCAATTGGTGGAGCCTGGTCAAATCAAAGAAAATAAGGTTTAAGTCGCCAACCATTTACCCTGGTTTTATGAAGTTTTCAATCAGCCTCCATAAGCTGGTAGCTTCCATTGGCATACTTTTTCCTGATGATGAAAGGGCCTTCCCATCGGAGCAGGAGTTTCTTATCCTTGCGTGTGTCGAAGCGATTGTCGTAGCGGAGCACCAACATTCCTTTCTTCAATTCTTTTTTCCGGAGATGCTCGTTAAAGCTAAGCCGTCTATGCTTTGCTTGTGCTGCATAATAATTTATTGCTTCTTCTCTGTCCAGCTGTAGTCTTTCCAAGTTGATGATGTGATCTCTCAAATGCATGTTGGGCTGTTGAAGCTGGCTTGCCATTACTTTGAGACTTTGTAGTTGCAATTCAATGGGCAAGATTGCTTCCTTACCAAATACTAGATGATACGGTGTGAATCCCAAGGATGTACGAAATGAAGTTCTGTAGGCCCATAAAGCTGGTAGTAGATACTTATCCCAGTCTCCAGGATGATTGTTTACCTGCTTGGTAATAATTTTAGAAACCATTCCATTTACCTTTTCAACTAGGCCATTACATTGAGGGTAATATGGTGAAGAGTGCCTCCTTGTAATGCCCAGTTTTTGCATTAATTCTCCTACCAAGTCTTCTCTGAAACCTGGCCCTCTATCAGAGATGATCTCTAAAGGTGTGCCAAACCTACAGCATGTGTGCTCGTAGATAAATTTAGCTACCTCTACCGCTATGATTCTAGTGGTGGCTGTAGCCTCTGCCCATCTAGTCATGTAGTCGAGCCCCATGATAATGTAGAATTTTCCTGAGTTGGCCCTAGGTAATGGCCCAATGGCATCGATACCCCATTTTTCAAATGGGCCATATGAGAGAATAGGTGTCTGTGGTTCAGGCATAAGTGACCTAGTGCCAGCCTTTTGACACAACTTACACGTTTTGCACCACTGGTGTACATCACGGTTGAGGCGAAGTTACCACCACAAACCCCGTCGTGAAAACTAGCAATTACTCTCGTGATTTCCTGAGAGAGAGGGACCTTCCTGAGTATTTGTTCCTTACCCTTACAGTACAAACCGTCATTGATGAGTCGATACCTTGTGGCCTTCCGCGTCAGCCATTGCTTCTGTCCCTTTGTTAAATCTGATGGGAATTCCCCTGTTTCCAAAAAATGCATGATGTCAGGCAAGGCATCACTTCCTTGAAATAGAAGAAGCTTTAGTTTTATTGCTCCAACCACCACTTCATGTAGTCTTTCACTTGTTAGGGCATCTGCTTCTTGGTTTTGAGCCCTAGGGATATGGTGTATTTGAACTTCTTTACCCAACAAGGTTTTTACACCACTTAAGTGAGTCCTTAAACTAGGATTCTTGCATGTCCATGCTCCATTTACTTGCCTTACCAGAAGTAGAGCATCCCCAAATACATTAAAGCATTGTACACCTTGTGAGACACACCATTGTAGACCCTTGGTTAGTGCTGCATACTCAGCTTCATTGTTAGAATGTGAATCTAACAATTGGCCCAACGAAAATACCTTTGTCCCTTTGTCATCAAAGACCACTATGCCTGCAACTGCTGAAGCGGTCCGGGGCGGGCAACAAGAAGAGCAACCTCTAGACACCCTTCAAGGCTCCCGTGCTGCTCAATGGGGCTGGGGCATAACACAACACAAACCAAAACAACAAACCCACAGCCAAATCCCAAATACACAAGGGGCACCACCTAGTTTAAGAGCGAACTAGGATGCAAAAGAGGAGAATCGTTAGAGCAACCCACAAACAAGCAAGGAATTTACACTAACCCTAACACCAATGGAACACTCTCACACACTAAAACACGAGAGAGAGAGAGAGAGAGAGAGAGAGAGAGAGAGAGATGGTGCTCGGGCTGCTTTGAAGTGTATCGTTAATGATCAAGCAAACATAAATATATATATGTAAGAAAGAGAGAGAAGGGGGAAGGGGGTGCTTGTTGCACTAATGCCTTCTTACAAATCTGTCATGACCAATCAAAGTGAGATTAGTATTTGTTCAACATAGCCTGAGTAAATTACACCACAACACATCACAAGAAAAAAGCCACCCCAATCACTGTCTTAAGGCCAGAGGAGTCCTCTCCACCCTGTCGCCCTCTTACAGCATGTGGGATGTATGGATAAATTGATAACAATACCTGGAGACAAGCTATCAAGAACTTAAATAAAACACCAAGACACTTACACATCATTATTGTCCATGACTTCACGTTGGAAGGGAGACAAGGTATCCATGCTTAGTCCAAATTCACCCTCCTTGATTCAGCAAATGTTGGGCTTACACTATTAGGAGAAATGATAGATTTCCTACTCTCAATTGAATGATCACTCTCTCTTACAATGGCATAGAGTTCCCTTGCTAATCACCCCTAATACAACACATACATATGCCTAATGCCAATGAGATTCCACTCAAGAGCTCCTTCTCAAGAGGTTGAGCTTGGCTTCTCAAGCTATAGCATAGTGCTCTTTCTTCTCCCCCCCTTTTTTGTGCTAGCTACACCCTCCTTTTATAGCAATTTTGAAGGCTAGGGTTACTCCTCTAACCATGGTTGGGTTAGATTTTCAGCAATTTATCTAATTTCTTTTGCTTGGAATTATCAAGAAGTTGGTGGGGAAAGAGAGAGGAGAGAAATGGAGGTGATAGGACTTTTCATAGTGGGTTAGTGTTAGTAGAGTTAGTATTAATTTACAATGGGAGTATCCATGTATGATACAAATAAGAAAGAAAAACTCTTAAGAGGTAAGAAAAGGTGGATTTCTTACAAGGTTGATGCTCCGAGTGTCTTGAGTAGGGCCAATTTTGACGCTTGTTGACGGTCCAGTAGCTTTGATGGTACATTTTTTCTCCACTCTTGACCTTCCTTGAGAGACAAGGTAATTGAAGCTGAGTAATCAACCACCATGATGCTGTCTTTTAAGAGAAGAGGCTGAATTTTGTGGTTTTTTTGATAGATATGGGTAATTTTGAGGAGGAAAAATGAGACTAGGTGGTCAATTTTGGAATGGAATTGTGTGTGGGAGGTATGAGTTCACCATGGTTTCTCTTATTCTTCAAGGTTGAGGAGAAGGTGAGTAGGGTGCAGAGAGGAGTGGTGAGAGAGGTGGGGATGATGAGTGGAGAAGTGTGTGTGAAAGAGGAAAATGATAAAGTGGAAGAGAGAGTGTGGTTGCATAGCATGGGAAAACTGGGGTCCACTAATAAAATCATAGCTCACAGCTCGTAGCTCAAAAACTATAAAAAAATTTGAGGAAAAATTTCAGCCCACGAGCTACAACTTTTGTTTGTATCACCTTTTCAAATTCGGAGAGCAAGTGAACTTTAAAAATTCAGCAAAACCGACCGTTTTTTTTCACTGCACAAGGTCCTTGTGGGGTCCTTCTTTGGATGATTCTTTTGAATACCTCCAAGAGTGAGCCCTCCATAGTGCATGTATGCATGCCACCTACCCTTGACCTTATTTGGTAGGTCTATAATTGAAGATATTGTTGAGATCATGATATAAGTGAATAGTACAACTAAGAAAATCAAATATTGAGGGGTCTAAAAAATATGTACATGTCAAATATAAATAATATAAGTGGAAAAAATATAAAGGGGTCAAAAGAAATCTCTCTCATTATGAGGCTACCATAAAAAGATAAATATTTCTGGTGTTCTTTTTTTTTAGAAAAAAAACAAAATAGATGTAAGAAGGGAAAAATCACAATAGTGAAAAAATATACACATAAATAAAACTAATTTTTTTGGATTTTTGTTGGGGTGGAGTTACACCAAATATAAGAGAAGCTTACATGAAAATATTTCTATATGGAATAAAGAGTATGAAAAATGGTAAGAAAAATTGTGGTAATGGTGAGGCAATGTACAGAGCATAAATAACACACACCTAGGTAGAAATATTTAAATAAATACCAAAATAATTATGAAAAAATCTTTTATTTAGGCCCTATATACAAAGAAATATTTACATACGTACGGGCCATAATATACTTATATTTTTTATGTTTTTTATATTTTTTATTTTTTTGGCTCAACTAGCCCAATGACTAGCTAATTGAGGGTTTTTTATTTCAGTAAGGAGATATGGGAAAAGTCCCCTAACTCACACGCACCTATATACAGTGAAAGGGTGAGGGTAACCACAGTGTTTGAGTGATTTGATAGGGTGAGATAACTCACTACGGCAATTACAGAGAGCTGAAAAACGGCTATCATTAGCCCTCCCCCAGGATGATGGTATATTCATGTTTCATCATAAAGAATCTTTTCCAAAGAGAGTGCTTCAGAGTCTTTGACAAGATCTTCATTGTTTGGCCCCTTGGAATTTTGGTTTGCGTTACACTCATGCTTCATGGAACAATACTTACATGAGATAGTTGCCTTTTGCTCTGGTAGATCCTTTGGTAGAAGGCGACTCAAGTAAGGCTTGAAGCGATAGCCGTTTACCTTCCTGGAGTGCTCTTTTCCATTCAAGTCCATAAGTTGATAGTAACTTGAATTGAAAGCCTTCTTGACTATGTATGGCCCCTGCCATCTTGTTTCCAATTTGGCATCAAAACGATTATCGAGTCGATTGTCATACCTTAGCACAAGATCTCCTTCATTGATGCCTTTGTCCTTCAGTTTCTTGTCAAGCTTCTCCTTTTTCTGTGTGGCTTTCCTCTTATAGCACTCGTATGCTGCTTCTCTTTTCCACTCAAGCTCAGCTAAGGTAAGAAGTCGATCCATCCATACTTCTTGATCATCTTGTGCTGATTTGCCATGAAGTCGCATTGTTGGAATGTTTAGCTCAATTGGCTGTAAAGCCTCTTGACCATAGACCAAGTGAAATGGTGTGAGCTCCGTGGCTTCCCTATATGTGGTTCGATACGCCCACAAGGCACCATCCAAGAATTCATCCCACAACTTTGTCTTGTTTTTCACCATCTTTCTAATGATGCCTGCAATGACACCATTAGCTTTTTCTACCAAACCATTTGATTGGGGATAGTAGGGTGTACTGTGACGATGTAGAATGTGAAGTTCTTCACAGACTTCTGTGAGAAATCCCTTTCTAAACCCTGGACCATTATCAGAAACAATCTCCAAAGGTGTGCCAAATCTACAACAAATGTGAGTGTAGACAAATTTGCTCACTGTCCTCTCATTTACCTTTGCCACACTTTGTGCTTCCACCCACCTAGTCATATAGTCTACAGCCACTAGAATGTAGAGTTTACCATTTTTTGTCCTAGGCAGAGGACCCATAGCATCAATGCCCCACTTTTCAAAGGGTCCATTTGCAAGCACGATTTGCCTTGGACCATAAATCAATCTTCTATTCCCATTTACCTGACAATTGTGACAACTTTTACACCAATGTTGGACATCCACATGCAGACTTGGCCAAACATACCCCGCAAGCAAAATATTCTTCACAGTTAATTCTTGGAAAAAATGACCACCACATGCCTCTTCATGCAAACCTTTTAGAATGGCTGGAATTTCCGCGATAGTTGGTACTCTTCTGCACACTTTATCCTTCCCTCTTTGATAGAGGGAGCCTTCTAGGAAGAGATACATGCTTGCCTTCTTCATGAGTCTCCTCTTCTGAGCTTTTGTGAAGTTTGGTGGAAACTCACCCTTCAAAATGTAGCCAATAATGGGAGCCAATGACTCCAATTCCTGGTACCTCGGTTGCTTCACAGCAGTCGCCACCATGATGACCTGCACTTCTTTCTTTACACATGCAATGGCTTGTTGTGCAAGTAAATCAGCATCTTCATTTTGTTTCCTGGGAATATGATATAATTGCACCTCCTCAAATTGATTAAATAGCCTACAGATGGTATGAACTTCGGCCCTTAGTCTTTCATTTTTGCATGCCCAAATGCCTAAAATCTGCTTCACAATGAGAAGTGCATCCCCTTTTACCATGAGACGTTGTATACCATGGCCAATGCATATTTTTAAACCATGAAGTAGTGTGTCATATTCTGCTTCATTGTTGCTAGCTGAACTTGGTAGATTGAACTTCTCTTTCATGACCACCTCTCCACTTGGGTTGAGCAACACTAGCCCTCCCCCTGCTTTTCCTCTGGCTCGATGAAAAGCTCCATCAAAGAACAAGGTAAAAGCATTAGGAATACTTTTTGGTGGTGGCAATGGTAGGGTCTTTACTTCAGGCACCTTAATCTCCTTTTCATGTACCCTATAAGTGAGAATCCCTGCCAATTGTGCACGCACACTATCTTCTACCTTGAAAGAGTATTGAAACTCTTGCAACTCCATAATCCACTTTGAGATCCAAGTACTAAGATTTATTTGAGATGACACCCAAGGGAAAAAATTCTCTGCGGTGAGGATTACAAAAGGTTTTTGGAGCAAGTAGGATCTAAACTTCCTTATCGTAAACATGAGAGAAAGCATCATGAGTTCTGCCTCCGTGTAGCCTCTCTGTAAAGCATTCATGACCCTACTAGCAAAGTAGATGGGCCGCATCCTGGTACTATAGGGATCTTGTTGTAACAAAAGTGCACCAATTGTTTCTTTCCCAGCACTAGAGCTAACAAAGAATGTGTACTCCCAACAAGGAGGCATGAGTGTTGGTAGCTCTGACAAAATGGCTTTAATGTTACAAAAGTACTCTTCAAGCTCATCAGACCATGCAAATTCTACTTGTTGTGTCAACTTTTGCAAAGGGTGAAGTAACTCCGAGGCTAAGTGAATGAAGCGTGACATATACTTCACCTTTTGAATGAATGAGATGACCTCCTTAAGACTCTTGGGTGATGGTAGCTCAATAAGAGCCTTTGCCTTTGAAGGATCCACTTCAATGCCTTTGTAAGAAACTTTATGACCAAGCAAGATTACTTCATCCTCACCTATATGGCACTTGTCGGGGTTGAGTTGACCTCCCATGTCGTAGAGATTCTTTAAACCTTCTTCTACCCTTTGTAGATGCAATGATTTTGAGCTATAAATACAGAAATCATCAATGAACACCCTAATTGACTTTCCAAAGAATGCTTGAAACACCATATTCATGAAACGTTGGAATGTTGCAGGAGCATTTGTCAGACCAAATGGCATGACTCTAAAAGCATAACAACCCCAAGGAGTGATAAAGGTTGTTTTCAATTGATCCTCCAATGCAATCCCTATTTGAAAGTAACCTGAGTAACCATCGCACACAGTGTACTTCTCATGACCAGCTACCTCATTTAGTATCTCATCCTAGAATGGGAGGGGAAAGTGATCTCTTTTTGTTGCCTCATTGAGGGGACGGTAATCCACACACACCCTCCACAACAACAGGAGAGACCCACTCTGAATTCTCCACTGGATAAATGAAACCTGCTGCTAGAAGCTTTCTTACCTCCTTGAGTAGAGCCTGCTCCTTTATAACTCCTAGCCTTCGTAGCTTCTGAGCTTTAGGTGTGGCCTCAGGCTTTAACTCAATCTTGTGTTGAACAACATCTACCCCACGCACGTCGGTGTAGTCTTTAGCAAAAAGCCTAGGAAACTTCCTTAGCACACATTTGAACTCCTCTCTTTCATCCTTTGTAAGTGTTGTTGATAGCATACCTTCCAGCATCCCTTCATCTTGAACACCTTCGTTATCTTGAGGACCTACCTCCTTCAAGCCTTGACAAGAGGTCTCTTGGTTGCTTGGCTTAAACCTTACCCCCATGACTTCGATGGAAGACTCCTCTTCAGTAATGCTGTCGCTACTTTCTTCTTCTGACGTGCTATCGGTCCAACCTTCTTCCGTATCACTTTGAGATGATTCTTCATGGAGCTCCTCTTGGCGTTGCTCCTTCATGTCAAACACAACCTTCTTATGATTGTCGTTCCTGCAAATTAGCTTTCCACTCTCCCAATCCTACAAAGCTCGCATTTTCATTAGCCATGGTCTCCCTAGGATAAATGGGTAACCATTTCCTTTGGTAGACATGACATAGAAATCCACTGCCTTCTTAATGCCAAAGGCCTCCACAAAAACATTTTTACAAATGCCTACGCACCTAGCCTTGCTATTGTTTGCCATCTTGACCTTAACTTCAGGTGTCTCATGGATGTGCATGCCTAGTTTTTGCATGAGTCCCTCTGTCATGATGCAAATTTGTGCACCCCCATCCACTAGACCTTTCCTAACCAATCTCCCTTTTATGTAACAATCTAGCACAGGTGGAATGTCCTCATTCATTTCAGCTTGTGCAATTTTTACAACAGGCACACTCTCTTTCACCTTTCTCCTAGTGCTAATTGCCCTTGTTAAATCCCTCCTAACTTGTGGACATAATGCAAGAAATTGAGGCCATGAGATATCAGGACCCTTACCTCTCATGTCTTCCAACAGGTTGTATGGAGCCATTCCATGTCCAAGAGGGAAGTCTTGGAGGTTGATACGACGTCGAGTCCTCTTAGCCTCCTTGGTCTCCTTTGCCTTCTTTTCTCGTCCATGGTCACTTTGTGATGTAACTCCTTCTTTCTCCTTACCTTTCCCTCGGCCACGCTTAATGCCATTTGCTTCCATGTCAACCTCTCTTGAATTGTCACCTCTACCACATGCACGTTTGGGTCTGGCAAAGGTGGAACTCCTTCCACTCCTTGTGGAGGTGGTCTTGCTCCATTTGTCCTTTGTATAAGCCGTGGTTGCTGACTAGTTCCTTCACCTGCATTCATCACTGGGTAATTCAAGTTAGGTCTCCCTGGCTCCCCACGGGGCCAAGAACAATTATACATCCCATGTCCAGACTCACCACAATTCCAACATTGCAAGACTCTCCTAGTTCGTGGCTCTCTCTCTCTTCTGACTTCTTTGCTTGTCCCTTTGGACCTACAACTTGTGCAAGGTGAATTAACAGGCTGCTTAAAGATTCATTTAACTTCTCAATCACTTCAGCCGTTACCTCAGGAATCTCCCTAGATGTTGATGCTTGTGACTTACCTTTGGGTCTAAGACCTTCTATTGGAACCTCTCCCCTTAAGCACTTGAGTTTCCTATACTTCTCAGCAGCCCTAGTTTCCGCTGCATCAAAAGTAGCAGGTGCACCCGCCTCAACTTTTACCTTAAGGTCAGAAAGAGTCCGGCTATGAACCTCTCCTTCTTTAAAAATTCTGCACCATCACCAGGGTTAGCAACATTTCGTATCCATAGAGCCCAAAGATGTAGAAACTCTTGCTTGTAAAGTAGTAGTCATCTAAGTATTTTTGCTTATGAGAAAAACAATGTCTTGCCATAATTTCTGTGTGTTTGGGGATCAAGAAGTATGATTTGAATGATTCAAAACTTCCGTGTAATTCCCTTTAACTTCCTCAGGCAAAGAGTCAAACAAGTGCTAGCATCTTTCCTAAGGACCACCTCAAACATTTCTACACGTTCTTGATCAGTTACTATCCTCTTGATACGGCAAGACATCTTGATATTTTCTAAATAATTATGCATCCTCTCCAGGCTCTCGAAAGAAAAGAGGATATCCAGACATTTGGCGTTGGGCTCTCCATTGAATTGATTTCAAAGTGACGCGTTTTTGTTTTTTTCTTTAAAATTTTACACAATAATATTTTCTAAATTGCAATCTATTCTACAACAAAAAAAAAATATTCACATCAAATGACCTATGATAATCAATAAGAGGTAGATGACGGGTTTGGTGATGCGAGAATTTCTCCTACTCTTTGGGCACCAAACATGAATACATACGTTGTTGAAAATGGATTTTTCTACTGATTGCAATGTTTACTCTAATGTGTGGAAGTGAAATGAAGGGAAAACCTGTATTCCTGGGCCATTATCCATGGTCTATGCATGACCTAATTCTTAAAACAAAACAAAAATATAGACGTCCAAACTAAGGTCGTACCTAATGAGAGGCAAAATAAAAGGATTTTATGATGCGTTTATCTCTACCAACCTAAGAGGACCTAAATTTCTATGAATTACCGTTGAAATTGCAACTTAGTACTAACAATTATGTGTATCTTTTGCCTTGCAATGGGAATGAAGGATCATACAAACTCTCGTGATTCATGCAAACTACTTGACTATGCTAAAAGTTGATCCTACACAAAAACATACACGAGTTGTTTTCCTCCGTGGGGGCACCAATTTGAAGCGGTCCGGGGCGGGCAACAAGAAGAGGCAACTCTAGACACCCTTCAAGGCTCCGTGCTGCTCAAATGGGCTGGGGCACAACACAACACAAACCAAAACAACAAACCCCCAGCCAAATCCCAACTACACAAGGGGCACCACCTAGTTTAAGAGCGAACTAGGAGCAAAAGGGAGAAATCTTTAGAGCAACCACAAACAAGCAAGGAATCTACACTAACCCTAACACCAATGGAACACTTCACAACTTAAAACACGGAGAGGGAGAGAGGAGAGAGGGAGAGAGAGAGAGAGAGGAGAGAGAGAGGAGAGGAGAGAGATGGTGCTCGGGCTTCTTTGAAGTGTATATCGTTAATGATCAAGCAAACATACATATATATATGTAAGAAAGAGAGAGAAGGGGGAAGGGGGTGCTTTTTGCACTAATGCCTTCTTACAAATCTGTCATGACCAATCAAAGTGAGATTAGTATTTGTTCAACATAGCCTGAGTAAATTACACCACAACACATCACAAGAAAAAAGCCACCCGAATCATTGTCTTAAGGCCAGGGGAGTCCTCTCCACCCTGTCTCCCTCTTACAGCATGTGGGATGTATGGCTAAATTGATAACAATACCCGGAGACAAGCTATCAAGAACTTAAATAAAACACCAAGACACTTACACATCATTATTGTCCATGACTTCACGTTGGAAGGGAGACAAGGTATCCATGCTTAGTCCAAATTCACCCTCCTTGATTCAGCAAATGTTGGGTTTACACTAGTAGGAGAAATGATAGATTTCCTACTCTCAATTGAATGATAAGACCATATTAGGTATTTTGGTAAAAATCTCACATTATGAAAATCTCCAAATCGACTAAATTCATGTAATTTGAGAATTTTCCACGTAAAGTGGGAAAAATTGAGGTGTGTGGTTAGTAAATAAAGTGAAAATCTCATAGGATTGTGGTGTTGATAAACACCAAAAGTCAAGAGGATGTACAACACATGGATTTGAATAATAACTATAAATTACATAAAAGAAAGGAAGATACAAAAAAGATTTTGTTTACAAACTGACTAGTATAGTCACAATAGAAGCTCCACATAATTCTACTCCACATTTGATACCATATGTGAACTTTGATCCAAGTGTGGTTGATGTGCACGAGTGAGGCCTTCTTTGGCTTTTAGAGCATGCCTTTCTGGAATCTTTATTCTAGAAAATGGTCCTTCTTTGTTGGGTCTCCAGGACCAAACAATTGCATCTACAGTTTCCCACACTTGTGGGTCCTTATAGTTGACAGCCCAATAACCCTTCCAACAATTGCTGTAAGCTTGAGTATCTGTCATCCCACTTTTTCTCGCGCAAGGTGCCCAATATTGAATCAAGTGTTTTCTGTAGTTTGGTGATGTAGGCTCATTATCAATGTCAGATAAAGCCATTGCAAGCCACATGGATAGATTTCTGTGTCACTCGGAACAAGCATAAGAAAGTCACCTTGGTGCACATCAGACATAGGGTCAAACTCTTCCCTTGGCCTATCTCGTTGAGGCCCACAAAAATGATCGTTCAACTCTTCAAGGCCTAGGAATCTTTCTGCTCCTTGTTGCAAATTCATTGTAGTGCTTTGTAGGTGAGAATATTCTTGAGTTTTTGGCCAAAACATTTCATACAAGACTCCCTCTGATATGATTGCTTTTCCAATCTCTTCAATTACCTTACTCCAATAATCTATCACGGTCTATAATATCGCGGAATACTTGAACCATTCCCTAAATTTTTCCAAAATTTTATATAGTTCTTTAGCCCCAAAATGACTTCTTCGTGGGCCTTGACATACTCCGCCATTTGTACTAGAGGTGGATCTCCATGTGGTAACATTGGCTTGCCTTCTGTGTCTGTTTTCCAAAGGCGAATACTTCCACTCCAACTTGATACACCTACATGTGCCTTATATTGCATCATTGGTATCTCATCCTGCATAAGAACCTGAACTGAAGCGGTTTGGAATGTCCAACAAGTATGTCTTGTCCATCACAAAGATAGCCATCACAATATTGCTTGAAATCGGGGATCTTTGTGAGAAAAAATGGAGCTGGAGATGAAGATGAGCTGTTTCGTAATGTATCCATCAAATGTGGCAAAGTATAGGTTTGTGTAACTCTCAGCTTCTCTGAAAACCTACTAAACATGGCGTCTATGTCCTCATGTGTATGCCCAACCATTAAAAATCCCAGCTGGATGGTTTTGAAAACACCCCTTGCAACAAGCATTGACAAATAGGCAAATAAGTATCGATTTTTGTTTTCCCCTGCACAATTATCCAATTGTAGCAACAAGTTCTCTGGCAATCTGCGAAATGTTGACCCCAATTCCTCTTCTGCAATTTCTGACGACTGCACAATGGGCTCTTTTCCATCACTCAAGTTATGGTAGTCCAAAGCATCCCTTGAGTTCAAAGCATGTAGTAGTGAAATATTGCTCCTTGGAAGTCCATTTGTTACTAGATCACCAAGAGGATGCTTATCTATCCTCTCTAGGTTATGTAAACAATTAGCAATTGAGCCAATTGTAAGATTTGGATCAGCTGGCCACAAACCATTCAAGACAAAGTGTCCGTAATGACCTTCTCCATGTCCATGAGTGATCATGCCAATCAATGCCACCTGCAGATTATATCCTGAATCCACACCCTTGGGAACAATGCGTAATCTAGGAATGGCAGTCTTCTTTTGATCCATCTTATCATGGATTATGCATACATATTTTGTGGTTGAGTTTCTGAATACGTGCGCCATGCATAATATAGGCTTCTGCAACTCTTTTGTTGTGCCATGTGAACTTCTCTCTCCCTCAAGAGAAGAGCTCTCTCTTCAAGAGAAGGTTTAGCTTCTAACCTTGCCTTGATTGAGCTACAAATATTGCACTTAGAGAACTCACTCGTCTTTGTTAAAGTGACATGTGGGTACTCTTTGTTCCAAATTCTACCAAAAGAAGATTGGGATAGCTTCTTCTCATAGCCCATTTGGTCAAGTGTCGTGTTGATTTCACATAAAATATCCACTTGTTTGTATGTTGATGGAATCACCAATTGAGTCTCTCTTGAGCCATCTAGCAGTGTTCTACTTCTATGTGGCATCTTCTCAGAGTTGTTTTCCACAAACTCATTTAGTAGTGCTCTTGCTAAACTAGTATGTTGAAGTCCCCTTCTCAATGTACATGTGTTCCCATGTACATATTGGCGCACACCATTTTCAAAGTTCTCCTTGTATCGATAAAATGATGTCTTTGGTATTCCATGTAGCTCATACCATGCTCTACAACAAACAATAGATCCATTTAGCCTGAATTGGTATCGTGACTTCTCATCTTTCTGATAACATATAGAAAGAACATCATAAACATAATTAGTGCGTGATTTTTGAGACTCTCCCCAAAACTGTTGTCGTAATCTTGTCACCATATCACGATCTACAAACTGGCAACATTTTTGTGCACAACAATCAATGCATGATACCCTTTGAATTGATTTGTTTGAAAGGTAAAAAGTCGAAGCTGGTGCTGCTTTTGATTTTTGAGTCCTGTTCATGAAAGTGTATCGTCTCTTCCTTGACAACTGGACAACATTACTCCCATCAAGTTTTTTTCCAACATTGTCATCGTTGGATACATCCTCATATGTAGCATGCATGCCATCAACAGGAACAAATCGTTGTAATGGGCTCCCATTCAACATTGTTGTCTGCTTGATGGGCCACTTTAGCAAAGTGATGCTACCCACTTCAACCACATCATCAATGCTTGCATTTCTCTTTCAATACCCACACCCACACAATCAGGACCAAGTTCCTGAAAGTTGACATAATCATGTGGAAATACATATAAGATGGTCCCTTCATTCATGGTTTGCATCATTGTGTCATCTTTTAAAAGGACCCTCTGATTTCTCCAAGACTCTCGAATCATTGCTTCAAATTCTGGGCTTGTCATAGGTATTGCATCTGTAACTAGAGGATCAAATGATCATGTTCTTCATCACCATTGTAGCTTTCCTGTGGATCAATTAAGTTCCCATTTAATACAAAAGATTGCAAAAGAAGCTTTGACCATCGAACAGCACTCCATAATGAGCCTTGGAGAGATGAAGTATCCATTGTAGGAAAAGGTAGGACCACATCCTTCAAACATTCCTCCACTAGTATGGAGACATTTCCTTGCCCTATCTTTGTACCACCACAAGTGGAATCTGGATCTATTCTACACACACAGCCAATACCAACAATTTCATTGTCAAGTATCATATGTACTTTCTCCCCAGATTCAAAGTCCATCCTGTAAGTGAAAAAGATTACATTGTTAAATCCATAGTTATAGAAAAATACTCTTCAAACAAAAAATCATGCTACAACATGGAAAAGGTTTGCATAGGTTGGAAAAGTGGTGAACCTTGAGACCAAATCCTCCTTGCTATATTAATGGAAGCAAGGGTCGAAATTATGGTGGATCTTGAAACCAAAGCATCCTTGCTATATTAGAGCATAGGTTGGACAAGTCGTGGACCTAGTTGTAATACCCACTGCCACCTATCAGCTACTATAGGACTATGATTTCCAATGTCCAAGTATCCCTTGAGGCTTTCAAGGTTGAACATGTGGTGGACCTTGAAACAAAAATCCCCTTTCTATATCAGAGCATAGCTTGGACAAGTGGTGGACCTAGTTATAATGCCCAATATCCAAGGTGAAATACCTTAGGACCTTGCTACCTTTCTTGCCAATGTTTACGTAGCCCCTCATTTATTTAATGGAAGTAAGGTTGGACAAGTGGTGGACCTTGAAACCAAAGCCTCTTTGCTATATGAGAGCATAGGTTGGACCTAGTTGTAATACCCACTGCCACCTATCAACTACTATAGGAGTATGCTTTCCAATGTCCAAGTATCCCTTGAGTCTTTCAAGGTTGAACACGTGGTGGACCTTGAAACGAAAATCCCCTTTCTATATCAGACCATAGCTTGGACAAGTGGTGGACCTATTTATAATGCCCAATATCCAAGGTGAAACACCTTAGGACCTTGCTACATTGCTTGCCAATGTTTACGTAGCCCCTCATTTCTTTAATGGAAGCAAGGTTGGACAAGTGGTGGACCTTGAAACTAAAGCCTCTTTTCTATATGAGAGCATAGGTTGGACCTAGTTGTAATACCCACTGCCACCTATCAACTACTATAGGAGTATGCTTTCCAATGTCCAAGTATCCCTTGAGTCTTGCAAGGTTGAACATGTGGTGGACCTTGAAACGAAAATCCCCTTTCTATATCAGAGCATAGCTTGGACAAGTGGTGGACCTAGTTATAATGCCCAATATCCATGGTGAAATACCTTAGGACCTTTCTACCTTGCTTGCCAATGTTTACGTAGCCCCTCATTTCTTTAATGGAAGCAAGGTTGGACAAGTGGTGGACCTTGAAACCAAAGCCTCTTTGCTATATCAGAGAATAGGTTGGACCTAGTTGTTATACCCACTGCCACCTACCAACTACTATAGGACTATGCTTTCCAATGTCCAAGTATCCCTTGAGTCTTGCAAGGTTGAACACATGGTGGATTATTGAAACCAAAATCCCCTTTCTATATCATAGCATATCTTGGACAATTGGTGGACCTAGTTATAATGCCCCTCCTTTCTTTAAAGGAAGAAAGGTTGGAAAAGTGGTGAATCTTGAAACCCAAACCCTTTGGCTATATATAGAGGATAGCTTGGACAAGTGGTGGGCTTAGTTGTAGTATCCAATGTCCAAGGTCCAAGGTGAACTATGTAAAGACCTTACTTCCAAAAACAAAGTCGTACAAGTGGTTCTCCTTCAAACCAAAACGTCCTTAGTGTATTAGAACATAGCTTGGAGAAGTCGTGGACTTAGTTGTAATGGTGAATGTCCAAAGAAAACTATTATAGGACCTTGCTTCCCAAATCAAGTTTGGACAAGTGGTGGATCTTGAAACCAAAACCCCTTACTGTATTAGAGCATAGCTTAGATAAGTGGTGGACCTAGCTGCCATGGAAAATGTTCAATGTGAACTGCTACAGGACCTTGCTATTAAATGTCTAAGTAGAGCTAGCTTCTTTAATGGAATCAAGGTTGGGAAAGTGGTGCATCTTGAAACCAAAAGCCCTTTATTGTATTAGAGCATAGCTTGGACAAGTGAGGGACCTAGTTTTAATGTGTGATGTCCAAAGAAAAGTATTACAAGACCTTGCTTTCCAATATTTGAATTGGTCAAGTGGTTAAAACTAAGTATAAAACTTTGACCATTTTCTTCTCGAATTGCCAAAAAGCTAGTTTTAGACACCCCTAAATGAAAATGGTTTAGGGTGGCCTTAAGCAACGTTTTTTCAAAGACTTGAACAAAAGGGTTACCGAAGAGTAATGAAAATTTATTATGGCTTGAAGTGCCTGAGTATGTGAAAACAAGCCTAGGTTTTCCACGAGGCAAAAGGTGACATAATAAGAACATTGGAAACTTAGGATTGACCATGTGGCCTAAACTTTGGCAAGTGAAGTGGTGGCCAAGTTTTGTGGCACAGTGTGCACTTGGTCCTATATGTGTTGACCACTTGGCTAAATCTAGGACCATAAGGCCAAACCTTTGGCACCTCAAATATAGTATGGGACATAATCTAGAACTGCTATAGTAAATTAGTAGTATAGTTAATATGTTAATATTTGTATTATATTTAAGTATATGCTAAATATAATTTATGTTCAAAATTTCACTAATGAAGAATGTTCCCATTTAGCACTCCAGATGCGGGGTCTTAGGGCAATGCCACAATGGGGTGACAAGGTAGCGCTCTTGATGGGGGTGTGCGCTCTCGATGGCGGGGCTTGGGAGGCTGATTTTGGGATATTGTTCCGGGCGGGGTCCGGGGCAGCGCCCCGGGCGGGGTCAAGGGGCATTCTAATAAACCCTATCAAGATTAGGCACAGAGAGAGCGCATGAGCAACGCACACAGAGAAAGCAGGCGAGCAGCAAACACATAGAAAGCGCACACGGATCGCACACAGTTGGAGTATACGCGCACATAGAGGAGCAAGCTCGGCATCGTACACAACAAACAAGTGGAGCGCACAGGATTGAAAGTTCGCGCACAAGATAAAGAAACAGCAGCGTACGCAACGCTTTCCAGAAGGGTAGGATCGGGCATAACTTCGTCTTAGGAGACATTGCACACCTCGCAAATAGAGAAAAAACAGGTATTTCTCTCTCTCTCACTCTCTGTCTTTCTCCATATAGAGAAGATGGTTCTCTGTAACTCTTCTTGCACACACACTCTCCCGTCAAAAGACAGAGATACGTAGTTTAAAAATATCCCTGCACACATACACATATTCCTACACATCGTCTTCCTCTCTTCCACATACATAACCACAGTGAAATCTGTTATCTTGTTGTCTCTCTCTTGAAAATACATGCACATATTCCCACACATCATCTTCCTCACTTCCACATACATAACCACAGTGAAATCTGTTATCTTGTTGTCTCTCGATCTCTTGAAAATACGTGCACATATTCCGATACATCGTCTTCCTCTCTTCCACATACATAAACACAATGAAATTTGTTATCTTTCTCTCTCTCCTCTCTCTAGAAAACAGGTATTTCTCTCTCTCTCTCTCTATCTATCTATCTCTGTATCTTGCTATCTCTCTCTTGAAAATACATGCTCATGTATGTGTGCGTCTATGTTATCTATCTGTATGTATGTATATTTGTGTTATTTCATTGTAATACTCATACATAATGCAGATACACAATTACACTTAATTACGATATGCACACATAGTATATATACATACATAAATATCACAAATAACTAACACATTGTAATACTAGTAAACTTGAATGGAAGACTTACTTGAGTGATCTGTTAAAGTCGATTCTTGTAGCGAGTTCTGGGTGTATGCTGAGCTGATTTTCCTCTAATCCATTTGTGGATATGATTGTAACTTCTGTTTCTCAAAAATAGTAGTGTTGTTTAGTGATACACCTAATGGACATAAATGGTTGAAACTAGGACATGTAGACCAAAAATACGTGTATTTATTTGGATGAATATATACACTTTTTGGTGACCCTTACCACAAGTGGTGGACCTTGAGACCAGTGGACTATAAGGACCTCCAAACAATACCTTGTACACTCAATCCTTCTTGGTATCTAGGTTGGACAAGTGGTGGACCTTGTTCAAATTCTCTAACCACTCTCTCTAACATGGTGACATAATTTAGGTGTGATAAATTCATATCTATGCAAACTAATATCAGTTTAGGCTTGTTAATTTGAATTTGTTTGAATTTATGTACAATATAATGATTTGAGGTTTGCATATTTGAATTTAGGTGGTATAATGATATCTTTTTGTGGTAAACTTGAATTTAAAATCAATTTCGCGTGGAATATTTTAAATTTAAGTGGTAAAATTTAAATTTTTATAAAAAAGTTTGAATTTTAAAATTTGGGCGGGATATTTTAAAATTTAGGCGGGATATTTAAAATTTGGGAGGGATATTTTAAATTTAGGCAATCAGATTTTGAATTTTAAATTTAGGTGGAAGGTTTTGAATTTATAGCGAGATCTCCCTTACATAAGAGAGTATAGGTTGGACAAGTGGTGGACCTTAAAGCTACAGCATCCATGCTACTAGACATGATAGGTAGGGAATCTAGTTGAATATTGTATGTATAATATATATGTAATAGATCTAGCTTGGACAAGTGGTGGACCTTGGAGCAAAACCCCATGTAAAACATATCATGCACATTCCAAGTGGTGAGAAAAAATATCATTTAAGATATAGCCTTATAGGTTGGACAAGTGGTGGACCTTAACACCAAGATATTCTTAATGTAATGACATAGAGTGGAAAACTGGTGAATCTTGAGACCAAACCATGCTACTAGCGATAATAGCTTGGACAAGTGGTGGACCTTGAAAGTAATCCCCCCATCTACGAAATATCGTGGGTTTAAGGTATTTTGATGGATCCTAGCATCTTGGAGACATGGTGCAGCTTGCTTCTCTTCATGTTTCAATGGAGCCTATCTTGGACAAATGGTGGAGCATCCTTCTCTCCATGTTTCAATGGAGCCTAGCTTGGACAAGTGGTGGACCTTTGCTTCTCTCTATGATTCAAGTGGTGGACCTTGGAACCAAACCCCCATGTAAAACCTATCATGGTCACTCCAAGTGGTGAGAAAGAATAACCTTTAAGATATAGCCTTATAGGTTGGACAAGTGGTGGACCTTAACACCCAAATATTCTTAATATAATGACATAGAGTGAAAAAGTGGTGAATCTTGAGACAAAACCACTCATGCTACTAGCAATAATAACTTGGACAACTGATGGACCTTGAATGTAAACCCTCCATGTTTCAATAGACTTAGCTTCGACAAATGGTGGAGCATCGTTCTCTCCTTGTTTCAATGGAGCCTAGCTTGGACAAGTGGTGGACGTTTGTTTCTCTCTATGTTTCAATAAAGTTAGCTTGGACAAGTGGTGGACCTTGGAACCAAACCCCCATGTAAAACCTATCATGGTCACTCCAAGTGGTGAGAAATAATAACCTTAATGATATATCCTTATAGGTAGGACAAGTGGTGGACCTTAACACCCAGATATTCTTAATATAATGGCATAGAGTGAAAAAGTGGTGAATCTTGAGACCAAACCACTCAGGCTACTACCAATAATAGCTTGGACAAGTGTTGGACCTTGAATGTAAACCCCTCATCTACGAAATATCGTGGGTTTAATGTTTTTCGATGGAGCCTAGCATCTTGGAGACATGGTGCAGCTTGCTTCTCGTCATGTTTCAATGGAGCCTATCTTGGACAAATGGTGGAGCATCCTTCTCTCCATGTTTCAATGGAGCCTAGCTTGGACAAGTGGTGGACCTTTGCTTCTCTCTCTGTTTCAATAGAGTTAGCTTAGACAAGTGGTAGACCTTGGAACCAAATCCCCATGTAAAACCTATCATGGTCACTCCAAGTGGTAAGAGAGAATAACCTTTAAGATATAGACTTATAGGTTGGACAAGTGGTGGACCTTAACACCCACATATTCTTAATATAATGACATAGAGTGAAAAAGTGGTGAATCTTGAGACAAAACCACTCATGCTACTAGCGATAATAGCTTGGACAAGTGTGGTACTTGAATTAAACCCCCCATGTACAAAATATCGTGGGTTTAAGGTATTTCGATGAATCCTAGCATCTTGGAGACATGGTGCAGCTTGCTTTCTTCATGTTTCAATGGAGTCTATCTTGGACAAATAGTGGAGCATCCTTCTCTCATGTTTCAATGGGCCTAGCTTGGACAAGTGGTGGACCTTGGAACCAAACCCCCATGTAAAACCTATCATGGTCACTCCAAGTGGTGAGAAAGAATAACCTTTAAGATATAGCCTTATAGGTTGGACAAGTGGTGGACCTTAATACCCAATATTCTTAATATAATGACATAGAGTGAAAAAGTGGTGAATCTTGAGATAAACCACTCATGCTACTAGAATAATAGCTTGGACAAGTGGTGGACCTTGAACGTAAACCCCCCATGTTTCAATAGACTAGCTTCGACAAATTGTGGAGCATCGTTCTCTCCATGTTTCAATGGAGCCTAGCTTGGACAAGTGGTGGACCTTTGTTTCTCTCTATGTTTCAATAGAGTTAGCTTGGACAAGTGGTGGAATTGGAACCAAACCCCATGTAAAACCTATCATGGTCACTCCAAGTGGAAGAAAGAATAACCTTTAAGATGTAGCCTTATAGGTTGGACAAGTGGTGGACCTTAACACCCACATATTCTTAATAAAAGTGGTGAATCTTGAGACCAAACACTCAGGCTACTAGCAATAATAGCTTGGACAAGTGGTGGACCTTGAATGTAAACCCCTCATCTACGAAATATCGTGGGTTTAATGTATTTCGATGGAGCCTAGCATCTTGGAGACATGGTGCAGCTTGCTTCTCGTCATGTTTCAATGGAGCCTATCTTGGACAAATGGTGGAGCATCCTTCTCTCCATGTTTCAATGGACCCTAGCTTGGACAAGTGGTGGACCTTTGTTTCTCTCTATGTTTCAATAGAGTTAGCTTGGACAAGTAGTGGACCTTGGAACCAAACCCCCATGTAAAACCTATCATGGTCACTCCAAGTGGTAAGAAAGAATAACCTTTAAGATGTAGCCTTATAGGTTGGACAAGTGGTGGACCTTAACACCCACATATTCTTAATATAATGACATAGAGTGGAAAAGTGGTGAATCTTGAGACCAAACCACTCAGGCTACTACCAATAATAGCTTGGACAAGTGTTGGACCTTGAATGTAAACCCCTCATCTACGACATATCGTGAGTTTAATGTTTTTCGATGGAGCCTAGCATCTTGGAGACATGGTGCAGCTTGCTTCTTGTCATGTTTCAATGGAGCCTATCTTGGACAAATGGTGGAGCATCCTTCTCTCCATGTTTCAATGGAGCTAGCTTGGACAAGTGGTGGACCTTTGCTTCTCTCTTGTTTCAATAGAGTTAGCTTGGACAAGTGGTGGACCTTGGAACCAAACCCCCATGTAAAACCTATCATGGTCACTCCAAGTGGTAAGAAAGAATAACCTTTAAGATATAGACTTATAGGTTGGACAAGTGGTGGACCTTAACACCCACATATTCTTAATATAATGACATAGAGTGGAAAAGTGGTGAATCTTGAGACAAAGCCACTCATGCTACTAGCGATAATAGCTTGGACAAGTATCGGCCCTTGAATGTAAACCCCCATGTACAAAATATCCTGGGTTTAAGGTATTTCGATGAAGCCTAGCATCTTGGAGACATGGTGAAGCTTGCTTCTCTTCATTTTGCGATGGAGCCTATCTTGGACAAATGGTGGAGCATCCTTCTCTCCATGTTTCAATGGACCCTAGCTTGGACAAGTGGTGGACCTTTGCTTCTCTCTATGATTCAATAGAGTTTTCTTGGACAAGTGGTGGACCTTGGAACTCAAACCCCCATGTAAAACCTATCATGGTCACTCCAAGTGGTGAGAAAGAATAACCTTTAAAATATAGCCTTATAGGTTGGACAAGTGGTGGACCTTAACACCCAAATATTCTTAATATAATGACAGAGTGAAAAAGTGGTGAATTTTGAGACAAAACCACTCATGCTACTAGAAATAATAGCTTGGACAAGTGGAAGAACTTGAACGTAAACCCCCCATGTTTGAATAGACTTAGCTTCGACAAATGGTGGAGCATCGTTCTCTCCATCTTTCAATGGAGCTTAGCTTGGACAAGTAGTGGAACTTTGTTTCTCTCTATGTTTCAATAGAGTTAGCTTGGACAAGTGGTGGACCTTGGAACCAAACCCCCATGTAAAACCTATCATGTTCACTCCAAGTGGTGAGAAAGAATAACCTTAATGATATATCCTTATAGGTTGGACAAGTGGTGGATCTTAACACGCAGATATTCTTAATATAATGGCATAGAGTGGAAAAGTGGTGAATCTTCAGAGCAAAATACTCATGCTACTAGCGATAATAGGTTGGACAAGTGGTGGACCTTGAATGTAAACCCCCCATCTACGAAATATCGTGGGTTTAAGGTATTTAGATGGAGCCTAGCATCTTGGAGACATGGTGCACCTTGCTTCTCTTCATGTCTCAATGGAGCCTATCTTGGACAAATGGTGGAGCATCCTTCTCTCCATGTTTCAATGGACCCTAGCTTGCACAAGTGGTGGACCTTTGCTTCTCTCTATGTTTCAATAGAGTTAGCTTGGACAAGTGGTGGACCTTGGAACCAAACCCCATGTAAAACCTATCATGGTCACTCCAAGTCGTGAGAAAGAATAACCTTTAAGATAGCCTTATAGGTTGGACAAGTGGTGGACCTTAACACCCAGATATCCTTAATATAATGACATAGAGTGGAAAAGTGGTGAATCTTGAGACAAAACCACTCATGCTACTAGCGGTAATAGCTTGGACAAGTGGTGGACCTTGAATGTAAACCCCCCATGTTTCAATAGAGTTAGCTTCGACAAATGATGGAGCATCCTTCTCTCCATGTTTCAATGGAGCCTAGCTTAGACAAGTGGTGGACCTTTGCTTCTCTCTATAATTCAATAGAGTTAGCTTGGACAAGTGGTGGAACTTGAAACCAAACCCCATGTAAAACCTATCATGGTCACTCCAAGTGGTAATAAGAATAACCTTTAAGATGTAGCCTTATAGGTTGGACAAGTGGTGGACCTTAACACCCACATATTCTTAATATAATGACATAGAGTGGAAAAGTGGTGAATCTTGAGACCAAACCACTCAGGCTACTACCAATAATAGCTTGGACAAGTGTTGGACCTTGAATGTAAACCCTCATCTACGACATATCATGGGTTTAATGTTTTTCGATGGAGCCTAGCATCTTGGAGACATGGTGCAGCTTGCTTCTCGTCATGTTTCAATGGAGCCTATCTTGGACAAATGGTGGAGCATCCTTCTCTCCATGTTTCAATGGAGCCTAGCTTGGACAAGTGGTGGACCTTTGCTTCTCTCTCTGTTTCAATAGAGTTAGCTTGGACAAGTGGTGGAGCTTGGAAACAAACCCCCATATAAAACCTATCATGGTCACTCCAAGTGGTAAGAAAGAATAACCTTTAGATATAGACTTATAGGTTGGACAAGTGGTGACCTTGAATGTAAACCCATCTAAGAATATGGTGGGTTTAAGGTATTTAGATGGAGCCTAGCATCTTGGAGACATGGTGCACTTGCTTCTCTTCATGTTTCAATGGAGCTATCTTGGACAAATGGTGGAGCATCCTTCTCTCCATGTTTCAATGGACCTAGCTTGGACAAGTGGTGGACCTTTGCTTCTCTCTAGTTTCAATAGAGTTAGCTTGGACAAGTGGTGGACCTTGGAACCAAACCCCAATGTAAAACCTATCATGGTCACTCCAAGTGTGAGAAAGAATAACCTTTAAGATATAGTCTTATAGGTTGGACAAGTGGTGGACCTTAACACCCAAATATTCTTAATATAATGACATAGAGTGAAAAAGTGGTGAATCTTGAGACAAAACACTCATGCTACTAGCGGTAATAGTTGGAAAGTGGTGGACCTTGAATGTAAACCCCATGTTTCAATAGAGTTAGCTTCGACAAATGGTGGAGCATCCTTCTCTCCATGTTTCAATGGAGCCTAGCTTGGACAAGTGGTGGACCTTTGCTTCTCTCTATGATTCAATAGAGTTAGCTTGGACAAGTGGTGGACCTTGGAACCAAACCCCATGTAAAACCTATCATGGACACTCCAAGTGGTAGAAAGAATACCTTTAAGATGTAGCCTTATAGGTTGGACAAGTGGTGGACCTTAACACCAGATATTCTTAATATAATGACATAGAGTGAAAAGTGGTGAATCTTGAGACCAAACCACTCATGCTACTAGGGATAATAGCTTGGACAAGTGGTGGCCTTGATGTAAACCCCCATGTACAAAATATCGTGGGTTTAAGGTATTTCAATGGATCCTAGCATCTTGGAGACATGGTGCAGCTTGCTTCTCTTCATGTTTCAATGGAGCCTATCTTGGACAAATGGTGGAGCATCCTTCTCTCCATGTTTCAATGGAGCCTAGCTTGGACAAGTGGTGGACCTTTGCTTCTCTCTATGTTTCATAGAGTTAGCTTGGACAAGTGGTGGACCTTGAACCAAACCCCCATGTAAAACCTATCATGGTCACTCCAAGTGGTGAGAAAGAATAACCTTTAAGATCTAGCCTTATAGGTTGGACAAGTGGTGGACCTTAAACCCAGATATTCTTAATATAATGACATAGAGTGGAAAAGTGGTGAATCTTGAGACCAAACCACTCATGCTACTACGATAATAGCTTGGACAAGTGGTGCCCTTGAATGTAAACCCCCATGTAAAATATCATGGTTTTAAGGTATTTCAATGGAGCCTAGCATCTTGGAGACATGGTGCAGCTTGCTTCTCTTCATGTTTCAATGGAGCCTATCTTGGACAAATGGTGGAGCATCCTTCTCTCCATGTTTCAATGGAGCCTAGCTTGGACAAGTGGTGGACCTTTGCTTCTCTCTATGTTTCAATAGAGTTAGCTTGGACAAGTGGTGGACCTTGGAACCAAACCCCCATGTAAAACCTATCATGGTCACTCCAAGTGGTGAGAAAGAATACCCTTTAAGATATAGCCTTATAGGTTGGACAAGTGGTGGACCTTAGCACCCAGATATTCTTAATATAATGACATAGAGTGGAAAAGTGGTGAATCTTGAGACCAAACCACTCATGCTACTAAGATAATAGGTTGGACAAGTGGTGGACCTTGAATGTAAACCCCCCATGTACGAAATATCATGGGTTTAAGGTATTTCAATGGAGCCTAGCATCTTGGAGACATGGTGTAGCTTGCTTCTCTTCATGTTTCAATGGAGCTATCTTGGACAAATGGTGGAGCATCCTTCTCTCCATGTTTCAATGGACCCTAGCTTGGACAAGTGGTGGACCTTTGCTTCTCTCTATGTTTCAATAGATTTAGCTTGGACAAGTGGTGGACCTTGAAACCAAACCCCCATGTAAAACCTATCATGGTCACTCCAAGTGGTGAGAAAGAATAACCTTAAGATATAGCCTTATAGGTTGGACAAGTGGTGGACCTTAACACCCAGATATTCTTAATATAATGACATAGAGTGAAAAAGTGGTGAATCTTGAGACCAAACCACTCATGCTACTAGCGTTAATAGGTTGGACAAGTGGTGGACCTTGAATGTAAACCCCCCATGTTTCAATAGAGTTAGCTTCGACAAATGGTAGAGCATCCTTCTCTCCATGTTTCAATGGAGCCTAGCTTGGACAAGTGGTGGACCTTTGTTTCTCTCTATGTTTCAATAGAGTTAGCTTGGACAAGTGGTGGACCTTGGAACCAAACCCCCATGTAAAACATATCATGGACATTTCAAGTGGTGAGAAATAATACCCTTTAAGATATACCCTTATAGGTTGGACAAGTGGTCGACCTTAACACACAGATCTTCTTAACGTAATGACATAGAGTGGAAAAGTGGTGAATCTTGAGACCAAACCACTCATGCTACTAGAGATAATAGGTTGGACAAGTGGTGGACCTTGAATGTAAACTCCCCATGTACAAAATATCGTGGTTTAAGGTATTTCAATGGATCTTAGCATCTTGGAGACATGGTGCAGCTTGCTTCTCTTCATGTTTCAATGGAGCCTATCTTGGACAAATGGTGGAGCATCCTTCTCTCCATGTTTCAATGGACCCTAGCTTGGACAAGTGGTGGACCTTTGCTTCTCTCTATGTTTCAATAGAGTTAGCTTGGACAAGTGGTGGACCTTGGAACCAAACCCCCATGTAAAACCTATCATGGTCATTCCAAGTGGTCAGAAAGAATACCCTTTAAGATATAGCCTTATAGGTTGGACAAGTGGTGGACCTTAACACCCAGATCTTCTTAATATAATGACATAGAGTGGAAAAGTGGTGAATCTTGAGACCAAACCACTCATGCTACTAGTGATAATAGGTTGGACAAGTGGTGGACCTTGAATGTAAACCCCCCATGTACGAAATATCATGGGTTTAAGATATTTCAATGGAGCCTAGCATTTTGGAGACATGGTGCAGCTTGCTTCTCTTCATGTTTCAATCGAACCTGGCTTGGACAAATGGTGGAGCATCCTTCTCTCCATGTTTCAATGGAGCCTAGCTTGGACAAGTGGTGGACCTTTGATTCTCTCTATGTTTCAATAGAGTTAGCTTGGACAAGTGGTGGACCTTGGAACCAGACCCCTATGTAAAACCTATCATGTGCATTCCAAGTGGTGGTAAATAATACCATTTTAGATATAGCCTTATAGGTTGGACAAGTGGTGGACCTTAACACCCAGATCTTCTTAATATAATGACATAGAGTGGAAAAGTGGTGAATCTTGAGACCAAACCACTCATGCTACTAGGGATAATAGGTTGGACAAGTGGTGGACCTTGAATTTAAAACCCACATATACAAAATATCATGGGTTTAAGGTATTTCAATGGAGCCTAGCATCTCGAAGACATGGTGCATATTGCTTCTCTTCATGTTTCAATGGAGCCTATTTTGGACAAATGGTGGAGCATCCTTCTCTCCATGTTTCAATGGACCCTAGATTGGACAAGTGGTGGACCTTTGCTTCTCTCTATGTTTCAATATAGTTAGCCTATATTAGACAATTAGTAGACCTCGAATCTCTCCATGTTGTCTAGAGCTGAGCTTGGACAAGTGGTGGACCTTACTTCTCCCTTCCCTTAGTTTACTAGCTTAAAAGATTACTATGTATACTTGCTTAGATCTAACTTGAACAAGTGGTGGACCTTGTATTCACACAAACTTAATTCATTACAAAAAAGTATATGCTAAAATAACATTTGGTTTTTTTTGTTTCAGGAAAGATGGCTCCAAAAAAACAGGTTGCAAGGGTTGCTGTCTCAGTTGACTATACTTGCAATGATGTTAGGAAATGGTATTTGGACATACATGGTATAGAGGGTGCACAATTTCATAAGGTGCATCTATTTATTGCCAAAAAGGAGAATGACAGCTTGTTTGAAGATGTTGGACAAGTTGTGGAAGCATCTGTCTCTGTAGTTGATAGTCATCCGGAGGTGGAATGCATTGACATTCTAGTTCCAATGAATCTAGAATTTCAACTATCTCCAGGAGCATATGCATTGGAGCGCATGTCTAGAAACAAAGAAGAGACAATGTTTTCTCGAGATGGAAGTTTGCAGAATCAAATCCAAACATCACAGCAGATCAACTTCAAAGCTCCATCATTGCCACACTACAACGAAAAAAGGTGAAAGCTTCACGACCACCATCCACAAAGAAGCAAGCAAAAGTGCAAAAGTAGAAGCTAAGCGAACTAGTTCCATTTTGGATGTAGACAAGGCATCTTTGGCATCCTCATCAACAGAGGGTTCAATGTCAAAGATGAGAATTGTGGATCCAGATGTTTTAGAAGCTGAGGCCATGAAAGGACAAGAAAAAGATACAGGTGGAATGAATAAGTACATAAATTATTTTCCTTTCCAATATAGGGAATTTGATATCCCTATTCAAAATTGTTGGCTTGCTCCTGATCACTATAATGCACGTATTATGGATAAAAAACACGCTGAAAGTGTGTTATTTGGATTTTCACGGAGTACGACCAAGCCTGCAGCATGTGCATATTTGATGCCTGTTCGAAATGCAAAATCAAAGAAGGGGACTCCTTTGGCAGTAGAAGAGGTAGAGGAGCAAAAAATTAAAGATTATCATTATTGGATTCTTGATGGGCAGCATTCAATCTATGCTGCAAAAGTTTTGCTTCACAATGAACAAAACAACAAAGAGATATTTGAAAGACTGATTAGCGTGTATAAATTTAGAAAGGCTCGCATTGTTGTGAATGCTCCTCCATTTGTTGCAACTGCTATATCTGCCATTGCAAATGAGGAGGCTCAGGCATTGTATGTCAAGCAACCTTACAGCCAAATATTGAGACATTTACGGAGTCAATGGATCTTCTCAGGACGACCACCAAAGGCAGCAAGTGGAATTGCAGAGGGACATGCATCTCGTGCCGGATGGGATGTAAGTTATTTTCTTTGTCTTTTTGATAGTGTTTAATTAACAAATCTTGCTCAATAGTTTAATTATTTCTCTATTTTTTTTAGGCTTTTCTTCGATTGGCAAGAATGAGTGCAGCAGCAAGTTGGATTGCTAAACAGGCACACATGGTCACGTACTCTGATTTAGTTTATGATTGCTGGATAGAAATCATTGAAAAGCTAGAAGAGGAGAATAAGAAACCCCCAACAACTGTATTTAGATACCTTTGTGGCCTTGAGGAATCAGAGGTAAAGACTATTCAAGAAGAGATTAGAGATGAGAAGATTTTACTGTCAAAGAGTGCAAAGGATGGTGATGCAACTGACATGTATGATCGAATCAAGCAGTTGAAGCAAGACAAATTGATTCAAGATGCACTTCTTGAAGGCTTCAACAATTTGAATGAGTCTTCACCATGTAAAGACTGGGAGGAGGTGGTCAAAATGTATAACATCAATGATGTTGTTTATAAAACAATTTTAATGCTATGCGAGGAATGGATCAAATCTAGTTTGACGCGTGGAACAAAGAAAATGGCTTTTCCAGATGGAGCAATAAAATACATGCAATGGGCAATTCACCTTCAAAAGGAGAAAACTGAGCCTAGAGATTTGCCATGGTCAATCTATGTGGTGAGCCTACAAATGGAAGGCAATCTCTACTTGATGCGCCACTTCAATAATAAAGTGCCTATTGGCTTATGTGTTTTAGATATGACAAAAAACGTTGGAGGCAATTTGAAGTGGAGTGAGGAGACATTTAACAATGCTTTGGATGGGATCTTGGCTATTGCTGGAGGGTCAACAGATCCTGGATTTGTCTTTCTTGCATTTGTGGATTTCACTAACTTCACAAAATTGCAATGTGCCTTTCACGCCATGGGAGATAATCTGAGCTACCATTGTTGTGGTGCATTGCATCACTTTCCATCAGCTCCTTGCAAAGGAGCAATTCAATTCCTAACAGTTATTGCCTTCTTGGGACAAGGCAATGCATTTGAAGACCTGAGAAGAAGATCAGAGGAACATCCCATGCCAATTGATTGTTCTCTTCTTCAAGTAGCAGATAACGATATGTCAGATTTGCAATATTTGGAGGCCAAAAAAGAGCTTTGGTCAAGCACTACATTCGTACATATTGTTTTGAAGACCGCAAGCTTGTTGATGTTTTTGGTGATGGCTCCTTGGTTGCACAAGAAGGAATACAACAGAAAAAAGAAGTTATATGCTTAATTGATAGTGTGGAGAGGCAAAAAACGTGGAGACCATGCTGCTAGACTTTGCTAAGTCTCATGAAGATATAGAAAAATGGGCTGGACTTCAACAATCCACTTCGCAATCAGATGACATTGTGCCTGTTACAGAGGAGTGCTCTCCACAAAGAGAAGAAGAAGACAACAACAACATCCTCTGTCAATGGAGGACTTTTTGGAAATGGAGACACGTATGTTTTGAGTCAGTTATCACGAGAAATGTGTGACTTGGATGCTACGATTGTGTATCTTTCACATGAGTGAGAGATTAATAGCGAGGAAGATTACTTTGTCGCAATACAGAGCACCTTGTCACAAGTGATCGTGCATACCTAACATGAGTGACAGATGCTTTAAGAACATGAGAGATAGCTAAATTCAACTTGAAGTGACTGATTTTAGTGTAACATGTGAGCCACATTGTTAATCTCAAGCATTCAAGTTTGAATGTATTTGGAAATGGACATATGTTTTGAGTTTCTTGTGCATGTTAGTGTTCTTGTTACTGATTTGATACTCTTAATGTTAGATTTTGCTTTATATAGTATTGATTGAGTTTGTATTTTTTATCTCAAGCATTCAAGGTTTGAATGTAAATAGTAAATTACTTGAGTTTTTGAATGGTGGATCTTTAGACTAAAACTATAACATTTAATACTCACAAAGACTTAATTACTTAAGAGCTTGAACTCAATAAGTTTTGGACCTTTTATCAATACCCCCTTGATATGATACATTAGATCGTAGCATGGTTAAATGGTGATGCTTCATAAATTGAACCTAGCTTAGACAGGTGTTGGAGCCTAAATTTAAACTAACCTTGCTAGAAGGGAGCTTATGTTTGGACTTTGAGAACTAGCATAAGTAATCAATTAGAGCATAGATTAGACATGTGGTGGTGGCCTTAGAGACCAAAATCTTAATGAGCTTGGAAAGGTATTTAAGTACTGCAATTTACTTAGTTTTAGTACTCATTAAAGCATAGCTTGACAAAAGGTGGACCTTACATGGATCCTAATTTCAAGAGGTGTGGTAGACCTTCAAACCAAGCTCATATAGCTTGGACATGTGGTGGACCTTGCATGAAGACTAGTTTAGACAAGTGTGGTACACCTTGTAACCAACACCCATTTGTTATATTAGCTTGGACAAGTGGTGGACCTTGCTTTTATGTTTCAATGGAGCATATTTTGGACAGGTGGTAGACCTTGTTTCTCTCCATGCTTCAATGGAGAGAAACTTTAGCTTGGACAAGTGGTGGACCTTGTTTTTATGTTTTAAAGGAGCATATTTCGGACAAGTGGTAGACATTGTTTCTCTCCATGGTTCAATGGAACCCACCTTAGACAAGTGAAGTACCTTGAAACCAAACCCCCATAATACAACCTACTAAATAGGTTGGAAAATTGGTGGTATATGAAACCATCCATGATAGAGCATAGTATAGGTGAAAACGTAGTGGTCCTTATATCAATTACCCATGCATAGCTTGGACAAGTGGTGGACCTTGATTCTCTCTATGTTTCAATGGATCCTATCTTGGACTAGAGATATATCTTACTTATTTCCATGCTTCAATGGATTGTAGCTTGGATAAGGAGTGGAACTTCAAACAAAACTCCACAGCATAGCATATATTAACAATTCATGGGTTTTATAGAGATTGTCTTGCCTATTTTGGAGAGTTGGTACACCTTTATTCTCCATTCTTCAATGGATCTGAGGTTGGACAAGCGGAGCTGGAGAAGTGGTCAACCTTAAAATGAAACCTCCCATGCTACAACCCATCATAGATCGTATATGTAGTGGACCTTGAAACTCTTTTATGTCCCTAGCTTAGAGAAGCATTGCACTCTTTATTATCTCCATACATGAAGGCAAGGTTGGACAAGTGGTGGACCTTCAAACCAGAATCTCTATGCAATAATAGGCAAGTGGTGGAGCTTGTTTTCTCCATGTTCCAATGGAGCCTAGCTTAGACAAACAATGGAGCTTGCTTCTCTCCATGTTTCAATGGATCCTAGCTTAGAAAAGTGGTGGAGCTTTGCTTCTCTCCATGTTCCAATGGACCATAGCTTAGACAAGTGGTAGACCTTGAAAAAACCCCCCGTATACAACATATTATGGGGTTTTCATGTTTCAATGGCACCTAGCTTGGACAAATGGTAGAGCTTGCTTCTCTTTATGTTTCAATGGATCCAATCTTAGCCAAGTGGTGGACCTTGAAACAAGAATCCCCCCCCCCCCCATGTACAACGTATTATGGGTTTTGAAAGCACTGGGAGAAAATAATAGCTTTGATAAGTGGTGGACCTTGCTTCTCTCCATGCTTCAATGGAGCCGAGGTTGGACACATGTTGGAGAGAAGATGGTTGCCCATGAAATAAGACCATGCATGCTATAATCAATCATATGTTGTACACATGGTGGACCTTGCAATTGTTTTATATGCCTAACTTGGACAAGTGGAGGACCCTTGATTACCTCCAGATATCAACAACAAGCCAAGTTTGGACAAGTGTAGTACCACCAAACCAGAATCTCTATGCTACAATAGAGTATAGGTAGGACACGCAGTGAACCTTGATATCAAACCATCCATGCTACTAGAGATGATAGGTTTCACATGTGGTGGAACCTTGTATCAATGTTCTATGTGTAGTTTTTGACTAGTGATAGACCTTGAAACTAATCCCTCTAGGCTACAAGAAAAAAGAGATGGATGAGGAGGCTAGACTACTTTTGTTGCATCAATGCATCCCATGTTACCACATATACTATAGGGTTCTTGGATAAGTGTTGGATCTTGTGTCAATGCTCCATGTCTAGCTTGGACAAGTGGTGGACCTTGGTTCTCTCTATGCTTCAAATGGGCAATAGATTGGAGACACAGTGGCCTTTTTTTTCCAATGATTTTATTTTTTGGAAACCTTGGAGGCACCATGTAAGAGGCACTCTAAGTCTTCCATACAATAGACCTATTGGACTATAAAATAATGATATCTTTCTTTGATATTGTCATTATTTTATGCATAATATTTTCTTCTTTTTGCAGACACAAAGGAGTTAAGTGATATAAAAACTAGATGTATTTCACACTATGATTGGCATGAAGATCCTTTTGGGACACCAACTTTTCCTATTCCCAAAGATGTAATTTTCCATATTAACGGTGTGGATTTTGAAGTGCGACTTTCATGTATTGAAGGAGCTGGTTATGGGCTATTTGTGCATACTACCCTGGAAAGTGGTTTGACTATTCTAAACTATGGAGGGCATAAGTATAGATTTCAAGACTGGAAAAAGATATGCAAAATTTTTCCAAGAGCTTATAAATATTCTCTTCTAGAGGATCCAAACATAGAAGAAGAGGAAGATCAATCATACATTATTGGTTGTGTAGAAGAAGGAAACGTGTCGGGCTATATAAATAGTTCTCACAGTACAAATGTCTGTCCCAACGTACGCTATACATTTGATCCAAATTTTCCACCTTGGCATAAATGCACCTCTTCACACATCAAGTCAGAAGAATATGGCCATGTATGCATTGAGACTATTTGTCAAGTTGAAGCAGGAGAAGAGTTGTTTGCTGACTATAACTTTACTTGACATTGTAAAGTATTGTACATGGATGGAAATCTCAAGTACATGCATCATTTTCATTTTTCATGGATGAAATCTCAAGTGAATATAACATTTGATTATTGTTTAGTTTATGCTCAACGAGAATCTAGAGTGCTCTTATGCTTTGTGTGTTGTCTAACTTATTTGACTACCTTGGCCATAGAATCTTGATTCTACTCTAGATTTGTGATAAATCTTACCAAAATTTAATCAATGTCTAGGTTGGACAAGTGGTGGGGCTTCAAACATTACTGTCTTAAACAAGTGGAGTTATCTTACTTGAATAAGTGGTGGCCTTTGAATCCAAATCTAAGCCAAATCTCTAATTATTTGCTTGTAGTCTAGGTTGGACATTTGGTGGACCTTGTATCCATGTTTCCTCAACAAGGGTGGCTTTTAGTTTTCACTTTAAGTACTCATCTTTAATAAAGTGTAGGATGGAAAATGTTGAGTTAGTAGATTGTATTTTAGACAAGTGGTGTTTGGTGTACGAATGCTGAAAATGGTTGCAAGGATTCTAACAACGACTTTACCTTAAATAAATTTCTTACTAGGAGTTCTACATATAAATATGGTGAATAAAATTCTAGTGGTTTTGAGATACCATTTGTGTGTGTGTTTTCTTAGATTCACAAACTGGGATGGATAATGCTCCTATGGTTCAGTCAACAACTATAGAATCCATAGATTCTATGGTTTCTAAAGTGCCCAAGATGGATGATATTTCTATACTAGAGTCTAGTGTTGTGCAACTTGAGCAAGCTTCCAATAATGAGAACCAAGAAATCGATGCTTCAAAAATGCAACATACATCAAAAGAGACTGAAAAGTCCACTCACGAGCTATTGCCAATTGGTACTACGTCATGTAGCGTAGATGTTGAGAAATCCATGCTTACAATTATATTGGATTTAAATGGTCTATTGTTGAAACGTTCCCCTCAACCATCCTCACACCACAACTCAGTGCAAATGGATTCAAAAAGATATATTATACTCAGGCCAGGTTGCATCCAATTCTTGAAGACTATTTTACAGAGGTTTAATGTTGCAATTTGGTCGACAGCTACTAGGAATAATGTGTATCAAATCCTTGCAGCACTAAACAACTTAGCTGAGGATACATTGCCTTTCTTTGCAATTTGGTCGCAAGATGTTTGCTACACCGCTCAAACTCAAAAATTGTTTAGACCCGACAATCCAAACGTTGAGGCAATGTTCAAGCCTCTAGCCAAAATTGCCATGGGGTTTGAATGTGATCCACAAAGAACAGTGCTTATTGATGACTCTCCTTACAAGGGATGTATTTCACCAGCAAACAATTGCATTTTTCCACCACAATTTGATGCTGAGAAGATGGTTGACAATATGCTCTTGGAGGAGCTACTGCCATACTTGATTCAGCTTGATGAGAGAAGGGATGTGCGTGATTTAATTGCTTCTAATCGTTATGGACAACCTATAGTGACAAATGATAGTGAATACAAACAAATCATGGAGTATTGGAAGCAGAAAAATGATGTTTGGTCAGCTAAGGTGTTCTTTACAAGAAGAATACCACCTGCAAAAGGTGACAGGATGAAACTATCATTGAAAATGCAAGTGACACAAGCCACCGCAATGAAATGAGAAGAGCCCAAATACAAGAGATCTTAGCAAAGGAGCGTACACCCATTGAAAGCATGAAGGCGTCACAATTGACCACTTTAGCTAGGCAATTGGGTTGTAACACAAAAGGAGTTTTGAAGGCAACCACAGCAAAGGCTTATATAAATAAGGTGAAAGCTGAGAACAATCTTCTAAGGCTGGATAGAAAGCAACCCTAAGGTACTAGTGACATGTCATATATTCTTGATACACATACTTGAACACTCATGTGCATGGTATCTAACAAATCTTTCTTTTTATTCCTTCCTGCAGGATCTTACAAAGGATACTACTAGATGGAGCTCAATCAATAGAGATTTTGATATGTTTGCTCAAAATAATGAAGCAGTCACCTACATTTTTTGTTTATCAATTTCTTGAGAGACTTTCTTTTAGTTTGTAATCATCAAATGAAATGAAAAGTATCCTTCTTATAAGATTGCTGATCTTTTTCTCGTTCAAAACTTTCAATTGTGATTTATAGTTTTGTTAGCATGAGATTGTGCTTTTTTAGTTTGAAAAAAACTGTCAAAGATCCAAGTCTTTTTGGCTTTACTTAAGTTATTAATTGTGAAAGATCCAAGTCTTTTTGCTTTACTTAAGTTATTGATTGTCTATGTAATAGTCCTTAAAACAATATCGGATGGATTTCTTGCTCCCATGTCTCACATTGGTCTTTAGGTAAGACAAGTGGTGACCTTGAAAGTATGGTCTCATATCTCGATCAAGTGAAGAGACATGAAGCTTAAATATCACTACTATGTATCTAGTGTTAAACTCCATCAAGACAAAGATACTAGAGTGCCAAATTGCAGTCTAGTTTAAGTGAAAATCCATTTGAGCTAAGGTAAAACTTATAGTGCCTCATTTTTCTAGGATTCTACCCCATCAAGGAAGTTAGAATCTAGCACAAACCAATTAAGACTCTTTTGGAGCCTAGATAGGACAATTCGTGGAACTTAAGAGACTTATTATTGAGTTAGAGTCTAGTTTAGATAAGCAAAAGATCTTCAAACCAGCACTTGACTTTCTTACTATTCAATATTCAAAGTCCCTTGGGCTAACAAATTACATACCTACTTGTAACCTAACTAATGAGTAATAATATAGATCTAAGCAAGTATATATAATGAGTCTTCAAACTAATAAACCAAGGGAAGAGAGTAGCAAGGTCCACTACTTGTCCAAGCTCAGCTCTAGACAACATAGAAAGATGCTAGTTCTACTAATTGTCTAATTATAGGCATGGAGAAATGATAGAAGGTTGAACACTTGTCCAACCTATCATCTCTAGTAAGATGGGAGGTTTGGCCTTAAGATTCACCATGTAACCAACCTATACATCATTGTATTATGAAGAGTAGAAAAGCAAAGCTCCACCACTTGTCCAAGCTAGTTCTAAAATCCACATGGAGATAAGCAAGCTCCACCATTTGTCAAATCTCTCTTCCATTAAAACATGAAAAAACTTAGCTATGTTGTACAGGGGGGACTTTTTTCCAAGGTCCACCACTTGTCCAAGCTAGGATCCATTAAAACATGGAAATAAACAAAGCTCCACCACTCGTCCAACCTTTAGAGTTGCAAAGTGTATGGGTTGTCTAAACTAGGTATGGGAAAATAATTGAAGGTCCACCACTTGAAACATGGAGCGAAGCAAGCTCCACCATGTCTCCAATATGCTAGACTCCATTGAAACACCCTAAACACATGATATTTTGTACATAGGGGATGTACATTCAAGATCCACCACTTGTCCAACCTAGTATCCCTAGTAGCTTGATAGCTTTGGTCTCAAGATTCACCACTTGTCCACTCTATGTCATTGTATTAAAAAGGATTGGGTGTTAAGGTCCACCACTTGTCCAACCTATAAGGTTATATTTTAAATGGTTTTTTTTCTCACAACTTGAACTACCCATGATATGTTTTACATGGGAGTTTTGTTTCAATGTCCACCACTTGTCCAAGCTAACTCTATTGAAACATAGAGAGAACCAAAGATCCACCACTTGTCCAAGCTAAGCTATATTGAAACATGGAGAGAAGGATTCTCCACCATTTCTCCAAGATAGGCTTCATTGAAACATGGAGAGAAGAAAGCTCCACCATGTCTCCAAGCTAGGATCCATTTAAATGCCCTAAACCCATTTTATTTTGTACATGGGGGGTTTTATTTCAAGGCCCACCACTTGTCTAACCTATTATCCCTAGTAGCACGAGTGGTTTGGTCTCAAGATACACCACTTGTACACTCTATGTCATTATATTAGAAGAACTATGTATTAAGGTCCACCACTTGTCCAACCTATAAGGTTATATCTTAAATGGTATCCTTTCTCACCACTTGAAATGCCCATGATATGTTTTACATGGGGGTTTCATTCCAAGGTCCACCACTTGTCCAAGCTAACTCTATTCAAACATAGAGAGAAGCAAAGGTCCACCACTTGTCCAAGCTAACTCTATTCAAACATAGAGAGAAGCAAAGGTTCACCACTTGTCAAAGCTAGGCTCCATTGAAGCATGGAGAGAAGTAACCTCCATCATTTTTCCAAGATAGGTGCCATTCAAACATGGAAAGAATCAAGATCTACCATGTCTCCAAGATTCTAGGCTCCATTGAAACACCCTAAAACCATGATATTTTGTACATGGGGTGTTTACATTCAAGGTCTACCACTTCTCTAACGTATTATACCTAGTAGCATGAGTGGTTTGGTCTTAAGATTCACCACTTATCCACTCTATGTCATTATATTAAGAATAACTGGGTGTTAAGGTCCACCACTTGTCCAACCTATAAGGGTATATCTTAAATGGTATCCTTCACCACTTGTCAAGGTCCATCACCACTTTTCCAACCTGTAAGGTTATATCTTGAATGATATTTTTCCTTATCACTTGTAATGTCCATGCTATGTTTTACAAAGGGGTTTTGTTCCAAGACCCACCACTTGTCCAAGCTAACTCTATTGAAACATAGAGAGAAGCAAAGGTCCACCACTTGTCCAAGGTAGGCTCCATTGAAACATGGAGAGAAGGATGATCCACCATTTCTCCAAGATAGGTTCCATTGAACATTGAGAGAAGCAATCTCCACCATGTCTCCAAGCTAGGCTCCATTGAAATACCCTAAACCCATAATTTTGTACATGAGGGGTTTACATTCAAGGTCCACCACTTGTCCAACCTATTATCCCTAGTAGCACGAGTGGTTTGGTCTCAAGATTCACCACTTGTACACTCTATGTCATTATATTAAGAAGAACTATGTGTTAAGGTCCACCACTTGTCCAACCTATAAGGTTATATTTTAAATGGTATCCTTTCTCACCACTTGAAATGCCCATGATATGTTTTACATGGGGGTTTCATTCCAAGGTCCACCACTTGTCCAAGCTAACTCTATTAAAACATATAGAGAAAGAAAGGTCCACCACTTGTCCAAGCTAGGCTCATTGAAACATGGAGAGAAATAAGCTCCACCATGTCTCCAAGTTGCTAGGCTCCATTGAAATACCCAATACCCATAATATTTTGTACATGGGGGGTTTACATTCAAGGTTCACCACTTTTCCAACCTATTATCCCTAGTAGGTTTGGTCTCATGATTCACCACTTGTCCACTCTATGTCATTATATTAAGAGGAATTGGGTGTTAAGGTCCACTACTTGTCCAACCTATAATGTTATAGCTTGAATGGTATTTTTTCTCACCACTTGTAATGCCCATGACATGATTTACATGGGGGTTTTGTTCCAAGGTCCACCACTTGTCCAAGCTAAATCCTATTGAAACATAGAGAGAAACAAAGGTCCACCACTTTTCCAAGCTAGCTGCATTGAAACATGGACCTTAATACCAAATTATTTCTAGTAGCATGAGTGATATTTTGTACATGGGGGGTTTACATTCAAGGTCCACCACTTGTCGAACCTATTTCCCTAGTAGGTTTGGTCCCAAGTTCACCACTTATCCACTCTATGTCATTATATTAAGAATAATTGGGTGTTAAGGTCCACCACTTGTCCAACCTATAAGGTTATATATTAAATGGTATTTTTTCTCACCACTTGTAATGCCCATGATATGTTTTACATGGGGGTTTTGTTCCAAGGTCCACCACTTTTCCAAGATAACTCTATTCAAAATAGAGAGAAATAAAGGTCCACCACTTGTCCAAGCTAGGCTCCATTGAAACATGGAGAGAATGATGCTCCACCATTTATCCAAGATAGGCTGCATTGAAACATGGAGAGAAGCAAGCTTTACCATGTTTCCAAGCTAGGCTCCATTGAAACACTCTAGGGGGTTTTATTTGAAGGCCCACCACTTGTTTAACCTATTATCCCTAGTAGGATGAGTGGTTTGGTTTCAAGATTCACCACTTGTACACTCTATGTCATTATATTGTGTTAAGGTCCACCACTTGTCCAACCTATAAGGTTATATCTTAAATGGTATCCTTTCTCGCCACTTGAAATGCCCATGATATGTTTTACATGGGAGTTTCATTCCAAGATCCACCACTTGTCCAAGCTAACCATATTTAAACATAGAGAGAAACAAAGGTCCACGACTTGTCCAAGCTAGGCTCCATTGAAACATGGAGAGAAGGAACCTCCACCATTTCTCCTAGATAGGCTCCATTAAAACATGGACATAAGTAAGTTCCACCATGTCTCCTATATGCTAGGCTCCATTGAAATACGCAAAATCCATGATATTTTGTACATGGGTGATTTACATTCAAGGTCAACCATTTGTCCACCCTATTATCTCCAGTAGGTTTGGTCTCACAATTCACCACTTTTCCACTCTATGTCATTATAATAAGAGTAATTGGGTGCTAAGGTCCACCACTTGTTCAGCCTATAAGGTTATACCTTGAATGGTATTTTTTCTCACCACTTGTAATGCCCATGACATGCTTTACATGGGGGTTTTGTTCCAAGGTTCACCACTTGTCCAAGCTAATTCTATTGAAACATAGAGAGAAACAAAGGTCCACCACTTTTCCAAGCTAGGCTCCATTGAAACATGGACCTTAATACCAAATTATTCCTAGTAGCATGAGTGATATTTTGTACATGGGGGGTTTGCATTCAAGGTCCACCACTTGTCGAACCTACTTTTCCTAGTAGGTTTGGTCGCAAGATTCACCACTTGTCCACTCTATGTCATTATATTAATAATAATTGGGTGTTAAGGTCCACCACTTGTCCAACCTATAAGGTTATATATTGAATGGTATTTTTTCTCACCACTTGTAATGTCCATGATATGTTTTACATGGGGATTTTGTTCCAAGGTCCACCACTTGTCCAAGCTAAATCTGTTCAAACATAGAGAGAAACAAACGTCCACCACTTGTCCAAGCTAGGCTCCATTGAAACATGGAGAGAATGATGCTCCACCATTTATCCAAGATAGACTCCATTGAAACATGGAGAGAAGTAAGCTCCACCATGTCTCGAAGATGCTAGAGTCGATTGAAATACCCAAAACCCTTGATACTTTGTACATAGGGGGTTCACATTCAAGGTCCACCACTTGTCCAACCTATTATCCCTAGTAGCATGAGTGGTTTGGTCTCAGGATTCACCACTTGTCCACTCTATATCATTATATTAAGAAAAATTGGGTTTCCATATCTAAATGGATCTTTGCTTGGATAAGTGGTAGACCTTGAGACCTAAATACCCATTCTACACTAGAGCATTGATTAAGCCTTATGCACTTCAAGCATACCTTTAACAACAAGTAGTAGTTATTAGTTGACTTAAGTCTAGTTGACCTCCATGGTATTGAGACTAAGAGAGAGTGTAGCATAAAAAAGAGTCAGGATTTTAATTTGACTTTCTTTCTATTAATGAGTAGATCATAGATGGATTTTGGTATCTAATAAAACCTTAGGGTAGACAATGTAAAACTCATGTCTATTGTTGTGTTTGCATTAATTGTTCTTGTTCTTTAATTTCAGAACCATTACAGAAAAATGGATTGGCTATATGCTGGCATAAATTGAAGAAAACTATTGAATTACCCATCCAACCTCCTCCAAGACCTTGTCCAAGGAATGAATCACCTCCTTATCACCTACCACTTTCTTTCAAGGACATCAAAAGAGTACTTATCTTGGATCTAGAGGGGTTACTTCTCAAGACAATTGAAATGAAACATGGAGATTCTATGCCATCTTGAGCTCAACACATGCGACTTGTGGAGGATAAAGATGAAGTTTATCATGTGGTGCGACCAGACGCACAAAGGTTTTTGGATTTTTGTGCTGAATACTTTGAGCTATGGATATGGAGTTGCTATAACTTAACAAGGGTGCAACGCATCACACAAAAATGTTTTCCTGAGCAGTATACCAAGTTCAAGGTGTTTATGAGTAACAAAAATTGCCAAAATCCAAATATTATGTTAGGATTTACAAGGGTTTATCACAAAAATTTGAGTGATATTTGGAAGATATTTGAGGATTTGGATGCAAACAATACCTTAATTTTTGATGACACTCCATATAGGATGATGTGGAACATGCCAGGGACATATCTTATATTTCCAAAGATGTGGAGGCAAACTTCCGAGCAACTTCAAAACTTCCTGCAGAGAACCATAATTCCATGGTTGGTAGGATGGTTGTATGCAAGAGATAAGAGAGTCTATACATACAACACAATTGTAAATCACTATAGTGATTCTGAGACAAATTATGTCCTTGGTGTGTACTTGTCAACACGAAAGAATTGAATAAATATGGCCATAAGATGCTTTTTTTATTCTAGTGTGTATCTTTCAACATTTGTATAATTTGATATAGTCTTTTTTATAAAAAAACAAAGGTGTGTCAATTTTATGAACACTTGAATGGAGTGCACCCTACTCTAAGGGGACTTCAATGTACTATTGGAGTGCATCCTATTGTAAGGGGACTCTGATGTATTGCTAGAGTGCACCCAAATTTTTGGAGACTCATTTTTTATTTGATTGGGGCCTATGTTGGGTCATATAGTAAAAGAAATTCATTTTTTGTCAATTCATATCAAGGTTGCATTTATTTGTAACTATGAGAGAATTGATATTTGATGTCAAAATAAAACTTATAAGTATGGATCAGAGAATTCATGGACTTTAAATATGTGAGAGGGATCTTTTTCTTGGGCACAAATGTTTGCTTCAAGAATTTTTTCATTACATAATTTACGTGAAAGAGTTTTAGAACCTAAAAGACTTTGAAAACAAAACTATGGAATCTAAGTGCATGTATTCTTGAATGGCTTGAAAGTTGATGTATACATGCATGTCGCCTTGATGAAGATTTAGATCTGACAAGATGCAAAGCTAGAATTCTTGGACGTTACCTTTGTCAATTTGGTAATAACATATTTAACTTTCTTTTATTATGGGTGGAAAATATATTATTATGTACATTTGGAACCTAATTGCTTGACCTTCAAACCAAGATTCCTATGTTATTTTTTCATATAATTTTTTGTAATGAATTAAGATTGTGGATACAAGGTCCACCACTTGTTCAAGCTAGATCTAAGAAAGTATATATACTGAGTCTTCAAACTAGTAAACCAAGGGAAGAGAGAAGCAAGGTCCATCACTTGTCCAAGCTTATCTCTAGACAACATAGAGAGATGTTAGGTCTACTAATTGTCCAATATAGTCATGGAGAAATGATAGAAGGTTGATCCACTTGTCCAACCTATCATCTCTAGTAAAATAGGAGGTTTGGCCTTAAGATTCACCATGTAACCAACGTATAATTCATTGTATTATGAAGAGTAGAAAAGCAAAGCTCCACCACTTGTTAAAGGTAGTTCCAAAATCAACATGAAGAGAAGCAAGATTCACCATTTGTCCAAGATAGGTTCCATTAAAACATGGAAAACCTCATATATGTTGTACATGGAAGCTTTTTTCCAAGGTCCACCACTTGTCCAAGCTAGGATCCATTAAAACATGGATAGAAACAAGGCTCCACAACTCGTCCAACCTTTATAGCTGCAAAGTGTACTGGTAGTCTAAACTATGCATGGGAAAATAATAGAAGGTCCACCACTTATCCAATATATTATCTCTAATAGCATGGGAGGTTTGGTCTCAAGATTTAGAAATTGGCTAACCTGTATTTCATTGTATTATGATGAATTTGGTTTTAAAGTCAACTACTTATCCAAGCTATAAGTTTATATCTTGAATGGTATTCCTTCCCATCACTTAGAAAACCAATGATATGTTGTACATGGGGGGGTTTGTTACAAGGTCCACCACTTGTCCAAGCTAGTTTCATTGAAACATGGATGAAGACAAGCTCCACCATTTGTTAAATCTAGACTCCATTGAAATCTAGAAAATCCATTCTATGTTGTACATGGGGTTTTTGTTTTAAGGTCCAACACTTGTCCAAGCTAAGATCCATTGAAACATGGAGTAGAGAAACACTCCACCACTTGTCCAAGCTAGGAAACATTGACAGTAGTTGGCTTAGTTTGAAGATCCATCACGTGTCTAAGCTAACTCTATTGAAACATAGAGAGAAGCAAAGGTCCACCAACTGTTCAAGCTAGGCTCCATCGAAACATGGAAAAAAGCAAGCTCCACCATTTATCCAAGATAGGCTCCATTCAAACATGGAGAGAATCAAAGGTCCACCATTTCTCCAAGCCAAGCTCCATTTGTCCAACCTATAAGGTTATATCTTAAATGGTAATCTTTCTAATCACTTGGAATACCCATGATATGTTTTACATGGGGGTTTTGTTCCAAGATCACCACTTGTCCAAGCTAACTCTATTGAAACATAGAGAGAAGCAAAGGTCCACCACTTGTCCAAGCTAGTCTCCAATTGAAACAAGGAGAGAAGAAAGCTCCATCATTTCTCCAAGATAGGCTAGCATGGATAAGTGCACCTTGAAACCAACCTTCCTATGAGGCAATAGAGCATATGCTACATATTTTATGTATGCCCCATGCCTCAAATTAAGAAGTTATAGATTAGAAGTGGACCTTGCTTGAATGTCACATGCAATAAATTAAGGAAAAATAGCCAAGTGGATTGTATTCCTCAATGGATCCTTCCTTTCACAAGTTGTGAACCTTGAGTCACTTTTACATTAAGTTGGACAAGTGGTGGACCTAGAAACCAAGCTCTCCATGTTGAGATAAGTTGTAGGTAGGACAGTAGGACATAGACAACGATAATGGATGCAATATACTCGTCTCCTAATAATCCAATTGATTGAAACCATGGTACTTTAGTTGTTTTCATTGTGTATTGTATGTGCATAAAGTGGAATGAGACCTTAAGAAAACTCAATTTTTTGACAAAATCTCTATATTTTGTACATGATATTTGAAAGTTGTCCAACCTGGGAATTGGGATTTTCCCACTTTACCTAATATGGTCTTTGATCACTCTCTCTTACAATGGCATAGAGTTCCCTTGCTAATCACCCCTAATACAACACATACATATGCCTAATGCCAATGAGATTCCACTCAAGAGGTTGAGCTTGGCTTCTCAAGCTATAGCATAGTGCTCTTTCTTCTCCCCCCCTTTTTTGTGCTAGCTACACCCTCCTTTTATAGCAATTTTGAAGGCTAGGGTTACTCCTCTAACCATGGTTGCGTTAGATTTTCAGCAATTTATCTAATTTCTTTTGCTTGGAATTATCAAGAAGTTGGTGGGGAAAGAGAGAGGAGAGAAATGGAGGTGATAGGACTTTTCATAGTGGGTTAGTGTTAGTAGAGTTAGTATTAATTTACAAATGGAATTGGATATTTACAATGGGAGTATCCATGTAGGATACAAATAAGGAAGAAAAACTCTTAAGAGGTAAGAAAAGGTAGATTTCTTAGAAGGTTGATGCTCCAAGTGTCTTGAGTAGGGCCAATTTTGACGCTTGTTGACGGTCCAGTAGCTTTGACGGTACATTTTTTCTCCACTCTTGACCTTCCTTGAGAGACAAGGTAATTGAAGCTGAGTGATCAACCACCATGATGCTGTCTTTTAAGAGAAGAGGCTGAATTTTGTGGTTTTTTTGATAGATATGGGTAATTTGGAGGAGGAAAAATGAGACTAGGTGGTCAATTTTGGAATGGAATTGTGTGTGGGAGGTATGAGTTCACCATGGTTTCTCTTATTCTTCAAGGTTGAGAAGAAGGTGAGTAGGGTGCAGAGAGGAGTGGTGAGAGAGGTGGGGATGATGAGTGGAGAAGTGTGTGTGAAAGAGGAAAATGATAAAGTGGAAGAGAGAGTGTGGCTGCATAGCATGGGAAAACTGGGGTCCACTAATAAAATCATAGCTCACAGCTCGTAGCTGAAAAAAATATGAAAAAATTTGAGGCAAAATTTCAGCCCACGAGCTATAACTTTTGTTTGTATCACCTTTTCAAATTCGGAGAGGAAGTGAACTTTAAAAATTCAGCAAAACCGACCGTTTTTTTCCATTGCACAAGGTCCTTGTGGGGTCCTTCTTTGGATGATTCTTTTGAATACCTCCAAGAGTGAGCCCTCCATAGTGCATGTATGCATGCCACCTACCCTTGACCTTATTTGGTAGGTCTATAATTGAAGATATTGTTGAGATCATGATATAAGTGAATAGTACAACTAAGAAAATCAAATATTGAGGGGTCTAAAAAATATGTACATGTCAAATATAAATAATATAAGTGGAAAAAATATAAAGGGGTCAAAAGAAATCTCTCTCATTATGAGGCTACCATAAAAAGATAAATATTTTTGGTGTTCTAATTTTTTAGAAAAAAAACAAAATAAATGTAGGAAGGGAAAAATCACAATAGTGAAAAAATATACACATAAATAAAACTAGTTTTTTTGGATTTTTGTTGGGATGGAGTTACACCAAATATAAGAGAAGCTTACATGAAAATATTTCTATATGGAATAAAGAGTATGAAAAATGGTAAGAAAAATTGTGGTAATGGTGAGGCAATGTACAGAGCATAAATAACACACACCTAGGTAGAAATATTTAAATAAATACCAAAATAATTATGAAAAAATATTTTATTTAGGCTCTATATACAAAGAAATATTTACATACGCATGGGCCATAATATACCTATATTTTTTATATTTTATATTTTTTTGGCTCAACTAGCCTAATGACTAGCTAATTGAGGGTTTTTTATTTCAGTAAGGAGATATGGGAAAAGTCCCCTAACTCACACGCACCTATATACAGTGAAAGGGTAAGGGTAACCACAGTGTTTGAGTGAATTGATAGGGTGAGATAACTCACTATGGCAATAACAGAGAGCCAAAAAACGGCTATCACTGCTTTGTCGGACGCTCGCTTGTAGGCTCCATCAAAGTAGAGAGAGTATGCTCCTTCTACCCTCGGTGGTACTGGAGGTAATCGGACTTCTCCTTCCTTAGATTGCTTCTCCTTCCCTTCAAAGACTTGGTAGGTCATGAGTCCCCCCAAACTTTCCCTTGTCGTGCTTTCTACCTGTACCGTGTAGTCAAACTCTTGCAGAAGAACTAGCCATTTAGAAATTCTAGCCGACACATCCATGTGTTGTACAACATAGGGAAATATTTCATCTGTGGTTAGAATCACAAATTGCTTAGGCAGAAAATATGACCTAAACTTTGTAGTTGCAAATCTAAGAGCTAGGACTAAGTGTTCCACATGAGTGAAACCTTTCTCTCCTGCTGTCATCATTCGACTAGAGAAGTAGATTGGCCTCATGAAAGATGTCGCCGTATCCTTTTGGAGTAGCACAGCCCCCAACGAGTCATCACCAACACTTGAGGTGACATAGAATTTTTCATCCCACTTAGGTGGTAAGATAGTTGGCAGAGTGGCTAAGGCCTCCTTTACCTTGTTGTAGTGATGATCGCTTTCCTCGTCCCAAGTGAAAGTTGATCTTTGAGTGAGTTGTTACAGTGGTAGAACAGGTTGTGATAGTAGATGTATGAATCTACTTAAGTACCTCACCTTCTGTAGAAAAGATACCAGTTGACGTGCAATCGTTGGTGAAGGTAGGGCTATGAGTGTGGACAACTTACTTGGGTCGGCGTTGATACCTCTTGCTGAAATTTCATGGCCTAGTAGATTGACTTTACTCTCCCCAATGTGACATTTATCCACATTTAATTGGCCACCTAGGCTCTGTAACCTGGCCAAACCTTTAGTTACCTTTTCTAAATGTGAAATACGGGAGCTATATATACAAAAATCATAAATGAACACTCTTATGGATGTTCCAAAGAACGGTTGAAAAACATATGTGACATATCTTTGGAATGTGGCAGGTGCATTTGTGAGACCAAATGGCATAACCCTGTATGCAAAACAACCCCATGGCATGATAAAAGTGGCTTTTAGCTGATCTTCCAAGGCTATGCGTATTTGAAAGTATCCTAAATAACCATCACAGACGGTATAGCATTCAAAACCCGCTACTTTATTCAGAATTTAATCCAAGAAAGAGAGAGGAAAGTGGTCTCTCTTTGTAGCTGCATTTAGTGGTTTGTAGTCAACATAGACCCTCCACTTACCATTCTTTTTAGGCGTCACCACTACGGGTGACACCCATTATGAGTTTTCTACAGGATAGATGAATCCCGCCTCCAGCAGTTTCCTTACCTCGGCCAAGAGTGCCTTTTCTCGTATGACCCCCAGTCGTCGTAGCTTTTGCACAACTGGTTTTACCCCTTCCTTCAGCTTAATATGATGTTCCACCATTGTAATGCCTATGATTCTTTCATAGTTTTCAATGAACAGGTTAGGAAATCCCATCAACATTTGCAAAAAACTATCTTTCTCCTCAAGTGTTAATTCCGTAGACAACATACCCTTCAACCTACTTCCTCCTAGGCCAGATGATTTTCTCTCCTCTTCATTGGGTTTCCCTTTTGGTGATGGATCAACAGTTGTGCTTACCCTTTGTGGATCCTTCATAATGATATCCATCACATCAATGGAACTATCACTTTCGTCGGTGGATGTGGTCTCCTCCTCAGAACTGGAAGATTCGCTAGTGGTTTCATCTGCCGATGTTTCCAGATTCATTTGCTTCTGCTTGCCAATCCTCATGTCATAGTAGATTGTCTCCCCTTTCTTACCGGTCATGCGTAGAAGGCCAGTACCCCAGTCCTGTTTTGCCTTCATGGCCATCAACCATGGCCTTCCCAAAATTAGTGGATAGCCCTCCCCCTTAGAAGGCATTACAAAAACATCTACCTCTACCTCAGTGTTGAAAGCTTTGATTTTCACGGCACTTACCACACCCACACACTTTACTTTTGCGTTGTTTGCCATCTTTGCCTTGCATGGAGAAGGCTTGTCAACCTCGAGCCCTAATCGAAGCATCATAGCTTTGCTCATTACACAGATTTGTGCACCTCCATCAATGTAGGTGTTTCCAACCCTCTTTCCTTTTATGTTTACGTCGACAATTGGAAGGATGTCATCCATGTTGCATCCCGAAATTTCTCCGGCTATCTTTGTTTTGGAGCGTCTTGTACTTACCATTTTAGACCATTGTCGCCTTACTTTAGGTACAAGATGTAGCAGCTGTGGCCATGTAATCTTCGGTCCTTGCTCTGCCACATCCAATGTTAGATCATAGGGCTTAGACCTTTCTCCTAGCTGGAAGTCGGTGATGCCCAATTTTCGTCGTGGCCTGGATGGCCTCTTGCTAGTTTCTCCTCTCACGCTTCTCTCATCATCTGATTGTGTAGCCTTCTCCCTCCTAGCTCTTTTCACAGTCATGGCCTCAAGTGGTATAAAAAGGTTACCTTCTCCTTGCCCTTGTCCCTCTCCTTTGCTCGGGGTGGATCCACTACTACGGCTTTTCCTTTTTCTTCTAGCCTTATGATGTTTACAGGGCGATCAGGTGGTGGGGCTGGTGGAAGAGGTGGAATGAATGCTTGTAGTGGTGTCTGGGGTGGACGTAGAATTTGTGTTGGTAGGGTTGGTGCTCGGGGTGGGGGTGTTCTTTCTCCAGGGGGTGACAATTGGTTCTTCCTACCTCCTCTATTATAGTTTTGTCGTGGTTTGGGACAGTAGTACATACCGTGACCGTCTTCTCCGCAGTTGTAGCAATGATACTCCCTATTTTGTCGTCGTGCTCTTACAGGTTCTTGATCTCTTTCTTGACTCCTCCCTTGTTGTATTAAGTGGACATACAAATTCTGCAGTTGGTCAGTAATATGGGCCAATATATCTTGTTGGTCATCTCTTACCCCAAGAGCCAGTGGTGGTGGTGGAATGGTGGTTGTCATAGTTGCTGGTCAACGTGATGTTGCTGTTTCTGTTGACTCGGTTTCTTTGGCTTTCATTCGCAGCTTCTTGTCCTTAAGGCGAGCAATCTCAACGGCTAACTTGTACATAGCCGGAAATCTACCTTTCACCTTCTCCTTGAGAAGCGGCCATAAGCCAGGCGTGAACCGATCTTTTTTTAGGAAATCGGGTGCAGCTTCCCCCCTTGCCAGTGACTCAACCCACCGTTCCCACAAATCCACAAATTTGGACTCATAGGTGGCATATTCTAAAAGGCCCTCCTGCTTCAAGTCTCTCAACTTGTCCCACAAATTTTTTGAAGTGGTACCTCCCCCAAAACGCCTCTTAAAAGCGGTTTTTAAGGGTTTCGAGTCATCCTTGGTTGCTTGTGGAAGTGCATTGTACCATGATCTAGCTTCTAGATTCATAAGATGCTTAAAGATTCTAGCCCGGGATTCATCCGTATCTTTGTTGCTCACTACACATGCTACTTCAAAGTCATCTAGGAAGTCTGTTACCAAATCCTCCCCCTTCTTTCCTTTAAATGTTGGAAATGATACACTTGCCATGATTACTGAGAGAGAGCTAGAAAGACACACTGCTTAACTTGCAAAAGTTTTTTTCTTCTTTACAAGGAGGCGTGTATACCCTCTTATACTAGGACATAGATTAAAACTTCAAACGGTACATTGCCTTGTACCAAAGGTAGAACAAATGGTTGATCTGATGCCAGAACCTCAAAAAATCACTCCCCACCCAGCATGGTGTCAATGACGTGCTGGTAGTGAGCCTTCAAATCCAGTATTACCTTGATTGAGCGTACACGTGTTGGTATGTGTGATCTGTCTTGAGGTAGGTTGTACTGATTCATGTGAAGCTTAGAGGTGCTTAGTCACTGTCCAAGCTTGTGGGAGAGGGTGGTGTTCTTTCCTGAAACAAACTCAGTAGATCCCTAGTTTCTCTAGTGAGAGTGTGAGCCAATGATTCCGTTATCTGTGCTGCAGCATCAGGTGCGACTTGAAAACTGACTGTGATAATTACCTCAGTGACTTGAGTTACCCGATTCTCAAAGTAGAATAGTGTTGATTCTCTATTGTGTAGAGCTCCTTCCATTTTGTTGTTGTGGGTTGGTTGTAGGTTGCGGACATGGTTTCGACCTTCTCCTTCTTCTACTTGGCACTTGGCCTATGTATATCCACTGGGTTTGGCGTGTTGGTTGACTCTCCCACTGCAAATCGATTACCGTTACGCCTGGCACTCGAGCTTTGATGGAGATGCAGAGTTCGTCTAGTTGTGCTTGGAGCTCTTCTTCTTCTGTCGTCCAATTAGCAAATCCTGCTAGCCATTCATCCATTCAAAATAGTTTAGGGGTTTCAGTCTTGTAAACTGAAGGGTTTCATGAAAAGATCCTCCGTGGGGGCACCAAGTGACGGGAGCAAAGCGAACCCCGAACCCCGACGGCCTCTAAAACACCGAGGACCGAATGGCGCGCCTCGAGCCTATCATTGTAAAGCAAACAGGGGAACACCACCTAGCTTCAGCGGCTAGGACGCAAACAACACACCACCATAACAAAGTTTTCATCCAAGAGAGATGGATGCTTGGGAGCAATGATGAAGAGGAAAGGGAATGAGATCAAGTGAGAGAGAGAGAGAGAGAGAGAGAGAGGGAGGGGGTATAGCGGCTTAGTACTTAGGCACCACAAAAGGATGGCGAATCCGCACACCCTTCACACATACACAGGCTCACTCCAAACACAAGACTAGGTGGCGATTCCGCACACCTTACATGGGCAAAACATTGCAAGAAAACATACTCACAAAACCTCAAGCTTTATTTAGAGAATAAGGCGATGAAATGGGGAGCATAGGGTAGGGGAATGAGAAGGGAGAGCGTGGTAGAGCACATGGCGGATAGGTGGGAGTTGATGGCAAAGACTCGTACGAGGGTTACGGCCATCATCCTTCATTTATTTTCCCTTCATCTTCCATAGCCCAAGGGTGTAGAGGCCATGCTTAAGACGAGCATGGTGATTGCGGTGATGGTGATGGTGTGGGTGTGTGTGTGTGCACTAGGCACACAGAGTGCATAGTGTACTCTTTGGTGATGGTGTGTGTCCTTAGTGTGATGGTGACCCCTCTTTATATAGGGGAGGAGGGGGGAGAAATTCTAGAATTTAGAAATGAAGAAATCATTATCTACATAGGCCATGTGACTATGGGCCCCACTTGTCTGGCTGTGTATATATGTGCTAGAACAGTAGTCTCATGAGAGAGAGACTAAGAGAGAGAGATGGGTTGATGAAAAAAAGTGAGAGGTGACATGGAGAATAAATTAATTACAAGAGGGGAGAGAGGGGAGTGTGTTCAGAGGTGAATCTGTGTGCAGATGTGTATGAACATAAGAAAAATCAGGTAACCACCGGGTGGGGATGGGTCTGTGGGCACCTTTTTCAGTGAAATTGAGTGTGTGTGTGAGTGTGGGGAAGGTTATTTAGCTACAAGACAAGAGATATGGCGCCCTTTAGAGAGAGGCGGGGGTATTTGGGTCATGGGATATGATAGGAGAGAGAAAGAGGGGGTGGGGTATACTATTTTGGAAGATAGGGTAAGTTGCATGTGAGTTAGGGTGCATTATTGGTGAGTTATAATGCATTATTGGTGAGAGGTGGGGTAGCTTGAGGGGAGAGAGAAAGGAGAAAGGACAAGGGGAAGAGAGAGGGGGTTGACCTTTTGAGTGGAGGAGAGGAAAAGGGACACCCGGCGGGGCAACAGTGAAGAAAAAGGAGGCAAGGTGGGGATGGGCTACCCCGCAGGCATGAGGTGGCCTATTTTACCTTTCTTATATATTTACATCATCATACTTTATTTTTTTTCTTACTTTTTCCAAATCCTTTTATCACTCCCTCCCTAAGAGGGGGTTTTCATGGGGTGGGGACGAGAGAAGAGGGGTATGGGAGCTTGGCTTGTGAAAAACCCCCATCAGTGTGTGAGGTCTTGGGTCTGAGAACGGGGATAATTCAAGTTGTGTTTGTTAAGTGTTTTGCTTAGTGCATGAAGTTTCCATCTTCATTGCACTAGCTAATCTTGAAGGAACACAAAGAATTGTATTGTACAATGTCTCTCTTGATGGGAGAAACCATAATACAAAGCCTTTTGGAGGGGGGACCGGCTCCATGAAAATCCGGTCCTCAACTGTTGTCAGTAGCTTAATTTCTCTCTCTTTTGAAAGTATTGTCGATGCTATCTAACTAGGTGTTATTCTTTTTGTTGCTCTCTCCACCCAAGCACTCTTGTAATTCTCATTAGGAATCTACTCTAATGAAATTCCCACGATGTTCATGCTAATTTCCCCTACACATAAGTTATTAGGCCATTAAATGTTACATTGGTATCAGAGCTCAAGGTTTCTCTTTTCTTGCTCAAGAAGGGAGGTCCTCAAGCTAGCTACAAATGGTTGGTATTATTAATTGCCTGTGAGTAAGTAGAATAGGGATTTTTGAGCCTTGCAGTGCGCCTGCCTTCGTGCAGTTATCGGGGCATCACCGTCGAGAGCTATGGTCTTAATAGTGGAGTCCTACGGGGCTTGCCTACGGCTTAACCACTATTGAGCTATTAGAAGCTTGACAGGAGCCGGTGCTGTTTTGGTGTCGAAAGACCCTCTCTTCTATTCCTTGCAATTAATGGTATTCGAGCCGCGGGTACAGTAGCTTGAGTGCTTTTTCTAAAGGGGTAAAGAGGAGTAGTAACTAGGTCTTGAAGTGCCAAAGTAGACCTAAAAAGTTTACACCTAAAAGTTGTTAGAATGGCTGACAATAGTAAAGAGAGTGAAATTAATGTTGATAACTTTGATTTTGCTCATGAGCAAGCTACCAATGATGCTTCAATGCTTGTTAACTATCTTGTTTCTAGGCTTCAACAAGCCATGGGCAATCCATCTCTCCAAAGTGAAGTGCAACGGCAGCTCCATGCTCACAGGATTCTCCAAGCTCATCACCATGACGAGAGAACACCTAGGAAGCCTCCTTGTGAGACTACCAAAAGAGGACTCTCTCCGATTCGGGAAGAAGAAGAGAATCCATATGAAGGGCTCAAGAATTTACTTCTTGATGATGCATCTCCTTCCCAAAGGAGAACTCAAGAGCCTCCACCAATGGAACGAGAAAGAAGCGAGTCTCCCACCACCTCGACGGAGATGGCTCCACAAAAACGGCGGGCTAAACGCTCTCCATCACCACCAAAGCGGAGAAGACCATCACACTCTTCTCCACGCCATAATTCAAAGAGGGATGATAAAAAGAAAGAGAAGAAAAAGGCAAGAAAGAGGACACCCTCTTCTCCATCTTCTTCATCCTCTTCCTCTTATGAAAGCTATGGTGAAGACGACAAAGATCAAGACAAGAAAAAGGCGAGAAAGAGGTCACCCTCTTCTCCACCTTCTTCAAATTTTTCACCTTCTGAAGAAAGTGATGGTGCAACCTTTGAACCATCAAAAAGAAGAGGTCATAGGAAATCCTATGCCGCATGGAAGAGATCGTCCAAGTTGAAGAAATTCAAAGAGGGAGGAAAGAGCATCTCTTTCCTTACCTATGATGGTACCTTTGGTGCTACGGACAAAGTCTTGGCCTTTATCCAACAATTCGATGCGGCGTTTTGAGATGAGGGCTTCATGGAGTCCTTTAGGCTACGCCATGTAGCTATGCACTTTCAAAAGTCCGCCAGACAATGGTGGTCTAGCCTACGAGCCAACGGTGAAGCTCCACGAACATGGAAAGCTTTAAGAGCTTCCATTATGAAGCAGTTTTTGGCCACCGATGCCAAAGACAAAGTACGCACCGAATGGCGAAGCTTAAAGCTCTCTCTCAATGAATCTATCCACAAATATGTAGACAAGTTTTGGGACCTACAACTCAAAGCCACTGTCTTCAAAAAGTTGGATTTTGGAGAGCAAAAGCAACAATTTTGTGCGGGCTTAACCGAAGAAATGACAGAGTATGTCAACTCCCAAAGACCACGTACCATATCGGCGGTAATACACCACACTATGGTCGCCTCTCAAATCAATTTCCAAACAGGGGCAAAAAGAAATAATAAGCCCCCGGAAAATAAGGGTTCCAATAAACCTAAGGGGAAGGACAATGTCCAAAAGTCTCCTAAGGGCAACTCCAACAAAGCTAAAGAGAAGGGAGTTTACAAAGGTAAGAATAAACTCTCTCCTGAAGAGCTTGAGAGTTATCATAAGGATAATCGGTGTTTCAAGTGAGGCGAACAAGGGCATGCGTACCGCGCTTGTCCCCAAAAGAACAACCGCCAAGATCCTCCTAGAGCTTCCTTGGTTGAAATCCAACAAGAGGAGACTCACCAAACTCACCACAAAGGATCTCCGCTATGCCATGCTCGGGGAAAGGTAAGAGAACATGATGCTTTTATTCTCTTTGACCCTCGTTCTACTCACAATTTTATATCTATAGAGTTGGCCACCAAGCTAGGAATACAATCCTACGAGATGGGAGATGTCCTACCCGCAGACAATGCCTTCAAGGGGCAAGAATCTTCAGCCACTCCCTTAATTGGGAAATTGAGGCTTCATGTCCAAGGCTATGTGGACAAAGAGGACTTCTTTATCTCTCCTCTCAAGCATGAGGATGTAATCCTAGGGGCACCATGGTTTGACCGCCTGGCTCCCGATGTTAAATTTCCTGAAAGGAGAATCTCCTTTACGTTCAGGGAAAAAGACATGTATATAGATGCTAAGAAAATGGGTAACACCATCCCCATTGTACGTACACCAGCTTTCAACAAGTCAATAAAGAGCTCTATTTCCGTGTACATGATTTTTGTTAAAGACTCTCAAAATGAACCTAATGCTTTAGCAAAAGAAAATAAAAGCAACCAAAAGGAATTAGAGTTATCCAATTTTCTCAAGGGGTTTCAAGATGTTTTTATTGACGACATCCTTTGTGAGCTAACTCCTAAACGAGGTAATGATGACCATGCAATTGAACTTCTTCCAGGAAGTTCACCGCCTAATAAACCTCCTTATAGAGTTTCTCAAGCTCAATAGGAGGAGATTATGTGGCAAGTGCATGAGTTAGTTGAGAAGGGTATGGTTAGGCCAAGCTAATCTCCATTTTTCTCACCTGTGCTATTAGTGCAAAAGAAAGACGGCACATATCGTATGTGTGTCGACTATAGAGCACTAAATAGGATCACTATCAAAAATATGTTTCCTGTTCCACGGGTAGAAGACCTATTTGATAAGCTACAAGGATCGACCTACTTCAGTAGGGTTGACCTAAAAAGTGGCTATCATCAAATAAGGATAGTTGATTAAGACATTGTAAAGACCGCATTTCGTACTACATTTGGTCTTTACAAATACATTGTCATGCCTTTTGGCTTGACCAATGCACCAGCCACATTCAACCGCTTGATGGAGAAGTTGTTCAGGCCCCATCGAACCTTCACTGGAGTGTTCTTTGATGATATTATCATCTACTCTAATTCATTGGAGGAACACAAGCAACACCTCTAGGTAATATTTCAAGTTTTAAGAGAGAATAAACTTTATGTTAATCGAAAGAAAAGTGAATTTTCCTTGCAAGAGATTCAGTATTTAGGTCACATTATCTCTCAAGATGGCATCCAAATGGATCCATCCAAGTTAGAGTTAATAAAAGGATGGCCTAAACCAAGGAATCTGCATGAACTAAGAAGCTTCATAGGTATGTGTGCATACTATAGACGCTTCATAGAAAAGTTCTCACAAATTGCGGGACCATTACATGACCTAACAAAGAAAAGCGTTAGGTATACATCGTCTGCTAAGGAGAACAATGCTTTCGAAAAGCTTAATGAAAAGCTTATCTCTCAACCTGTGCTTACACTACCGGATCTCTCAAAACCATTTGAGGTCCAATGTGATGCTTGTGGTGATTGCCTTGGAGCTGTTTTGCTCCAAGAAGGGCACGCCATAGGCTATGAGAGCCGAAGGCTCGACCCTGTTGAGCAAGCTCTAGGCATATACGAAAAGGAACTCCTTGCAGCTCTACATGCCTTAGACTCATGGAAGCACTATTTATTGGGGACTCCTTTCATTCTGCAAACGGATCACCAAAGTCTTAAGTACTTCATGACACAGACCAAGCTCTCCGACAAACAAATGAGGTGGGCAAATTTCCTTTCGCAATTTCATTTTCATATTGCTCACATTGCTGGCAAGCATAATCAAGTAGCCGATGCACTCTCAAGACGGCCGAGAGTGAATGCGGTTTCCATAGCAACTCACAATGATCTATCTTCAATGATAGATGAGTATGCTATTGATCCCGATTTTAGAGATGTGATTTCAGCCCTTACATTAGGGAATAAAGAAGAACCATTTACTTTACAAGATGGTTATCTTCTCTATGGCAATAGACTATGCGTTACTAACTCCTTGAGTGAGAAAGTAATGTATGAATCTCATGCTCCCCCATATGCGGGGCATAGAGGGATTCAGTCTACCTTAAAGGGAATTGAAACATATTTCTATTGGCCTACCATGAAAGTGAACATACAAGAGTATGTTTCCAAATGTGTGGTATGTCAAAAGACAAAATTTGATAGAGGGAAGCAACCTGGATTGCTTCAACCCTTGCCAATCCCTAATTCACCATGGGAGAGCATATCCATGGATTTTATCTTTGGATTGCCTAAGTCTATCCATGGGAATATGGGAATATGGACGATAGTAGACAGGTTCAGTAAACAAGATCATTTTATACCTGTCAAAAAGACTATCAAAGCCCATCAAATGGAAACCCTCTTCATTTCACAAATTTTCAAATACCATGGCTTGCCAATGTCCATAGTGTCGGATAGAGATCCTAGAATGACCAGTAATTTCTGGAAGGGTCTCTTTGAGAATTTAGGGACAAGGCTAAATTTCTCTTCGGCCTATCATCCACAAACGGATGGCCAAAGTGAAATAGCTAACCTAACAATTCTCGATCTACTAAAAGCCTATGTAATGGAAGTAGATCAAAGATCCCAATGGGAGAAGTACTTACCCTTAGTGGAGTATGCTTACAATAACGCTGTACATACTTCCACAGGAAAAGCACCTTTCGAGGTAATTGAGGGAAGATCAAAAAGTCCCTTGCTACTTAAGGTACATGGGAAGATCTTCGCTACAGATGAGTATAGCCGAGACCTACAAGAATCTTTCCAAAAGATTAAGGATGTTATCTCTATCTCACAGCAAAGGCAAAAGGCTGCTGCTGACAAGCACAGAAAATCCCAAGCCTTTAAAGAAAACGATTGGGTCTTGTTAAAGTTTCCCAAGGCTCGATTAAGGCACACAACGGGCAAGAATCTTACGGGTCACCAAAAGTACTATGCTAAACTAGCAAAAAGGTACTATGGTCCCTTTCATATTCTTAGGCCAATCAATGAGATGGCCTATCAACTCAAGTTGCCCAATCATTGGCTCATACACAATGCTTTTCATGTGAGCCTATTAAAGCCTTACAAAGGAGAGCCACCTCAAGAACCAACCATTGAAGACCCACCGGAGATCGAGGACCAAGAAGAAGTGCTGCAGCCCGAGTCCATTCTCCGACATGAAGACAAGGTACTAAGAGGCGGTAAGACTATCCGATGATATCTTATTAAGTTTAAGAATTATCCTTTTGAAGATGCTAGATGGATGAAGGCATACAATTAAAGGATAACCTAAACCTTGTCAATGCTTCCCAAGAGTAAGAAAATGTACAAAATGTACAAAATGCACAAAAATGAAGTAGTATGCATGCTTAGATCAAGTTTCCGGAGATGGCGTCTCCCAAACACCAAGTAGAGCTTGTCACTCTACTATGGAAGATTGATAGGACTAATGTGCAGACATGCTTGCGGTAGCCTCGGGCACTCAAGCGCCAAATGGACTAGTCATCCATTGTGGAATGATGTCGTAGGGTAACATAGGGATCCTCTACCCGCTAAGAAAAGGACTCATGAACATGCTTTATCTTCTCTACACCATAGTCGAGGACGACTATGATTTCAAGAGAGAGGTAATGTCATAATAATCAATATCTAATTCTCCTAAATGATTTTCTCATATTAAACTGATCATTTAATGTGGGGAAGGCCAGGGGAGAACAATCTAGAATATTGGTTAAGCTAGCAGACCGGCCATAGTAGGGATCCAAAGGAGGGAAAATAGGGATCCAAAGGGGGGGCCATCTGCAAAAGAGCCGGCCACAATAGGGATCCAAAGGGGGGGCCATCTGCAAAAGAGCCATGTGCAACAATGGGCTAAAAAGACCCTAAGGTTCAGCCCATTAAGACTTCCAAAATGCTAAGGTTCCAAAATTCAAAGGTTGTGTCCAAAGGTGAACCCTAGGGAAAATTGGATGCTTTGTGTGTGCCCTAAAAGTCTTTGCACATCCCTACATGGGAGGGGGCGAGCCCTAACGGTAGGGTATGAGAGCTCCCTAGGCCAGATGCCCACAAGGTGTGCCCAATTTCTATTGGATGACCCTTGAAGTGGACCAATGAAAATTAAGCTAGAGTAAATCTAGTTTATTTAATTTAAAAACATTTAATAAAAGAAACCAATGAGAATTAAGTCTCCTAGAAGACTATTGGGCAGTCTCCCAAGGGGACCAATGAGCATTCAAGAGCCCCATGGCTTGCCTGATTCCTATTGGCCAGGAGGCAAAGGGGTCCAATGAGAGTTTAGTTTAATTATTTAATTACCTAAAGCTCTTACAAAAGAGGAAAGGGGGACACATGTCATAAGGCTATCACTTATGCTGCTTAATTGTAATTGGCTTGACTTGGGGAGGGCCAATGAGGCTTCAAGAACAGCATTTAGCAAGAGGGCTCGCCCAAGAGAGAGAGGGGGCTGATTTTTGCAAGGCATTATCACACACACACTCACACAAGCTCATGTGTGAAGAAAGAGAAGACTATCTCTTCCCAAGCTTTAATGGAGAACTCGTCACCTACTCCAAGCTTGTGAGATAGAAGCCTACATCAACACTCTCTTGGCATGTGGATGCAAATCCAACCAAGAGCCAAGCTTCAATGCATGCTCATCTCCTCTACCAAGCTAATTAATAAGCTAAGCTATGCTACATATGAGTGATTATGTGAGGAGATATACATCTTTCTCGTAAGATACTCCTTCTTCCTCTCAATCTACTCTCATACCCTGCTACCTCTGACCATCTTCGAAGGTGTGTGAGGTCTTGGGTCTGAGAACGGGGATAATTCAAGTTGTGTTTGTTCAGTGTTTTGCTTAGTGCATGAAGTTTCCATCTTCGTTGCACTAGCTAGTCTTGAAGGAACACAAAGAATTGTATTGTACAATGTCTCTCTTGATGGGAGAAACCACAATACAAAGCCTTTTGGAGGGGGGACAGGCTCCATGAAAATCCGGTCCTCAACTATTGTCAATAGCTTAATTGCTCTCTCTTTTGAAAGTATTGTCGATGCTATCTAACTAGGTGTTATGATTTTTGTTGCTCTCTCCACCCAAGCACTCTTGTAATTCTCATTAGGAATCTACTCTAATGAAATGCCCACTATGTTCATGCTAATTTCCGCTACACATAAGTTATTAGGCCATTAAATGTTACACACACACAGATATAGACAAGATGGATGCATATAATTAATTTTACTAAAAAAACACTACGTTTTTTACACACACACAGACAACCATATATTAAAAAAAATGATATTGTGGTATAAACACTCACACACACACACACACACACTCATATATACAATTGTATGTGTTTGTGTGTAAAAAATGTATGTGTTTGTGTTTGTGTGAGAATTAGTGATTAGGCATAAAAACTATTTGCAAAAAGCAATCAGTCACAAAAACTAGGTGCACAGTCATATATATATATATATATATATATATATATATATATATATAATGTATATATTTGTGTATGATTGTGCACACACACACACACAGTGACACAAAAGGTAAAACGTAGCAAATTTTTTAATTAAGTTTTATACACACACACACCCATAAAATCATATATACATACACACACACACACACACACACAGAGGATGGAGGCATATTTGTAACTTAACTAAAAAAAAAAGCTACATTTTTTTATACAAAGTCAGTCATATATATATATACATATATATACACACACACACACAATCATATATATATATATCTATATATATATATATATATATACACACACACACACACACACACACACACACACACATATATATATATATATATATATATATATATATATATATATATATATACACACACACACACACACACACAATCATATATAATAAACTGCATTAAATGCAATCCTTGAACCACCATTTAGAAATTAAATGGTCCCTCAAATTTGATGGCATATTCCACTACTACGTATAGTTTGAATGCACATACATTCACAATCATCATATATTAAATGACGTACTAGCTAGTTTAAATGCACTTCTCCAATTATGATTTTCATTATTCTTTGAGCCGTCACAAGATCTTATGCAGCTGTCACAAGATCTTAACAAGATCACAAGATTTGTAAAAAATTTACAGAACGTCCAACTTTTTGAAGATGTGCTAACTTGAAACTGCTAATCAGCACAAAAAGCACGACAGGTTAACATGCTTTCACAGTTTGCTGCCTCCATCTTGCCATTTTCAATCAGTATATGCTCTTATTGAAAGTGATTGTGGCCTGACAACCGTCTTATTACAACCACAATGGGATATTGAAGGTCATCAACATCTCTTAATAGATGGGTCTTTGTCGAGCTTGTTTGAGCTGCTTCATTCAGACACATTTATATAGGTATCTGACAGTGAGAAAGAAAATGATAAAGAGATATCTGAAGATGTTTTAAGCATTGTGCATCTTGAAAGTAGCGGTGACGATATAGGATAGCTCAAAACTCAGTCAATCATCATTTGGCAAAAAAGTTAAATGATCTGTTAACATTATGTGGAGCTCCTTTGCAAGTTACTGAACTTCCACAACATTATGATGGAAATTTGTGCTTTGAGTTGCCTGCAACTCAGGATAAAACAAAACGAATGTCAGGGATGGAACAACGCTTTCATGGTCACTTGTGGACTCGCCCATCTGTTACAACCATGGCAATAGCATGCACAATTCGTCTAAGCCATTGTTTGGGATGCATGCAGTGCATTTATTCAACATGTCCTCATTATATTAAAGAACAAGAATTTAATAGTAGAGATTTTCATGGATATTTGGACAGACAGGTCAAGAAGGACTACCTTGCAATGGAAGAGAAAACAACAATAACTTGTCATTATTGTCAGAAGGTTGTTACTTGTGTTGCTGCTTGTCCCTGCAAAATCTATTATGTTTTGCCTAAAGATGGTACAATGTCGGGAGACTGGCAATACATGCTGGTAAACATTGTCATAATGTTAAGGCAGTAACCTCTAGGGCTGCTATTTCAAGAGTGTGGAAACTGGTAGGTGCAGTACTAAAAATTGAAAAGGGGTGGCCCAAGAAAAATTCAAATGTTGGTGGCTCAACAACTTGTGCTCAACTCCTTGATTGGTGAGGAAGCTGAAGTAACATCCAATGTACAATTCAATGATTTTTTGGAAGAAATGATGCCACTTGTTCAAAGCAAATGGTAAGAGAAACTCAGTTTTGTTCCTTGAATTTGTTAATTTTTAAACTATTATGGATTTAACTTTCTTGTGATGCATCATGTAGGTTTTCTTCAATTGTTTCAAAGGAGAGGAAGAGTCAAGGTGTTGTTATTGGGGATGGATATGATAATATTTTATTGCTTCAAAAAAGTGCATGTTTCCTTTTTTCCATGGGATAGGGTGAAGAGGATGACAGGGTGAAGAGGATGACAAGTGCTTCCTATTTAAAATGTCCACTAAGGGACCAGGTTCTGGGATTGATCTAGTAAATCGGATGAAAAGAACTGAAATTGGTGACTTAAGAAATGCGTGGGTACACTTTCATTTTACCCATAGAGTAGATGGATGGGCAACAATGTCATGCTCAGTTTATGATCCAAGGTAATCTTTAAATATTTAAATATCTCGTATTTTTTTATCATTAAATAAAAGAAGATGTGTGAAAATGTTTATGTTGAATATCTTGCAGCATACGATCACTGCAAATAATTGCTATATGTGAAACTAAAGAGGAGGATGCAAAGACCCAAGTTATTTTTTGGGAGAACCTTAATCCAGCAATGGAAAAGTAAGGACATGGTGCAGCTGAATTTGCAGGTTTTATGTCTGATGAAGCTGGTGCAAATTGGAATGCTATTCCAACAGTCTTCAATGGCGGGCCAGATAATATCATGGAGGGACATGAACGGTCATGCCTATTTCATTGGGAGCAGAGTCTCCACGAATATGCTAAAAAGTGGATACCTCAACATCTAACAAGTCAACACATTGATATGTGTGAAGAATGGAGAGCATGTAAGACCATTGTGCTTGCATCTCAAAAGGCACTTTCAATTCAAAAATGGTGGAGATAGCATCTATCTACAGAGAGCATCACAAGAGTGAGCAGATGGTTTAAATGGTGGGAGCAACAAATTTCACACTGAGGAGGAATTGGAACAGATGTAAGTACCTTTATGACAATTTATATTTTTAGCAAAATTTATAAACTTTTCATACATGAAATTTATAAACTTTAATTCATGTATGTTTGTTTGGCGGACGAAGCAACGAAGCGATGGTTTCAAGAGAAGGAGTCACATTTTTGCGGAAACCCTTGTAAAATTCTTTTGTAAGAGAGCATCTCTAACCCGAGAACTTGTAAAAGAATTTATGATTATTTTTCTGGGAGCAATTGTATATTAGAGAGCCAGTTAGAAGTTTAGGAGCTTTTGGCCGGACAAGCCATTTGTAAAGACCTAAACTATAAAGGTCAACCTTGTAAGTTTGAACATTATATTTTTTATGAGAAACTGAGAAGACAACGTACGTTTGAGAGCTTCTTCTTGCTCCAACTTGTAATCTCCGCTACTATGGCTACGGTAATCGTAATTCAAATTCGTTTATTGCATTGTGTTCCTCTTACTTTGCTCTCCCATTCAAGTGTAATCATTCAAGATTCGGTGTAGGTTTTTAACTACAAGTTTGAGACCTTAAATCATTGTTTTGAGCGTTTAAACGCGTATTTCATGTTGTTTTGACCCTAGGAGAGGCTTTAGGAACCCTAAAACGACCCTTTAGGATCACCTGTTCGCTATTTTTGCTGACTTTGGGACGAACGATCAAGATCTTTGTACCTCTTCAGAATGCTATGATAGTGATAGGATATGCTCTTGATAGTCCCTTGTAGCTTCCCTTCAAGTTTCGTGTGAATCTGACATGATTTGCATGGTAAACGGACGTGATGACTGTAGAGCTATGTAGAAGGACATAGGCAAATTACTTGGCTTTACTGCGTATGATTTTCTTGCAGAGTTAGTAGTTGCATCTCATCGAGTTCACTTCATTAGGATTGACACCCTAGTGAGGTTCCATGCCTCATCTTGGTCGCTTCCCTTGTATTGATAATTTATGTTGATGCATGAGAGCTATGCTATGCACGTCTGTCGCGGCGACCCGCAAACATTGGCCCCATTTCTGGGGAATGCACCTTAGGTGATGAGTGACCGAGTGCACAGTTAGCTTCCTTAAAAGAATATCAATCCACAAATCCATTTTACACCTCAGGTAGGTTGCTAGACAGGGGTTTAGAGCTTAGTGGAGTCTAGAGTCAGTGGACCGGCTAGATTCTCTCTTAGGAGATTTAGGGAGCTGTGAGTGAGAGTGTTCAAATCATTTTTTCTCTTCAATTTCTCTTATTCGATTGAGTACTGAAATCTCACCCGAAATCCGTCTTGTTTGTTTTGTTTGATTCATTTCTTTATGTTCTTTCATTTCTGTACATAGGAGTAGGATAAGTAAATCACTTTCCAATCAGATTTGGGGCAAAAGATAGAGTCAAAAACACAAGAAAACCATAACTTTCGCAAAAGGTCCATAAGACTCTGAAATTAGAAAATCTGACCAAACAGGGTTGATATTGATTCAAATCACCAAGTGGTAGCACAAAAAACTGTAAAACACTTTTCGGAGGGAGCAGACTAAGTTTCATCAGATTTGGCCCAGGTACTACGATCGCGATCGGTGTACCTCAGTGCCAGAATTGTACAAGATTTGACATGTGCATTCCTCATAAGATTCTAAACAAGTTTGTCTAAAGCAACCACACCCAAAAACATCAAAATTCCAGGAAATCGAGCCACATGGGTAAAACTAGCCTGACGGAACCAGAAACTGGAAAATCTTGACTTTTGGTGATCCAAATGCAAAAAGACTCCTTAAAACATCAGTGTCTACAAGCATACCAAATTTGTTCTAATTTGGGCTTAGAACTATGATCGCGATCGGTGTACCTAAGTGCCGAATTGTGACAAGATTTCATCTGTGAGATCCTCAGGTGTATATGAACGTATAAGTATGCAGGACAAAGAGCCAGAAACCTCAAAATACCTATCAAATCATCTGAATACAGATCCAAGTCAAAAACTGCTAAACTGACATAGAAATTGACTTTCATCAGGATCATACACATCAAAACTGGGAAGAAACCATACAGAGGGAGAGCCTGTACACAGGACAACCCCAGATAGCTCTCAAATCCCAAAACAAATACCAAAATCAAGTCAAACTGACAGATTCAGGAAAACAGACACTTCTAATCAAGAACTCGTAAAAGCTTGACTTTTTGGGGTCTGAATACAAAAGTATCAGGTGGGTAGCCTTAAAATAGCCTAGTGAACAAGCTGGTGAAGTTTCATCAAGTTTGGACTCAGAAGTACGATCGCGATCGGTGTACCTCTGTGCCAAATTTGACTCATTTTTGGCCTGTTCATAGACCCAGACTATTTAAGATATCAGGAGTTGTCAAAACTCAAATTGGACATACTGTCAATAATCTGCAAGCAGAATTGTGTTGAAATCATTGTGAAATTGTTGAATCTGCTGACAGCTGGAATGATACAGTGATCTCATAGCCATCAAGTGTATTCATTTGCAGAGACCGATCAAGTAACAATCCATGCAGACGTGTGAGTTGGAAGATCACTTTATCTCCAGGTAAGAGGTTTGGATTCAGTCGATAAATTCCACTTTCTTCATGTTTTTGAGATCGGAAAAACAAATCAACAATCAACACCAAAATTTAGGGAATCAAGCAAGTGTTTTATCAATGGAGGAGAGTGTAAACCAAGGTGTAGTATGACAGTTAGAGCCGAATTATGAAGAAAGTATTTCTGATACTTCTTCAGAGAGATCTTACGAGTATTTCACGGAACACTTGGGACTTTTAAAACTAAACAAAAGAGAAAACATGGCAGCAGGACCATTAGACCCTTCGGCCACAATGAAGCTATTGTTCATCAAGTATCAGTATGACAACAAGCAAGGTGCCAAGGTCTACAAAGATGGTATGGACCGCTATTGTGTGAAAATAGAAGATAGACCAAGTGAGCTCAAGGACTTAGTGCCTGTGAGCTATAGCGGTAATAGGTACCTAGTTGACGAAGGTATCATGTAATTGGTAGTCCTAAATCCTAACATTGTGGACAAGTGGGGATTGATGGGCACGAAAGCCAAAGTAGATGAGGAATCTGAGGAGAAAGCACCAACAATGAGCTTCCCTAATGCGAGGTTAAGGCGAGAAAATGAAACTTTGAGAATCAACACAGACAACGTCTACATGGGGTTATACAAGTATAACAATGGAGAGGAAGATCTCTATTATAGATGCGAGGAACCCTACGTCAATGAGTTGACGGAGCGAAAAAAACTTTATGTCTTCACCTACAGAGAGGGATCAGAAACGAAAATTGTCGCATACGACAAATATGGAAGACGATACGCAGCAATCAATAAAAAGGAGTTGGAAGGATATACGTACTTTGGGGTACCACTCCACCATTATTATGTCACTCCAAGCCCACTGAGACCAGCACCTACAACTGTCATGCCAGACCCAATGGCAACAGGTGGACAGAGGACTCATGTAGCTGATTCTTTCAGTCGACCTCAATATTCTATGCCAAGCCTCATGGGAACATTACGTTCCAAAGAATCAATGGCTACGTGTCCGGCTAGTGCGGTTCCTATCTCTACACATACCACAGTAGGTCCAATATTTGCAGCAACACCATCCCATTTTCCTCCTAGTAGTAGATTTGTGGCAGGGGAGCCAACGAGAGCAACCCAGGATATCCATGATGTACGAGAACGATTAGGTTGAGACGCGGGAGCATTGAGATTGGTCGCAGACTAGAGACGGATGAGGCCATCCCAGGTAGCAAAGTGCATGCCAAAGAAGTAGTATAGAGGATTAGGGGATCCATATGCCCATGTATCACTCTTCAAGCAAGTCTTAAGAGCAAAGAAGATCACTGATTTCCATACTCAATATCAGGGATTCGGGCTGACCTTGGAAGGGACGGCCTTAACATGGTTTCAACCTTTGAACCCTGAAACTTGTCTGAATATTGAACATGTATTACGGGAGTTCGCGAAAGAATTCTCAAAACGGGGTATAAAGCATAATATTGTATCATAGATATATGCTTTTAAACAAAAGGAGAACGAAAAAAATAAGGAAGCATCCTTGAGATTCAAGCAATACATCAAGAGGTGCCCAGGGAGAGAATTACCGCAAGACTAGAGATTGTCTATACTCTTCATTGAAGGACTTAGAAACAAAACCTTGAAAAGGGACCTTCACTTGAAAGCCTGTAGCACATTTGAACAGGTTACAAGGGAAGCGTTATATCTTTTTGACAACTGCAAAGCATATGGGGAAGTGTTAGAGGATACTGATTCAGTAACCAGTGGCACTTCATCCATTAAGAGTGAACCATCTACCAAGAAAGATGCTCAGGCTTCTTTGATGTCGACAGCTGACCAAATGATAGAGGAAGTAACAAAGAGAATGCTGCAACATATGAGATCAAATCCGGTGATGAGACACTCTCAGATGAGGAAATATGACATATGTGGGGGGGATCACCCGACGTCGTGGTGCACACAACAGCACCAGTTGCGAATGGACGAGTACTGAAATGGTGCGCCATAGAGCAAAAATGGACGAACCATGGCACGGATGAGTGTTTTTACAACAAAAACTATGTGAGGGAAAGGCCGTATGGACCTCCAGCAGGACCACCCCAGCCACCTCCTCCAAGATATCAAGTTGGACCAAATGTGAATATGGTAGCAGGAGCAGAACAGACCTCAACCTGTGTTGGCTCAACAACCTCCATTACCACAGGAAAATAGGGCCACGATTAGGTATGCTCAACCTTACGAAGCATCACCAGGAACAAATAATACACCTCAAATTTCTTATTACGAGGAACCAAATGAGCCTTACGTAATTGAACCTGAACCACAGATGTACGCAGACGAAGCCTATCAAACTTGGGGAAATAACGAGAGTATGGCACCACCAACGTATGTAACACAACCTTCAAGGGATCAAGATTTGGTGGACGAAAGAACGCTAATGTTCATTGCGAACCAGAACTACAAACCAAGAGGATATCCTAATAGGGCGGGACAACCTATGGGACCACCTCCTCAAAATTGCTATAGCTGTGGAAGTTCAAATCACTGGGAGCGTAGTGTCCCTTCAAAGGTGAAAGAGTGAAAATTTTTGGGTTTTGTGACGGGTGTGGTGTGAATCACATACTGCCAAATAGCCCAAGGAATCCGAACAACAAGGGAAAAGAAACTATGAATATTGTGGGGGTGTCACCAAGTGCAAGCAGTGGATCAAAAACTGAACCCATGATCCAGATCAATGCGGTAACCAGAGCCAAGGACGTAGAGAAAAATAAGCCATTGGAAGAAAAGGTCGAGTTGCCAATACCCACAGAAAACGAGAGTTTATACGTGAGAACACAACGGAAATCCTAGAAGGCAAAAGGAGACAGAATGAAAGCAAGAAGGATTAAACCCAAATTGCCATGCAAAATGAATTACGTGAAACGAAAGAGAAACTGAAACAATAGAGAGATAGTAACATTGCTGAGGACAACAAAAAGTCGAGGAAAGCATCCTCAGGGGGATCAGTCTTGGTCGAGAAAGTGCTAGAGCCTTTAGATGCTCTATTACAAGCGTATGAAGCAAGACTAAAAACAAACCAAACCTTAGAGCAAAGATGGTTGACTTATCCTCAACCAGAAGTGGAAACGAAGCATTTGGAAATGTGTAAACACCTCATTGAAACAACCCAGGCATTGATGGAACCTAATGTGATTAGAACCCTAGAACAAGAAGTCTTGATTCACAAAGAGCGAGAAAAACTGAAGATCGATGAAATAGAACATGTAAACGGACCCAGGCCTGAAACGATATTGCCATTGGATCATTGAGTGGTGCCGAACACCATTGATGATGCTAAGTCAATGACTATAATTCCAATTCCAGAATTGGAAGAACCATGGCCACAACACTTATGGGAAACCATTAGAAATAGAAAGAACGGAAGCGCGACGTTACAGTCTGCACCAATTCCTGAGGTTAACATGGACAACGAATTTTATCTAGGAGATATACAATCGCTGTATGGAGATGCAGGAACGAAGGTTTCGATGGAGAGCAAAGCTCAATCCTTGAAAACCCTGTCTTCATTTATAGGTGAACACGAGGCACAATCGGAGATAAGATTAGTTCCATCCCAGATGAGAGCTGTTCCACAAATGATTGACTCAAAAAGTCTTCAAGAGATGCTGTCGACACCTGTAACATGCACAATAACACTGTCAAAACTCTTGAGGGTCAGACCACACTTATGGGAAGACATGGGAAAACATCTGGAGAACAAAGGAATAAAGATTCCTCTTCAGACAAACCCTACGGTAGAAGAAAACAAACGGGAAGGTCAACCCAAAGCCCAACCTGTGCCCATAAACAAGGTCGGAGATTACTGTGAAGGTGAGGAAGGTAATACAACCTTACCTGTCGAATATCAGGATATAAAAACGATAGCTATCCTAGACAGCGGAGCGGGAGTTGCGATTGCTACAAAGCAAATTTGAGAGAAATGGGGCCATCCAGCTCTTAGAAAGACGAGAATGAAACTGCAACTCGCAGATGGGTATGTAGAGAGACCATTGGGAATCTTGGACCAAATAGCTGTAACTTCGTGTGGAATTAACTATGAGCATACCTTTGCCGTGGTAGATTTTGGGAAAACCAACAACTTTGACATTATTTTGGGGCGACCTTTTATGCATCAACTCAAAATGATACAAGATTGGGGGTACGACCAAATTTACCTAAGGCATGAGGAGCTACTAACAAAAATCAACATGAAGGATCACAGCTATAGAGACATTGCAAAAACACCAGTGCAAAATTTTGATTCAACCACAGTGATTGGAAAAGAAATACCTGTGTGGTTACAAATGAAAGCACATCTCTGGATGTGTGGAGCATCTGATTGTGGAGACTTAATCAAAGAGGAATGTGTGTTGGAAAGGTCCGTAGAAGACGAGGCTTATCTCCCAGAACCTTTCCCTGAACATTTATTTGAGCCATTTGGGTGGACTCAAATATTGTCAACCTTGGATGTATGTGTTAACGAATGCACGCCTCTGAAATTTTGTGACGATGAAGGATACGACCTAGTAATGTTGCAAATGGCTAGCTTCATCCTTGAGTCAGGATCAAAGAACGAGGAACGAGAAGAATCACTATGTAAGACTGAGTGTAAAAGAATAGTTGATGAGATATGTGTAGTGGACAATAGGAATCGAACAGAGGAGGATTTCACAGATTCACTAAGCGATGACCTTCCATCAGTGGGTGATGAAATCCAAATGATAGATGTTGATGATGAAAGATCAAGTGGATCACAGATGAATAGGAAGTATAAGTCGAGACCGGACAGGTTGTACGAGTTTCCTAACCAAAAACCTAGTCGACAAGAGCGGTATAGATCAAAGAGAACAAGGAAATCAAGAGCGAATAAGCATAAACCCATGCCTCTTGTCAATGACAAAACGGGATATCTAAGGCTTGTAAAATCTGACGATTGTGTCAAAGACGAGGTCACTGGCCAGTTTATCAAAACTAAACCATGGAAAAACAACAAACAGAATAAGCGCGAAAAGAAAATGGACTGAGACTTATAAGGAGGGGGAAATAGGGTCTAGAATGACCAAAACAGAGAGGAAAACAGCATACAATAAGCTCAAACAAACCCCCAAAGACATATATGGACAACTGAAATGGAAAACGATGAGGACACGAATTCTGACAAGATGGATGTGCCGTCCCATTATAAGAAGTATACCATACAAGATAGGAAAATCATAGTGCAACAACCGATGAGGGAATTGAAGGAACCTGTTACATCATACGATGGTCCTAAAAAAGCCAAATGAATAGATCTAGCGGAGCCAGGAGAAGATCCAAAACTGGCATATATTGCCACGGATCTTACTAAAGAAGAGGAAGAGCTTTTGATAGCTACTCTAAAATAGTATAGAGATGTGTTTGCATGGTCATACAAAGATCTTAAGGGGGTGGATCCAAGTATCTGTCAACACACAATACCCCTTAAGAATGACACTAAACCAAGCAGACAACGTCCTTATACTTACAATGAGACGTTTGCAAGGAAGAACAAGGAGGAGATAGATAAGCTGAGAGAGGCAGAGTTTATTAAGAAATTGAGTACACTGACTGGGTTTCACCGATTGTGGTGGTCCCGAAGAAAAATGGAAAGTTGAGAGTGTGTGTCAATCTCAAGAAGGTAAACGCTGCTACCATTCGAGACAACTATCCCCTCCCCATTACTGATCATGTAATAGAAAGAGTGGCAGGAAAAGAAGCGTACAGTTTCCTAGATGGTTTTTCAGGCTACAACCAACTCGCAATAAAGCAAGAGGATCAGCACAAGACGGCTTTTGCAACTTAATGGGGCATTTTTGCATTCAGAGTAATGACTTTTGGCTTAACGAATGCACCAGCCACATTTCAGAGGCTGATGGGTCATGCTTTTAAAGAATATCTAAGACGATTCTTAGAAATTTACATGGATGACTTGTGCGTTCACTCTCTTGTAAGATTGGAGCACATAGAGCACTTAACCAAAGTGTTCAACAAATGCAGATTGTATCGGATTTGCCTAAATCCGGAGAAATGTGTCTTCATGGTGAGACAAGGCAAAATATTGGGACATATAGTGTCCAAAAATGGTGTTTCGACAGACATGGAGAAGATCAGTGTAATTGTTGATCTACCACAACCAGTAAAGGTAAAGGAGGTACAGGCATTTATGGGCCATTGTGGATATTATCGCAGATTTATCTACTCGTACGCTATAATTGCAAAACCACTTTACGCGTTGATAACTAAATTTGAGTGGACGGATAAGTGCGAGAAAGCTTTTCAAACTTTGAAGCAAAGAGTGATATCCGCTCCAATTTTGAAGGCTCCGGATTGGAAAAAAATATTTCAGGTCCACGTAGATGCATTAGCATATGCTATAGGATGGATACTTGCACAACCTGGAGAAAACAACATGAATTTTCCAATCAGTTACTCCAGTAGAAAACTAAACAGTTACTGAAAGGGAGGGTTTGGGTATGATCTATGCTGTGAAAAAGTTTAGAGATTACCTACTTTCCAATAAATTTGTATTCTTCGTTGATCACCAAGCACTGCTGTACTTGGTAAACAAACCTTGCAGTACGGGGTGGATTGTACGATGGTTCATCATACTTCTTGAGTTTTACTTCACGGTTGTAGTCAAAAAAGGAACTACACACCAAAGAGCGGATCATTTATCTAGAATGATGCATGGAGAAAACCCTGTAGGAGTTGATGATGATTTGACAGATACATATCTCTTCAACATAGAAATGGTTCCAAGATGGAGCGAGGATGTAAATCCTTTGTTGACTATTGGGTCATTGAATTTGACAAGACAACCATCTACCGCTGTAGCATCCAGATCATTGGTAATGCTGGCTGAAAGGCTATACAAACAGGGATTGGATCAAATCCGTAGGCTTTGTGTTGAATCAAATGAACAGGACTTGTATCTCAACCAGGCTCATGTACAAACAACGGGGATTCACAATGGGCATGCACAGACGTATCAAAGATTGATGAGAATGGGTGTATATTGGCCGAAAATGCAACAAAGTGTTCATAACCATATCAAATCATGTATTATCTGCACTTTTCAAAAGCCGATAGAACATGCGACTCTATTCAAATTATCTGTAGCACCGAGATGGAGTAACTACATTTTAGAATACCTCACCACCGGGATACTGCCTGAAGGGATGAGTAAATCACGTATCAAAACGATCACGAAAGAGGCAGAAAACTATGTATTGATTGAGGGAAATCTTTACAAGAGGGGAAAAGACAATCAATTGAGAATGTGTGCGACGGAAGAGGAATACATTCCTATCTTAGAGCAAGCACATGGCGGACAAGCTGAAGAACATTTCTCAATAGCAACAGAGCTGACAAAACGGCCAAAGCAATCCGTATTGCTGGCATATGATGGCCTACACTATGCATGGACGCTGAAGAGTTTGTGAAACGATGTGACGATTGCCAGAGGACAAAGATTCCTAGAGCACGAGATGACATGCCCTTGAGGCCAATGATGGGGGCAAGAGTGTTTGCAAAATGGGGAATAAATTTTGTAGGACCAATTGCGCTTCTTGGATATAAAACGCATGCTCAATACATTATTGTGGCAACAAATTATCTAACAAAGTGGGTTGAAGCGAAAGCAACAACCAAAAATGATGCAAAAACGACAGCATAGTTTTTGTATGAGTACTATTTCACCAGGTATGGCTTACCAATAGAGATAGTGAGCGATAGAGGGAATCATTTTGTAATGAAGTGATCGAATTCCTATTGGATGAATTCATGGTAATTCTCAGGAAGTCAGCTCCCTATCACCCACAAGCTAACGGCCAAGCAGAAAGTACAAACAAGATTTTGGTGACAGTTCTCACGAAAATTGTTAGTGAATCGAGAGCCGAGTGGGATCAGAAGCTGGATTCAACTTTATGGGCATATAGAGTAGCATACAAAACCTCAATCAAAACGACTCCATTCAACATGATTTATGGAATTCAAGCGATTTTGCCACTTGAATTTCTTATCCCCACACTTCGGGTAGCTAAAGAATTAGAATGGACAGGCCATGAATTATCCGATCAAATAGATAACCTGGAAAAACTGGATGAAACTAGATTGAGAGTAGTTGCATCAATCTACACACAAAAACGAAACATGAAATCATTCTTTGACCAACATGTTATCAGCAAGGAATTTGCTACGGGGGATTACGTCTTAATGTATACCCTGAAACAACATTCCCGGAAACTCAAAAAGCGAGGCAATGGACCCTATGTGATTCATGACATATCATCTAGCGGTGCCATTAAGCTTGCGACATTAGAGGGAGAGGAGATGCCTAATTGGATTAGTGGCTGCAGATTAAAGAAGTACGACCTACCACTAACCTCAGAGATGCTTTCCAAAATCCACGCTACGAAGGAGCGCAAGAACAAAACAAATGAAACAAAAGCTCAAGCACAGGAGGAGGCCAGAATCAGGATTTTAAAGCGGAAACAGAAAGTACAACAACAAGGACTTCCTCAACCAGCAGATACAGCTCAAATTCCTCTTTCTATAATTCACACTGACGCGCAATGGAAAATGGGAATCGATGTTCGCATCAATGTCAGACTTCCGAATGGCAGATATCAACGAGCATTGATCAACACAGGGGCAAGAGTCAATGTGGTCAACTTCTCCACTTACAAGATGCTTACCGACGAACCTCTAGTGCAATCCACACAAGATTTACAAGCTGTAAATGGGGCAGCAATGCCAACATTGGGGATAGTAAACTTACCAACAATCAATATTGATGGAAATAGTTGTCCTCATCAATTTTCTGTAATGAAAGACGGAGGAATCAAAGAATCACTATGTTTGGGAGTTCCATGGATGAGAACATACAATGCAGTTACCGAATGGTCAGAATATGCGCTGATGTACACACACAACTCTAACACGTACATGACTCCATTCGCCAAAACAGATCGCTCTTGGCCGATTATCCCCATCGACACAAAGCAATCAGCTCATCAGCCAAAAACACAAAAAACGGCTGTTCGGAAAGTATGGATAAAGAAAATCGTCATGCAGAACAAACAGAAATAGATATGAATACCCAAGGCACAACTCCCCACAAAAGAAACACCATATCAAAGACCTTCAGGAGCTAATTCAGACTGGAAATGGCAACCAAAGCTGGAGACAACCAAAAATCCAGCGACAAAGATCAGAGGGAAACCAAAAAGTCAACACAAAAATCCTGAACTAATAAAATGGCAATGGAAACCTAAGAAAATTCAGGAACCTACATCAAAATCGGCAAATACGAAAAAAACTGAATACAAATGGGTTCCAAAAATAGTTGCCACCCATCAAAAAACCAACAATCAAGGAGAGAGCAATTGAACTGTAAGCTCTTCTGTTCCATAAACAGCTAGCCTCGCCATCCAAAGCCACTGAATATTACGTTCAATCCCCGCATCTTGCACAGCACTTTGTTTCCCAATGAATTGTTTCAAACATGAGGACAGGCTAGGGCCACATTACACGGTCGTGCATAGACACAGATTTCAAAACCCATACACATGCACACAACCTTCGTCCGGGACGACTCAGTCTAGAAAGGGGGGAGTAATTGCTGTTGAATCTAGCAGCAGTCAGGACCATTGAGGGGTCCAACATGTATATATGTACATAATGCGTGTGTTTGTTGTTTTTTCATTTTCTAGAGTTCAATTTCGAACAAATTTGATCAAAATCTGACACTTTTGGTGTTTTTATCATCCAACCAGCATAATAATGAGCTGTAATGACAAAATCCGGAGCATTGGGATGTTTCTAGTGAAAATATATGCTTAGGGGTGAGTATAATAATTTTTGGTTAATTTTTTTCAGTTAATAAGTATTTTCACTTTATTTTGTTTGATTTTCGTTAATAATCTTCCAAAAATTAAAAAATATGGCCCACAGTTTTGGTATCAAGTTCTGGAAGCAAACGCCGAAGTATCATGATAGGGTCATCAAGCATGGAAGATATGACGCTAATCTGAAGATGTCAATTTTCAGCCTTAATGATGATGACCACATTTCGCCAGAATCGCATCAAATGGTCATACGACGCCAGAATGACGAACGGTTCGACCCACAGATGGTATGCAGATTATATCAGGATCAAAGGTAAGTAAAATCAGCCCTATGTCACGAAAACCTCGGAAAAATATAGGTGAGGTAGGCCAAATTCTAGCTCATTGTTCATTTTCACATTTTGAGAGAGAAGAAGAGAGCTTCTTGACCGAGAGCGAGCTGCCACATTTCTACCCATACGGAGAATCGGAGCTAGCATTTCATACTAGATTTCACAGGTATGTTCCTTATCAAGTAAAGATAAAGTCTATTACGCATGCAAGCGCGAATCATTGCACAAACGGACGAATGGATCAAATCAAAGTCGGATTGAGTCGAATAGGTCAAGGGCCCTTAGAGGCATCATAACAAAACTTTTTCAAGAACATAACACATCAATGTGTTCCCCACAATGCCAGGAACTAGGCCATATGATCAAATCTCAGTTTGGTGGTGGTACAACGATCGCGATCGGTATACCCCACTGACCAAACTTGGCACAGAAATTGCAAAAGGCATCCCCTTAGCTTTGCCAACAATCTACAGGTATCAAAACTCAATTTGGGAACTATGCAACGATCGCGATCGGTGCCCCCTGATGCAGGTTTTGCAACTTTTGGATTGGCCCAGGCTTAGAACTCAATGAGGGATACACTCTCTTGTATTTTCATGAAAAATGCACAAATTTTGCTCATGGAATGGGCCAAATTTGTCAAACACAACCGAATCGGGAAAATTTGACCTCCAACTACCAAAATTTGACTGAAAATTATGACGGATGGTTTGAAAGACATACCTGTCCGACTAGGAGTCAGCACAGTAGTAGAAAACCCTGAATGGAGCTCAGAATCTTCCACAAGGATGGAGATGACCATTTCAGTCTCGAGTGATCACACAAGGGAAGAACTTGGCCGAACTAATGTCAAAGACTAAAAGGCAACTTAGAGATACCCAAATATCCCATTGGTATCCAAAGAATGCCTGAAAAAGACCCAAGTCTGGAAAATCTCCAAAGACGGGGTAAAAAGTGCCTGATCAAGTTAGAATCTGACAGCGGAGTAGGCTGATGATAGCAGCACATCATGGAAGCAGTAAAAGCTCAAAAACTAACATCAACTAACTCCAGGCTCCAACCAGAATCCATCAGGAAAACCCAATATGGTTAGACTTAGTAAAATAAGGTCAAACAGTGAAAACTTGCTCTAATTTGTTCATTTTAAGTCCAAACTTGAAAATAAATCATCAATGGGCTAGGCAAGCATAAGGGACCAAAGCCATCCAGTTTTTACCCAAAAAATCCCAGGTACTACGATCGCGATCGGTGTACCTCAGCAGCAGATTTTGACCAAAACCTAACAAATCCCTTGTACACATCTTGTGCAAGTCACACATCAAGTTTCAAGCCAATTGGACATCAAAAACCCATGAAAAATCAAAGTCTAGTCCAAAACTCCCTTGTAACCCAAAATTGGGACTTATAAACTCAAAAGTGGTTCAAATAAAAAGCAGAGTGGACCAAAATGACCCTCTAGCTATCAGCAAACCACTCATGTAATCAGATCTCATTTTAGCCTCTGTACTACGATCGCGATCGATGTACCTCAAGCCCAGCTTTGGCTCAGATTTCAATCAGTCATAGCTCTAGTCTTCCTAGTCTCACTAGTGAAATATGGGCAAGAACAAATGAGATTTGTTCAAGTTATGATCAATTTTAACTTCTGAACTGCTTTTTACTAAAAGTCTAAATGCTATTGGTTGCGAAAGAAAAATCCTGATATCTTGTGATTCTAATGACACAGAATGCCTCACCAAAAGCAAGCAAGGCAATGGACAGCAGCACCATATGAAGTGGATGAGCTCTCTTCAAACAAAAAAGCTCACATCTTGGATGAAGTACTAGCTCAGATCCCTGCTCACATTTTCATCGCAAAGTTTAGGGATGTTGATGGTGATATGGTAAAGAAGACTATCATGCCACGGGAAATATGGAATCTCCACTGAAGGCCGGAGGTCACAGAAGCCGTGTGGGCTGTGCATTTGAAGAAGTTTTTCAGATTGCAGCCATGGGGAACAGACTACATGAGGGCCCACGAGCTCATGAGCTCGATACAGTATGATGGGTAAGCAATGCTCACTGACAAGGATGGATCAAAGGTAAAAGTAAAGATCACAAAATAAATAATCAACGAAGCTTTGTATTTCCTTCGAGAGCAACACGACCTGCTGGCAAAGACCAAGTCACTGGATAACAAGAAGGCATTTATCAAAGCAAAAGGAAACAAGTACAAATACAGTGACATGATATACGATGAGCTGGAATTATCGATGAGATTGATCTCTCAGCATTTCAGAGTAAAAAAGCATCCTCGCTACACCGAGCCAATCCTGCACATTGTAGTGGTCATGGCTCTAACAACGGCTGAAAACAGAACCATCCGCTACGATTATGGTATAGCATACCAAGCTTTGGGAATGATTGAAGATCTACCGTCGGCCAGTTCTCAAACGGCCCTGATTCAGAAAGCAAAGCTGGTTGCTCATTCAGTAAGGACGACCACTAGCGCAACGTCATCGCACTCGGCCAAGGCATCCCCAGCAAAAGCTCGAGTGGTGATGAAGAAGCGATGGAGATTGAAGACGAGAAAAACTCTCAAGGGTCTAAAGACAAAGGACCATCGGAATTTGAAGAAAGGAAGGAGGAAGACACCAACACACCACTTGAGAAAAGAAAGAGGGAAAGAAGTACAATGCCACAGTCCGACCTTCAAAAAGCATATGCAGCCCAACAAAGAGTTGAGGAAAGAAGGACCAAGTTGCGGGCTGACAGAAAAGCAAGAGTTTCTGCAACACAACAAACAAAAAAAGATTCGAGAGGGAAAGACAGGCAATAATAGAAGAGGTAGCTCGAATACAGGCTTAAAAACAAAGGATAGCAGCGGAAAAAAAGGCTACAGAAGTGGACATATCTTCTCAGTCCACTGAAGGAACAAAGGAGAAAGAAACAGCTGATGATACAAACCAAGCAGAGCAGCTAAAGAAATCTCAAAGAGAGAGGAATGTGAAAGCACGACGGGCGGCGAATTTGACTAGCCAAAGAGTCATAAAGATTTCAAAGAAAAGAAAAGCGGACGCGTCTACTTCGCAGCCAAGGGAAGATGCATCGAAAAGGAGGCGTGAACAGGAAGCAGAGAAATCACCACCTCCTCCCTCGCCTAAATCACCACCTCCTCCCTTGCCAAAATCTCCTCCTCCTCCTTCTTCATCAACCCAAAAACCACCACCTCCTCCTCCTTCATCCTCACAAAAAGAGTCTATGCCTCCTCCAGAAGCAATAGGATACCAAGAAGCCTGTCAGGCTATTGTTGATTTTGACTACAAGAAAACCTTACAAGAATTAGAAAGAAAATTCCAATGCCAGCACCTGGTGCTGAGAGAAAAAGAAAAGCAGGTACAGGAGGCTCAACAAAAGCAAGCATCTAGGCAAGAGGAGTTAGAGAGCCTACGGGCACAATTGGAGCTCACAACGAAGGAAAGATACATTGAGCGACAGCAGGCTCAGTCTTTGATCAGAGATCTGGTGGATGTCAGGACGGAGTTGACCACCCAGAAAAAAGAATGCCAAGAATTGATAGCAAAGGTACAGAAAGCAACGGAGCAGCTTTCTTACGAAAGCGCGAGGTTTCAGAGAGTTAAGAGTTCATAGCTCACTCTCAAAAGTACTCTAACAACCTTGATGGCAAACTAGGAACCTATTGGAGCATTGGTCTCCACATCAGACAATGCCACAGCAGTGAACACCCTAGCGGCGCTGAAAGGGGAGCTAGAGCAGGAAAGACTTCAGAGGCAGCTGCTCTTAACAAGAATGATGGCCCAGATGGCGGCCAACGAGCAAAAGGTAAAAGAGCTGGAGCAGCAACTCGCACAAGCAAGGGCCGAGTTAGAGACTCAGAAACATATCAGTGACACATTGCTAAAAGAAAAAGAAGCATTGAGTTCTCAACCAAAAATTAGAACAGTGGAAGCCCAAGTGCAACCGGAACTGCTGTCAGGACAAGAAATGCTTGATTTGCCTGAAACTTCACATGAAGGAGAACAGGGACAGGGATCGCCCGAGTCAGGCCTAGATATTAGAGATGAGCTCACTAAAAGCATCAACGACATGCCAGAGGGACCAGCAAAATATTACATGATATACGAAAAGAAGATAATGGAGTCAGTGGCCTTGGCATTCTTACAGCCAGAAGAGCAGGTGGAGGGGTTTGGCCATGAGTACCTACCTTTTTCCTTGATATGCCACAAAGCAATCCTATGGAAGGAGAAGATGCGGCTGACTTTGCCACGAAAAACGGATGGGGGTTACGAAGGTGTTGCACTAACAGCTGAAGAAGGATAGGTACTCGTCCGACGACCACCCAAAGTGGAGGTAGAAGTGGTTGGACAAGCGGCCACAGGATCTAACCAACTACCACAATGCTCCTCAGCACATTCAAATAGATCCTACTTTCTTCCCAATCCCTATAAGATGCACATGGAAGGAGTTTGCCACATGGAAAGGCTCAAGGCAGCAAAAGCTAAACTACCCAGTCCTGACAGTGCAAAATCCTCCTACAGTAGCCCATGTAGTCAACACCCTGAATTCAATAATCACCTTGCTGCGGGATGTCCCCGACGTGGCCTGTCAAATGCTGGTAAAGATAGCACGGATGATTGTCACCTGCATCCAGGTGTTCAAAGACATTGAAGGCGACGATCACCCGTGGAATCTGTTCTTAGAAGGGCATCGAGGAATTTGCTGGAATTTGCAAGATTCGCCACCACGACATATCCTGATGGCAATGTACTCCAGACTCATGTACTTGCCTTCACATTACTTGCAGACGTTTGAAGAGGCCTTCACAGGTTTCTTCAAAATCGACTCAAGGATATTTCATCCTATGGTGAAGGACCTCAAGGCATGGTACGTAGCATACCAGCACACATTAAGTGAAACTCCTTTCAGACAGCATCAAGAAGCCCTAGAAGCTGTACTCCGCACGCGGAGCTTTTTAGAAACTCTTGCCTCCTTGGAGCCACATCAACGACCAAAGCTCTGAACATGCACGAGGACGTGCAAGGATATGGAAGGGGGGAGTGTTTGACGGACGAAGCAACGAAGCGATGGTTTCCAAAGAAGGAGTCACATTTTTGCGGGAAACCCTTGTAAAATTCTTTTGTAAGAGAGCATCTCTAAGCCGAGAACTTGTAAAAGAATTTATGATTATTTTTCTGGGAGCAATTGTATATTAGAGAGCCAGTTAGAAGTTTAGGAGCTTTTGGCCGGACAAGCCATTTGTAAAGACCTAAACTATAAAGGTCAACCTTGTAAGTTTGAACATTATATTTTTTATGAGAAACTAAGAAGACAGTGTACATTTGAGAGCTTCTTCTTGCTCCAACTTGTAATCTCCGCTATTGTGGCTACGGTAATTCAAATGTAGATTCGTTTATTGCATTGTGTTCCTCTTACTTTGCTCTTCCATTCAAGTGTAATCATTCAAGATTCGGTGTAGGGTTTTAACTACAAGTTTGAGACCTTAAATCATTGTTTTGAGTGTTTAAACGCGTATTTTATGTTGTCTTGACCCTGGGAGAGGCTTTAGGGACGCTAAAACGACCCTTTAGGATCACCTGTTCGCTTTTTTTGCTGACTTTGGGATTAACGATCGCGATCTTTGTACCTCTCCAGAATGATGTGACAGTGATAGGATATGCTCCTGATAGTCCCTTGTAGCTTCCCTTCAAGTTTCGTGCGAATCCGACATGATTTGCATGGTAAACGGGCGTGATGACTGTAGAGCTGTGTGGAAGGACATAGGCAAATTACTTGGCTTTAGTGCGTATGATTTTCTTGCAGAGTTAGTAGTTGCATCTCATCAAGTTCACTTCATTAGGATTCACACCTTAATGAGTTCTAATGCCTCATCCTGGTCGCTTCCCTTGTATTGATATTTTATGTTGATGCGTGAGAGCTATGCTATGGAGGTCCGTCGCGACGACCCGTAAATAATGTTTGAATTTCATAGGCTGGTCTAAGTCCGTAGGAGCGGGCACAAATTACCAATGTTAATTTATCAGAAAGTGTGCATGCCAGTTGGTTAGCGGGTGAAGGTGGAAAGAGAAAAATATCCTTGTATGATGCCTGTGTAACAGATGTTATAAAATCATATATTCAATGTGCAAAGCGTTTGGGATATACTACTGGGCGTTATATAGGAATGGGTCCCACAATGGAGACCTTGCTTTCTCGAGTTGAATCTCAACAAACTCCAACTCTAACCAACGTGGCCCATCTATTACACGAGGCTGTTTGTAGGGACTCCAATGTATGCACAGCCAATTTTGCATGGAGACAAAGAAACAGTACAACACAAAAAGAAAGGCAGAACAGGACCAAGTAGCTCCTATCGGCCGGAATATGTAATGGAATCTAAGAAACGAAACCATCATGATCGACCCAAAAAAATCAGGTTTGATACCCAAGGACCAGGTATTTCTAACATTCCGCTGCAAATTAGTGACAATGATGATGATATTGGATCTCAAAAAGAAACAACCACACCTTTGTCATCTCAAAGAAACAATGTGTTTGAGAGTGATGTGCCACGCACTCAGTGGGCCCTCAGGAGAATGCCCATTCAAAGTCAAAGAAAATGTTTGGAATAGTAGGGAGAAAAAATTGTGACAATATCTTGCAGAGTCGCTCAATTGGTCTTGTTGCTCCATGTATCTGGTCCGAAAGAATGTTCAAGGGTAAAAAAATTGAGCAATGGTTATGGTTTTGTAATCATGATGTTTTGCATACTCGATCAATCAAAAGACAAGTCAAAGATTTACCTCCTTCTCCGAATGTTTGGGCAGTAGCAAGAGGGACACATATCTCCACACGGTAACTTGCAGCGCTGCATCAGAGTGGATTTAGGATAGAGAATTCAATGGTAAATCCACAACCTACGGCTAGCGACTGTGAAGAAGGTGGTGGCAGCTCGAGGAAGAAAAAGTGAAGGCATGGAATCTCCAAAGAGGCCATGAAGAAATTGGAAGCATGTAATAGTATGACAAATTTATTTTTGGATGAAGTAAAAAGGTCTTAAGAGCATGTAGTTTTCCGAGTTCTCACTGAAAATAGTTATGAGATTCATATAAAAGAGAGTCCAACATGCACGTGTCCGGATTTTCAAAAGCAAGAGAATACCAACAAATCCTTTTTGGCATGCAAACATATGTACTATGTGTACACAAAAGTGCTCGGACTTGAACTTAAGGAGCACATGATTCTCATCAGCCACACCTCTCATCAATGGACATTGCCTTTATTCTTGGACAACCAAGGAGGATTTCTCCCTCGATTTGATTACAGGTGGTTTGGTATGCATCTTTCACTAAACTAGAATAATTTTCTATGATATTAAAGTGTTTTTTTAATTTATTTTGGTTTATTTCACTTGTGATTATTTATCTTGAGAAAAAATTGTTTATGCAGCACAAGATTTCAAATTTCAAGCAAAAGACAGGAGCAACTTGCAAGCTATAGTGGGAGAAAACTAGTTGCCTTTTAGAGTGACCATTATATTTATGGCGACTATTCCTTTTTTGTACTCTAATTTTGGTCTTATCCTATGGTAGTTTAGCGAATGTACTTACATCCTCAAACTTACGTTGTTTCAAAAAGCTCAAGCTTGGGAAAAATAGTATTATTTCTATTTGGCATGATTTTTGACTTTATCGCATTTATATATGTTGTGGATTATTTAACTCTGAAAATAGTAATGTCTCTATTTGGAATGATTTTTTTCTTTGTCGCATGTATATGCGCTGTGGATTATTTGACTTTGATGACATGCACTGCAAACATATTTGACTCTAATAGCATGAGTTGTGGAATTGGAGCTGATTGCTTTAGATAGTTGATTCCAGTGTTAAGAGTTTACAGCTACTCGTGATTCATTAGTCAATCAGTAGAACATGAAGGAAAAGATAGAAATTGAGATAGAACAGTTCATGAACTGGAATACATCTGATAATAAACAGACAAATTGAATGACTGGAATAACTGTGCACATTCAGTTCAGATTCAGATTCAGTTCAGATTCAATTCAGATTCAGATTCAGATTCAGATTTAGAAGGAATGGATACAAAGCATATTTGGCTGGAGTATACTCGACTACTATATTAGGAATTATAGAGTAAAAGTACAAGTGGGGATAATGTAGCTTAGGAAAAGCTTCAGGACTACAACCACACACTAAGAGTCGGAAGTCAAAAGATAGAACAGCCCAAAAGTACAGCCAACAATTGCCAGCCCAATTACAATGTAATGGCTCCTATTTATAGCCTCGTGGAGTTACTGTGGTAACCGTCATCATTAGGAAATTTCTGAGGTCATTCGGAGGGCCATATGAAGAGAGAGAATAATAGAGCGCCTCCAATGAGCACGAAGGCTACGTTACGTAGGAAAGTACGTGGAAAGACTCAAAAAATAGAAAAATAGCATAAAACTTTCACGAATCTAGGATTGTAGCATCGTAATTTCCTTCCTTTTACCGAGATTTTAGGTGCTTGCATGTGGTCCCACTTCTGATATTCTCTTATGGTCATTAACGTACTGGAGGGTGACCATTAAGCCCGCACAAGATATTGGAATTCTAAAACACTTTCCCTCCATTAGAATGCTTTCAAAGTGAATCTCCCTCCACTAAAGCTTTTCTCTGAGAGCTATGGCTTCCACGTCTTCTCGCCCAAGAGGCTCCAGGTGTTTACTGTCTCTCACACCAACAACCAACAACTGCACTTTGCCTAGAAGGCCAAGTAGTAGCATATCCTCAATTACAATACCAGCTTCAATAAGTGCAGAGAAACAATGGGTTGGACAAAGGATAAACAAAGGTTCATGGGTCCTCATGCAACCAAGAAGACCCAAGAGGTCTAGTGGTATCAACGTTTACCGCTCAACATGGAAGGCCAGAGTGTTGGATTTCAAAGTTGAAATCGGCAAAAGATCTGTAAAGGAAGTTCTTGTTCAGCATGTGTTTACCCATCCAGAGGTGATAGCAAACGGTGGAAATGTATCAGATATACATCAACCACGTTGCAATTGTAAGTACTCTTGACATGTGAACTTACTGATACTCTCATTATAACTTTTCTTATATATTTTGCAATGTTTCTCCCGCTTGTTATGAGCAATGTCTCCATTCTTCACAGCTCAATTACATTAGATTTGTCATTTGTACTTATTGATACTCTTAGTTTAACTCTTCTCATATATATTGCAGATGTTTATCCCTCTTCTTATGAGCAATGGGAGCCTGTGGAGTGCATAATAGGCCTCTTCCATGTTGTTCATGCCCACATTGGTTCTCTACAGTATTCAGGGAGGAGCAGCAAAATACTGACTGATGAGGGAATATTTTTTTATGACCACTTCTACCAACTCAGCTCAGGGAATAAGAATGGCATGTTGGTGAAAGTGCCTCTACCAACCGATTGGAACACTGTGGACTGGCCAGTTCCTGAGGAAACAATGGTGGAGGCAATGCGAAGTAAGCTCTACAAGGATATACAAAGGTCTCTACGTAGCTCTATTCCCACCAAACTGGTTAGAATTGCAAACTTTTGTCCTGTTGCACTCTTCATAGAGCTGTTTCATAGCTACAACATCCGTGTTACGAAAACTATGTTCATGTGCAAGTCATTTCAGCAGTCATCCTGTGACAAACTTCTTGACAGAGGATGGTATGCAAAGGAAGAGATTGGTTTACAGTGCGAGGTCGCGCTTGATACTCTAGTTGTCAAGTACATGATTGCAAGCCAATCACTGTTACTCTCGTTTTGGTATATGCGATCACAAATGCTCAACGATAAGTACATTCCTATGGACCAGGTTTCTGCAGGTTTGGAAGATAATCCTGCTGTGGATGTGGAAGTGATTGATAAAGAGCATGGCCTACTGTTGGTGGTTACAATAAGGGAGCTATGTAGTCTTCAACATTTGCGGCATGACATAATTGAAGAGTCAATGGACAAGGACCTATCAGATTTTTCCTTTTTCCTAGCTGGCCGTAAGGTGATGCGGCGAAGGGAAAAAGATATTTTGTGCAAAGAGTTGGATGGTCGGGTTGAAGTAGTGTCAATGTAACAGATATTCTTGTGAACCCAAGTGTATACAAATGACTTTCAAGACATGAAGTTTATTGAGCTCATTTTTCAATTGTGCCCTGTGAAAAAGTGTGCTTGAAATACATTTCTTTACCATGTCAAATCTCTCTCTCTCTCTCTCTCTCTCTCTCTCTCTCTCTTTACCATGTCAAATCTCTCTCTCTCTCTCTCTCTCTCTCTCTCTCTCTCTCGCTCTCTCTCTCTCTCTCAATGTTAGACAAGACAAAGACATGATAGAAGAGTCATCTTAATTCATTAGAAAGTACAAACTCGTTCGTGAACAATGGAATGAGATACAATTTCTGTAAGTATGGAATCAGAATGTCTTCAAGGTAAAAATCGAAGGAATGACCCTCGAAAGAAGGTGGTGAGATAGTTGTTCCCGGCGGATTTAGTTCTCCCTTTTCAGGAGTATCATCAATCAGTAGTGTATTAGTTGCATCAAAGGGTACACCGATTTGGCTAAACAGTTTGTACAAAAGAGGTAAGTGTGGTTTTTTAGGGTGGTAGTGGCCCTCAACGGTAACGCATTTTCTTTGATCATACAAAAAGGAAAAATCTAACGTGTGAGCGTGGCATACACTGCAAACTATTGTAACTAGTGGCGACAAGTTTTGCCTTTGCATTGAAGACCATATGGCAACTCTGAAGCGCGGAAGAAGAAACTGAATAAATTCCTTGGTTCCTGGACGAACCACGACTCGACAAGTTCCCATCCGAAACGTTTGCAAATCCTCAAAGGGTTCTCTGTCACCGAGAGGCACCCGCATCAGCAGCAATCCATTGACGTCCAAGATAATCAACCTTTGTAAAAGTTGACAAGTACATATAAGTAGTTAGAAGCTGAACATATTTTGCCATACTTGAATAGACATTACCAGAACAACCGTATCTACAGGTAGCAAGGGTCCATATTGGGTCTCTTTAGTGTTCATGTTGTTGTTGCTCTCCTCTGCTTTATCTTCATAGTCATCATTCACATCTTCATCAGGGGTCTCCCCCATGGCTCTTTCTGCCTCATTCAAGGTTTCCTCCAAGGTCTTTTCCTCTCCCTCGGTTGATCAGCTTGCCTCATACATCCTTGCCTGATCCATATCAGTTTTCTCATCCCTAGACCTACTTTCCTCATCCATATCCTTTTGCTCATCCATAGGCCTGCTTTCCTCATCTTGGGTTTCAGCCATAGGCTCTTCTGGCTCCTCCACTGGCTGACTTGGCTCTTTCATTGTCTCCTCTGGTTGTACACTAGCACCTTCCATATGCTCATTTGAACTTTCCTCATCCTTGGCTCTTTCATCTTCTGCTGATATGACCCCCTCGGCCCGTTGTGATTCTACTGTATCGGATGCAGGGGTTTGTCGTGGTGGCACGTCATGTTTTGTTAGATCAATAGTGCGGTCATCCAAGCCGCTATCTTCAAGCTCTCTGGGGCTAGACATAGTAAGCAGGTGTTGTATTAAACTTACCCGGTATCTTTGCAAATAATCATATGTGTAGTTTTTTAAAGCACTCTGCAAAATTGAAAGACCACATGGTGAAAATTCTTTTATAGACTAAACCAAAACTAACTGAATGCATTGCCAAATGGGTACCTTAGTCATGAAAGGTTTTAATGCAAAGTAGCTTTGCAGGACATATTCTGCATGGAGAAGACATCTCCAGCCGCAAGAATTTCCATCGGTTTGATTTGGGACAGGTACATCTTTGATTGGGGCCTTGTATAGTTCATACCTTCCACATAGCTTGCCATAGGCAAGCAACAACCTCTTTATACAACTGCACAAAGCAATGTCAAGATGTTAGCATGAGGCTTCAAATTTACATGGATATCTATAAGAAACACTTTCTGATACAAAACACTTACAGCCTAATTTCAGGGTGGGTTCTTTTTATTGAATTGAACACCCACACTGCTGGTTGGTCAACATCAAGGCATATGAGACTCCAGTGATGGTTCTTCTCATATGGAAAGATGATGACAGTTACTTCCAGCATAGCACAGTGGAGAAACCAACTCTCAAAGGTCCCAGATGGACTGTTCTTTTGTCTAATAATCACTGACATTTGTGGATCAAGAAGAAACACCTCTGTGTGGGTGTGCAGTGGGAGTTGACTTTTGATCAGGCTGCAGAGACTCTACCTGAGTTAGCAAACCTATTATCTGAGTTTTCAAAGCTAGCAAGATAGTAACACTTACTTAAGACAAGCATAGATAATTGTGTCTGAAATCTGAGCATCTGGATTCTGCAATAAATTAATGTCCACTTTTGATTTCTGGCTCCATCTACAAATGGTATCTCTGCAAGCAAACCATCCTTCATTGAAAGTAGAGTTTCTTGATTGCTTGCCTCTATGGACAGGGTCACATTGCATTCTGTTTGCCTCTGGGACTCCACTGCTACTTTTGCTTTCTCCTTAAGCTCTGCTTCCCTCATGTCCTCTGTTTGGCGAGCAATAGTCTCTGCCCTTGCCCTTGTATTCACATCATGTGTGACATCTACAACTGTGAGTTGTGGCACTAGCTCCGGGGGGTATAACAAAATTTTCCTCATTTTCTTATCCTTGCAGACATTAGGGACCAGTAGTTTTTCATACCTCCACCTTATTCTTTTCAGTGTCTCACTATCTTTGTCCATTATAGTAACCCTGTGGGCATGGGCTACAACAATGGTCATGTCACTGAAGTACTCCAGTAGGAAGTCCTCTGTTGCTTCTTGTACAGCCATTAATGCCACCACCTTCCACCTTTTGGTGCCCCAGGTAGCTTCTTCACATATGGACCTCACCGTCCTCTAGAAGGGCAGCTTTGGTATGCATAAATCTACACATTTCTGTGCCTTTCTGATTTCTCTGAAAAGTCCCATGCAGGTTTGTAACTTCTTCACCCTTGGCCCTTTCAAAATTTTATAGAGTTTTCCATGTCTTTTCTTTGGGGTTGCAGATCTGCTACTTGCTTTAGATGCTAATCCGGGTCCCTTCCCTGCCTTCCTTGCAGTGGCTTTTGTTCTAGCCATTTCACTGTACACAAAAAGAAGAGTCTCTCTCTCTCTCTCTCTCTCTCTCTCTCTCTCTCTCTCTCTCTCTCTCTCTCTCTCTCTCTCCTTTCTATAGCTTAGCATATTTAAATAGAGAGAAAGAGTGAGAGAGCCCATTACTAAAGGCGCGCGTTGAGCGCGTTTTGACCTCAACAAACACCTCCGCGCGCCGTTAGTATAAGGTAAAATAAATACTCACTCTCTCTCTCTCTCTCTCTCTCTCTCTCTCTCTCTCTCTCTCTCTCTCTCTATAACACTCAGACATACACTGGTCAATGCACAGTACTAACAGCGCGCATAGAGACATGCACACCGGTTATGCCTCTCTACGCGCGCCTTTGGTATAGAGAGAGAGAGAGAGAGAGAGAGAGAGAGAGAGAGAGAGAGAGGTTGTGTGTGTGTGCCTGTATTTGTGTGTGTGTGTGTGTAAGTTATATTTGTGTCTGTGTGTGTGTGTTTGTGATTTGTGTGTGTGTGTGTCTCTCTATGTGTGTGTGTCTGTGTGTGTATGTTATATTTGTGTCTCTGTGTGTGTGTGTGTGTGTGTATGTTTTATATGTGTGTCTGTGTGTTTGTGAGTCTGTGTGTGTGTGTGTGTGTGTGTGTTGTGTTTGTGACTGTTTGTGAGTGTGTGTGTGTGTGTGTGTGTGTTGTGTTTGTGACTGTTTGTGTGTGTTGTTTGTTAAGACTGAGCTTGGTACTGTGACAGAAACAGAGATAGAGAGATAGAGGCAAAGGCAGAGGGAGAGGGAGAGGCAGACCTTCGTTATGTCGATGGGTCGGCTTGCTGTCGGAGACGCAGACGACGGCTCTTGCACTCTCTCTCTCTCTCTCTCTCTCTCTCTCTCTCTCTCTCTCTCTCTCTCTCTCTCTCTCTCTTTCACTCACTCTCTTTCACGAGGTGTGATTTTTCTCTCTCTTGACCTCTATATATGACATACAAAAGTATACGGTCTCAATAATGACCACACATGTGACAACATGCAATTATACTCTAATTTATAGTAACACGTGGAGCGTCGCCATGTGTATCCGTTATAAGTGTGATTTTGAGAGAGAGAAAGAGAGAGAACAATAGAGAGAGAGAGAGAGAGCCATAGAAAGAGAGAGAGTGATAAAGAGAGAGAGAGTGATAGAGAGACAGAGAGAGAGAAAGAGAGAACAGATTGTGAGAGAGATAGAGAGAGGGAGAGACACAGATTGAGAGAGGGATAGAGAGAGGCACACCTTACTCTCAGAGAGAGAGAGAGGGAGGGAGAGAGACAGAGTCAGTTTGACACACAAAAAGCAATGGAGGAGACACCGCCCTTGGAATTCCTGCAAATCCCACCTCTCTACTTTGATGGAGCCTACAAGCGAGCGTCCGACAAAGCAGCTGCAGGCATAGTGGTCTTTGATGACAAAGGGACAAAGGTATTTTTGTTGGGCCAATTGTTAGATTCACATTCTAACAATGAAGCTGAGTATGCAGCACTAACCAAGGGTCTACAATGGTGCGTCTCGCAAGGTGTACAACGCCTTAATGTATTTGGGGATGCTCTACTTCTGGTAAGGCAAGTAAATGGAGCATGGACATGCAAGAATCCTAGTTTAAGGACTCACTTGAGTGGTGTAAAAACCTTGTTGGGTAAGTTTGAAGAAGTTCAAATACACCATATCCCAAGGGCTCAAAACCAAGAAGCAGATGCCCTAGCAAGTGACAGACTACAGGAAGTGGTGGTTGGAGCAATAAAACTAAAGCTCCCTCTATTTCAAGGAAGTGATGCCTTGCCTGACATCATGCATTTTTTGGAAACAAGGGAATGCCCATCAGATTTAACAAAGGGACAGAAGCAATGGCTGAGCGGAAGGCCACACGGTATCGACTCATCAATGATGGTTTGTACTGTAAGGGTAAGGACCAAATACTCAGGAAGTTCCCTCTCTCTCACGAAATCACGTGAGTAATTGCTAGCTGTCACGACGGGGTTTGTGGTGGTCACTTTTCCCTAGAAATAACAAGTAGGAAAATCTTGCAGGCAGGCTTCATATGGCCTAGCCTCAACCGTGATGTACACCATTGGTGCAAAACGTGTAAGTTGTGTCAAAAGGCCGGAACTAGGTCACTTATGCCTGAACCACAGACACCTATTCTCTCATATGGCCCATTTGAAAAATGGGGTATCGATGCCATTGGGCCATTACCTAGGGTCAACTCAGGAAAATTCTACATTATCATGGGGGTCGACTACATGACTAGATGGGCAGAGGCTACAGCCACCACTAGAATCACAGCAGTGGAGGTAGCTAAATTTATCTACGAGCACATATGCTGTAGGTTTGGCATACCTTTAGAGATCATCTCTGATAGAGGGCCAGGTTTCAGAGCAGACTTGGTAGGAGAATTAATGCAGAAACTGGGCATTACAAGGAGGCACTCTTCACCATATTACCCTCAATGTAATGGCCTAGTTGAAAAGGTAAATGGAATGGTTTCTAAAATTATTACCAAGCAGGTAAACAATCATCCTGGAGACTCGGATAAGTATCTACTACCAGCTTTATGGGCCTACAGAACTTCATTTCGTACATCCTTGGAATTCACACCATATCATCTAGTATTTGGTAAGGAAGCAATCTTGCCCATTGAAGTGCAACTACAAAGTCTCAGAGTAATGGCAAGCCAGCTTCAACAGCCCAACATGCATTTGAGAGATCACATCATCAACTTGGAAAGACTGCAGCTGGACAGAGAAGAAGCAATAAATTATTGTGCAGCACAAGCAAAGCATAGACGGCTTAGCTTTAACGAGCATCTCCGGAAAAAAGAATTGAAGAAAGGAATGTTGGTGCTCCGCTACGACAATCGCTTCGACACGTGCAAGGATAAGAAACTCCTACTCCGATGGGAAGGTCCTTTCATCGTCAGGAAAAAGTATGCCAATGGAAGCTACCATCTTATGGAGGCTGATGGAAAACTTCATAAAACCAGGGTAAATGGTTGGCGACTTAAACCTTATTTTCTTCGATTTGACCAGGCTCCACCTATTGACATTCCAGATGAGGACACACCATCAGCCACCACCTCCGATGATAATGATCAAACAGATGAGCTAGAGACATGAATGCCTCTAGCCAAAAGGGGAGGGCTAATGATGGGGGCTTTTCACAAGACAAGCTTCCATACCCCTCTTCTCTCGTTCCCACCCCATGAAAACCCCCTCTTAGGGAGGGAGTGATAAAAGACATTTGAAAAAGTAAGGAAAAAATAAAGTATGATTATGTAAATATATAAGAAAGGTAAAATAGGCCACCTCATGCCTGCGGGGTAGCCCATCCCCACCTTGCCTCCTTTTTCTTCACTGTTGCCCCGCCGGGTGTCCCTTTTTCTCTTCTCCACTCAAAAGGTCAAACCCCTCTCTCTTCCCCTTGTCCTTCCTCCTTTCTCTCTCCCCTCAAGCTACCCCACCTCTCACCAATAATGCATTATAACTCACCAATAATGCACCCTAACTCACATGCAACTTATCCTATCTTCCAAAATAGTATACCCCACCCCCTCTTTCTCTCTCCTATCATATCCCATGACCCAGATACCCCCCTCTCTCTCTAAAGGGCGCCATGTCTCTTTTCTTGTAGCTAAATAACCTCCCCCACACTCACACACACTCAGTTTCACTCAAAAAGGTGCCCACGGACCCATCCCCACCCGGTGGTTACCTGATTTTTCTTGTGTTCACACACATCTGCACACAGATTCACCTCTGAACACACTCCCCTCTCTCCCCTCTTGTAATTACTTTATTCTCCATGTCACCTCTCACTTTTTCTCATTAACCCATCTCTCTCTCTTAGTCTCTCTCTCATGAGACTGCTGTTCTGGCACATATACACACAGCCAGACAAGTGGGGCCCACAGTCACATGGCCTATGTAGATAATGATTTCTTCATTTCTAAATTCTAGAATTTCTCCCCCCTCCTCCCCTATATAAAGAGGGGTCACCATCACACTAAGGACACACAACATCACCAAAGAACACACTATGCACTGTGTGTGCCTAGTGCACACACACACACCCACACCATCACCATCACCATCACCGCAATCACCATACTTGTTTTGAGCATGACCTCTACACCCTTGGCTATGGAAGATGAAGGGCAACTAAATGAAGGATGATGGCCATAATCCTCGTGCGAGTCTTTGCCATCAACTCCCACCTATCCGTCATGTGCTCTACCACTCTCTCCCTTCTCATTCCCCTACCCTATGCTCCCCATTTCATCGCCTAATTCTCTAAATAAAGCTTGAGGTTTTGTGAGTATGTTTTCTTGCAATGTTTTGCCCATGTGAGGTATGCGGAATCGCCACCTAGTCTTGTGTTTTGGAGTGAGCTTGTGTATGTGTGAAGGGTATGCAGATTCGCCATCCTTTTGTGGTGCCTAAGTACTAAGCCGCTATACCCCCTCCCTCACTCTCTCTCTCACTTGATCTCATTCCCTTTCCTCTTCATCATTACTACAAGCATCCATCTCTCTTGGATGAAAACTTTGTTATGGTGGTGTGTTGTTTGTGTCCTAGCCGCTCAAGCTAGGTGGTGACCCCTGTTTGCTTTACCATGACAGGCTCGAGGCGCGCCATTCGGTCCCCGGTGTTTTAGAGGCCGTCGGGGTTCGGGGTTCGCTTTGCTCCTGTCATTTGGTGCCCCCACTGAGGATCTTTTCATGAAACCCTTCAGTTTACAAGACTGAAACCCTTAAACTATTGTGAATGGATGAATGGCTAGCAGGATTTGTTAATTGGACGACAGAAGAAGAAGAGCTCCAAGCACAACTAGACGAACTCCGCATCTCCATCGAAGCTCGAGTGCCAGGCGTAACGGTAATCGATTTGCAGTGGGAGAGTCAACCAACACGCCAAACCCAGTGGATATACATAGGCCAAGTGCCAAGAAGAAGAAGGAGAAGGTCGAAACCATGTCCGCAACCTACAACCAACCCACAAGAACAAAATGGAAGGAGCTCTACACAATAGAGAATCAACACTATTCTACTTTGAGAATCGGGTAACTCAAGTCACTGAGGTAATTATCACAGTCAGTTTTCAAGTCGCACCTGATGCTGCAGCACAGATAACGGAAGCATTGGCTCACACTCTCACTAGAGAAACTAGGGATCTACTGAGTTTGTTTCAGGAAAGAACACCACCCTCTCCCACAATCTTGGACAGTGACTAAGCACCTCTAAGCTTCACATGAATCAGTACAACCTACCTCAAGACAGATCACACATACCAACACGTGTACGCTCAATCAAGGTAATACTGGATTTGAAGGCTCACTACCAGCACGTCATTGACACCATGCCGGGTGGGGAGCGGTTTTTGGAGGTTTTGGCATCAGATCAACCATTTGTCTTACCTTTGGTACAAGGCAATGTACCGTTTGAAGTTTTAATCTATGTCCTAGTATAAGAGGGTATACACGCCTCCTTGTAAAGAAGAAATTTTTTTTTGCAAGTTAAGCAGTGTGTCTTTCTAGCTCTCTCTCAGTAATCATGGCAAGTGTAGCATTTCCAACATTTAAAGGAAAGAAGGGGGAGGATTTGGTAACAGACTTCCTAGATGACTTTGAAGTAGCATGTGTAGTGAGAAACAAAGATACGGATGAATCCCGGGTTAGAATCTTTAAGCATCTCATGAAGCTAGAAGCTAGATCATGGTACAATGCACTTCCACAAGCAACCAAGGATGACTAGGAACCCTTAAAAACCGCTTTTAAGAGGCACTTTGGGGGAGGTACCACTTCAGAAAAGTTGTGGGACAAGTTGAGAGACTTGAAGCAGGAGGGTATTTTAGAATATGCCACCTATGAGTCCAAATTTGTGGATTTGTGGGAACGGTGGGTTGAGTCAGTGGCAAGGGGGGAAGTCGCACCCGATTTCCTAAAAAAATATCGGTTCACGCATGGCTTATGGCCGCTTCTCAAGGAGAAGGTGAAAGGTAGATTCCCGACTACGTACGAGTTAGCCGTTGAGATTGCTCTCCTTAAGGACAAGAAGCTGCGAATGAAAGCCAAAGAAACCGAGTCAACAGAAGTAGGAACATCACGTCGACCAACAACTACGACAACCACCATACCACCACCACCGGCTCTTGGGGTAAGAGATGACCAACAAGAATTTGTTTGTCCACTTAATACAGCAAGGGAGGAGTCAAGAAAGAGATCAAGACCCTGGAAGAGCATGACGACAAAACAAGGAGTATCATTGCTACAACTGCGGAGAAGACGGTCATGGTATGTAATACTGTCCCAAACCAGGACAAAACTATAATAGAGGAGGTAGGGGGAACCAATTGTCACCCCCTAGAGAAAGAACACCCCCACCCCGAGCACCACCCCCACCAACACAAATTCTACGTCCACCCCAGACACCACTACAAGCATCCATCCCACCTCTTCCACCAGCCCCACCACCTGATCGCCCTGTAAACATCATAAGGCTAGAAGAGAAAGGAAAAGACATAGTAGTGGATCCACCCAGAGCAAAGGAGAGGGACAAGGGTAAGTAGAAGGTAACCTTTTTAGAACCACTTGAAGCCATGACTGTGAAAAGAGCTAGGAGGGAGAAAGCTACACAATCAGATGATGAGAGAAGCATGAGAGGAGAAACTAGCAAGAGGCCATCCAGGCCACGACGGAAATTGGGCATCACCGACTTCCAGCTAGGGGAAAGTTCTAAGCCCTATGATCTAACATTGGATGTGGCAGAGCAAGGACCGAAGATTACATGGCCACAGCTGCTACATCTTGTACCTAAAGTAAGGCGACAATGGTCTAAAATGGTAAGTACAAGACGCTCCAAAACAAAGATAGCCGGAGAAATTTCGGGATGCAACATGGATGACATCCTTCCAATTGTCGACGTAAACATAAAAGGAAAGAGGGTTTGAAACACCTACATTGATGGAGGTGCACAAATCTGTGTAATGAGCGAAGCTATGATGCTTCGATTAGGGCTCGAGGTTGACAGGCCTTCTCCATGCAAGGCAAAGATGGCAAACAACGCAAAAGTAAAGTGTGTGGGTGTGGTAAGTGCCGTGAAAATCAAAGCTTTCAACACTGAGGTAGAGTAGATGTTTTTGTAATGCCTACTAAGGGGGAGGGCTATCCACTAATTTTGGGAAGGCCATGGTTGATGGCCATGAAGGCAAAACAGGACTGGGGTACTGGCCTTCTACACATGACCGGTAAGAAAGGGGAGACAATCTTCTGCGACATAAGGATTGGCAAGCAGAAGAAAATGAATCTGGAAACATCGGCAGATGAAACCACTAGCGAATCTTCCAGTTCTGAGGAGGAGACCACATCCACCGACGAAAGCGACAGTTCCATTGATGTGATGGGTATCATTATGAAGGATCCACAAAGGGTAAGCACAACTGGTGATCCATCACCAAAAGGGAAACCCAATGAAGAGGAGAGCAAATCACCTGGCCTAGGAGGAAGTAGGTTGAAGGGTATGTTGTCTACGGAATTAACACTTGAGGAGAAAGATAGTTTTTTACAAATGTTGATGGGATTTCCTAACCTGTTCATTGACAACTATGAAAGAATCACAGGCATTACAGTGGTGGAACATCATATTAAGCTAAAGGAAGGGGTAAAACCAGTTGTGCAAAAGCTACGACGATTGGGGGTCATACAAGAAAAGGCACTCTTGGCCGAGGTAAGGAAACTGCTGGAGGCGGGATTCATCTATCCTGTAGAAAACTCAAAATGGGTGTCACCCGTAGTGGTGACGCCTAAAAAGAATGCTAAGTGGAGGATCTGTGTTGACTACAAACCACTAAATGCAGCTACAAAGAGAGACCACTTTCCTCTCCCTTTCTTCGATGAAATTATGAATGAAGTAGCGGGTTTTGAATGCTATACCGTCTGTGATGGTTATTCTGGATACTTTCAAATACGCATAGCCTTGGAAGATCAGCTAAAAACCACTTTTATCACGCCATGGGGTTGTTTTGCATATAGGGTTATGCCATTTGGTCTCACAAATGCACCTGCCACATTCCAAAGATATGTCACATATGTTTTTCAACCGTTCTTTGGAACATCCATAAGAGTGTTCATTGATGATTTTTGTATATATAGCTCCCGTATTTCACATTAAGAAAAGGTAACTGAAGGTTTGGCCAGGTTGCAGAGCCTAGGTGGGCAATTAAATGTGGATAAATGCCACATTGAGGAGAGTAAAGTCATTCTACTAGGCCATGAAATTTCAGCAAAAGGTATCAACGCCGACCCAAGTAAGGTGTCCGCACTCATAGCCCTACCTTCACCAACGACCACACGCCAACTGGTCTCTTTTCTACAGAAGGTGAGGTACTTAAGTAGATTCATACATCTACTATCACAACTTGTTCTACCACTGCAACAACTCACTCAAAGATCAACTTTCACTTGGGACGAGGAAAGCGAACATCACTACAACAAGGTAAAGAGTTCTTAGCCACTCTGCCAACTATCTCACCACCTAAGTGGGATGAAAAATTCTATGTCACCTCAAGTGTTGGTGATGACTCATTGGGGGTTGTGCTACTCCAAAAGGATACGACAACATCTTTCATGAGGCCAATCTACTTCTCTAGTCGAATGATGACAGAAGGAGAGAAAGGTTTCACCCATGTGGAACACTTAGTCCTAGCTCTTCGATTTGCAACTACAAAGTTTACGTCATATTTGCTGCCTAAGCAATTTGTGATTCTAACCACGGATGAAATATTTCCGTATGTTGTACAACACATGGATGTGTCTGCTAGAATTACTAAATGGCTAGTTCGTCTGCAAGAGTTTGACTACACGGTACAGGTAGAAAGCACGACAAGGGCAAGTTTGGGGGGACTCATAACCTACCAAGTCTTTGAAAGGAAGGAGAAGCAATCTAAGGAAGGAGAAGTCCGATTACATCCAGTACCACCGATGGTAGAACGAGCATACTCTCTCTACTTTGATTGAGCCTACAAGCGAGCGTCCAACAAAGCAGCTGGCATAGTGGTCTTTGATGACAAAGGGACAAAGATATTTTCGTTGGGCCAATTGTTAGATTCACATTCTAACAATGAAGCTGAGTATGCATCACTAACCAAGGGTCTACAATGGTGCGTCTCGCAAGGTGTACAACGCCTTAATGTATTTGGGGATGCTCTACTTATGGTAAGGCAAGTAAATGGAGCATGGACATGCAAGCATCCTAGTTTAAGGACTCACTTAAGTGGTGTAAAAACCTTGTTGGGTAAGTTTGAAGAAGTTCAAATACACCATATCCCAAGGGCTCAAAACCAAGAAGCAGATGCCCTAGTAAGTGAAAGACTACAGGAAGTGGTGGTTGCAGCAATAAAACTAAAGCTCCCTCTATTTCAAGGAAGTGATGCCTTGCCTGACATCATGCATTTTTTGGAAACAGAGGAATGCCCATTAGATTTAACAAAGGGACATAAGCAATGGCTGACGCGGAAGGCCACACGGTATCGACTCATCAATGATGGTTTGTACTGTAAGGGTAAGAACCAAATACTCAGGAAGGTCCCTCTCTCTCACGAAATCACGGGAGTAATTGCTAGCTGTCACGACGGGGTTTGTGGTGGTCACTTTGCCCTAGACATAACAAGTAGGAAAATCTTGCAGGCAGGCTTCATATGGCCTAGCCTCAACCGTGATGTACACCATTGGTGCAAAACGTGTAAGTTGTGTCAAAAGGCCGGAACTAGGTCACTTATGCCTGAACCACAGACACCTATTCTCTCATATGGCCCATTTGAAAAATGGGGTATCGATGCCATTGGGCCATTACCTAGGGCCAACTTAGGAAAATTCTACATTATCATGGGGGTCGACTACATGACTAGATGGGCAGAGGCTACAACCACCACTAGAATCACAGCAGTGGAGGTAGCTAAATTTATCTACGAGCACATATGCTGTAGGTTTGGCACACCTTTAGAGATCATCTCATATAGAGGGCCAGGTTTCAGAGCAGACTTGGTAGGAGAATTAATGCAGAAACTGGGCATTACAAGGAGGCACTCTTCACCATATTACCCTCAATGTAATGGCCTAGTTGAAAAGGTCAATGGAATGGTTTCTAAAATTATTACCAAGCAGGTAAACAATCATCCTGGAGACTAGGATAAGTATCTACTACCAGCTTTATGGGCCTACAGAACTTCATTTCTTACATCCTTGGAATTCACACCATATCATCTAGTATTTGGTAAGGAAGCAATCTTGCCCATTGAAGTGCAACTACAAAGTCTCAAAGTAATGGCAAGCCAGCTTCAACAGTCCAACATGCATTTGAGAGATCACATCATCAACTTGGAAAGACTGCAGCTGGACAGAGAAGAAGCAATAAATTATTATGTAGCACAAGCAGAGCATAGACGGCTTAGCTTTAACGAGCATCTCCGGAAAAAAGAATTGAAGAAAGGAATGTTGGTGCTCCGCTACGACAATCGCTTCGACACGCGCAAGGATAAGAAACTCCTACTCCGATGGGAAGGTTCTTTCATCGTTAGGAAAAAGTATGCCAATGGAAGCTACCAGCTTATGGAGGCTGATGGAAAACTTCATAAAACCAGGGTAAATGGTTGGCAACTTAAACCTTATTTTCTTCGATTTGACCAGGCTCCACCTATTGCCATTCCAGATGAGGACACACCATCAGCCGCCACCTCCGACGATAATGATCAAACAGATGAGCTAGAGACATGAATGCCTCTAGCCAAAAGGGGAGGGCTAATGATGGGGGCTTTTCACAAGCCAAGCTCCCATACCCCTCTTCTCTCGTCCCCACCCCATTAAAACCCCCTCTTAGGGAGGGAGTGATAAAAGACATTTGAAAAAGTAAGGAAAAAATAAAGTATGATTATGTAAATATATAAGAAAGGTAAAATAGGCCACCTCATGCCTGCGGGGTAGCCCATCCCCACCTTGCCTCCTTTTTCTTCACTGTTGCCCCGCCGGGTGTCCCTTTTTCTCTTCTCCACTCAAAAGGTCAAACCCCTCTCTCTTCCCCTTGTCCTTCCTCCTTTCTCTCTCCCCTCAAGCTACCCCACCTCTCACCAATAATGCATTATAACTCACCAATAATGCACCCTAACTCACATGCAACTTATCCTATCTTCCAAAATAGTATACCCCACCCCCTCTTTCTCTCTCCTATCATATCCCATGACCCAAATACCCCCCTCTCTCTCTAAAGGGCGCCATGTCTCTTGTCTTGTAGCTAAATAACCTCCCCCACACTCACACACACTCAGTTTCACTCAAAAAGGTGCCCACGGACCCATCCCCACCCAGTGGTTACCTGATTTTTCTTGTGTTCACACACATCTGCACACAGATTCACCTCTGAACACACTCCCCTCTCTCCCCTTTTGTAATTACTTTATTCTCCATGTCACCTCTCACTTTTTTTCATCAACCCATCTCTCTCTCTTAGTCTCTCTCTCATGAGACTGCTGTTCTGGCACATATACACACAGCCAGACAAGTGGGGCCCACAGTCACATGGCCTATGTAGATAATGATTTCTTCATTTCTAAATTCTAGAATTTCTCCCCCCTCCTCCCCTATATAAAGAGGGGTCACCATCACACTAAGGACACACAACATCACCAAAGAACACACTATGCACTGTGTGTGCCTAGTGCACACACACACACCCACACCATCACCATCACCATCACCGCAATCACCATGCTTGTTTTGAGCATGACCTCTACACCCTTGGCTATGGAAGATGAAGGGCAACTAAATGAAGGATGATGGCCATAATCCTCGTGCGAGTCTTCGCCATCAACTCCCACCTATCCGCCATGTGCTCTACCACTCTCTCCCTTCTCATTCCCCTACCCTATGCTCCCCATTTCATCGCCTAATTCTCTAAATAAAGCTTGAGGTTTTGTGAGTATGTTTTCTTGCAATGTTTTGCCCATGTGAGGTATGCGGAATCGCCACCTAGTCTTGTGTTTTGGAGTGATCTTGTGTATGTGTGAAGGGTATGCGGATTCGCCATCCTTTTGTGGTGCCTAAGTACTAAGCCGCTATACCCCCTCCCTCACTCTCTCTCTCACTTGATCTCATTCCCTTTCCTCTTCATCATTACTACAAGCATCCATCTCTCTTGGATGAAAACTTTGTTATGGTGGTGTGTTGTTTGCGTCCTAGCCGTTGAAGCTAGGTGGTGCCCCCTGTTTGCTTTACCATGACAGGCTCGAGGCGTGCCATTCGGTCCCCGGTGTTTTAGAGGCCGTCGGGGTTCGGGGTTCGCTTTGCTCCCGTCAACACTTAAGGCGGGCGTAGAGAGTTGCAAAAAGCACATTTTCGTCCTTGCGCGCCTATAGTACAAATAGACACATACAAAGAGAGAGAGAGAGATAGATAGATAGAGAGAGAGAGACTATGTGTGTTTTTGTTTGTGCTTTGGTGAGAGACATATATATATATATATATATATATATATATATATATATATATATATATATATATATATATATATATATATATATATATATATGTATATATATCTAACTATCTGGAGAGAGAGAGAGAGAGAGAGAGAGAGAGAGAGAGAGAGAGAGAGAGAGAGAGAGAGAGAGACTTGTCATATTTCCTGATGAATAGGATTAAGGTCCAGTAGGCAGAAGAGGCTGAAACCAGACCCAGAGCTTGTGCCAAGATTTCAACCTTTGCAGGCTCAGTTGCTTAATGTTTCTGCCAAAAGAACTGTTGACTTTTGTCAGGACATATCTGAAGAAAAGTCAATTGGTGAAGATCAATCAGAGAGGTCACCAGGGCAAGAGGATCCCTCACCCTACAAGGTTGTGGTGCCCTGTACAGTACTTCTGAAGAAAAATACAAGAAAGAGGAATATAGACTTCTCAGATGATGCAGATGTGCTAGAAAGTAGTCCCTATGCAACTAAATGTAAAGCCAAAGAGGAAGTGTCTTCTCTGGAAGACCCAGCTGCAACTGATGAGAGGCTGTTTGATTTTGCAGCATCTTCTGGTGCTGGGGACAAGTTTGATCTAGTTCATTCTATGTTTAATCCAAAGTTTGACATTGAAGACCTGTTAGCTCAACACAGTAATTTCTTGCAGTCCTACAGAGATAAGTTTGAAGTGATGGTGCAGGTAGGGAGGGTTGTTCTGCCTACTATGACTCTTGTGCATTTAAATGACTGTGGTGGAAAGGGACAGAGACTGAAGAAGTATAGGGAATTACCACCTTCTTGCCGACATTCAGCCTGCCCTTTGCATCGAAAAAAATGCAAACTCATTCAGGAAGCCTTTGGCTTTATAATTTACCTGAACAGCCTGTTTGGATTCCTCATGCAGAATCCTGATGAGGTGTTAGAGGAGCAGGATGCAGCACCAGATGAAGAATGCGAGGAGACAACTCATATACAAGAAGTCGAGGAGGTTGAAGATGCAGTCGACCTTGAGGTTGAGGCAATTGAAGTACAAAGAAGTAAGATGCTCTCTGTGAAAACCACAGAAATCAAACTTCCATTGGATGTCAGTAACTTCACTGAGAAGCATGCTCAGATGATGTTGCCTGCTGTGCCTGACTTCAGGATTGGAGACAGGACCTATATCTTCTTACATGATGTGCAAAGTGTCTTTTATTTAAGGGAGGATTTCTCCCTGGCTATTATTTCCAGAGTCCAAGAGGAGAGGAGTGGATTTGTTTCAGAGGATAGTAGTGATGATGAGGCAATGGAAACATCCATCAATCCAATGGAATGCCTTCGAAGATGCTTTGAGAAAGCTGAAAAATACAAGGAGACACTACCTGATGAAGCCACCTTCCAAGCAATAAGACAAAGCCTACGACCATCAACAAGTAACAAAGAAGTGGAGGATTGGTTTAACCATTCAGGTCAGGGGTCAACTACATCTGTAGACCTGTGGCAAGAAAACCTCTTTCTGCAGGATGAGAGCTTCATGGTAACTCTCTCTCTCTCTCTCTCTCTCTCTCTCTCTCTCTCTCTCTCTCTCTCTCTCTCTCTCTCTCTTTGTGTCACTTCTGACATGATATGTGCAGTCTTGGATTGCTGACAAGGATGACTTCCTTCGGCGCCGGACTCGAGAGTATCGAGGAAGGGATGCGGCCCTAGCGCAGTACCTTTCAAAGCTTTGCGAGTCGCATAGTGGTTTTTCACAATTCCATGTCACAAGAGGGTTCAATAGCAACTTACACATTCAAGACACTAGCACGCTTCTTGGGTGGACCGGTGCTGCCCAAAAGTGCAGATAAAGTCATTCTTGTGGACAAAGTGTTTGCTAGAGATTGTTTTGGTTACTGCCCGGGCTATACAGGTGGTCGGGCAGCGTATTACTACACCTACACAGCAATGGCACTAGCTCTTGGTAGACAAAACCCAGATGAACTTTTAGAGTATGGCAAACATCTCATGATTCGTTACAAGGGTGACGTGCCAAAAAACAAAATTGAACCTTTAAAATCTTGATACACTTCAAGTAGCAATTGTATAAGATCATGTATTACATAAATTTTGTACAATGTCATCCACTCAAAGTATCTTTCTCCACTTGTGATTCACATACACCATTGTCTCTCTCCACCTTCGTTGACTTTCACGAGCTCCGGAGTTGTTATATGCCATTGATCTTTGAACTTTTTGTTGTTGTAAATGTCTGATGGCTTGTGCTGTTGCTGAATTTGCCAAGACTTCTTTTGCCTGCATTTGATGAATGATTCTACGATAGAACCATTCAAATAGTTCTCTCAAACTGTTAGCCTTGATTCGAGAGCCACCATGTCGTGTGTGCCTGAAATAAGCATTTCTCGCCATGTAATGAGACTTTTCCATCCCTTGGGTATTCGATATTGCCGGGTTCCCATACTTTTGTATAAAATATGGTAAATGATTGAAGATGATGTGCTGGATATGAAAACAGATTAGTTAGAATGTTTTACAGTCACATATTTGCACATAAGAGAGAAAGAAATACATGATAATACCATGTAGTGAGTAATCTGGGTGTCTGTCTATGCTGTCTTGAATGATTTTTTCAGAAGGTTGAGATTTTCCTTGAGCTTGTTCATATCACCCTGTGACCAGTCATCTTTGTCGCACATCAAAAATAGGATTTCTATTGATCGCCAAACCTCAGTCTTCGCGTTACGAGTAGTTGGTTCGTGGTCTTTGACTGCAATATGTAGCTTTTTCCAGCTCTGATACTCTACCTTGATAACATAAGATGTGTTATATATGTTTCCATGTTTTGTTAGCTTCGGATGTCTTGTATTTTGGGGCTTAGATAAAAACCTCCGTGCCTTCACCCCACCGATGGATAGTTTGCATGGGACATCCTTCTCAGCAGTTGATCTCTTTTCATCCCGCTGGATTTTCACATTGCCACCATGAAGCCCCATATCCGACAGTACCATTTCTAAGCACTGCAGGGCTACTTGTCATTCTGCGGAGTTCTTAATCTTCCAAGCAAACCCGATGTATAAGTAGACCAATTTCTCCACAATTCTACAAAGGGCATGCATTGTACAAATGTGGACATTCACAAGTGGTATTTTCAAAACCGGTCGAAAAGCAGGATCCTCAATGTGACGTGTTGGAGCTTTTCTCCACCACTTTGGGTCCATGACCTTTGTAGGCTCCATGCAGAACAAACACGGCGACTTTGCCATTGCACCCATTCCACAATTATACATGCACTTTAATGTTTTGAGGTCACCTGCAAGATGCCACTGAACTTGAAAGTCTCCCCTTCCATCTAGACGTAGTACCTCTCCCTGGTTAGTCTGTCAATCAATCACCTCCGGAATATTAGTTCGATGGAACACCCAATATAGAATCTCATGATCTTCTTTCTTTACCTGCAACACAAAATAAATGAGACTTAAGTAGATGTGAACATTTGAGCTTACCTGAGAATCTCGCTTATCTCAAACGCACCAAGCCACCATATGTTAGATTCTGATTGAACACTAAAATATAAAGGATCATCACTGGGACACTTTGAGAGGGCTCTATTCATTAAAGTAATAGTAACACGCTCTAGCTTTTTCTCTTTAACAAGCTCACACTCATCCAGTTTTAACACAAAATGTAATACCCCTTGTGACTCTTCAAATGTGATGTTGTAAAACTCCACCATTCTCTTCTGTAATATCCGCAGGTCCATAAAAATATTGTTGAACTCATCATATGCCATGTTTGCTCCATGGCCACTGTAAGTTGCTTTAATATGAAAGGGCTGTCCAAGATAGTCTCCCTGTGCCTCGTTAAGCTGAAGCCTCTCTTTCCAAACACTTGAGGCTGATGGTAGAAGTTTGGATTTTATACCCTTCCTAACAAAGATGGATGAGACAGACTTTTGGATAGCCGAATATCCTCTTTTGCTTACACCAAGTGAATCAAGTGTGCCTTGTATCTCTTTTGCAGGCACTGAGTTCTCTGAAATAAAGCGGTCCACTACATTTCGTTGTAGGACCTTAAACTTCTTGTCATGTACTATATCTGCTGCCAGGCTTCTACTTATAAGTGGCTTCAATCTCTTTCCTATATTGGCTTTGGGGTCAATGTTTTCCTTGTCAGGATAGATTGAATCTCTACATGAAGACAATGCATAAGTAAATAACAGAAAATTTGCTTCACTAACACTATTTAGGCACATGAAAACAATGCATAACAAGAAAAAACAAAAAGATTACTTAACTAAGACAATGTAGCCAACCAAGAAGCATCACCTTAATGCTCGGATTCTTTTCTTGAGACCTCCTGATGCAACCTGCAATGTTTCAAGATTGCGCAATTTCTTCTTTCGGATACGACCACCCAAGATGGTGTCCTTCATTTGACAACTTCGCACCTTTCCTTTCAGTTCTTGTACCTCTTTTTTATGTTGCAAAATGGTAACCTGATCTGTAGAATGTAAATGTGAAAGGCAAACAATCTCACATTGTTGAGCTTGGAGAATGCTCTTGTAAGTTTCAGCTTCTCTTGCAAGAGATTTACAATAACCCAGAAGGCCCTTTTCTCCATCACCAGCAAAGGTCAATAAGCTTGTAGGATTGAAAAACGGTGGAGACGTATTAGTCATTGGATTCTTAGGTTAAAGAGACCCTCTCGTCCAGATATCTATGTGTTTAGCTCCCTGAGCTCTGAGCGTGTCTATGGAAGCGGGAGGTATATGTGTGTCTGTTTTACTGCGCTTAATCAATGGTTGGTACTCATTGTCCAAATCAATGTGAAGGTGATATTTGGCTCGTTTCTGGGTAACATTTGTGCCATTTGAGGAGTGCGCCATTAGCCAAATGTGCAGGTTTAATGGAAAGTGAATAGCGGCTGCGCCTTCGTCCCTCCATGTTAGCCTCATTCCCTCCATATTGACGAGGTTCATTCAATGCAACTGAAAAGAGGATTATCCCTCAATCACTACGAACGAATGTTCAGAAGAGTAAGAATCTACTTAAAGTACACTTTTTGAACTTTTACTATGAAAGACCCAGCTCTTTTATTTTCCATTTTTTCTAGAGAGAGAGTGCAAAAAATACATTTTCTTAGAAGGCCCTCCAAATGACCTCCGAAATTCCCTAATGGGTAATTACTGAATAATCCGCTGCTCTGCTTTCCAAGAGCTAGTTCCCACCTAGTGAAACTGCCTCCGCCATCTATAAGTTGTGAAATGGTGATTTTTTTGGTTTACATTTTCACATCATTATGTCCTCTCAGTCTCTCTCTCTACATAGTGATATACAACTTTAGAATTTTACTTTCTCTCTCTAAAGATTTTAGAAGATAAGTCAATCTCTCTCTCAAGGATTTATGATCTCTTCTTCCAACGGTAACGTGCCTAGATACTATCTCTCTAGAATTTATACTTTCTCTTTCCGTCAACCACACATATGTGGAGTCTTATGATGATTGGAAATTATAGTAAATAGATACTTTATGCTATGACACATGTTTGGTTAAAAAAACTCTAAAGATTGCTAAAATTGTCAAAAAAACTTGAAATGAAAAACTCTCAAATGTTAAATCCCCTGCAAGTTGCACATGGTATTCACAATAACAAGTGTTGTGGTCCTTCAACTTGCATACAAAGCAAGACTCAAAACATGTGAGGGAGATGCATATGTCAAAATGAGCCTCTCAAAACTGCATATAGAAGTCTCTTTATGAAACGAAAGACACATTTAGAAACACTATCAAGCATTATAAATCACTTTCAGGTAACGATAGCGTTATGATGCACTCTCAAGAAGTATAAATCATTGTGAAGCATTGGGTCCCACTAACAAGCACAATTTGGAAAACTTAGAACTACTTGTAAATCTCTGGGATGCACTCTAGAGAACTTGATAGCACTTGGAAATTCTTGTAAAGCTCTACTAAGCTCTTTAGAGCATGATTAAGCATTCTCAGGTACTTAGATGCACTTGGAAGCACTAGGAAGCATTTTGATGCACTTGGAATGACATGGAATGACTTGAAAGCACTAGGAAGCACTATGAATCACCTAGAAGAACTTGGAAGCTTTTAGAAGCACTCAAAAGCACTTAGAATCACTTAAAAGCACTATAAATCACTTAGTCATTAAGCACTTAGACACACTCAGCAACACTTAGAAGCACTTAAAAGTAACTAGAAGCACTCACAAGCTTTGAGAAACACTTAGAAGCACTTTAAAGCACTAAGAAGCACTTGGAAGCACTTAGAAACACTATGAAGCACCGACAAGTACTTAAAACCACTTAGAAGCACTTAAAATTACTATGAACCACTTTGAAGCACTTATAAGTTCTATAAAGCACTTGGAAGCACTATGAAGAACTTAGAAGCACCCTTAAGCACTTAGTATCACCTGGAAACACTTAGAAGAACTTCAAAATCCCTGGAATCACTTAGAATTACTAGAAGTGCTTGGAATCACTCAAAAGAACCTAGAAGTACTCAGAGGCACACGAAAACATTTAGATGTACTTGGAATGACCTGAAATTACTTGGAAGCACTATGAACCACTTACAAGTACGTGTACTTGTAATCAACTGTAAAAATCTATCTAGCACTATAGAGAATTATTAAGTAGTCTAAAAGTTCTTAGGAGTACTAAGATGTACACAAAATGACATGTAATTTCTTAGAAGCACCATGGAGAACTCATAAGTATCTGTAATCACTTGCAAAGCTATGTAAAGCACTTAAACATTGTAATGAATTTTCAGGCACTTGGAATCACTTAAAAGCATGATCAATCACTTAGTAAACCACTATTTCACACTCTCAACATGTTTGGGAGGATATACCTGAGGCAAATCAAGAAAATGAATTGGATATAGCACATGCGCACTCTTGCTTATCCTCTTTCAAACAACATCTTTCTTGTTTGGGGATATGTGGGTTTCTGTTAACCAGAACTTAAACACGATTTCCTTAATTTTGTTGGTGATGGTGATTACCTTATGCATTTTATGGTGACAAGCATCCACCAAGGTAATTGACCCTTCCTCTGCTTCATGATGCAGTCAAACATTGGCAGCACTAACATTCCTTTGATGGAGGACTAAAGATTTGGTAACATCTCTATCCCTCATTTCATTGTCATCACCACATGCACCATTGAAGCATGCCATGACAATAGCCTGGTTTTAAAATAACTCATTATTTTAAAGGGGTGTCTTCAACTCAGATAACGTATGACAAAAGCTAGAGCAAATGACTCTCTCAACTATCCTTGGCATGTGTTGCAACACTAAGAATGTTGGAAGAAAATGACTCTCTCAACTGTCCTTGGAATGTGCTATAACACTGAGAATGTTGGATGATGGAGGAGTTGCTATAGAATCTTCATTTTAAGGCCCTTAGAGAGCACGTTTTTCTGTTTGAGCCATCACCACCAAGAAACTGTCCTACAAATTTCTTTGCTTGTCGCTCATCAACGTCAGCATCCTCACGCCTCCGTGCCATCCTATTGTTCAATCTTCTTTGTTTCCTCTTCTTTGCTACCAAGTAGGTTTGTAGATTGGTCATTAGTTCCCTCAAGATGTGTTGTGTGATAGAGAATGGAGGAAGATATACAAAATTTGTATTTCCATTTTGTTCATCATGGGATTCCATGTGGAGCCAATTATGAGGCTTAGGTTATAGCAAAGAAGACCATTAGAGAACAACCACAATACTTATGGGGAGAAAGAGAGAGAGAGAGAGAGAGAGAGAGAGAGAGAGAGAGAGAGAGAGAGAGAGAGAGAGAGAGAGATCCATAGTATTGATGAATACAACTTTCTTAGGGGGTAAGAGAGGCAATTATGAGGCTTAGATTATAGCAAATAAGACCATTAGAGCACAACCATAGTACTCATGGAGAGAGAGAGAGAGAGAGAGAGAGAGAGAGAGAGAGAGAGAGAGAGAGAGTACTGATGAATACAGCTTGCGTAGGTGGGAAGAGAGGAATCCTATGCAGGCAAAAAGCAAAGGCTATAGAAGATAGATAGAGAGAGAGAGAGAGAGAGAGAGAGAGAGAGAGAGAGAGAGAGAGAGAGAGAGAGAATCAATCATGATAGGCATATAGATTGTGTGGTGGAAGGCACTAGGGAGGGAGAGGATAACTAAATGATCATAGGAGGGATGCAAATAGAGTGGAAGGGAGAGAATATTTAGTAGCATTTAATGGGCATACCTTTGCCTTAATGGTATTTTGTCTTGTTTCCATTTAATCTATTTTTTGGCATTTTCAAGCCTGCCTCATTTCACCCTTACCACTCTAACAAGACGGCTTTTACTTTTTTTCTCTCATATTTCAAATTTAAGCAAGAAAGAACCCTCTCTCTCCTCCCAAAAGGGTGTCCAAGGGTCACGATGTATAAATTGTGTATATCACGTGCGTTCAAGCACTATTTCTAAAGCTCCTTATAAATTGTATACTTCACGTGCATTCTAGAACTATTTCTAAAATTCAGCATGTATAAATTGTGTATATCACGTGCGCTCAATGACTATTTCTAAAACTCCTTATCTATGAATTTTTTAAAAATAAAATACACCCTTTTCCTATTCAAATTACATGATTATTAAGTGAACCTCTAGAGCAACTCTAAATGAATTTAAACTTGAATCACGATCTTAATACACTATGTCCTAGCCTTTGGTGTTGTCAAATGATGAAATTTTGCACTTCCATGTCCTAAGATAATAAGCGCACTTATTATCTAAGTATCTAAATTTGCATAGTCAGCTCATACAATTAAAACAAGGCATTTTAAGACCTATCAAGAGGTCTCATCAAATTCTCTTCAATTTTGGATATACTTACCTTCAATCACCTGGTGGTCAAAGGTGAAAGTTGTTTTGGCTTGAAGGCTACACTCGAGTGACTTCAAAAATTTTCGAGAATCTACATAAGTTCTTATACTTCACCTAGACAAGATGTGATTGAGCTAAAAAGTTCAATTTCAAGCCTCAACAAAATAACCCTTATTATCTACAAGCCTTAAAATGTACTTTTTTTGGAATTATGATGTCATTCAAGTCTTATACGATAGATTACAAGTACTTTTGACCAAAACAAATCAAAGTTGCATGCATCAATCACTAAAGAGATAATAATCTCCTTAATTCAAAACCTTGAAATGTTTCTCAAATGTCGGCTTTTGACTTATGGATGAGTTTTCATAGACCAATCATAACCAAAAATACGGTTTCGTGGTCTCTTGAGCCTTTACCTATGAATTTGAAACATAAAAACTCTAAAATTTTGTAAAACATTTCATTATGACAATGCAAAGGATGAGCTAGGTTAGAAAACAACCCATGGTGCTACGCATTATTTTGATGGCGTTTTTGAATGTATACACAACAAACAATACGACCGCAATGCATGCAAGTACGTGTTTCCAACTGTCCTCCTCTAATGCCTCTAAAACAGTTTGCAATGTTGTGGACTGTTTCAAGGACTCTTAACATCCTAAAATCATTAAATTTGTTGAAAGTCATTCATTAGTTCTATGCAAATATTTTCTCTCATTTAGATTTACAAAAGCATAGCATCCCACCTATTCCTACGTGTACCTTGCTTCCACCCCTACCTTATCTCTTTGTTCCATTCTACTTTGTTCCTACTCCGTTTTGCATTTTCCACCAAGCCAAAGATTGTGCCACAGCACACAAAAAAGAGACAGAGATCTCCAACAATAGGCTCTAGAATCAAACAAAGAAAACAGAGAGACAAGGCTCAAGACTCTGAGAGAGATGCTCTACATCGAGTGTCCCTTGCAGACAAAAGCCATGCATAGAGAGAGAGAGAGAGAGAGAGAGAGAGAGAGAGAGAGAGAGAGAGTCTGATTGCACAGGAATGAGAGGGAGAGATCTCCTTATCACCATCTAACCCAGCATACGACACAATCATAGCAAGCAAATGAGATGGATAGAGAGAGAGAGAGAGAGAGAGAGGGAGAGAGATCATTCAACTATAGACAAAGGAGATGTAGAGAGACAGGAGATCGCCGACCCCATGACATCCCAAAAAATATGTGTGCAACTAACATCCCCAAAAATATGTGCCTCCATCCTCTCCTCTCTCCTCTCTCTCTCTCTCTCTCTCTCTCTCTCTCTCTCTCTCTCTCTCTCTCTCTCTCTCTCTCCACCATGTGCCCTATTCGCCTTTCTTTTTCCACTAACTTTTGCTCCAAGAAAGCCAAGGCATCTCCAAAAGATACTTGCTAATAATACACCTTTAAAGAAAAAGTCTACGTTCTAAATGCCACTTAAATTTCCAAGAGGATCTCGAAGGAATCTAGAGTTGAAAGCAAAATTAAAGCAGCTTGTCTCCATTGTTCAAGGATGATCCTTATCACAATTGAATTTCTTGCTTCACCATGCACACAATGAATGATGTTATCGGTAGATCAATGCACATTGGAGCACTTAGGCCTAGCTAAGGCATCCCCAAAACATGGCCACAAGTATTGCAAAGCTTACTTTGAAGGGCTGGAATTTGGCACCCCCAAGACATGTACATCTAGGAGGCTGTAGTGGTTGCACATGTGTGCATGCATCCTCGACTTTCACCCCTTTATTCTCCTAGTTTCTGCCCACATTAAAATACCCTTTGGCTCCCTCTTGTAGCCACTTCTCAAGTCATCTTAAACTCTTTCACTTCTTCTTTGCTCCAGGATTTTGGCAAGCTTTTGGTTATGCGAACAGAACCAAATAGAGAGAGAGAGAGAGAGAGAGAGAGAGAGAGAGAGAGAGAGAGAGAGAGAGAGAGAGAGAGAGAGAGAGAGTTTTATTATCGTCCTCAGAGGTCAAATATGACCTATGGGACCAAATAAACATGTCACATGGTGTGAGTGGAGGTCATAAGTGACTCTCAATGCTAAAAAATGGACGAAATGGGCGTCGCAATAGAGAGTCCACATCCTGGTTGGGAGAGGAAGGTATGTAGGGAGAGCTCGTGACTGAATATATGGGGAAAAGAGGACCTAATGTGGTCAAAAGATGAGCACTGAAGAAGTGTGTGGTACTCACTCTCTCGCACTTGACAAGGGTATAAGGTGCAAAGTCGATGGGACTCCTTGCCAGTGCCCCAACGTCCTATCTTGCAGCATAGAGAATGGGAGCTAAGACGAATGGAGGAAATGGTGCGGATCGCACTCAATGGGATGGGCTCAAGGCTGTAGGGATGGGTTTGGTTACCTCGTTGAGAGAAGAAGAGAGATTCTAGTCTGGGGCAATGTGTGTGGTGTAATGGCTGAAGCGAGAACCTCGAGATTTCTCTCAAGCCGTGATACATTGGTGTTGTAAGAATGCCTCATTAACTTGAGAGTCGATCGATGCATCCTTGACCAAGTGACATGCATGCCATCTTTCAAACCATTTCTTGATGTCAAGCATCCACCCCGAACTTAGTATTTTGCTCTTGCATTTCTTTTGGACCTTTTGACTTGCTTCATATGCGATTCTAGTAATTCAATACAAAGGGCTACATTGTGTCTTAAGCATGTACTCCACAAACCTTTGCATGCCCAAGACCTCAATGGGAAGCGATCTGGACTCAAGAAGTAAGAGCATGTACAGGGTGTTTGTGTCTTGACTTGGAGAAAGTTGGTGAGAAAATGCTTTTGGACATTCTCAAACTCTTTCCAAGTAGACTTCCTGATGCTACCACCCCACACCTCCACTCCATAAAGAAGCACCGGTGTCACCAATGTGTCAAAAAGTTACTTTTTGAGAGCCCAACACTTGATCTCTCCAGCATTGCACATGTTCTCAAATGCATAATAAGCCCTCTTTCTGTCTTCCAAGCGACGCATTGCGCAATCCTTCCGTTTATGATTCGATGGAACAGAGCCAATTTGGGAATCACCAATGCCTTCAAGCCTTGGCCATAAGCACAAATCTCAAACTATTTTTTGAGATCAAAGACTTCCACAAGGTATTACTTGAGAAGGTCTTCCAAGCCATGCTCTCAAAAATTTGGCTAAGATTTGTCCAAGTGGTCAGATCTTAAGCTCATTTTGAAAGTGGGAATTGGGAGATTCCCAAATTCACTATATATGGTGTTATACAGTTTGTCGAGACGACAAAGAGGGTGTGTCTCAGTACACCTTGCCTCATGTCCTGCTTCCCACCATCTTTGCCTACACCCCCACCCCCAAAACACCATGAAAACCGTGACTTTTGGTAGCTCAAAAGAGAGAAACAAATACCGTCACATCGTTGGAAGAGAGAGAGAGAGAGAGAGAGAGAGAGAGAGAGAGAGAGAGAGAGAGGAACAAGGAAAGACACTATCAAAAAATTGTCCTCCTAGTTTCTCTTTCAAAACCAACTTGGAGCGGATTTAGTAGAGGTGGGGATCATAGCTCAATGGATTAAAGCATGTGGCTACGAACCACGGTGTCGGGGGCACATGGAAAACTCTCTCTCTCTCTCTCTCTCTCTCCCCCCCCCCCCCCCCCCCCCCATGTGCCATCTCCCTCTTTTTTCTCTTCAAAGACATGCCATGAGAGAATATTACTTAGATTCTCTTTAATAAATCCTTAAAGCAAAATTTGAACACCTACTCTTAATGTATTGAAAAAGAAAACAGACTTTTCTTAATTCTTAATCAAGGGTTTTGAAGACAAAAGGTGCCCTCAAAATAAGATGTGTAGCTGGAATTTATTTTATTATCTACAAAGAGATGACCTATATATTGCAAAGGATAAAACCAAGATGCACAAAAATTCTTCCAACTAATAAAGTTGTTTCTTGCTCCATATCATTCAATTAACAATACTTTTTGAAAAAACGATGTCATTGCAATGAGTGCATTGATGCTCAAAGAAGTCAATATTGTGAGACTTATTGAGTGAAGACTAAAAACCCTATGTATCAGTTAGTGATTTTATGCTTAGTATAGAAGGTTTACTTACGGGGAACTTAGGGTTACATGCATGACCATTGGATTTGAAAGTTTCTTGATTGAATAGTGTGCTGGAAGCTGATAAATTGCTTCTCTACATACATACATGGGTGAAAGCATGTTAACGTGTCGCGCTTTTTGTGCTAGTTAGCAGTTTCAAGTTAGCACGTTTTAAAAAAGTTGGGCGTCCGGTAAATTTTTTACAATTTGTATCAAAATTTGTCGGAGGTTGTACATTTGGATTCCTTGTTTCAAGAGCTTTCTACTCATATATCATATGTCATAGATCTTGGAGATGTAGCTCATGTTATTGTACTAGTTAGCATATGTCAAAATTGTGCTAGTTAGCATTGTCCGGGACACCAAAAAGCATGACAAGTTAACATGCTTATAGCCACATACATTACATATATATATATATATATATATATAAATAATGTATATAACATATATATATATATATATATAATATAAATATATGTGTGTGTATAGAGAGAGAGAGAGGAAGAATTTTGTGGCATGATGGTATGCATGGATGTAGCTCTAACTTTGGACACTAGAATAACCGCAATGCTCCTCTTGCTTTGGGATGCTAATGGGTCCGTCTATGCAACTTGTCCAATTTAGGAAATTCATGGCTATCCTACTTGTTCTTTTACTTTACTTTAAGCAGATTTGCTCATGCTACACAAATATTGTTGGGGTATAAAGCCCAATGTGGTCGCCCATGTAAGTGGGCGGGCCGCTAGGTATGTACACATATTCTTTTGTAAAAACCTAATAAGAACTCACTATGCTCTAAACATTACAGTAGAGCGATTTCACCATATCGTCGTGCTCTTCTCGCACTCTCTCTCGCGTCGCACTTCCGCTCGTACTCCTTCAACTGGTATCAGAGCTCAGATCGAGGCTCGGGGCAGCGCTGCAGGAGGCTAGAGTCACCAACTCGGATTGGAGTGAAATTTGACAAGCGAAGACACGGCCCCAAATCCTGTGGACGATCCTGAAGGGCTCGGTGTTGTCAGAATTTCATTCTGAGGTCATCTCGGCCACCGTTCGGCTTCGACAAAGGTCTGCGCAGGCCATTTTCGACTACGTGGTCTCGACGGGTACAGATCCGACTCTGCAAATTTGGGGTTTTCGTCCTACGATTGCAAGTGCTGAGGATATCGACACTCCCAGAGTGCTGATTTGTGGCTGTCTACACATCGAAGGACGGCTCACAGTTCTTGGAGGCGTGTCACATACGACACGGGCGCATCTACACACAGACTATAGGCGACATCCACTACTTCATCAGGTAGCTTGTGTTTGCTGCTTGATATTCCAGATTTCATCCTGACATTGCAGGTACTTCCACATGGGATGTATTGTCAGAGATGATGTATGTCTGTTGAGGGTTTGCTGGCTGTGAGTCACGCAGCAAACAACCGCCGCATCGGTTACAGCATATAGTGGGAAATTTGTGGATGTATGACTTTGTGGGAAGTCTATGTACTGTCAGATTTACTGCAGCCTTTGTTGAGGGTCGAGTGAGGTTTTATTGAGCTGGGGGATTCTCGAATGTTGAGATCCCTTCGGTGATACAGGTCTTGGAGCGATCCCTCGAGCACCCTTAGATAGGCAGCTAGGATGTATTGACTATGAGTTAGACAGTTGGGATTGCATCTTTGCTTTACTGCCGTTGAGGCATTGTTGCAGTCTATGCTTACAGGATAGTGACAGGACAGTGAGAGACAGTACAGGTGCAGGACAGGTTTACCCGCAGCTTACAGTGTCAGAGAGATAGTGTTTTTTGAGTTGTTTTTTGGTCTGTTTTTAGTACACCACAGCCATTTTACAAAGGAGACTGCCAAAATTTCTGCAGAATCTGAAGCTTTCTTGGTTCATTTGACAGGTTGATATTGGTTCAGAGGTCAGTTTACAAGGGAAACTCTGCCGAATTTTTCCCAGGAAAGTAAACTACTGTGAAGCGTAGCTATGGCTGGATCACAGGACACTGCTCTTTACAATATCAAGAAGCTGGATGGAACCAATTTCCCATTGTGGAAGAAGCAGATTTGGCACGTGTTGGTACAAATGAAGTAGATAAAACCTATAAAGCTCAAGGGGATAAAACCAGAAGATATGAACGAAGATGAATGGAGCGAAATGGATGAATTGGCACTTTCTACCATTATGCTGACTTTGGCAGAAAGCGTTTACTTCAATGTAGCAGACGAGATGTCGGCTTATCAAGCATGGTTAAAGCTGAGTGATCTTTATGAGAAGCAGAGTGCAGCTTCACAGGTATACTGGCTTAAGAAGCTTGTTGACTTGAAGATGAAAGAAGGGACACCTATGTCCAATCATCTGAATGAATTCAACACAATCTATAGTCAGTTGTCAGCTCAAGGTGTCAAGTTTGATGAACCTGTTAGAGCTATGTTCCTGTTGATCACATTGCCAGAAAGTTGGGACATTTTTCGCATAGCTTTGAGTAATTCTGCACCTCCAGATGGTTTGAACATAGCAGGTGTAGAAGGAAGTCTGCTTACTGAAGAAACCAATAGAAAGACAATGGACAAAGGCAAAGGAACAGCCTTAGTTGTCAGGGGAAGGACCAAAGAAAAGTACAAAGGTGGAAAGAGGAATCAGTCTCGTAGCAAGTCCCGCAGTGCTAAAGGCAAGAGTGACATAGAATGCTACCATTGTGGCAAGAAGGGTCACATGAAAAGAGACTGTAGAGAATGGAAAGCAGAAAAAGGCAAAGAGAAAGCTGAAGACCATGGTGAGAAGAATAAGTCCTCAGTGAAGATTCAAGAAATAAATGTGACAAACACTGTTGCAGAGGATGACAGTCTAGTGTCAGGAGACATCTACTTCTTGAAGAATACAATGGACTCAGCTCTTCTTACAGCATCTGATGGAAATGCACTTAGTGATTGGATTATAGACTCAGGGGCATCACTTCATGTGTCTCCAAACAAGGAGTGGTTTACTTCTTATGTGACCACTAAAGATCATGTTCGGCTAGGCAATGGGCAGACATGTGAGATCTTAGGTGTTGGAGATGTTCAATTGAAGTTTCAGAATGGCTCTTCTTTCACGCTGAAGAATGTGAGACATGTTCCCGCAATTACAAAGAGCTTGATCAGCACAGGTTTACTTGATGATGCTGGCTACGTCACCACTTTTGGACAGAACATGTGGAAGATATCCAAGGGTTCTATGATAGTAGCACATGGAGTAAAGTTTGGAGGACTTTACATGATTTATGTATCAAATGTCTCTAAAAATGTTATCAATGTAACTGAGCAACCGAACGTTTCTTTGTGGCATAGCCGGTTAGGACATATGTCCAAGAAGGGAATGGAAATATTGTCTCGTTCTGGTTATTTGCCTGGATTTTCATTTAATGATTTTGAATTCTGTGAACATTGTCTGTATGGTAAGCAAACACAGCAGCCACATAAGCATAGAAGTAGTAGAAGAGATACACAGTTGGCACTTGTTCATAGTGATTTGTGTGGACCTATGCCTAACCTATCTCTAGGGGGAGCTTCTTACTTTATGACATTTATAGATGATTACTCGAGGAAAGTATGGGTTTACTTTCTCAAGCACAAGGATGAAGCGTTTAGTGTTTTCAAAACGTTTGTGACACTTGTGGAGAATCAGAGTGGCAAGAAGCTTAAATGCTTACGCAGTGACAATGGTGGAGAGTATGTTTCAAAGGCCTTTCAGGACTTTTGTGAGTCAAAAGGTATAAAACGTGAACTTACTGCTCCTTACAATCCTCCTCAAAATGGTGTTGCTGAGAGGATGAATAGGACCATACAAGAGAAGGTCAAAAGTATGTTGTCTAATGCACAGCTGCCAAATGGGTTTTGGGCTGAAGCTGTATCAACAGCTTTTCATCTTGTAAATAGATCTCCTAGCAAGGTTTTGTAGAAGGATTCAGTGCCAAAGATGGTATGGTCAGGAAAAATGCCCTCATACAAGCATCTCAGAGTCTTTGGCTGTGAGGCATATACTCACGTTCCAAAGGAATTTAGGAACAAACTTGAGCCAAAGAGTAGAAAGTGCATCTTTCTAGGCTATGGTAATTCTGGTGAGATGGGGTACAGACTTTGGGATCCCGAATCCAGAAAGGTTGTCCGCAACAATGATGTTCACTTTAATGAATCCAAATATCATTCTAAACCAGAGAGGGTTGAGGAGATTAGAAGAGTTTTCTTCCAAGAAGATGGACCTGCACGTGCAAGAAAAAATGTCAGGGCTCAAGAGGAGCAAGGACAAGATAGAGTGGAACCACAGATTGTGGCTGAGCCTGAGCCACCTATTGTGCATAGATCTGGACGTGTCACGCGACCTCGTGATAGGTTTGTTCCATCTATGAACTATGTCATGTTGACTGATTGCAATGAGCCTTCATGTTACAAGGAAGCAGTGCAAATGAAGGACTCCGGGAATTGGCAATTGGCCATGCAGTCAGAGATGACAACTCTACATAAAAACAAGACATGGAATCTAGTGAAATTACCACAGGGCAAAAAGGCTCTACCTTGTAAATGGGTTTACAGGTATAAGATCACCGCTCATGATAGTCAGCCAAAGTACAAAGCAAGGCTTGTTGCCAAGGGCTTTAAGCAAGAACAAGGCATTGACTTTGATGAAGTCTTCTCTCCGGTGGTCAAGATGACTACATTGAGATGCTTTCTTGCATTGGTTGCCATATTAGATTTGGTGTTGCACCAAATGGATGTCAAGACAGCGTTCTTGCATGGTGATTTAGATGTGGAAATTTACATGCAGCAGCCAGAAGGGTTTGTTGAGAAAGGCAAGGAAGATTGGTTATGCTAGTTGTTAAAGAGTCTTTATGGCTTAAAACAATCACCGAGGGCATGGTACCATAAATTCCACAAGTTTATGCTTTCTCAAGGCTAAAAACGTAGTGAGTTTGATCACTGTCTATATACAAAGAAGGCTAAGGATGGCAGTTGGCTGATCCTTATTTTGTATGTGGATGACATGTTGATTGCTGGCAAGCACTTGGAAGAAATTTCAGCTTTGAAGTCAAAGATGGCAAAATCGTTTGACATGAAAGACATGGGTGAGGCAAGTCATATACTTGGTATGCGCATTGAGAGAGACAGATCAAAGAAGTTGATTTGGTTATCTCAAATAGAGTATATTGACAAGGTTTTGCAACGTTTCAATATGGAGAAGGGAAAGGCATTGAGTGTTCCATTGCCACCATATGTGAAACTTAGCAAACAAGATTGTCCTGTGTCTGAGAAGGAATAGGCTGAAATGGATAAGATTCCATATGCATCTGCAGTGGGTAGTTTGATGTATGCAATGATTGCTACTCGCCCAGACATTGCATTTGCAGTGGGAGTAGTAAGTCGATACATGTCAAACCCAGGCAAGAAACATTGGGAGGCAGTGAAAGGAATATTGAGATACCTGAAAGCTACAAAGAGTATGCGTATATGCTATGGGAGTCAGGAGCTAAGTGTAAAGGGTTTTACATACTCGGATTATGCAGGTGACTTAGACAATTGAAGGTCTACGTCAGGGTATGTCTTTACATTGGCTGGTGGAGCAGTATCATGGCGTTCTAGATTACAAGATTGTGTTACTCAGTCTACTACAGAGGCTGAATATGTTGCAGCATCAGAGGCATGCAAAGAATCAATTTGGCTTAATCGACTAGTAACAGATTTGGGAATCAAAGAAGAGATGCCTGTGTTATATTGTGATAGTCAAAGTGCTATACAATTGGCTCACAATCCAGTTTATCACTCAAAGACAAAGCATGTGGATGTGAAGTATCATTTCATCAGGGAAATGCTCGAGGATAAGCAACTTCAGCTTGTCAAAGTTCACACCACAGAAAATCCTGCTGATCTACTTACAAATTAAGGACTTCCCTTAGAGAGCTTTGCGCATTTTCGCAAGCAGTTAGGTGTAGGGTAGTACATCACTTCTCTACATCTCTTGTATATTAGCTTGTATAGTAGCTTCTCTCACACTTAAAGTACCACATTGGACTTTAAGTGGGAGGTTGTTTGGGTATAAAGCCCAATGTGGTCGCCCAGGTAAGTGGGCGGGCCGCTAGGTATGTACACATATTCTTTTGTAAAAACCTAATAAGAACTCACTATGCTCTACACATTACAGTAGAGCAAGTTCACCATATCGTCGTGCTCTTCTTCTCGCACTCTCTCTCGCGTTGCACTTCTGCTCGTACTCCTTCAAATATTATTGATTTCCTTCTGTAAAAAAGGAAATCTAGATATCCTATATGGATGTGTGGTTAGGATGGATCACCTTTAGAGTTTTCATGTTTTAGATTGAGTTCTATCAATATATATTAGTAGATTTGTCAATTTTTCATAAATTTTTCACTTCAATTGGTTCTTTTTTCTTGGTTTTTCCTTTGCTCAAAAAATCTTGCTCGATCTTTGGAACTCCTCATTTTCTTAAAAAGCATGGAATTCAGAGAAAGTTTTCAAGCAAGTATAATCCACAAAAAAAAATGGTGTTGTTTAGTGAAAGAATAGGAACCTTACAGAATCTATTGGAGCCATCATGAATGAGAGGAATATTCCTCATTGTTATTGGGCTGAGGTTGTTGTTACAGTTGTCTACATTATGAGCAAGACCCCTGCTACTATAGTTCCTTATATGCACCACCCTAGGAGAAGTTAAATGGTAGAAAATTTTTTGTTTCACAGTTGAAAGTGTTTTGATGTATTGCTTATGTACATGTACTAGATGACTCTTAAAGTCAGCTTGATCTAAAAGCTGAAAAATTGTGTGTTGCTAGCTATTCACTTGAGCACAAAGGGTACAAATGCTATACCCCTATCACAGGAAAAATAAGGATGAGCAAGGATGTTGTGTTTCATGAAATGACAAGCTAGTATGTTGATGTAAAAGATGATTAGGGCCTTATGTAAGAGAGAATGTTGTTGTAGAAAATGCAAGTGCAGAGTTGCAAGCTTTGTGTGGACCGTAGGGGTCACCAAGTGGGAGTCATCGTGAGAAACCATAGAGTGGAAGGTTGCATGAAAGTGTGAGTCCTATGTGAGTCCTATTAGATGGTCAAAGGTATCAAAGAGAGGAGATGAAAAGGTTGATGATGCCCCAAGGCTCCCAAATTTGAGTGCAATTCATGATGATCGTAGAGTCTAGATGAGGAGTTTGGCATGCCCTCTGTGAAGACTCCAAGTGCAAGTGGATAATAATATACTTGGTGGTGATCATGGACCATTTAAATCTAAAAGAGTGAAAATCTTGTGCAAAGATTGACTTATGAAAGGTATGTGGCTTGCCATTGTGAATATATGGCAAAGATTTCACAAGATGCAGTACCCACTTGTGTTGAGGATGTTGTTAAAGATGTGAGATGGTAAAAGAACATCAATGAAGAGATGGTTGCTCGTGAAACAAATGAGACTTGGGAGTTGGTGCCATTGCCTGAGGGCAAGAAAGCAATTGGATGTAAGTGGGTTTACAAGGTAAAGCATAACGTTGATGGCAATGTGAGGTACAAAGCTAGACTTGTGGTCAAAGGTTAGGCATAGATGCATGGCATTGATTATGTGGATACATCCATCCCCGTAGCTAAGATGACTACAGTTTGTGTGTTTGTTGCAATGGTTGTGGCTTTAGGATAGGTGTTAGAACAGATGGATGCAAAGAATGCCTTCTTGAATGGTGACTTGCAAGAAGAGGTGTGTATGGAGCAACCACAAGGTTATGCAAATATGAGTCTATGTGAACTTGTATGAAAACTAAAGGAGGCATTTTATCCCGGGGAATTCACCATGGAACCACGTAAGTGCATGGGAGGGGGGGTTTTTTACAAGTTACAGAAGTGTATAGGCTAGAGGGAGGCCCTCAATAATTTATCACCCAAGCTAAAAAATAAGGGAGGGGGTATCATAATTATGAGGGGGGACCTGACCCGGGTTGATTACTTGTAATGATTAGTCATCGATGTGCACTAGAACTTGCATGAATTTAGGGAAATTTTTGAGGGTACATCTAGTTATTATTTAATAGAAGTGGCTCCTTAGTACATTGCCAGTCACTATGCTATAAACTCTTTGACTAATTTTACTCCGTTAGATCATGTGAGACCTAAATTTTATATGTAAGATAGGGGTATGATAGTTTTCTTCATTCATTTTTGTATAAGCGTAGAAAGGGGGGTCATACTCCCTAATATGGGTCGTATATAGGGGTTTTATCAAAGTTGTCCGCTCGTAGGTGGCATCCTCTTTTGTATATAAAGTGAATCCCCCGGGCATTTTATGAATTGAAGTAAGCACCAAGAGCATGGTATGAAAGCATTGTGGCATTTCTAATTTCTCTAGAGTTTCATATGTTAGGTGTGTCTCTGTGTGTGCGCGCGCGTGCGTGCGTGCACGCATGCACATATGTATGCTTACAAGAGCTCAAGCTCTCTCCGTCTCTATCTCTTAACAAAGTATTCAAAGTAGCTTGGGCAAATTTGTGTATGCAGACTTCCATATTGCAAGTGCCCTGCACTTATAATCTTCTTGATTGATTTAGGGACATGCAATTCCCAAATCATGCAGGAAATATGTGGACTTCATTAGTAGCCAATTTTATGATTTTCTCCTTTAGGATGTGAATATTATCCCCATATGTACCAAAATGTGAAAGCTAGAAAGATCAAGAAAGTGGTGGATCAAGACCATCGAGACGAGTAATCGGGCCTTGCCATGCTCTAACAGAAATAAGTCTTTTAATGGGGAATGTTCACTAGTGCCCTTCCTGTTGCTAAGATTTTAGCCAAGAAAAATATTTCAAATGGGAAGTGCATCATATCTAATGCTCATGAAATTTAAAGACATGTGTGCTTGTACTGCAAAGATGTAAACGAATGGTGGCCCATGGATTTTGTAGTAGTGCTACACATTGTGCCTACTTTTAAGCCACCTTCAAATGCTATGTTTGTCTATCTTACATCTATCAGATCATGATTATTGTACTTCATATAGAAATTTTGCTAATTTCGATCATGTCATGTTTTGTAAGGTCACTATTCCATGATCTATTCATAAAGTTACTATCATTGACTAATGTGGCAACTTGGAGGATAAGCAACTGAGAATAGAAGGCCTTGCCTTTATGTCACAGGTATAGGAGATGACTTGAATCTATGACAATGTAACACTTATAAATGAATGTTTTTGAAAGAGAGAGAGAGAGAGAGAGATGAAGGGATGTATCGAGATTCTTCCTAACGCACCTTGTATCGGGGGGGGGGGGGGGGGCACAGGTATAGGAGATGACTTGAATCTATGACAATGTAACACTTATAAATGAATGTTTTTGAAAGAGAGAGAGAGAGAGATGAAGGGATGTATCGAGATTCTTCCTAACGCACCTTGTATCGGGGGAGGGGGGGGGCATATCCTCTAGAGGTATTGTCTAGCTTTTGTTTTTTTTTTTTTTTAGGGAGTACAAGAACTTTGAAACACACGCACACACCCTATGTACAACGTCCTCACAGGTAGGGAGAGAGGCATCCCATCACATGCACACACCCACATATGGGGATAGTCCCTAAGGACTTGGAACATGTCTTCAGGTCGCCAAGGGGAGATTGACCCAAGACCTTAGGCACAGAGGCTATGACTCTACCAACTGAGCTAGCACCCGTTGATGTAGCTTTTGGTTTAGGATTAACTGCTTGTGGGATTTTTCTTCATGTGTTGTGCGTAAACACAATGTAGGATTTTAATTCCTTGCAAATGGGATGCGTTGTGATAATAAAAGTTCTAGTCAAAGTGTTTAAATTAATTGTAGTGGCTTGTTTGTGGGATGTTTAGTAATATTTTAAAGAGTACTCAAGTGTTTAAGAATGAATCTAATTGGCCGTGTTTTAAAGAAAAGGAAGTCAATTATGGCCGTCAAAGAAATTTCAAAGAATCAATTACGTGCTAGGTATCATGCTTTGGGGACGTCTGAATTCGCTATTTTCGAGCAAAGCCAGGTTTCCAATCTCTAATACAGCAGAAGGACACTATGGTTTCTTCCATGTTACTTGCCGCCATCGCCCTCCTTAGCGTTAATTCCCCATCTTCTTTCCCTTCTCTCTCACAGGCTGCAGCACAGAGTCGACTCTTTTTACCCCCCCATTGGAGCTTCTCTGCCGACCTCAGCTTCCCTTCTTCCTCTCCCCTCTCCCTCAACTCCTACACTGGTATTGCCCCCTTCTCTCTCTTCATCCCCATCCTCAACTCTCCTGCCTTCGCCTCAGGCTCCAAAGGCTTCTCCTTCGGCTTCCTCAGCTTGTTTCCCTCCCCTTCCTCTCCCCCATCCCACATTCTTCTCTCCATCTGCTTGGGGGCCACCAAAAATGGCCCCATCCCCAACCCTTTCCTCGTTCCCGTCTGGACTCTCAATACCACATCCCCCCTCACTCAAGCCCACCAGCTTGTTAAGCTAGTGGTGAATAATAACAGGCAATTGTCTCTTATAGATGGCAATGGCGATGGTACCATTATGTGGGCTGTAAGCAATGTGGGTAGCATGGAGATGCAAAGCAATGGAAATCTTGCTATCTTTGATGGTGGTAATCAAACAATATGGGAGAGCTTTGATCACCCAACCGACACTCTCTTGCAAGGCCAAAAGCTTAGACTTGGAATGGAGCTCACCAGCAGCAATAACATGTACAAGGTCCTAATGCAACCAGGGGGCATGTTATTCTATCAAGTCTCCGCCAATCTTGTACCCCTTGTCTATTGGATCTTCCCTGGCAACACTACCCTAGGTGAGTCCCTTTCCGAGGATATGGTGCCTGCATTTACGCTTGATAAAAACGCGCCAGAGAACGTTACGTTATCTATGGCTTCTCCAAGTTGTGAGGATTTCGATGATTCCCAAGCCTATGCTTTGCTTGATGGAGATGTTCTTGTCATTCAAGATGCATGTAGCAATGTCATGTATACATATAGAAGCACACGGGATCTCGTAAGGATGGATACAGATGGATGGCCCAGGGACTACTATATCCATGAACTATCAAACTCTAGTTATGTAGTCACTTCTAACCTATCAGAGTTTAAACCTTGCTATACTCCCAATGTTTGCGGAGCCTACAGCATATGTTTTGCATCTAATCGGTTCGGTAGTACAGTGCTACATCAATGCAGGTATGTGCTTTCGTTTATGATTAAATTTGTTGTTGTTGTTGTTGTTGTTGTGTGTGCGTCTGTGTGCTTGCACGTACGTGCGTGTGTGTGTGTGTGTGTGTGTGTGTGTGTGTGTGAGAGAGAGAGAGAGAGAGAGAGAGAGAGAGAGAATCAAGATGAAAATGATAATGTTTCTATGCATGTTTGAGCATTGGAATGCTTTATTTAATGTGATTTACCCTACCGGTTTGTGCGCTTTAAAGTTAGAGTTTCTATGTCTTAAGAAAGGAAGATCGTGACACACTCATGTTATAGGCCACGAATATTTCCATAAAAAAGTACCAAAACAAAGATGGTGTCAATGTCGCACTCAAATCCACTATTAAAGGAGGGAACTATTTGTTTATGTGCCCTTGAACTGCATTGACATGTGTCCACACCACACTTGTTAGTGTTGTATATATGGCAAGGTTGCCAATTAGTAGCAACAATAAGTTCATAAATTAAAATAGCAACATGAATTGGTAGGCTATTGAGAAAATCTCACGATTTTTGTGTCGCAATATAACTTGTGTTTTGATCCAAGGGGCTCTCATTGCCTCCCAATTTTCTTGCCTTATAGGGATATGATTTCATTGGTCGCTATGACACATCCATCTTCTAGTAATTCTTGCTTCATGCTTTGAAACTCGTGCTCGTAGTTGAGAAAAAAGCATCCTATTGTTCGCACTTCTAATTATGAACGTAAGTACATGGAAGCTTTCGCACATATAGTTGAGTGTGTTTGGATTAGATGCCTTGTGGTGGCTGACTTGGGTGATTGGACAACAATCTTCCACCATCGTGTCCTTTAATAGCCAAAAGGCATTAAAGAAAAAAACCTATAGCATTCCATTCTCACAACAAGCATATTGGAAGGTAATCTCTTCATGTCATGGAGAGGCTTTTTGCAATAGAGATTAGTTGGGTTTACGCGCCTACATAAGATCAGATTGTTGTTAGGTTCAAGAAGGCTTTGTCTGTTAAGGCATTCTAAGCTTTTTCTTGAGCTTTACACTTATTTCCCTTTGTAGATCCAAATAATCCATAGCTCTTGGCACTTCCCTATATTTGAGTCCCTCCTTGGGAGGCCTTTTCTTCTCCGAGATTTTGTATTTTTCTATAAACAATCATATAAGCTATCTCATCTTTCTACATTCAAAAAGCATTCTCAATGTTGTATGCTCTCAAGATTTATCTTCTCCAAGCTATGTGTGCATTCTTGTGACCCTCTCTCTAAAAACTTTCTTTGGAGGCAAAGAGGTATAATTATTGGTCACACAAATGCAAATCAACATGGAATATGGAAAACACAAGGTCAAATTTAGGTTTTTTTTTTTATATGTTGATTGTTCACATTGTAGTATGAAAGATCTTCATTTTAGACTTGTAAGGTTATGTCTACAAGAGAACCTAAGTATATGGTAGCAGCAAAACTTAAGACAAGTTACATGGTCAAGTCATAGACTTATAAGGTTATATCTAGCATAGAAAATGAGTATGTTATAGCATCAAGAGTTTGCAAGAAGCTATCTATATTATTCATCAAGTAGTAGAATTGGGATCACTATAGATTAGTGCTTAGTTTTGCCTTGTGATGCCCATAGTGCTATCAAAAGTTTTGTTTACACAAAGGTATTGATGTGAAGTAGCAATTTATACATCAGGTGCTTGAGATTATGCCTTTCAACTTGTCAAGATGCACATATATGATAGATGTAGAAACTGCTCAGTAAGAGACTTAAACTTAATTGTAGGCACCTAATGTATCGTGTTCACGTTAACATACTTTTTCTTTGCACAAAACTCTAAATAGCAATGGAGTAGTTATAGACATGATATCATAGAGGCACATTTCTTCTAGTCACAGCCTATTAGAATGAATGATATGCAAGTGTCTTTGATAATATCTTCATGGTTACAAACATCATATTAGTGAATTTGGGAACTTCCCAATCCCCACTTTCAACAAGAGCTTAAGATTCGATCACATGGTCAAATATTAGCCAAAGTTTTGAGAGCATGGCTTGGAAGTACTATCTTGTGGAAGGATTTGGTTCTAAAAAATAGCTTGAGATTTGTCCATATGGCCAAATTTTCAAGACATTGGTGATTCCCAAATTGGCTCTAAAGTCTTAAGCTCTCTAATATGGTGTCGATACCCTTTTTATGCTTATCAGTGTCATGTTGTGAAGAGGCGTGCTTGAACCAACAACTTCAATGTTAAGAAGAATTGTCAACCTTTTCAAAGAGGCACCATCTTCCTAGTAACTTGCCTAGGCTATTTCTATGAAAATTATTGATCAATGCTAGAGAGCCATGAGTGGATGTTTTTGCTAAGTTTGCTCACACATCATTGATATTATTGATGTGCTAAAGATCCATGAGTGGATGTTGTTGTTGCTAAGTTTGCTCACACATCACTGATATTATTGATGTGCTTAGCAAGGCCTATAATAGGGCCTTGGAACCACCAATGTGACAATTTTTGTTCAAGCATCATCCCATGCTCACAACTTTGATTACCTTTGCAATGTATCCCCTATGTAAGCACTACTCTAAGTTAGCAACATTTTTGGTGTGGCAAAGAAAATTTAGGTACTAGCGTTTCTAGTGCATCACTAAATAGGGTGATGAGAGAACTAAGACAGAAGTGTTTGGTACAAAAAATACAAGTTTTAGCTGACTCTAAGCAGAGGGAATGGAATATAGAATACAAGTTGCAAACACAATTCTAGAAGAGTACAAGGCTCTGCATGAGACATCACAAGTAGAGATACAAAGGCTCCATGAGTCCAACACAAAGCAACAATCAGAACTCTCTGAAATGACAAGGATAGTGGAGCAATTGACAGCTGCAGGAGAAGGTCAATAAAAGAAGATCAAAAAATCGGACTCTACAATGCTTGACACCAATGCACATGCACAATGGTTGCAAATGCAATTGGACATCTTAAACATGCAAGTGGCACAGGTAGAGGCTAGGTTGAAAGATCAAGGTGAGATGTTGGATAAGCTAAAAGCCAATCCTATAGTACTTACTCTTCAAGGATCCGATCTTGCCTACCAAGCGATGGAGAAGCAATGCAAAGACCTTGAAATAGAAATGAATCTAGAGCAAATGTAGAGGAGGGAACTCTCCCTCAGTTTTATGAGCAAAGAAGAAGAGTATCAAAGGGAAATAGCAAAGCTCCAAGGTGAGTTGGATGCAGCAAAATTGCAATCCAAAGATAAAGCACCTACTTTTTAAGAAGATACAATAGAGGTAGCAGGGCCAGAGATGGAGGCACTCCAATTCTTACAAATCATAGAACCAGCAAAAACATATGGCTCTGTCCAAGAAGAAGAAGATATAGATCCAGTCCCTGAAGGGCCATTGGACAATAGTTCATTGCAGAATTAAAAAAGGAGCTCAATGTTCAGATAGTCCAAGAGACTCCCAAATGTCTGGTATGAGGCAATGGAGTGGGAAGGCTGGATATTGCATTTGATTAATTTGTATCCCAAGTCACTTCATATCAAATAACTGCTACTTGGCATCAACAATCCTTGCCCTATCCACTGATCAGGTACGAAGTGCTCAAAGTAAAGGAAAGAATAACCAAGGATCAGATCCACATGGCTTGTGGAGAAAGACATGGTCAAAGACGCATCCGAGATACAAAATCTTGTACACTCAAGATCCACCGAAGATCCACAAGGATCCTTTTTTTTCCCGATGCCTAGAATTAGGAGTTGGGGAAGCCATCAACAAATACTGAAGAAACATCCTACGTGGCTAAATTACCCAAGGCTCGCCCCACCCAAAGGACAAAAAAACGAGGACTACATGATAAAGTCGCTCACAAAAGCCATAGAGATCTTCAAGTGTATCCCTGACCTCGCATGTATTATGATGATCAAGGTAGCCAAAATGATCCTCATGTGCATACAAACCTTCCACTATGCAGAACAAAGTGCTGCACCATGGATGGCTTTTTTGATAAGGAATCAAGGGTTATGCTATGACCTCTCTGATCAACCAAGTGACAAAGTACTCTACGGAGTTTTTGCCAGAGTCATGTGTTTTCCCTCATACTATATGAAAGCCTTTGAAGAGACCTTCTACACCGGCTTATTCACCTTCCTCTAATATTTTTGGTCCCATGGTAGAGAACTTGCGAGTGCCCTTTGTCGCATACACCGCTATGCATTTCAATCATCTGATTGATATGCAGTTTTTGACAGAAGCCAACAAAAAGATGTGGATCAACTACTAAGATACCCTTGAGGCTCTAAGAAGCTCTACCACTATCCCATTTTTTGAAGCTGTGTTGTGGAGGACCCACAATAGGAGGGGGGAAATGTTAGCATCTTAGATAACACAAGATGATCTGGAGACACAAAGAGGATGTATTATTATATTTTTCATATACTCTAGACACTTATAGCCATGAGCCATTGTAATTTATTGATTCTCAAAGCAAGTACTTTGTTGAAAATGCAATTATGAGTCTATTCCAGCGGGGCTATAAGCTTCCAGATTGTAACTCTTGATCCCTAAATTGCTTATTTCTGACCTAAAACCTAATGGCAAGGTATAAATACCAACTTTTGTAAGGGTTTTTTAAGTTTACTTTGGATAATGAAGTGACCTGAATTTACAGAGATCGACCTCTGTGTATTTTCCCTCTTCCTTATGAAGTTCATATCTCCCTCGAAGATGGTTTGTTTGAAGTGCTGATTCTTGCATTGCATTCGCAGGTGAAAGTCTACACAGCATTGTAAGTTTCTTTCAATGAAACTCTGATTTTGTTGTCACTAACCTCTTCCTACATATCAAAACTGTATTTTATGCATAGGAGGGGGAATAGGGCATCATTGCTAAGCTAATAGGTGCATTTTGGATAAAAAACGGTTATGTTGAATCTACCTTGCAACTATGAATCACAATTTTGGCAAGTGAACAAAAGGGGAATTTGATGGAATTCCCTTGCCCACCACCTCTCGTTGGGAAAAGAAGATCTTCAAGCTCTCATTATTCTTGTTATTCTGGGGAGAGTGAGAAGAATCCTAAAAGAAGCGAAGAAAGGAAAAATCATCCTTCTCTTTGTCATCGTCAAGATTATCTAAATCTAGGAGTTTCTCCTACTCAGAGAACAATTCTTCCAAATCACACAAGAGGATAGACCATCAACGCTCTCATGCCATCTCTGGAAGAGAGCATATTGCCTAAGAAATTTCAAGGAAGGAGATAAAATCATAACCTTCCTCTCTTTTGATGGAACTTTTGGTAATGTGGACAAAGTTCTAAGCTTTATCAAACAATTTGATGCGACATTTGGGAATGAAATTTTTTTGGAGTCATCTAAACTCCTGTTAGGAAATAAGACGTAGCTAAATAGATATTTGAGTAGATTACTTAATGGAGAGAGATAGATTTCACACACAAGAGTAATATTATAAAGTAGAGAGAGAGAGAGAGAGAGAGAGAGAGAGTACACACGATATACGTGGTTCACCCAATGTGGGCTACGTCCACGGGAAAGTAGCCACTCAATGGCTTTAGTACTTCAAAACAAGAAGTAGTTTACAAAGGGATTATACCCTTAATGGAGCTCCCGCCTTGCTTCACTCTCACCACCTCACACTCACCTTGTTGCATCAACTTCACACTATGAAATGTGTGTAGAAATGGCCTCCTTTTATAGGCCGAAAGGGCTGCCCTCTCTTATGAGAGGCAGCCATGTGTAGCCGCCCTTGTGTAGATAAGTCCAAATCGGACCCTTCAATCCGCCCATGTGTGGCCGCCCTTGAGAAGACAAGTCCGCTTTTGAATTCGGCCACCGGCCATTGACTTCCGACCACCGGCCCACCGGCCATTGACTACCGGCAACCGGCCAACTGACGGTTGTTTTCCGACCACTCTCCCGCCGCCGTCCAGCCATAATATTTCGACGAAAAGGAATATTCCGGCGAGGGGAAAAGAAAGTATCGGGGGCTTCCGCCCCCGAGGCCCTAAAGTTGCCCCTATTTCTTGGCCGTGAAAATTTTGGTTTCTAGCGAGTGATTTTCCTTCATGCACGATGGCTTCTCCTCATAATGGGGGCCTTACAAATGTGCGCTTTTACCACCGAAAATTACAAAGGGTAAATCATGCTCATACTTAACAATCTCCCACTTGGAGACTGATCTCCAAACCAAACCTGTGACTGCTTTCCATTCTGGCTTCTTATCCTTGAATGCCGATTGAAGATGAGCAAAAGCTCAACTTCTCCTTGTTGACTACCTTTGTAAACATGTCTGCAGGATTTTCACTTGTATGCACCTTTCCTAGCTTTAGCTGTCCCTCTTCCAAAAGAGTGCGTATGAAGTGATATCTCACCTCAATGTGCTTTTTCCTTGAATGAAAGGCTGAGTTCTTTGCAAGATGGATAGCGCTTTGGCTATCACTGTACAAGACACAATTGTCTTGTTTGAATCCAAGCTCTTCTAAGAATCTGTGAAGCCATAGAATTTCTTTGCTTGCCTCCGTCATTGCTACATACTCTGCTTCCGTGGTAGAAAGTGAAACCACTTTCTGCAGCTTTGAAGCCCAGCTTACTGTTGTGCCTCCAACCGTGAACACATAGCCAGTAGTGCTCCTTCGAGTATCTTTGTCACCTGCCATATCTGCATCAGCATACCCTTCTAGAAAAATATCAGCTCCTCCAAAATACAAAGCATTTTTTGTTGTCCCTTTTAGATACCTAAGTATCCACTTCAGAGCTTGCCAATTCTCTTTACCTAGGTTGTCCATGAACCTACCGCTGTAGCATATGGAACTTTAAACATATAGGCTATCTCCTCTTGTGTCTTTGGACACATATCCTTCGTTAGTTTAAAATGACCAGCCAAAGGTGTAGAAACTGGTGTTGCATTTTGCATTGCAAACCTTTCCAGTACCTTCTTGATGTAATCTTCTTGAGATAGCTTTATTGTCTTCTTCGTCCTATCCCTTGATATTTTCATACCAAGTATCCTCTTTGCAGCACCTAAATCTTTCATTGAAAAAGATTTAGACAGCTCCTCTTTTAGGTCTTTGATGTCTTGCATGTTAGCACTTGCAATCAACATGTCATCAACATATAACATTAGGATGATGAATTTCCCATCTCCTAAATTCTTCGTGTAGACGCAGTGATCCGAGTTGCATCTTGTGAATCCATGATCCAACATCCATCGATCAAAATTCAAGTACCATTGTCTTGATGCTTGCTTTAAACCATACAAGCTCTTCTTTAATCTGCAAACCATTTTCTCCTTACCTTTTACTTCATACCCCTTTGGTTGAAGCATGTAGATTTCCTCCTCTAAGTCACCGTGAGGGAATGCCGTATTTACATCCATTTGCTCGAGATTTAGATCATGAGCAGCCACAAGGCATAAGACAAGCCTAATTGAGTTCATTTTTACAACAGGAGAAAATATTTCATTGAAGTCAATACCTTTCTTTTGAGAAAAACCTTTTACCACAAGCCTAGACTTGTACCTTTTCTTCCCACCTTCTTCTTCCTTCACCTTGTACACCCATTTGTTTTGAAGTGCCCGCTTACCTTTAGGCAACTCAACCAACTCCCATGTTTGGTTGCGATGTAGTGAGTCCATCTCCACTTGCATGCTCTTCGTCCATTCTTCTTTGGATTCCTGTTGCATAGCTTCTTCGTATGATTCTGGCTCTCCAGAATCTGAGATCAAGAGATGGTTGAAGGAAGCAGGAACAAACCTTTCTGGAGGTCTACTTGCTCTTGTAGATCTTCGGGGAATAGATTGAGGCTCCTCATTTGGTTGAAGTTGTTGCACATTGTCACCGTTTGCAGTCCTTGAGTCTTCACCATCCTCAAGCTCCATGTACTCATCACTTGTTTCTTTTGTTTGTTTTCTTTCCAAGTAATCTTTGTACATATTTTTTTCGTTAAAAATTACATCCCTACTCCTTAAGATTTTACCATCTTCAGGATTCCATAGGCGATACCCAAAGTCACCTTCTCCATAGCCAATGAAGAAACACTTTTTGGACTTTGCATCTAGCTTTGATCTTGGGCTTCTATCTATGTGCATGAAAGCCTCACACCCAAACACTTTGAGAAATGCATAATTCACCGGTTTACTTGTCCATGCCTCTTCTGGAACTCCCCCATCCAATGCCGTTGAGGGTGACAGATTGATTAAGTACACAGACGTACTTACAGATTCTGCCCAAAGCTCAAGCGGTAGGCTGCATGTAGCCGCATGCTTCGTACTCGCTCCATAATTTTCATGTTCATCCTTTCCAAAATCCCATTTTGTTGAGGTGTCCTTGGGGTTTTCCTTTGCCTCCGAATTCCATTGCTAGCACAAAAGCTTTCAGAATCTTGGCTGCAATATTTGCCTCCATTGTCGAATCTGAGGCATTTAACCTTGGTACCTGTTTCATTCTCCACAAAGGCTTTCCACCTTTGAAATATGGAAAATACATTGGACTTATTCTTCATGACATAAACCCATGTTTTTCTAGTCGCATCGTCTATGAATGTTACATAGTACAATGAGCCACCAAGTGATGGTGTACTTGCAGGACCCCAAACATCAGAATGAACCAACTCAAGTTTTTTATTTTTTCTTTCATTTTCTAATTTTTGAAATTTTACCCTCTTTTGTTTACATTTCACACACAAGAGATTATAGAGTAGAGAGAGAAAGAGAGAGAGAGAGTACACACGATATACGTGGTTCACCCAATGTGGGCTACGTCCACGGGAAAGCAGCCACTCAATGGCTTTAGTACTTCAAAACAAGAAGTAGTTTACAAAGGGATTATACCCTTAATGGAGCTCCCGCCTTGCTTCACTCTCAGCACCTCACACTCACCTTGTTGCATCAACTTCACACTATGAAATGTGTGTAGAAATGGTCTCCTTTTATAGGCCAAAAGGGCTGCCCTCTCTTATGAGAGGCAGCCATGTGTAGCCGCCCTTGTGTAGATAAGTCCAAATCAGACCCTTCAATCCGCCCATGTGTGGCCGCCCTTGAGAAGACAAGTCCGCTTTTGAATCCGACCACCGGCCACCGGCCATTGACTTTCGACCACCGGCCAACGGACGGTTGTTTTCCTACCACTCTCCGGCCGCCGTCCGGCCATAATATTCCGGCAAAAAGGAATATTCCGGCGAGGGAAAAAAAGTATCAGGGGCTTCCGCCCCCGAGGCCCCTAAAGTTGCCCATGATTCTTGGCCGTGAAAGTTTTGGTTTCCAGCGAGTGATTTTCCTTCACGCACGATGGCTTCTTCTCATAATGGGGGCCTTACAAATGTGCGCTTTTACCACAGAAAATTACAAAGGGTAAATCAGGCTCCATACTTAACAATCTCCCACATGTTGCTATGCATCTCCAAAAATCAGGTCGTCAATGGTGGGAAAGTGTATGCTCCAAGGGAGAAACTCCCAAGACTTGGAAAACATGCCAAATTGCCATCATGAAGCAATTCTTATCAAATGGGGCTTTCAATCACCTGCTTACGGCATAGCGAAGCCTAATTCTTGATGATGGAGAGAACATGCAAAGATGTGTTGAGAAGTTTTGGGATCTACATCTCAAACCTATGGTACACAAGTGTATCAACTTATCAAAGCAAAAGCAACAATTCTATTTTGGGCTCTCTAAAGACTGGAGAAACTATATCAATGCACAAAGACCCCCCCAAACCATTTTCGAGGTTATCCACCATGCAATGGTGGATTCCAACATCACATTCCAAGATTCAAACAAGGGTTTAAAGCCAAATAATGGGAGAGACAATCCATAGGAGAAAGAAAGAAATACAAAAATCACAATGTTCCTACCAAAACTGGGAAGGCTAAAGATAGCAGATTTGGCTACCAAGATAAAAATCAATTATTTCTTGAAGATTAAGAGCATTATCATAAGGATAATAGATGCTTTGAATGCAATGAAAGAAGGTCATTCTTACCACACATGCCTTCAAAAGCACGCAAAGAAGAAACCCCCTAGAACTACAATGATATCTCTTCAAGAAGAGGGCGGTCTTCCACTGAAAGTCCCTTATGTTATGCATTAAAAAAAGTGAGAGAACGAGATGCACTCATCCTCTTTGATTTTGGTTCCACACAAAATGTTGGGGGTCCCATCGTTGCAATGGCTCCAATGACCAACAAAATTATCAATCCGGAGGGATGAGCTACCCTGCTAGGGCATGGAAACACTCACATGGTCAGTGAGCTAATTGTGGCAACACAAATGGTTAACTCTATGAGGTGAGCTTCTTGGCCTATGGAGGAGCTAAGCCGCACTGAAGGGCAATCTCCATATCCACTTCTCTTCACCTCTAATCAACCCAATCACACACGCTATGATTGCAAAACGCACACAACACTAATCCTATCATGCAACACACTAATCGCAAGCACACACACATAGATCTATTGAGCACCACACTCCAATCAAACCTATATGCACACACAAGCAAAAGAGGGCAATCGCACAAGATTAGAGAGGGATTAATCACTAATTAATTAAGATCTAGTTAATCTAAGCATCATAGGCAATCATAAGAAGTAAGAGAGAGTCATAGTGAGAGAGAATGAATCATTGATTAGTGTTAATCAAGTCTCATGAGCAAGGAGAAGCTCAAGGACTCCATAGCCACACACCTCAAGAGCTCTCACCAAAGAGTGCTCTCAACAAATGACTTGAGAACCCTAATTTCTTTTACACACTGCCTTATATACCTAAGGTAAAAATATGCAATGTCCGGGCGCCCAAGACCTTTAGGGCTCACCAGTTACTGAATTTTCAACCTAGGCACAGTAAAAGACCTATTCTTTACAACTTGGAACTCCTATTGAGCCCGTAACACATTAGAAATATTACAATGGCTTGAAATGAATCGGGAATTTACAATACATGACCATTTTGAGAAAATGTGAAAAATGTGTAATTCCAATATTTACTGCTTCTTCATATTCATGCTCGATGTGCATCCGTATGTCTTTCGTTTTAGCAGCTTCTGTTAACTGACATTGACCTAGTTAACATTCCCCCCTTCCTATTTTAGTGCCCGTCCTTGGGCACTGTCGAAAAGTGTCCGTGGAGGCAAGGGAAGGTTTTGATTGGTTGTTGATGGTCTGATTGTCTTCATTTGTCGTTGAATTTGTTGATGAGGTTCAATTTGCTGTAGCATCTTCATTGGTCCGAATATGTTTGATGTGAGAGATGATGTTGCATTTGTCGATGTAATAGCATAATGATGAGGCTGTTGTTTATTTAGGGAAAGTATGTACAAGGGAAGTAGAATGACGAGGTTCTAAATTAGGGTCTAATACGTGGATGACCAAAGGGAAAAAACCCAGTGGGAAAAAAGTGCCTTTGGGATACGCACATTATTGGGGTACTTATTAGCATTGGAAATATTAATAAAGTACTGAAGGGATTATTTGCTGATAGATATGGAATTAAAAAGGCAGCAAATATGAGAGGGTAGCATGATGGAACATTGGTTTGCCTGTTGTAGTCCACTCAAGGTGCATAGGTGGAAGCAAAAAAGAGTGTCTAATGCATATGTCCAATAATGGGACATCCTATTTATGCATACATAGAAATGCATGGGGAACAATATGCTGTGCAAGAAAGATTTTGAGGGGATCTTCAAAAAGATGGTGTAGCTATAAAAGCATATGACATAGCTTTGCAAGTGCACCCCTTTAAGAATGGTTTTCGTTGACGAGAATATGTGCTCTCATCTCACTATGCACTGTGTGTGAGTGTTGGAGACTACGACACTCCACCAATTGTAAGTTAATAGACTTCGACTCTTATGCTCATCTCATCCAGCATGAGCGACATAACTTAGATATGCTCAACTCTTCCAGCTTGAGCGTAAGCCTAATAACTACGACTCTTAGCATAGAGTTTAATATGACTTGAAGCTTTGGGACTAATGCTTTGCTCATTTTATGGCTCAGCAGCCCGACTCTGACTATACCAAAGAGTGTTTTTTGCACCCTGGCGACTTGACCTTTTACATTATTGTGCTTACTACAAACATTTCTTCAGGTGAAAGTAAGCTTGAATCCTCAAAAAGAGGATTAGTGAAGGGCCAAGTTGGCATTGAAGTTTTCTTTTGCCATACCTGTTTTATCGTCTTTGAATCTGCATTCACGTTGGTTGGGTTGTCCTAATTCTTTGACTATGAAGACTCCATTATCTGTTTGATTCTTCAATTGGACCTGTTTATAGGAGTCTTTGATGTTGTTGTAGGCCTCTATTGGATGTCGGCATCTGTCCTTTGACTAGGATCATTGGAAGACTTAGGAATCCAAATCTCTTGAGGACCTTTGTATTTCCTTTGTTGACTTTGTTGAGCTCTACGTCTTGTTGAGTTCTTGAGATCTTCATGCAGGTTTGGTGTAGTTACAGTTGACTTGTGGTTGACTCGTAGCCAAATCTTTGTATATCCTTTGTAGAACCCTTGTCCAAGAGGAACATTCTTTGAGATTTGTCTTTGTTGTGTATCCTCTTGAGAGTTGTGGTTGACTTTACCATCTTTCAATGTTGCTTTGTTGTCTACCTGCTGCTTAGGTATCCTAGAATATTGTCGAGGTCGATACCTTGTGGGCCTTCTTTCCTCGGAGGGACTTGAAGTTACTTCATATGCCCTAACTTGCGGTTTTGGCACCCATATGTGTCTGTTACCTCCATAATACTCCTTTTCTTTTAAGCTCCACCATGCTATCGATCCCATGTGTTTTTCTTCATGTGTTGATTTCCTATCTTTAATCCAAACCGGATCATCAACTTTGACTAAGCTGCTTTGAAAAAACACTTGCTTGACTTTCCTTTGCTTTCTTGAGTACTTGGGCTGATATACCTTTGCTTTTTTGGGTGTCTCCTTAGAGGTTTTAGTTGGGTCAACAATTGACTTGAAGTTTTGAAAGCCTTACTTTCTTGAAGAAGCTGATCCATGAGGGTTCTCTAATGTAGAGACATATGCTGTTACATCTTCTTTGCTAATCGGTGGAAGTTCCACTTGTTGGAATTAGGGTTGCAGAGAAACACACACAGCTTGGAGAAGACGAAGGAAGCTCAAGGTACACAATAGAGAGTGTATTCCTTAGTGTGCAATGGAAAGATAGATAGCCCTAGAGTGATGGGCGTATATACAATGCACGGGGGAAAAAACCTCCTAAAGAGGGAAAAAATGCCCCGGCGGTCCTAGTGTGTTCACACACATCACTACCACATGTATATGGTAACAAATCCCCCCTGGAGTGATGCGGTGAACGAGAGCTGGCACATGAGTAAAGGGAAGTGCTATGCCCTGAGGACAGGATCAGTCCACAAAGGGGAGTAAGCCCAAAGCTTTGCGGAAAGCTTCAAGCTTCTCACGAGACAATGCCTTTGTGAAAAGATCTGCAAGGTTGTCCTGTGTTGGCACATAAGCCAAGCTGATCTCTCCTGCTGAGAGCCTCTCCCTGACATAGTGGTAATGCACCTCAATGTGCTTTGTGCGAGCATGAAAAACTGGGTTCCTCGCAACTGCCAATGCGCTCTGACTGTCAGTGTAGATAGTGTTGGCAGTGTCCTGTCCAACACCCAAGTCAGCCATAAGGCGTCTGAGCCATACACACTCAACCGTAGCTGTGAAGACTGCCCTGTACTCAGCCTCACAACTCGAAGTGGCCACAGTAGGTTGCTTCTTGCTCAACCATGATATACATGAACTGCCAAGCATGAAACAAAAACCACTTGTGGACACTCGCGTGTCAAAACAACCAGCCCAATCTGAGTCCGAAAAAGCATGTAAGTCTGGCGGCAATGATCCCCCCTTGGGATAAAACAAGCCAAGATGTAAAGTGCCACTAAGGTAGCGGAAAATCCTCTTGACAGCTTGCCAATGCTTAGACCCTGGGCTATGCATAAATCTGCTGACCTGCGAGACTGCAAACTGAATATCTGGCCTCGTGTTGCATACATAAATGAGGCAGCCAACAGCAGTTTGGTAAAGAGTGACATCAGCAGGATCGCCAGCATCATGTAGACTCAACTTCAAACCTGTTTCCATGGGAGTGGCAATAGGTTTGCAATCCTCAAGTCCAAACTTACATAGCAATGTCTCTATGTAACTTTTCTGACACAAGGCAATACCACCATCACACTGCTTAAACTGTATACCCAAGTAATGATGCAACAGCCCCAAATCTTTCATCTTGAAAGTAGCATTCAAATCAGCCTTAAATTCAGCAACATGTCTCTCATTTGGTCCAGTGATCAGCAAATCATCAACATAAAGAACCACAATGAGAAATACATCATCCTCACGCTTTACATACAATGTGCTTTCTGTTGGACTGTTACGAAAGCCTCGTTTAACCAAATGAGTGTCAGCTTTCTCATACCAAGCACGAGGAGATTGCTTCAACCCATACAAAGCCTTCTTACATTTGCACACTTTGTCCTCTTGTCCTTTTATGACAAAACCGCGAGGCTGCGTTACATAAACTTCCTCAAATATGTCACCATTCAAGAAAGCAGTAACAATGTCTGATTGATGTACATCCCAACCAAAATGAGCTGCCAATGCACATAGAAAACGCACAGTAGTCATACGACAAGTGGGAGCAAAAGTCTCTTCATAATCTATGCCTTTTTGTTGTGCATAACCCTTTGCAACAAGTCGACCCTTATGGCGATCGATCTCACCATCCGGCTTGCGTTTCAACTTGTAAACCCACTTGGTACCAATGGCCTTTTTGCCAGGAGGCAAATCACATAAAGTCCATGTGTCATTCTCTATAAGTGCATCATATTCTGATTTCATGGCAGCAATCCAATTTTCTGAATTCTGTGCTTCATCAAAAGACAGAGGCTCCTCAACATCATGTAAACTAGACACAGCCAAAGCATAACAATCTGATGCATAAGATGCATGGCGAGAGCCTGAACGAGTACGACTAGATAAAGGTGCATCCAATTTACTGTCACGCAAAGTGTGCACCAGCCATTTTGGCATACCTCTAGCCTGCTCATTTTCAGCCCTTTCCTCATCAAGTACATCATGTACATCTGCATCAGTAATAGGCTGTTCTAAAACATTTTCAGAAACCCCCATAGGCTGTACATTTGCCTCATTGGAACTTACATTCGTATTTCCACCACTGAAAAGAGGCAACAAAGTGTCATAAATGTCCTGTGAGCTTACATTACTGTCTCTAGTACATGACAGCAAGGGTTGAACAGAATCTTCCACAAACACTACATCCCGTGAAACCAAAATACGTTTTGTTTGCGGATGATACAACCTGTAACCTTTGCTTTCAGCACTATAACCAACAAAAATACATTTGACAGCCTTATCATCCAATTTTCTGCGCTGCACTTGTGGCACCAAAGCATATGCCAAACAGCCAAAAACACGCATGTGCTCAATAGAAGGTTTTCTATCATGCCATGCTTCATATGGAGTAATAGACTGCAAAGCTTTCGTAGGACACCTGTTAAGTACATAAGTGGCACACATGATGGCCTCAAGCCAAAAAGAATGCGGCAAAGCTTGACTTTTGACCATACATCGTGCCATTTCCGTTAGTGACATGTTTTTCCTCTCAACAACACCATTTTGCTGAGGTGTATAAGGCACTGTACATTGGTGTTTTATCCCACGACTAGCCAGAAATGCATTAAATTCATGAGACATATACTCCCCCCCTCGATCGGAACGGAGGGTGCCCATAGTACATTTTGAGACATTTTCAGCCATAGCCAAAAATTGTTTGAAGCACATAAAAACTTCGGACTTCACTTTAAGCGGAAATACCCACGCATGCCTGGAGTAATCATCAATGAAAGTCACGAAGTACAGGTAATTGCCCAAGGACGGAGTTTGCATGGGCCCACAAACGTCACTATGCACAAGCTGCAACCTGCATGTGGCCCTAACTGAACCATCCTTTGGAAACTTAGAACGCTGCATTTTACCCAGAATACAGCCTTCACAAACATGTTTGATAGGTGCTTCAAGAGGCGGCAAAGAAGCAACCATATCAGATTTCTGCAAACGCAGCAAACTGGCAAAATTCAGATGACCAAAACGTGCATGCCAAAGTTTTGCATCTGAAATAGCCCTTGAATCTGCAACAGCATTTGCAAAATTTTGTCCACACTTGTCATACAAAGTGAGCTTATACAGCCCACGGCACAAAAGCCCAGATGCAACAATTTCATCACCAAAACTGAGATCATGAACTGTACATCTGTCATCCACAAATTTGACTACAAGTCCAAGTCTAGCAAGTGCGGATACAGACAATAGATTCTTCTTGATCCCAGGTACATAAAGTGCATCAACAAGTGTGAAGGAACTGCCATTAGCAGCAGTGAGCACAATCTTTCCAACTCCCTGAACTGGATAAGAGGCGTTGTTGGCACAAGTGACTGAATTCCCATGAGGGACAGACTCGAGAGAGGTAAACAAGTCACGATGTGAGGTAATGTGCTTTGTAGCACCACTGTCAAAATACCACACATGTGAATCTGCAGCAACTGACAAGCATGCATCATGGACAGCAGGATTGTAAGTGCACTCTGCGCTAAAAGCGCATTCTGCATCAACATCAGCATCACAATCTCCTTTCACAGAAGACTCAACAATGGCTGCATTTGTAGTGGAACCAGCATTTGCAGTGGAACCACCCTCTTTCTTCTTAGCCTCTTTGGCCTTCAACTTAGGACACGACTTGATCAAGTGATCATTGGCTTTACAATAATGGCAACGCATCTTCTTTTTGCCCTTATCACCAGAATTGCCAGACGAAGTGCTGCCAGCAGAAGCATTAGGAACAGAATTTTTGCCACTCGCAGCAGAACCATAAGAAGTGGCTGCATTACTGTTACCACCCTTTCTTTGAGAAGCAATAAAAGCCTGTTCAACTGCACGCTGCCTAGTCCTGTTTTTTCTAGAAAGTGACTCTTGCAACAGCAATGTGCATAATGCATCAAACTTGACAACTTCAGGATTTCCTTGGGTCATCAGTCTCCAAGTACTAGCAAAAGTCTGGTAGGAATCTGGTAAGGCATCAAGAACAGTCTGCACAAGGGAACTGTCAGAAATGACTTCACCTGCAGAAATGAGTTGCTCATTGATATCCTTGACACTAGCAAGGAAAGTGTCCATATCATCTTCCTCATGCATAATCTTCGACTCTAGCTCTTTACGCAGCAAAGCAATTTTAGCCTCATTGCGGCTTGCATAAAGACCTGCTAGAATATCCCAAGCCTGTTTTGCAGATTTTGCTGAACGGATGTGAGGAATAATGGTGCGCTTCACAGACAACGCAATCAATGCATGAGCCTGCGCATCCTTAACATCCCAACGAGCTTGTTCTGCTGTAGGCAAAACAACTCTAACAGCTGCAATCCTTGCAGCAAGACCTGCAACATCCTCAATATCGCCTACATCTTCAGAACCAGGACGTACATCAATGCCCTGCACAATGTTCCAGACACCTTTTGACACAAGAACGTGTTGCATCATATAAGCCCACATAGGGTAGTTGTCCCCATCCAACCTGTCCTCAGCAGCAAACATCTTGAACACATCTATGTTGTTGTTGTCAGCCATGGTAAATGCTGCACCTGATGTGAAAACTGCCCGAAAATAGGAGAAATGGAGCGGGAACAACTTGTGCTATATAGCACAAACCGTAGAAGACTATAAGGCACCTGTTATGCAGAAAACGGCACTGACAGAAAATCTGCACAAAATGACGAAATAACCTGTGCAGTACTGCCCGTAGTGGAAACGGAGAACGAAATGAGCCCAAATCAAAATTCTGAGCAGACCAAGCTCTTCGAGCTTTCCCAAAATATTTTTCGACCTGCGAACGCTTGCCAAAGCTCACTGAAATCGGAGAAAGTGAGCAGGCGTGTGCTGGAGCAGCTGGCGACTAAGCCCGGGAGGACGTGACCTGCTCTGATACCAATTGTTGGAATTAGGGTTGCAGAGAAACACACACAGCTTGGAGAAGACGAAGGAAGCTCAAGGTACACAATAGAGAGTGTATTCCTTAGTGTGCAATGGAAAGATAGATAGCCCTAGAGTGATGGGCGTATATACAATGCACGGGGGAAAAAACCTCCTAAAGAGGGAAAAAATGCCTCGGCGGTCCTAGTGTGTTCACACACATCACTACCACATGTATATGGTAACACCACTTTAGCTTTACCTTTGTTTGCAGTTTTGATCTTCGTTCCTTCTAGCTTTGGTGGAATTTTTTTCTCCATAGCTTTCGTGGTTGCTCTTTGCTCTGTTTGATCTGCACTTGCTATTGTCTGATTTGCTTTAAGCTCCTTTGAAGTTCTATTTGATGGAGAGGAATCATCTTCAATAAGCTTTGCTTTGGCATCGGTCTCCATTTTAACTGTGCTTGAGGACCTTGTGCTGTCGTCCGTGGGTGACCAGTCTTGATCTTCATTCTTTGATGTCTGTGATGACTCCGTTATGTTTGTACTTTGTATCTCTAGCATCTCCTGGGCCATTGGCATTCCCATTATGATGTCGTCTGGCATATCCTTTGTTGTGATCACATAGAATTGAGCTATGATTATCTGTGAACTTACTTCAATGGTGGTGGAGATGATTCCCCAGCATTTTTCTTCGTTGTTTCCAAATATGCTCACAAATTCAAGAGCATCTTCTAGCTGTGTTTGGCCACATCTTTTCCAAGTGCGAAAAGACATGAGGTTCTTGTCTAATTGAAAATCTAGATTTACTTATCTTGACAACTTTTCTTTGTGTTCACCAATGATGTTGCACTTGATCTTCTCAGGATTTGTATCCGAATTGACTACTTTTACTCTGACAGTGTCCTTTGGTTCAGCTTTGTCTGCATTTTCTTTGCTTTGACCACCTGCTTCCATTAAAGTTGACTCGTATGATTGTGATACTATACTTTTTTGCAATTTTTGAGCATTGTCCTCCTGCATCTGGGTAACTCTTGATCTTAATATATCCACTGTACTTTCTGGCAGAATCTCTCTTTGGAGGAGATTTTGGTGATGACCTTTGCGTAGCATTATGGACTTTAGCTTTTGTTGAATTTGACTTTTGTGCCACTTGTTCTGGCAGCTTGAGGCTTTGCATCATCTTCAGATAGTCTTTGACTTCAGTCAGGCCATCCGTAGGGGTTTGTACAAGGTCATGACCTAGCTGATATTCGTTACCATGTGCATCTTGATATGCATATGTGAACTTGATCACATGTAACTGTTTGAACACTATAGGCTTTGTCATCTTTTGACTCTAACTTGTGGAGATCAGCTGAAACTTCTGTCCTTGATGATCTTCATATAAGCATTTTTCTGCAGATTCTAATGGAATCTGGGTCAATTGAAAACTTCCAGCAACCATATGATCTCTCAATGGTTTTTGCTTTGAATAGGTCTGTTGGTTATAACCTCTAGGGCTTCTAGATGGTGTAGCATTTCCTGGTACATGAGCTAAGCTTGATAGATTACAACTCCCCCCTTCCTAGGGTGATCACTATAGCCTGCTTCATTGTAAGAGTTCAAAATTGTTTGGCTCTGGTTTAGTCTCACCTTTTGGGACTGTGAAGGTACGCTTTGGGCAGCACTGTTGACATTTGGCATCTGCAAACCTTCTAAATAGTTTCCTATGTATCTTTGTGAAACATGACAAATTATTCCCCAAGCCAAGCTGTAGATAACATTATCTTTGCCCTGATATTGTCTATCCCATGGGTCTCCTATGATATGAGCTTCTGTGGTTTCAGGACCCAAGGCATCATAGATGCTAGACTCTCGTCTACGACTATTTTCGTCAAAATATGTGCTCGTTTGGTCACAACATCAAAGCTTCATTTCTAATGGAGGAGAGTTGGCTCTAAACAAATTTATGGGTTCACCTGGGTAATATCCTTCAGCTCTAGAGAGGATGGGCTATAATAGATTCTTTCCTCTGAAATGAACCATCCTTTCTGATCTATCACTGGACGCACTTCTATGAGCTGGTACGTGGACCCGTTCAAACACAGGTTGATCCTTTTTGTACAGTTTCCCTTTTTGGTCTACATAGTGTGCATATGAATGATGTGTACCATACAAAGCTAACATCATTCTGTTTGATGTGTCTCTTAAACTTGTGAATGATTGCACACTTGTGTTAGTGGATGCAAAATCTTTTGCAAATTTAACAGTCTTTTCAACCTTTGGTGATATCTCGACACCTTTACGAAATTCATGCAAGAATTTGTTGTTCAAAGAATCAATTTTAAGCTTTTCAGGTGTCTGTGCATCCTTATGCTGATTTTGAATTTGCAATGTTTTTAATGGTGCTTCTAATGATAATGTATAATTATCTGATTGCATTAGAAGTGACGAGTTAGATGCACTTACATTCAGATTTGCATTTCCAATTTTCTTTGTACCTTGCTTGGCAGTTGATGTATCCCTGTTGTCAGGATTTCTTGGACAATCTTCAGCAAAATCTCCACCTTTTCGTCCACAATTTGAGCAATATGCTATGACTGGTGGTATTTCATTTGGTTTTGTCATGTCAAGCTCTAGCTGAGAAGTTTCAGCTTCTATGCTGAGCAAGTTGTCGGCATCTTCTTTTAGAACACTGAGCATCAAGCTATAGATTGCTCCATCTTGACCTTTGTATCGTCTTTGGCCTGGTTCTCCAATTAGACTGGCTTCTATTGGTCGATTTGTTGGATCTTGCAATTGTGGCTCTCGACTGTAGATTTGACCACTGTAATCCATGTACAATGACCCTGATTGCATATGCACCAAATGGATGCTTTGCGGACTTGTGCAGACTTCCGGATAAACACTTGGGTTGATTTGTTGCACTTCTATTTGCACTTCATCTTTGAGCTTGCAATACCTGGCTCCACTGAATTCAGTGAACATTTGGGAGTTCTCTGAATGTGGCTTTACTTTGATCAATAGGATCTTGGCTCCTGTGCTTCTTTTATTGCTCATTAGATATCTATGGCCTTCTGAATCTGCATATAAGACTTTGTCTCCATTGTAGCCATACCATTGTAAAATTTGCTTTGTTGCAGTAGTACATGTGCTGCCACTGCTATTGGCTTGTCCTGCTGTACTTGAACTCTCAGCTCGATTTGAGTCCATGTTGGATTAATCTACAAAAACTGTCACAATTGGCAGATTCTGGTATTGATTAGCAGAATTTTTGTTGCTCGTACTAGCCTAATCTGCAATCGCATGTGAGTTGTGCCCCTGTTCGTCCGATTAGAAGCTCAATTTGCAATGCTTCATTTTGGCAAATTTCAAAAAAAATTGCCGCTCACGGCTTCAGTTGGTCTTTTGGCTCGTTTGATCTGATTCACTTTTGAGATTCGTGAATCTTTTGTTTTTGCAGTGTTGCTCGGTGTGCGATACACTACTTCCCGCTTTGCCTTTTCGACTTGTGATTTGCTTGTTTTTGTGTTGTTTGCTCGGTGTGTGATTTTTTTGCTTTTCTGGGTTTTTTCGGCTTTTTCTGGCCCTTTCTAGCTTTTGCTGGCTCGTTTTGGCTTTTTTGCCTTTTTTTTGGCACTTCCGGTGAGCTCTTTTTTATTTTTCCTAATTATTTGTGAAATTTTAAATTTTCTATTTTTTTGGTCTTTCTATGATTTTTTACGATTTTTTTGGAAAACTTTGATTTTTTAATAATTTTATGTGAATTTTCTTTTTTTTAAGAACATTTTATGATTTTTACGATTTTTTGGGATTTTTCCCAATCAATTTTATATTTTTTAATGAATTTTGAGTTTTTACAAATTTTTTATGTTTTAGGGATTTATCTGTGTCAATTTTTTACTTTTTTGTGATTTATTGATAATTTTTAGATTTTTTATGGTTTTTCGATGTGTTTTTTATTTTTCTGTGGATTTTCTGTGTTTTTCTATTTTTCTAGAAATTTTTAAAACTCTTTTTTAAAATTTTTATTGGATTTTTTGTGAGCCTTCTATTTTTTAAAATAATTTTTGTTGAATTTTTTGTTTTTTTAATTTTGTTTTTTAAAATTAATGGCTTTTTTGACTTTTTAAAATGCTTACGTGGCACTATCACATGCAGCTCTGGCAAGGCGTCTAGATTTAAAGGTGGGCTGTCACATCAGCGCCCTCTGCGGGCAGTGGAGGAGGACCCTGACGCACGTGGACTGCGAGGTCTGGCAGGCAGCGATGTAGGCGGGGATTCTAGTGCGACTCGCGAGGCTGACGTGGCAGGCGAGAGAGAGAGAGAGAGAGAGCCGTTGGCCGGGCTGCAGGCAGGGCACAAGGGGAGTGAGGGAGAGGAAACGCCAAGAGACGGGGGGGGGGGGGGGGGGGGGGGCGGAAGGGTGTGGGTCACGCTGCACGCAGGAGAGAGAGAGAGAGAGGGTAGTGAAAGTTGAAAGTGGGAAAGAGAGGGAGGGACAAAGAGAGAGTTAAGAGGGGAAGACAGAGAGGGTTAGTGAGAGAAAAAGGGAGAGAGTGGAGAGAGAGAATAAGAGTGTGTGTGTGTGTGTGTGTGTGTGTGAGATGGCGTTCACGCGCCAATCAAAAAAATTAAGGGCAAACTCGAATTTCTCCCGGTTGTTTGGTCAAAATTTGAAGCTTGCCAGTAATTACACTAAAACTCGTGAAAAATTCTCGGTTTTCTTCAAGGCAAGCTCATAATCTGACCGAGATTTTAGGATTGGGCCGGTTAAAATACATTGGACCTCGGGAAGAGCAAATAAGGGAGAGAGAGAGAGAGAGAGAGAGAGAGAGAGAGAGAGAGAGAGAGAGAGAGTGAGTGGAGGTGAGTTCACGTAGAGCGAGACGAGAGCAGACGGTAGAGGAAAAAGAAGAAGATTTTTTTAATTTTATTTTTTAACGTCGAAGGAAACTGTCCCAAGAGACCGTAAAGATCTACCCGATGGAGAATTTTATGCGCCGCAAGGCATGGTACCGAAGCCCGAAACAGCCTTTCTCTTTTTTATCTTTTACTTTTATTTTTTATTTCCAAAAATGCCAAGAATATGCCAAAAATTAGCCGAAAACTCCAAAAATCACCAGAAAATCCCAAAATTTGCCAAAAAAGTCCAAAAACTTCCTGGAAAATTCTAGGAATCTTAAAAAATCATCATCATTTTTAACTGAGCATTTTCGATACGCAAAAGCACACCGAAAATAGCAGATTTTACCCAAAACGCGATTTACGACACAAATATCAACCCGGCCCCCGGGAAGAGCAAAATGCTCAAAACTCGACCACGGAAGGCACAAATGCGAACAAAATGATGTCGTAAATATGCACACACAAAATAGCTCGTAAAGATCGCAAAAACAAATTTTTTTATGAAATTACTTGAAAATTATTGCCCAAAAATTGCAAAATTATCTAAAAAATACCCAAAAATTTTTTTACAAATTCTCCACACATTGGGAAATGGTGCAGCCAAATAAAATTACACAAATCACATTAATTCAATTCCCAACAATTTTATCAATAAAATCAATGACTAGGCAATTAAACTGCCAAAATTACCGACAAAAATAGGTTAAAAATTGACGCAATTAAAGTGTGTAAATCCCTGTTTTGGGCAGAAAAATGCAGCATTTAATCATTACACACATCAATTATGAAATCAAAACATTGATTTAACCATGCAAATTACACACTTTTTTAAGCACACACACTAAAAAATTGGCAGTTTTTGCCAATCTTTAGGTGCGCACACAAAAGGGTTAAATTTGTCGGATTTGCAAGGCGACTTGACAAATCAATATTGGGCATGTACACAACACCAATCAATCATCACAATTCAAAAATGATAACGCACACATTGATTTCTAGGTGCACAAACATAGGCAAAATAGTGCACACACACCTAAAATTAGCATGCACAAGCTCAATTAGAATGCACACACACTTGAAATTAGTACACACACACACCTAAAATTGACCATCCAAGCATGCAATCAACTCAATTAGGCACCCAATTAGCAACACACGATCATCAATTAGCAATTGAAACTTATCAAATTCATGCGCCACCAATTCTTAAAAATTTCGGCATTACGACGGCGTTAAAATGAAAAATCGCAAAATTTTCAATCCCTAACATCACATTGCATTGCATCAACATCAACATTACATTGCATCATGGTAAGATATCTACACAATTCTACACATCTCTAGATTCTAGGGAGGTTGAAAATACCACCTTGATTACCTTTCCGTTGAAGCTCAATTGAATGGTCGATTGCTCCAATCCTTCATAGCACATTAGTAAGTTAGCAAAAATTAGTCAAATTAGCAAGGGGTTAGTGAGAAATTAGTGTGTGTAAACACACAATTGGCAAGATATGGTCACACATTAGGGAATTATGAACACAATGCTTCATGCACACACATTCAAAATCCCCAAAACAATAAACACACAAGTGATATTAGTAGTGAAATTAGTGAGGGAACGCATTTGTTTATGCCACAATTACACTAGCGTAGGCCATCGTCCCCGGAAACGGCGCCAAATGTTGGGGGTCCCATCGTTGCAATAGATCCAATGACCAAAAAAATTATCAATCCGGAGGGATGAGCTACCCGGCCAGGGCATGGAAACACTCACACGGTGAGTGAACTAATCTTGGCAACACAAATGGTTAACTCTATGAGGTGAGATTCTCGGCCTATGGAGGAGCTCAGCCGCAATGAAGGGCAATCTCCATATCCACTTCTCTTCGCCTCTAATCAACCCAATCAAACACATTACGATTCCAAGATGCACACAACACTAATCCTATCATGCAACACACTAATCGCAATCACACACACATAGATCTATTGAGCACCACACTCCAATCAAACCTACATGCACACACAAGCAAAAGAGGGAAATCACACAAGATTAGAGAGGGATTAGTTAAGATCTAGTTAATCTAAGCATCATAGGCAATCATAAGAAGTAAGAGAGAGGCATAGTAAAAGGGAATGAATCATTGATTAGTGTTAATCAACTCTCATGAGAAAGGAGAATTTCAAGGACTCCATAGCCACACACCTCAAGAGCTCTCACCAAAGAGTGCTCTCAACAAATGACTTGAGAACCCTCATTTCTTTTACACACTGCTTTATATACCTAGGGTAAAAATATGCAATGTCTGGGCGCCCAAGGCCTTTACGGCTCACCAGTTACTGAATCTGCAACCTAGGCACAGTAAAAGACCTATTCTTTACAACTTGGAACTCCTATTGAGCCCGTAACACATTAGAAATATTACAATGGCTTGAAATAAATCGGGAACTTACAGTACATGACCATTTTGGGAAAACGTGAAAAATGTGTAATTCCAATCTTTACTGCTTCTTCATATTCATGCTCGATGTGCATCCATATGTCTTTCATCCTAGCAGCTTCTGTTAACTGATGTTGATTCAGTTAAACACAAAATTACATATCTATGGGATTAGCATTAAAACTAGGGATGGAGATGTGATAAATGAAAGAGTTTATGGTGCATGGAATGCATGTGTGCACGGTGTGATGTGGGAGAGGGAAGAGAAGAAACTGTGCTGTGTGGGTGAAGCAAGCCTCCAAGATGTGAGGATCTCCTTATTCTTTTGTATATAAAGAATAAGGTGAGTGTGGTTAGTGGGTGTTTGGACATCTAACATGTGGCCCCGCGCAAAGGCATAACACCTTTATCCCAACAATCTCTCACTTAAAGGCAAATGTGCCAATAAGTATGCTAGTAGCTAAACTACTAGTATGTACAAGAAATAGGTGAGAAACTCTCTCAACTTATGCCCACAAGCTTGCTCAGTTGATCTACATGTGTATCGACTTTAGTGATAGGCAAGCGTGTGTATCCACGCTAGATCCTGCATGTAAATGCCACAGACAACTCTGTATGGTCTACAAAGCTCCACGATGCATCATGCTAGTGTCATTCACCATACAATCAACAATCCTTGCGCAAATGCTCCCACTGTAGATGCATATGTAGGTCAGTCCTCAACACTAGTAGGTGGCACATGAGACGCTTGAATTCTAATGAAATCTATGCAAAATTTGCTATCCTAGCCTCCCCTCCACGATATGCATGTATTGCACCATCAAGACTACTCATCACATATGGATGTGTCAACTCCGGCATTGGGATAGCTACTCCCTCTCACCCATAAGTGGAACCATTCATCCTAGCATCAACTCATCAGCCTCTATAATGAGCATATCAATGAACTCCATGTTTATCACTCTGTTTGTATCTCTAGGGAGTAGACCTACTCTACTTTTGCCTGCACAAACTATGACAACACATGTTATGTATCACTAGAGCACTATCACTCAACCTCTATCTCTACAGAGTCTATTCGCATGTCCTACACAACTAAATGCTCTGTCTCATGAGCATGGTAGAGGTCACCTATGAAGAAGACACACATCATCTCTTGCTCAAAGCATGCCATCAACAAAATTGAGACCATGCCATCTTGTACCTTAGATACATGCATAGGGTATACAAAGCCACTTCGGGCTCCCCTAGCAATCACTAATGATATGCAATGCAGCTGGAAAGACTCCTCTTTTAGCAATGTCTCACTGAGATCAAGCTGCATCTCACTTGAGGAACATAGCACACATGTGATAGCATATATGATGCACCCACAATGTCTCTAACACCCACAATTTGCTAACTGTCTCACTGAGATCAAGTTCCACCTCACTTGAGGAACATAGCACACATGGCATAGCGTATATGATGCACCACTTGTCAATGACAAACAAACATCTCATGCACCTGCAATGTCAAATGTCAAACCATTGGTCAAGTGTAGACAACCAAATCTTCCCTCCCACTAGAGAAGGTACTAAACCACTCATGATGTGGTGTGACATGGAAAATTGTATCCTCATCTAGCAACCAATGAGGAGATTGTCACTACTGGAAGACATGTAAGCAAGAGGAACGTTAAAGGTAAATGTGAAGTCATTGTCACTGGCATATGAAGCCACCGCTCTGGCATGTGTCAAAACCTATGTTGCATTTATATGTCTGTATAATTATCTTTTATACGTATAGAGGTTAGTGAGACACAAAGAAACTCTACTTTTTGTGTTAGCGGTCTCTCGAGAGACACAATTTCTTGAGCACACTGCTCGGAGGTGTAGATTTGTCATCGACAGTACATGTGGTGTTACTGTTGGAGATCTAATTGTAGATCATTTTTCAATTGAGGCCTAGTGTTCTGCATTGACATTAAAGGTGGATTTTTATAGGTTTCCAGATATGCACATGTATAACAAATTTTCATGCATTTTTTACAACCATTTTGACAGTAGTTTCTTGCGGACGGTCATGCATTGCGAAATGGATACTTTCTTGAGCACACACAATGCCATTGAGCTCTTTTGAGAGCAGATATCCCCACAAGGATTTGTGTATGACATGCAAAAATTTTATAGCGCCTGTTTGTGCGAGATTTCTCATGTACATTGAGTTACGGTTACTGCCTATTGTACTTCATGTGGAGCCATTTTTGTTTTTGGCAATTCTGGTAGTTTTCTTGGTCCTTTCTAAGACTTGAACCGAAAGAGCCCTTTTTGAGACTGTGGCTAGTCTTGTGTCTGCTTAGTCTTTGGAGGGTCGTTTGCGTGAGGTTTTCTTGAGCTGGGGTGTTCTCGATTTTTGAGAAACTTTTGGTGATACAGGTTGTTGGAGTATCCCTCTTTCTGTATCCCTCGCCATAGGCCATGTATCTGGACGGACACTTTTGCCTTTTACATCGAGCTACCGGTCACAAGATATTTTGTTATGCCAATCATATGCTAGTGGTTACGTTTGTTAGTTTATGAAGTGATTTTTTCCTATCAGGTTTGGGAGGTTGGTCCTCGTATAAAAAAACTCTGTCAAATTTTTCTCATGGGTCGACCAGATGCATTCTTGCCACATATAAGTGCGTACAATTAGTGATTTTGCTACACTTTGTCTTCAGTTTTTGCTCCTGTTTTAGGGAAAACTCTGTTGAAATTCTCCCAAATTTTTTTGCCATACATCTTTGGTCATCTTCTCTCAAGTTATGGCTGCTATTTGTGCTTAGAAAAGGGAAGACTACTACATAAAGAAGTTGATTGCACAATTTTCACGATTTGGAATCAACATTTGATGACACAAATTTCATGATTTGGAAGCAACGTATGCTTGCTATTCTGGTCAACAAGGGCCTGGAAATGCCGTTGAAAGAGCGTAGAGAGCATGCTTACATTGATGATCAGTGGGAAGAGCTCGATGACCGCTCTATGGCCACCATTAGATAACATCTTGGCAAAACCATATTCTTTACAGTTATGGACAAGACTACAACATGAGAGCTTTGAGACTCTCTATGCGTAGCTTGGAATGGAAAGAGTGCTTCTAACAAAGTTTTCTTGATGAAGAAACTTATGAATTTGAATATGAAGGAAGGTAGCAATGTTAGTGCACACTTGAATGAGTTCAATAGCATATTTTTTTAGTTGACATCAAAAGGGCTAAATTTTGATGAGCAAATGAAGGCAATTTTCTTGTTATGCTCTTTGTCTTCTTCTTGGGATACATTCAATACTGCGATTCGTAACTCCACACCATGTGGTAAATTACAGTTTAGTGATGTTACTAGTGCTGCTCATTGAAGAGATTAGACATCAATCTCTCGAGAGTGGTGGGTATGGAGATGCATATATGGAAAGTGTCCATAATCGCCATAAGCAAAGAGGTAGACGTAGTTGCAGTCGTGGTCCTTCACAGGATCGTAAGGATAACCACAATTGTAGCCAGAGTCGAGGGCATGATTTGAGAATATAGAATGTTATCATTGTGGTAAGAAAGGCCAGTTAAAGAAAGATGGCCATGTTTTGTAGTGTGAAAAGGGAAAAGCTATTGTGAAGTCTGACACTCCAAAGAGTAGTGTAAGGATAAAGGAGATCAATGTGGTGAATCTCCACCTCTAGAGGTTGTTCTTGACATGCATCAGCCATCAAATGTTCTTGTTTTCACTTCCGATTTGAGTCCAAATGCGTTATTGGCTCTTGATGAGTGTCATGCACAAAATTGAATTATTGATTCAGGTGCTAGTTTCTTAGTCCCCATAGATAATGGTTCTTCACACATACTACTATGCATGGTTCAATCAAGCTTGGAGATTCCTATCATCTTGATATATGTGGCATGGGAGATGTTGAGTTATGCATGATGAATGGCACTGAATTTATGCTTTGTGGAGTCAGACATGTTCCTAAACTGGCTAAGAGTTTGGTGTCTGTTGGTCAGCTTGATGCTTTAGGTTATATTACTGTTTTTAGCAATGGTTCTTGGATGGTGCATAAAGCAAATTTGGTTTTTATAAAAGGTCACAAATTTGGTAATTCATTGTACTCTTTATATGTCTCTACAGTCAAAGAGAGCTCTATCTATGTAGTTGAGCATCCTTCTACTGAGTTGTGGCATAACCGGCTAGGCCATATGAGCCGGAAAGGGATGAAAATCCTTCAACATTTGGGCTACTTACCTGTGTTAAAACTATTTTGATTTCAATTTATGTGAGTATTGCATCTATGGAAATCAAACTAGGCAAACTTCCTTGCCATTACATCGAGAGTTGGGAAACCCTCTAGATTTGGTACATAGCGATTTATGTGGGCCTATGACACACAAATCTCTAGGGGAGGCATTGTATTTCTTGACATTCATAGATGAATCTACTCAGAAATCTACCTCTTGAAGGGGAAAGAAGAAGTGGTTTCTACATTCCAGAAATTCTTAGCCATGGTTAAGAACCAATTTGGTAGAAAGCTAAAATCTTTTCAAATGGACAATGGTGGAGAGTATGTCTCCATAGAGTTCAAGAATTTCTATAGTAAACAAGGGATTCAACAACAGTTTACTACACCGTATAAAACTGCTTATAAAGGCATTGTTGAGCTTATGAATCGCACGATTCAAGAAAGAGTCACAACCATGTTATCTATGGCGAGTTTACCTCTTGAGTTTTGGGGAGAGGTTGTATGATAGTTGTACACATCATAAATAGATCGCCTAGTACTCTATTGAATTTCAAGATTCCACAAGAGATGTGAACTGGCAAGAAGCTAACTTATGATTTTTTACGTGTGTTTGGGTGTGAAGCATTCTCACACATTTCCAAAGAACTTTGCAAGAAGCTCGATCCCAAGTTACACAAGTGCATCTTCATTGGTTATGGTGCAAATGGAGAGATGGGATATGGTCTCTAGAACCTGAAATCTACAAAGGTTATTCGCAGCTCACAAGTGATATTCAATGAGTCTAAAAATCATAGCCTGTTCAAAGAGGTTGAATATCAAAAAGTTAGATTTAAGGATGTAGCCTCCACAAATTTGGGAAAACCAACTCAGTCTATTGGTGATGTTCCTACCACTAGTAGTGCTCTAGAGAGAGAAAAATCTAGTAGTCATCAGGCAGTGAGGAGATCTACGTGTTTATCTTGTGCCCCAGTGGAAGCTATGCAATGTGAGTATAGCTCAATTTTAGCTAAAGAGACTTGGGAATTGACAGAGTTACCAGGGGGTAAAGAGGCATTGACTTGCAAATGGGTGTACAAGAAAAAGTACATGACAAAAGATCTTGAGCCTAAGGATAAGGCTAGATTGATTGCTAAAGGCTTCAAGCAGAAGAAAACATATATTTCGACGAGAATTTCTCTCCAGTAGTCAAGATGACTACACTACATCTTGTGCTTGGTTAAGTAGTCATTGTTGACATGGAATTGGTCCAAATGGATGTGAAGATGGAGTTTCTTCACAGGGATCTTGAAGAAGATGTTTACATGAAGCAACCGAAAGGTTTTGAGATAAAGCTTGAGAAGCCAACAAGGGCATACTTGGTGTGTAGACTCCAAAAATCCTTGGATGGTCTAAAGCAACATTCAAGGCAATGGTACATCAAGTTTGATAAGTACATTCAATCTTAAGGGTATGTAAGGAGCCAAGAGGATCACTGCTTATACATAAGGAGTTTGAACGATGGTTCCCTCATCATTATCATCTTTTACATGGATGACATTCTCATAGCCGGGAAGTCTAAAGATGAGATTGCATTTCTCAAGGATCCCTTAAGCAAGCAGTTTTCCATGAAGGATTTGGGTGATGCATATCATTTTCTTGGTATGCGTATCAAGAAAGATTGTAAGAGTGAAATACTTTACCTATCATTGGAAGAGTATATTCACAAGGTCTTGCAACATTTTAACATGCAAGGGGGGAAAGCATTGATTACCCCAATGGCTTCATATGTAAAACTTAGCAAGAATGATTGCCCCAAATCGGATGCTGAAAAGGTAGAGATGGAAAAGGTGCCATATTCTTTGGCAGTTGGCAATCGGTTTTCAAGAATTTGACTTAAGTCTCACTTTTGTGACCCAAATTTCACCAAATTTGATGTGAGTAGTCTACTTGATGTTCTTAACCCTGTGGTATACTCAATTGTGCAAAAAATCTCAAATCTGGGGCATATGTAAATAATCGTGATTATTTACTTATGGGACTTTTTAGCATTTGCCAAGTTGGTGATACAAACAGGTAAAGCAACTCAACTTAAGCTCCCTAGAAAAATTTCACCAAGTATGGATAAAGCATGCTCAATTTGTTAACAATTTTGTGTCCATAGATTGTCTTTACAAAACTGGCCACAATTTCTACTTTAAAGATCCAAATTTTACGAAATTTGATGTGAGTGTTCATTACAACGTGATAAAATCTGTGGTATATATGCTTGGTTGGCCAAAATGTTTGAAAATTGGACAAAAGTAAATAATCATGATTATTTACATCTGCCAAATTTTAGCATATTTTTATCATCTGAGTATACACACATGTAAAACACTTTAAACTAATCTGCTGAGTCAAGTTTCACAAAATTTGGACAAGATTTATCAAGTCAACCTCAATTTCTCGACAATCAGTACATATTTCAATTTTTATCAAGTTTTTTTGGTCTGTTTTGTGATCCAAATTATATGAGACTTCACAAAAGATGTTTGTAATCATGCATAGAGTCTCTAGTATCAACCTTGATCAATTTTGAGCTAAAAGTAAATAATCATGATTATTTACTTTTAGCCTAAAATGAACATTTTTTGTAATGTTTTCAATGGTCAATCTTCTTGTGACATGTTTTAAGCCTTTGAGTCAAGTAAAAACTTAATTTGCCCTAAATTCTCAAGAAAATATAAATAATCTGAGTTTCTGCAAAATCTTGAAAATTTACCTCAAATGCATCCTTATGCTTACCCACTAGTTCATACAACTTTTATGAGCATAATCTCTAGCCGGTTTCAATGGTTGACAGTCTTTTGATGTTGTTTCAAGCCGTAGACCTGAAATTTTATAACTTCACATAAACAACTCATAGATGATTCCTTTGGAGTGAGTAATGATTTGAGATCCCACCTTTGATTCTACTTACCCTACTCCTAGGTTCTATTGCAATTGGGTTGTGGAAGGTGTTCACAAACACTTGTTTTCTTGTTTTTTATGGTTTCTTGTGCCTTGATTTTAAGACTTGTTTTGCCCATCAATCATTATCAGAATCCCAACCTAATCCTACAATTTACTTAGCAAGTACAATTTACTTCTAAGCTACCTCTACACAACAAAAGACAACACTCTTAAGCTATGGGTAATAAAAGAGAAATTTTAACTCTAGGTGATCCTAGAGGAAGTTAAAGGACAACTACACAAGACGCTCTTGTTTTCCCTAGTTTAGGTCTATTCGTCCCTGACAATGGTGCCAAATGTGGATGGGTTTCTTGACCTCACTCTTATCTTATTGTTGCAGAAATAGCAAAAACCATGAACATAATTGTCAATCCATGGGACGAAGCCGACTCGACTAGTGCATGGACGGCAAACAAACTATGACCGTTACAGCATCAAACGATATCCGAATGTTATGAAACTTCTAAGATAAGTATATAAGACCTAAGCAGGTGCAAAAAATGTGATTATTAACAGCGGGGTGAGATTTTGACCTAGTCGTTTCTGACTCTGAATGCATTCAAATGCTTAGCAATGATGGCCCAATACCCTGCCTATGCTTACTTTGCGATTTCCTAGCTTAAATTCATACTTATGATGAAATTAGGCTGTGCATCGGCGATGCCAAAAGCTACGATTTATCATGATATGTTTACGTCAATGCGTAGAGCTCTTACCTGTGGTTTCAATGCAATAGATGGCACTGCAATGTGACAACTGACAAGGGAGATAGAAGCACGAGGAGAGAAGTGAGTGCCGTAAGCTTACGCTGTGTATTTCTTATCCAAAAACTTAATAATAACTTTACAAAGTTGGCTTTTATACCTTAGCCAAGGTTTGAAATGTGTAATGTCCCGGCGCCCAAGACCTTTGAGGCTCCACATCTTCTGTATTTGCAACCTAGATACACTAATTGACCTATTCTTTACACCTTGGAAGTCTTATTGAGCCCTAACACGTTACAATTACCGCAATGGCTAAATAAATCAAGAGATTACAATACATGGCCATTTTGGAAAAATGTGAAAAATGAGTAACTCCAATATTCATTGCTTCTTCATATTCATCTTAGATGTGTATTCATAAGTATTCGATCTTTAGCAGCTCCTATTAACTAACGTCCGCTTAGTTAACAACCTTACCATTGCATAGCCCTTTATCTTCATGATGGATGATATGTTCCGATTTCAATATCTCTTTAGCCCCTTCAGGTTTCAGAGGATCTTTTGCTACCAGCTCTTGTGGTGGATCACCCTTGTGTCCCTTTAGTAGACTTTCATGGAATACATTATGGATTGGCCAATTTGAGGGTAGCTTAGGTTGATAAGCCATTTGATTCATTGGCTGTTGAATTTGGAATGGTCCATAATACTTGCATGCTAAATTTGCATAGTACTTTGTTGACGTATGAGTTCTATATGTCACAGTTTTGCCTGTAGTGTGCCTTAAGTGACTTAAGGAAACTTTAAGAGAATCCAATCATTCTCTTTGAACTGAAGAGCTCTTCTATGCTTGCCAATAGTAGCCTTGTGCTTTTGCTGTACGATAGAAATAGCTTCTTTGATCATAGTGAAAGCATCGCGTAAGGACAACCATACTCATCAGTAGAGTGAAGATCTTCCCATGCATTTTCAAAATGGAGGGAACTTTGACCTTCCTTTGATTACCTCAAAATGTGATTTACCTATAGAAGAATGTACATTAGGGAAATACTGCTCCCCTTGGTTGCATTGGTCCACTTTTTTTACATAGGCTTTGAGTAGATCAAGCACAATGGAGTTCACAATTTCACTTTGGCCATTTGTTTGGGGATGATATATTGTAGACAAATTGAGCTTTGTTTCAAAATTCTCAAAGAGTATTTTCTAGAAATTAGTGGTCATTTTGGGATCTGTATTGGAACAATACTCATTGGTAAACCATGATACTTAAATATTTGAGAGGTGAATAGTACTACCATATGTGGAGCCTCAATAGTCTTTTTGATAGGTATAAAATGAGCTTACTTGCTAAACCTATCTACTATTGTCAATATTCCTGTATTCCCATGGTTAGAATTTGGTAAGACAAAGATAAAATCCATAGTGATACTTTCCCATGGAGAATCAGGAATCAAGATTGGCTAGGGAAAACTCGTTTGTTTTCCACGATCATGTTTGATATTTTGGAAAGTAATACATTGAGTCACATATTCTTGTATGTCCTTTTTCATTATAGGCCAAAAGAAATATGTCTCAATTGCCTTCATTGTTGCTCGAATCCCTCTATGCCCAACATATGGTGGAGCATGCGACTTATATATGACCTTATCTATGAAAATTTTAGTAACAGATAGCAGAGATCCATAGATAAGATGGACATCTTGAACCACATATGGTTCTTGCATCTTCCCTAATTCTATGGCAGACATAATATCTCAAAAAAAATGTAGTACTCATCTACCATAGAGTGTAGATAATTGTGAAAGGCTATCGGCAAAACATTGCATCGAGGTCTACATGAGAGTGAATTGGCTATTTGATTGTGCTTGCCAATAATGTGAGAAATATATAAATGAATTGCGAAAGGAAATTTGTCCACCTCATTTGTTTGACGAAAAGCTTGGTTTGTGTCATGAAGTATTTGAGACTCTGATGATCTATTCGAATGATGAAGGGTGTCCCAACTAAGTAATGCTTCCATGTATCCAAGGCATGCAAGACAACTAGAATCTCTTTCTCATAGATGCCAAGAATCATCTCATCAAAGTGCAATTGACAACTCTGATATGCTATGGCATGCCCTTTTGAAGTAGTACCTCTCCAAGGCAATCACCACTACCATCACAATGGACCTCTAATGGCTTTAACAGGTCTGCTAGAACTATGAGACATGAGTCTCTCTTTAAGTTTAGTAAAGGCTTTTCTCTCCTATTCAGCCCATACACGACGTTCTTCTTTGTCAAATCATGTAATGGTCCTGTTGTGGAAGAAAAATTTTCAATGAATCTCGTATAATATGAACACGCTCCAAAAAAAAATTGTAGCTCATGTATATTCCTTGGTTCAACCATTTTTTTATCACCTCAAGATTTTGTGGATATGGATACCATCCTTTGAGATGATATGACCTATTCTCTTGCAATTCTTGAAACACTATTTTGAGATGCTCTTTGTGTTCTTCTAGGGACTTAGAGTAGACAATAATATTATCAAAGAATACTCTAGTGTAAGCCATCTATATACAATTTTTTCCCCATCATTTGATTGAATGTGCCTGGAGCATTTGTAAGCCCAAAAGGCATGACAAGATATTGGTACAAGCTAGCGTAGTCCTAAAGTCTATCTTGTGAATATCTTCCACTACAAATTGTATTTCATGATATCCACTTTTAAGGTCTATTCTACTAGAGTAGGTGGATCCTTGTAGCTTATCAAACAAATCCTCAATCCTTGGGACCGAAAATCTATTCTTTCCTATCATCTTGTTTAATGCATGATAGTCTACACACATTCTGTATGTACTATCCTTTTTGTACACTGATAAGATAGGATAACAAACTCTTTTTTTTTTTTGGAAAAGAGCTAGGTCTTACCATTTCTTTTTGCACAAGTTCATTGACTTGTGACACAATCTCCTTTTGTTGAACTGGTGAAACTCAATAAGGAGCCTTATTAGAAGGAGAGCTTCTTGGTAAGAGCTCAATCCTATGATCATCATCCCTCCTTCTAGGAGGTAACCCTCCTGGGATTTTATCGATAAAAAGATCAGCATGTTTTGCTACTTTTGATGAACCATTAGAAGAGAATATTATTTTTAGGAACATCCTTGACAAATGTCATGTAAGAAAAAATAGAACTCTTTATTGATTTGTCAAAGGAGTCATGAGATACAATGGGGATGGTTTTCCCCTTCTCATTGACTCAAAGAGTGATGTCTCTAACCTTGTGCTGAAATGATACCAACCTCTCTAGAAATTCCATGGAAGCAGGCATACAATTGAACCATGGTGCTCCAAGCAACATATCCTCATTCTTGAATGGAGAGAATTTGATAAAATCTTCTTTCTCCACATATCCTTGAGCACGAAGCCTTAACTTTCCAATCAAAGGTGTGATTGGAGTCTCTTTGCCTTCAATGGGTCCTTCAATAGCATATGTTTGTTGTTGGGGTAAAGGCGTTGTGCCTTTGCCAGGGCCAGGCATCCAATGTCCGACCGCCCACTGACCACACTAACATTATTCTTTATATACAAAAGAATAAGGAGCTCCTCACATCTTGGAGGCTTGCTCCACCTAGCATGGTCTCTCCTCTTCCCTCTCCTGAACCACACCATGCACATATACATTTTGTGCACCACGCACTCTTTCAATTGGTATTAGAGCTGAGCTAAGCTTGTATGTGCATTACAGGTTTGGGAGCAGTTTTGCTTGTGTACATGGAAGCTTCTACATCGACATTGTGCGCCCACAGATTGTAGTGCAAGAGAAGCCCAAATTGCAAATCTGAGCTTAGGCGTGTGTATTCAACTTGTATAGAGATTATGTAGCAATACATTGCTGAATTTTTCAATGAAGAAGCAAGAGCAAGAAGTATTGCCTTTCATTTTTGCTATTTTCAGCTCCCGTTTTTGCATATCTCCATCACATGAAGTCAGATAGATATGATCCAAGAGTCTATCTTGGGGTTTTGACATGTTTCCGACGTGTGGATTATATCAAAATTCTGAAATTTTGAGTGTTGTATTTTTTACAACAACCGATATATATGTCACATTGTGGTTCTATTTGAGTGTGTGCAATTAGTAAGGCTTCGGGATGTGACTTTTGAAATGTGATTTTGTACGCATTTGACTGTGTGGGGCATTCCAAAGAGTAGTTTCAACAGAGTTTTGTGTAGTTTATGTTATTTATGAATATGGGGACACAACTTGAGCTAGGTATAGCTCAGAGGTTCACATGTTTATAGTGTTTTTTGGGAAGATGTCATTGTCCAGTGAGCCACTCATTTAGGAGTGAGATTCATTGCCAGGATTTTGGTAGTTTTATGTATACCATTTGTGAATTTTTCTACCAAGACACTCTGTGTCTATTTTTCATGCGGTTTTGGTGAGATTTTTTGAGTTTTTACTCAATTTTTAGGGGAAACTATGCCGAACTTTTTCTAGATGCTCACCATGTTTTATGCGTGTAGTTTTACTCTCTGATGGCTTAGTGGTCAAGTTTGACTCCCACTTTTGATTGGTTTTATCAACTTGGATACAGTTTAGTGTTCTTGTACCCACTCTCACAGGAGTGAGGATTGCATATGCTTTTGTGTCTACAAATTATAGGAATTTTTCTTGTGGGATGCGTTTTGAGCTTATTTACTCTCTACTTGCATATATGGTTATGTGCTTTATGCTTGTTTAACATGTTTATCCTAGATATGCCTGTGGATAGCAGCTTGTAGAGTTTTTTTAATGCATATGAGAGGATCAATTTTGATGCCATTGATCACGGTTTTGATGGATGTGTAATGGTTGAGTGATCTCTCACTTTGTTGCCAGTTTGGGCAGGGTCTATGGTTGAGATTTTTCTTGAGGTTTTGCTCAGGTTACAAGGAATACTTTACCAAATTTCTCCCAAGTTTTCTCACCATGGTTTCTTGGCATCCATATAGCAGACATGTGTGACAATGCACACTTTACAATGATGACTTGTGAGAGACGGCGGTCTCGTAGTTGTCGATATATGCGATGTTGGCATTGTGGTCACACAGGTCACATTAGGCACCATTGTTTTAGATGTACATTAGGTGTGATTCCATTGTTTTAGATATACGTTCAGAATGGAGATCTATGCGTGATGTAGATGAGTTTTTGACCTATGTTTCTTTGTACGTTATATAGGGTACATATAATACGCTTTAATTGGGCATATTATACAACCCTCCCAATGAAACTGACGTATTATACGCTGTCACATCAACCAAATTAGCATTTTGTATAATTTCTTAGTGATTTGATCAAAATATATTTCAATAAAAATATTGTTTGATCGAAAAACCCCGCGGGGTTCACTATGTGTAAAACTACCGTATCACGTGCGTTCAAGACATGTTTATAAAACCCCTTATCTATGAATTTCATTAAGAATATAATGTACCCTTTTCTTTTAAAATCTGTAAGTTTTTTTTTTAATTTGAAAAAATAATGCCCTTCTGTATATATATTTCTGTAAGTTTCAAGAACTTTAAATACCCTTTTGTTGAACTCACATGATAGGTTACATTTTTATTAGGTGACCTCCCCGGGCGAAAAACATATTCTATATACAGTCATCCTCTACGAGCCTTTTACCATTGTGGGCATCTTTAGTGAAAAGTTTGCCTTGAGTTCACCTCCAAGGTGAACTCTAAACCCCAGAAAATAAACTTTTTGTTCATTGAGTTATTAATTAAATATAAAGACTATTTTAGCAAAAAATAAAAAAATTAAACTTAAATTAGTAGTTACTTCTTATGTAGAGCCATGCTCACACTTAAAAGTAACTTAGGTAGACTTTTAGGTAATTTAGTTAAGTTGAATAGTAATCACTTGCTTTGTGTAGATTTTGACTCACATTTGGAAGTGATTTAGCTTTGGTAAATAGAAATTACTTATCATGTGTAGACCTTGACTCCCATGGAGGTGATCTAGGTAGAATAGTCATTGCTTGCCTTGTGTAGAGTTTGACTTACATTTGGAAGTGATTTAGGTAGGATAAATAGAAATGATGTAAATAAAAAATATACTTTATATAGATAAACACATATAATACATGAATATGCGTTTAATTTTCCTCACTTTGTATGAAAAGTGTGGACAAAATTTTGCAAATGCAGTTGTAGATTCAAGGGCTATTTCAGATGCAAAACTTTGGCATGCACGTTTTGGTCATCTGAATTTTGCCAGTTTGCTGCGTTTGCAGAAATCTGATATGGTTCCTTCTTTGCTGCCTCTTGGGGCACCTACCAAACATGTTTGTGAAGGCTATACTTTGGGTGAAATGCAACGTTCTAAGTTTTCAAAGGATGGTTCAGTTAGGGCCACATGCAAGTTGCAGCTTGTGCATAGTGATGTTTGTGGGCCCATGCAAACTCCGTCCTTGGGCAATTACGTGTACTTCATGACTTTCATTGATGATTACTCCAAGCATGCATGGGTATTTCCGCTTAAAGCGAAGTCCGAAGTTTTTATGTGCTTCAAACAATTTCTAGCTATGGCTGAAAATGTATCAAAATGTACTATGGGTACCCTTTGTTCCGATCGAGGGGGGGAGCATATGTCTCATGAATTTAATGCATTTCTGGCTAATGGTGGAATAAAACACCAATGTATAGTGCCGTATACACCTCAGAAAAATGGTGTTGGTGAGAGGAAAAATAGGTCTTACGAAATTGGCAAGATGTATGGTCAAGACTCAAGCTTTACCACATTCGTTTTGGCTCGAGGCTGTCATGTGTGCCACTTATAAACTCAACAGGTTTCCTAGAAAGAATTTGCAGTCTATGACTCCATATGAAGCATGGCATGATAGAAAGCCATCTATTGAGCACATGCATGTTTTTGGTTGTTTGGCTTATGGTTGAGTGCCACAAGTGCAGCACCAAAAGTTGGATGATAAGGATGTCCAATGTATTTATGTTGGTTATAGTGCTGAAAGCAAAGGTTACAGGTTGTATCATCCGCAAAAAAAGCGTACTTTGGTTTCACGGGATGTAGTGTTTGTGGAAGATTTTGTTCAGCCCTTGTTGTCATGTACTAGAGATAGTAATGTAAGCTCACAGGACATTTATGACACTTTGTTTCCTCTTTTCAGTGGTGGAAGTTCGCACGTGAATTCCAATGAGGCAAATGTATAGCCTATGGGGGTTTTCAAGAATGTTACAGATCAGCCTATTACTGATGCAGATGTACATGATGTACTTGATGAGGAAAGGGATGAAAATGAGCAGGCTAGAGGTATGCCAAAATGGCTGGTGCATACATTGCGTGATAGTAAATTGGATGCACCTTTGTCTAGTCTTACTGGTTCAGGCTCTTGCCATGCATCTTATGCATCCGATTGTTATGCTTTGGCTGTGTCTAGCTTACATGATGTTGAGGAACTTATCTCTTTTGATGAAGCACAGAATTCAGAAAATTGTATGGCTGCCATGCAATTAGAATATGATGCACTTATAGAAAATGACACATGGACTTTATGTGATTTGCCTCCTGGAAAAAAGGCCATTGGTACAAAGTGGGTTTACAAGTTGAGATGCAAGCCGGATGGTGAGGTTGATCGCCATAAATCTCGACTTGTTGCAAAGGGTTATGCACAACAAAAAAGCATAGATTATGAAGAAACTTTTTCTCCCACTTGTCGTATGACTACTATGTGCATTGGCAACTCATTTTGGTTGGGATGTCCACCAATCAGACATTGTTACTGCTTTCTTGAATGGTAACATATTTGAGGAAGTTTATGTAACACAGCCTCGCAGTTTTGTCAAATGAGAAGGCTTTGTAACAAGGCTTTGTATGGGTTGAAACAATCTCCTCGTGCTTGGTATGAGAAAGCTGACACTCATTTGGTCAAACAAGGCTTTCAAAACAGTCCAACAGAAAGCACATTGTATGTAAAGCGTAAGGGTGATGTACTTCCCATTGTGGTTCTTCATGTAGATGATTTGCTGATCACTGGACCAAATGAGAGACATATTTCTAAATTTAAGGCTGATTTGAGTGCTACTTTCAAGATGAAAGATTTGGGGTTGTTGCATCATTACTTGGGTATACAGTTTAAGCAGTGCGATGGTGGTATTGCCTTGTGTCAGAAAAGTTACATAGAGACATTTCTATGTAAGTTTGGACTTGAGGATTGCAAACCTATTGCCACTCCCATGGAAACAAGTTTGAAATTGAGTCTTCATGACACTGGGGATCCTGTTGACGTCACTCTTTAACAAACTGATGTTGGATGCCTCATTTATGTATGAACATGAGGCCAGATATTCAGTTTACACTCTCACAGACCAGCAAATTTATGCATAGCCCAGGGTCTAAGCATTGGCAGGCTATCAAGAGAATTTTTTGCTATCTTAGTGGCACTTTACATCTTGGATTGTTTTATCCCAGGCGGGGATCATTGCTTCCAGACTTACATGCTTTTCCGAACTCAGATTAGGCTGGTTGTTTTGACACGCGAGTGTCACAAGTGTTTTTTGTTTCATGCTTGGCATTTCATCTATATCATGGTTGATCAAGCAGCAACCTAATGTGGCCACTTTGAGTTGTGAGGCTGAGTACAGGGCAGTCTTCACAGCTACGGTTGAGTGTGTATGGATCAAACGCCTTATGGTGACTGATTTGGGTGTTGGACAGGACACTGCCAAAACTATCTACACTGACAGTAAGAGCGCACTGGTAGTTGCGAGGAACCCAGTTTTTCATGCTCGCACAAAGCACATTGAGATGCATTACCACTATATCAGGGAGAGGTTCTTAGTAGGAGAGATCAGCTTGGCTTATGTGCCAACATAGGACAACCTTGCAAATCTTTCACAAAGTCATTGTCTCATGAGAAGCTCGAAGCTTTTCGCAAAGCTTTGGGCTTACTCCCCTTTGTGGACTGATCATGTCCTTAGGGCATGGCACTTCCCTTTACTCATGTGCCAGCCTCGGGTAGGTCACCTAATAAAAATGTAACCTATCACATGAGTTCAATAGAAGGGTATTTAAAGTTCTTGAAACTTACATAAATATATATATAGAAGGACATTATTTTTTCAAATTTGAAAAAAACTTACAGATTGTAAAAGTAAAGGGTACATTATATTTTTAACAAAATTCACAGATAAGGGGTTTTACAAACATGTATTGAACACACGTGATATGGTAGTTTTACACATAGTGAACCCCCCGAGGTGCCAGCTCTCGTTCATCGCATCACTCCAGGGGGTATTTGTTACCATATACATGTGGTAGTGATGTGTGTGAACACACAAGGACCGCCGGGGCATTTTTTCCCTCTTTGGGAGGTTTTTTCCCCCGTGCATTGTATATACGTCCATTCATTCTAGGGCTATCTATCTTTTCATTGCACACTAAGTAACACACTCTATTGTGTGCCTTGAGCTTCCTTCCTCTTCTCCAAGCTGTGTGCGTTTCTCTGCAACCCTAATTCCAACAATGTGCAAGTTGAAAAGAGAAGTGTATAACCTTTATACACTTTGACCTCTCTAGTTTTGGCTTTTGGCTAAGAGCAACATGTTCCTTGAAAACCAAGGTGCAGATGGTGGACATGCACAACCTCTAGAGTTTGGAACCATAGAGGAAGCATAAAAGTGAAGATGCAAGTATAAGGAAACACACAGGTAGAAAGATACATGCATGCAACTACAATGTGATAGTCTAGTGCTTAGGAGTCAATGCTCACCTGTCTATCATGAAAGTGAGATTCAAAAATAGCCACTATTCACAATCATGAAACCTTCAAAATTAGCCTTGTAATTTTATGAAATAATTTAAAGTTTGGGGACAATTAAGGAAAGAGTCCCACAATCCACTTGAGTTTTTATGTTAGTTGTTCATTGCCAAATTGCCAACCTAACTCTTCTAGAAATTATTTGAAATATCCCCTTGTCATAAAATCTAATATCTAACCAACCCAAATGCTTTTCTCATATTAATCTTCTCATTTAATGTGGGATAATATGAGAAAAGCATTTGGGTTGGTTAGATATTAGATTTGGGTTAGAATATAGACAAGTGCTTTCAGATCTATCTCAACACGGGGCCAATGGTAAAGAGGTCCAAAATGAGAGATGGTATGTCAAAGAGAAAGGCTAGATAATGGAGCTTAAAGACCTTAGGGTTAGCTTCATTAAAGACCTCCAAAGGTTAGTGTTAAAAAATCCTTTGACCTTAGGTAAGCTAGGATTGAGCTTGAGGTGGGAACCCGTCCCATGCTTGAGGTGCTTGGCATGCTTGATGACTAAGGTGCTTGAGGTGCTTGTCATGCTTGATGACTAAGATGCTTGAGGTGCTTGTCGTGCTTGCCGACTATGGAGCCTGAGGTGCTTGTGGGAACATTACTTAGGCTTGAGGTGCTTTGTCATGCTTGCTCACTAAGGTACTTGGGGGTAAGACGTGCAAAAGTTAACAACTATCCCTACAAGGAGGGGGCGAGCCCTACAAGAGGGGGACTGAGAGAGAACACACACACCCTCACACAAGGCAAGCTTGATACAAAGAAAGCAAAAGGGACACTTGTCAAGTTACTCTTCATGTTGCCTTCATGGTGTGCCTAAAGCCTATTGGTTGGCCTCCCAAGGGGGTCCAATGATAAATTAGTTAGTTTAATTAATTGTTTTATCATTTATCAAGTCCTCTCTCTCTCAAAGAGGAAAGGGGGACACTTGCCCCAAGGTTACCTTTGTTTCTTGATATGCCTCTTGCTTGTGATTGGCTAGGCGTGGAGGGTTCCAATGAGCTTCAAGCATGAGCTACAAGGGGGGGTCGACCAAAGAAAGCTAGGGGGTTGCTTAAGGGGTATACTCTCCCACACATACTCTCATTGTGTGTAGTGCAAAGTGCAAGATCTCCCTCTCCTTCTCCAAGCATGTAGAGAGGTTGAGAGCCTACACTAACACTCTTGGCTATGGAATGCAAATTCAACCAAGATCCATGCTTCAATGCTTAAGCTTGTCATATTCTCCATCTTCATCACTATGCTATTATGTATGCTAGCAAGAAGAGAGATGATAAGTGAGGAACTAATTCTTTCTCCTATGAAATGTTTCTTCTTCATCTTCCCTACCCTCATTCCCTGCTAGCTCTCTCCACCTTCAAAGGTGTTTGAGGTCTTAGAACTGAGGCTTGGGATAGTTAATGATTTCTACAAAGTTTATGGTATGCTTGTGATGCATGAAGCTTTCCATATTCGTTGCATCACCTAGGTCACAAGGAACACAAATATTGTATTGTACCAAGTCTCTCTTGATGGGAGAAACTATAATACAAATACCTACTGAAGGGGGGACCGACTCCTAATAAATCCGGTCCTCAACTATTGTCATGTTCTCTAAACTCTCTCTCTTGCAAAAGTATTGTTCATAACAAGTTAACTAAATGCTATGTTTATGTTGTTACCATCAATTAAGTTCACCTGCTATGCTCACAAAGTAATTCCACAAAAGTACTTTCTCTAATTTCCGCTACTCTCAAAGTTAATAGGCCATTTTCATTACATTGGTATTAGAGCATTTGGTATTTCTTTTCTTTCTTAAGAAGAGAGGTCCTTAAGTAGGCTATAAACGGTTGATTTTGTTAATTATATTAGGGTAAGAGGGACTGGGATCTATTATCGGTTTTTTTGAGCCCACTATGTGGGATATGGTGCACATCTCGGGAGCTTTGGACTTAATAATGGGGTTTTTTTAAACTTGCCTATGGTTTCACCATTATTGAGCCATAAGAAGTCCAAAAGGAGCTAGCCCTCGATAATTCTGCAATATTAGATCCACTCGACTACTCTCTATAATTAAGCACTTCGAGCCATAGGTGAGATACTTAAGTGCTGATTTTCAAAGGCTAAGAGGAGTAGCAACTAAGTTTTTGAATTGCCAAAGCATACACTAAGTAAGTACTCAAAATTTTCATTAACATGGTTGACAATAACCAAGAGAGTAGAATGAACATTGATAACTTTGATTTTGCACATGGAGGTGCTAATGATGATGCCCCCATGTTTGTCAATTATCTTCTTACTAAGTTGAAACAAGCTATGGGCAACCCCGCTTTGCAAGCCAAAGTTACTCACCAACTTCGCGCTTATGGGATTTCCCTTCCTCTCCAAGAGGAGAGAGATCTTAGGAGGCCTCTTAAAGAGACACCCCAAAGAAGATTCTCTCCCATACGAGAGGAGAAATCAAAAGAGCAATAAAGTAGTGAAACTTTAAGTTCCTCTAAAGATGTGGATCCACAAAGACGACGGTCTAGACAATGGCCAACTCCTCCCAATAGGAAACATTCAACCCGCAGTTCTTCTCCTCGTCACTCCGAAAGGAAAGAGAGGAAACAAAGGAAGAAAAGGGCAAGAAAGAGGTCACCCTCTTCTCCTTCTTCTTCACCTTCCTCCTCTTTCGACGAAAGCTATGGCTATTCTCCTAGAGAATATAAGAAGGGAGGACATCGCAAATCATACCCTACATGGTGAAGGTCACAAAAGCTCAAGAAGTTCAAAGAGGGAGGAAACAATATCTCTTTTCTCACCTATGATGGCACCTTTGGTGCTACTGGAGACGAGGGCTTCACGGAGTCCTCCAAGCTACGCCATGTAGCTATGCACTTTCAAAAATCGGCTCGTCAATGGTGGACTAGCCTTCGTGGCAATGGCAAAGCCCCAAAGACATGGAAAACTCTACAAGTTTTCATCATGAAGCAATTCCTTGCAAGCATTGCAAAGTGCTCACCCAATGGGGCAGTTTGAAGCTTCTCTCTCATGAGTCTATCCACAAGTATGTAGACAAGTTTTGGGATTTACATCTCAAGACTAGTGTCTTTCAAAAGATAGACTTTGCTGAGCAAAAGCAATAGTTTTGTGTGGGATTACCTGAAGAGATGGTCGAGTATGTCAACTCTCAACAACCTAGTTCTATCACCGAAGTAATCCACCAAACCATGGTTGCTTCGTGCATCAACTTCCAACAAGGGGCTAGACAGAATGTCAAACCCATGGAAAATAAAGACAAAAGTGATGCCAATGGAAAAACCAATGCCCAAAATTCTTCCCAAGGCAATTTCAACAACAACAACAACAACAACAATCGGTCCAAGGAAGGGAGTTTACAATGGTGAAAACAAACTCTCTCCTGAAGAGCTTGAATCTTTTCGCAAGGACCATAAGTGTTTTAAGTGTGGGGAGCAAGGACATGGCTATCGTTCTTGACCTAAGAAAAAAATTTGCAATGAGACTCCTAAAGCTTCCACCATCGAAGCTCCAAAAGAGGATGCTCATTGCAAAGGTGCACCCCTCTTCTATGCTTGGGGAAAGGTAAGGAAGCATGATGTCTTCATCTTATTTGACCCTGACTCTACTCACAATCTCATATCAACGGAGTTGGTAACCAAGTTGGGCATTCGAGCTTTCAAGATGGGAGATGCTATCATGGTCGGCACTGCTTTCAAGGGACATCGAGCCTCCGTTACTCCCTTGATTGGGAAGTTGAGGATCCATGTCCAAAGCTATGTCGACAAAGAAGACTTTTTCATCTCTCCTCTCCAACATGAGGATGCTATCCTAGGGGCACCATGGTTCAGCCGCATGGCTGCCAACATGAAGTTCCTTGAAAGGATAATCTACTTCATCTACATGAGAAAGGACAAGTATATAGATGCTAGTGAGTTTGGTCGTACTATACAACTTGTAAATTCATCTGCCTTTGATAAATCAATGAAGAGCTCAGTTTCTGCATACATGATTTTTGTCAAAGAGTCCCTAAAAGGTCCTAATGTTTCATCAAATGTAAATGGTAGGAATCAAGAAGAGCTAGACTTGTCTAATTTTCTAAAAGGATTGCAAGATGTGTTCATCGATGATATCCCTATGGACTTATCTCCAAAACGAGGGGATGATATACATCGCATTGAGCTCCTTCCAGGAAGCTCACCGCCTAACAAGCCTCCTTATCGAGTTTCCCAAGCTCAACAAGAGGAGATCATGACGCAAGTCCAAGAATTGGTTGACAAAGGGATGGTGAGGCCTAGCTCCTCTCCCTTTTGTTCTCTAGTCCTTTTAGTGCAAAAGAAAGATGGCACATACCGTATGTGTGTGGACTACCGAGCACTAAACGATATCACTATTAAAAAGAGATTTCCCGTGTCTCGGGTAGAAGATCTGTTTGATAAGCTACAAGGCTCTACCTACTTTAGTAGGATTGACCTTAAAAGTGGCTATCATCAATTAAGGATAGAAAGAAGAGTGATGATAAGTGAGCAATTGTCATAAAATCAAATATATAACCAACCCAAATAATTTTCTCATATTAAACTGATCATTTAATGTGAGAAAATAAACGAGAACAAGGGTTAGAATGCTTACGAATCTATCTCAACATGGGGACAAGGTTAAAGGGGTCCAAATGAGAGATGGTCAGTTAAAGAGCAATGCTACCTAATGGAGCTTCAATACCTTAGGGTTAGCTTCAGTAAAGACCTCCAAAATTTAGTGTTAAAAAGTCCTTTGACCTTAGGAAATTGACCTTAGGCAAGCTAGGACTAACCTTGAGGTGGAAATCCTACCAAAGCATAAGGTGCTTGTTGGCTTGCTAAGTGTTTGTGGAAACCTTTCCCAAGCTTGAGGTGCTTCTCAAATGCTTAAATGACTAAGGTTCTTGAAGTGTCCAATTCAAACATAAACTCTCAAGAGGCATAAACGGTTTCCAAAATTCCATGTTTAATTGACTAGGTGTTTAAAGTGTTCAATTCAAACATGATATCTTAAAAAGCATAAAAGACACATGTCAAGATCCTCCACATGTGGCCCTCATGATGTGCTTGAATCCTATTGGATAGGCTTTAAAAGGGTCCAATGAAAATTTAGATGCATAAAAATAAATAATTAAGTTCTTTCTCTCAAAGAGAAAAAAGAGAACACATGTCCAAATGATATAATTAAATAATAAGAGAGAGAGAGAGAGAGAGAGACAGAGAGGTGGACCAAGCATGAGAGGGGGGTATACTCTCCCACACACACACACACATTCGCTCATTGTGTGGAGTGCAAAGTGCAAGAGCTCCATCTCCTTCTCCAAGCTTGTTGAGAAGTGGAGAGCCTACACCAACACTTTTGGCTATGGAATGCAAATAAAACAAAGAGCCATGCATGCTTCAATGCTTAAGCTTGTCATCTTCTTCATCTTCATTACTATGCTATTATGCTACGTTAAGCAAGAAGAGTGATGATAAGAGAGGAACTATTTCTTTCTCCTATGGAAGATTATTCTTTCTCTTCCCTACCCTCATTCCCCGCTAGCTCTCTCCATCTTCGAAGGTGTTTGAGGCCTTGAGACTGAGGCTTGGGATAGTTAATATTTTTTGCAAATTTTATGTTATGCTTGTGATGCATGAAGCTTTCCATCTTCATTGCATCACCTAGGTCACAAGGAAATTGAAGTGTATCAAGTCTCTTTTGATGCGAGAATCTATAATACAAACGCCTTTTGGAGGGGCGACCGGCTCCAAGTAAATCCGGTCATCAACTATTGTCATGTTCTCTAATACTCTATCTCTTGCAAAAGTATTGTTCATGCCAAGTTAATTAAGTACTATGTTTATGTTGCTACCGTCAATTAAGGTCACTCTCTATGTTCTCAAAGTAATCTCACAAAAATGCTCACTCTAATTCTCTTAATTCCGCTATTCTCAAAGTTCATAGGCCATTTCAATTACAGGAAGTAATTCTTTCTCCTATGACATGTTTCTTCTTCTTCTTCTTCCCTACCCTCATTCCCTGCTAGCTCTCTCCACCTTCGAAGGTGTTTGAGGTCTTGGGACTGAGGCTTGGGATAGTTAATGCTTCAACAAAGTTTATGGTATGCTCGTGATGCATGAAGCTCCATCTTCATTGCATCACCTACGTTACAAGGAACACAAAGATTGTATTATACCAAGTCTCTCTTGATAGGAGAAACTATAATACAAATGCCTATTGGAGGGGGGACCGGCTCCACATAAATCCGGTCCTCAACTGTTGTCATGTTCTCTAAACTCTCTCTCTTGCAAAAGTATTATTCATGCCAAGTTAACTAAATGCTATGTTTATGTTGCTACCATTAATTAAGTTCACCCACTATGCTCACAAAGTAATTCCACAAAAGTACTTTCTCTAATTTCCGCCACTCTCAAAGTTAATAGGCCATTTCCATTACACCCCTTCTACTGCTTATTGGAGATATCTTGTCTGTGAAGGAAATTTAGAACCTTGCCTTCAGAGAGAAGGCCCATCGAAAAGTTGTAGACTCTCAAGGAAGGGTGGATAATTTTCGGCACTAACTTTTGACAAAAGCAGCCTTAAGTTTAGGCCGTGTCGGTAGCGATGGGTTGTAAGGCCTTGGCACTAAGTGACACCCATCTTTAATGCGGGGGATGGTAATGGGATCGACGATCCGGGTTGGGGGGTGGGATCTCAAGGCACAATAAACATGGCCACGCAAAAAACGAGGCGCGATAAACCTGGACAACGAGAAAAACGAGGATTTGATCTGATGACCTTGCAGTCCAAGTTTAGAGTCGCACAGGCTAACCACCTCACCCACGGGCACATCATGTATGAACAATCCTTTTTATGGTCTTATATTGTGAGGTGACATGCAGTTCTTGATTTGATGTTTGCGGCTGCAATCTCCGTGGTTTTCGTGCTTGAACCTTGATCCCATTAAACCACCCCTCCCCCTCCCTCATGACTAAGTAACGCGAGGTCTTAAATGACCCCGGGCGGGGGTCTTGAATGACCCTGAGTGATGGGATCGACGGATGGGGTTGAGTGGGGGGGATCTCAAAGACCACGGACGGCAGACAAAAGATCAACGCAAGGTCGCGAGCAAGATTTGAACCCAAGCGATTGTGGAAAGAGTCACACACTCTTTCCACGTGCATGCGAACGTTTGGTTGTCCAAGATGAAAAAACATAAATATATAAATTAAACGAAAACGCTGAAAAAAGTAAACTCGGACACATTGAACGGTTGAATGTCTTTTTGATATTCGTGTCTCACTTCTCGCTGGTAGATCCCACTGCCGTCAGATCATTCAATACCCGTGTTACTTAATCCTGAGCCGCCCTCTTTCTCTTCCTCTTCCTCTTCCTCCGCCTCCTGCTCCTGCTCCTGCTCCTCTTAAATATAGGTGTTACTGAGTGTTGACTCTGTTGAGGGTCTTAGGGAGCGTCAAATCCAGTCAGGAGAGGACTGCGCTGCTTTTCCCTTGCTTCAGCTCGTTACAACGTAGCTACTGCTCCGGAGGGACCGCATACCTAGCTAGGTGCGTTTGAGGGTGGTCATGGAGACGGGCTCACTCCGCAACAAGGGAAACTTGCAGGGCATTTCATGCTTGGGATCAAGTGCGCGAGTTATTGAGATTGCTGTCAAGCATTACAAAAGCTTTGCATCAGGGAAGTGCGTTAGCTTGTTGTCTGGAAAGCTAAGATGACTCAGGGAAGCCTCCCGGGCCGCTATGCAGAATTTTGTTCTACTGGATATACCAGTTACCAGTAAACCCTTTGGCTGGAGAATACATGAATGGTGAGGGGTATGCTGAATAGAAGCATTGAAGGTTCTTGCGCTTGAGGCACTTGTCTGCATAAATTTGCTTTTTGCTAGTCCAGCCAATCCTTCAAAATGATGGCTAGCATGCGAAAGCATATCGCTGTGTGTGTAATCTTTTGTTAAACTACTTTTGATGACAGATACTGTTATCTAGCTAGAGAGTTAGAGGTGGCGAGAAATACACAGTTTTGTGACCTATCTTGATTATTGCAGGTGCCCTTCACAGGAAGATAGTACACACCTCAGCAATGCGTTCACCACCATCGATAGCTCAAATCCCTCCGAAGGGTGTAGACGACAAGTTGCTTTGGAATGTGGGCAAGTCTCATCTCAGTCCCTTGTCGAAATAAAGAATGTTGCGTTTATGTCCATGCTTGTCTTATTTGAGCTCACTTGGGAAGAGAACACCATGTCACTGGATGATTGCAAGGTTGCGTGCTCTTCGAACTGTTCCTGCACAGGGTTCTTCTATCACACCCATTCGTCATTCTGCTTGCCATTTGGAGACAACACACCTTTGTCCAACGTAAGCTTCATCAGTCTTCCTTCTAAAGAGCATATTGCATACATTAAAATACAATCGGCTGCAGCAAAGTCTAAAATCCGTCCTCCCATAGTTGCGGCTGCAGTCATACTACCAGTGATTGCATTTTCCTTGATAGTTTTAGCAGTTTTTTGGAATTGGAAGCACAATGTGGATCCGGAATTGAAATTAGCAGAGCAGGAATTGAGGGATGTTTTGCCTATGCGGCTCGAAAGATATTCATACCGAGAGTTGGGCCAGTTTACCCAAGGTTTCAGCCGAGAAATTGGTCATGGTGGATTTGGAACTGTGTATGACGGTACCCTACCAGATGTAAGCAGGGTGGCAGTGAAGAAATTGAAGCCGTTCTCGCAGGGGCAAAAGGAGTTTCTGGCAGAGATTGAGGCAATAGGTGGCAAAGAGCATGTCAATATTGTTAAGCTCTATGGCTTTTGCCTGGAGAAGCAGCACAGATTGCTTGTTTATGAGTACATGGAAAATGGGTCTTTGGATAAGAGGCTTTTTTGCAAAGAAGGAGAGCAGCAGCTGCCTGCAATGAGCTGGCAACAGCGCTTCAATGTGGCCCTTGGCACAGCCAGAGGCCTCGCTTATTTGCATGAAGAGTGTCCAAAGCCCATCTTCCATTTTGATGTGAAGCCTCAGAACATCCTCCTGGATGGAAATCTTAATGCGAAGCTGGCAGACTTTGGGCTTGCAAAGCTGGTGGCAAGGGACCAATCAGAAATAATAACGGCAATGAGAGGGACACCAGGCTACATAGCACCTGAGTGGATATCCCGGTCAGCTGTGAGCCAGAAATGTGACGTATACAGCTTTGGGATGGTGCTGTTGGAGTTAGTAAGTGGGAGGAAGAATGTGTGGTTGGATCTGATGGGGAATGAGGAGTGGTGTTTCCCTAGATGGGCAGCTAAGACGGTGAAGGAAGGGAAAGTTGTCGATCTTATCAATGAATGGCATGATGAGGCCATGGCATCTGGTTTTCAAGATTTTTCTGAGAACGGCGCAGATGCTTCTTGTGAAGAAAGTATCATGGAGCAAGTGAAGACAGCGGTCATAGTAGCTTTCTTATGCACGCATGAAAATCCAGAGACGAGACCGAGCATGAAAATTGTCTGGGGCATGTTAGAAGGTCGCACTGCCCTTCCTTCAGAAATCCCGGAAGTTGCCACAATTGAAATGCCTGCCTTCAAGATTGGATCTTCTGGCAGTATTGAAACTGCCCAATCGTCTTCCTTTCAATGTTGATAAAAGAGACGGCTTGGCAAAGCACCTGCTGGTTCAGTACTGCAAGGTACTCGGCCCCTGGTATGAACATGTGTCTTATTGCTGCTAGGTCTTCATAAGTAACAATGGCGACATTGATCACCGGCAATGCTTGGTTTGCTTGTGTATGATGAGAATGTATACTGGAGTTTGTGCTTTGCGTTCTGTATAGCGAGCAAGGTACATAAATTGAGGATTTTCGAGGTTCTGACAAACTGGTTTCAGAATCTTTCGGACAATGCACTTAGATAGAGCGGTTCTTTCTATGTGCTGTGCTCATACAGAGCGTTTGAGGAGAAATCCAGCACACTCTTTTGTTCTCTGTTTTGCCTCCAAATCAGTGAGCTCCTTAAAGTACTATCTCTTGTTGGACACCAAGACATTACTCCGACTACTCTACGATGCCAGCTCAAGGGGGTGATAATTCTTATGTGTCAGGCTGGGAGCAAGCAAACTTGACATAAACTAGGTCAACTCATAATTTTGCCCTTCCCCTTATCTTGTCTTTAGACAGCTGGTGGCTAAATAGTGGGAATGGATTATGGAAAATAAATTCCTTGTGATGGTGAAGGACAGATGCTACTGATAGTGGGGACTGCAATAACGCCTTGTGATGGGGAAGGACAGATTCTAACTGCTTTTACACTCAAATTCTCTGCTTCTATCACATGTTTGACTCAAGTGAAGTTATTGCAATAAAAAAGTTTAGGGAGGGCCAAAAACATTCAAGGTTTATTATTCATGCTATCGTCATTAACACTAGACTTGTAACGAGTCACAAAACTGGTTGAACCCACAAAAATGGCTCACATCAGGATTCTAGTAAATGAGACATAACTTTTGTATATGACATCAAAATTTCATGAAACTTCTTAATTACGGGTTCAAGATATGAAAAAGGTTTATAAATATACAATTTACATGAAAAGCTCAAAAATTAAAAAAATACTTTTTAAAGATTAATAAATCTACTAACATAATATGGTGGAAGGGAGAGCTCTTTAAACGTATCGCAATCTGCGATCAGAAGGCTAAAGTCCAAAATTAAAAAAAGCCCTTTTGCATGCGATAAAGAGGGAGAGGGGGAGAGAGAGTTCGGCAGCCGACCGTACTAGTTTTACATAAAACTGCACTTCGACACTTAACTTGGAGAAGTTAAAATGTCGCCAGTCTTTGTATATGGGTTAAAAAGCTTGGTACATCTATTACATACCTATAGAGGGATTTTTCAAAGAAGTTTGGGTCAGCTTAACAATGATTTGATTTACTTTCAAAAGAAAATAAAAAATTTTTGTCCATCCGCACAGATTAGTTGTAGAAGATAGCAATGGAAAGACACCTTTACACCTTCAATTAGCTCTGTACTATTTTTTATCAACTCATATTGAGTGTTGGTCATAATTTCCTGAAACCATTTTCTATTTAGATAACTAACATAGTGTTGATAATTTTCTTGCAAAAGTTTCAAAAGGCCACAAAAGTGGCTGGTTTTTTACAGGACTAGTGTTAAAATGAAGAACTTGCTCTCTAACTTTTTAAAATTTTATAGAGTTGTCGTGCGACCATGTTGAGTCGTAGTAGCAAAATCACATGTGACCCACAATCTAATTTCAAAAAATACATTCAAAAAATTATTTGAAGGTGAAAAATCCTACAAATCTTGGGAAATTTTAGTGTATTTTTGTCTAAATGCCCGTAAGTAATGGTAAAAGACTCTATCCTTCCCCACTTAAAGGTCTTCAAAGTTTATGGAATAAAATTCAAGGAAACTTACCAAAATACCCCTACCTCACAAACATCTCTACTCTTCATAGGAACCTTAGTTCTCCTTTAATAGAAGATGGTAGAACTAGGATTCTAGATGGTATTGAGGGCTCTTCATATGAAATGTTTCATCATTTTTGAACATAGATGCTTCTATTTGTAAGCTCATTGGTGAATGATTTTGTTTAAGACACTAAAAGATAGATCCTCATTGTCATAAACAATAGACTATGCAAAAATTGGGGCAAATCCATCCCAAAATGATGCAAGGGTATATTGGGATTTTTTTAAAATTTGAGGAGTATTTTGGGATTTTTCATAAATTGATATTTTGATAGTTTTCCCTAATATTTATTTCGAGCCTTGCTTATAAATTCATGCGCTATGTATGAGAATTCATTCTTACGTCTACTCCCTCACAACCACTCCAGAGGAACACACCCCAAAACCCTGGACTTTCCCATATAAGCACCTCTTAGAGGGGTGTATCGTAATATATATATAGCTCTCTAATGGCTTCAAGAAAAATATATTGACTACCTATATAGTGCAAGGACACACTCTAAAGAGAAGGAAATGTTAAAGAGAAAATAAGCTAAAGAAAAACACTTATGTATCAATGTGCACTCTACCATCTCTTTTTTCTTTTGCTATACTCACAATTGTGAGTTGAGAGAATTTATATTAACTCGAAAAGAATACAATGGCCCTCAAGCACTACATGTGCCTTGAGGGGAGTAGGGTTCCAATAGAGGCTTGTACACAAACCAAGAGGATACAAAACCAGCGGTGATAAAACTACCCTCTTGAGTGTTCTAAGCAGCTCAATGCATGAATCCACTCTTCATTCTTGTGTCAGTTAACCCTCTTCTTACTCCAACACCATGGATGAGGTCAGTGCTCATACGCACAATATCATCAAAACGAGCTACAAACAGCTTGGCCTCAAATACCCAAAAGTTCCTAAACTTCCACACCTCACTCATATAGCAAAATCTAGGAATTTGAGTGCACACCAAAACGGCCTGGCTTTGGAAACCACATCCTTCCAAGATCAGGTCATCAGTAAGGAAGATGATCTTCCAAGTCCTCCGTATCCATTTGCAAACCTTAGCAGCCAGTACTCGTGAAGTAGGGAACTTGATGAATAGATGAAGGGGGTCTTCAGAGGCTGACCTACAACCAGAGCAGGTGTCAAATATGAGCGCTCTAGCACACACCTTAATCCCAGTAGGCAAGGCTCCCCAAAGCACCTTTCATATGAATACCTTCATGTATTTAGGCCATTTAGTCTCCCAAATGGTCTTAACACTCTTTTACCAGTGCTCTTTTGACCAGTTTTTCTTCCAGATTTCAGTGAGTGGATCGAACCAATCCTCTTTGTATATCAACACATTATAGGTACTCTGGGTTTTGGGAAGCGAGAACACTCTGCCTTTCGACCAATGCCAGTCTCTCTAATCAATTTCTGATCCATTGCCAGGTGGAGGTGAGGATGACAACACTTCCAAGAGTCTATCGATCAGAGGCCTTTCATACATACCCAAGTTATGTTGCATCACTACAAGCTCCACATCCTTCCAGCAAAAGCTTCTGTCATCCCAAAGATGAGAAAGTGTAGAAAGACTCAACTCCGATAAGCAAGTATTGGGCAAATACAAAAAAGAGCTACTAGTTGTTCTATATGCCCTACACACATGGAAACGCTATCTCTTGGGGACTTCATTCAACCTACGAATGGATCAAAAAGTCTCAAGAACTTTATGATGCAAACCAAGCTATCGGACAAACAAATGAGATGGGCAAGTTTTCTTTCGTAATTCAAATTTCATATTGTAACATTTAATGGCTAGTAACTTGTGTGTAACGGAAATTAATATGAACATAGTGGGCATTTCATTAGAATAGATTCCTAATGAGAATTACAAGAGTGCTTGGGTGGAGAGAGCAACAAAAAGCATAACACCTAGTTAGATACCATGAACAATACTTTCAAAAGAGAGAGAAATTAAGCTATTGACAACAATTGAGGACCGGATTTACATGGAGCCGAGCCCCCCTTGGTCCCCCCTCCAAAAGGCTTTGTATTATGGTTTCTCCCATCAAGAGAGACATTGTACAATACAATTCTTGTGTTCCTTCAAGACTAGCTAGTGCAATGAAGATGAAAGCTTCATGCACTAAGCAAAACACTTATCAAACACAACATCAATTCTCTCCAGTGTCAGACCCAAGACCTCACACACCTTCGAAGATGGTGAGAGCTAGCGGGGTATGAGAGTAGATTGAGAGGAAGGAGTATTCTTACGAGAAAGATGTACATCTCCTCACAAATCACTCATATTAGCATAGCTTAGCTTAGTAATTAGCATGGTAGAGGAGATGAGCATGCATTGAAGCTTGGCTCTTGGTTGGATTTGCATCACAAAGCCAAGAGTTGTTGGTGTAGGCCTCCCTTCTCACAAGCTTGGAGTAGGTGGTAAGATTTCCATTAAAGCTTGAGAAGGAGAGAGAGTCTTCTTTACTTCACACATGAGATTGTGTGAGTGTGTGTGAGATAATGCCTTACAAAAATCAGCCCCCCCTCTCTCTTGGTCGACCCCTCTTGCTATTTGCTCATGCTACAGTCTCATTGGACCTCCCTAGGGCTAGCCAATGATAATTAAACAGTACTTCACACATGAGATTGTGTGAGTGTGTGTGAGATAATGCCTTACAAAAATCAGCCCCCTCTCTCTCTTGGTCGACCCCTCTTGCTATTTGCTCATGCTACAGTCTCATTGGACCTCCCTAGGGCTAGCCAATGATAATTAAACAGTATAAGTGATAGCCGTCTAACATGTGTCCCCCTTTCCCCTTTTGTGAGAGCTTTATGTAATTAATAAATGCAACTAAACTCTCATTGGACCCCTTTGCCTCCTGGCCAATAGGAATCAGGCAAGCCATTGGGCTGTCGAATGCTCATTGGACCCCTTGGGAGACTGTCCAATAGTCTTCTAGAGAGCTTAATTCTCATTGTTTCTTTTACTAAGTGTTTTTAAATTAATTAAACTAGATTTACTCTAGCCTAATTCTCATTGGTCCACCTCCAAGGCCATCCAATAGGAATTGGCTACACCTTGTGGGCATCTGGGCTAGGGAGCTGACATGTGTCCCTCATTCCCTTTGTGTAAAGGGAGCTTGTGTGTGTGTGAGAGAGAGAGTTTCTCTCTCATCCCCTACTACGAAGGCTCGCCCCCTCCTATGTAGGGATTGATAAAGACTTTTGGGACACACAAAGCATCCAATTCCCCCCATGCTTGACCTTTGGACACAACCTTTGAATTTTGGAACCTTAGCATTTTGGAAGTCTTAATGGGCTGACCATTGTTGCACATGGCTCTTTTGCAGATGGCCCCCCCTTTGGAGTCCCTATTTTCCCTCCTTTGGATCCCTACTGTAGTCGGTCTGCTAGCTTAACCAATATTCTAGCTTTTTCTCCCCTGGCACTTCCCCATATTAAATGATCAGTTTAAAATGAGAAAATCATTTAGGAGAATTAGATATTGAATATTATGACATTACCTCTCTCTTGAAATCATAGTCGTCCTCGACTATGAGGTAGAGAAGATAAAGCATATTCATTAGTCCTTTTCTTAGTGGGTAGAGGATCCCTATGTTACCCTACGACATCATTCCACAATGGATGACTAGTCCATTTGGCGCTTGAGAGCCCGAGGCTACCGCAAGCATGTGAGCACATTAGTCCTATCAATATTCCATAGTAGATGACAAGCTCTACTTGGTGTTTGGGAGACATCGTCTCCGCAAACTTGATCTAAGCATGCATACTACTTCATGAGGATGTAATCCTAGGGGCACCATGGTTTGATCGCCTGGCTGCCAATGTTAAATTCCCTGAAAGGAGAATCTCCTTTAAGTTCAAGGAAAAATACATGTATATAGATGCTAAGGAAATGGGTAACACTATCCCCATTTTACATACACCAGCTTTCAACAAGTCAATAAAGAGCTCTATTTCCATGTACATGATTTTTGTTAAAGATTCTCAAAATGAACCTAATGCTTTAGCAAAAGAAAATAAAATCAACCAAAACGAATAAGAGTTATCCAATTTTCTCAAGGGGTTTCAAGATGTTTTTATTGAAGACATCCCTTGTGAGCTACCTCCTAAACGAGGTAATGATGACCATGCAATTGAACTTCTTCCAGGAAGTTCACCGCCTAATAAACCTCCTTATGAGTTTCTCAAGCTCAACAAGAGGAGATTATGCGGCAAGTGCATGAGTTAGTTGAGAAGGGCATGGTTAGGCCTAGCTCATCTCCATTTTGCTCACCTGTGCTATTAGTGCAAAAGAAAGACGGCACATATCGTATGTGTGTCGACTATAGAGCACTAAATAGGATCACTATCAAGAATAGGTTTCCCGTTCCACGGGTAGAAGACCTATTTGATAAGCTACAAGGATCAACCTACTTAAGTAGGATTGACCTAAAAGGTGGCTATCATCAAATAAGGATAGTTGATCAAGACATTGTAAAGACCGCATTTCGCACCACATTTGGTCTTTACGAATACATTGTCACGCCTTTTGGCTTGACCAATGCACCAACCACATTCAACCGCTTGATGGAGAAGCTGTTCAGGCCTCATCGAACCTTCATTGGAGTGTTCTTTGATGATATTATCATCTACTCTAATTCATTAGACGAACACAAGAAACACCTCCAGGTAATATTTCAAGTTTTAAGAGAGAAAAAACTTTATGTTAATCAAAAGAAAAGTGAATTTTTCTTGCAAGAGATTTAGTATTTAGGTCACATTATCTCTCAAGATGGCATCCAAATGGATCCATCAAAGTTAGAGGTAATAAAAGGATGGCCTAAAACAAAGAATCTTCATGAACTAAGAAGCTTTATAGGTATGTGTGCATACTATAGACGCTTCATAGAAAAGCTCTCACAAATTGCGGGACCATTACATGACCTAACAAAGAAAAGAGTTAGGTATACATGGTCTGCTAAGGAGAACAATGCTTTCGAAAAGCTTAAAGAAAATCTTATCTCTCAACCTGTGCTTACACTACCGGATCTCTCAAACCATTTGAGGTCCAATGTGATGCTTGTGGTGATTGCCTTGGAGCTGTTTTGCTTCAAGAAGGGCATGCCATAGGCTATGAAAGTCGAAGTCTCGACCTTGTTGAGAAAGCTCTAGGCATATATGAAAAGGAACTCCTTGCAGTTCTACATGCCTTAGACTCATGGAAGCACTATTTATTGGGGACTCATTTCATTCTGCGAACGGATCACCAAAGTCTTAAGTACTTCATGACGCAGACCAAGCTCTCCGACAAACAAATGAGGTGGGAAAATTTCCTTTTGCAATTTCATTTTCATATTGCTCACATTGCTGGCAAGCATAATCAAGTAGCAGATGTACTCTCAAGACGGCCAAGAGTGAATGCGGTTTCCATAGAAACTCACAATGATCTATCGTCAATGATAGTGAGTATGCTATTGATCCCGATTTTAGAGATGTGATTTCAACCCTTGCATTAGGGAAGAAAGAAGAACCATTTACTTGGTTATCTTCTCTATGGCAATAGACTAGGCGTTACTAACTCACTACGTGAGAAAGTAATGTATGAATCTCATGCTCCTCCTTACGCCGGGCATAGAGGGATTCAGTCTACCCTAAAGGGAATTGAAACATATTTCTATTGGCCTACCATGAAATTGAACATACAAGAGTGTGTTTCTAAATGTGTGGTATGCCAAAAAACAAAATGTGATAGAGGAAAGCAACCTGGATTGCTTCAACCCTTGCCAATCCCTAATTCACCATGGGAGAGCATATCCATGGATTTTATCTTTGGATTGCCTAAGTCTATCCATGGGAATACGGGAATATGGACGATAGTAGATAGGTTCAGTAAACAAGCTCATTTTATACCTATCAAAAAGACTATCAAAGCGCATCAAATGGCAACCCTCTTCATTTCACAAATTTTCAAGTACCATGGCTTGCCAATGTCCATAGTGTCGGATAGAGATCCTAGAATGACCAGTAGTTTCTAGAAGGGTCTCTTTTAGAATTTAGGGACAAGGCTAAACCTCTCTTGGGCCTATCATCCACAAACGGATGGCCAAAGTGAAATAGCTAACCTAAAAATTATCGATCTACTAAAAGCCTATGTAACAGAAGTAGATCAAAGATCCCAATGGGAGAAGTACTTACCCTTAGTGGAGTATTCTTACAATAACACTGTACATACTTCCACAGGAAAAGCACCTTTCGAGGTAATTGAGGGAAGATCAAAAGTCCCTTGCTACTTAAGGTACATGGGAAGATCTTCGTTGCAGATGAGTATAGTTGAGACCTACAAGAATCTTTTCAAAAGATTAAGGATGTTATCTCTATCTCACAACAAAGGCAAAAGGCTGCTGCTGACAAGCACAGAAGAGCCCAAGCCTTTAAAGAAAATGATTGGGTCTTATTAAAATTTCCCAAGGCTCGATTAAGGCACACGATGGGCAAGAATCCTACGGGACACCAAAAGTACTATGCTAAACTAGAAAAAAGGTACTATGCTCCCTTCCAGATTCTTAGGCCAATCAATGAGATGGCCTATCAACTCAAGTTTCCCAATCATTGGCTCATACACAATGCTTTCCATGTGAGCCTATTAAAGCCTTACAAAAGAGAGCCACCTCAAGAACCAACTACTGAAGACCCACTGGAGATCGAGGACCAAGAAGAGGTGTTGCAGCCTGAGTCCATTCTCCGACATGAAGACAAGGTACTAAGAGGCGGTAAGACTATCCGACGATATCTTATTAAGTTTAAGAATTATCCTTTTGAAGATGCTAGATGGATGCAAGGCATACAATTAAAGGCTAACCTAGACCTTGTCAATGCTTACAATGCTTCCCAAGAGTAAGCAAATGTACAAAATGTTAAAAACTTAACAAAGTTTTTGTCTTATAAGACTCTCTTTTTCTTTATTATAAAGAAGTCCTCTTTGTCCACATAGCTTTGGACATGGAGCCTCAATTTCTCGATTAAAGGAGTGATTGAAGCTTCTTGCCCCTTCAAAGAACTGTCTGCGCGTAGAACATCTCCGATATCGTAGGCTTGTATTCCTAGCTTGGTGGCCAACTCTATAGATATAAAATTGTGAGTAGAACCAGGGTCAAAGAGAATAAAAGCATCATGTTCTCTTACCTTTCCCCAAGCATGGCAAAGAGAAGATCCTTTGTAGTGAGTTTGGTGAGTCTCCTCCTCTTGGATTTCAACCAAGGTAGCTCTAGGAGGATCATGGTGGGAGTTCTTTTGGGGACAAGCGCGGTACACATGCCCTTGTTCGCCGCACTTGAAACATCGCTTATCCTTGCGATAACGCTCAAGCTCTTCAAGAGAGAGTTTGTTTTTACCTTTGTAAACTCCCTTCTCTTTAGCTTTGTTGGAGTTGCCCTTAGGAGACTTTTGGACATTGTCCTTCCCCTTAGGCTTGTTGGAACCCTTGTTTTCCATGGGCTTGTTATTTCTTTTAGCCCCCGTTTGGAAATTGATTTGAGAGGCCACCATAGTATGGTGTATTACCGCCGATATGGTACGTGGCCTTTGGGAGTTGACATACTCCGCCATTTCTTCGGTTAAGCCTGCACAAGTTTTTTGCTTTTGCTCTCCAAAATCCAACTTTTTGAAGACAGTGGCTTTGAGTTGTAGGTCCCAAAACTTGTCTACATATTTGTGGATGGATTCATAGGGAGAGAGCTTTAAGCTTCGCCATTCGGTGAGTACTTTGTCTTTGGCATCGGTGGCCAAAAAATGCTTCATAATGGAAGCTCTTAAAGCTTTCTAGGTTCGTGGAGCTTCACCGTTGGCTCGTAGGCTAGACCACCATTGCTTGGCAAACTTTTGAAAGTGCACAGCTACATGGCGTAGGTTAGAGGACTCCGTGAAGCCCTCATCTCTGAACACCGCATCAAATTGTTAGATAAAGGCCAAGACTTTGTCCGTAGCACCAAAGGTGCCATCATAGGTAAGGAAAGAGATGCTCTTCCCTCCCTCTTTGAACTTCTTCAGCTTGGACGACCTCTTCCATGCGGCATAGGATTTCCTATGGCCTCTTCTTTTTGATGGTTCAAAGGTTGCACCATCACTTTCTTCAGAAGGTGAAGAATTTGAGGAAGGTGGAAAAGAGGGTGACCTCTTTCTCGCCTTTTTCTTGTCTTGATCTTCATCGTCTTCACCATCACTTTCATAAGAGGAAAAGGATGATGAATATGGAGAAGAGGGTGTCCTCTTTCTTGCCTTTTTCTTCTCTTGCTTTTTGTCACCCCTCTTTGAATTATGGTGTGGAGAAGTGTGCGATGGTCTTCTCCGTTTTGGAGGTGATGGAGAGCGTTTAGCCCGCCGTCTTCATGGAGCCATCTCCGCCGAGGTGGCAGGAGACTCACTTCTTTCTCGTTCCTTCGGTGGAGGCTCTTGAGTTCTCCTTTAAGAAGGAGATGCATCATCAAGAAGTAAATTCTTGAGCCCTTCGTATGGATTCTCTTCTTCTTCCCGAATCGGAGAGAGACCTCTTTTGGAAGTCTCACAAGGAGGCTTCCTGTCATAAAAACTAATATCTAACCAACCCAAATGATTTTCTCATATTAAACTGATCACTTAATGTAGGAGAATAAACGGGAACAAGGGTTAAGATATAGACATGTGCTTATAAATCTATCTCAACATGGGGCCAATGGTAAAGGAGCCCAAATGAGAGATGGTCTATCAAAGAGCAAGGCTAACCAATGGAGCAGAAGACCTTAGGGTTAGCTTCATTGAAGACCTCCAATAATATGTGTAAAAGTCCTTTGACCTTAGGTAAGCTAGGGCTGAGCTTGAGGCGCGGGAACCCAACCCAGCTCGAGGTGCTTGTCCTGCTTGTCATGCTTGATGACTAAGGTGCTTGAGGTTCTTGATGATTGAGGTGCTTGAGATTCTTGAGGTGCTTGAAATGCTTTAGATGTTAGGGTTGCACTTGAGGTGAGAGCCCAGCGCAAGCTTAAAGTGCTTAAGGGCCAAGCTTGTGGTGGGAACTGGGCCTATGCATGAGGGGTTGAGGTGTCAAAAAGTCAAAGATTAAATCCCTACAAGGAGGGGGTGAGTCCTACATGAGGGGGGATAAGAGAGAACACCCACACACTCACACAAGGCATGCATGGTACAAAGAAAGCAAAAAGGACACTTGTCAAGTTCCTCCTCATGGTGTGCCTGAAGCCTATTGGTTGGTCACCCAAGGGGTCCAATGATAATTTAGGAGATTTGATTAATTGATTTTGCATTTATCAATTCCTCTCTCTCAAAGGGGAAAGGGGGACACTTGTCCTCAGGCTACCCTTGCTGCTTGTAATGCCTCCTGCTTGTGATTGGCTAGGCCTGGAGGGGTCCAATGAGCTTCAAGCATGAGCTACAAGGGGGGGTTGACCCAAGCAAGCTAGGGGGTTGCTTAGGGGGTATACTCACCCACACACACTCACAAACACTCTCATTGTGTGCTAGGCAAGGTGCAAGAGCTCCATCTCCTTCTCCAAGGTCCTTGAGAAGTTGAGAGCCTACACCAACACTCTTGGCTAAGGAATGCAAATCCAACCAAGAGCTATGCTTCAATGCTTAATCTTTCCATATTCTCCATATTAATTACTAATGCTATTATGTATGCTAAGCAAGAAGAGTGATGATAAGTGAGGAATTATTTCTTTCTCCTATGGAATACGTCTTCTTCCTCTTCCCTACCCTCATTTCCTGCTAGCTCTCTCCACCTTCGAAGGTGTTTGAGGTCTTGGGACTCGGGCTTGGGATAATTAATGATTTCTACAAAGTGCATGTTATGCTTATTGCAAGAAGGCTAATGGTTTATTGCAAGTAGATTAGTTACTTAATGCAAGTAGATTAATTGTATTACAAGGTAGATTCATGCTGCTTTAGGCACAAGTTGATGCATAAAAGTATACATATTCATGCACTCAAATGATTTAGGGAACACAAAGACTAATGATGTTCATGTGTTCTTGATTGTTTTCAAGCTAAGATTGATTGTTGATATTATGCAAAAGCTTGGTATATGAAGCTTCCATCTCCATAATGCCAAAGAGGTCTCAAGGAACACAAAGATTTTATTGTATCGAGTCTCTCTTAATGAGAGAATCTATAATACAAATGCCTTTTGGAGGGGGGACCGGCTCCACATAAATCCGGTCCTCAACTGTTGTCATATTCTTTAAAATCTCTCTCTCTCTCTCTCTCTCTCTCTCTCTCTCTTGCAAAGGTATTGCTCATGCCTAGTTAATTAAGTGTTATGATTAAGTTGCTACTACCAATTAAGTCCACCATCTATGCTCTCAAAGTTGCTCACTCTAATTCTCTTAATTTTGCTATTCTCTAAGTTCATAGGCCATTTCCATTACATTGGTATCAGAGCATTTGGTTTCTCTTTTCTTGCTTAAGAAGAGAGGTCCTAAAGTAGCCTATAAATGGTTGATGTTGTTAATTATATTAGGGTAAGTGGAATTGGGATTTATTATCGGTTTTGTTGAGCCCACTATGTGGGATATGGTGCACACCTCGGGAGCTTTGGACTTAATAATAGAGTCTTTTTAGACTTGCCTACGGCTTTACCATTATTGAGCCATAAGAAGTCCAAAAGGAGCTAGCCCTCAGCAACTCTGCTATGTTAGACCTACTCCTCTACTCTCTATAATTAACCACTTCGAGCAGTGGGTGTAGATACTTAAGAGCCGATTTTCAGAGGCTAAGAGGAGTGGAAACTAAGGTTTTGAATTGCCAAAGCATACATTAGCTACATACATAAAGTTTGTTAACATGGCTCACAATAATCAAGAGAGTAAAACGAACATTGATAACTTTGATTTTGCACATGAAGGTGCTAATGATGATGCTCCCATGTTTATCAATTGTGTTGTTTCTAGGCTGCAACAAGCTATGGGAAACCCATCCCTACAAGGTGAAGTTTTCCAACAACTTCATAGTTATGGGATTCTCCCAACTCCCCCAAAAGAGAGAGCACCTGAGAAGTCTCTTCAAGAGATTTCCAAGAGAGGGCTCTCTACGGTGAGAGTAGAGGAGAACCCATACGAAGCGCTTAAACGTTTACTGGCGGGCTTACCTCCATCCAAGAAGAGAGGTGAAGTCTCTACTATAGAGCCTTCACCAAGGGAAGGAGAAAGAAGTGAGTCTCCCAATACTTCCGAAGATGTGGCTCCAAGAAGACGGCAGCCTCAACGATCTCCAACTCCCCCCAAGAGGGAAAGATTGCTGCAAAGTCCTCCTTCTCGTTATCACAAAAAGGAAGAGAGGTATCAAAAGAAGGAAAAGGAGAGAAAGAGGTCACCCTCTTCTCCGTCTTCATCACCTTCCTCATATTCCAATGAAGGTAGCGGCTCTTCTCTCAAAGAGCCCAAAAGGAAAGGCCATCACAAGTCCTATCCGGTATGGAGAAGGTCCAAGAAGCTGAAGAAGTTCAAGGAAGGAGGAAAGGACACCACTTTTCTTACCTATGATGGCACCTTTGGTGCAACGGACAAGATCTTGGCCTTCATCCAACAGTTTGATGTGGCCTTTGGTGAACAGGGCTTCATGGAGTCCTCTAAACTGCGTCAGGTATCTATTCATTTCCGGAGCTCCGCTCGTCAATGGTGGGCTAGCCTATGAGCCCAAAGGAAAGCTCCAAGGACACGGAAGGACATGGAAGGCTTTAAGAGTCTCCATCATGAAACAATTTTTGGCAAGCAACACTAAAGACAATGTCCTCATGGAATGGCAAAGCTTGAAACTCTCTCCCTACGAGTCTATCTAGAAGTATATAGATAAGTTTTGGGATTTACTTCTCAAGGTCACTGTCTACAAAAAGATAGGCTTTGAGGAGCAAAAGCAACAATTTTGTGCGGGACTTTTTGAAGAGATGGCCGAGTATATTAGCTCACAAAGGCCTAATGCCATATTGGCAGTCATACACCATTCTATGGTAGCATCTCAAATCAATTTCCAACAAGGGGTTAAGAGAAACTCTAAGCCCATGGAAGTGAAGGATCAAAATGAGCCTAGAGGGAGGAGTAATGCTCAAACTTCCTCCAAAGGCAACTCTAGCAACACCTATAACAAAGCTAAGGAGAAAGGAGTCTCCAAAGGTAAGAATAGACTCTCTCCATTAGAGCTAGACTGTTATCGTAATGATAACAAATGCTACAAGTGTGGACAGCAAGGGCATGTCTATCGTGCTTGTCCCCAAAGAAATGCACGCAACAACCCGCCTTGAGTTTCTATGCTGGAAACTCCAAAAGAGGATGCTCATAGCAAAAGGATTTTGTTTTTCCTAAGCTAGGAGATATGTACATACATGTTTATGAGTCGCGTAGCATCCTATCCCATGTAAATATGCATGATTTTTGCAAGTTAATGAAAATCTATATATTCATATACATGATTTTTGTTAGAAATTCTGTAAATGAATTCAATGTTTCAACCAATAACAATAAAAAAAAAGACGGGAATCAAGAGGAATTAGAATTTTCTACATTCCTAAATGGATTCCAAAATGTTTTTATTGATGATACCCCCATGAGCTATCTCCACAATGAGGGGACAATGACCATGCAATGGAGCTTTTATCATGAAGCTCACTGCCTAATAAGCCTCCTTATTGAGCTTTATAAGCTCCACAAGAGGAGTTCAAAAGGCAATAGCATGAACTGGTAAGTTTTGAGAGAGGTTAGGATTTCCTCTAACCAAAAGAAAAGTGGATTTTTTTTAAAGAGATTCAATAATTAGGTCACATTATCTCTAAAGGTGGTATTTGTATGGATCCACAAAAGGTAGAGGTAATAAAAAGATGGCCTAATCCAAGGAGTCTACATGAGTTGAGAAACTCTAAAGGTATGAGTGCATACTAGAGATGCTTCATAGGAAAAATTCATGCTTATAGCAGGTCCAATAGATGACTTAACAAACAAGAACGTTAAGTGTACATGGACTACAAAGAGAGAAAAATATTTTTGAAAAGTTCAAAGAGAAACTTATCTCTCAACTTATGCTTACACTATGGGATCTCTCAAAGCTATTTGAGGTCCAATGTAATGCCTCGATGCATGCGTTCAAGCAAAAAATTGCTTTAAGAAGGGAATACCATAGAATACAAGATTCAAAGACTCAAATCCAATGAGCGAATGTTGGACATATACAAAAGAAACTACGAGTTGTTTTACATGCCGTTGACACATGGAAGTACTTCTTGCGGACTCCATCCATGATACGAACCAAGCTCTTCGACAATCAAATGAGCTGGGCAAATTTCTTTTTGCAATTTAAATTTTACATTGCTCACATTACTGGCAAGCACAACATGTAGCCGATGCACTTTCCCGATGGCCAAGGGTAGATAGGGTATCAATAGCAACTTACAATGAACTATGTTTTATGATAGTTAAAAATGATTCTAACCCAGGCTTTAGGGATATGATAATAGCCTTTACAAATGGAAGAAAAAGAACCACTCACGTTAGAGGATGGTTATCTTCCATACCTCAATAGGCTATATCTTCCTCACTTCCCATGATCCTCCCATATGCAGGGCAAAGAGGAATTCGAATTTATTCTTTTAGGAATAAAAGAATATTTGTATTGGCTTACCAAGAAACAAGAACATACAAGAGTATGTTTCAAAATGTATGGCATACCAAAAGATGAAGTATGATAGAAGGACCATGGCTTGCCAACATCTAATTGTGTCGGATAGAAATCCTACCATGACCACTAATTTCTGATAGAGTCTCTATCAGAACTAGAGTAACCCTCTTATGTTGGCCTACTATTCCAACGGATGGCCAAAAGGAAAATCACAAAACTAATGATCCTTGATCTACTAAAAGCTTGTGATTCCAGGTAGATCAATGCTCAAAATGTGAGAAGTACTTACCCTAACAACAGTATGTCTCTAATAACATGAGCATACTTCTAAGGGGAGAGTACCTTTTGGGGCTAAAGACGGAAGATCCAAAAGTCTCTTGTAACTTAAGGTACCTGGGAAGATCTTTATTGAAAAGGAGTATAGCCGAGATAAAAACGAATCTTTTTAGAAGATTAAACAGGCTATATCCATCTATTAGCTAGGCAAAAGAGGCTCCTACCATTAATAAAAGAGCCTTATCCTTTAAAGAAAAAGAAATATTTATTTGGGTCTTACTAAATAATTAAATTTGCCCAACTATTGGCTCATATATCTCGTTTTTCATGAGAGCCTATTTGAGCCTTATTAAGAAGAGCCACCAATAGAGGCTATAAATGTAGACCCATTAGAGATGGAGGATGAAGAAAACGAGCTCCAACCCAAGTTCATCCTTCGACAGAAACACAAGGTATTAAGAAATGTAAGATTACTGACAGTATCTTATTTAAGTTAAGAATTATCCTTTCAAAGATGCTAAATGCATGCAAAGAACATAGCTTAGGATAATATGAACCTTGTTAATGATGCTTACAATGACACTGATCCAAGCCTATCACAAATTTTTGTTTATTATATTTTGTTGGTTTTCCTTGCTTCTAGAGGTTTACAATAAAAGAAAGAGTGAGAACAACCTCTTGGAAAAATTAAAAAAATGATTTGATAGGAATTTTTTCTTGACTAGTTCACCGGAGGTGAAAGGTAGAGGGAGAACCTAGTGGTAAAGGGAAGGGAAAATATGTAAATGTGAAAAGAAAAGATATGATGTGGTTGTGGAGCCATGCACCCATGATTCAAGGGTCATGAGTGTCTCATATCATCATGGCTTTGGAGCCATATGATGATTCAAACAGATGGGACCCAAGTGGAAGACTTAATAAAGGAAGGAACCAGACACATGATTTTGCTGAATTTTTAAAAAATACTTCCACTCCGATCCAAGAAAATTTGTCTCATCAAAGTTGTAGCTGATGAGCTAGAGATTCTGACCATATTTTTTTAATAATTTTTGCATCTACGGTCTAGGAGATATGGCCAAAATGGCGGACGCCAGTTTTTTCAACTGTGGTGGAGACCACCCCCTCTACCTTTACACACACACACCCTTCCTTTTCCACATTGAGACCTTCTCTAAAAATCAGCCATTAGTCTTCTCACCCTCCTCTCCTTCCTCCTCTCTCTCAAGCTCAAAAACCCATCAAAATTCCTCTTCTAATCACCTCTCAAGTCATGCTTAATCTTGTTGTAATTCATAAGTTCTCATTCAACCCCTTTCTATTACTACTAGATATGTATTGATTTTATGTAGATTCTTTACATTTTAAAATAAGGAAGCTCTTGGACTCAAGCTATGGAGGAAGGAGTGAAGACAACACAAGTGATGATGGAGCTAATTAGTTGCAAATTGGTCAACAAATCACTTGGAAGGAGCTTCTTCATTGGTTGAATGTCCCTAATCAAGCTTCATTTGTACAAATTACACTTGGATCTTAACCTCACTCCTAATCACTCTCTTTCCTATATAAAGAGGCCTTCCCCTTTGTAATTTCAAGCCTCCCTCAGCCCCATTGAGTCTTTGTATCACTCACCATGAGCCCATAAGCTCATTCAATCACTCTATTCTTGCACATTCTAGAGTGCAAATTGTTTCATGCTAGTAACCTCTCCTCCTCTTACTTATGTTAATTAAGAGAAATCTTTTATATGTGTGTGAGAGTGCTTGATGTGATCTTGGCTAATCCTTGAGTGGTTGTTTGGTAATCTACATGCTATTTGTGTTGGGAGTGTTTGAAGTCATTCATTCCTTGTACACACACTAAGGTTAATGCCTCATTCATAGTGATATCTCTCTCTCTCTCTCTCTCTCTCTCTCTCTCTCTCTCTCTCTCTCTCTCTCTCTTTGTGTAGCGGTCCTAGTCTACGCTTCCAAGACTAGGTGGTGCCCTCATCTCATTTCCCTTGTGGCGCAATGGAGTTTGTTTTGGTGTAGATGCCGCCATTACAAATTTCCTTCGTCAACACAAAAGAGTAAGAAAATGTAAAAGAAATGCATTTTAAATGATCCATGTTTTTGTCTTATAAGACTCTCTTTTTATGTTTTGTGCACAAATTTTAAGAAGTATGGATACTTAGGATCATGTTTGTGGTGACTACGTCTCCCAAACACCAAGTAGAACTTGTCACTCTACTTTGGAAGTATGATATGGACTAAAAAGAGCAGACATGATTGCGGAAGACAATGTCTCTCAAGCGCCAAGTGGATTAGTCATCCACTCTGGAATGATTTCATAGGGTAAAAATGGATCCTCTACCCGCTAAGACCAATGGACTAACGGGTGAGACTTTACCATCTCTACCTCATAGTCGAGGACGACTATGATTTCAAGAGAGAGGTAATGTCATAAAAACTAATATCTAACCAACCCAAATGATTTTCTCATATTAAACTGATCACTTAATGTGGGAGAATCATTAGGCAAATTTTGGACTCACAAAGGGGCCCTTTAAGGAGTTTGACTTTACCTCTCTCTACCAAAACGGGCGCATGGATAAATTTTTGAAAACAAACTCCAAAGTTGGCGGAGGTTTGACAGTTAGAATGTCCTCTTCAAGCTCTATCTACTGATATATAGCACGCCATGAGATTCCTCATATTTTAGAAGATTCTTTTTATGATTCACCTATGATGTGACAACTCTGTCGAAATGTAAGTGAATCAAAAAAAGAATCTTCTAAAATATGAGGAATCTCATGGCGTGCTATATATCAATAGATAGAGCTTGAAGAGGACATTCTAACTGTCAAACCTCCGCCAACTTTGGAGTTTGTTTGCAAAAATTTATCCATGCGCCCGTTTTGGTAGAGAGAGGTAAAGTCAAACTCCTTAAAGGGCCCCTTTGTGAGTCCAAATTTTGCCTAATGAAACGGGAACAAGGGTTAAGATATAGACATGTGCTTATAGATCTATCTCAACACGCGGCCAATGGTAAAGGAGCCCAAATGAGAGATGGTCTATCAAAGAGCAAGGATAAAAAATGGAGCATAAGACCTTAGGGTTATCTTCATTGAAGACCTCCAATAATATGTGTAAAAGTCCTTTGACCTTAGGTAAGCTAGGGCTGAGCTTGAGGAACCCGACCCAGCTCGAGGTGCTTGTCCTGCTTGTCATGCTTGATGACTAAGGTGCTTGAGGTGCTTGATGATTGAGGTGCTTGAGATTCTTGAGGTGCTTAATGATTGAGATGCTTGAGGTTCTTGAAATGCTTGAGATGTTAGGGTTGCACTTGAGGTGAGAACCCAGCCCAAGCTTAAAGTGCTTAAGGGCCAACCTTGTGGTGGGAACTGGGCCTATGCATAAGGGGTTGAGGTGTCAAAAAGTCAAATATTCAATCCCTACAAGGAGGGGGCGAGCCCTACATGAGGGGGGATGAGAGAGAACACCCACACACTCACACAAGGCATGCATGGTACAAAGAAAGCAAAAGGGACACTTGTCAAGTTCCTCCTCATGTTGCCCTCATGGTGTGCCTGAAGCCTATTGGTTGGTCACCCAAGGGGTCCAATGATTAAGTTGCTACTACCAATTAAGTCCGCCATCTATTCTCTCAAAGTTTCTCACTCGAATTCTCTTAATTCCGCTATTCTATAAGTTCATAGGCCATTTCCATTACACTTCCTATGTGTTCTCTCGTCATGGTGGGGAGCTTGGAGAATCCTATGAGCACGGAGCTGCCGTTGCACTTCACTTTGGAGAGATGGATTACCCATCGCTTGTTAAAGCCTAGAAACAAAATAGTTAACAAGCATCGGGGCATCATTAGTAACTTGCTCATTAGAAAAATCAAAGTTATCAACATTAATTTCACTCTCTTTACTATTGTCATCCATTCTAACGACTTTTAGGTGTAAACGTTTTAGGTGTACTTTGGCACTTCAAGCCCTAGTTGCTACTCCTCTTTACCCCTTTAGAAAAAGCACTCAAGCTATTGTACCTGTGGCTCGAATACCATTAATTGCAAGGAATAGAAGAGAGGGTCGTTCAACACCAAAATAGCACCGGCTCCTGTCAAGATTCTAATAGCTCATTAGTGGTTAAGCCGTAGGCAAGCCCCATAGGACTCCACTATTAAGACCATAGCTCTCGACAATGATGCCACGTCAGCTGCACGAAGGCAGGCGCACTACAAGGTTGAAAAATCCCTATTCTACTTACTCACAGGCAATTAATAATACCAACCATTTCTAGCTAGCTTGAGGACCTCCCTTCTTGAGAAAGAAAAGAGAAACCTTGTGCTCTGATACCAATGTAACATTTAATGGCCTAGTAACTTGTGTGTAGCGGAAATTAATATGAACATAGTGGGCATTTCATTAGAATAGATTCCTAATGAGAATTACAAGAGTGCTTGGGTGGAGAGAGCAACAAAAAGCATAACACCTAGTTAGATACCATGAACAATACTTTCAAAAGAGAGAGAAATCAAGCTATTGACAACAGTTGAGGACCGGATTTACATGGAGCCGGTCCCCCCTCCAAAAGGCTTTGTATTATGGTTTCTCCCATCAAGAGATACATTGTACAATACAATTCTTTGTGTTCCTTCAAGACTAGCTGGAGCAATGAAGATGAAAGCTTCATGCACTAAGCAAAACACTTATCAAACACAATATCAATTTTCTCCGGTCCCAAACCCAAGACCTCACACACCTTCGAAGATGGTGAGAGCTAGCGGGGTATGAGAGTAGATTGAGAGGAAGAAGGAGTATTCTTACGAGAAATATGTACATCTCCTCACATAATCACTCATATTAGCATAGATTAGCTTAGTAATTAGCATGGTAGAGGATATAAGAATGCATTGAAGCTTGGCTCTTGGTTGCATTTGCATCACAAAGCCAAGAGTTGTTGGTGTAGGCCTCCCTTCTCACAAGCTTGGAGTAGGTGGTAAGCTTTCCATTATAGCTTGAGAAGGAAAGAGAGTCTTCTTTACTTCACACATGAGATTGTGTGAGTGTGTGTGAGATAATGCCTTGCAAAAATCATCCCCCTCTCTCTCTCTCTTGGTCGACCCCTCTTGCTATTTGCTCATGCTACAGTCTCATTGGACCTCCCTAGGGCTAGCCAATGATAATTAAACAGTATAAGTGATAGCCTTCTGACATGTGTCCCCCTTTCCCCTTTTGTGAGATCTTTATGTAATTAATAAGTGCAACTAAACTCTCATTGGACCCCTTTTCCTCCTGGCCAATAGGAATCAGGCAAGCCATTGGGCTGCTGAATGCTCATTGGACTCCTTGGGAGACTGTCCAATAGTCTTCTAGAGAGATTAATTCTCATTGGTTCTTTTATTAAGTGTTTTTAAAATAATTAAACTAGATTTAATCTAGCCTAATTCTCATTGGTCAACCTCCAAGGCCATCCACCAATAGGAATTGGGTACACCTTGTGGGCATCTGGCTAGGGAGCTGACATGTGTCCCTCATTCCCTTTGTGTAAAGGAATATTGTGTGTGTGTGTGTGTGTGTGTGTGTGAGTTTCTCTCTTATCCCCTTCTCCCAAGGCTCGCCCCCTTCTATGTAGGGATTGATAAAGACTTTTGGGACACACACAAAGCATCCAATTCCCTCCATGCTTGACCTTTGGACACAACCTTTGAATTTTGGAACCTTAGCATTTTGAAAGTCTTAATGGGATGAACATTAGGGTATTTTAAGCCCATTGTTGCACATGGCTCTTTTGCAGATCACCCCCCCTTTGGATCCCTATTTTCCCTCCTTTGGATCCCTATTGTGGCCGGTCTGCTAGCTTAACCAATATTCTAGCCTTTTCTCCCCTGTCACTTCCCCATATTAAATGATGAGCTTAACATGAGAAAATCATTTAGGAGAATTAGATATTGATTATTATGACACATATTACTCACATTGCTGGCAAAAGCACAATCAAGTGGTCGAGGCACCTTCACAACGGCCAAGGGTAAATGTAAATGCGGTGTCTATAGCAACTCACAATGATCTATCTTTCATGAAAGATGAGTGTGCTACTGACTGAGACTTTAAGTACGTAATTACAACCTTGAAGGATGTTTATCTTCCAAACAACAACAAGCTGTGTGTTACTCACCCATACAATAAGAAAGTTATGTATGAATCCCATGCCTCTCCTTATGCAGGGCAAAGAGGGATTCCATAATGTACTCTTTGAGGAGTAGAAATATATTTCTGGTGATCTTCCATGAAAAGTAAACATACAGGAGTATGTTTCAAAATGTGTGGTATACCAAAAATTAAAATTTGGAAGCAACTTGGATTGTTGTTACCATATACATGTGGTAGTGATGTGTGTGAACTCATCACTACCACACTAGGACCACACTAGGACCACTGGGGCATTTTTCCCTCTTTAGCAGTTTTTTTCTCCCATGCAATGTATTATGCCCATCACTCTAGGTCTATCTATCTTTCCATTGCACACTAAGTAATACACTCTCTATTGTGTGCCTTGAGCTTTCTTTGTCTTCTCCAAGCTGTGTGCGTTTCTCTGCAACCCTAATTCCAACAATTGGTATTAGAGCAGGTTACATCCTCCTAGGCTTAGTCGCCAGCAACTCCAACACACGCTTGCTCACTTTCTTCGATTTCTGTGAGCTTTGGAGAGCATTCGCAAGTCGACTAAAATTTTGGGGAAGCTCATAGAGCTAAGTCTGCTCAGATTTTTGATTCGGGCTCATTTCGATCTCTGTTTTCTTTACAGACAGGCTTGCATAGGCAATTTCGTCATTTTGTGTAGAATTTCTATCAGTGTTGTTTTTTGCATAACAAGTGTCTTACAATTGCCTACGGTTTGTGCTATATAGCACATATTGTTCCCGCTTCGTTTCTCCTCTTTTCGGAAAGTTTTCACAATTCAGGTGCAACATTTACCATGGCTGACAACAACATAAATGTGTTCAAGATGTTTGCTACTGAGGATAGGTTGGATGGTAATAATTACCCTATCTGAGCTTATATGATGCAACATGTTCTTGTGTCAAAAGGAGTTTGGAATATTGTGCAGGGTATTGATGTACCTCCTGGTTCTGAGGATGTAGGCGATGTCGAGGATGTTGCAGGTCTTGCTGCAAGGATTGTTGCTATTAGAGTTGTTTTGCCTACAATAGAACAAGCTCGTTGGGATGTGAAGGATGCCCAGGCTCATGCATTGATTGCGTTGTCTGTGAAGCGCACCATTGTTCCTCACATCTGTTCAGCAAAATCTGCAAAATAGGCTTGGGATATTATAGTAGGTCTTTATGCAAGCCGCAATGAGGCTAAAACTACTTTGTTGCGTAAAGAGCTGGAATCAAAGCATATGCATGAGGAAGATGATATGGACACTTTCCTTGCTGGTGTCAAGGATATCAATGAGCAACTTATTTCTGCAAGTGAAGTCATTTCAGACAGTTCCCTTGTGTAGACTCTTCTTGATGCCTTACCAGATTCTTACCAGATTTTTGCTAGTACCTGGAGACTTATGACCCAAGGAAATCCCGAAAATGTCAAGTTTGATGCATTATACACATTTTTGTTGCAAGAGTAACTTTCCAGAAAAAACAAGACTAGGCAGCGTGCAGTTGAACAGGCTTTTATTGATTCTCAAGAAAGGGTGGTAATAGCAATGTAGCCACTTCTTATGGTTCTACGAGTGGCAAAAATTTTGTTCCTAATGCTTCTACTGGCAGCAATTCGTATGGAAATTCTGGTGGTAAGGGAAAGAAGAAGATGCCTTGCCATTATTGTAAAGCTAATGATCACTTAATCAAGCAGTGTCCTAAGTTGAAGTCCAAAGAGGCTAAGCAGAAAGAGGGTGGTTCCAATGCAAATGCTGGTTCCACTACAAATGCAGCCATTGTTGAGTCTTCTGTGGAAGGAGAGTGTGTTGCTAATGTTGATGCAGAATGGGCTTTTAGTGCAGAGTGCACCTACAATCCTGCTGTCCATGATGCATGCATGTTAGTTGCTACAGATTCACATGTGTGGTATTTTGACAGTGGTGCTACAAAGCACATTACCTCACATCGTGAATTGTTCACCTCTCTTGAGTCTGTCCCTCATGGGAATTTAGTCACTTGTGCCAACAATGCCTCCTATCCGGTTCAAGGAGTTGGAAAGATTGTCCTTACTGCTCTAGATGGCAGTTCCTTCACACTTGTTGATGCACTTTATGTACCTTTGATCAAGAAGAATCTCTTGTCTGTATCCGCACTTGCTAGAATTGAACTTGTAGTCAAATTTGTGGATGACAGATGTACAGTTCATGATCTCAGTTTTTGTGATGAAATTGTTGCATCTGGCCTTTTGTGCCATGGGCTGTATAAGCTCACTTTGTATGACAAGTGTGGAAAAAATTCTATTTCAGATGCAAAACTTTGGCGTGCACGTTTTGGTCATCTGAATTTTGCGAGTTTGCTGCGTTTGCAGAAATTTGATATGGTTGCTTCTTTGCCGCCTCTTCAGGTACCTATCAAACATGTTTGTGAAGGCTGTATTCTAGGTAAAATACAGCGTTCTAGGTTTCCAAAGGATGGTTAAGTTAGGGCCACATGCAGGTTGCAGCTTGTGCATAGTGATGTTTGTGGGCCCATGCAAACTGTGTCCTTGGGTAATTACTTGTACTTCGTGACATTCATTGATGATTACTCCAAGCATGCATGGGTATTTCCACTTAAAGAGAAGTCCGAAGTTTTTATGTGCTTCAAACAATTTCTAGCTATGGCTGAAAATGTATCGAAATGTACTATGGGCACCCTCCGTTCCGATCGAGGGGGGGAGTATATGTCTCATGAATTTAATGAATTTCTGGCTAATCGTGGGATAAAACACCAATATACAGTGCTGTATACGCCTCAGCAAAATGGTGTTGCTGAGAGGAAAAATAGGTCTCTTACGGAATTGGCAAGATATATGGTCAAGACTCGAGCTTTACCACATTCGTTTTGGTTCGATGATGTCATGTGTGCCACTTATAAACTCAATAGGTGTGCTACAAAAACGTTGCAGTCTATGACTCCATATGAAGCATGGCATGATAGAAAGCCATCGATTAAGCACATGCGTGTTTCTGGTTGTTTGGCTTATGGCTTAGTGCCACAAGTGCAGCGCAGAAATTTGGATGATAAGGCTGTGAAATGTATTTTTGTTGGTTATAGTGATGAAAGAAAAGGTTACAGGTTTTATCATCCACAAACAAAGCGTATTTTGGTTTCACGAGATGTAGTGTTTGTGGAAGATTATGTTCATCCCTTGCTGTCATGTACTAGAGACAATAATGTAAGCTCACACGACATTTATGACACTTTGTTGCCTCTTTTCAGTGGTGGAAGTTTGAATGTAAATTCCAATGAGGTAAATGTACAGCCTATGGGGTTTCCAAAAATGTTACAGATCAGCCTATTACTTATGCAGATGTACATGAAGTACTCGATGAGGAAAGGGCTGAAAACGAGCAGGCTAGAGGTATGCCAAAATGACTGTTGCACACTTTCGTTACAGTAAATTGGATGCACCTTTGTCTAGTCGTACTCGTTCAGGCTCTCGCCATGCATCTTATGCATCAGATTGTTATGCTTTGGCTGTGTCTAGCATACACGATATTGAGGAACCTCTGTCTTTTGATGAACCACAAAATTCAGAATATTGGATGGCTGCCATGCAATCAAAATATGATGCACTTATAGAAAATGACATGTGGAATTTATGTGAATTGCCTCCTGGAAAAAAGGCCATTGGTACGAAGTGGGTTTACAAGTTGAAACGCAAGCTGGATGGTCAGATATATCGCTACAAGGCTCGACTTGTTGCAAAGGGTTATGCACAACAAAAAGGCATAGATTATGAAGAGCCTTTTGCTCCCACTTGTCATATGACTACAGTGCATTTCTATGTGCATTGGTAGCTCACTTTGGTTGGGATGTACATCAATCAAAAATTGTTACTGCTTTATTGCAATGGTGACATATTTGAGGAAGTTTATGTAATGCAACCTCACAGTTTTGTCAAGAAAGGACAAGAGGACAAAGTGTGCAAATGTAACAAGGCTTTGTATGGGTTGAAGCAATCTCATCGTGCTTAATATGAAAAATTTGACACTCATTTGGTCAAACAAGGCTTTCGTAACAGTCCAACAAAAAGCACATTGTATGTAAAGCGTGAGGGTGATGTACTTCTCATTGTGGTTCTTTATGTAGATGGTTTGCTGATCTCACTGGACCAAATGAGAGACATATTGCTGAATTTAAAGCTGATTTGAATGCTACTTTCAAGATGAAAGATTTGGGGCTGTTGCATCATTATTTGGGCATACACTTTAAGCAGTGTGATGGTGGTATTGTCTCGTGTCAAAAACGTTACATAAAGACATTGCTATGTAAGTTTGGACTTGAGGATTGCAAACCTATTGCCCCTCCCATGGAAACAGGTTTGAAGTTGAGTCTACATGATGCTGGAAATCTTGTTGATGTCACTCTTTACCAAACTGCTATTGCCTGCCTCGTTTATGTATGCAACACGAGGCCAGATATTCAGTTTGCAGTCTCACAGGTCAGTAGATTTATGCATAGCCCAGGGTCTAAGCATTGGCAGGCTGTCAAGAGGATTTTTTTCTACCTTAGTGGCACTTTACATCTTGGCTTGTTTGATCCCAAGGGGGAATCATTTCCACCAGACTTACATGCTTTTTCGGACTCAGATTGGGCTGGTTGTTTTGACACGTGAGTGTCCACAAGTGGATTTTGTTTCATTCTTGGCAATTCATGTATATCATGGTTGAGCAAGAAGCAACCTACTATGGCCACTTTGAGTTGTGAGGCTAAGTACAGGGCAGTCTTCACAGCTACGGTTGAGTGTGTACGGCTCAAAAGCCTTATGGATGATTTAGGTGTTGGACAGGACACTTCCAACACTATCTACACTGACAGTTAGAGCACATGGGCAGTTGCGAGAAACCTAGTTTTTCATGATCGCAAAAAGCACATTGAGGTGCATTACCACTATGTCAGCAGGGAGAGGCTCTCAGCAGGAGAGATCAGCTTGGCTTATGTGCCAACACATGACAACCTTGCAGATATTTTCACAAAGGCATTGTCTCGCGAGAAGCTCAAAGCTTTGGGCTTACTCCCCTTTGTGGACTGATCATGTCCTCAGGGCATGTCACTTCCCTTTACTCATGTGCCAGCTCTTGCTCACCGCATCACTCCAGGGGGGATTTGTTACCATATACATGTGGTAGTGATGCGTGTGAGCACACTAGGACCTTCGGGGAATTTTTTCCCTCTTTAGGAGTGTTTTTTTCTCATGCAATGTATATACGTACATCACTCTATGGCTATCTATCTTTCCATTGCACACTAAGTAATACACTCTCTATTTTGTGCCTTGAGCTTCCTTCATCTCTCCAAGTTGTGTGTGTTTCTCTGCAACCCTAATTCCAACAATTGTTTCACTCGACAGGCTTAGCAAGAAAACACACTCTATGCCTGTCAAAAAGACTATTAAGGCACATCAAACGGCAACCCTCTTTAGATATCAAATTTTGAAGTATCATGGATTGCCAGATCCATAGTGTCGAGCAAAGATCCTAGAATGACCAGTATTTTCTAGAAGGGTCTCTTTGAGAATATTTCAAGTAGATTAAATTTCTCTTTTGGCCTATCATCCATAAACGGATGACCAAATTGAAATAACCAATCTAATAATTCTTGATATATTAAAAGCCTATGTCATGGAAGTAGATCAACGTTCTCAATGAGAGAAGTACCTACCTCTTATAGAGATGTGTATAATGACATTGTACATATTTCTACGAGAAAAGTACCTTTCAAGGATAAAGAGGAAAGATCCAAAAGTCCCTTAAAGTACATGGGAAGATCTTTGATATGCTAATGAATATAGCCGATACTCACAAGAATATTTTCCAAAGATTAAAGAGGTTATATCCATCTCAAAGCAAAGGGAAAAAGGGTTGCTGCTAATAAGCACATAAGAGCCTTATCCTTTAAGGAAAATGATTGGGTCTTGCTAAAGTTTCTCAAGGCCCTTGCAAACATGCCTCATGTAGACTATGTGTTCATCCCCTATTTCTATGTCTCAATTTCCATCTCATCCTTGACCACATAAGGGACTATTCGCAAACATGCCTCCTTTAGAGAAAGAGACTCATCAAGATCATATATAGAATTGTGGCCAAAGTCTTAATTCTACAAATCTTCCTCTTGTGTCTCGAGACTCTTAGTCAAAGGATACACTTACTTGATCACTACTCTCCATAACATCTGAAGATGTTGAAAGAAGTTGTCTTCCTCTCCATGCCCAGCCACAAGGAGAAGGACTAGCAAAAAATAACACCACAACCAAAACCATTACTACTCAAATTACACCAACTTTCAAAGTAAAGTTCTTAACTAAACCAACACTATTTGATACCATTCAAAACTATCTTAATTGTTTTATCTTGTGAGGTCCCTGCCCTTGTCGAGAAGAGCGGAGCACATTTGATAGGTCTCCAATCCTGAGAAAGAAAAACCAACAGACATTGCCTTCACTACTATGTAGCCACAGGCATGAACCGTTGGTGAAGGATTGGTCATATCTCGCTATGGCAGAGCATGACCACCATAACCCTATCTAAAACTATCTATAATCAATTATACCTAAAGGTATAAATCTTAGAGTGACCAACCTGTACGCTTTTTTCCCCATGTTTCCGAAGCACAGCCGCCAAGGTTTGTCTCTTTTAAGATTTATGACTATTAGTAAAGAAACAATTTCTAGCGTCGGGGTATCATTCTCCCACTTTCCACACTGCACTCACCCTTCTTTTGTTATCTGATTACTACCACACTGTTTAAACATACATGTTCCTTTACTTTATTTATGATACTGGTTTGTTAAAACAGCCCTTCAAACAGTATCACAAACAATAGTCAAACAAGAAGTCGTCCAATTTTAAAGCAACAACCCTTGTATTAGGTTCACTAAGAATCTCTACTGGCACTATTATGTTCGATCGGTATATACATTATTTATAAAAATCCTTGTCATCATGAGCGTCCCATACCACTCGACAAGTACTCGTTGTGCTAATCTGCTATTCTTTTTTCTTTATAATTATTTTATTTATTTCCTTAATGATAATTCACATTACATTTTTAAGTTAAACTTTACAGTCTTATACTAACTTTATAGTAATAAGAGAAAATTCTACAATGAGTAAATAAGTCTTGCAATAAGTTAGTTAGTGATTCATATAGCTAAAATGTCAGAATTTTGTTGCGTAAATTTTAAGTTCTAGGTTTTCTCAGCCTACGATTCATAATTTGAACTCGAATGTCTTAAATAATGAGTGATGGTTAAAAGAAATTCAAATGCGTAATAGAACTTGTGTGAAATTCAGAAGTAGAGACCTTACAATCTCCCCAACTTAGAATTTGAGATGCCCTCATCTCAAGAACAGTGAAGGGTAATCCTTAAGAAGGGTTGTCTCATCTTCCCAAGTAGAATCTTCTATAGGGAAATCCTTCCATAAGATAAGATGTTCTTTGATGGATCTATTTCTAAGCTTTCTCTCCCAAGTTTCTAGGATAGTATCAGTTTGGAGTTGTAAAACATCTTGAGGAGGTAAAATGATTTGCTCATCATCAAGGACATGGTCAGGGTTATATACATAAGGTTTTAACAGACTTACATGAAATACATCATGCACTTTGAGATGAGAAGGGAGTTTTAGTCTATAAGCTTGATCACTTACAGCCTTGATTATTTCGTAAGGTCCACAATATTGGTAGCTAAGCTTCTTATACCTTCCAATACACAAATTGCTCTTTTTGGGCTTTACTCATAAGAAAACTTTGTCACCTTCCTTGAAAATCCGATCAGATCTTTTCAAGTCGGCGTACTTCTTTTGTCGATCTTGAGCCGCTTGAATATCCCTTTGAATAGCTTTGGTTTGAGCTTCCATTTCTTGGAGCATTTTCTTTGAGGCTTCTACCCTTATAGTGGGGTCAGAAAAGTTAAGAGGTGATAAACATTCTTGACCATAAAGAGCATTAAAAGGTGTCATTCCAATACTTCTATGAGTAGAGGAATTGTATGCATACTCTACCAAGGGTAGGTATTGAATCCACTTGTGAGGTTCTCTATTGCAGTAGGCTCTGAGGATGTCTTCAATTACTTGATTAACTCTTTCAGTTTGGCCATCAGTTTGAGGATGATAAGCAATACTTAAACCGAACTGGGTTCCAAGAGTTTGAAACAATGATACCCAAAACTTTGAAGTAAACTTGGCATCACGATCGCTGACAATCCTCTTGGGTAAACCATGAATTCTGAAAACCTCCTTCAGAAACAAACAAGAAATATCTGAAGCTATAAAGGTTGTCTTGACTGGGATTAAGTGAGCCACTTTAGTAAGCAAGTCGACTATGACCATGATTGAATCATAGCCAGCTTGAACAGAAGGAAACCCGGTGATAAAATCCATGCTAATACATTCCCATTTCATTTGGGGAATATCTAAAGGATGTAATTTACCTGGCATCCTTAGTCTCTCTGCCTTAATCCTTTGACAAGACAAACACTGCTTGACATAGCGAAGGACATCACCCTTCATACCTTGCCAATAGTAGCTTCTGCGAATTGCATTGATGATTTTGGCATAACCTAAATGTCCTGAAGTTGGACCATCATGTGCTTCATATATAATAGCATTCCTTAGGGTAGAATCCTTAGGTATTCATAGTCGATTCCTATAGTAAATTTTCCCATCTTCTAAGGAGTAATGTAGAGGTTTAAGCTGATTTGATGATACCCTCTCTTCACATAGAATACTAGCAAGCATCTGGTAATCTGCATCTGTGACAGCAGCATCCGAGACCTTGTCTAAAATAGGGTTGTTAGCCATGGAAATTGCCCCCAGAAAAGCTTTACGGCTTAGGGCATCTGCCACAACATTATCCTTACCTGGTCTAAATTTAATATCAAAATCATATTCATGCATGATCTCTATCCATCTTCTCTGTCTCATGTTAAGGTTAGGTTGGGTAAAAATCCACTTAAGGCTCTTGTGATCTGTTACCAATTGGAATTTGCGTCCCAATAGATAATGTCTCCATAGCTTGAGAGCTTGAATAACTAAATCATGTGTAGCATAATTCATTTCACGAATCCTAAGCTTCCGAGAAGTAGAAGTTACAGGCCTTCCTTCTTGAGTAAGGACTCCTCCTAATGCAAGGTTACTAGCATCTGTGATCACCTCGAATTCTAGGGTGAAGTCTGGAAGTTTTAAGAGAGGTTCTAAAGCAAGATACTCCTTAAACTGTTTGAAGAAAGATTCATGTTTTTCTTCTCAAAGTATCGTAGCTCCTTTCTTTAGCAAGTTTGTTAGTGGTGCAGCTTTAAGAGAATAGTCCTTTACAAAGATCCTGTACCACCCTGTGATACCTAAGAACCCTCTGACTTCGGTTTGTGAAGTGGGTTGAGGCCATTCCACAATATCTTTTACTTTGTCAGTGTCAATAGAGACTCCTTTAGGTGAAATGATAAACCCTAAGTAACAGACCTTAGGGGCAAAGAAGGTACATTTTCTTTTCTTTGCATATAGCTTATTTCGTCGTAAAAGCTCTAACACTTTCGTAACATGTCCTTCATGCTCTTCCTCTGATTTGGAATAAATTAAGATATCGTCAAAGAATACTAGGAAAAATCGTCCAAGAATTCTCTAAAGATATCGTGCATCAAACGATTGAAAGTTGCAGAAGCATTCGTAAGTTCGAAAGCCATCACTGTAAATTCGTATAATGACCATAACGAGTGTTGAAAGCTGTTTTGGAGATATCAGCCTCCTGGATTTGAATTTGATGATAGCCAGATCGAAGATCAATCTTTGTGAATATTTTGGCTCCATGTAATCTGTCCAGCATCACATCAATACGAGGAATTGGATATTTATTCTTGATGTAACCTGATTTAAGCCCCTATAATCTATGCAAAGTCGAAGAGAGCAATCCTTTTTCTTTTGGAAGAGAACAGGTGCACCCCATGGAGATGTACTAGGTCGGATAAACCCTTGCTCAATAAACTGCTTGAGCTGCTCCTTGAGTTCTATAGCCTCTGGAAGTGACATCTTGTATGGCGCTCTTGATACTGGTTCACTACCTGGAAACATTTTGATTTCATGGTCTACCTCCCTAGGTGGTGGTGGTTCAGAAAGTTCAGTGGGGAAAACATCTGAAAATTCTTCTATCCACATTGGTTTAGGGTTGGAAGAAGATTTTTCTACTTCGCTTAGCTTGACTACAAAAATTTGTTGACCGTTGCGTAACCCTTTCAAAAGACGATTAGCTTTGACCAAGTAAGCTTTTGGTCGTCCATTCTGGCCTTGAATAGTGACTTCTTGACCTTGGTTGTCCACAAAAGTAACACTTCCTTGGGCACAATGGATATTGGCATTATGACTGGCTAACGAATCCATTTCAAGAATTCTGTCATAGATTCCTATGGGTAAGGTTCGAAAAGTAGCAGAAGTAGAGTATTCTCCCAACTTGAAATCTATTTTTCCCACAGTGTACTGAGATAAAACCTCCTTTCCATTGGCTAATTCAACTCTCATCTTTCTTGCAGGGTGTTGATTAAGTCCTAACCTCCTTAAACATTTAGGTGACAAGAAAGAATGAGTACTACCACAATCAATAAGAAGCTCAAATTTTTCACCTTGGTGATTTGCAGGGGTTTGAATGACAGCATATGGTTGTCTTGCTCTTGGGTTATCAATTGCAGCATGTAGAGTTTCTCTTTCCTCTTGTTCTTCTCCCAATGTTGATTCTCCTATGATAGCATTGACTCTGACAGCCATTCCGCACCCTCGACCTCGTCCTCCATTTCTTCCTCCACGATTTATTTTTTGGCCTCCCCCTTTGGCTCAATTAGGTATATTTTTAGCAGAGACTCGCCTAGGACATACATTCCTGAAATGTCCTAGCTCATTGCATTCATAGCATCTAAGATCTTCATTTTGAGCTCCATTTGCTAAAGCTGCAACTATCAGATGAGTTTGGTGAACTTGGTGAGCTTGCCTTTGGCTGCACATTATAGGCCGTCCTGGGCCTTCTAGCATTCCTTATATTTCCATTTCGTACCCTTTTGAGAGTTTGACATCTCTTTAGCTAAGGGTTTAGCTCTTAAAAGAGCATCTTGCAAATTTACAGGCCTCATGGCTTATAGACAAGTATTTAAAGGAGAATTTAGCCCTTGGCAGAAACGGGCTACTTGTTGATCTACGGTCATTGGCGGAGCATAGCGCCAAAGAGTTACAAATTTGGAGTAGTATTCTTCCACTGTAAGATGAAACTGACGTAAGTTGAAGAATTTATTCATCTTAAGGTATTCGTGTGTAGGTGTAAGATAACATCCTTTGACAGCATACTTAATGTCTTCCCAAGTTTGAGTGTTTTGAGCTACTTGATTATCTTTGCAGTGTTGTTTCCACCAAAGCTTGGCATCCCCCATGAGACGAAACATAGCCAACATTGCTTGGTTATCAGGAGTAGTACCAACAGTAGCAAAATAATCCTCCATCTCTTCGAGCTACACTTCTGCATCGCGCTCAACTAGGGCTCCTTCCCCCTTGAAAGAGGGAAGTTTAGCTTGCTTGAGAAGTAGCTTTTTCTCTTGAATAGACATGTACACCGCACTCTGTGCAATATAGATTAAGTGAAATTTTATTTGATATAGTAACTTTAATCCACTTTAAGACAAGACTTGATCAAACAATAGTATAGGGAAAAGTCAATATTGATCCAAACTTTATTCATATACACTTTATTTGCTACCAAGATTGGTAGTCTTTAGGTACAAGGCTTGTAATGTCTCTATATTTTGAGTCTAGTGACTACAAAAGGATAGGCTAAAGGATCAAAATAATAAGTTTGCTTTGACCCTTGAAAGCTACGAGATACACATATGGGTCGAATCCTACAACCATGGATAACTTTTGTAACTTGGTTATAGACCCATTGAGTCTGAGATATATTTTCTCCTCCCAAGGTAATGGTAGCATCCGGATTCTTAGTACCAATGAAAAGATAAACTTTGATGACTTTTAATTCCTCTGCCCATCAAAGTTTCTTGAGGTTGGTATCCATGCACCATATCTTGTCATCATCAATGGTATAGATTCCTCGAGATGGATTCTAGTTGATACCCCATCCTCTATGTACCCTTGGGATAGGTGGTGCAAACACCCTATCCAAAATCATCATCACCCTTTTTCAAAACTGGTAATTTGGTGATTGGCATGCATTTTCAAACATGATGGTGAACACCTAGAATTTTTGGTAGGCTCAATGAGCATTTTCCTGTACTAGGAAAGTTCAATCTTCAATACCATATAACAACTCAAAACAATTTTTCTAGGTTCTTCTATTATTTCAAACATTCGCATCCTTCAACATCCAAACATCAATCTAAAAATCTCCCCAAGATTTAACCTAGGCTCTGATACCAGTGTGAGGTCCCTGCCCTTGTCGAGAAGAGCGAAGCACGTTTGATAGGTCTCCAATCCTGAGAAATAAAAACCAACAAACACTGCCTTCGCTACTATGTAGCCACGGGCATGAACCGTTGGTGAAGGATTGGTCCTATCTCGCTATGGCGGAGCGTGACCACCATAACCCTATCTAAAACTATCTATAATCAATTATACCTAAAGGTATAAATCTTAGAGTGACCAACCTGTGCGTTTTTTTCCCATGTTTCAGAAGCACGGCCACCAAGGTTTTTCTCTTTTAAGATTTATGACTATTAGTAAAAAAAACAATTTCTAGCGTTGGAAAGTTACCCAACTCATCGGGTCCACCCGTCCATAGAATGATACCGTCGGGGCATCATTCTCCCACTTTCCACACCGCACTCACCCTTCTTTTGTTATCTAATTACTACCACACTGTTTAAACATACATGTTCCTTTACTTTATTTATGATACTGGTTCGTTAAAATAGCCCCTCAAACAGTATTACAAAAAATAGTCAAACAAGAAGTCGTCCAATTTTAAACCAACAACCCTTGGATTAGGTTCACTTAAGAATCTCTACTGGCGCTATTATGTCCGATCGATATATACATTATTTATAAAAACCCTTATCATCATGAGTGTCCCATACTGCTCACAATTACTCGTTGTGTTTATCTGTACGTACTACCACCACAGCAACAACGGGGCTAATCTGGGCGTCATCCTCACGCCACGGCAAAACAAAACTGCAGTATCCAGCTGGGCTAATCTGGGTGTACTTCCACCACAGCATCAGCGGTGCGATCCTGGGCGTCATCTCACGCCTCGGCAATTGCCACATAATGCCAGCGCTAATAAGTAGAGAGACTTGTGAGAAACCATACCGATGGTTTTGGACAAACATTATTTCCTATAGCAACCAGTTTTACCAGACATTCTTTCCTACTTGTCAAACATATGCCGAGTTTCTTGGGATTAAACCCCTTGGTTTCGGTCCGTGTTTTCTTTTCATAAGATAAATAATATATTTCTATGGTCTCGCATATGCAATGATGCATAACTTGAAACTACAATACTAACCTGTAACATAGCTCCGATTGATCCGATTGGTGCAGACATAGCATGTTCCACAGGAGTTCCCCCGTTACTTGTACCGGCTTCATGATCATTAGTGTCTTGTGTTCGAGCACGCTTTGGAGCCATTTTTTTGTACTACACTTATGTTATACACTTAGAACTTTAAATTGGTCATTTTCCCTAGTAATCTCCTTGTTTTCAAAGAGAGTCTGTAATTGAACTAATTGAATTAAAACTAATTGAATCTTACTAATCTATTAGAGAGATTAGAGTAAGAGATAGCACCCACACACACATATCCTTCTTAAAGCTAATTGAATCTTATTAATCTATTAGAGAGATTAGAGTAAGAGATAGCACACACACACACACATATCCTTCTTAAAGCTAATTGAATCTTATTAATCTATTAGAGAGATTAGAGTAAGAGATAGCACACACACACACATATCTTTCTTAAAGCTAATTGAATCTTACTAATCTATTAGAGAGATTAGAGTAAGAGATAGCACACACACACACATATCCTTCTTAAAGCTAATTGAATCTTACTAATCTACTAGAGAGATTAGAGTAAGAGATAGCACACACACACACATATCCTTCTTAAAGCTAATTGAATCTTACTAATGTATTAGAGAGATTAAACTAAGAGATAGCACACACACATCATTCCTAAAGTTAATTGAATTCTTAATTAATACGCACCTTATTAGTCCACTAGAGTTTTTGCTCTCTTAGTGGTGTGTGGACGCCTTCTCTCTAAGAGAAGTGGCAGCACTTTGTGAGCGGTATAGAGGCAATCTCTATGTTTAAAGTGTGAGCATGGATGCTCTATTTATAGCAAAAAAGAAAACGTCCAACTTTTTTTTTTTTTTTTTTTTTAAAAAAAATATTGTTTTTCAAAAATTATACCCGCGTTTTTGGTACCCTTGTGGTACCCAGCAGCTTGACCAATTTGTCATTATCATCAAAAGATAAAGCCACACAACCCCCCCTCATTAAGATTAGTCAAAACTAACCTCTCCTTTTCATGTGACAGTGTGTCCCACTTTGTCCCCTCCTATGTGAGTCTAGGTGAATCCATGTGCCTTCATGTGTCATCTATGTGTATTCTTTTGTCTTTATAATTATTTTATTTATTTCCTTAATGATAATTTACTTTACATTTTTAAGTTAAACTTTACAGTCTTATACTTTACAGTAGTAGTAAGAGAAAATTCTACAATCAGTAAATAAGTCTTGCAATAAGTTAGTTAGTGATTCATATCTAAACATGTCATAATTTTGTTGTGTAAATTTTAACTTCTAGGTTTTCTCAGCCTACGATTCATAATTTGAACTCGAATGTCTTAAATAATGAGTGATGGTTTAAAAAAATTCAAATGCGTAATAGAGCTTGTGTGAAATTCGGAAGTAGAGACCTTACATATTTACTTCAAAAGTATTTTTTTAAACTAAACATAAACTATCTAAAAACATCCAAATTAATTTTCTAAATTAAATCAAAAATTTCTAAAACCATCCAAAACTATTTGAGCCAAAATTGTCTCAACTAAATCCAAATTGCCTTCAACCAAGCACATTGGTGTGGGTGGCTACAGGCACTTTCACCTACTTTCAAAGAAACTATTTGAAACCATCCAAAACTATCTCGAGCCATCCATGGTGTGGATGGCTAGAGGTAGTTTCACCTATTTTTGAAGTAAAGTTCTTAATTGAACCAAAATTGTCTAAAACCATGCATACCAGTGTGGATGGCTAGAGAAAATTCCATTTCATTGCAAAAAAGTCTCATAAACATCTACAATAGCGAAGCAAAGGCTTCACAAAGAATTATATTTAAATACATTATATTTAAGAGAATTATATTTAAATACATTATATTTAAGAGAATTATATTTAAATGCATTCAAAAGATTTATATGCCACCAATAAAGATTGACATAATGCATTCAAAAGCTTTATATGTCACCAATAAAGACCGGCATGGCAATCCAAGACCTATAAACCCATTTGCACAACATTTCTGAGTTTCCTCAAGCCATCCATGTTGGCGGTAGTTTCACATGCTTTAAAAGTAAAGTTAACTAAACCAAAACTATGTGAAACCATCCACACCAATGTGGATGGCTAGATACAATTCGATTGGATTGCAAAAGTCTCTCATAGAAATCTATGTCAATGTGGATGGCTAGAGGTGGTTTTATCTACTTTAAAATTAAAGTTCTTAATTATGCCTTTGTTATCATTTACTAGAGACAGTAACGTAAGTTCAGCTCATGGGACACATATGACACTTTGCTGCCTCTTTTCAATGGTGGAAACTTGAATGTAAATTAAAATGAGGCAAATGTACAACCTATGGGGGTTTTTAAAAATATTACAGATCAACCTATTACTAGTGCGCATGCAGATGTACATGATGTACTTTATGTGGAAAGGTCTAAGAATAAGGAGCCTAGAGGTATGTAAAAATGGTTGTTGCATACATTGTGTGATACTAAATTGGATGCATCTATGTCTAGTCATACTCATTTAGGTTCTTTTCGTGAATCTTACGCATCAAATTGTTATGATTTGGTTGTTTCTAGTTTATGTGATGAGGAAGAACCTCTTTTTTTTTTTGAAGCACACAATTTAAAAAATTGGATGGTTTCCATGCAATCAAAATATGATGCACTCATAGAAAATGACACATGGACTTTATGGATTTTCCTCCTTGCAAAAAGGCTATTGGTCCAAAGGGGGCTTACAAGTTCAAACGTAAGCCAGATGGTGCGATTGATCGCTACAAGGCTTGACTTGTTGTAAACGGCTATGCACAATAGAAAGCCATAGATTATGAAGAGACTTTTACTCCCACTTGTCATATGACTACTACCCATTTTCCATGTGCATTGGCAGCTCACTTTGGATGGGATGTACATCAATCAGACATTGTTACTTCTCTCTTGAATGGTGATATGTTTGAGGAAGTTTATGTAACATATCCTCATGGTTTTGTAAAGAAAGGACAAGAAGGTAAAGTGTGCAATTGTAAGAAATCTTTCTATGGGTTGAAAAGATCTCCTTGTGCTTGGTATACGAGAAAGATGACACTCATTTGGTTAAATGAGGCTTTTGTAATAGTCCAATAGAAAGCACTTTGTATGTCAGGCATGAGAGTGAGGTATTTCTCATCATCATTGTATACATAGATGATTTGCTGAGTTTGAATGGGACACATATTGTTGAATTCAAGGCTGATTTGAATGCTACTCTCAAGATGAAAGTCTTGGGAATTTTGCATCATTACTTGGGCATAAAGTTCAAGCACTTTGATGGTGGTATTGCCTTGTGCCAAACAAGCTACATAGAGACATTGCTAAGTAAGTTTGGCCTTGAGGTCTGCAAACCTATTCTAATCCAATGGAGACAAGTTTGGAATTGACTCTTCATGATGTTGGTGATCCTAGTGATGTCACTACTTAAGCCTCACCTAGCTCACTGTAGGGGCTTCCCATGTGTGAGAGCATGAGGGTTGCTTGAAAAGTGGAAAAAATCCTATAAAGATGCCAGAAATAGAATTAGTACTCTACCAGAAACTACAAAGGATTAAGCCTCAAACTGGGTGCACGTGTTATCTTGTGGAAATCTTTGCATCTCAAAGTGGTTTTAGTTAAGCATACACAAGTCCAAAGAGCTATATCCTGGAAATTGCATAGGTGATAGAAATTAGATAATTGACAAAGAAACTACCAGTATATATTTAGAGCTGCATAATGAAGGAATTGAAGTAGCCCAACCTTTAGATGCGCACAGACTCAAATGCAACACAATAATTGTAAAAAACATGTATATGCTTTCAAATTTTTTCCTTTACGACACAAACATCTACAAGCCTTATTATAAAAATCCCATGTACAAAATATGCACCTATAACAGTGTTATTTTGCAAACCCAGCAGCAATGGACAATACATCATCCCATGCACCTCCATTGTTTGATGTAGAGATGGAAATCTAAAAAAGGAATATTAATGACTCAGCTATTTACAAGAAGGTAAAAACTAGAAACAGAATGTACATCCATAAACACTGTGGACTCAGACTCATTGGAAAGAATTTTGCAACTGTAATTCTAGAAGTGTGTAGACACTATTGAGGGGATCTCCAAGTGAATTTTATTTTCATTTTGAGGTGGAGGAACACGGTCGTATCCATGTTGCACACCTAATCTAGACTTTGGTGGTATGGTTAGTTCTGTTCTACTTGAGGAGCTCTGTGGTGATTTTTTTGAGTTTGGACCTTTTTTGACCCCCTAATTGACCCTACCAATTTGCTAGCAATCCATCTTGGATTGGATTTGTGCAGCCATTCTGGTGTTTTTTGTGCAGTGTACTCTGGGTCACAAAGGTCTCTCTCTCTCTCTCTCTCTCTCTCTCTCTCTCTCTCTCTCTCTCTCTCTCTCTCTCTCTCTCTCTCTCTAGCTCTAGTAAATGGAAATGAGCCCTAATTTGCATGTGCTTGATCTACCCAGAGTCCCAAGTGCATACATACGTTTCTTGCTCTAATTTCCCATGGTATATCACCTACGACTCAAAATACTCATCTTTGGGATGCTTGGTCAATGATTGCCCTTGATTTTGCAATTTTGATCCATTGTAAGTTGGCCAAAATTTTGACTTGTGCCAAATCCCTCCAAATTTGATGTGCTTAAGGCTCTTTCTTTGTTGATTGGATGTTTGTTTTTAGAACTTGATTCCGACTTTTTTGGCTCACTTTATTAAATTTTTATCCTTGTTAGCTTTAAAGAAATTTAGAGGAAATTAATAATATTTGGAGAAAAGTTAAACAAAATTATTCCACACACTCATATATACATACTCTCACTCTCGGCACTATGTCCGTACAAAATTGTCAATATGGCTCATTATTATGCTTGATAAGAGGTAAATCCTAATAAAAATCAACTAAAAAGAAAACAATTAAACGATGAAAAACACTTTATACACTATACACATGAATTATCAACATCTTGGGACATAAGAGCTTGCAATAGGCTGCTACATCTTCTGCTACTCTCCCCTTCCTATCCTGAGTCATCCTAGATGAATGTTTGTGCAATGTGCATGGGTGCAAGCAACATGTCTATGCAAGGCTTTGTAATGCGGCCCTATGATGTCAATGGAAGAGATGCAAGGGGTAACAATATGTTGTGCAAGATGCGGGTACTAAATGGATTGTTTAGCATCTTTTGTTAGCCAAGCTCCATCTAGACTACGTGGTTCAAATAAACACTTTTGAAGATGGAACGCTCTGTACTTGATTGTTGGATTAGTGAGTATCATTAACTTGATGTCTATGGTTGGTGTTTGCTTTGGTATCCACTTGTATTTTTTCTACGGAGACAAATGAGCAGGTTTTTGTGTCAGGTGCTTTGGTCTCCATTGCTAGTTCTTTTTGGGAGTTTAGGGTTTGTTTTCTAATTTTCACTTTGGAATCCATTTATACTTGGGTTGTCTTGGGTTAGATCTTGCTGGTTGTTTGGGCTCCCACTTCTAACTATAACTTCTTTAGCAGGGATTTTAATTACGCGATGATGCATTTTGTTAAATGTTAATTATTGTTGTTATTATCACTATTCTTTTCATGTTCATAACGTATCTAATGTCATGACCTACGAAAACCGGTAGAAAACGTAGAACCGGCGGGACAACCAACAATCCCGGCAGGCCCGACGGGTTTATCATGAAACCCGGCGGGCCCGACGGGACAAGCAAGAATCCTGCCGGACCCGTCATGTACCCCCTCCATATTTGGCGGCTCTATATAACCCTATAGTAGACATCACATCACATCACCTCTTCCTCTGAATTTGGTCATCCTTTAAAATTTAGAAGAAAAACTAAAGGTAAAAAAATGAATAGTCTTTAAAAAAAAATTAAAACTTAATGTAACTCTGATCATGGATCATTAGTTCTTTTTTGGACTGAGCTGATTCTTGAAAGGAGGTAGAAAGGTGAATCTTTGGGTCGGTATCTCTACATTTGGGATGGACTAATCTCATGTTTGGTTCACCGTTATATTTTCTAAATTGATTGCTATATTGATTAGAACTTCCATCATGGGTCATTAGTTCTTTTTTGGACTGAACTGATTCTTGAAAAGAGATAGAAAGGTGAATCTTTGGGTCGATATCTCTACTTTTGGGATGGACTGATCACATGTTTGATTCACCGTTGTATTTGCTTGCTATTCCGATTAGAGTTCCAATCATAGGTCATTAGTTCTTTTTTGGACTGGACTGATTCATGAAAGGAGGTAGGAAGGTGAATCTTTGGGTCAATATCTCTACTTTTGGGATGGACTGATCACATGTCTGATTCACTATTGTATTTTCTTGCTATTCCGATTAGAGCTCCAATCATGGGTTATTAGTTCTTTTTTGGACTGGACTGATTCATGAAAGGAGGCAGGAAGGTGAATCTTTGGGTCGATATTTCTACTTTTGGGATGGACTGATCACATGTTTGATTCACCGTTGTATTTGCTTGCTATTTCGATTAGAGCTCCAATCATGGGTCATTAGTTCTTTTTTGTACTGGACTGATTCATGAAAGGGGTAGGAAGGTGAATCTTTGGGTCAATATCTCTACTTTTGGGATGGACTGATCACATATTTGATTCACCATTGTATTTGCTTTCTCATGTTTGAGTAGATTGAGGTTTATTCCCGTCAGGCTTCACTACTACGCTTGTGTGTGATATTGATTATAACACTAATGTTTGGTTTGAATAATACTTGAAAGAAGAGATAGCATATTGAGCTATGTTTATTGGTATTGCAGGCCATCCAATAAGTATGTCTTCCACCGGGAATGTGAGTGGTGATGTTGGTGTCTCAAGCCTGGCTTCCTTGAGGAGACCTCCTACCTCGATGCCAGGTCCTGCTTCGCAGGGCACCACTTCGCAGGGCAAGTGAAAGGCAGGAGGAAAAAGTCCAGGACCCGAGTGGAATTTTTCCACAAATTTAAATAAGTATCAAGATTGGAAATGTAACTTTTGTGGCGAAGAGAAATCTGGAGGAGCACCAAGAATAAGGGATCATTTGCTACGTGGAAATACCAGAATCCAAGGAGGAAAGTGCAAGGGCTTAGGTGCAGAAGAAGCAGCTATGCGCTTAAAAGATTTAATTGGTAAGCTAATTTCCACGAGCAAAAGATCAAAACTCTCTACTTTCGACCATCACACCCCGGTATGGATAAGATCAAACCAGTATGAGGGATCATTGGGTGTAACGCCCACCAATGGAAGCACTCAAAGCAGGGAACCAACTTCTCATATCGATGGAACTACACCTCCAAACCATGGGTCTCCTGACTTTCAGGTAGGATCGTAAAAAAGTAGACAGGTTAGCTTATAGACGAGCTTCAAAATGCTTGCCTTAGAAGAAGCACAACTTGCTCTAGCTAAAGCCGTTTATTTCAATGGGGGATTATTGGCCATTGTCACCCCTAATGCATGGAAGTTAGCTTGGAAACGCATTGGGGAGTATGGTGCTAGATTTACCTCTCCAACATATCACCATATAAGAAACCACCTGTTGGATAAATGTTACACAAGCACACAACAGGATATTCAAAGGGTAATATTAAATGCAACAGAACAATCTGGATACACCATAGTTAGTGATGGTTGGTCCAACGTTCAAAGGCGGCCATTGATCAACATCATGCTTGTATGTCCTCGTGGTGAATGTTTTATCAAAGCTATGGATAGATCTGGTCAAATAAAGTCTGGCAGTTTTATAGATGACATCATTGGCGACGCAGTTGAGGAACTTGGACAAGAAAATGTTGTCCAAGTAATCATGGGACAATGCCAAAAATTGCAGGGCTGCAGGTAGTATACTTGAAAGTCGCTTCTCTCACCCATATAGTGCTGGTTGCAGTACACACATCTTGAACTTGGTATTGCAAGATTGGTACAAGAGGGAGGACACAGAGTGGTTCAAATGGATAGTAGACAATGCTCACTTAATAGTCAAGTTCGGTATGAAGCGTCAGAGGGTTCTTGACATGTACCGACAAAGGATGTCTACTATGTTAAAACTGCCGTGTGAAACTAGATTTTGCACCAACTACTATACGGTAGAATCACTAATAAAAAATAAGAATGCTGTGATGGAGACATTTGTTTGTGCCACTTTTTCAGAATGGGAGGCCGGTCAAATGGAGAAGATAAAAAGCAAAATAGGGGTGATCAGAGATCTACTAGCTGATCGCCACTTCTGGGATGATGTGGTGGATGTGCACAATGTCATGATGCCAATTATGCTCGCATTACGCCAACTGGATTCTGCCTTGCCTAACATAGGTAAGGTATGGATGGCTTGGTGGACTATTCAAGAAATCCTTACAAATCCAGAGGAGCCCCAGGAGCCAATTGTGAAGCCTTGGAAGACACCATTCACTCAAAAGAGGAGAGAAAACTTGAGAAAGTATGTGCATGGTCGATGGGTTGGAGCACATAGTCCACTACACAGTGTAGCTTTCTTATTGGATCCAGAGTATTGGGCAATGGAAATAGACAAACTTGATGAGGAGGTGCTTGAAGACTTTTATGATGTGATAGGCAGGTTTTATGATGATCCTGATGAGCATGCATCAACTATTACTGATCTTATGAAGTTTAAACTCAAAGAGGGTAAGTTTGGTACATAATTTGTGCAGAAACTTGCCACAGAGCAACCAGCGTGGAAGTGGTGGATGATGAATGGTGGTAGTGCACCCACCCTTAAACGCCTAGCTGTTAGAATCCTAGCCCAATGTGCATCCAATTCAAGTTCTGAGAGAAATTGGAGTACATATAAATATGTACATTCCACCATCAGAAACCGCCATCTAAATTCAAGAGCTGAAAAATTGGTGTATATGTACTGCCGCGCTGGACTTATGATGTAACCAATGATGAGGTGGACAAAGACAGTGAGCTGCAAGGGGAATCTCATGAAGTAGAAACTACATGTACTTTAGAAGAGATTGAAGAGAATTTGGAAATTGAACCAACTTTGACCCATCGCAGCAAGCGACGGTGGTTTAATTAATAGATTATCGAATCCATTGAGTGACTTCTGTTTAAGTTCAGAAACTGTTTATCTTATAAGATTTTTTTATATTTAGTTTAAGGTTTAGACATTTGCTTAATAATAAACGAAGCCCTTAAAAACCTTTACAAGGCCACAAATCACTATTAAAGCTTCATAATATACAAAGCCCTAACAAATCTTTGCATTATCACATATCATAATTGAAGCTGAAGTGAGGACAATTCACAAATCACTAATAAATTCTCGCAAGACAATGAGTAAATGTTTTCAAATGTTACAAAAAATATCCAAGTGATAGTGAATTATTTGTGAGAATATCTTCATTCTCCTGTTCACGCTGACCTTTAAGCTTATTATAGTCTTCAGACATTTTGAACATTGCATATAGCTTTTTGGATATCTCATACTCACATATAGCACAATGACAGTTATTCATCATGCTTTGCATCAAGCATGATATAAGGTACATATATCCGCATGGCAAGCTGAAGTGACCACACCACTCATGAAAGAATGATCTACATATGGGGCAAGGACCACCGTGCTCACCAGAAGCTGGAGGGGCCTCAATAGATGTTGGGTGCTCAATCAATGTGGCAGCATTTTGTTTTTTTATAGTCGCCTCTAACTCTTTTACGTGGTGAGATAGCACCTTCACCTCCCTTTGCAAGTCTCTATTTAGGGTTGCTTCTGCATGAGAGCCTTGTGTAGCTAGTGATGCTTGCCTCAGTTGAGTTTGAAGCTCCTCCTTAACTTCGTGCACTTCCATTGATGCACCTTCTAGTGTCAATGACATCTCTTGCCGTGTGACGGTGATTGCACTATTGCGAATGTCCTCAACCGTCATGTGAGGTGTCCTTGAGCTAGAGTCCACTGCTTCACCCAAGACATAATGCATGTATAACATCTTGGAAAACCACAACGGACAATTCATATGATGCATAGGATGACCCATAACATCGAGATATATGTTCTCTCCATTGTCTCGTATGTCTGCATTAGTGCATTGTGATAGCTTGAGTCGGCCTTTCTTGATGTTGTCATATGCAACGCTTGGCCATATGGATTTGACCATTTCTCGGTCAATCCTAGTGTTCACCTCTTTCCATTGTGTACCCATTGGGTTGGCCCACTGGGAGCAACGAGATGCAATTCGAGCGGTGTCGTTCACTCCACCGCCTTGACACATGGATCTGAGAAGCTCAAAAGCGCGCTTAGCCCTTTGATTATCATTATCCATATCGTGATTAAACACTATACTTCAGTTACGGCATACAAACTTAATGATAATCAATTGCTATAAGAGTAACCACCATTTTACGACAATCAATTGCTATAATTTTAACCACCATTTTACGACAATCAATTGATATTAGAATAACCACCATCTTACGACAATCAATTGATATCAGAGTAACCACCATTTCAATGAATGACAATCAGTGATTGCACGTGGCTTATTGCTTGAAACTTAAGAGAAAAAACAAAACTCATAGAAAATTTGTTGTCTATTGAGATATAACAAAGTGTTTTTATTACTCATACATCATCCATGGCGCATAAAACCCAATTTTTAAAAGTGCTTTTATAAGTCAAAAGTCTCAGAAAACCTTGCTTCATAAAGTACATCATATATCCATTAAAAAAATGCTACACTCATTTCAGAGGGAGGGCATAAGCATCGTTTCGGCTGGGCTTCAAATATTTCTAATTCTTCGTCCAAAAGTGCCAAGGTCTTTCTGTCTGTGGATTTCTTCCTCACCCAACCTTCCACAACAGTCCTAGATATGGCTTGTACCTCCACTGAAACCTTATGTTTGAACCAATCTGTGTTGTAGTAGTCAGAGAACTCTCCACAAAACTTACAAAATTTCCATATAGCCCATCTTATGGCGTACACATCTGTGGCCTTGGTCCATGGGCACGGGTGATTGCCATCTAGTAACTCAGGATCTCGCCAAGGATGAAGGTTTTGCCAGTTTTTATCGGTATTTTTGGTCTTTTGTGTCTCTAAGCCAACATGCAGAGCCAATCCCCAATCAATTATTCCAATACGGGGAGTGAGATCCTTGGTAAAGTCCAACATGATGTTCCATGGATGGAGATCGTTGTGGATCACTCCCTCGTCATGTGCGAATCGCAATGCCTTCACCAAGGCATGGATTAATGAGGGAGCATGATTGCACAGGCTCTTGATACGTGTTTTCTTGTCTTCAGAGGGCGCTCCCATTTAAAGTCTTCAAGGATCTTTCCTTTCCCCTCTTGATGCGCTACAAGCATCGTGAAAGAGCCATGTGGAAGGGGCACTGTCTACATAAGATCACCTAAAGTTCCCCCATTGAAGTAGGGGAATGTCAGAAACCATGGCAACGTTACAGAGTGGGAAATACTCCTCACAATCCCTCTATGGTTGAGATCTACCCCACTTTCTGATGCAAAGCTTTTCCACTGATGCTTGGCTTGTCCTTTGAACTCCTTGGCACAATAAGTATTCGTTGCAGGAAGGAAACTGATCCCTTTGATTTGAACTTGCCACCCTGTTCCATAAGCGCCTGACCCAAGTTTATTGATCTTCTTAATGGACTTATTTGGAATGCCCAGAGTCATACTACATTTAGAATTGTATATACTGCTCTCCAGGTGACTGGCAGAAGCAGTAGAACCCGATGTTCCCTCAATGGCAGCCTCCTCAATAAACGGTTCTCCAACTTGGCTGCTCCCCATAACTCTGGTGATAGCCATTCGCATTTTCTTGCTTAGGCCAAACTGTGTGTCTATGTGGGATGCTCGCCTTGACCTCTCCTTTTTAGCTCTCCATCTAGTGTTCCAATGCTCTAGCTTACCCTTGTCTAATTCTTGAGGGCATTCCTCTTTCAAATCATAGGCCACCTTGGGAAAATTGCCCACCCAATGAGATTATTGATTCGGTTTTTTTTTCTGGATATAACAACAACATTTTGCGGGCAATCTCACTGTATAATGATTGCAATCTAGACTCATCTACAACAATTTGCGCTATATCGTCGGGATTTAGTGCACTGACGATCGTAATCAACAATTGTCTAATTTTCTTTTTGAACTCTATCATTGAAGTAGCAAAAAGATCCATTTTGCCTGCAATGGTATTATTGCAAACAACACATTGTGAAATATAACTATGTGCCACTGCATTTGGATCTTTTCTATGTGAAAGAAAAAGTGCAGTATAGACCATAGATCTCGTACACTGTGACACACCTAATCGCAATTGCAACCATGTTCCAATGCCTCACCGTACGACAACTTACAAGATAGTGCTTGATGATCGACAAAGAACTCAAATTTGTTCGCAAGAAGGTGGTGTATTAACTTTTTCACCACATAGACGATTCCTAGCCCTTCTCTTTCCATGGTCGTGTAATTCTTCTCTGTGCTATTGGGATATCTGTATGAGTAATAGATGGGAAAATACATGTTGTTCTCTCCAAGGTGTTCTAGAATGCATCCGATAGCATATGCCAATTCATCAACATGGACATGAAAGATCCTAGTCCAATCAAGAGCTTTTAAAATTGGAGGAGAAATCAATCTATACTTCAATTGGTGGAGTGCTTCTTTACATTCATCAGTCCACTCAAATTTTGTAATGAGAGCATAGAGAGATTTGGCAATGATTACGTACATGTAGATGAATCTTCTATAGTAACCACAATGTCCCATAAAGGCTTCTATCTCTGTAAATTTTGTTGGTTTTGGAAGAGAAACAATCACTTGTATCAAGATTAATGTAAATACCACTCTTTGACACAATGTGCCCTAAAACCTTCCCTTGTATTACCAAGGAGATACATTTTTTTTGGGTTTAAGCAAATGTGATAGGTTTTGCATTTCTTGAAGATCTTCCTCAGATGTTTTATATGTTTGTTTCTCAAGAGAGAATGCACACATAAGTCATCCATGTAGATTTCTAAGAATTGTCTTAGATATTCTTTAAATGCATGACTCATCAACCCTTTAGAATGTGGAAGGTGCATTGGTCAAGCCAAACGACATAACTCTATAAGTGAATATGCCCTATGCTATTGCAAAGGCCATCTTATTTTGATCCTTTGTCTTTATGGAGAGTTTATGGCAAGTTGGTTTTAGCCTGAAAAGCCATCAAGAAAGTTGTAAGCTTCCTTGCCTGCGACTTCTCAATCACGTGATCAATAATCAGGAGGGAATAGTTATCTTTGATGATGGCAACATTTACATGTTTGACATTTACACAAACTCACAATTTGTCATTATTTTTGGGAACTACCATCATCAATCATACCCAATCTGTGTGTTCAATAATGTAGATAAACTCGACTTCCTAAGTTTATCTATCTCCTCTTTGATCTTTTTAGCAAAAGTTTCATTGTATGTATAGGGACGTTGTCTGTGAGGTTTTGCACCAGTTTTAAGGGGTATTATTGTTGGAAAATGTCTGGATCCACTTGCTTAAGGTCCTTGTATGACCATGCAAATAAATATTGTTTGAGAGTAGCCATTAATAGCTACTCTTCCTCCTTAGTGGGGTTGGTGGAAATATATGCCGGCTTTTGGTTATTCTCCTTGTTAAGCTATGTCAATGCGCTTGGATTTTTCAGGTCCATCATAGGATGTCTCTAGTTATTTAAGTTCCCTCATTGGCTACTGAACTATGATCTTTCAATCCTGTATTGTGTATTTTTTGTAGTGAGAGGGTGCATCAAATTTTTCCGTGCTTGATTCCTTTTCACTCTCCATTTTGATCGTCCAAATCTCTTTCAAGGTTTGATTTAACTTTTGGTATTCAAATTTTTGCTCAATTTTTGTCACTCTTGATGATGTTTTGGCTATATCTTTGGCTTTCCCCTTGTTTTTTTTCTTTGGATTAGTCTTTGTTGAAGCTAGTTTCGCGTAGCTTCGTGTAATTTTGTGCCTATGACACAGTCATTTGCTCCTACGAGCATCAAATACTCAGTTTTTCCCTTCATAAAAGGAATAGCTTATCCTTGCATGTTTTTCTATTTTCTCACTCATAGTGTTTGGTACCTCTCTTGTCTTCTAGACTTTTGGTTGGGAAACTCCTAGAAGATCACCTCTTTCTGGTTTGGTTTTTTTTTTTGTCGAGTCATCATCAATTTCAAGTACAACATCTTGTGATCTTGGAGTTCTTCACCACTTTTGTTGCTTAAATCTTGAATGGAAACCTTGTCCACTATATGTTTGCACTCAACCATTCCTTGAGTTTTTCCCTTCAAAAAAGGCATAGGTTTTCCTTGCATGTTTTTCTGTTTCCTCACTCAAAGTTCTTGATACCTCTCTTGTCTTCTAGACTTTTGGTTGGGAAACTCATAGAAGATCACCTCTTCCTGGTTTGGTTTGGTTTTGTTTTGTCCTTATCATAAATTTCAAGTACACCGTCTCATGATCTTGGAGTTCTTCGTCGCTTTTGTTGCTCAAATCTTGGATGGAAACCTCGTCCACTATATGTTTGCACTCAACCATTTCTGGAGTCCTTAGGTCCTCGATTTTTGACCTTGATTCCAAGATAAAACTTACCATTTTGAACACAACTATGTCAAAACCCTCTTTGTCACAAAATTTTGTTGGGGTTGTTTAGTTCATGTATACATCTAGAGTAGCAAGTATTTGGTTCCATCCAAAAGGCTCAAATGAATATTCTAGAAATGGTTCTCAAAAGTAATCCTCCATTTATCTTTTTAGAATGCAATCTTCTTTAATGAGGCTCTCACATTTGGACGCTCCACACATCCAAGTATATGCTTTGTTGTGCAACCAAGTAGGTATATTGTTTTTGTTGACCCTAGTTGAGTCAAATTTCTCTACAAAAGTTTGACTGATATCTCTATAACTATGTTCCTTTGGCGATGATCCTTGTTTTGTAACATCCTTGTGCCGCAAGTAGTCATAGCCCCAATTGCGTACCATCTTAAGTTGATGCATGATGGCCGCCCCACAATGACATCAAAGTTATTAATTTTTCCAAAATCCACTATGGAAAAGTTATGCTCATACTCAATTCCACATGAGGACACTATGATCTGTTTTAGCATACCCACAAACCTTTCCACGTATCCATCTATGAGTTGCAGTTTCATTCGTGTTTTTTTGAAAGCCAATCTCCCCCATGTTTTGGTGTAATAATGTCCACTCTAGCCCCGTTATCAAGTATAGCAATAGTTTTCACTCCCTTGTGCTCTAGTGGCAAGGTGGTGTTCCCTTCCTCTCCTTCACAGTGATCATCCACCTTGTTTACAGGCACAGGTTTCATCTTTGGTTTTTCTGGTAGAGTTTTACCCATGTATTCATCTATGGGAATGTCTTGATGAGGGATTTTCAGCCCCATATTCTCCAATTTTTTTCCCACTTCAACCCATAAATATAGTCTAATTTGTAAAAGCTCTAAGAGAGCTATTGTACATTGCATGGAAGTCAACATTAGTTCATGGAGTCTCTTGGTGTCCATCATTTTTGAAATTGTTTTCCATTGAGAGGACACAACTTTGACCTCTGATATCATTTCATGTTCTCCTATGAACACAACAAAGTCTTCAATGTTTCTGGTTTTCTTTCTATAGGTACTTCCATCCTTGCATCACCATAAAGAGACTGTATATCTCCTGATAAAACTCATGATCCATATTGATCTTTGCTATAGGCACAAACTTAAAAGTTGCACTACTATCTTTGCAGTCCTTGATCGTCTCCCATAAGTCTTGTGGTCATGGCTCCTCCACTTATGGAATGGGAATCGTCCCTTTTTACTTGGTGTCATTTGTGGTATTAGCCACTACCCTTGTATCCAATGGTGCTTCAATTTTATGTTTCATTTGATTGATCACTTTTTTTTTCTTATGCTCAAATTTTCATCCTTTTGGTGTATCAACACTTCTTATTTGGTTTTTCTAGCTTCATTAGAGCTTAAGCAGTCTCTATGAGTTGTTTGAACATTTTCAATCTCTGTGTTTCAAATTTGGGATGCGGAGATCAACCATCTTTTTCTCCAAAGTCTAGTTAGTCTTCATGGCCACGATTTGTAGTAGGTAGTTCTACTACAAAATCCATAGAGATACTCTCCCACTTACCTTGTGGAATCTCTAAAAGATGTAAAAGGCCACCTACCTTGAGGTGCTCTGCCTTATTAACTTGGCATTGTTGGTAGTTTAGTACGTACTCTTGAACATCATGATGTAATCTTGACCAATAAAATTTCCATCGAACTAAGGCATACGTCTTACGAATACCTGGATGACCAGCACTTGGACTATCGTGACACTCAAATAAGATTTGGCGCTGTTAACCCTCACGGCTCACAGACACCCCATCACCTATGACGGACGTGTATTATGTATTTGGTAGAGTCAGGTACCGGGCTTGTCGGACCAATAGGAAAAGGGTAAGAGTGATCGCCGATGAGAGGCGCACTCTAACTGGGACATTCAAGGGACTAGTTGGCTAAGCATGGGCGCCCAAGTGTGAATGGGGTGAGCTCATATAAAAGCCAACTAAACCTAAAATTCACTCATTCTCTCATTTGTGCAATAGAAGAGTGCTCTTGCTCCATCTCCATCTCCATCTTCTTCTTCTTCACCTCCTCGTGTGTGTGTGTGTATGTGTGTGAGAGAGAGAGGGAGAGTGTGTGTGCGATCGAGCATTACGAAGGCAGGACGGCGGCGAAGCGGTTGAGCGCGGCACGATTGCAGCTTCTTCTTCATCGCCGCGAGGAATCCTCCACGACAGGAGCATAGAGCGGTGAGTGACACACCATTGCCCTCTTTTGAGCTTTCTAGATTAGTCTTGTTGTGTGATTGGAGCCATTTGTGGCTCGCACACGGTGTATCGGCAAGTCCCTTGCTTCGACAGTGCGGCAAGGAGCACACATTTTTGGCGCCGCTGCCGGGGAATCGCCCTGCACCAAGCCCAAGAGGCACTTTGTGCTTCTCCTATGAGTTGTTTGTAGTAGGAAAGAAGAGGAAGAGGAAGAGGAATGAGTTGTTTTTCTGCAAGTTGTTAATTTCTGTATTGTCTGCATAATGTTATGTTTTCTGTTTGCACACAGTCTTTGCACAATTAGTAGTCGTTAGCTTGTTTGCAGGGAATGAATAAGTAGGAAGACAGTTAGCAATTTCTATTGCACACAGTCTGTACACAGTTTTCTGTCAAGGTTTGCCTGCACACAGTCTTTGCATAGAAAGGTAATGAGAGAGGAAGTAGGTGGACAATTAGCTCACTGTCAGTAAGCAGTTAACAGATTAGTTAGTATATTAGTTAGTGGTTATCAGCACTGTTAGTAAGTAGATAAGTAAGTGAGCTGTCTGTGAACTGCGAGCTGTCGACTGGGAGGTTAGGTAGGTGACAGTGTGTGTGGCCAAGAAAGGGTCACCAAAACCACGTATCATCGCCCAAAAAAAAATAATAAAAAATAAAAAATAAAATAAAAAATATATTAAAAAACCGAAAATATTTAAGCGTGAGTGACTGGGGGGCCACACTAAAATTTTGATCGAGATCGGGATCCCAAGCCCAGGCCCAGGCCTCAGTCCTCAGTCTTATGATATATACTAGACTCACTCTTATATATATACCCTACTCCCTCAAGAGGGAATGAGAGCATGTGGGGCAAGTCCTCCACTCTCCTCCCTTCTCTTGCCACTTGCACCCTTAGACTTTCTAATTTGGGCCTAGTTCCCTACTAGAAATTGACAGTTTTAGGGATTCCGAGGGCATAAAGTGACCAAACGGAGGGCTGTAAAGCACGGCATGTCCCTCTGACCGAGACGCTCGTTTTGAGCTATCATACGTTCTATTCTATAGCTGGGTCAGAAAAAAAAGACCAAAAAATCAAAAAATAAATAAATAAGAAAAGACTTGGGTTGCAAAACACCCAAAATTACTAGGTAAGCAGCCTTCACGGGCCCTCACTGAGACTTCTAGGGGATCCAAATCATATGAACCTACGCTCTGGACGAGTGTTAGAGCACGAGCATATTGGTAGTGCCTCCATTTACGCGGGCACCCATTATTCCTCCACCCTAGGTTCTGGACCTTCGGCCGGGACTCAAGGTAGCGCGACCCAAGATCCTCATATCGCGTCTAGTGATTCTTCCTCTGACTACGAAGTCATGGAGGGGTATCCTACACCAAACCCTGATAGTTCAAGTCAAGACATGCATGCTATGGGCCCATGGCCCGGGTCCAGCGTGTTTAGCCGCTTAAAAGAGACCCTTAGTAGAGCTACTCGCTCCGAACATGCGGTTAATGAAATAAATGAAGGGAGTGGGAAGTAAATTCGTCATTCATGCCTAAAATGGACCCTATGCTTCTTCAGAGTGTGCATGTGAATGTTCCATCCACTGCACCTCCTGATCCTTTAGGACTATCTCCCTCTGAGGTTTTACTACCCGATGGTAGGAGTCTTGCCGAAGTACAAGAGATCGAACGCTATATGCAAGCAACAAGGGAGAGGGAAATTGAGAACCTACGAAGGCTAGAACAAAGTCAAGCCCTGAAAGCAAAGGCTCCTATGACAACAATCATGCAAGCCGAGCAACCGAGTGCTCCCAAGGTAGCAGTCACGGAGGGGCAAGCTATGGGGAGCAATAATGCTTCCACTTCAAGGGAAACCTCCAGCACGCTAGGCCTAGATGGGATATTCCTAAACGAAAATTGGGAGTATGACCTACAAGCAGAAGCTTTAACTGATCGGTACACAGGACACACCTATCATGTGGGTTGGTTAGATGTTCTACAATCCACATCGGGTGCTACTAGCATAGATGAGCAACAACAGAAAGTCTGTGATGTCCTCCATAGGATTGTCAAGTTAGAAAGACAGAACACAGGGATCAACATGCCTTCAACAGGCCTAATGAGATTCTTGGATACGGAAAAGGCCAACCAAACAACCCTGTCACAAATGGAGACTCCCTCAGTGAGCCCCATTGATCCTCCATATGTTGTTTCCCTAGGAGCCTCAGTACAATCTGAGCCCACAAGTGGCAGCTTTACCTTCCCAGATCTAGCTCCTCTTTCTCTTAATGACACTACGGCTACCATGCATATCCCAATGGTGAGCATGACAAGGAGTTCATTTGTTAACACTGCACCGATGCCTAGTAGCACAGTGCTCCCACTATACCTACATGTATGTATCAATCATGTGCACCTGTCGTACCTCAGCCTCATGTAGCTCCTACACCTCCGATTATTCCAAGAGCTTACAATCCACAATGGAATTATCCAAGCTCTTATACAAGTGGAGCCATGCCATTTAATAATAACATGCCATATCAGGCACCCCCTATGCCTAGGGCCACGCCTGTAAACTTTGGACCACCGTCTGGTACACCACCATACGAAATTTGGGACCCAAGAGCCGAGTGTATGCCAAGGCCAAGGCCAACTCCCATCTCACATGTGGTTCCAAGAGCACATACACCCATTATACCTGCTCAAATAGGAGATTTGGGAGCATTTGCTCAAACTATCGGTCGCTCTATTGCGGAAAACATGCATAGTGCACCTGATAGAGAGCCTAGGAGCAAGGCAGTTCAAGTAGCTAAGCTCACACAGAAATTTAGTGGAGACGGAGATGCTAGAAAGCATATGGAAGTCTTTGAACATGTGTGTGATTCCTTGGAAGAGCACAATGAGCTACATAAGTGTAAGGCTTTGAGTTTGACCCTAAGCGGAAAGGCCGGAGATTGGTATAGAACCTTAAGAGTAGAAGAGAAAACGATCTACTCTACTCTTAGGAGACTGTTCTTAAAAGAATACATACGAGAGGGAGTACTTTGGGGTGTAGCCTCTCAGCTCCAGAAAGCCCAACGAGAAGAAGGTGAATCCTTGAGAGACTTCATTAGTCGCCTAAAGAATTTGAATTCTCGATGCAATCCAAACGAGCGATTCAACAACAACCAATTGCTCGATAGATTCATTAGGGGACTACGACATGAAAGTATTTATAATGGCCTAGTCATTAGAGGTATCACTACTTGGGAAGCAGTCACCATGAATGCAATCCAATTGGAGGATAATTTAATGATTGCAGGAGAAAGAGTGTCTGCCGAGCCGAAGTCTAGTAGCTCGCAAGCATCAGGGCATGAGCCAATGAAGATAAAGCCAATCGTGAAAGAGAAAACGATATCTGAGATGACTTTGGCAGATCTCACAAAGGCCATCCAAGAAAGCCTTAGGGGTAATCGTGCTCCACAAAACACTCATATGTATCCAAGAAGGGAGCAACAATGGTGCTCAATTTTCTTGGGCCCACATACTACGCGTGAATGCCCTACTTTCAGAGTAAAGTTTAACGGGACTTGTAACGCGTGTGGTAGGTATGGCCATCAAGCGAAGGATTGCCTAATGCTTAAACGCATCATGGAAAATAGATCGCCTATATCTTGGGTAGACTCACCTCGAGTTCCTGCATTGATGCCTACCCCACCCATGGAGCAATAGTTGCCATTACAACACATGGTCCCTAGAACCCAAAATGTGGTCCAAACCACACCGTTGCCACCTCCAGTGCTAGGACCGCAACCCCCTCATCCAAGAGTTACACCTATGAACCAAATAGGTTGCAAGTCATCTAATACTTATGTAGATTGCGAAGAGGACATAGACTCTAGTATCACCTATGGAGTCGACATGCTTGAGGAGTGTCCCATGTACTATATGGAAGACCATTGGGTACAAATCAAACCGGTATATCAAGCTACTGCGCTAGTAGTAAGAGGCCAAAACATTAATAGTTTTACCAAGAGACCACCTCTTCAGTGCTACGAATGTGGTGGACCACATCGAGTAGCTGAGTGCCCCATTAGAATACAAAAGAATGCCGCACTAATGCAAACAAGTCAAGGGAGTGCATTGGCAATGCCAATACTCACTTGTAATCGTTGTGGCATAGATCATTTGATCGCACAGTGTTCTAACAATCCAAACTCACCGAAAATCACACCATTGAACATAATAGAGATTGTTGATGGGACACCACCAACTATAAACATAGCACCAGTGAATGCACTCACACGGTCGATGCTCCAAAAGAAAAATTCCATCCTCGAAGAGAGAGATGCCGCATCCATTGGCCGAGCGAGAAAGAAGAAAACACGAAGAAAGAAATCCCTTAATGCTTCTAGCTCAAAACCTAGTTCAAAGACTAACATAGGGACGGGAGAGGATCCCGTGTATATGAATGACCATGAGGATGACTCAGATTCGATAGAGACCACGGAGACCAAAACTATTACTACAAAGGAAAAAGCCAGTGAGGAGGATCACGAGAGGGAATTACGACGAGCACCAAAAGAGTATTCAAAGTTAAACCACCCAGTTGCGAACCCCCAAGATAAGCCACGAGAGACGAAAAATGAGGATTTCCAGAGAAAGATTGGAACCTATCCAAACCCAACGGTGGAAATTGAACGAGTCCAACAACTGAGGGGTTTGGTGGAAGAAACTCAACGAACATTAGAACCTGAACCCAAACATATCCAGATGTCGGACATAGTGTTTCCCACACAAGTTCAACCTCACAAGAACTACAGGCCGTTAGCTATACCTAGTATCATTCGGGAAGAGAGTGAGGGTAGGACATCTAAAAGTGGACACACACCTTTCCTACTAGAGAGAATGTTTGGTGAGGGAATGCCCGACCCCCTTGAGGAAGTGGAGATTCCATCTTCACCATTCTCTTGTCAGGGTCCTACGTCCCACAAGATGCCATTAAATGTTGCCAAATTGATGGATTTCATGTCTTCAGAAGTTAGAACCACCATCATGTCCAAACTATATAAAGACCCCGAGCTAGTCTCAGCCCTTCGAGCCTTCCTCAATGGAGAATTACAGGCCGGATTACCACAGTTTGCACATATGAACAAACCTAACTCGGTAATGAATGATGAGGAACATTTAGCACCACCATCTGACCTAGCGGGACATGAATCTGTAATTGAAGTACACGTTAACAAGTTGGGGCAATACTTTGAAGGTGATGAATCTAATGCTACTCTGCCAATCACTACTAAAGGATTAACTGTAAAGGGAGTCCTTGACGGTGGTGCGGGAGTCAGCATGGTGACAAAGAGTTGTTGGGAGTGTATGGGGCGACCTCACCTTGAAGCCACAAGCGTAGTGGTAAAAATGGCTAATGGATCTATTGTTATGGCTATTGGAATGCTTAAGGATCTCAGGATCAAGGTCTTGGGACACAAGGTAAGGCAGACTTTCATTGTTATGGATTTTTCCAAGCATCCTATGTCATTTGAGATGATCTTAGGGCGTCCATTCATGAGGGAAGCAAAAATGGTGCGTGACTGGTCCAAAAACCACGTCTACTTACAGTTCCAAGACTCTGTCATTCGAGTTGATCTTTTAAGTGGTCGAACGCATCCTCTAGGAAATAAATTCATCATTGATAATCGATCAGACACAACAATTCACTCAACTCCATTACAATATTGTTACACGTGTAACGAAGACACGGATATTGGGGAGAACTCTCCTTATATGGATATCCTACCCGGAATGACTGAGTCAGACAATGTCGATTGGGTACACCTAGCGGCAACTATAGATACATGGGGAGCTAGAGGAACAACCTGGGTAACACCAGATGGGGAAGAGATACCACACATTGCACCAGTAAACATGTTAGGTGTAGCGCATGTAACATCCGATGATAAGAAAGAGGCACACCTACCTGAGAGTGAAACCGATGATTCCTCAAAGGCTTCAAGCCAATACACATCAGAAACGAAATCTCAGGGAGAAATGGATTCAGAACCTGAGGAAACATCGAGTGAGCCAAGTATAGAAACTGAACACTCAAGGTCTAGTACGACCATCTATGGTAATTTATATGAGAGTGAAGAAGATACAAGCGACGACCTATCAAGCGAGTCGAGTTCAAACATTTACCAAAATCAAAACCTTAACAAGAAACAAAGGTCATATAAGAGACGAAGATATCGAGAAAATGTGAGAGCTAGGATAAACAAGGAAAGATCTACTGCAGAATGGCTTAGCTATCTAGGGGCATGTGATGCTCATCGAAAGCTAGTAGACAATTCGGGTGAACATCTCCAGAATGTCATGTGGTGCAGCCCGCGACCCATTGACCTCGCTCAATTGGAGGTTACAGAGCCGAAATTGAGTCGAACTATAAGAAGACGTCAAAACCAAGAGTTAGCACAACAACAAAAGGAGGCAGAACTAAAAGAAAGGTCTCCGTCAGGACAAGAGCCTGTTGACTTACATACGACTCCTGAACATTTTAAATCTTATACCACGGGGGAGCGAAAGGTTTTGTATGCCAAATCCCAATGAATACCTACCAATGGAAGCAGTAGAGTCTATGATGGTCTAGCGGTAGTTAAAGAGATAGAATTAGCAGAACCAGGTGAGGAGTCTAAACCAGTCTTTATTGCTCAAGACCTTACCGAAACTGAAGAGGCTGTACTTAAGGAGCTCCTCAAGGAATACAAGGATATCTTTGCTTGGACATATCATGACATGAAGGGCGTTCCACCTTCTGTGGTGCAACATAGAATTCCCATGATCAACACTGCTAAACCTGTCCAGCAACGACCCTATCCAATGAATCCTAAGTACGCCAAAATTGTACAAGAGGAGATTGAAAAACTTATCCAATGTGGATTCATATACCCTATTGAGCACTCAGAATGGGTTTCTCCAATAGTCATTGTGCCAAAAAAGAATGGGAAACTAAGAGTGTGCGTGGACCTCAAGAAAGTTAATGCAGCCACTAGGAGAGATCATTATCCCTTGCCATATTCAGAACATGTGCCTGAAAGAGTTGCTGGCAAGGAAGCTTATAGCATTTTAAATGGGTACTCTAGTTACAATCAAATCACTATTGCATTAGAGGACCAAGCTAAAACTGCTTTTATCACAGAGTTTGGAGTGTTTTCATTTCGTGTTATGGCTTTTGGCTTAACGAATGCCCCTGCTACATTCCAATGATTAATAAACACTGCGTTTAAAGAATCTCTAATGGAGTTTTGTGTTTATTCTTCTTGGGAGAAGCATTTGTTATATCTATGAAAAATATTTGAAAGGTGCAAATTTTATCGCATCTCATTGAACCCTTTCAAATGCCAATTTTGGGTTAAGCATGGAGTCATTCTAGGGCATATAGTGTCCAAGAACGGGATATCCACAGATGAGAGTAAGATTAAAGCCATTGCTGATTTGCCACCACCTACGAACTATAAAGGAGTTCAAAGATTTATGGGCCATGTTGGTTATTATCGAAGGTTTATTTTAAACTTTGTCGAGATAGCGCGTCCATTGTACAAGCTTCTTATCGAGTTTCACTGGACGAAAGAATGTCATCAATCTTATGAGTTATTAAAGAAGGCCCTAACAAGTGCTCCAATCCTGCGAACACCCGATTAAAATGTACCTTTTCATGTGCATATTGTGGCATCAAATTTTGCTATTGGGTGTGTTCTAACTCAACCAGGAGAACATAAATTGTACTAACCTATTAGCTTTGCAAGTCGCCAATTAAATGATGCCGAGATGAACTACACTACTACAGAGCGCGAAGGTCTAGCTATGATTTACGCAGTTTAGAAATTTCGCTATTACCTTCTTGCTACCAAGTTTGTGTTTTATGTTGATCATCAAGCATTGCTATATTTGGTAAACAAGCCGTGTTCCACAGATCGAATTACACGATGGTTGTTAATTCTTCTTGAGTTTGACTTCACCGTTGTTGTGAGGCCTGGGAGGAAACATGTCATGGCGGATCATTTATCTCGTATCCCTAATGGCGAAGCTCCTACGGGGGTTGATGATGAATTGCCTGATACTCCTTTGTTCATTGTTGAGACAATGCCTGAATGGAGTGAAAAGATTGTTAACTTCTTAGTTAATGGTTTTCCACCCAAAGAACTGCGAAAAGATATAGCTCGAAAATTAATCAAGGAATGCGAACCCTATTGCTTACTGGCTGGAACTCTCTATAAGAGAGGAAAAGATGATGTTCTTAGACGTTGTGCCCGCGAGGATGAGTATTTATATATTCTACAAGAGGCACACATGGGCGTAGCTGGTGGTCACTTTTCAGGAAACTTGACTGCCCGAAAGATCTTACAATCAGGCTATTGGTGGCCCACTCTGTTTAAGGATGCATCACTTTTTGCAAAGGGATGTGATGAATGCCAACGCTTCCAGAAGCCACAAAGAAGTGATAGGATGCCTCTACATCCCATCAAGGTAACCCAACCATTTGAAAAGTGGGGCTTAGACTTTGTAGGACCGATTAGTCCGGCTGCACGTAACACGCAATCACGATATATCATTGTGGCTACCGACTATGTAACCAAATGGGCTGAAGCAAAAGCAACACGAAAGGCGGATGCAAAAACAACAGCTAAGTTCCTCTTTGAGAACATTATCACACGTTTTGGATGCCCCTTTGAACTTGTGCGTGACAATGGAACTCATTTTATAAATGAAGTAATAAAAGAACTCACATCAAACTTCATGATATCTCACCACAAGTCTACACCCTATTATCCCCAAGCAAATGGCCAAGGTGAGAGTACCAGCAAAACTCTCATCTCCATTTTGACAAAGACAATCGAGGCTCATCGCACTGATTGGGACCTAAAGCTTGCATCAGCTTTATGGGCTTATCGTACTGCATATAAAGTTGCTATTAATTGCACACCGTTTAAGATGGTGTATGGCCAAGAAGCAGTTATGCCATGGGAGTTTGTCATTCCTAGTCTTCGAGTAGCTTCTCAAGAAGGTTGGGATGGTAACCCCTTAGTGGAGCGATTATATATCCTGGAAAGGCTAGATGAAGAGAGTCAATTAGCTGTGCGAAATGCTCTAGTGGAGAGGATAGGAGAAAGAAGTGGTTTGATAGCCATTTAAAGGATAAAGACATCAAAGTTGGTGATAAATTTCTTATGTACGGAGTATGTAAGGAAAAGAAGAAATTGAAATACGCTGGTAAGGGACCATATCGAGTGTGTGAAATTACCCCGCAAGGTACCATTCGTGTGGAGACTCTAGATGGAGTTGAAACCATTGGATTCCTTAATGGGAGTAAATTCAAAAGATATTATGATCCTCTAAGCCAGGAAGAGTTACAAGCCATCCATCAAAAGAAGGCTGCCAAGGAACAAGCAGAGCTTAAAAAAATCCAAGCAAGAGTTGAGGCTCGAGAACGACAACAACATCTTAGACGCCAATGAGAGGCTAATCTGGGAATCACGCAAGGATTTTTTGAGGACACAGATGACGACTCATTAGAATCTGAGCCACCCCTACGATACCCAATTGAGCTAAATAGCCCCTATGGGAAAGTACTATACAATGCCTTATTAGATACGGGAGCTAAACACAATTTGTTATCCTATGGAGTTTGGTGTCAATTAGGGAAGCCGACCCTATCCCCGAGTACGATGCAAGTCAAGGGCATTAATAAAAAGAAAACTGCTATTCTTGGAGTCCTTCAGACCCCTGTTGTCTATGACAATGGAAGCATAGTGCAGAGGTTTCTAGTCATGCCCGCGGGAGCTATGGAAGGCAACGTAAACCTGGGACGCATGTGGATGTTGGCAACTAAATGCACTATTGATTGGGATACTGGTAGTGTCACGACGCGACCACCGACTCTTACCCCTATCATTCAAGCAAAGTCACCTACGTTGCAAACTCTAGCAAAGTTGAAGGATAGCCAACATTCACAAGCCAAGGTGGTTAACTCGTCTTTGCCAGCTACCCATGAACCTAGCACTTCAACACTTGTAGTTGTAGCAAGCAGTAATATTGCAAGTACTCAACCTGCACGACCTAAGAGTACATATCAATGGGTCCCCAAGGCCTTACTTCCAACTACCTCAACCCTCCCATCCATTCCAAGAAAAAATTTCCTGGGAAAACCAAGAGCGCGCCCTAGGAGAGTTAAGACCAAATCACGATGGATTCCAAAACAACTATTAGAATCCCAAGGCTACTATGATGGAAATGAGCAAATTTGGGTACCTAAACGTAAAATGTGTCCTTCCCTATCGACAACAAACCCATATAAGTCAAACAGTGTAACGCTAAAGCCAATGGCGGACCGTGGGAAGGGAAAGATCACAGAATGCTACACACCTAGTCCAGAGCTAGTTTGGGCTCCAAGGCAAAACCAATTTATTCCACCTAGCTCAGGAAGGGGGGAGTTCCATGAAGCTTCTAGCTCCTCATGTAATACATCCATAGAGATAAAAGCTTCTACACAGCCTCCATCTATAGTAGTGGACCTCCATGAAGCTACAAAAGAATCCACACCTCCCAGTGTTCAAGAATCACCTGATGAACCACTTCAAGTTCGATCCTGGGAGAGTACCTTACCACCCTTGCAACTTGACGAGGCACCTAGGGTAATAGAAAACTACTGGCAAAAATCCTCACCTATTACCAACTGGAACAATTGGTTTCAAAGGGTGACGACATCATTTCAAACGGTATGATCTACCCAAGGAAGGGGGGAGTGTTTATGGACATCCATCATTCACTTGCTTCCCTCTCAACCCTTCTCCCTGACCTCTTAATCTCCAATCTTAGGGAATGTATATATAAAGCCTTATACTCCCAAAAACAAGATAAAAAAGTAAAAGAGCAAGAGCCATAACACAAATCACTAAAAAAAATTATGCACAAGAACACGACCCTTGTAATATTTGCACTCTAACCATAATCTATTTGCGTGTACAGATATGGCTAGTACGCTAGAGTCATCTACTCCTGCCTTGGGTGAGAGGTACCCTCGTTACTTTTCACAAATATTTCACATGGTCTTTCCAGTGCTTGCATGTGAATGGGATTTGATAGGTACGCTAGCATGTGAGAGGAATTTTGAGGAGTTAGAATGGCTGAGATGTCTCTTGACCACGTCTGATCCATACTTAGTAGAGAGCGTTTCTCCCATTGCACAAGCCTACCCTTTTGACCAAGATGACTATAGGTGTCTAGTGACCTTCTTAGTAAACATGGGCACCTATGATGAAGAAGAAAATTTACACGACTACACGGATGGCACATATGGTCTCATGGATGATGATTTTGTTTATCTCGACGACGAAGATAGGGGTTTAGCCTTAGGGTTTCCCCCCAACCTCTACAATATCCTATTCCCTTGACTCTCTAGGGGGAGTGAAAATAATTAGAATAGGGTTCCTTATGTTTTTTGTTGTGTTCAATAAGTGTTGGTACCTTTTTCCACTAATGTGCCTCCTGGAGGTATTCCTTGTGTTTCCTAGTGTGTACAGGAGCGTGTTGCTATTGGTAGGATTTGGACCTTCATGGAATCTTTATCTCGACTCACTCTTCAAATCAAGTGCGAACATCGACACAAACAGGTGTTTCTTGTCCATTAGCATTGCCCCTTATCTTTTTTGCATCTATGATTGTCAGCTTTAATTGTGATTGGTAGCCTAATATTCACCGCATTTGCTTAGTATCAAACATTTAATTCAATGTAATTTTTTGTCATAATCACTTGTCTAAGTTTAAAAATCAAGCAGTCCGACTAAGCTAGTTTGACCAAGTTAGGTGTTAGAAATCTTCTCTTAATACCATGGGGAATGCCTTCCTAATAATCAATGGTTACTTAGGTTCTTAATCCGATTTAGGCAGCATTGTGTGAAATGTACTAGGGCTTTCTAGTGGGCTTGACCCTATTGACCTTTCGCTTAAGTATTATAAAGGGAGTTTACTAGTGTGATGAGCCTGGGGAGGTGTATCAGTGTTATATGACCCCCCAAAGTTACAAAATTAAAATGCTGAAAATGAACAAACAAACAAAAAATCAAAGTGCCACACTATAAAATCTTAAGCTGGAAGAGAAATCTCAGCTTGATTTGGTACTTCACTCACATGTATTGCCTATGGTACTAGAGCCCTAGAGGTTCCCAGTGTGGGCGCTTTTCCTTGAAAAGCAAAAAACCCAAGGCATACAAAATAAGCACACACATCAAAATTGAATCAGTGTGAAAAGACTTTGGGGGGTCAAAGAAAAAGTAATCAGTCAGGCGATGATTTCATGAGAAATTCCTTTTATGGTAGCTTAACTACAAGGTCTTCTAGATATAGCCTCTAGTCAGCCCTCGAACATGAATACTTGGCTCTCCCGATTAAACAACTTAATTGACCACAGAAAATTAAGAAGCTTACCCATGGTATTAATATTCGATCTCTAGTGCCTTTCGACCGTCAAATTAGCGACCCCTGACTTGTTTAATTTTTTACCTTTACATCTGTTTATGCATTTGATTACATTGCAATTTAATGTTCATTGCTGACAAATTGTTTGAAATTCTTTTACCAATCAAATTGTCTACCTAAAACTGCATATGCTTTTTAATCACTTATGAGAATGCAATTACTGTGCCAATGTTGTTTGATTTTGCAGTGACTGAAGAAGGCTAAGGACATTCATCTCAAATGCTCTTCCACCTCGACGAACGAGCTTCAACTCAATAGCTTCTGAGGACGGAATCTACATCAGGAAGGGGGGCATGTTAACCCTCACGGCTCAGGGACACCCCATCACCTACGACGGACGTGTATTATGTATTTGGTAGAGTCAGGTACCGGGCTTGTCGGACCAATAGGAAAAGGGTAAGAGTGATTGCTGATGAGAGGCGCACTCTAACTGGGACATTCAAGGGATTAGTTGGCTAAGCATGGGCGCCCAAGTGTGAATGGGGTGAGCTCATATAAAAGCCAACTAAACCTAAAATTCACTCATTCTCTCATTTGTGCAATAGAAGAGTGCTCTTGCTCCATCTCCATCTCCATCTTCTTCTTCTTTACCTCCTCGTGTGTGTGTGTGTGTGTGTGTGTATGTGTGAGAGAGAGAGAGAGAGGGAGAGTGTGTGTGCAATTGAGCATTACGAAGGCACGACGGCGGCGAAGCGGTTGAGCGCGGCACGACTGCAGCTTCTTCTTCATCGCGGCGAGGAATCCTCCACGACAGGAGCATAGAGCGGTGAGTGACACACCATTGCCCTCTTTTGAGCTTGCTAGATTAGTCTTGTTGTGTGCTTGGAGCCATTTGTGGCTCGCACACGGTGTATCGGCAAGTCCCTTGCTTCGACAGTGCGGCAAGGAGCACACAGGCGCCTAGTGTCTGAGTCCTTTGGCACACATACTCTACCTTTGTGGAGTAAGTAGCCATTATCAATGGAAAAATTCTTCCATCACTTAAGCTCTTCCTGAGTAGGGGTGAATCTCTGTGTGTTGGAGTTTTTATCTGAGCGTGCAGAGACATGTTGATCTAGCTGTTCAGAGACATGTGAGTGTGAGGGATCCCTTTTTAAAACTGCACTCCACACTTTAGCATATGATTGATCGTGTGCACTTGCCTCGTAATGACTCCAAAAATCCACTCTTTAGTTCCGTGAAAGCAAGTGAATTAATCTGAGGCGTCCGACTTAGTGCATCCGCTACTACATTATATTGCCCCTTGCGATATCGTAGTTTACAATCATAATCTTGAAGGATTTCTACCCATCTAGCTTTATGACCCTTCAAGTCTGTTTGATTAGTAAACCATTTGATACTCTCATGGTCAAAAGCTTCTTCAAACTCGGCACCATATAAATAGTGTTGCCACTTTCGTAAAGCGTGAATTATGGCATAGAGCTCTCTCTCATAAATATAATAATTCTGTTGAGCTCTATCTAACTTTTTACTTTCAAAGGCTATAGGTCTCCCTCCTAGAGAAGTACCTCACCAATGGATTTATCACTAGCATCAGTCTCAACCACAAACGGCTTAATTGGGTTGACGATTTCTAGGATGGGAGCACTGGCTATAACTACTTTGAGTTGTTCAAAACTACGTTTTTGGGCTTCTCCCCAAGAAAAGGTCTTACCTTTTTCTTTAAGTTGATCTGTTATTGGAACAATGATTTTGGCATAGTCACATATATACTGTCGATAAAATCTAGCCATGTCTAAAAATATTTGAAGCTCCTCAACCCTGTTGGGATGTGGCCACCCATCGAAGAATGGCAGCGACCTTGTCAGTGTCCATCTTGATGCCAGAATAAGAGATCACATGACCGAGGTAATGTATCTCTATTTTAAAGAAATCTCACTTGCTTTGCTTAGCATACATTGCGTAAGCTTGTAGCTGTTCGAACACTAATCATTATTCTATGTGTTCTATGTAGTTTTGGAGATATCTTGGAATAGGATACGTACCTATTGGTATCCTGAACGACGATCTATCTTTGTATAGTATCTTGACCCATGCAGTTGATCAAACAACTCATCCACTCGAGGCAAAGGATACTTGCTTTTGATGGTTATCGCATTTAATCCGTGATAATCTATGCACATGCGCATAGTACCATTTTTCTTTTTTACCAATAGAATTGGCGATGCCCAAGGTGAAGTGCTAGGTCTAATGAAACCACAAGCAAGGTAGTCATCCAAATAACTCTCAACCTCCTTGGCTTCTTTAACACTCATACAATAAAGTGGTTTACTCATCGATTTAGTGCCTGGCAAGACATCTATGCCATGCTACACATCACGTGTAGGGGGTAAACCTAGTGATAAATTACTTGAGAACACATCACTATACTCCGTAAGTAAGTGAGTTAGATTTTTCCGTGCAAAAGGATAAAGTAAACTAGAGCTATGCTGGGATGGAGAATCTTGTAATTCCTGTAATGTTTGTTTTACAACAGTTGCACGTTGCTCTATAGAATTAAAATTGAGAGAACTTTGCTCGTTAGATTTGTTAACACTTTGTTTATCAGTAGAATTAATTGCACTTTTCATACCATTAGTATTCATTGCACTTTGCATACCATTACTAGAATTCACCGCACTTGGCTCTTGAGAATTCACAAGACTTGGAGACAAGTAGTAACACAAAAAGACTTCGTCTATTAAATCTTCTTTCTGCAAAATAGAAAGCTCGGTTGTACATATAAGAGGTGCAGATGGTATATCTTTCTTACCAACCAAAAGCACATGTTTACCATTGGCCATAAAGGATAAGGAGTTGTGTTCATAAGTAGTGTGCCATGTGTTTCCTAAACCATGTAGCCACTCCCATCCTAAAACTACATCATCATGATCCATGTTTATAACTTGGAAGTTAAGGGTCATCGTATGATCTTGAACAATAAGCTCAAACCCTTGAACTACCGTGTCCCATACTTCTTTATCATTCCCAGACATATGCTCCACCACATACTTGTGAGAGCAGAGAGTCTGTGTAAGCTTCAATTTCTTGACTAGCTTATAGTTCAAGAAGTTATGAGTTGCACCATCATCCACTAATATATGAACACATTGTCCATCAATAGTGCCATGCATGCGAATCAAATCATGGTGGCCAAAGGTGGGGTGCCACATTGAAGCAGGCACACAACACTTGTGCTTTTCTTCCTATGAAGAACCTCTACAACAGAATATTTAGGAGATAAATCTAATGTGAGGTGTTGCACTGTGTGCATGGCCTTTTCTTTGCCTTGCAAAAGAGGAAAATCTATCTTGTTATTTTGGTACGAAAGACATCTAAAACATGAATTGTGTTTCTTCGCACGCTCAAAATCGGCAATGTTGAGAGACCCACGTGGAGTATCTTGTGAGCTTAGGCTTCTTAGCCTCTTGTGGGCGTGGAGAGGTAGATTGTCTCGTATTCCTCTTGGAACGTGTGGGAGATCTACCTCGCCATTGGCTCTTAGCCACATTGATCTTAGTAAAATTAGTCTTAGTGTAGGGAACATTTCCTTTCCTCTCTTGGTCATCATCATATCTTTGGGCATGACGGATGGTTTCTTCCAAATTTTTTGGATGTTGGGTCTTGACATGAAGACGATAGTCATTGTCAAGACCCCTATTAAAACCCGTATCTTTTGAAATCCATCTAGACCTTCTAGTTTTGATATGATTTCCCGATACTTCGAAAGGTACTTTGTGAGAGAGAGGCCAGACCTGTAGCATGCATCCCATGCTAGCCAATTCTTATCTTCTTCATTGGAGTCCAAAAACTCTTTGGAGAAAGAAGCCTAAAACGTAGCCCAAGATGGAGGACGAGCATCTATTGGAAATGTCATCCACCACTTATAGGCCTTTCCTTTAAGAGATAGACTTGTTTCCACAGCCATCTTTATATCCGGGGTGTGTCTCAATCTATGAATATCACTCCATTTGTGTAAGAACGTATTGACCGCATCCTTGTTGCGATCATGCTCTTCCCCGTGAAACTCAAGAATGGTGATATTTTTAAGTAATGCATTGCTACCTTCAGCATCTTTTGCAACACTTGTCTCTTGGACTCCTTGAGTTGTGTGAGCTTGGTTGCCTTGAACCATGCCACTTGTGGCTCCTTGAGTCGTTTGTCAATTCATAAATTTCACAAGTAACTCCGTAAGATTGGTAACATTTGCAGTGAGTACAGAGAGGTTGCTTTCAAGTATGCTTTGGAAATGTTCCAAAGTCTTTAAAGAAGCCATATCTACAATCCCATGATCTCCTAGATCATCATCATCATGCATATTAGTGTCAGCAGCACCCGTGGTGCCCTGATTTTGATCTACGTGCTCAAAATCAAACGTGTGTGTAGGTGGGATATCCTCACTGGCCATGGTAAACACACACTAATGCAAAGAGAGAAAAAAAACGACAACTTGTACCTTGAGAAAGTGAAGTCTTTGTGTTTTGTATGCTCCGCGATTTGCGTTGCATGTGAACCTCACCTTGTTGGAATTTGAGCGCTTCACTTGTCATTCGTTGTAAGAACACTTTTGATGATTCTTCACAAAAACCCATTGTTTTTGTGAAGACTTTTGTTCACTTTGAAGCTACCTCCTTGAGGAAAAAAGAATTTTTGAAGGAAAACTTGACTTCCTCCAAGAAGTGAAAAGGAAGGGTGAAGCTACTTCCTTGAAGTTTGAAGCTTTTCCTTTCCTTCTAGTTTTCTTTTTACACAAGTAGGTTATCTTTGCTTGTTATACACAACAAGGGTCAATAGCTTGATGGTAAAGTGTTGGCCTCTTACCCTCATGGGGTGGGTTCAACCTTCCTTTATGCATGCAACCAACGGTGCCAACGAAAGCCTTCGGAGCCTCGGTGCCGTCGAGTTTGCCTTGGTCGTGGAGGACGTAGATGGGACATCCGTGATCGACTGTCACTGTCTGTCCACGCCTTGTGCACAGGAAAGCATGCCTATCTTCTTTTTCTACACAATGGAGACGTCTCTGTCCGTGGAACGTGGGAGAGAAGCAGAACGTCGCACGCACATGCAACCCGCTTTTCGCCTCCTCCCAAAAATATCTCGGATACCAGTGAAAGGGCGGTGGTAATGCTTGTGCTAGTCTCCACCCAAGCGTGCTACCTTATAGCCTCTCCCTAGCGTACACATTGTCCGGCCATGCCGGTGGCCTTGCCCATAGGACCCATGTCCTTACATAAATCTTCTAAATGATTCTTTGCAAAACCTTTGCATGGTTGTTGTAGATATTTATGAGATAATTTTGTAATCAAATGGAGTTGTCTCTAGCCATCCACATGGGCATAATTAAGAACTTTACTTTTAAGTAGATGAAACTACCTCTAGCCATCCACATTGGTGTGAATGGTTTCACATAGTTTTGGTTTAGTTAACTTTACTTTTAAAGCATGTGAAACTACCTCTAGCCATCCATGTTGGCATGAATGGCTTGAGGAAACTAAGAAATGTTGTGCAAATGGGTTTATAGGTCTTAAATTTTGATGTCGGTCTTTATTGGTGACAAATAAAGCTTTTGAATGCATTATGTCAGTCTTTATTGGTGGCATATAAATATTTTGAATGCATTTAAATATAATTATTTTAAATATAATGTATTTAAATATAATTCTTTGTGAAGCCTTTGCTTGGCTATTGTAGATGTTTATGAGACACTTTTAGCAATGAAATGGAATTTTCTCTAGACATCCACGTTGGGTATGCATGGTTTTAGACAATTTTGGTTCAATTAAGAACTTTACTTCGAAAATAGGTGAAACTACCTCTAGCCATCCACACCATGGATGGTTGGAGATAATTTTGATGGTTTCAGATAGTTTCTTTGAAAGTAGGTGAAAGTGCATGTAGCCACCCACACCAATGTGCTTGGTTGAAGGCAATCTGGATTTAGTTGAGACAATTTTGGCTCAAATAGTTTTGGATGGTTTTAGAAATTTTTGATTTAATTTAGAAAATTAATTTGGATGGTTTTAGATAGTTTAGGTTTAGTTTAAAAAAATACTTTTAAAGTAGATAAAACTTCTTCTAGCCATCCAAGCCAATAAGGAGGGATAGAGGTAGTTTGGATCCAATTAAGATAGTTTTACATGCTAAATTCAACACATGTAAACCACCAAGGGGTGCTACAAATTCTGGTACCAGGGGCAACAATTCAAGCAAGTGGGTAAGCAAGTTATAGTTTGCAATTTTGAACTAATCTTGCAGAAGTTTTTACCATGCCAAATTGACAATCGAAGGTTTGGTCAAGGAGAGTTTGCAGTTAGATGAAGTTTGATAGCTATGTTTCTTGAGCTATCTCTTTCAATATTGGGCAATCTCATTATTCTCAATAATTTGTACAATTCGGCAGAGCTAGTTCTCTATGAAAGCTCGACATGGTCAATTTTCTTTTCCTTTGACATTTGTGTGCCAATAAGAGCACATGTTAGCTATGAGCTCTCAGTCCCTGTTCTTTATCATCTTTTCGATGAACTTATGCGAAGTAAGGATTCAATTTGGTGCATCTTGCCTAGAAGTTTCCAAAGTTTGGAATATTCTATTAGCATACGAATTTGGGGAAACTTGGAAACATGTCTACCTAGTTTTTATATTGGAGGTGGGGAATAAACCAATCCATGAAGGGCTTATAAATTACATCCATGGAAATCTCTAAAATTCTTAGCATACATGGCTATGAGCCAGATTCAAGAGAAGGAAATAATGCTCAGAGGGGCGACAAGGTTAGACAATTTCAAGTTCTACTTATTTTTCTATCTTTCAGTTTTCATTTGAAAAAGATTTATTTGTTGTGCAAAGCAAAGTGTTTTAACATAATTAACGCAAAATAAGGCTTCTATGCCGTTCCATTGTACTATCCATTGACTTCGAATTAAAGATAATGGTGCACAAGTTTGGCAAATAGAGCGTATAATCTCACAGCTAGTAATGACGAACCGTGATGTATCCATGCTAGTGCAATCATGCAAGGCACATATTACATTGGTTCAAACTATTGATACCATCATTGAATCCAATGGCTTATCACACTATTCTTTTGATATGCGTGCATGGCATGCTAGTACAGTGGGTTTCACTCCACTCAATCCTTGTTTATGCTTTTGCTATCACATCAACTACTCAGTTCAGAAAGAATTGACACTAGTAGATTGGCTTGTGATTGTTGTATATATCTATAGCAACATGCACTTTACATCATTGGATCTATGCACAAGTTGCCTCCAATGTAGATGATGATTTATGCAAGTAGGCATGGCATGTCTATCAAGTTACTAATTCTTGAGGCGACATGAATAACCTAAGAGAGCGTCAAAGTAGGGGATCTCTTGTTTGAACACCAAAGAAAATTTAGTATGACTACCTTCTTTGCAGTGTTAGACATCTTTCTCTTCTATTTATGGACATATAAGATTCTTTCATGATCCTGTTGTGAATAAGATTCCAACTTGATCAAATATGTTGCTTAGTTGCATCATTGATTGTGTCTCTAGGAGTGGTATTTTTTAGGGGTATGACTCAACTAATAGACAATCACTCCATAAGTGTTGATGGTCATAGTTTGATCTCCTCATAGTTGTACTTTTAGAAGAAGAAGTCTAAAATTTGCCAAGGGGTAGTGTACAAGTTTAACTTCCCAAGTTGAGAACAATCCTTATTACAAATGGTAGACCATGTTGGAGTAATTTACATGCAAGTCTAACCAAGACAATTACCAGTTCAATACTACATTATTTTTGCTAATCTTTCATCTAGTGTTTAACAAGTCAAGAACATACTCTCTCTTTAAGGCTAGTTTTTTTGGTAAGGCAACTTTTAGGTTGTATCTTTTAGGTTTGCAAAGTGCACTTGAATATGGGTAAGTGGATGCTATGCTCAACCTTAGAGGCACACATATGATTTGGTTTTATTTCATGTTTTAATATTCTTTGATTGAATTTTCTAAGTAGGATATATAAGCTTGGTTACTTTCATCCATTTAGCTCTGCAGAGACATGATAACGTCATGTAGGAGGAAATAATTTTGGGTCATAGTGTCCCGATAAATTTCTGCATTATGTAGTTATGGACCTACATGGTAGGGTTTCATTTGTCACATGTTGTCACAAGAGGAGCAACATGGTTTAGGAACACATGGAGTTTGGTTTAGCTATTGTGGATCAAGGATTATGAGGGTCCCTCTCACTCATGTCATAGAGTGTTTATAGTTACCTCCACACACAAGTACATTGCGTACTTGATGTATGTCTTTTTTTTTGGACATCCTTATATGAGACATATTCCACATGTGGAAAAAATAAGTCTCTTGGACTGACACTGGCACCCGTTATGTGTTACAATTATGTGTTATGATAGAGTCCCTAGGTGCTATCCGCATCCGTTTGTTACAACTCATAGCACATCATATCAGGAACACTTTCAATGTCCAAAAATTGTTGGATACATAGTAAGAATTGTTAAGGTTACTAGTAATGTCCAAAAATTGTTGGATACATAGTAAGAATTGTTAAGGTTACTAGTAATGTTGAGCAACTTTAACGGATAGTTGTTTACACATGTAGTATTCCATGCTCTGTAATGAACATGTTTCATCTGGTGTGTAGATGTGATTGATTTTGACATTTTGTTATGGTCCAAATATGTTAGCACAACTTTTACATGGAAATTATTTAATTCTTTCCCTCTAGGATGTGAGCATAAAGTTAGGTATAAGTATTGGCAAGTATGGTCATGGATATGCGGCTTTGAATATGTGTTTGCTAAGTACATGCACACTAGATGTTATGGGCCCTAGTGTCTAGCAAAGGATGATTTGGAGTGGCATGCACATTCATGACATTAGTAGCTTCTAAATCATTTTGCACTCTATGTGCGGCCTCTCTGTGAGATTAATTGTGGGTCTATCAATCACGAATAGAGGTCATGGATCAGTTTGGGTAGTGATAGATAAGTTGACTAGAACTTTTCACAATTTATCAATCCACTTTTTCCAATCTCTCAAGCTAGCCAAGTTGGTTGTTTAAATCATTGTTCCTTACTTATTAGAAATGTTGCAAGGAATTGTGATCTCTGTTTTCCAGTCATTTTGGAGGATAGTCTGTAAATGGTGGGGAAACACACCTCAATACTACTAGTCATCTAGAATTGTTAATCATGTGCTAAAGGATATGCTAAGTGCATACATTAGCACCAATCAATCCAATTGGAAAGGCTATCTCTCTAGTTGGAATTAGTTTTCCATGAGGGAAAGCATGTTGTGACTAAGTTAGTCCCCGGTTGATCACCAATTATGATGGTCTTGTTTACTAATGATGAAGATAACAAGTCAAGAACTTCATCTTTGCTGATGAGTTATGTCAGCATGTTACTTTCATGGAAAGCAAGCAGAGGTATTCTTTTAGACACCTCTTAGTTGTAGTAACTCGATTAGCATACTCTAGTGAGTTATAAATGGATTTTACACATTATGTTGGATATGGGCCGGTTACACAAAATGGTTGCAAAGGGACAATAATGCGAAAAATCAAGAGGTTACTCTTGATTTCATTCAACCTCCTACTAAACTGTGTTCCGGTCCAATGGATGACTGGATCCATGAAGGATGCCACCGTGAAAAACATTAGTGCTCTTATGAAGATATCACCACTTTTGTTTTTGAGGAAAAAATGCTTCTCCAAGGGAGGAGTAATGTGAGGCCTAGGGTAAGACTGGACAGGTCAAGGGCCAGGACAGACATGCAATCAAGGGAGTCCTATAAATAGCAAGTCCAAGGACTTGTATAGCGCATGGGTTGGTGGTTATTTGCATGTATCAGTCCCCTCTGTCATACACTCATGGTTTGGTATGGTACATGCATTATGGATTGTTTTGACAAAGTTTTTTGTTCTTATGCTGCAAAAATGTCCTGCAAGGGAAAGGGCGTGATTGTTGAGACTAAGATATATGAGTGCATGGATAGAGAGTTTAGTGAGCTATAGCTTTCTATGCATTGGTTTCCATTATCTCACTTTATTTGACTTTTTATCTTGTAGTCATTCTTGGCACAAACATTACAAGGAGAAGCATTTTTTCTATCTATATTGTGGATAATGCATTGCATTCTCTATCATCATTGGTTGAATCCTAATGCATGGCCATTTTTGCAGATGCCATTGCTATTCCCACTAACTTTAGGGGTAGTGTTCACCATCTAGCATGGTCACTTTTGGAGACGACATTGCTATTTCCACTAACTGTAAGGATGATGTTCACCATCAATAATGGATCATTGTTCACAAACCATGACATGGACATGCTCTATTGGTACCTTCTGTATGCATAGCAGGGGGACAATAACTTGTGCTACTAATTCATTTTTTTGGATTTCACATTGAACTTGCATAGTATTTGACATTGTTGGACTTTAAGTGGTCATTAATAATGGTATATATGATGTCATATGTGTGTGTGTGTGCGCGCGTGCGCTCCTACCAGATGTTTGTACAAGGATTGACTAGCTTTTACTTGTGCATTTACATTTTGATTTTGGAAGCCATGTACATGAGATATAATTGGTTGGGGTGAGAGGTTTTTCAATGCAGAAAAGATGGTTATTGATGGTCACATTGTTGTGCTCTATTGTGGACTTTATGGGTATTTCAATAGCTTTGGTGTCTGTGTTGAGGTAATGCTCTTTATAGATATGCACATTTTCTTAGTTCATTGTTGTATATTATTGTCTTGTTGTTCTAGTTGTATGCATTGTGAAGCTACAATGCATAAGGTTGGCATGTAGCCACCTTGCTTTATGGCTGACAACACCCCACTATTCAATTAGTTTGGCATGTAGTATTCAAATTTAATCACAATGCATTATCTCCCAGAGCCCTCCTAGGTTAGATCATAATATCAAGGGACCCATGATAATGTGGCTTGAAGTGTCTCATCGCATGTTTTTTTGAGCTAGTTTGTAGGCATGTAGGTTTTGGTTTGGAGTTAGTATGTTGCACAATTCTTGTATTGGCTGGATGCTTGACGTTTATGCCGGTGTGTATTGTGGTTGATATCAATGAAGCTTTGATATCAAGATATGTGCAACCATTTCTCCACACTTAAAAAGTGGAGCATGGGGGGGCCTCCACCCTTTTGATATTGAAGATGAGGGTGACATGCCATCACTTGTTAACCCCTTTGCTGAACTATGAGCATACCCCTCCCTCTCTATATTTCATATTTCCATCTTACTTCCATTTTTATTATTGTCTTTTTGGTGCCATTTTTCAATATATATGTATCATGGACACAAAGTGAGACAACTGGCAATTCATGAGATTTGTTTTTTTTCTATGTTGTGGGTTATGTATTGGTTTCATGTGTATTGTGGGCCTTAACATTTTCTTGTCTCATATGTATTACCAATGTAGGTTGAGGGGACTGTGAGAACCATGATTTGCGATAGAAAACATGATTTGACTTCCATGAGGAGAATCAAAGGAGAAATGTGTTTACCGATGATGAGTGGGAGGACTCATTGTGACTAGAAGAATTGTAGCATCAATTGTCTTTCGTGAGTGAAACATTTTACCTCACGATATTGCATGATCCCTCTTTTGAATGTAGGATGTAATATTTGGGTTATAATGTAGTTATTTTGACTTCATAATACACACTTTACCTCATGATATTTCTATTATTTCTTTTGACTTCATAATACACATTTCATTTCATGATATTGCATGAATTCTTCTTTTGAATGTAAAAGGTAATATTTTTTTAAATTGTATGAATCTTGTCGAGTTACATTGGGTGTCCTTGAAAGTTTGAACTAAAGACTATAGCATTTTTTGCTGTGGTGAATGACTTGGCATTGCAAGCTTATATTTTCTTATTCTTTAGGTTTTGTAGTCACCTCAAATTGTTGTAGAAACCACTTGATTTAATTTGATTGATTTATAATGACTGCTCTTCTAGTTTTGTTATGAACTTTCCAAGTGCATGATTTTGTGGAGCTACATCTTGATGGCAGTCAAAGTTAAGGATGACAAGGCTTGGTATAGGACATTGCATAAACTTGCGACTAGGCACAACATAGAGTGGAACACATATCACCACATGAGGCATAACCATTTAGCCATTTGCTCAAGCTTGTGTTCACTCGAGAGATCTTGCTCACACTATGGTAAAACTCAAGAACTATTGACAATGTTGAGCTCCAGAGTTGATGTTTAACAAAATGCCAAGTAAGGAAGATGCAGAGGAGAAGCCACAACATGGAAACAAGATGAGCACACATGCCAGAGTGGACATGGAGACTATTAAGCTCTATGTGTGTGTGTGTCTGTGCGCACGCACATGCCAAAAATGAGGTCAAAGAGTGCCAAATAATGGTATCTAAAGCAAATTTTCTGAAGACTACACGACACAAGTCATTGGGGAGAATGCATGCAAAAGTGTAACTCCAATTCCTCCTCTCTTCCTTCTCCTCCTCTTCTTCTTGTAAGGGTCCCTACTATCAAATCTATCTATCATCAATTTTGTTTGTTGCATGGCAAAGGTTTCAATTGTTGATGTACTGAAGTTGGTGATACTGTTTCGTTGGCACCTTCTACTTGAGTTTTTAGTTATCTCCTTTATCTTCCTGCATAAGTCCATGGAGTGGACTATTTATTTGGCTATCTCATCTCTTGTATATTTCATGCATGCATGGTCATTTATTCCAACCTATTTGATGCAAATACTCATGCATGTATCAAGCTTCCTATTTGTTAGTAAGCTATCATTTAGGTTAAGACATGCTCTTGTTCTCTTTTACTTTTATACAAATCTCCTACTATTCTACTCTAAAAAGACAAAAACACAATTTTTCTTAAATTTATCTAAAAGGAAAGATCACACTAAGCAAGAAAGAATAAGAGAATCAACATAAAGAAGAAAGAAGCCTTTGATCTGATACTTTAATTGAGCTTTTAGTAAATGTAATTGTAACACTAGCAATGTAGCCATGGATTTGATATCATTGCAATAACTGATGATAGAGCATCCCCGCAAAATGTACAAAATAGGACATTATACTAGAGAAAACCCTATAGGCATATCATTGCAATGACAATCATCTACAAGACATACTATTATAAAAGCATATGAGAGTCAAGAGGGAGAGTGAGAGTAACATAAGCACCTCCAAGGTTGGAATGAGACAATTACCACCTTGAGAGATAAGAGAAGAGGGAAGAAGATCAACACATGTATGGGGGGAAAAGCTACTCCCCCCACATGGGTCCCTCAATAAACCCATGTGAGCCTACTTAAGTAAAGATAGAGAGAGAGAGAGAGAGAGAGAGTCTATAAGTAAAGATTTCATCGGACAAAATTTGGCATCCACTGTTACATTCTTGGAGGTAACACAATGGTCTAGGTTGCTTTCCACTTATCGGCCACACAAAATATCAATTTTATGCACCATAAATAAATACCATTACAGCCTATTGTTGCTCACGTCACAAGTAATATTTTATATGTCACAAGACCATGTAGCTTACATGATGATCTCATTCTAGGATTGGATTCAAGATCGTAGGAGACTTCTGGCAAGATCTACGTCATCTCTCTAACTCATGTTGATAGAGCCAATGAAGAAAAAATCACTAGGACTATGAGAATTCTCTAATGGATTGAACAAAAAGAATCAAATGAAGACAAAGAGTTAGCTCTTAATACATCTTCTTGATGAGTGTCAATCTCTTTCAAAATCAACAACTTAAAAATTTGTGTGGAAAATAGCACAATTGAGGCAAAGCCCTTATTGAATATTGGTTAAAACTCAAGTCAAGTTCTCATAGCTTAAAGTGTAGAATCGACAACAAAAGCCAAAGCTAGCACAAGTTCCAAACCAGATATATACTCAATGGCTAAGTCTTCTCAACTTAAGAAGTCAAGTAAAATGCATGCTAAAAGAGAGCTTCCAAGGGTGATAGCTAAAGCGGAAGTAGAGTTGTATATGACAAGTTTCTAAGGAATCCAAAGTGCAAATGTTTCACGACGAATAATTTTCTTCTTATTTTCCTTGTCAACTACCATGAAGCCAAAGAGGTGGTGACTCCTTTGCTACTTTTGATCCAATTTGCTCCCCTTGTTTTCATCAATATAGCTATAAATCAAAGTTGATGCATTCTTGGTGTGAGTTGGACTTGTAGTTGTTAATGGTCTTGCATACAACTTCTAGTTTATGAGCTACGTATGGTGTCAATGTGTGACATAAAACTTACTGGCTTTTACAACATTTGTGGAAAATTAAGACAAAATTTGTGCTTATGGTTTTGTGATGGTCATTGAAGACAAATGTTACACAAATACAATTTCTATGATTCGCATGTTTTCTTGAGGATGTTTCCTATGTAGTAGGATTTTAGCTCATTGATAATTTTTGAGATTGCTTGCTTTATTTGGTGTATATATGTGTGCATCTATACGGTTAAAAAACTTGATCTCCTTCTATATTTCTCACATTTATGTACAAATCTATGGAGACTACTTTGTATGCTCCTCCAATGCCTATTATTTTCATTTTATGACAGTCATCTTGACTCAATTTTGCATAGCATTTTGTGAGGGTCTTGACGACAATTTTTTAAGCAAAGCACTAGTTTGGCTAGCCATTGTGTGGAGTTAAATTGATGGAGATCTATTTATCATAGCCTTGCCATTGGACATGTATTGATGGGCTTAGGTATACATTAGCCATGTTGGCTTGCGAGTCATTGTGTCAATTTGATTCGGCTAAATGATGAGAAGTCATGACATCCCCTTGTGAGAGAGGCTCACCAAATCCTTCAAATATTATGTCTCTCAAAATCCTTAAACAACATGATGATTTCCTTGATCGTGTAGTTCTTGCTCTTCTTCCACTAGAGATGATTGTAGTGGCATTACGGGTGGAAACAATTGTTCCTCTTCATCAAGTGCTACATAAACATGATGGTTTCCTTGATCGTGTAGTTCTTGCTCTTCTTCCACTAGAGATGATTGTAGTGGCATTATGGGTGGCAACAATTGTTCCTCTTCATCAAGTGCTACATAAAAAAATCTGTCAGAGGGAAAACCCCCCCTAGAAAAGGCCTTTTGGATTTACCTTTCCCTATGATCATTATGAAGCGAGCAACCTTTTGCATGTCATAGTATATGTTTAGCGGTTAAGACAGCTTTCATGTCTGAGAGGATTGGCTAGAGTTGGATGCACTTGCAAAATCTATGATGAAATTGTACTAGGCATAGTCTTTTTCTTATACATTAATCAAGTAGAAGATGATAGAGTCTCTTTTGCATATATTTTGCAATACATATGAGAAAAAGAAATCTTCTAAAGGTATACCTTATCAAGAAACTATTTGACTTCTAGACGAAGGGAAGTAGTCATGTTGCCTCACATTATCATTTCAACATTATTTATAGCTAGTTGGAATCTCAACACTAAATTTTGATCAGAAAGTGAAGGAAATTTGTTTATTATAAACCAATTGACTAGATAGGTAAAACCTTCAATCAACAAACAACCAAAAGTGGCAAATAATGACAAAGAACAATCAATCAGTGACACCAATCAACAACAACACTTTCATGAATAACAACAAGAAACCACAACATGGAGGGAGATCCAACAAACAACAACAAAAATTTGAATATGTGTGTGGGGGAAAACATCCAAATTGCCAAAAATAACCTTGTGAAAAATTGTGTGTAGCCTCAAATTTTGTCTATCACCCTCTTTGTGTAGGAGAGTAATGCACTTGTCAACTCTAGTTTGTGTGTAGGGGAGGTTTTGTGTTCACTCTACCTAGTTGTGCTTAAGGGGGGGATTGTGCACCTATACCCTTTATGCTAGGGAAGACTTTGTGTACCTCGCCCTTTGTTTTTATGAGGGGAGGAAATTTTGTAAAATACTACTACCATACCTTGTGCAACAAAACCGACATAGGGTGGGTTGTTGGGGTGTGGGATTTGTTACACCACAAGAAATTGTGTGAGAACACCCTTTTCATGTCATGCCAATTTGTCAACCATATGTACCATGTGATTCTCTAAAGGCCATGGGAAGGGTCAAGGGCCAAGTTAGCACCTTGCCCTTTAGAAAATATTCAACTATCCTTTGGAGATGTGTACACACCACTTACTAGCCTATATATGAAGCTTGTAATCTCTCATTTAACCTAATGCAATCACTATGTTCATTGTGTGATCCTCCATAACTACAATTAGCTCTACACTAGAAGGTAAGAGTGTCATCTCATAACAACAAAGAGACTTTGTTGCGGGTAGTGTCTGCTTGGAACTAAAAAGAAGTGTTCATAACAAACAAGGGCACTCCCTCCATCACACCAAATCTAGATGTAAGAGAAAGTGCTCAAACAACCAAGGGAGCACTTATTACATTGGTATCACACAAAAATTCTTAAGGGATTAACTCACTTTCTACATAAATGCACCAATTTTTTTAAAAACATGCTTTTTATCCTAGTCTCTTGCACTCAAACCTATATGATATACTAGCATCTAACACTAACACAAAGAGAAACACAAGATCTAAATGCTTCAATCAATTTCAAGCACACATAACATTATTTAGAACCACCAAGGGGTATGGTATTGTCCAAGTCTTTCTTTCTTTCTCTATTAGTTAGGCCAAAGCCTAACACATTGTTTCCACACACATCTACACTAAAGATAGTAGACCTATTGGTTTAGCAATAGACTCATCTATCTTTTGATATATAAAAAAACCATAGAAAAAACTATAGCACTCATCTAATTTCAATTTGATGTAAGCCAAAAGACTAAAAAAAAGCTTCTTTTATTCTAGTTACATTAAGTAGCCAAAAAATAATATGTGTAATGAAAAAGTCATTTTGGAATTTTTTTGAGTCTAGTTCTTTACCTTTCACTAGTTGAGTAAGCCTCACACACTGTAAATAGTGAGTGATACTACTAAGCAAAAGGCTTGGAATGATACGCTACAGGCATTCCCACATCATTGTTTGAGGGTGAGCACAAGTATCCCAATGGGTTAATCAACAAATGATGTGGTGTTTCTCAAATCATGTGATTCATTGCTATGTAGTGGATTGCAACACATATCCAAGTCCCCAACTTATGGCCAATAGTTGTAGGAACTAATTTAATGAGAAAGAAGTGAAGTCTTCACTTGAGGGAGGGTACATTATGGATACATGCAAAGGTGCAAGGGCAATGAGAAACACACAAACAACACCTTCAACAAAAAACAACTATAATTTGTGTCTCTTTGTGTTCTTAGTTTAAGCCTGAATCAGAAAATGCTCATTCACCAACTAGTAATTTGTGTGAAGGAGATTCATAATTCCTTGGGATGATGTAGGACCTCCTTTATATGGAGAGCTTAGGTATCCTTCCCATGACCGAGTCTTACCGTGTTCGAGCGAGATATTTTGAGCGAACTAAAATTGAGCAAATGAATGAAGATGGAGGTTAATACATGCATTAATATTAACCTTTTTTGCAAGTTATTCATATCGTATTTGTTATTTAGATCCAATTTTTAGACATAATAATAAAATTTTTATATACATAAATTACTTTAGTGCCATTGTGTGCATAGATTAATCAACTTCTCACACATTACTTGTTAAATTCTCAACTAACCAAAACATGAACAAACAATTTTTTCATGAGAGTAAAATCCCTTTTGAAAAATGCCCAAAGCCTTCTTAAAAAAGCTACATATGTAGCAAGTTGTACTAAGGTACACATTTCCAAAAGAAGCACATAACAAACAAAGATTTTTGACATGACACCATGGAGCCCATAACTACAAGGAATTGCACTCATTGTCAATGAAATCAATAAGTTTGTGATGCTCCTCTCAAATGCCATAATTGTACCTTGTGTTAATAGCCATGGTGCTAGCAGCCGTCTCCTTCGCATATACTGGAAAAAAACATTCAAAAAAAAGAGAACATATGGTCAATATCAATCGTCTGCTAAAGTCAAACACAAAATATTATGCAATGCAAATCACATTCTGATATATAAAGCATGATCCATAGTAATATCAAAAAATACAAAAGCAAAGACACTGGTACATGAATGCACAATAAAAAGGAACCATGTGATGCTAACTCTTGTTAAATAAAATCACTCACTAGTTAAAGAAATCCAATAGAGGTGTAGAAGCTACGTCTTACAAGTTGACCAAAATACTCTCCCTATGTAACCAACCACCTGAAAGAACATAGTCCATAGCATTCATATCACCAACGATGCAAACAAAAAATCAATGTTGAAAATCAAAGTTCTAAATAGAGAAATACAATTTAAATGTATGATCTCCTTTTTAGAATCCATAGGCAACCTTTGTCAACTTGTTTTCTTTTCCAGCAATGAAAGCCAAAACATCTTTATATCCGCACTAGCCTCATTCTCGACTATCATGTTCATCTTCTCAACAGATGTTCAAGAATTGGACCCTAGTTCAAGGCTAACACCTATGTCATCCATGCATCCCCAAGATTAGGATCTACAATGTTTAAAATCTAACAGCAAATACAAAGTTGACCTTGAGAGACACCAAACATAAATATGCAAGCCATAAGAATAGAGTTTGCAATAGACCTTGCTGACTCTATCCACACACTTATTGGAGAGATCATTCGTGACCTTCTCCTCTTCCTTTTTGAGCTCTTCATCAGAAAGTGATAGCCTTACTGGATGCATTTGTGTGTGAAACTCTTTTGTCATTTTCACTTGGTTCATGACAAAGCACCAATAATATCTTACCAAGAAACTAAGAAATCATAACTAAGCAAGTAACTTACATCATAAAGAAACTCTGTCAAATAGCATCTAGTCACTCATATCGTTATCCAAGGAAACGAAAATAAAACAATGTTAATCTTGAAACAAGTGCAATCTCTGAGACTTTTGAAGGATCGATGACTATGCATAAATCTTTGCAATGCTTCTCCTTGATTGTTGAGAAGCGATCTCTAATGGTAGAAACCCGAGCAATAGTCCTATGATTGCCTTCCCATACATATAAAATCTTATTTGACATGGATTTCAAATTTGAGATTTCTACTAACTTCTTTTCACAATACTCGTTGATTTTTTTTGTGATTTCTTTCCAATGGTCATCCACTCTCTTTTTATGTCATCTGGATATTGAAAAAAAAAGAATCATACGCATACACAACACACAAAAAAACAATCAAACACATTAGTTGTAAGGCATATCCGTAACAAGGATCTCCTCCTTCTGACATGTCCATATGGAGACAATAAATGCCCCTTTCTCTTACATGTAGCCCTCTAAAGAAAATGTAGATTTAAGCCAATGGAGTAGAAGCATGTTAGCGTGTCACTGAAATGGTTGTCCCGGATAGTGCTAGCTAGTTGTGCTTGTTAGCATTTGCTGAAGACAAAAGGGCAAGTGAAATTTAAATTTGGAATGTCTTGAAAAAACATTACTTGATTAGTTCCCTCCATGACCTTTTCCAAATTTTGCTTACCCAAGAGGAAGTGGGGTATTGGATGGACTCTCTCTCTCTCTCTCTCTCTCTCTCTCTCTCTCTCTCTCTCTCTCTCTCTCTCTCTCTCTCTCTCTCTCTCTCTCTCTCTCTCTCTCTCTCTCTCTCTCTCTCTCTCTCTCTCTCTCTGTGTGTGTGTGTGTGTGTGTGTGTGTGTGTGTGTATGTGTGCGCATGCAAGCTCCATCTCTCTCTCACTCCTGTTGGTATGTTCTACTAGAAACTATCCTCAGAGTTCAGTTGTGGAAGTTGAGTTTTTATCCTCACTCTGGCACAAGCCCATACATATGGAGAACCAACAACTTTCAATGCTGGAAATGGACGTACAATATTACAACCCAATGTTGGAACTTCAAACAGTATTACAACCTCCAATGCTGGAAATGGAGGCATGCTCTATAATGGTGGTAAGCAAACTCCAAATGAATTCATTAGTGTAGTTAATGAAATGTTAGCATGTTTCAATTACTGCATCATGTACTCACAACTGATAATTTAATTGATTTCAATTATCTAATACATGCTCGTTTACAAACCTCAGGAGAATGTAGAGGGGAGCCATTACAGCCAATGAATTGCAACTTAAAGGATCCATCTACTTTGGTTATCAGGATATACGAGAGAGAAATAAAGAGCAAACATTCAGAAAACCAACGGATGAAAGTTGACCGAGGAGATCATGCCGTCAAAGATAAGGAAAAAAACAAAATCGCTTTCCAGATTGCGAGTGCTTTCAAAGTAAGACACAAGGTTTTTACAAAAACAAAGTTGGAAATATGAAATCTTGTTGCTAACCATCCACATATTCGCGAAATCGATGGTCAATCGTCAGACAATGTTGTTGTACAGATGGCAATTGTCCCCAACTTTTCTCAATACACTTGCTACCGTAAAGTAGCCAAGCTCTAATGAGGAGTTGTTTTTGAAGAATAGAGCATTGCAGATGCTGTTGAATTCAAACGAAAACATGCCTATTTCAAAAAACTCCAGGGTCCTAAAAGTCAGCCGCCACCGTCGCATCTTGTTCAAGGCAAAATCACGGTGGGAGAAGCAGGGTGTCGTTGCTCGATTATTTTCCTTGGCTGCATGTCACAAGCAACACCGTCATAGCCCTATCACATATGAAATCAAATAATTGGTCTACACCTTTTATAGAGAGGAGACTCGTGTTGTTTCACCCAACAAGAAGGATGTTTGTCAAAAGCGAGGGGGGAGGAAAAGCTACATAAAACACCATGTGCACCTCCTAGATGAGTCTCAGGTGATCAATCAAATACTTGTGCCATAACTTATTGCATTGCATGTATAATAACTATTATCATTCTCAGTATGCTCAGTAGAATTTTGACTATGCTATTTGATACAAGGTTTATGCCAGTTAGCATTATTACTTTGTTGGGTATTTTGTTTAGCTTTAAGGTATGCTAGTTAGCATGCCTAGTGATCTTACAGAATCTATTGGTTAGCACAATATACAGGGTTTAGCTTTATGAGTATGCTAGTTAGCATACCTAGTGATCTTACAGAGTATGTTGGTTAGCACAAGTAGCTTTATAAGTATGCTAGTTAGCATGCCTAGGGATCTTACAGAGTATGTTGTTTAGCACAATATTCAGGGTTTAGCATTAATGGTATGCTAGTTAGCGTCTTACAGAGTATGATGGTTAGCACAATATTCAAAGTTTAGCTTTATGAGTATGCTAGCTAGCATGCCTAGTGATCTTACAGAGTATGCTGGTTAGCAAAATTTTCAGGGTTTAGCATTAATGGTATGCTAGTTATCATGCCTAGTGATCTTACCGAGTATGCTGGTTAGCACAATATTTAGGGTTCAGCATTACATGAGTATGCTAGCTAGCATGCCTAGTGATCTTACACAGTATTCTAGTTAGCACAATATTCAAGATTTAGCATTATGAGTATGCTAGATACCATGCCTAGTGATCCTACAGAGTATGCTGGTTATCACAATATTCAGGGTTTAGCATTATGTGTATGCTAGCTAGCATGCCTAGTGATCTTATGGAGTATGATGCTTAGCACAAAATTGAAGGTTTTAGCATTATGTGTATGCTAGTTAGCATGCCTGGTGATCCTATAAAGTATGCTAGCTAGCACAATATTTAGGGTTTAGCATTATGAGTATGCTAGTTAGCATAATGATCCTATAGAGTATGCTGGCAAGCACAATATTCAAGGTTTAGTATTATGAGTATGCTAGTTAGCATACCTAGTGATCTTACCTAGGGATCTTACAGAGTATGTTGGTTAGCACATTATTCAGGGTTTAGCATTAATGGTATGCTAGTTAGAATGCCTAGGGATCTTACAGAGTATGTTGGTTATCACAATACTCATGTTATAGCATTAATGGTATGCTAATTAGCATGCCTAGTGATCTTACAGGGTATGCTAGTGAGCACAATATTTAGGGTTTAGCTTTATGAGTATGCTAGTTAGCATGCCGAGTGATCTTACAGAGTATGCTGGTTAGCACAATATTCAGGGATTGGCATTAATGGTATGCTAGTTAGCATGCCTAGTGATCTTACGGAGTATGCTGGTTAGGACAACATGGGGGCGTCATCATTAGCACATTCATGTTCAAAATCAAAGTCATCAATGTTCATTCTACTATGTTGGTTATTGTAAACCATGCTAATCAAACTTATGTATAGATTACTTTATGCTTTGGTACCCTAAAAAACATTAGTTGCTACTCTTCTTTACCTTCGAAAATCAGTCCTCAAGCAGCCACATCCGTGGTTTAGACATTGTTGATTGCAAAGACTAGTGGAGAGGGTCTAACATTGCTCGTTTGATTATGGTTCCTGCTGAGCTTGCTCGTAGCTCAATAACTGTTAAGCCAAAGGGAGGCTCCATTATTAAGAATATAGTTCCCAACGGTGTACCTTGAACTAAGTCCTTCTCAACCAAGATAATAGATCATTGTCCCACTTACTCAATTGCAATAAACATGCCCAACCTTTCATGGACAACTTAAGGACCTCTCTTCTTAAGCAAGAAAATCGAAACCAATAGCTCTTATACCAATGTAATGGAAATGGCCTATGAACTTTGAGAATAGAACAATTAGGAGAATTAGAGAAATCATTTTTGTGACACTACTTTGAGAACATAGAGGGTGAACTTATTTAGTGGTAGCAACTTAACCATAAAACTTAATTAATTTGGCATGAACAATACTTTTGCAAGAGAGAGAGTTTAGAGAACATGACCACAAGTGAGGACCGGATTTATGTGGAGCTGGTCCCCCCTCCAATAGGATTTTGTATTAAAGATTCTCCCATAAAGAGAGAGACTTGGTACAATACAATCTTTGTGTTCCTTGTGACCTAGGTGATGCAATGAAGATGGAAAGCTTCATGCATCACAAGCATAACATAGAATTTGTGAAAAGCATTAACCATCCCCAGACTCAGTCCCAAGGCCTCAAACACCTTCAAAGGAAGAGAGAGCTAGCGGCGGGGAATGAGGGTAAGGAAGAGGAAGAAGGAACATTCATAGGAGAAAGAAATAGTTCTTCACTTATCAACACTTTTCTTGCTAGCATACATAATAGCAAATGAAGATAAGAATATGGAAAGCTTAAGCATTGAAGCATGGATCTTGGTTGGATTTTCATTCCATAGCCAAGAGTGTTGGTGTAGGCTCTCAACTTCTCTACAAGCTTGGAGAAGGAGATGGAGCTCTTGCATTTTGCTCTTGTGAGAATGGGCTTGTGAGTGTGTGTGAGAGAGGGTATACCCCCCAAGCACACCCCTAGCTTCTCTTGGTCAACCCCTCCTTGTAGCCCAAGTTGAAATTTGATTGGACCCCTACAAGCCTAGCCAATCACATGCCTTAGTCACATCAAGCAACCATGCTAGCCTTGGAACAAGTGTCCCCCTTTCCCCTTTGAGAGAAAGGACTTGATAAATGCATAAACAATTAATTAAATTAACTAAATTATCATTGTACCCCTTGGGAGGATAACCAATAGGCTTTATGCACACTATGAGGGAAACATGAAGAGGAGGTTACAAGTGTCCCTGCTGCTTTCTTTGTATCAAGGATGCCTTGTGTGAGGGTGTGTGTGTGCTCTCTCTCTAGCTCCTACAAATAGGGCTTGCCCCCTCATGAGTAGGGATCATGTTGAGTTTGTGGAACACCTTACCCTCAAGCACCTTAGTCATGGATCACCTTATCACCTTAGTCATTAAGCACCTCAAGCACCTTAGTTATTAAGCACCCTCAAACCCCTTAGTTAGCAAGCACGACAAGCACCTTAGTCAGCGAGCACCTCAAGCTTGGGCCGGGGGTTCCCACCTCAAGCACGGCCCTAGCTTACCTAAGGTCCAAGGATTTTCACACCAACTATTGCACCTGTCTTTAATGAAGATAACCCTAAGTTATTTAAGCTCCATTAGGTACCCTTTCTCTTTGACATACCATCTCTCATTTGGACCCCTTAACCATTGGCCCCGTGTTGAGATAGATTTGTAAGCACATGTCTATATTCTAACCCTTGTTCCCGTTTATTCTACCACATTAAATGATCAATTTAATATCAGAACATCATTTGTATTGGTTAGATATTAGATTTTATGACATTCATTTTCCTCGTCTTGAGATAGATCTGTAAGCACATGGGTGAATGCATGTATTGGTGGTACCACTATTTCCCTTTTTGGTGGTTGGCTTAGCAAAAAGTAGGACACATTAAAAATCTTATAAAAATTTTACGTACATTGCACTTTTGGATTCTCCTTGTCAAACCCGCTCCAAGATATACAACATGGTTAGTATGTTCATACGTGACACATGAAATTCATGATCTTTAAGTTGTTATCAAAGTAGTGTCAAGACACCACTTTTTGGACCACCAATACATGCTTTGGCCCACATGTCCATATTCTAACCCTTGTTCCCATTTAGTCTCCCACATTAAATGATTAGTTTAATATGAGAAACTCATTTGGGTTGGTTAGATATTAGAGTTTATGACACTTGCCTTGGTGGCCTTTGAGCTTTGAAGTTTGTTGGGATTACCTTGCCTTGCTATGGAACCGGGGGTGGGGGGATCACCCTTGTATAGACCCAAAGACAAAAAAATTGAGGGCTATTGGACCTTTGAGTGTGAAATCAAAAGCTCCCAAGGTCCAATTACAATGCACCCTAATGCAGGTGTGCACGCGCACGAACGCACACACACACACACACACACACAAAGTTCCATATAGTACTCGAACGAGAGCGCTCCAAAGATGAAAATTGGATCTCAACCGTGCAAAAAATTTGCAAGAGTACTTGTGTGTGATATGGTGCAAGTAGACTGTGAGCCTTGTGTGTGTGTGTGTGTGTGTGTGTGTGTGTGTGTGTGTGTGTGGGCGCACAAGTGAAGTTGTACACGCCCATCGTTTGCAAGATTTTTGTCTTCATCTTCCTTCTCTACACAACACCGTTGCATGGAAGCGAAGAATAACTCTACCAAAATTAGCTGTGATATCAAAGAGACGCCTCATGTGAAAGAACCACATGCTCCTCCCAACCATCCCAACCTATCTTTATGAAAGACCTGGTGGTAAGTGGCTTCAAATTTTGGGTCAATTCATCCACCAAGGTTCCATGGCGACTAGTGTACATGAAGACCAAAGTTACTAAAGTTGAGTCAAATTCTAATTGTGACAAGTGTCATAAAATCTCATATCTAACCAGTGTTAAAAGTACTTGACCTTAGGTAAGCTAGGGTTGTGCTTGAGGTGGGAACCTAGCCCAAGCTTGAGGTGCTTGTCATGACTGATGATTGAGATGCTTGAAGTGCTTGTCATGCTTGAGATGTTAGGGTTGTACTTGAGGTGGGAACCCAACCCAAGCTTGAGGGGTTTAAGGTCCAAGCCTGTGGTGAGAATTGGTCCCAAGGTTGAGGGGCTTGAGGTTGCAGAAAATTCAATGCAATCCCTACAAGGAGGTGGCGAGCCATGCAAGAAGGGGAAGTGGTTTCTTGACCACTCTCTCTCCCAAAGGGCACCCCTTGCCAAAGAGGCAAGTAGAAAACGTGTCAAGCCCCTAGCTAGGTTACCCTCATGGATTACCTAAAGCCTATTGGTTGACCTTCCAAGGGGTCCAATGATAATTTAATAGATTTAATTAATTGATCTAGAATCTATCAATTCCTCTCTCTCAAAGGGAAAAGAGGGACACTTTTCCCAAGGCTACCCTTGTTGCTTGATATGCCCTTGCTTTTGATTGGCTAGGCAAGGAGGGGTCCAATGAGCTTCAAGCATGAGCTACATGGGGGATCGACCAAAGCAAGCTAGGGGGTTTCTTGAGGGGTATACTCTCCCACACACACTCAAGAAAAGTCTCATTGTGTATTGTGCAAAGTGCAAGAGCTCCCTCTCCTTCTCCAGGAAAGTAGAGAGGTTGAGATCCTACACCGACACTCTTGGCTATGGAATGCAAATCCAACCAAGAGCCATGCTTCAATGCTTAAGCTTGCCATCTTCATTACTATGCTGTTATGTATTCTAGCAAGACGAGTGATGATAAGTGAGGAACTAATTCTTTATGATTCTTCTTCCTCTTCCCTACCCTCATTCCCTGCTAGCTCTCTCCACCTTTGAAGGTGTTTGAGGTCTTGGGACTGAGGCTTGGGATAGCTAATGCTTTCCACAAAGTTTATGTTATGCTTGTGATGCATGACGCTTTCCATCTTCATTGCATCACCTAGGTCACAACGAACACAAATATTGTATTGTAACAAGTCTCTCTTTATGGGAGAAACTATAGTACAAATGCCTATTGGAGGGGGGACCGGATCCACATAAATCCGGTCCTCAATTGTTGTCATGTTCTCTAAATTCTCTCTCTCTTGCAAAAGTATTATTCATTCCAAGTTAAATATATGCAATATTTATATTGCTACCATCAATTAAGTTCACCCGTTATGCTCACAAAGTAATTTCACAAAAGCACTTTCTCTAATTTCCGTTACTCTCAAAGCTAATAGGCCATTTCCATTACATTGGTATCAAAGCATTTGGTTTCTCTTTTCTTGCTTAAGAAGAGAGGTCCTTAAGTAGCCTATAAATGGTTGATTTTGTTAATTATATTATGGTAAAGTGGGATTGGGATATATTATCGGCTTTGTTGATCCCACTATGTGGTATATGATGCACACCTCAAGAGCTTTGGACTTAATAATGGCGTATCTTTTAGACTTGCCCTACGGCTTTACTATTATTGAGCCATAAGAAGGCTGAAAGGATCTAGCCCTTGACAATTCTACAATATTAGACCCACTCCACTTCTCTCTATAGTTAACCACTTCGAGCCGTGGGTGTAGATACTTAAGTGTCGATTTTCAAAGGCTAAGAGGAGTAGCAACTAAGGTTTTGAATTGCCAAAGCATACACTAAGTAAGTACTTCAATGTTTGTTAGCATGGCTGACAATAACTAAGAGAGTAGAATGAACATTGATAACTTTGATTTTGCACATGAAGGTGCTAATGATGATGCCCCCATGTTTGTCAATTATCTCGTTACTAGGTTGTAGCAAGTGATGGGCAACCCTGCTTTGCAAGACAAAGTTACTCAACAACTTCGTGCTTATGGGATTTCCCTTCCTCTATAAGAGGAGAGAGAGATTAGGAGGCCTCTTGAAGAGACCCCCAAAAGAAGACTCTCTATCATAAGAGATGACAAATCCAAAGAGCAAGAAAGCAATGAAACTTTAAGTTCCTCTGAAGATGTGGCTCCACGAAGACAGCGGTCTAGATGATCACCAAATCCTCCCAAGAGGAAACTTTCAACCCACAGTCCTTCTCCTCGTCACTCCGAAAGGGAAGAGAGGAAACAAAGGAAGAAAAGGGCAAGAAAGAGGTCACCCTCTTCTCCTTCTTCTTCACCTTCCTCTTCTTCCGATGAAAGCTATGGCTATTCTCCTAGAAAATACAAGAGGGGAGGACATCGCAAAACATACCCTGCATGGCGAAGGTCACAAAAGCTCAAGAAGTTCAAAGAGGGAGAAAAGAGTATCTCTTTTCTCACCTATGATGGCACATTTGGTGCCACCAACAAAGTATTGGCCTTCATCCAGCAATTTGATGTGGCCTTTGGAGACAAGGGCTTCACAGAGTCCTCCAAGCTACGCCATGTAGCTATGCACTTCCAGAAATCGGCTCATCAATGGTGGGCTAGCCTTCATGGCAACGATGAAGCCCCAAAGACATGGAAAACTCTACAAGTTTCCATCATGAAGCAATTCCTTGCCAGAGATGCAAAGGACAAAGTGCTTACCGAATGGTGCAGTTTGAAACTTCTCTCTCATGAGTCTATCCACAAATATATAGACAAGTTTTGTGATTTACATCTCAAGGCTATTGTCTTCCAAAGGATGGACTTCACGAAGAAAAAGCAACAGTTTTCTGCGGGATTACCTGACGAGATGGCCAAATACGCCAACTCTCAAACAACCTGGTTCTATCACCGAAGTAATCCATCCCACCATGGTTGCTTCATGCATCAATTTCCAACAAGGGGCTAGACGGAATGTCAAGCCCATGGAAAACAAAGACAAAAATGATGCAAAGGGGAAAACCAATGCCCAAAATTCTTCCCAAGGCACTTCCAACAGCAAAAGCAACAACAATCAGTCCAAGGAGAAGGGAGTTTACAAACGCAAAAACAAACTCTCTCCTAAGAAGCTTGAAGCTTTTTTCAAGGACCATCAGTGTGGGGAGCAAGGACATGGCTATCGTTCTTGCCCCAAGAAAAATGCTCGCAATGAGACTCCTAGGGCTTCCACCATTGAAGCTCCAAAAGAGGATGCTCATTGTTGCAAAGGATCATCTCTCTCCTATGCTTGGGGAAAGGTAAGGGAGCATGTTGCCTTCATCCTATTTGACCCATGCTCTACTCACAACTTGATATCAACAGTGTTGACCACCAAGTTGGGCATTCAAGCTTTCAAGATGGGAGATATTGTAACGACTGACACAGCTTTCAAGGGACATCAACCCTCCGTTACTCCCTTGATTGGGACTTTGAGGCTTCGTGTCCAAAGCTATGTCGACAAAGAAGACTTTTTCATCCCTCCTCTCCAACATGAGGATATATGCAATCCTAGGGGTGAGATGGTTTGATTGCATGGCTGCCAACATGAAGTTCCCTGAAAGGAGAATCTACTTCACCTATAGGGGAAAGAACATGCATATAGATGCTAGTGAGTGTGGTCGTACTATACCACTTGGAAATCCTCCTACTTTTGATAAATCAATGAAGAGCTCAATCTCTGCGTACATGATTTTTGTCAAAGAGTCCCTAAAAGATCCTTATGTTTCATCAAATGTAAATGATAGGAATCAAGATGCGTTAGACTTGTCTAATTTTCTAAAAGGATTCCAAGATGTGTTCATCAATGATATCCCTATGGACTTACCTCCAAAACGAGGGGATAATGACCTTCGCATTGAGCTCCTTCCAGGAAGCTTACCGCCTAACAAGTCTACTTATCGAGTTTCTCAAGCTCAACAAGAGGATATCATGAGGCAAGTACAAGAATTGGTTGACAAAGAGATGGTGACACATAGCTCCTCTCCCTTTTGCTCTCCAGTCCTTTTAGTGCAAAAGAAAGATTGTTGACTTTCGAGCACTATCAGGACAATGGGCAAGGCCAGACTAGACAAGGGCAAGGATGGGCTAGGCAGTGCGGAAAGGGAGTCCAACTAGGGCAAAGGGCTAGGAGCCATGCTATATAGTGGGTGGTTGGGAGGTGGACTCCTAGGTTCTAGTTCCCCTTGTCTAACGTTGGTATCAAGAGCAAGGTTACTATTTTTGGGAAGGCACATCCGTGGAGGAGGAGAGCCACGCAACTCCTTGCATGCTTTTTGCATGTCGGGGTCACTGAAGCCGTGGAGCTCACCCCCTGTGAGAAGGACGACCAAGCCGATGGCGTGGGCAACACCGCTTGCGAGGGCAAGGGGTCGACAAGTGATCTGCACCGATCTCCTCCCTCTCGGGCTTGAAGGTATCGAGTGGGCGCACTGAGTGTTTCCCGCGCTTGACACAAAGGCCCTCGACCACCATCGAAGGCGGGCTGAGCAAAGGTTCCCCCCTCGCGCTGTCTGCAGGCCGCCATAGCCGGTGAGCACTTGGTTTTTCACACCCAGTGGGCGCCCAACCCATTGGGGGTTAGTGGCCACGATTTTCTTTCATCAACTAAGGGATGGTACCCACAGTGGGGTACCCCCCCCTCCCTCTTGTGAAGCTTCGGGTGAAGCTAGGAAATCCGCCAGAGCCAAGCAAGGGCAAGGCCGAGAAAAATAAATTTAAGCTACTATTTTCTGCTGCATATCTTGCATATGCTTGATTTGTAACTTCATTCAAGTCATCGGCAAGGTATCCAACATACACCAAGCAAGTGCAGTGCGGGTGCTCAAGGAAAACACACCTACACTATTCCATTGTTTTCTTTAAAGCCGGAACAAGATTACATCCTCAGCGGCAATTGGAGAATGAACAAAATTAGCAAGGCTAATTACCGGTATCAACGGGATTCTTTATCAGTATTTACAAGTGTGGTACATCAGGTATTTTTCTTGCTATTCCTTGCACTGCACTGTGTCGCCATGGACTCAGATATCAATATGACTTTTGATTTCGAGCAAAATACGCCTGATCTTGCCCATGATGGCTGGTAGCCGGATGCTCTCATGAAGAGTGCCCGCGACGCTACGATAGGTGATGACACCTATGAATTGCTTGACATTCAAGAATTTCGTGCACTTCAGACATGCATATCAGTCATGGAAGGAAATTTTAAATATTTAAATGAAAATGTCACTAAATTATCCACGTTAGTGATCCAATCAATGCAACAGTAGTCCAAGGGTCCTACTCCGACACCACATGCATGAGCACGCTGCTACATCGGGGCAAGGCCCTTCTAACACTACAAGAGGTTGTGTGCTCTTGTGACGCTGTTAGCGACGGAAATACATTGGGTTTTTATAACCCCCGACGTCGCTAAAACCGTCGCTAATAGCGTCGCTATATGCGTCGCTATAGGCGTCACTATATAGAGACGCTCATAGCGACGGTCATAGCGATGGTCATAGCGACGGTTATAGCGACGTTTACACAGAAGTCTATAGCGACGCTACAGAGCCATAAATAGCGACGGTCATAGCGACGCCCGAGAGAAATTTTTTTTGTTGGCAGGGCATTCATATTGTACTTGATTCACTTTTTTAAAAAAGTGCAAGGGTAGATAATAGACCCAAAATAGTCACCCACAAGACGCATTCTTTGCAAAATTGACAAGCGTAAAATTGACAATTGTACACATCATAGGCAAATGAATTGATTGGCAAATGTAATAATGACAATTGTACAACATCATAGGCATAAAGAATTGATTGGCAAAATGAACTGCGGTGACAAATGTAATAATATAGATGGTTCAAAAAGACGTATAAAATCCGTCTCATGATACATAAGCTATGAGAAACCCTAAACTAATGCTATCTAGCTACGGCTAAACTGACGTCGTCTAGTCAGACGTCTCATCGCGTCCAAGCGGCGTATCTGTCAGATTCTGCAAAAAAAGACAATAAGACAGCTTTCAGTAAGTATAAACATATAACGACATTTATAAAACAATACAAAAAATAGAAAAGAGTAAACCCTAATACTAACCATGCCGCCGCGAGAACTGAGAATGTCCATCAGGGCGTTTAAGCCCTTCCTGCCTGCGTACTCGCACTCGTACGGTGTGGGATCACGTCCTGTCATCGACCACTGTCAAAACATACAAACATTTCATTATGTTAGAATTAAAAGACTCATAAACCCTAAACTATCGAACATAAAGAGCAATGCGAAAACACTTACAAAATCGGCCTCAAATGATGCCCATCCACCGCTCCCTAAGTGGTGCGAGCTCCCTGCCTCTACTCGCGCACTGGCTGCAGCCTTTTGTTGCTTCCACTTGTCGGGATTCTCGTGCGCTGCTTTCTTCGCATTCTTCCAATCTTCTTTGGCCAGCCAATCTGGCCTGTTCCACCCATGCTTGATTGCTTTTTGCTCTTCGGAACGCTTGTGTTTGCAGTATTCGCGCATTCGAATCTTCATCACGTCTTCATTGAAGCGCTGATCCCGTGTTGGAACGGGAAACTCATCATGAAGTATGCTGATGACTCTGTTTTTTAAATCACTTGGTACTTCACTCCATTTGTTTAGTATGTAGTGTCTAAACAGCTGAGAGCAAAGACCACGCATGCGCGAGATCACCTTCTTGCCGTCATCATCCATGATGATGCCACCGCTGAAGTCGACAGAGTAAGGTACGCCCTCTGGCTGGTGACGCGTGAACCTGGGTGTCCCGGCAGGGGTCTCTAGCGGCGTGTCGATGGGGGTACGGACGTCAGGTGTCTCCACCGGAGTCTAGGCCCCGAAGCGAGGAGTGTCGAGTGGGGTGGCTCCTGGCGGAGTAGGTAGAGGTGTGTAGCTGCTAGGAACAGTCAGCCACGCAAAACCTGGCGTAGATGGCGATGCTATGGCTAGTGTGGGGGCGGGTAAAGAAGGGGAGGGTAAAGAGCCTCGTCGAACACGAGGCGGTGTGGAGGCATCGGTGGCGGAATCCCCACAACAACCGCCACCGCCACCACTAGAGCGGCGGTGTCTAGACGAGTGTGAAGCTCGTCTCGTAGACGTCGAAGCTTCGGAGCGCGCCGAATGCTCCGAAAGAGAGGGAGATGCGGATGGAGTAGGAACGCGCGATGATGCGCCACAGCGATGACGCTCCACGTACCACTGTCTCTGCTGCGGTGACAAAGAAGAAAGAAACTCCTCATCATCCATACCTGCATTAAACACACGAATATTTAAACTTAATATTGAATGAATAGAGTAGACAATGACACAAAGACCATTAAATACAATGACGTAATGACGCATATAAATACAATGATGCAATGAATTGAGTGATAGAAGAGGCAAGTCAAAAACTCAGAATTTTCAATCAAAAGATGTGAGCGCGAGTAGAAAAGAGCGTTATACACCATGGAAGGTACTTAGAGAGCCAGAGCTTTTACAACACGGAGCAAAATTGTTCAAATACAATATTTGTGGCTTTAAGAGATCTCTCTCTCATCCTCGCATAACTCAGCATAACTTCCTATATCTATATAGAGCTCTCCGTTTAAACACATATCCTCTGTTTCATTTTGTAGCTCCTCTGCATGCACCCCATATAGAGTAGTAGCATCTTGATGCTCGTCTGGCACCACCGCAGCGGCTTCTGATTGAGCATCTTCTCTGATCTCCTCCATTGATGCCGTTGTGATTGGCACATGGTAGCCTTCATACGTCCTTGCACTACGAGGGGCTACCTCTATGACGTACCACCAGTTTTATGTAGACTTTGTAGGATGAAATATTACCTGCCAGAGCCACATAACTTACATGAGAGCTTTCAAGCACATAACTTGTAAAAGGGGGATGTTAACTATTTACATACTTGTTCACAATGCTCGGGTAGTACGAAAGTGTCTCTTAGGTCAGTCCATTTCTTAGTAGAATCCACCTCAAGAAAACCAGACTCTCCTCTACGCACAGTAGCGTTGCGACCCTCCATGATTATCTTGAACCATTGCACGTCGAACAAGTCAACAAAAAATCCTCTGTAATCGATCCTCAAAATCTCTTGTAGCGTGCCGAAGTAAGTGAGTTCCGCCACCACAGGATCTGCATCAGAGGAACGTCGTCGACTAGACTGTTCAAATTTTGCCATGATTCCACAATCTTGAGTAAAACGCTTTTTGTCTATCCCTTCCACCCTAAAATGTCAACCTTTACACCATGCTGCTGTGTATGACTTATACTACAACGAACAAAGATTATGAGTGGCCGTTCAAACGTTTAGAAATAAAGTCACTAGCTAGTCGTACATTGCAAACTTACCTTGATCGCGCAACCCCGAGAGTACTCCCACTCTTCCTCAGTCACTTCGTCACCGCATTGTTGTGCGCTTTTCAATTGGTTGTGCAACCATCTTAAGCTCATGAATGTTGGTAGGCTCTCCAGAACCGTCGGATAGTGCATCGGTGGTCGTCTTCCCCGTCTCCACTCGATTCGTGCCCTTTGTCGCTCTTGCTTTGCATCCTCATATTGTGAAATCCACTTTTGCATCACTGGATTGTGAAGCATGCAAAATCGGTTGATTTTAGCCTCTAGATCTTCCGTCATCTTCTTCTCAACACCGAGATTGCACATGACAATCCCAGATATGCACTCATCATCTATGGTTCGCCATAGCGTGTCCCGGGCTTTATCAAATCCGTCTAGCCACTCTCCAATGTACACTAGGGACTCTGATACCAACCAACCTTCTGCCATGCTACCCTCCGGACGTGCCTTTTGACGCACATATCCCTTAAGCGTTTTCATGAAACGTTCTAAGAAGAACATCCATCTGGAATGAACTGTGCCAGCTATTTCCACCTCATCAACTATGTGAACAAGAAGATGCACCTGAATGGTTAGCATGGTAGTAGGAAAATGTTTCTCAAACATGCACACAAGCTCCGCAGCATTTAGTTTGGCGAATGGTATGGAGTCTACGTTGATCTCCTTTTGTGAGATCCATTGCACCAGCTTTGCAAGTTTGTAGATTGTGTTACGGATGTTGAGAGACAAACATCCCTCAATGGCAACCGGTAAAATAAACTGTAAAGTATGTGCAGCAATGATATTAAAGTCCACATTTTATGCAATGATATAAAAGTCCACTATGAACGTACCTGACACATTTTATGCTAATCGTGTGACTTCAAACCGGTAAGCTTTCCTTCTTTAGTAAAACACGTTCGGAGCGAGTGCATTACGCCAGTGGGGGTCCGCAAAGATCGAATGGTCTCTTTTACTTTGCGTTCTTGGGCTCCTGTGAAAATCCATGGTGCTTTAGGGAGTTTTATCGATCCATCAGACGCTGTTTGCGGCCAATATTGCTCCATACGATCCACATTTCTAAGGTCAACTCTGGCTCCCAAAGTATCTTTCTTGCCGGTCAGATGGTCCCATAGTAGATTACCCACATTCTTGAATATGTGCATTGGATCGAGCAAGTGATTGATCATGAGTCGGGGCCAGTATGGTAACTCGTACCATAGAGATAGTCTCTTCATCCTTGGAGGCAATCCGTCATCGCACATCTCCTTCTGCTCTAACCATGCTTGTGCAGACATCCTTGGTGGCTCCCTTCCCAAAAAGCCGTCGCGTAACACATGATTCTCTGGAAGATACGCTTGATGACCTTCATAGATTTGCTTCTTCAGTGAGGGCGCCCTACATGCATTCAGTCTAGGTCCACATGTGACACATGCTCTGTATCCGCTTGTTTGAAGCCCGGCATGTATACACATGATAATAGATCAACTATGGGAAAAAACAAGATTTACAGTGTCTGAGTGAGGAGTGTCAATAGATCACCTGAGCATTCTGTTAGCCCGGGATAGTCATGCATGGTCCACATTAGAATGCCTCTGATGAAAGCATTCCGTCGTCCTGTGTGTCGGCTCATATCCACCACCTCTATGCCAACCCACAATTGTTGTAGCTCTTCCAATAGTGGACGAAGATACACATCCATATTCTCCACTTTATATCGCCCTGGCACAATCAAGCTTAGCCATAGGTGCCCCTTCTTCGTAGTCAACCACGGGGGAATGTTGTAGTTGACGATGACAATGGGCCATACACTGTAAGATGTTGATCTTTGACCAAATGGATTTACGCCATCCATAGCCAGGCCTAAGCGCAAATTTCGAGCTTCCCTGGCAAAATCCGACCATGTTCCATCTATATGTTTCCAGGCTGCGCAATCTGTAGGAATTCATAGCACACCATCCGAAGATTTATTCTCCTCATGCCATGATGCTAGGGCGGCCATGGACTTACATTCGAAGAAATTCTTGATGCGAGGAAGCAGAGGAAAATGTCGCAAAACCTTTTGTGGAATTTTTGTCCCGTGGAGATCTACTCGATATCTTTCGGAATCACATTTCGGACACTTCTCCATGTCTATGTATTCCCCTCTGAAAAGAATGTAGTCATTAGGACAAGTGTGGATAGAATTGTAATCCATCCCCAAGTTTCGCAAAATCTTTCTTGCTTCATCTCGGGAATCTGGCATCACATTGTCGGCTGGTAGTATGTGCTCTTTAAGCAATCTACACAACATAAAAATACGATACAGTCGTGTAAAAATCTATCAGATCATTATACATTTAGAGTTTTATTAAAGTAAACTAATTGTAATAGATCACCTGAAAAGCGCTGTGACGCTAGTGTCACTCCATCCAAACTTTGCTTGCATGTTGAGAAGAACCAGGAGTGCTTTCAATCTAGACATACGTGCTCCATTATACAATGGCGTATCGGCTTCACTTTTCATATCATCATAGATAAGCCTTTCTGAATCCATGATCGTCTCGATCATTTCATCAATCTCGGGCTCAAACATTGCCTCGTTGGGAATGTGCTCTGCATGATCATCCCCCGAGCTGTCAGAGGCTACATCTTGTGGCCTCACATATGCTGCTTGACCAAAGCGCCTGCGAACACGTCTATTGGGTTGCAAGATTGCTGCTTGTTGGCCAGCGTCAGAGTCCGACGAGTTATAATTGGCAACAACTCGATCTATAATAGATGGATCGAACTCGCCAAATTCGTGAACGTGCTGCAAAGAAACACGTCTTGTCCATCGCACAGCATGCTTGCATTGATTACAAGGACATAAGACCCTCATCACTACTCATAATGAGGATAAAAATCTTATAACCTGGACAACAAATTTAATATTCTATTGGCATTCTTCGTCTTATCTCTCTCTCTCTCTCTCTCTCTCTCTCTCTCTCTCTCTCTCTCTCTCTCTCTCTCTCTACCTCACATTCTCTAGTCATGTCCAATCCCCGCACACCTCGGTCTAGAGGTGCACAGAGATCAGAACCACCGGGTTATAATCTCGTCTTTATTGGTCAATACCTATATTTGTGGGTACAAGAAATCTACAGACCCACGTCTACATGATACTGCATGTAGTGGACAAAACCCCTTTGCCTCTTCTCTAGCTGTAGCACTTCACAGCATCTTAACATCTTTTCACAGTAGATCTTTTCACTGTTCGTCTAACTCTAAATCCGAAACCGTAAGTAATTCTTGCGTGGACTCGATCTAACGTAAATAAGCGTAAATCTAAATAAACGTAAATCTAACTAAAAATAAACCTAAATCTAATTTAACGTAAGTCTACATCTAACCTAATCTTTAACGTCTTTTGGGATAGTTTCCTACGACGTTAAAACTCTCTTCTTCTTGTGTGTGTGTGTGTGTGTGGGTAAACCTAAATAAACCTAAGTCTAATCTAATATAACATAAATCAAAATCTAACGTAAATTATGTTATATTAAAAACAAAGAACTAAACTAACAGGGATTATAAGAACCTTAAAACTGATTTAACACATAATTTTTCACATAACTCGGCAAGAGTTGGCATTCTCATCACTAAAGATGTGAGAGTTAACTTCCTGCGGTGACGCTGCCTCATCTCCATCCACATCTGACGACAGCAATTGGCCCTTTGGACCGTTCTTGCTCTTGTTACTAACTTTGAAGTTGCTGTTGAATGACTAGAGGTTGTCTAGATGGTCATTGTCGGGGATGTAGTGACTCTTGCCGCCCTGAAGATCCACCTTCTTCCCTATCTTTTGAAGACATTTCACCAGTACTTTTGGATCGACGGAGCCCACCATGAGTGAAGGCAGCAATACCCTATATTCCATTGAGGGCTTTCTTCACCCGCTTCATGCAGGCGTCGCAGTCTATGAAAACCTAAATCTAATCAAATATAACGTAAATCTAAATCTAGCGTAAATAAACGTAAATCTAACTAAAAATAAACCTAAATCTAATCTAATTTAACTTAAATAAACCTAAATCTAATTTAACGTAAGTCTACATCTAACCTAATCTTTAACGTCTTTTAGGATAGTTTCCTACGACGTTATAACTCTCTTCTTCTTGTGTGTGTGCGCGTGTGTGCCAATAAAAAGAGATAAATGGTATAACCTTTCTATCACCCATGCCAAGTATGATAGATTGGTTATGCCATTTCCCTCTTGAATAATAGGTCTTGAGTTCAACTCCTCGTCGGCTAGATCTTTAGGTCTTTTAATTTTAATTAGTTTCCTACGACGTTAAATTAGTTTCTCTCTCTTTCTCTCTCAATGTGTGTGCGTTTTTTTGTTTATGCATGTTTTCTCTCTCTTTTCCTCTCTCAATGTGTGCGTTTTTTGTTTATGCATGTTCTCTCTCTCTTTTCCTCTCTCAATGTGTGCGTTTTTTGTTTATGCATGCTCTCTCTCTCTTTTCCTCTCTCAATGTGTGTGTGCATTCTTTGTTTATGTATGTGTGTGTGCGTTTTTGTTTATGTTTGTACTCTTTCTCTCTCTCTCTCTCTCTCTCTCTCTCTCTCTCTCTCTCTCTCTCTCTCTCAAAAACACTATGTGTGTGTGTGTGTGTGTGTGTGTGTGAGAGAGAGAGAGAGAGAGAGAGAGGGAGAGAGAAAGAGGGGAAGGGAACATGAGAGTGAGGAGAGGGAAGGAGCATACCTGGCTCTCCTTCCTCTCCTTGTGTGTGTGTGTGTGTGTGTGGAGAAGAAAGAGAGAGAGAGAGAGAGAGAGAGAGGGAGAGCGTTACCTGCTCCTTGCTTGAGGGCGTCGAAAAACTCAGATCTGAGATCTGAGTTTTTGGGCGCTCTCTGTTATTTTTTTAGCCCAGCCGGCGTCGCTATGATTTTTTTTTTTGAGCGTCGCTGTGTGAGCCTCGCTAATATGAATAGCCTCTTGTAGTGTAATCCGGGACAAGGTCCAACTGTTGATACTTTGCACACTCTCACTGCAAAAGACGTGGATGAGTTGTTGATAAACACCAAACCACCGACTTTTAAGGGAGAAGACCGCGATCACAATAAGGATGCAGTGAATATCTTTCTCAGCAAGTGGGATGGAATTGACGCCCTACGGCGTACTTAGTCAGAGCACTGCAAACGAGCTTAACTCTAGAAGCTAGGCAAGGCCTACAAATGGTGGATGTCTCTCTAGGAGAAGAATATCATACCACAAAGTTGGGAAGCTTTTGAAGCTATGTTTCGCAAAGAATTTTGGCCTAGAAACGAGGCAGATCGGAATGGGACGGCTTGGGACACGTGTTCCATGCGCCAATACCCATCATTACTTGAATATATATCTCACTATCGGAATGTTATCCTCAAGTTGTAAGGCTTAGATAACTCAACAAGTACGGGGATTTATACGTGGTCTAACACCAAAACTTAAGAAGCACGTCAAGACCCAAGACCCTAAAACACTTGAGGAAGCCATAGTTAAAGCACATATTCACGATGATCGAGATGGAAAGAAATCACATAATACTCACGTGCCTGCTAATACACATGGTAATACACGCACACAGTATGGTCACAATAAATGGAAAATTATAGTAGCCAATTCAGAAGCATCTAAAAAACCCAAGGGGTCCAGAGGTCCTCTCTCTCCTGAGGACTTTGATAAAGCTAAGAAAGAGAAATTATGTTTTCAATGTTTAGGAAACAGCCATGGCAAAAAGTATTGTCCCAAGGGGAAATCTGTTGCTCATGGCAAGGAGAAAGCAGTGCACACGGTGCAACTGTTGCCTCTTAAGTCTTCCTCACTATTCTCTACAGTGGAAGTAACACACACCGAGGTGGTGCATGAATGCTGTCTCACAGCTTCCATGTGGCAAACAGACCTTCGGACCACATGAGTTAGTACGTATGCACGGATCTCTGCAAGGGCACAAGGTGCGTATCTTGGTAGATGACGGTGCTACTCACAATTTCATCAATTACGGATTGCCTCAAACTCCGAGTAACCATTGCTACAAAGTAGCAATGATGAATGGACATGATACCGAAATCTGGGATACTCAAGTCCGAGCTGTTCCGTTGGAAGTACAAGATTACTTCACATCATTGGATTTTCAGGTTATGAACATGGAGAGGGCAGACATGGTCCTTGGTAAGGAATGGTTCCATAGCGTAGGACCATCACTGAAGCGTATCTATGAGCACAATAGCTTGATGTTCGAATCCCATGGCGCACATGTGTTGTTGTTAGGAGAGAAGAATGTACCTTCTCCACCATTGATATGTACAACTGAGCTTATGCAGCTTGTTTTTTATAATGAAATAAATCAAGTTTTCTTCTGTTACTCATTGTCTCATTTTCTCTCTAACATTGAATTTGTTGAACATTCCTCAACGGCGTATGCTTCTCTCTCATCTCTTCCACCAATGGCTACTTCCAAACAAGCAAACGTTGCTAGTGAGTTACAAAAATTATTAAAGGAATTTCAAGATGTTTTTCCTAACGATTTGCCACCAGGATTACCACCGACACGATCGGTGCAACATAGCATCGATGTGGTTGCAGGCAGTAAACCTGTCAGTAAACCGCCCTACCGTATGAGTTACTCTGAAGCTGCTGAGGTGGAATGTCATCTTGCTGACTACCTTAGCAGAGGGTTTATACAACCCAGTTCTTCAATAGGGGCTTCTCTTATCCTATTAGTGAAGAAAAAAGCTGACAGTATGCGCATGTACGTAGACTACCGTGGATTAAACGCGGTTACGGTTAAGAACAAGTACCCATTTCCACGAGTGGATGAGTTGTTTGACAAACTCACTCATGCTCGTATTTTTACGAAAATAGACTTGCGGTCAGGTTATCACCAAGACCGTATTCGACTTGCTGATATACCCAAAACTGCATTCCGAACAATGTTTGGACACTACGAGTTCTTGGCGATGCCCTTTGGGTTAACCAATGCGTCCGCAACATTTATGACACTTATGGATAATGTCTTGAAGCTGTACTTGGTCAAATTTGTCATCGTTTGTCTCGATGACATTCTAGTCTATAGTGCTTTTGAAAAAGAACACTTACAACATTTAAGGTAGGTGTTCGAATTGTTATGAACAAATAAGTTATATGCCAAGGAGAAAGAATAAATTCACTATCTGGGGCATGTTATTTTAGCTAATGGGCTATATATGGATCAATCCAAAGTGGATACAATCCGGCAATGGCCTTCTCCTAAAAATCTAGAAGAGTTATATATTTTTTTAAGATTTGCAGGTTTTTATCGAAGGTTCGTTAAAAACTATGCTAATATTGTTGTTCCCATGATGGATCAACTGAAAGGCAAAGGAAAATCTTTTTAGTGGGGACCCGCTCAACAACACAATTTCGATACGCTCAAGGATGCATTAGCTACAACTCCCATACTAGCTATTGTAGATCCTTTGAAACCATTCGTTTTGGAAACGGATGCCAATGACCGTGCTATTGAAGCAGTCCTGTTATAAGACAAACGGCCAATTGCATTTGAAAGCAAGAAGCTTGATGCAGCTTAGCAAAACTACTATGCTTATAAGCGCGAACTCTATGCAATAGTGTCTGCCTTAAAAACATGGGGGCATTATTTGTATGGTGCTCAGTTTGAGATTGTGTTTGACCATGAAAGAATCAAATGGTTTACACAATAAACAGATTTGAAGGGTCGAAAAGCCAGGTGGATCGAGATTCTTCAGGAATATGACGCCAAGCTCCCGTATCATAAAGGTCGATACATTGTGGTGGGTGACGCTCTAAGTTGTATGCCGGAGATCAATTCCCTCTTGTTCACAGAACTCCGTAGTGAATTTTTGGATTCTCTCAAAGGAAAATATGAGCATGATGAAGCATATTCCAAAGTGTGGAGCCATGTACAGATGAGGGATCCTTCTCACTCCAATGATGGTAGTGTAACGTTAACCTCCACACCTAGTTCTCCTCTATTGAGTGTTGAACTACAATGATGGAAGCATTTCACCATCGACAATGGGTAACTACTCCATAAGGGGAGAGTTTGGACACAGACATTTGGTGCAAAATTCTTTATGAATGTCATGATAGTCCAAATGTAGGGCACTCGTGTATTACGACGACAGTTTTACTGGCCAGGTTTACATGGCTTTGTTCAAGCTTATGTCTTGCATTTCCAAAAATGTCAAGTTAACAAAGCAGAGCGCCTAAAAGCAGGAGGACTCTTACATCCTTTGGAGATTCCCAATGGAAAATGGGAAAGTATCTCTATGGACTTTATTGTGGGTTTACCAACCACTGTACGAGGTTATGACTCGGTATGGATGGTCGTAGACCAGTTGACTGAACTATGTAAGTTTATTCCAACCAAATCAATGGTTAAGACACAAGAACTAGCCAAGTTATTTGTGGACAATTTATACAAGTTGTATGGTTTGCCAAGTAACATTGTCAGTGATCGTGATCCCAAGTTTAACAGTCATTTTTGGAGGGCTGTGTTCAAACGATTGGGTACACAACTAAACCTCAGTATAGCCGATCATCCAGAAACAGATGGTCAGACTGAACGAGTTAACCAAGTGCTAGAGGATATGTTAAGAGCATACGTCAGCAAAAAACAGTCAGATTGGGAAGAATACTTACCGATTCTCGAGTTTGCCTACAATAGTCATAAGCATGTCACAAATGGATTTAGTCCTTTCATGCTCGCGTATGGGTTTCAACCTAGGTCACCTGTTACGGTGGGGTTGGCAACCAAAAAGCTCCAACAGGTTAAGGATTTTCTCCAAGATCACATGGATATGCTGAAACTCATTTGTCAGAATGTCCGACAAGCGCAAGATCGGTATAATAAGTATGCTGATGAGAAACGTCGGCAAGTTACCTTCGAGGAAGGGGAGGAAGTATTTTTACGTGTGCCAGAACGTTCAGAAAGTCTGAAACCTGGTCCAACACCTAAATTATCTCCCCAATATTGTGGGCCTTTCAAAATAATCAAGCGAGTAGGTGATTGTGCCTACAAATTATTGCTACCTATACATTCTCGTATTCATCCGGTGTTTCATGTGAGTTGTTTACATAAGTGGTTACATGGGGACGACAATGTCATTGACCAACAGATTTTGGTTGATTTCATTGAACCTCCTACCTTACTCCATGAACCTGAACGTGTTCTTGACTATCATGAGTTATGTACACGTCATCATGTATGTCAACAAGTCTTAATCAAGTGGAAAGATCGACCTGAGGAAAGTTCTACTTGGGAAAACATAAGTGTTCTTAAGAAGAAGTTTTCCACTTTTGTTTTCGAGGATGAAAACTCTTCTTTAAGGGATGAGTAATGTTAGGACAAAGTCAAGGCCGGAGTAGACTAGGGCAAGGCTGGGCTAGGCAGTGTGAAAAGGGAGTCCAACTAGGGAAAAGGGCTAGGAGCCATGCTATATAGTGGGTGGTCTGGAGGTGGACTCCTAGGTTCTAGTTCCCCTTGTCTAACAAGCACTAAACCATATAATTATCAAAAACAGATTTCCCGTGCCTCGGGTAGAAGATCTGTTTGATAAGCTACAAGGCTCTACCTACTTCAATAGGATTGACCTTAGAAGTGGCTATCATCAAATAAGGATAGTGGATGAAGATATCCTAAAGACCGCGTTTCGCACAACGTTTGGTCTTTATGAATATCTAGTCATGCCCTTTGGCTTGACTAATACACCAACCACGTTCAATCATATAATGGAAAAAATATTTAGATCCTATTGCAAATTCACTAGAGTGTTCTTTGATGATATCATCATCTACTCCAAGTCCTTGGAGGAACACGAGTAGCATCTCCAAGTAATTTTTCAAGCATTGAGGGAGAACAAGCTTTTTCTCAACCAAAAGAAAGAAAATTTTTCCTTCAAGAGATTCAATACTTAGGTCATATTATCTCTCAAGATGGTATCCGTATGGATCCATCGAAGTTAGAGGTACTAAAAGCATGGAATAATCCAAGGAATCTGCATGAGCTAAGAAGATTTATTGGTATGTGTGCATACTATAGACGCTTCATAGAAAAATTTTCTCAAATAGCAGGACCACTACATGACTTAACTAAGAAGAACGTTAAGTATTTATGGACTGCTAAGGAGAAAAATATTTTTGACAAGCTCAAAGAGAAGCTTACCTCCCAACCATTCCTCATGCTTCTAGATCTCTCAAAGCCCTTTGAGGTCCAATGTGATGCTTGTGGTGATTGCCTTGGAGCAGTCTTGCTTCAAGAAGGGCATGCCATAGGATATGAGAGCCGAAGGCTCAATACAAATGAACGTGTCTTAGGTATTTATGAGAAAGATCGTAAAAAGGGATCCATATTGGAAAATGTTGTAGGGTAAAAAGGGATCCTCTACCCGCTAAGCAAGATTGACTAATGACTAAGGCTTTATCTCTCCACCTCATAGTTGAGGACGACTACGATTTCAAGAGAGAGGTAATGTCATAAAATCTAATATCTAACCAATCCAAATGAATTTTTCATATTAAACTGATCATATAATGTGGGAGAATAAACGCGAACAAGGGTTAGGATATAAACATGTGCTTATAGATCTATCTCAACACGGGGCCAATGGTAAAGGGGCCTAAATGAGAGATGGTATGTCAAAGAGCAGGCTGACCAATGGAGATTATAGACCTAGGGTTAGATTCATTGAAGACCTCCGATGGTTAGTGCTAAAATTCCTTTGACCTTAGGTAAGCTAGGGCTATGCTTGAGGTGGGAACCCGGCCCAAGCTTGAGGTGCTTGTCATGCCTGATGACTGAGATGCTTGAGATTCTTGAAGTGCTTGATGACTGAGATACTTGAGATGCTTGAAGTGCTTGATGATTGATATGCTTGAGGTTCTTGTCATGCTTGAGATGCTAGGGATGTACTTGAGGTGGGAACCCAGCTCAAGTTTGAGGGGCTTAAGGGCCAAGCTTGTGGTGAGAACTTAAGGGCCAAGCTTAAGTCCTCTCTCTCAAAGGGAAAAAGGGGACACTTGTCCCAAGGCTACCCTTGTTGCTTGATATACCCTTGCTTGTGATTGTCTAGGCAAGGAGGGGTCCAATGAGTTTCAAGCATGAGCTACAAGGGGGATCGACAAAATCAAGCTAGGGGGTTGCTTGAGGGGTATACTCTCCCACACACACTCTCATTGTGTATTGTGCAAAGTGCAAGAGCTCCCTCTCCTTCTCCAGGCAAGTAGAGAGGTTGAGAGCCTACACCAACACTCTTGGCTATGGAATGAAAATCCAACCAAGAGCCATGCTTCAATGCTTAAGCTTTCCATCTTCATTACTATGCTATTATGTATGCCAGCAAGAAGAGTGATGATAAGTGAGGAGGGTGAAAGCATGTTAACCTGTCATGCTTTTTCATGTCCCGGACAATGCTAACTAGCACAATTTTGACATATGCTAACTAGTACAATAACTTGAGCTACATCTCCAAGATCTATGACATATGATATATCAATAGAAAGCACTTGAAACAAGGAATCCAAATGTACAACCTCCGATAAATTTTGATATTATTTGTAAAAAAATTACCGGACGCCCAACTTTTTGAAGATGTGCTAACTTGAAACTGCTAACTAGCACAAAAAGCGCGACAGGTTAACATGCTTTCACCTAGGAGCTAATTCTTTCTCCTATGAAATGTTTCTTCTTCCTCTTCCCTACCCTCATTCCCTACTAGGTCTCTCCACCTTCCAAGGTGTTTGAGGTCTTGGGACTGAGGCTCGGGATAGTTAATTCTTTCCACAAATTTTATGTTATGCTCGTGATGCATGAAGCTTTCCATCTTCATTGCATCACCTAGGTCACAAGGAACACAAAGATTGTATTGTAACAAGTCAATTTGATGGGATACAATTTGATTGCATTGTATCGTACGCCAAGGCTCATTTCATGAATGAATAAACACAACTCTATTTTGCACTACATGCTTGTCTATGGTGAGCTTGTGCTAAGCTAAGTCAATACTCACGATTGTGTTTATGAGTCCAAGCTAATTCTATCTTGGAACCTAATTCACTTGAGTGATAACCTTGCTTACACACACACTCACACATTGACGCTATGTTTCTCTCATAGCTACTCGAATCCATTCCCAACACTTCATTGCATCACCTAGGTCACAAGGAACACAAAGATTGTATTGTAACAAGTCAGTTTGATGGGAGAAACTATAATACAAATGCCTATTTTGGAGGGGGGACCGGCTCCACATAAATCCGGTCCTCAATTGTTGTCATGTTCTCTAAACTCTCTCTCTTGCAAAAGTATTGTTCATGCCAAGTTAACTATATGCTATGTTTATGTTGCTACCATCAATTAAGTTCACCCGTTATGCTCACAAAGTAATTTCACAAAAGTACTTTCTTTAATTTCCGCTACTCTCAAAGTTAATAGGCCATATTCCATTACAAAAGTACTTTCTTTAATTTCGGCTACTCTCAAAGTTAATAGGCCATATTCCATTACAACAAGCGTTGATTGAGGACTTGGTCGGAAAATCGAGTACAGGCAATGGTTTCGAGGTTCCAAGTTGGGCTCAAGTGAAATGGTATGGGTGTACAGAGGAAGAGGAAAACTCAAAAGTCAAAATGAAAAAAGAGGACTCTGATCTAAGCTTCAAAAATCTGGAGGTTGAGTATGGCTACTTGCAAAGGGAGTCGGGCAACATCGCATGGGCATTTTTCACTTGCTTATACCGTGCTTACGCATAGAGTGATCGCATCTTTTCCCAAAGTCATACAAAAGAATGTGGCAGACGTCCCTTAGCCTGGGGCAATCAACCCACATGTGAGGCGCCGAGGCTGAATTTTGAAGTTTCATAGTATGGAAAGGGACACGCTTAGCTATTGTCCCGGGTGATCTCTCGCCTGTAATCCACAATCGTGGAGGGACACGGGCTGAGCCTTTGGATGGAGGAGTGGCGCGGCGGTCAGGTTCGGAGAACGCTGTACAATCTGTGGCGCGCCCGTCTCCAAGCTTGGAGTTGAGGCACGGCATCCCCTCGTAGGGGAAGGTGTCTGTCTTCCTTGAAGTGGGGGGGACCGCGTGTAGGCCGGTAACGGAGCGACGAAGACCCCCCTCTCCCGGCAGTGGAGGGATAACGCTGCCCTCGTGCAGCCTCCGATCAACCTGCCGCCCCGGCTTCTCCACACCTCAGCCCCACCTTTTTGGCACGCAGTGGGCAGCTCCGAAATCTGCTGAGCAGAAAGAAGCCATGCGCATTTGTTTTGTCTGCCCATCTACATGTGCTTGGTGTATTCATACAGAATTCCAACTCTGATGTACTCGTCTCTCTTCAAAGAGTACTTAAAAAGTCTTAGCATGGATGGCCTCCTGCTTCTTTGCTGCCGCAAGAAATCCAAGGTCTACAAGCACTCACCATCCGCAAGGTTGTCTCTACCCAGAACCCTGCAAGCAAAATTTCTCACAACAGTGGTGGCACTATTAATTATGTCACATCAGTGCCCTCAAGCTTGGGCCACCCATTTAGCTTTGCAGAAATTTTGGAAGCTACTTGAACACTTTTGATGGAGCTCAGGTGCTTGGAGTCGGAGGGTCTGGCAAGGTTTGCAAAGGCATGATAGACGAGGGAACTAAAGTAGCAGTAAAGAGGGGGGATCGAAGATCAGAGCAAGGGATAACTGAATTTCAAACAGAAATCGGCATGTTGTTGAAGCTCCACCATAGGCATCTTGTTTCCCGATGCAATGACCTACACGTGCAACTTGCAGGCATCTCGCAACATGCAAGATAAAGTTGGTATGGGCAAAAGAGTTCATGATACTATTGTTATTCAGGGGCTGTTGACAAAAAACGTCGTTCAACAGATGTGAAGATAGGGCCTCGAGCTCCCGATGCAATGACCTACACGTGCAGCTTGAAGGCATCTAGCTTCATGCAAGATGTTGGCATGGGTAAAAGAGTTCACGATGATATTCTCAATATTGTTAGTCAGGGGCCTGGTGACAAAAAAACGACCTACTTGGCACTGCCTTGGTTGACATGTATGCCAAATGTGTTGTACATCATAAAGCACAAAAAGTGCTTGACGAGCTTCCTCTACAGAATGTCGTCTCTTGGAAATGCTCTGGTCACGAGATGTGCCCAACAGTGGCAGGGCCAGGAAGCTCTGGGCTGTTTTCAGCAGATGTAAAGGTAGGGCAGCTCTCCAAATGCATTCACCTACGCTTGTATCTTGAAGGTATGTGGCATTATGCAAGATGCTGATATGGGCAAAAGTATTCACGATGATATTGTTAGTTAGGGACTATTGGAAAAAAACGACGTTCTTGGCAATGTATGCCAAATGTGAGCTCACTTAAAGACTGTGTGCTAAGGAAAAGATTTTGTACCAAGGCAGTAGGATTGATGTTGATATTCCGATAGTGGGATACTTGAAAAGAATGCATACTTGGGGGAAAATGTTGGTCAGGATGTATGTCAAGTGTGGTGCACTTGTCAGTGCGCAGTAAGTCTTTGACGAGCTTATTGTGCGGGATGTCGTCCTATGGAACACACTGATTGCAGGATTTTCCCAACAGAGACGCAATCACCTATGCATGCATCTAGAAGGCATGTGTCTCTACCCAAGATGCTGATATGGGCTTAGATATTTGCTTTGATATTGTTAGCCAAGGTTTTTTGTTTGCAAAAATTATCGTGCTTGGCAATGCCTTGGTCCACACACATTTGTTTTCTCTCGCAACACCGCCAAGCAAGCAACAATAAAGGCTACACAAGCAAAAATGGAGAGCAAGAGAATGAGTCTTTCTTTTGTGAGCTCACTTAAAGAGTGTGCTAAGGAGATGAGATGGTTTTGTACCAAGGCAGTAGGATTCATGCTAATATTCGTGATAGTGGGTTACTTGAAAAGAATGCATACTTGGGGAAAATGTTGGTCAGTATGTATGTCAAGTGTGGTCCACCTATCAGTGCACAACAAGTCTTTGACAAGCTTAGTATGTGGGATGTCATCTTGTGGAATGCATTGATTGCAAGATATGCCCAATCGAGACAGGGCTAGGAAGTTGTGGGCTGTTCAGCAGACGCGTAGCCAAGGCCTATCTCTAGACGCAATCACCTACGCATGCATCTTAAAGCCATGTGCATTGTGGCTCCACGTAAGATGCTGATATGGACACAAAAATTCATGATGATATTTTTAGCCTAAGGCTATTGAAAAGAGATGTCGTACTACTAGAAACAAGGAGTTATTGCTCCCTACTACCTCAATTATGATCCTGCTAAATTGTAGATCTCTTCTTTTACTTTCTTTGTGTAATTTGGATTCATTCTATACATCTAGAGCCTCACTAATCATGCGTTCGATTTTAGTGGTATCCTATGTTGGCAAAATTGCCTTGATCGATGTGTATGGCAAATGTGTGGAAAACACAAATATTCAATAGTGCTTGAGGAGCTTTTTGTTTGGAACAGTGTCTCTTGGAATGCACTGTGCTATTGCAAAAAAATTTCGTGATTTGCAATGCCTTGGTCAATATGTATGCCCGTGGTACACTTTAGAAAACACAGAGTGCTTGAGGAGCTTTTTATACGGAATGTCATCTCTTGGAGTGCATTGATTGCAAGATGTGTGTAGCAGTAGGAGGCTAGAAAGCTCAAGGCTATTTTCATTGGATGCAAAGACAGGGATGCAATCACATACATGTGCATCTTGAAGGAATGTGGCTCTACGTAAGATGCTGATATGGGCATAAAAATTCATGTTGATATTAGGGTGAAAGCATAGAATGGTGTCTACATACTTCACGTCCAACGTTTACATCTCTCTCTCTCTCTCTCTGCAGAAGATCCATCTCTATCTCTCTGTGTGGCCAGAAGCTCCACCTCTCTCTCTCTCTCTCTCTCTCTCTCTCTCTCTCACTGAGAAAATGGATGTTGGAGACTCTTTTCCTGAGTGCGCTTTGGCTCCAGCTCATACATTATCACAAGCAGCAATGGAGCTTCTTGAACTCAACAATGCGGAACAGATTGATTTCAATTCAGTATTACAACCGACACGTTTTGTGTACTGTCATTCATCTCACACTTCTACAAACTGTTCGGAGATAGTGGAGGAAGCATTTCATGATGTGGCACGTGGAGTACATATGATTCATACACGTGTACTCTGAGAGAAAGGCTTTTCTAAATGAGGATGAAATTATTGCAGTGAGGAGGTATGAAGCACAAGTTAAACGCGAGTACAGAAAGTGAGGCTGTGTACGAACGCAAGTACAACCTAGCATCAAAACTAGGGTAGAAGAATGTCATAGAGAAGATGTGGATGTACACACAAAGGAAGACAGGAAGCAACAAACTATTCAGAATATTGTTCAACACATTGTGAGACAATTATCTAGTAATGGAAAAGAAGACATGAATGCAATTATGGAGGGTGTCCTGAGTGATGAGTGCATCTTGCCATGTTGTGAAGATGTACATCTCTTCGCTCGAATGGCCTTATTTCTGCACTCAAAATCTCCTTATAAGAATTAAAGATTCCAAAATCAGCTGATGAGGTCTTTTTGAAACGAAGCATCTTGAAGGAATGTGGCTCTACGTAAGATGCTGATATGGGCATAAAAATTCATGTTGATATTAGGGTGAAAGCATAGAATGGTGTCTACATACTTCACGTCCAACGTTTACATCTCTCTCTCTCTGCAGAAGATCCATCTCTATCTCTCTGTGTGGCCAGAAGCTCCACCTCTCTCTCTCTCTCTCTCTCTCTCTCTCTCTCTCTCTCACTGAGAAAATGGATGTTGGAGACTCTTTTCCTGAGTGCGCTTTGGCTCCAGCTCATACATTATCACAAGCAGCAATGGAGCTTCTTGAACTCAACAATGCGGAACAGATTGATTTCAATTCAGTATTACAACCGACACGTTTTGTGTACAGTCATTCATCTCACACTTCTACAAACTGTTCGGAGATAGTGGAGGAAGCATTTCATGATGTGGCACCTGGAGTACATATGATTCATACACGTGTACTCTGAGAGAAAGGCTTTTCTAAATGAGGATGAAATTATTGCAGTGAGGAGGTATGAAGCACAAGTTAAACGCGAGTACAGAAAGTGAGGCTGTGTACGAACGCAAGTACAACCTAGCATCAAAACTAGGGTAGAAGAATGTCATAGAGAAGATGTGGATGTACAAACAAAGGAAGACAGGAAGCAACAAACTATTCAGAATATTGTTCAACACATTGTGAGACAATTATCTAGTAATGGAAAAGAAGACATGAATGCAATTATGGAGGGTGTCCTGAGTGATGAGTGCATCTTGCCATGTTGTGAAGATGTATATCTCTTCGCTCGAATGGCCTTATTTCTGCACTCAAAATCTCCTTATAAGAATTAAAGATTCCAAAATCAGCTGATGAGGTCTTTTTGAAATGAAGCACATTTAGCATGCTGATGAACAGATTACTGTAGAATAATGGGAGTCTAGGTAGGGGTGTTACTCTAAATAAGGTGGCAAAGCTTTTGAATGTTCATCCAAGGAAGTTTTTTATTCGGCTTTAGGTAGAGTTGAAAGCGAACCTATGTCAAGCACAATAAACTTCAACTTATACAAAAGGAAGTCTGGATATGCGTGGTTATCTAACGAATCAACGCAGATAATTGTTACATTTGGATAGAGCACACCAGGGTGTCTCCAAATAAGAAAGATATTTGTTGAAAACGATTGGGAAGAAAGTCTTATGAAAAACATCCCATTCACTTACTTGATGACTCTCAGGGAAACATGTCTCATTAAGAGAGCCCTTACACATGAACAACTTAAGAGTGATGGAGTACTACTTAGGCAAGTTGTCGATGTGGTTGCGTTTTTTACAAGAATAATGTCCTAATGATGCGTATAGCTCTTATGCACAGTCCACTAGAGTAGGTCCTACTACAAATAGGAAATTTTGGCTGGTAAAAGAGGGGGATGTGAATAGGTCAAATCTATGGGGTTGTGAGACAGTACAAGGATCTCGATCACTCCACTGTATTTTTAGGATTTTCTCTTCAAGATCCAACTCAAGTAAGGACCAAGCAACTTTCTTGTTTTTGTGAAAACTTGCATTAGGGGCCATTGGAGGACTTGTTGCAACAAATCATATGTAGGAAAGTGGACACATTTGGCATTGGAACCACTCTCTGAGGTACCAAAAGAGACCGAGGTACCAGAAGATGATGGTGTAATGTTTGAGGGATCCCACAATATGCTAAATGACTATGTCACTAAAAGTGATAACTTTGCAGTGAATGCAGAAGCTGGCATAGGAAAAGTTGTAGAGTTCTTTCTATTGAGATGTACAAAGAGAAAGTGGATGAAAAAATCCATTGTAAGAGATGAATGGAAAAACAGATGTGCACAAAACACTTATGTTGTCATAGGGTGTTATTATCAACAGAAAGAGGGGCACCCAAATCACTACACTCTTCTCAACGACAAGGGAGTTACTAACTTGTACTCTCACCTTGTTCATGCAATCAAGTTTGCCATGGCTTTGGTAGAAGCTACATCACAGACATAAAACTACATAAAACCATTTACAATGCAATTCCCTATGAGGCAGGATGACACCTTCATATCAGGCTTATATATTGTTCTTAATAGCCTGCACCATACAATATGTCCTTAGTCAGCCAATGTGTTCTACACCAAAAACTGGAAACATGTCATTTTGTTTAACCTTTTGTATTAGACTGTTGTCTCAATTTGAAATATTCAATTTGTTTGAGATTTTGTATCCTACTTTGGTAAATTACAAAGGGGGGTATTTCTATTTCTAGTGAGTATCGAATAAAGACGGTACCAAATATTATACAAAAAATTTATTTATTGTAATCGCAAGTGAATTCATTGCCCAAATGCTATATACATAATTTTCCAATCACAATCAACCTCTCTTGCATGCTTTCTCATTGTTATAGTAGTTGATGACATGGGAAGACAGTTTGTCATAAGGATTTTTAAGCTAGTCAGCCCTTGCAAAAGCACTAGGGCTGGTTGAATTTGTTGGATCAAAAAATAGTGGACAAATCCAGGTCCCCAGAGGGTTGAGCATAGACTTGTACAACGTGACATCTACTAACAATGTAGTGTCATAGCTGAACTCAATTTATTGTCTCCAGAAATCTTCCAAACTCTTGAAGAAAACTTCCTTTCTGTTATCACTAGTCAAAGGGATCCCAGGAACTTCATCTAGCCTAAAGTCAGCCACTCTACACCTTTCTTGACCAAGGACATCCAAGAAAAGCTTCTGCTCAATGTGGGAAAGCACATTTGCAAGGCATGCTCTAGATTTTCTCCATTCATGCTACTCCATAGCACTATTTGTGCTCTTCTAGACAGTGCATTCAAGAAGTTCATTGCATAAGGCCCGACAATAAATTCATATATCCTCTTTCCCTGAACCCTTGGGATGGTGATTACCTCATAAATATTTTTTTCCCACAGCAGGCACAGAGCGCCTTGGTCTATCTCTGAAGTAGTTTACTGGGTACCTCTTCATGAGTAGGCAATTCACATCCAATATAATGCATAAGATTTTCCTTCTCTCCTCATCCTCACAAGAGACAACATCAAGTTGCACTACCTGTAGAGGCATGAATACTTGGGGCTCTAATCTCTCTTTCCTCTCAAACATATTTGCTTCTATGGCCTCATCATCACTATCATCATTACTGGTCTCAGTTCTATCAGTGGCCATGCATGGAGACTCTTTTTTTTGTTGTCCTCATTGATTCTTGTAGAAAGCTCTTTGTTAGGGTGTCTGTACCTGCAAAACATTTCATTAAATGCAAGAGATTAAATTTACAATGGAAAGAGAACCTTCAATAGTGCTAGTTAAATAATTCACATTTAGTACTTACCTGCACTTGATTCTTTCATCTCACTCTTCACCTTTAGACCAATCATATGCTTTTCTCTAGGGAAATAGACATGTTGTAATCCGACGCATCACAGTAGCCATAATCCCCGCAAACATGAGCAAAGCATAGCATATAGTACACATGGGTGCAAGGAAGGGAGAATACTTCCAAGCTTCTAGCATCGAAGGGGAATCCACATCCTACACAATGGTAGAATCCTCCAATTGCCACCTCGCTATTCCTATCATCAAAATCTTTAGATGGAGGGAAAGGCTTCATCAAATTGGCCCTCATATTAAGTGAAGCCCTCTCCATGCTAACACAAAATTTAAGATGCCTGGACTACTCTGCAACACTGGTCTCTATTTTTGCAAGCAGAGTCTGTGAAACAAAGAAGAAAAAACATTAATTTAAGACTAAATAGCCCAACAAAAGAAAAATGATAAAATAAAATTTCATACACCTATGTTGTAGTCAATGATAGCATTTTTTAAATTTTATGATGTATATCACAAAGCAGACCATGATAGCACATAGACTTTCTACATCTGCTATTGTACTACATAGCACATAGACCAAGGATTATGTGCTATAAGTGCTACATACATTATGTAGTGTAGATCATAACAGAGGGATTATGTACACTACCACATATAACACATGCATTTTCTCTATATGCTATATATTACAAGGCGTGGTATATGATATGTTGTGTCCTATATGCTATATGTTGAAATTAGGGTTGCAGGAAAACACACACAGCTTGGAGAAGATGAAGGAAGCTCAAGGCACAAAACAAAGAGTGTATTACTTAGTGTGCAATGGAAAGATAAGTCAGCCCTAGAGTGATGGGCGTATATACAATGCATGGGGGAAAGAACCTCCTAGTGAGGGAAAAAATTCCCCGGCAGTCCTAAGTGTGTTCACACACATCACTACCACAAGTATATGGCAAAAAATCCCCCCTCAAGTGATGCGGTGAATGAAAGATGGCACATAGAGTAAAGGAAAGTGCCATGTCTTGACTCCATGATCAGTCCACAAAGGGGAGTAAGCCCAAAGCTTTGCGGAAAGCTTCAAACTTCTCACAAGACAATGCCTTTGTGAAAAGATCTGCAGGGTTGTCCTGTGTTGGCACATAAGCCAAGATGATTTCTCCTGGTAAGAGCCTCTCCCTGACATGGTGGGAATGCATCTCAATGTGCTTTGTGCGAGCATGAAAAATTGAGCTCCTTGCAATTACCAATGCGCTCTAACTGTCAGTGTAGATAGTGTTGGCAGTGTCCTGTCCAACACCCAATATAGCCATAAGGCATTTGCGCCATACACACTCAACCGTAGATGTGAAGACTACCATGTACTCCGCCTCACAAATGTAAGTGTCCATAGTAGGTTGCTTCTTGCTCAACCATGGTATGCATGAGCTATCAAGCATGAAACATAAACCACTTGTGGACACTCATGTGTCAAAACAACCATCCCAATGTGTTGGCAATGATCCCCCTTTGGGATAAAACAAGCCAAGATGTAAAGTGCCACTCAAGTAGCAAAAAATCCTCTTAACAGTCTGCCAATGCTTAGACCCTGGGCTATGCATTAATCTGATGACTTGTGAGACTGCAAACTGGATATCCAGCCTCGTGCTGCATACATAAATGAGACATCCAACAACATTTTGGTAAAGAGTGACATGTGTAGGATCACCAGCATCATGAAGACTCAATTTTAAACCTGTTTGCATGGGAGTGGCAATAGGTTTGCAATCCTCAAGTCCAAACTTACATAGCAATGTCTCTATGTAACTTTTTTGACACAAGGCAATACTGCCATCACACTGCTTAAACTATATACCCAAGTAATGATGCAACAAACCCAAATCTTTTATCTTGAAAGTAGCATTCAAATCAGCCTTAAATTCAGCAATATGTCTCTCATTTGGTCCAGTGATCAACAAATCATCCACGTAGAGAACCACAATGAGAGGTACATCACCCTCACGCTTTACATACAATGTGCTTTCTATTGGCCCGTTATGAAAGCCTCGTTTGACCAAATGAGTGTCAACCTTCTCATACCAAACACGAGGAGATTGCTTCAACCCATGCAAAGATTTGTTACATTTGCACACCTTATCCTCTTGTCCTTTCTTGACAAAACCGTGAGGCTGTGTTACATAAACTTCCTCAAATGTGTCACCATTCAAGAAAGCAGTAAACAATCTCTGATTGATGTAAATCACAACCAAAGTGAGTTGCCAATGCACATAAAAAATGCACACTAGTTATATGACAAGTGGGAGAAAAGTCTCTTCATAATTTATGCCTTTTGTTGTTACAAGTCGAGCCTTATAGCGATCAATCCACCATACAGCTTGCGTTTCAACTTGTAAACTCACTTTGTACCAATGGCCTTTTTTCCAAGAGGTAGATCACATAAAGTCCATCTGTCATTTTCTATAAGTGAATCATATTCTGATTGCATGGCAGCCATCCAGTTTTTGGGTTTTGTGCTTCATCAAAAGACAAAGGTTACTCAACATCATGTAAGCTAGACACAACCAAAGCATAACAATCTGATGCATAAGATGCATGGAAAGAGCTTGAAGGAGTGCGACTAGACAAAGGTGCATCCAATTTACTGTCACGCAATGTATGCACCAACCATTTTGACATACCTCTAGCCTGCTCATTTTCAACCCTTTCCTCATCAAGTACATCATGTACATCTGCATCAGTAATAGGCTAATCTATAACATTATTAGAAACCCCCTTAGGCTATACATTTTCCTCATTGGAATTTACATTCAAACTTCAACCATTGAAAATAGGCAACAAAGTGTCATAAATGCCCTATGAGCTTATGTTATTGTCTCTAGTACATGATAGCAAGGGCTGAACAGAATCTTCCACGAACACAACATCCCGTGAAACTAGAATACACTTTGTTATATAGCCTGTAACCTTTGCTTTTAGCACTATAACCAACAAAAATACATTTGACAGCCTTATCATCCAATTTTTTGTGCTGTGTTTGTGGCACCAAAGCATATGCCAAACAACCAAAAACATGCATGTGCTCAATAGAAGGCTTTCTATCATGCCATGCTTCATATGGAGTAATAAAATACAAAGATTTTTTAGGACACCTGTTTAGTACATAAGTGGCACACATGATGGACTCAAGCCAAAAAGAATGTGGAAAAGCTTGACTTTTGACCATACATCGTGCCATTTTCGAAAGTGACCTGTTTTTCCTGTCAGCAACACCATTTTGCTAAGGCGTATAAGGCACTGTATATTGGTGTTTTATCCCATGACTAGCCATAAATGCATTAAATACTCCCCCCCTCGATCGGAACGGAGGGTGCCCAAAGTACACTTTGAGACATTTTCAACCATAGCAAAAATTGTTTGAAATAAAAACTTTGGACTTTGCTTTAAGCAGATATACCCATGCATGCCTGGAGTAATCATCAATGAAAGTCACAAAGTAAAGGTAATTGCCCAAGAACGGAGTTTGCATGGACCCACAAACATCATTATGCACAAGTTGCAACCTGCATGTGGCCCTAACTGAACCATCCTTTGGAAACTTTGAATGCTGCATCTTACCCCAAATATAGCCTTCACAAACATGTTTGGAAAGTGATTCAAGAGGCAGCCAAGAAGCAACCATATCAAATTTTTGCAAACGCAGCAAAAACTAGTAAAATTTAGGTGTCCAAACGTGCATGCCAAAGTTCTGCATCTAAAATAGCCGTTGAGTCCACAACTGCATTTGCAAAATTGTGCCCACACTTGTCATACAAAGTGAGCTTATAGAGCCCATGGCATAAAATGCAAGATGCAACAATTTCATCATCGAACCTGAGATCATATACTGTACATCTGACATCCACAAAATTTGACTACAAGTCCAAGTCTAGCAAGTGCAGATACAAACAAAATATTCTTCTTAATCCCAGGTACATAAAGTGCATCAACAAATGTGAAAGAACTGCCATTTGCAGCAGTGAGCACAATCTTTCCAACTCCCTGAACCGGATAAGAGGCATTGTTGGCACAAATAACTGAATTCCCATGCGAAATAGAGTCAAGAGAGGTGAACAAATCACGATGTGAGGTAATGTGCTTTGTAGCACCACTGTCAAAATACCACATGTGAATCCGCAGCAACCAACATGTATGCATCATGGACAGCAAGATTATAGGTACACTCTCCACTAAAAGCCCATCCTACATCAACATCAACATCACAGTCTACTTTCATAGAAGACTCAACAATAGCTACATTTGTGGTGGAACCAGCATTTGCAGTGGAACCACCCTCTTTCTTCTTAGCCTCTTTGGCCTTCAACTTAGGACACTTCTTGATCAAGTGATCAATAGCTTTACAATAATGGAAACACATCTTCTTTTTGCCCTTATCACCAGAATTTCCACACGAACTGCTGTCAGGCAAAGCATTAGGAACAAGTGATTTTCCACTCGCAAAAGAACCATACGAAGTGGCTGCATTGCTGTTACCACCTTTTCTTTGAGCAGCAATAAAGGCATGTTCAACACCATGTTGTCTAGTCTTGTTTTTTCTGGAAAGATACTCTTGCAACATCAATGTGCATAATGAATCAAACTTGACAACTTCAAGATTTCCTTGGGTCATAAGTCTCCAAGTACTAGCAAAAGTCTAGGAAGAATTTGGCAAGGCATCAAGAATAGTCTGCACAAGGGAAATGTCTAAAATGACTTCAGCTGTGCATAAATAAGTTTCTCATTGATATCCTTAACACCAGCAAATAAAGTGTCTGGATATCACCTTCCTCATGCATAATCTTTGACTCTTGCTCTTTACGTAGCAATGCAGTTTTAGCCTCATTGCAATTTGCATAAAGACCATCCAGAATATCCCAAACATGTTTTGAAGATTTCGTTGAACGAATGTGAGGAGTAATAGTGCGCTTCACAGACAACGCAATCAATGCATGAGCATGCACATTTTTTACATCCCAACGAGGTTGTTCTGTCGTAGGAAAAACAACTCTAACAACAGTAATCCTTGTAGCAAGACTTGCAACATCCTCAACAGCCTTGCACAATATTCTAGACACCCTTTGACACAAGAACATGTTGCATCATGTAAGTCCACACAGGGTAATTGTCCCCATCCAATCTGTCCTCAGCACAACAAACATCTTTAACACATCTGTGTTGTTGTCGGCCATGGAAAATGCCTGCACCTGATATAAAAATTGCCCGAAAAGAGGAGAAATGAAGCATGAACAACACGTGCTATATATGCACAAATCATAGAAGACTTTAAGGAACCTGTTATGAAAAAAATGACACTGACGGAAATTTTACACAAAATGACAAAATAGCTTGCACAATATTTCTTGTAGTGGAAATGGAGGCCAAAATGAACCTGGATAAAAAATATGAGCAAACTCAGCTCTTTGAGCTATCGCAAAATTTTTGTCAACCTACGAATGCTCGCGGGAGCTCACAAAAATCGGAAAAAGAGAGCAAGCGTGTGCTGGAGCTGTTGGCGACTAAGCCCGGGAGGATTCAATCTACTCTGATACCAATTTTTGGAATTAGGGTTGCAAGAAAACACACACAATTTGGAGAACATGAAGGAAGCTCAAGGCACACATCAGAGAGTGCATTAGTTAGTGTGCAATGGAAAGATAAGTTAGCCTTAGAGTGATGGGCGTATATACAATGCACGGGGGAAAAAACCTCCTAGTGAAGGAAAAAATGCCTCAACGGTCCTAAGTGTGTTCACACACATCACTACCACATGTATATGGTAACGCTATGTAGCACATATAGTGTGCTATATAGAACATAGCACAAACCACACACAATCCAAGAAGATGAGGGATTTATTGTGACCATATAGCATATAAATTGTGCCATTTAACACATACCACACATGAAGATTGTGCTACATAGCACATCTCACAAAACCACACAAACTCTAGGGATATGTAAAGATTGTTCCATATAGCACTAATTACATATGTAGATTGTTCTTTATATCACATAGCACATAACCACACACACTCTAGGGAGATGAGGGTTTTAATGTGACCATATAGTACATACATTGTGCTATGTGCTATATATGAGGATTGTGCTATATCACACATATCACAAAACCACACAAACTCTAAGGCTATGTAAAGAATGTGCTATATAGAACATATCACATACGTAGATAGTGCTTTATATCACATAGCACACAATGCATAGCAAATAATCACACATAGCTATATAACAAAACCGCACACACTCTAGGGCTATATTGTGAACATATAGAACACAAGTATTTTATATAGCACATATTACATACGTAGCTTGTGCTACATATCACATAGCACATAACACATAACCACACACATTCTAGGAAGATAAGTGCTATATTGTGGTCATATAGCACGTAGATTGTCCTTTATAGCACATAACACAAATGAATTGTGCTGTACAACATACAACACATAACCACAAACACTCCTTGAAGATGAGGGCTATATTATGACCATATAGCACATATATTGTGATGTATAGCACTATACATAGCACAAATGTATTGTGTTATACAACAGACAACACATAACCATACACTCCAAAACCACACCAAAATGAAAACACACACTAAAAAAAAACTCCAGCTCATGCAGGAGGGTGAGATGTCTCAAGCACCTTTGCCATGGCCACTTTGGATTCTAATTTAGAAATGTTCTTTGCAGTGGTACACATGAATTGAAAAATCAGATCCGTGAAACATTGGTGGTCTGCAGGGTCTTGCATGCAATCAACCTGCATTTGTAACTGCATGACCAAAGTGTCTGATTTTTGAGCCCCCTCAGTCATATGCAATTTTCTAACTTCATCCTTCACCTGCTTCTTTGCATCCTCTAGTCTTGACTTTGAAACCTACAATCTATCCTTTGCAATATTCTTCATTTTAGCAAGTACCTTGCTATCATCCTCTTCCAATTATACGAGGAACCCTCCTATAGGCACACTTGACAATGGTACATACATACCTTCTATTTTCACTAATGGTCTAGTAGAAGCACCAGTGGTTTTGGAACCTCTCCCTCTACCACTCGTCTAGTTTTCCCATCTCTTGATCTTGTTTTACAGGCCGTGTCTTTCCTTTGACGCTTTCATTGCCCTCTTTGCCAAGGCATTCCATGAAATTTGATGTTTTTTAGGAGATGAGGTGGTTTTTGTGTAGTTTTCCAATGCAAAGGCCTTTGAAAATTCAGTAGGCTACTTCACACATGAAGGGACCCTCTTGGTAGACATCCCAATGTCTCCACACAAGCTTCTGTAAGAACTCTAATCGCTCATGGTATGCCTTTACTTTTTTTAGATTGCCTTGAATAGGCTTTGCGCATATGAAGACATCGTCCCACTCCTCCTCTCAGTAATGTCATTGCTCCCTGTCAAGGTACGAGGATCAACCCCCTCCAATGACAATGAATGCTCTGCATGAAATTTCATGGCAAGGTGAAATAGATTTGTGTGCACAGGTGGTTCTATGTTCTTAACCGGGTTTGAAGCAGGTTCTTTAAATACAGTTAGCTCTACATTTAATGAATTAAGTTGAGAAAGGTGCTATTATGCAATCTACCTGCATAGACCTGTTGGGGGTCCCATCATTGCAATAGCTCCAATGACCAACAAAATTATCAATCCGGAGGGATGAGCTACCCGGCTAGGGCATGGAAACACTCACACGGTTAGTGAGCTAATCGTGGCAACACAAATGGTTAACTCTACAAGGTGAGCTTCTCGGCCTATGGAGGAGCTAATCCGCAATAAAGGGCAATCTCCATATCCACTCCTCTTCACCTCCAACCAACTCAAACACACACACTACAATTGCAAGATGCACACAACACTAATCCTATCATGCAACATACTAATGGCCAGCACACACACATAGATCTATTGAGCACCACACTCCAATCAAACCTACATGCACACACGAGCAAAAGAGGGCAATCACAAAAGATTAGAGAGGGATTAACCACTAATAGTTAAGATCTAGTTAATCTAAGCATCATAGGCAATCATAAGAAGTAAGAGAGAAGCATAGTGAGAGAGAATGAATCATTGATTAGTTTTAATCAAGTCTCATGAGTAAGGAGAAGCTCAAGGACTCCATAGCCACATACCTCAAGAGCTCTCACCCAAAGAGTGCTCTCAACAAATGACTTGAGAACCCTAATTTCTCTTACACACTGCCTTATATACCTAGGTTAAAAATATGCAATTTCCGGGCGTCCAAGGCCTTTAGGGCTCACCACTTACTGAATCTGCAACCTAGGCATAGTAACTGACCTATTCTTTACAAGTTGGAACTCCCATTGAGCCCGTAACACATTAAAATATTACAATGGCTTGAAATAATTCGGGGATTTACAATACGTGACCATTTTGGGAAAATGTGTAACTCCAATCTTTACTGCTTCTTTGCATTCATCCTCGATGTGCATTCGTACGTCTTCGGTCTTTATCAACTTCTGTTAACTGACATTGACTCAGTTAACATTCCCCCTTTCCTATTTTAGTGCTCGTCCTTGGGCACTGTTGAAAGGTGTCCGTGGAGGCCAGGTAATGTTTTTGATTGGTTGTTGATGAGTTGATTGTCTTCATTGATCATTGAATTTGTTGATGAGGTTCACTTTGCTACAGCATCTTCATTGGTTCGAATATGTCTGATGTGGGAGATGATGTTGCATTTGTCCGTTGTAATAGCATAATGATGAGGCTTCTGTTTATTTAAGAAAAATATGTACAAGGGAAGTAGAATGATGAGGTTCTAAATTACGGTCTAATGCCTGGATGACCAAAGGGAAAAAACCCAGTGGGAAAAAAGTGCCTTTGGGATACGGGCATTCTTGGAGTACTTATTTGCATGGGAAATATTAATAAAGTACTCAAGGGATTATTTGCTGATAGATATGGAATTAAAGAGGCAGCAAATATGAGAGGGTAGCATGATGGAACATTGGTTTACCTGTTGTAGTCCACTCAAGGTGCATAGGTGAAAGCAAAAAGAGTGTCTAATGCATATGTCCAATGATGGGACATCCTATTTATGCATACACAGAAATGCATGGAAAACAATATGTCGTGCAAGAATGATTTTGAGGGGTTATTCAAAAAGATGGTGTAGCTATAAAAGCATATGACATGGATTTGCAAGCGGGCACCTCTTTAAGAATGGTTTTCGTTGACGAGGTTATGTGCTCTCATCTCACTGTGCACTGTGCATGAGTGTTGGACTCTACTACACTCCACCATTTGTAAGTTAATAGACTTCGACTCTTATGCTCATCTCATCTAGCATGAGTGACATAACTTAGATATGCTCAACTCTTCCAGATTGAGCGTAAGCCTAATAACCAGGACTCTTAGCATAGAATTTAATATGACTTGAAGCTTTGGGACTAATGCTTTGCTCATTTTATGGCTCAACAGCCCCGACTTTGACTATGCCAAAGAGTGTTTTTTGCATCCTGGCGACTTGACTTTTTACATTCTTGTGCTTACTACAAACATTTCTTCAGGTAAAAGCAAGCTTGAATCCTCAAAAAGAGGATTAGTGAAGGACCAAGTTGGCATTGAAGGTTTCTTTTGCCATACTTGTTTTATCATCTTTGAATCTGCAATCGCGTCGGTTGGGTCGTCCTTCTTTGACTATGAAGACTCCATTATCTATTTGATTCTCCAATTAGGCCCGTTGTTAGGAGTCTTTGATGTTGTTGTAGGCCTCTATGGACTGTCGGAATCTAGCTTAGGAGCATTGGAAGACTTAGGAATCCAAATCTCTTGATGGATTTTGTATCTCCTTTGTTGAAGTTGCTTTGCTCTAGGTCTTGTTGATTTCTTGATATCTTCATGCAGGTCTGGTGTAGTTGCAATTGTCTTGTGGTTGACTGGTAGCCAAATCTTTGTATACGCTGTGTAAAATCCTTGTCGAAGAGGAACATTCTTTGAGATCCATATTTGTTATGTATCCTCTTGGAAGTTGTGTAGACTTTAGCATCTTTCAATGTTGTTCCATTGTATACCTGCTTCTTAGGTATCCTAGGATATTGTTGAGGTTGATACCTTGTGGGCCTTCTGGGAGGGACTTGACTTCACTTCATATGCTCTAACCTGCAGTTTTGGTACCCATATCTGTCTGTTACCTCCATAGTACTCTTGTTCTTTTAAGCTCCATTGTGATGCTATCCATCCCATGTGTTTGTCTTTTTGTGTTGATTTCTTGTCTTTAATCCAAACCGAATCATTGACTTTGACTAAAATACTCTGAACAAATGGTTGCTTGACTTTCCTTTGTTTTCTTGAGTACTTTGGCTGATATACCTTTGCTTTTATGGGTGTCCCCTTTGAGGTTTCCGTTCGGTTAGCAATTGACTTTAAGTCTTGAAAGCATGACTTGCTTGAAGAAGCTGATCCATGAGGGTTCTTTGATGTTGAGGTATATAATGTCACACCTTCTTTGCTAATCGGTGGACGTTCCACTTTAGCTTTACCTTTGCCTGCAACCCCGTTCTTCTTAACTTCTGGATTTGGTAGCATTCTCTGCTCAATAGCTGTTGTGGTTGTTCTTTGCTCTCTTTGATTTGCACTTGCTATTGATTGATTTGGTTCTAGCTCTTTTGAAGTTCTGTTTGATGGAGATGAATCATCTACAATAAGATTTTCTTTGGCATCAATCTCCATTTGAAATGTGCTTGAGGACTTTGTGCTATCGTCCACGGGTGACCAGGCTTGGTCTCCATTCTTGGTTGTCTCTAGTGAAGACTCCGTCATGTTTAACCTTTGTATCTCTAACATCTTTTGGGCCATTGGAATTCCCATTATGACGTCGTCTGGCATGTCTTTTGCTGTGATCACATGGAATTGAGCTTTGATGATTTGTGGATTTACTTGAATGGTGTTGGAGATGATTCCCCAGCATTCTGCTCGTTTTTTTCCTGATATGTTCACAAATTTTGGAGCATCTCCCAGCTGTGGTTGGCCACATCTTTTCCAAGTGTGAAAATACATGAGGTTCTTGTCTAACTGAAAATCTAGCTTTACTTCTTTTGACATCTTTTCTTCATTTTCACCCACAATGTTGCACTTGATCGTCTCGGAATCTTTTTCTGTATTGAGTGCTTTTGTTGTGGTAGTGTCCTTGAATTGATCTTTTTCTTCAGCTTCCTTTCTTTGATCACCTGCTTCAATCGATGTTGACTCCATTGGTTGTAATACTGCACTTTTTTGCAATTGTTGAGCATTGTCTGCCTGCATCTAGGTAGCTCTTGATCTTAAAAGATCCACTGTACTTTCTGGCAGGGTCTGTCTCTTCGGAGGAGATTTCGGTGGTGACCTTTGTGTAGCTTTCTGAACTTTAGCTCCCATTGACTTTGACTTTTCTATCACCTGTTCTGACAGCTTGAGACTTTGCACCATCTTTAGATAGTCTTTGACTTCAGTCTTACCATCCATAGGGGTTTGTACAAGGTCATGACCTAGCTGATATTCATTACCATGTGCATCTTGATATGCATATGTGAGCTTGATCACATGTAACTGTTTGAACACTATTGGATTTGTCGGCTTTTGGCTTTGACTCGTGGAGATCAAGTGAAACTTCTGTCCTTGATGATATTCATAGAAGAATTTGTCTGTAGACTCCGATGGAATTTGGATCAATTGGAAGCTTCCAACAATCATATGATCTTTCAATGGTTTGTGCTTTGAAGAGGTATGTTGGCTAGAAGCTCTAGGGCTTCTAACTGGTGTAGCATTTTCTGGTACATAAGCTGAGCTTGATGGATTTACAGCTCCCCCCTTCCTAGGGTGATCACTATAGCCTGCTTCATTGTAAGAGTTCAAAATTGGTTCGCTCTAGTTCAGTCTCACCTTTTGGGACTGTGAAGGTACACTTTGGGTAGCACTGCTGATGTTTGGCATCTTTAATCCTTCTACATAGTTTCCTATGTATCTTCATGAAACATGACAAACTATTCCCCAAGTCAAGTTGTAGATAGCATTATCTTTGCCTTGATATTGTCTATCCCATGGGTCTCCTATGATATGAGCTTCTGTGGTTTCAGGACCCAAGGCATCATAGATGCTAGATTCCCGTCTATATCTACGACCGTTTTGGCCAAAGTATATGTTCGTTTGGTCACAACATCAAAGCTTGATCTCTGATGGAGGAAAGTTTGGCTCTGAAGAGATTTCTAGGTTCACCCGGGTAATATCCTTCAACTCTAGAGAGGATGGGCTATAATAGATTCTTTCCTCTGAAATGAACCATCCTTTCTGATCTATCATTGGACACACTTCTATGAGCTGGTATGTGGGTCGTTCAAACATAGGTTGATCCTTTTTGTACAGTTTTCCTTTTTGGTCTACATAGTGTGCATATGAATGATGTGTACCATATAAAGCTAACATCATTCTGTTTGATATGTCTCTTAGACTTGTGAATGATTGCACACTTGTGTCAGTGGTTGCAAAATCATTTGCAAACATAAGAGTCTTTTCAACCTTTGGTGATATCTTGACACCTTGACTAAATTCATGTAAGAATTTATTGTTCAAAGGATCAATTTTAAGCTTTTCAGGTGCCCATGCATCCGCATGCTCATTTTGAACTTGCAATGCTTTCACTGGTACTTCTAATGGTAATGCAGAATCATCTGATTGCATTATTAAAAGTGGCCGGTTAAATGCACTTATTAAAAGTGACCGGTTAAGTGCACTTACATCGAGATTTGCATTCCAATTTTCCCTGTACCTTGCTTGGCGGTTGATGTGTCCTTGTTGTCTGGGTTTCTTGGACAATCTTCAGGAAAATGTCCACCTTTTCTTTCACAATATGAGCAATACACCATGACTTGTGGTATTTTGTTTGGTTTTGTCATGTCAAGCTCTACATGAGAAGTTTCTGTTGCTATACTTGCCAAGTTGTCGGCATCTTCTTTCAAAACACTAAGAATCAAGTTGTAGATTGCTCCATCTTGACCTTTGTACCATCTTTGGCTCAGTTCTCCAATTAGACGGGCTGCTATTGGTTGGTCTATTGGATCTTGCAATTTTGGCTCTCGATTATAGATCTGACCACTGTAGTCCATGTACAATGACCCTGATTGCATATGCACTAAATGTATGCTTTGCTGGTTTGTGTAGATTGCTGGATAAACACTTGGGTTGACTTTTTGTACTTCTATTTGCACTTCATCTTTGAGCTTGCAATACCTAGCTCCACTGAAGTCTGTGAACATTTGGGAGTTCTCTGAATCTGGCTTTACTCTGATCAACAGGATTTTGGCTCCTGTGTTGCTTTTGCTGCTCATAAGATACCTATGGCCTTCTTGATCTACATACAATACTTTATCTCCATTGTAGCCATATAGTTGTAAAATCTGGTCTGTTGCACTTGAACTTGTGCTGCCACTGCTATTGGGTTGTCCTGTTGTACTTGAACTTTTGGCTCGAGATGAGTCCATGTTGGCTTGTTCTGTAAAAACTGTCAATTTGACAGATTTTGACGCTGCTTAGCAGAATTTCTTCTGCTTGTTCTAACCTAATTGCTTCGAGTTGGTCGATTTCTCGCTTCTTCCGACTGATCTAATTTGCTTTGTGCGGTATGCTAGATTTTCGGTGTTCGCTCATTGTGCGGTACACCATGGCGTTTCTTTTCGGCTTTTGATTTGCTCGTTTCTATATTGTTTTCTCGATGTGTGATTTTTTTTCTTTTTTGGGTTTTTCTGCCTTTTTTTTGGCTCTTTCTAGCTTTTGCTGGCTCGTTCTGGCTTTTTCTTTTTATTTTTTATGAAATCTTGAATTTTCTTAATTTCTTGATATTTTTACGATTTTTTTCGCTTTTTTTTTAAAAGTTTTGATTTTATATATTTTCTTTTGAGAATTTTAGTATTTTTATAATTTTCTGGTCACTTTTGATTTATCCGTGAGTTTTTGTGTTTTTATGATTTTCTATGTGTGCTTTTTTTTTAAATAAATTTTATTAATTTTTTTCGTGAATTTTTCTAATTTTTAATGGATTTTTATTGAAGGTTTTATGAAAATTTTGATTTATTTTGATTTTTTCGGATGACTTTGGATTTTTTTGTGACTTCTTTACTATTTTCGTGATTTATCTGTGGGGTTTTTGGGTTTTTATTGATTTTTAATGAGTTTTTCATTTTTAATGATTTAATTTTGTAAAGTTTTGATTTTTATGAGGATTTTTTGTGACTTTTTTACTATTTTTGTGATTTATTTGTGGGATTTTTGGGTTTTTATTGATTTTTTATGAGTTTTCCATTTTTAATGATTTATTTTTGTAAAGTTTTGATTTTTATGTAATTTTTAATGAGGTTTTTTAAAATACAACCAGAGGCATTGACCATACCTTGATATTTGCCACCCCTTCAAAACATTTAACGCAAGACTTTTATTACTCGCCCTGTCGGGCACCACAATCTACAAATCGATGCGCTAGCCAAGAGCATGCTTGCTGGATTGCAAACGCCAGTGTTGTTTTTAAATGAACAAAAAAATCCCTGACCCTAGCGTCGTTGTATCACCCTGCGCTCTCAAGCCTTCGCTTTCTTTTCCTGTCTCGTGGCTCTCGCCTTGCCTCCCTCGTTCATCGCCACCTGCACCTGCCTCACGAGATCTCCCACTCCCTTGCTCCCGCATCTGCCCAGATTCGCACTTATTTTTTCTTTTTAAAATTTGTAGCACCTACTAGCAGCATTTAAGCTTTGAATTATGTTTATTGTCTTGCTATTGGAAGCTTGTGAGTCCCACTCTACAAATGTGAGCCTTGGCTTAAGTATGGCAAGCAAGTGGATGGAGGAAGAGCAAGACAATGTGTGAACTGTGGTGACTTGAGATGTGGGTCCTCTACTTATCGTTTGTCAGTGGCACTCCATATCCAAGAGTATCCTTGATCAAAGGCCAATTCTTGGAGCAAGTGGGTAAATAACTCAGGAAACCCTTCGTGTAAGGGTAGTTGGAATGCATGACCTTCAACCTAGAATATTTTGTGGCATGACTAGAAGAACTAAAGATTTTAGGAGGAAGGGTAGAATTTTTTGGTTCTGTCTGTGCTTGATGAAGCCATGCACTTGCTTAGCAAGCATACTTGTAACCCCCATTTGATCGCTTCAGCCCACCTTCAGATACTCAACTTTGTTCTTTTCTCTGCGGTTGTCACCCCAGCTCTCTATCAACCCCTACTTCCCCTACTTTCAACACTAAGAGGAGCTCTCCACATTTCATGTCCTTTGTTAAGAGCATTAATTAACGTCCCCTTACACAGGGCTTTCTCCTCTGTATGGCCAACCACCATTGCACCGATACACTCCAAAAATGGGCTCTTTCCCTTGCTCCTCATTTTTTCAAATTTGAGTGAAGTTGTACTCCCCCATTGGAGATTGCTCTACTTTCTTCCTCCGTTTCAGCCAAGGTTTTTGCTACTGCTTCTCCAGCTATTGCTTCTTTGCAGTCCTACAAAAGGCGGCCAGAATGGTGTTTCTTACCAGATGGTCTTCGGTCGATGATGCTTCGGGCTGCTCGGATTGGGCATGGCGGCAACAATTGGAGCATTTGGTTTCACATTATGGCTCTCAAAGGGCTACCTCAACACGATCCAAGCAGCGCAAAAGATGTGAATCGGCAGGGGGAATTGGAGGACGCAATGTCGCCCCATCTACATGGCATCCTCTCATACATCACTACGACCGCCCATGCCTCTGCATTCTCAGGTAAGTGCTCCCACATGCTCTGATATATTTGTTGTTGCTACTTTCCCCCACTGCCTTGTATTGCCTCATCAACAACCTTATATTTCCTCATCCTCCCTGCCCACCATCTTCACTGCGCTACCACTCCCGATCCTGACTTCCTCACCCTCCACTCTCACCCACTCTATCTCCCTCATTCAACTGGTGCACCAAAGCAGTGCATTGTGTGTAGGAGGAGTACAACCTCCTGTACTGACTCTGTGGAGAGAGAGAGAGAGAGAGAGAGAGGGAGAGGTGGTAGCAGTACCGGTGAGCATTGGATGAGAGAGAGAGAGAGAAAGATGGAAGCACCGACGTCTGCTGCTGCTGTAGCGTTGAGCATCACAAAGGTAGGGCAGGCATAGGGGCCCGGTAGGGCCACCTTTGTGACCAACCGTACTCGTGCGTCTTCAATGGACCTTGAACTGGAGATAACATGTCCTCTCTCTCTCTCTCTCTCGCTCCTAATTTGTATGTCAGTTATGCGCTTAGAACAGCTCCAGTCGATCCTCAATTGAGCAGCCATATAAGGGACAGTAGAAGCGGTCTATTTCCTTGCAATCTGTTGGCCATCTGTTTATGGCATGCCCGACCGACGGCTGCTGCTGGTGCTGGCACCTACAACTCCCCGACGTATTTGCACAGTCTCTGCATGGAGGTGCAGCCCGGAATGCCTCATCGACTCTAAAATAGCTACCAACGAAGCTAGTACGCCAAAAATGCAATTGGTCTTGCTCATCATTTCGTTTATTAATGACTGCAGTGGCGCAATCCACTCATAAAAAATGCCGTCCATATTCCCCAGACACCTTTTCTATCTTATGATTGTGCATGAACTTAAGGAAGCAATCTTTAGACGACACTGAATTATAGAATCTTGAAAAAAATATTATCTCCCTATCTTTCTTTTGAGAGAAAACAGGAGGTAGTCAGATACAACTCCATGCACCTTTCTCTCTCCTTTCTCTAAGGCCTTCATGCTTTCAAAGCCAACCTAAAATCTTTACCTTAGTAAATCAACATTCATTTCATGTGTTTCAAAACTCAACACATCTCCATCATTAAATTTACACACTTTTGATTCAAATGAGTGCTGACTATCTTCCTTCACTTTTTGATCAAAATTCGGTTTTGAGATTGCAACTAGCAATAAATAATGTTGAAATGATAATGTGAGACAACATGACTAGGTCCCTTTATTTGGAAATCAAATAGTTTCTTGATAAGTTACACCTTTTAGAAGCTTTCTCTTTCTCATACTTATTGCACAATATATGCCAAAGAGACTCTATGATCTTCTACTTGATTAATGTATGATAAAGAGACTATTCCTAGTACAATTTCATCATAGATTTTGCAAGTGCATCCAACTCTAGCCAATCCTCTCAGACATGATAGCTGGCTTAACTGCTAAACATTACTATGAAATGCAAAAGGTTGCTCCCTTTATAATGATCGTAGGGAAAGGTAAATCCAAAAGGCCTTTCCTAGGGGGATTTATCCCTGTGAGAAAAGTTTTTTATGTAGCACTTGATGAAGAGGAGCAATTGTTGCCACCCATAATGCTACTACAATCATCTCTAGCGGAGGAAGGGCAAGAACTACACGATCAAGGCAATCGTCATGTTGTTTAAGGATTTTTGGAGACATAATATTTGAAGGATTTGGTGAGCCTTTCTCACAAGGGGATGTCATGTGCATCTCATCTTTTACCCTAATCAAATTGACACAATGACTCGCAAGCCAACATGACTAATGTATACCTAAACCCATCAATACATGTCCAATGGCAAGGCTATGATAAATAGATCTCCATCAATTTAACTCCACACAATGGGTAACCCAATTGTAATGCTTCGCTTAAAAAATTGTCATCAGGACCCTCACAAAAGGCTATGCAAAATTGAGCCAAGATGACTGTCATAAAATGAAAATAATAGGCATTGGTATAAGGTAGTATCCATAGATTTGTACATAAATGTGAGAAATATAGAAGGAGGTCAAGTTTTTATACCGTATAGATGCACACATATATACATCAAATAAAGCAAGCAAGCTCAAAAGTTATCAATGAACTAAACTCCCACTACATAGGAGACATCCTCAAGCAAACATATGAAGCATAGAAAATGTATTTGTGTAACATTTGTCTTCAATGACCATCACAAAACCATAAGCACAAATTTGTGTTCATTTTCCACAAATGTTGTAAACCACTAAGTTTTATGTCACACATTGACACCATACATAGCTCATAAACTAGAAGTTGTATGCAAGACCATTAACAACTACAAGTGCACCTCACACCAAGAATGCATGTGCTAAAAATAGCATATAGTGGATATTGAAGTTTCAAAAGAGACATTCACTAAAAGAAAATTGAATATATCAATAAGTGTGTGTTAAAAAATGATTTGATTTATAGATATATTGATGAAAACAAGGGGAACGAATTGGATCAAAAGTACTTGTCATATAGAGCTCTACTTCACCTTTAGCTATCACCCTTGGAAGCTCTCTTTTAGCATGCATTCTATTTGACTTCTTAAGTTGAGAAGCCTTAGCCATTGAGTATATATCTAGTTTGGGACTTGTGCTAGCTTTGGCTTTTGTTGTCGATTCTACACTTTAAGCTATGAGAACTTGACTTGAGTTTTAACCAATATTCAATAAGGGATTTGCCTCAATTTTGCTATTTTCCACACAAATTTTTAAGTTCTGATTTTGAAAGAGATTGACACTCATCAAGAAGATGTATTAAGAGCTAGCTCTTTGTCTTCATTTGATTCTTTTTGCTCAATCCATTAGAGAATTCTTATAGTCCTAGTGATTGTTTCTTCATTGGCTCTATCAACATGAGTTAAAGAGATGATGTAGATCTTGCAAGAAGTCTCCTATGATCTTGAGTCCAATATTAGAATGAGCTCATCATGTAAGCTACTTGGTCTTGTGACATAGAAACAATTACTTGTTATGTGAGCAACAATAGGCTGTAATGGTATTTATAAATGGCGCATAAATTGATATTTTGTGTGGCCGATAAGTGGAAAGCAACCTAGACCGTTGTGTTACCTCCAAGAATGTAACTATGGATGCCAAATTTTGTCGGTTAAAATATTTACTTATAAACTCTCTCTCTATTGTTGTACTAGTTTTAAAATATATAAATAGTCTCACATGGGTTTATTGAGGGACCCATGTGTGGGGAGTAGCGTTTTTCCCCATATGGTGTTGATATTCTTTCATCTTCTCTTCTCCCTCGAGGTGGTATGTGTATCATTCTAATCTTGGAGGTGCTTATGTTACTCTCACTCTCCCTCTTTACTCTCATATGATTTTATAGTAATAGCATGTCTTGTAGATGATCGGTATTGCAATGATATGCCTATAGGGTTTTGTCTAGTATAATGTGCTATTTTGCACATTTTGTGGGGATGCTTTATCATCAGTTATTGCAATGACATCAAATCCATGGCTACATTGCTAGTGTTACAATTACAGTTACAAAAAGCTCAATTAAGGATAGTAGATATATCAGAGCAAAGGCTTCTTTCTTCTCTATGTTGAATCTCTTTTTACATTCTTGCTTTGTGTGATCTTTCCTTTTAGATAAATTTAAGAAAAAATGCATTTTTGTCCTTTTAGAGTAGAATAGTGGGAGGTTTGTATAAAAGTAATAGAGAACAAGAGCATGTTTCAACCTAAATGATAGCTTACTAACAAATAGGAAGCTTGATACATGCATGAGTATTTGCATCAAATAGGTTGGAAGAAACCACAATGCATGCATGACATATACAAGAGATGAGATAGCCAAATAAATAGTCCACTCCATGGACTTATGAAGGAAGATAAAGCAGATAACTAAAAACTCAAGTAGAAGGTGCCAACAAAACATTAATCACCAACTTCAATAAGTCACTCCATGGACTTATGAAGGACGATAAATTAAAGCAGATAACTAAAAACTCAAGTAGAAGGTGCCAACAAAACATTAATCACCAACTTTAGAACATCAACAATTGAAACCTTTGCCATGCAACAAACAAAATTTATGATAGATACATTTGATAATAGGGACCCTTACAAGAAGGAGAAAAGGAGAGGAAGAATTGGAGTTACACTTTTTCATGCATTCTCCCCAATGACTTGTGTCGTGTAGCCTTCAAAACATTTGCTTTAGATACCATAATTTGGCACTCTTTGACCTCATTTTTGGCACGTGCACACACACTGTCATAAAATCTAATATTTAACCAACCCAAATGATTTTCTCATATTAAATTGATCACTTAATGTGGGAGAATAAACGGGAACAAGTGTTAAGATATAGATATGGCTTATAGATCTATCTCAACACGGGGCCAATAGTAAAGGGCCCCAAATGAGAGATGGTCTATCAAAGAGAAAGGCTAACTAATGGAGCATAAGACCTTAGGGTTAGCTTCATTGAAGACCTCCAATAATGTGTGTAAAATTCCTTTGACCTTAGGTAAGCTAGGGCTGAGCTTGAGGCGGGAACCCGGCCCAAGCTCGAGGTGCTTGTCGTGCTTGAGGTGCTTGTAGTGCTTGAGGTTCTTGACCTGCTACATGCTTGAGGTGATTGACTTGCTACTTGATTAAGGTGCTCGAGGTGCTTTGACATGCTTGCCTGAGATGCTTGTGGGAACACCCCTAGTTCAAGTGCATTGTCATGCTTGATGACTAAGGTGCTTGAGCACCAAAAGTCAAAATTATCCCTACAAGAGGGGGGGCGAGCCCTTTTCCTAGGGTATAGAGAGAGAACACACACTCACACACACAAGGAAGCCCCAAGCTTGAAGAGGCAGCAGGGACACATGTCAGGCCCCTACCTATGTTACCGTCATGAGATGCCTGAAGCCTATTGGTTGGCCACCCAAGGGGTCCAATAGTAATTTATGAGATTTAATTAATTGATTTAGAATTTATCAGTCCTCTCTCTCTAAGGGGAAATGGGGACACTTGTCTCAAGGCTACCCCTACTGCTTGTAATGCCTCATGCTTATGATTGGCTAGGCCTGGAGGGGTCCAATGAGCTTCAAGCATGAGCTACAAGGGGGGGTCTACCCAAGCAATCTAGGGGGTTTCTTAGGGGGTATCCTCACCCACACACACTCACAAACACTCTCATTGTGTGCTATGCAAAGTGCAAGAGCTCCCTCTCCAAGCAAGTAGAGGTTGAGAGCCTACACCAACACTCTTGGATATGGAGTGCAAATCCAACCAAGAGACATGCTTCAATGCTTAAACTTGCCATCTCCTTCTTCTTCATTACTATGCTATTATGTATGCTAGCAATAAGAGTTATGATAAGTGAGGAACTAATTCTTTCTCCTACGAAATTTTTCTTCTTCCTCTTCCGTACCCTCATTCCCTGCTAGCTCCCTCCACCTTCGAAGGTGTTTGAGGTCTTGGGACTGAGGCTTGGGATAGCTAAAGCTTTCTTTAATTTTATGTTATGTTTGTGATGCATGAAGCTTTCCATCTTCATTGCATCACCTAGGTCACAAGGAACACAAAGACTGTATTGTAACAAGTCTCTCTTAATTGGAGAAATCATAATACAAATGCCTATTGGAGGGGGGACCGGCTCCACATAAATCCGGTCCTCAACTGTTGTCATGTTCTCTAAATTCTCTCTCTTGCAAAAGTATTGTTCATGCCAAGTTAACTAATTTCTATATTCAATTATGTTCACCCGTTATGCTCACAAAGTTATTTCTCAAAAGTACTCTCATTAATTTCTGCTACTCTCAAGTTAAATAGGCCAACTCCATTACATTGGTATCAGAGCATTTGGTTTCTCTTTTCTTGCTTAAGAAGAGAGGTCCTTAAGTAGCCTATAAATGGTTGATGTTGTTAATTATAATAGGGTAAGTGGAATTGGGATCTATTATCGGTTTTGTTGAGCCCCCTATGTGGGGGATGGTGCACACCTCGAGAGATTTGGACTTAATAATGGAGTCTTTTTAGACTTGCCTACGGCTTTACCATTATTGAGCCATAAGAAGTCCGAAAGGAGCTAGCCCTTGGCAACTCTGCTATGTTAGACCTACTCCTCTACTCTCTATAATTAACCACTTCGATCTGTGGGTGTAGATACTTAAAGAGCCGATTTTCAAAGGCTAAGAGGAGTGGCAACTAAGGTTTTGAATTGCCAAAGCATATACTAAGTACATAGATAAATTTTGTTAGCATGGCTGACAATATAATCAAGAGAGTAGAATGAACATTGATAGCTTTGATTTTGCACATAAAGTTGCTAATGATGATTCTCCCATGTTTGTGAATTATCTCGTCGCTAGGTTGCAGCAAGCTATGGGCAACCCTGCTTTGCAAGCCGAAGTTACTCAACAACTTCGTGCTTATGGAATTTTCCTTCCTCTCCAAGAGGAGAGAGAGCTTAGGAGGCCTCTTGAAGAGACCCCCAAAAGAAGACTCTCTCCCATTCGAGGGGAGGAATCCAAAGAGCAAGAAAGCAAGGAAAGTTTAAGTTCCTCTAAAGATGTGGCTCCACGAAGACGGCGGTCTAGACGATCGCCTACTCCTCCCAAGAGGAAAAGATCAACACATAGTCCTTCTCCTCATCACTCTGAAAGGCAAGAGAGGAAACAAAGGAAGAAAAGGGCTAGGAAGAGGTCACCCTCTTCTCCTTATTCTTCACCTTCCTCCTCTTCCGATGAAAGTTATGGCTATTCTCCTAGAGAATACAAGAGGGGAGGACATCGCAAATCATTTCCTTCATGGCGAAGGTCACAAAAGCTAAAGAAGTTCAAGGAGGGAGGAAAGAGTATCTCTTTTCTCACCTATGATGGCACCTTCGGTGCTACTAACAAAGTGTTGGCCTTCATCCAGCAATTTGATGCGGCCTTTGGAGATGAGGGCTTCACAGAGTCCTCCAAGCTACGCCATGTAGCTATGCACTTCCAAAAATCAGCTCGTCAATGGTGGGCTAGCCTTCGTGGAAATGGTGAAGCCCCAAAGACATGGAAAAATCTACGAGTTTCCATCATGAAGCAATTCCTTGTAAGCGATGCAAAGGACAAAGTGCTTACCGAATGGCATAGCTTGAAGCTCCTCTCCCATGAGTCTATTCACAAATATGTAGACAAGTTTTGGGATTTACATCTCAAGGCTACTATCTTTCAAAAGATAGACTTTGCCGAGCAAAGGCAGCAATTCTGTGCGGGATTACCTGAAGAGATGGCCGAATACATCAACTCTCAATGGCCTGGTACTATTAGCGAAGTAATCCATCACACCATGGTTGCTTCACGCATCAATTTCCATCAAGGGGCTAGACGTAATGTCAAGCCCATGGAAAACAAAGATAAAAATGATGCAAAGGGAAAAACCAATGTTCAAAATACTTCCCAAGCCAATTCCAACAACAACAACAATCGGTCCAAGGATAAGGGAGTTTACAAAGGTAAAAGCAAACTCTCTCCTGAAGAGATTGAAGCTTTTCGCAAGGACCATAAGTGTTTCAAGTGTGGGGAGCAAGGACATGGCTATCGTTCTTGCCCCAAGAAGAATGCTCACAATGAGACTCCTAGGGCTTCTACCATCGAAGCTCCAAAAGAGGATGCTCATTGCAAAGGATCATCACTTTCCTATGCTTGGGGAAAGGTAAGAGAGCATGATGCCTTTATCTTGTTTGATCCTGGCTCTACTCTCAATTTCATATCAATAGAGTTGGCCACCAAGTTGGGCATTCAAGCTTTTGAGATGGGAGATATAGTAGTGGCTGATGCAGGTTTCAAGGGACAACAAGCCTCCGTTACTCCCTTGATTGGGAAGTTGAGGCTTCATGTCCAAAGCTATGTCGACAAAGAAGACTTCTTCATCTCTCCTCTCCAACATGAGGATGTTATCCTAGGGGCACCATGGTTTGATCGCATGGCTGCCAACATGAAGTTCCCTGAAAGGAAAATCTACTTCACCTACAGGGGAAAGAACATGTATATAGATGCTAGTGAGCGTGGTCACACTATTCCACTTGTAAATCCTCTTGCTTTTGATAAGTCAATGAAGATCTCAGTTTCTGCGTACATGATTTTTGTCAAAGAGTCTCTAAAAGATACTAATGTTTCATCAAATGTAAATAATGGGAATCAAGAAGAGTTAGACTTGTCTAATTTTCTAAAAGGATTCCAAGATGTGTTCATTGATGATATCCCTATGGACTTACCTCCAAAACGAGGGGATGATGACCATCGCATTGAGCTCCTTCCTGGAAGATCACCACCTAACAAGCCTCCTTATCGAGTCTCACAAGCTCAACAAGAGGAGATCATGAGGCAAATACAAGAATTGGTAGACAAAGGGATGGTCAGGCCTAGTTTCTCTCCCTTTTATTCTCCAGTCCTTTTAGTGCAAAAGAAAGATGGTACATACCGTATGTGTGTGGACTATCGAGCACTAAACCATATCACTATCAAAAACAGATTTCCCGTACCTCGGGTAGAAGATCTGTTTGATAAGCCACAAGGATCTACCTACTTCAGTAGGATTGACCTTAAGAGTGGCTATCATCAAATAAGGATAGTGGATGAAGATATCTTAAAGACCGCGTTTCGCACAACGTTTGGTCTTTATGAATATCTAGTCATGCCTTTTGGCTTGACTAATGCACCAGCTACATTCAATTGTTTGATGGAGAAAATTCTTAGACCATACCGCAAATTCACTGGAGTGTTCTTTGATCATATCATCATCTACTCCAAGTCTTTGGAGGAGCATAAGCAACATCTCCAAGTGATTTTTCAAGCATTGAGGGAGAACAAGCTTTATCTCAACCAAAAGAAAAGCGAATTCTTCCTTCAAGAGATTCAATACCTAGGTCATATTATCTCTAAAGATGGTATCCAAATGGATCCATCAAAGTTAGAGGTAATAAAAGCATGGCCTAACCCAAGAAATCTACATGAGCTAAGAAGCTTTGTTGGTATGTGCGCATACTATAGACGCTTCATATCAAAATTCTCTCAAGTAGCAGGACCACTACACGACTTAACTAAGAAGAAAGTTAAGTTTGTATGGACTGCTAAGGAGCAAAATGCTTTTGAAAAGCTCAAAGAGAAACTTACTTCCCAACCAGTCCTCGTGCTTCTGGATCTCTCAAAGCCAGTTGAGGTCCAATGTGATGCTTGTGGTGATTGCCTTGGAGCAGCTTTACTTCAAGAAGGGCATGCCATAGCATATGAGAGCCGAAGGCTCAATATTGATGAACGAGTCTTGGGCATTTATGAGAAAGAGCTTTTAGTTGTTCTACATGCCCTAGACACATGGAAGCACTACCTATTGGGGACTCCATTTATTCTACGAACCGACCACCGAAGTCTCAAGTATTTCATGATGCAAACCAAGCTTTCCGACAAACAAATGAGGTGGGAAAATTTTCTTTCGCAATTTAATTTCATATTGCTCACATAGCTGGTAAGCACAATCAAGTTGCCGATGCACTTTCACGACGACCAAAAGTTAATGTGGTGTCTATTGCTACTCACAATGATCTATCCTCTATGATAGATGAGTATGCTATTGACCCTGACTTTAGAGACATAATGTCAGCCCTTGCTTTGGGGCAGAAAGAGGAACCATTCACCTTGCAGGATGGTTATCTTCTCCACGGCAATAGGCTATGTGTTACCCATTCCCTTCGTGAGAAAGTTATGTATGAATCCCATGCTCCTCCATATGCGGGGCATAGAGGTATTCAACCTACTCTCCGAGGAGTAGAGACGTACTTCTATTGGCCTACCATGAAAGTGGACATACAAGAGTATGTATCAAAATGTGTAGTATGCCAAAAGACCAAGTATGATAGAGGGAAGCCACCTAGATTACTCCAGCCATTGCCTATTCCAAATTCACCATGGGAGAGTATATCCATGGATTTCATCTTTGGATTATCCAAGTCTATCCATGGGAATACAGGAATATGGACAATAGTCGACATGTTTAGCAAGCAAGCACATTTTATTCCTATCAAAAATACTATTAAGGCACATCAAATGGCAACTCTCTTCATATCTCAGATTTTCAAGCACCATGGATTACCCACATCCATCGTGTCAGATAGAGATCCTAGAATGACCAGTAATTTCTGGAAAGGTCTCTTTGAAAATCTAGGAACAAGATTGAATTTCTCTTCGGCCTACCACCCACAAACGGATGGCCAAAGTGAGATAGCCAATCTTACGATACTCGATCTACTCAAGACTTATGTTACCGAAGTAGATCAACGCTCACAATGGGAAAAGTACTTACCTCTTGTAGAGTATTCCTACAATAATACTGTACATACTTCTACGGGAAAAGCACCTTTTGAGATCATTGAGGGAATACCTAAAAGTCCGTTGCTACTCAAAGTACATGGGAAGATCTTTGCCGCTGATGAGTATAGCCGTGACTACAAGAATATTTTCAAAAGATTAGGGAGGCTATATCCATCAAAGGCAAAAAGCTGCTGCTGATAAGCACAAAAGAGCCTTAATGTTCAAAGAAAATGATTGGGTCTTACTCAAGTTTTCTAAGGCTCGATTCAGGAAAACAACGGGAAAAATCCTACGGGCCATCAAAAGTATTATGCTAAACTAGCAAAAAGATACTATGGTCCTTCCCAAATCTTTAAGCCCATCAATGAGACGTCTTATCAACTCAAGTTGCCTAACCATTGGCTCATACACAATGCCTTTCATGTAAGCCTACTTAAGCCCTACAAAGGAGAGCCACCAACTGAACCAATCATTGAAGACCCTCCCGAAGTTGAAGACCAAGAAGAGGTGCTACAACCCGAAGCTGTCCTTCGGCATGAAAACAAGGTACTACGACATGGTAAGATTACTCGACGGTATCTTATTAAGTTCAAAAATTATCCTTTTGAAGATGCTAGATGGATGCAAGGAGTACAACTTAAGGATAGTATGAACCTTGTCAATGCTTACAATGCTACATTAGAGTAAGCAAATGTACAATTTTTTTTAAAATGACTCATGTTTTTGTCTTATAAGACTAGTCCTCTTTTTAATTGTGCACAAATTTAATTAGTATGCATGCTTAGAATCATGTTTGTGATGACGACGTCTCTCAAACACCAAGTAGAATTTGTCACTCTACTTTGTGAGAATGAAATGGACTAAAGAGCAGACATGCTTGTGGAAGCTATGTCTCCCAAGCACCAAATGGATTATTCATCCACCTTGGAAAGATGTCGTAGGGTAAAAAGGGATCCTCTACCCGCTAAGTAAGATTGACTAATGACTAAGGCTTTATCTCTTCTACCTCATAGTCGAGGAAGACTATGATTTTAAGAGAAAGGTAATGTCATAAAATCTAATATCTAACCAACCCAAATGATTTTCTCATATTAAATTGATCACTTAATGTGGGAGAATAAACGGGAACAAGTGTTAAGATATAGATATGGCTTATAGATCTATCTCAACACGGGGCCAATAGTAAAGGGGCCCAAATGAGAGATGGTCTATCAAAGAGCAAGGCTAAATAATGGAGCATAAGACCTTAGGGTTAGCTTCATTGAAGACCTCCAATAATGTGTGTAAAAGTCCTTTGACCTTAGGTAAGCTAGGGCTGAGCTTGAGGCGGGAACCCAGCCCAAGCTCGAGGTGCTTGTCGTGCTTGAGGTACTTGTCATGCTTGAGGTTCTTGACTTGATACTTTGATTCAGGTGCTCTAGTTGCTTTGACATGCTTGCTTGAGATGCTTGTGGGAACACCCCTAGTTCAAGTGCATTGTCATGCTTGATGACTAAGGTGCTTGAGCACCAAAAGTCAAAAGTATCCCTACAAGAGGGGGGGCGAGCCATTTTCCTAGGGGATAGAGAGAGAACACACACTCACACACACAAGGAAGGCCCAAGCTTGAAGAGGCAGCAGGGACACATGTCGGTCCCCTACCTATGTTACCTTCATGAGATGCCTGAAGCCTATTGGTTGGCCACCCAAAGGGTCCAATAGTAATTTATGCGATTTAATTAATTGATTTAGCATTTATCAAGCCCTCTCTCTCTAAGGGGAAAGGGGAACACTTGTCTGAAGGCTACCCCTGCTGCTTGTAATGCCTCATGCTTATGATTGGCTAGGCCTGGAGGGGTCCAATGAGCTTCAAGCATGAGCTACAAGGGGGGGTCGACCCAAGAAATGTAGGGGGTTGCTTAGGGGGTATAATCACCCACACACACTCACAAACACTCTCATTGTGTGCTATGCAAAGTGCAAGAGCTCCCTCTCCAAGAAAGTAGAGGTTGAGAGCCTACACCAACACTCTTGGCTATGGAGTGCAAATCCAACCAAGAGCCATGCTTCAATGCTTAAGCTTGCCATCTCCTTCTTCTTCATTACTATGCTATTATGCATGCTAGCAACAAGAGTTATGATAAGTGAGAAACTAATTCTTTCTCCTACGAAATGTTTCTTCTTCCTCTTCCCTACCTCATTCCCTGCTAGCTCTCTCCACCTTCGAAGGTGTTTGAGATCTTGGGACTGAGGCTTGGGATAGCTAAAGCTTTCTTCAAGTTTATGTTATGTTTGTGATTCATTAAGCTTTCCATCTTCATTGCATCACCTAGGTCACAAGGAACACAAAGACTGTATTGTAACAAGTCTCTCTTAACGGGAGAAATCATAATACAAATGCCTATTGGAGGGGGGACCGGCTCCACATAAATCCGGTCCTCAACTATTGTCATGTTCTCTAAATTCTCTCTCTTGCAAAAGTATTGTTCATGCCAAGTTAACTAATTGCCATGATTATGTTTCTATCTTCAATTATGTTCACCCGTTATGCTCACAAAGTTATTTCTCAAAAGTACTCTCATTAATTTTCGCTACTCTCAAGTTAAATAGGCCAATTCCATTACACATACACACATGTACGCTCACACGTAGAGCTTAATAGTCTCCATGTCCACTCTGGAATGTGTGCTCTTCTCTTTTTCATTTTTATGTGGCTGCTCCTCTGTATCTTCCTTGCTTGTCATCTTGTTTCCTCCTTTAACACTAGGTTGGTAACCTAAAAGGACATAAAAGTGTCCTTTCAGGGTTTTGAAAAAAACCTCCAAGACCATAGTAGATCCACTCATTTTGTAAAATCCTTTCATGAGGTTATAGTTCAAGCCCTACTCCACATGGAAAAAATAAGAAACTTGTAAAATTTCTCATCTTTTGGTCACACCAAGCCTCCAAAGTTGATGGACCAGTACATTTTCATCAAAACGGTCATTTCTTATGTTTTGTTGCATAAAAATAAGATTAGGGATTTTTGTAGGACTTGAGATAAATTCCCTAGTTAACTTCAATGGGATGGTGATCAGAACATATGATTGCTTCTCACTCACTATTTTTTGTTTTGCCAAAAGAAATAGGTACAAAAAAGTTGAATTTTTACCATTCTGCAAACCTATCATCAAAGTTTCTATAGCCACGCTCAATACAAATAATATATGCATGTTTTCTTAGTTCCCTATTGTCCTTTAGGTTCATAAGGAGCCATGGAGCATGTCAAAAGAATAATACATCTCTTACCAAGGGGAATCTTGGGGACAAAGATGAAGTGCTAAATACAGCAAACATGAAAAAACTGGGTTCAACATTATGAGTTGTAGAGTCCCATAGAAACTATTCAATATCTAGCCAAATTTGATCCTTATGACTAGATATGGTTACTACCTACAAAATGCATGTAGTTGTCACAAGAATCTAACAATATTGAAAAAGCTATACTTGATATACTAGAATGTTTTGTTTTCTTCTATAATTAGAAAAATCAACCATCGTTGTCTACTATGCAAAATAGGGTATTAGGTGCCCCAAAACTCAAGGAATATTAGCTTTATGTTACAATATGGGACATAGAAAATCAAAACTGCATTTGGATATCATGAAAGCCACCAGAAAAATCATAGAAGAGCTAAAATTGGCTAAAAAACAGGATTTGACAATTTTTGTAATTTGGTCATAACTTACAACTTTAACATTTATTCTCCCTAGAAGCATCAGGACATGTTGAGGACTACTAAAGATAGTTCTCTAGCATATAGACCTCACAAACATGAATTCTAGAGTGGTATAGTTGCAAAAAGTTGAAAAAAGACAAAAACAGGACCCGTTTTTTCACACAGTTTAGGTTGTGAAATGTTGTGCAAGGACAAGGTAACAGATGCAATTGATATTCCAAAAAAATGTCGAGTTTTTTTCAGCTCATGAGACAACTTTCTAGACAGATAGTACCGTAAAATCCATTTTGAAACTCTTGACATAATTCAAGGAAAATGGTCACTTAACAGGACATAAAAGTGTCCTAGGACATAAAAGTGTCCCATTACCAACCTAGTGTTAAACATCAACTGTAGAGCTCAACATTGTCAATAGTTATTGAGTTTTACCATAGCCTGAGCAAGATCTCCGGAGTGAACAAAAACTTGAGCAAATGGCTAAATGGTTATGCCTCATGTGGTGATATGTGTTCCACTCTATGTTGTGCCTAGTCGCAAGTTTATGCAATGTCCTATACCAAGCCTTATCATCCTTAACTTCGACTGCCATCAAGATGTAGCTCCACAAAATCATGCACTTGGAAAGTTCATGAACAAAACTAGAAGAGAAGTCATTACAAATCAAATCAAATCAAATTGAGTGGTTTTTATAACAATTTGAGGTGACTACAAAACCTAAAGAATAAGAAAATATAAGCTTGCAAGGCCAAGTCATTCACTACAACAAATAATGCAATAGTCTTTAGTTCAAACTTTCAAGGACACCGAATGCAACTTGACAAGACTCATACAATAAAAAAAAAAATTAACTTTGGATTATAACCAAATATTACCTTTTACATTCAAAAGAAGAATTCATGTAATATCATGAAGTGAAATGTGTATTATGAAGTCAAAAGAGATATAGCAATATCATGAAGTAGAATGCGTATTATGAAGTCAAAAGAAATAATAGCAATATCAAGAGGTAAAGTGTGTATTATGAAGTAAAAAAAACTACATTATAACCCAAATGTTACATTCTACATTGAAAAGAGGGATTCATGCAGTATCGAGAGGTAAAATGAGTATTATGAAGTCAAAAGAAATTATAGTATGCAGCCATTTTCACTCGCAAAAGACAATGGATGCTACAATTCTTCTAGTCACAATGAGTCCTCCCACTCATCATCAATAAAGACATTTCTCCTTTGATGCTCCTCATGGAAGTCAAATCACGTTTCCTATTGCAAATCTCTTGCAAATCATGGTTCTCACCGTCCCCTCAACCTACATTGGTAATACATATGAGACAAGAAAATGTTAAGGCCCCATAGTCCACATGAAATCAATACATAACCCACAACATAGAAAAACAACAAATCTCGTAAATTGCCAGTTGTCTCACTTTGCATCCATGATAATATATATTGAAAAATGGCACCAAAAAGATGATAATAAGAATAGAAGTAAGATGGAAACATGAAATATAGAGAGGGAGGGGTAGGCTCACAATTCATCAAAGGGGTTAACACGTGATGGCATGTCACCCTCATCCTTAATATCAAAAGTGGTGGAGCCCCCCCAATGCTCCACTTTTAAGTGTGGAGAAATGGTTGCACATATCTTGATATCAAAGCTTCATTGATATCAATCACAATACACATCCACATAAAATCCAATCATCCAGCCAATACAAGAATTGTGCAACATCCTAACTCCAAACCAAAACCTACATGCCTATAAACTAGCTCAAAAAAACATGTGATGAGGGAATGACTCCACTACAAGCCATGTTGTCATGGCTCCCTTGATATGATGATCTAGCCTAGGAGGGCTCTGGGAGATAATGCATCGTGATTAAATTTGAAGACATGCCAAACTGATTGAATAGTGGGGTGTTGTCAGCCATAAAGCAAGGTGGCTACATACCAACCTTATGCATTCTATGTAAAGGGAGTACAATGACACTACTTCACAATGCATACAACTAGAACAACAAGAAAATAATATACAACAATGAACTAAGAAAATGTGCATATTTAGAAAGAGGATTACCTCAACATGGACACCAATGCTATTGAAATACACATAAACTCCATGATAGAGCACAACAATGTGACCATAAATAACCATCTTTGATGCATGAAGAAACCTCTCAACCCAACCAATCATATCTCATATACATGGCTTCCAAAATCAAAATGTAAACGCACAATTAAACATTAGTCAATCCTTGTACAAAATCTAGTAGGAGCGCACACACACACACACACACACACACACACATGACATCAATATATATACCATTATTAATGACCACCCAAAGTCCAACATTGTCAAATATGCAAGTTGAATGTGAAATCCAAAAAAATGAATCAGTAGCACAAGTTATTGTCCTCCTGCTATGCATACAGAAGGTACCAACAGAGCCTGTCCATGTCTTGTGCTCGTGAACAATGATCCATGCTAGATGGTGGGGATGACCATTTTGCGAGCATAATCCCACGAGCAAGACGAGCGATGGAAAAAAAAGTAACATAATTAAAAAAAACCCCAAAAACACAAACATTATGCTTGATGTATTTCACTAAGAAACACTCGATAAAAATCAAACATAGCTTTGCATCTTATCACAAAGAATCTTGTTAAGAAAAGGTAGATCAATGCTAGATCAATGCTACATGTTGCGAACTCCCTTTACAATATGTATGAGCATCATAGTATCAATACCTTTGATATAGATTATTCTATTCAACAAACAAATTAGCAACAATAATTTTGTTTAGCAACTTCATTTTGATTTAACTCATAGAAATTGCACGTAGTAGTGGTGGTTTTATTCGAGAAACATTTCCAATAATCACAAGACCATATGCAAATTAAATCTTTATGCATTGTAAATGTATCACTAGAAAAACAATAAATCACACTTTGTTAAGATCTACCTTTAGTTAGCTCTCTACCCTTTTGAATGCTTAATTGTGGAATGTATATAATAGTAGCCAAGGATACATGCTCATTTTAGGCCAAAAACTTTGAAGGCTATATACCAAAAACAATGCATTTGCAAATAATTCAATTGCTAGAAAAAATACCTTGTAAGTAAACATACAATTGTAAGTTTTTGAAACTATATATAGTACAAATGTAGGAAAAAACACCTTGAGACTCTATATAGAACCTAAAAATATTTTCTCAAAAGTGGCCCAGAACATATAGAAATATATATATGAGCAATCACGTAATGTATACAAATACAACAATCGCACATGGTAGTTTGGTACAATCGCATATGGTAGTTTGATTGGAGCAGCTATACATAGACAACATTTTCCAAAATTTCCAAAAATATGCAAGGTAATCTAAAATCTATGACAAAAGTCTAAGTGCTTGATGGAGCTCTCTTTTAGTCAAGGCTGCTTGATGAACAAACCTTTGATGAAACACATCTAACCCAAGCTTTTTTGTGTAGACAAAATAAAGATGCTTGCAAGGCATATATTTTTTACCCTCTCGTAAACGCTTCTGGAAATCCTCACAAGTGCAAGAAGGAAAGGTGGACACTACCACCAAATAGCTCTCCTCATTTTGCTCGCTTGTACTGGTTGTCAAAGTAAATTCCACATGTTTTTGAATCACCACACGTTGGCCATGAATTGTGCAAATCAACTCTGCAGCTCTATTGATCCTTGCCTCCATCTCTTTTGTTACGACCCTAGTGACCACCACCACCCTACCATCACGGTGCTTAGGGTGCACATCAACATCATCTGGATTGTGCACCAAATTTTCATTTTGTTGTGATGTAGTTTCAATATTCTGCAAGTCAAATCCTGCAGCCCACAATGCTTCTATTTCTGTAAAATCTAAGGATGTTCCTTTTGCAATTGGCCATATAGTAGGATGGCTTGCTGGTCACTCCTTCACAATTTTTCCTGGCTCCCATGTATGATCAATGTTGTTGCCACAAAACCATACAAATTGTTTTCTGAGACCTGAAGGTATTTCAATGAGACCCTCAAAACAAGGGACAGGCACCCCTAATAATCCTCCTCTACCCTTCTTATCAATTAGCTCATTGCACTTTTTGTTTTTATGTCATAAGTACCCTTGGCATCGCACTTCACTCCATGGATTTTTCCTTCGAATAGCCCATCGTGTGTGGTGAACATCCACCTCAATAGTGCTTTCTATTCCAATTGAGCTATGGGTAGGTCGTGTTGAGTGATGTGCAGGTTGTGTAACATACTCAAATTCAGGCCGATGTGAATCTCTATCTCTAATTGGATTATTGTGTCTACCTTGTCGTCTTTGCCTCACTATCCTTGAGTCACCATCTGCCAAAAAGTTTCTACTAGCAGCATTAAGCTCAATTGCTGCCTGATTAGTTAGATCCACCACTTCTGTAGGTCTTGGGAGGGTTGCACTAGATGAAGCTCGTCTTTTTTTAATTTTCTCAATTCCAGGGCCACATCCAAGGTGTCCACCCTTAAGAAAAGATTCATATTTTGATTGTTGCAAAAGAACAGCACAAAGATCACCATATCAAGCACTGTATAGAGAAATATATATACCCCATCATTGGAAGCTAACCAGCTCCCATGCACGGACTTCGCTAAGTTTTGCCTGTGGTACTAGTTGCATGTCACTCCCCTCCAAAGCCTGAAATAAATTCAGAACATTTAAACTTGCAATTATTTTATCTACTCTAAATATTTAACAATGACTCACCTTGACCATGTATTCACCCCAATGTGCAACTCTGGCATGCCACCAGACAATCCATGTCTCGAGAATTGAAATCTTAGTCTTGTCTAAATGCCCTCTTCTCAACCACATACGTAGATTGTTCAATTCTGTTTCGGCAGCCTCTTCAGAAGGTGCAATCCTCCATGCTCTACACCTTTGTTTAAACTCTTCTTGACTGTGGGGAAGGATACCATACCTTTGTGGTAGCTCATCAATATTTCTTATCTCGCTAACTAGCTCAAATTTTGCTCTTAAAGAGTTCTTTTGTGGCAGATTTCTAAGCATCTCAACTATGATATGTGCAGTGGCAATTTCCAAGCTAGCATTCTTTGTTGCTTTTGGCTCACCTTTCTCCTCCACTGCCTGCTGTATTGAACACTCTTCCTCAATCTCTATAACAGGAGCTTGTCTTGATAGATGTTTGCCATGCAAAACAAATGTCCTTCCAAATTGAATATCCAATTGAAACACAGTATTCTCTCCTTTGTGAATATTTGGCACCTCAAAAGAAAGACCTTCATTTTGCTCACCAAATATTTGATGCAAACTTATTGTATGCTCTAGTAATCTAAAGCGTGCACTTAACTCATGGCGTGAGATCTCCACAACACTGTTTTGAGCTGAAATCTCTATCTGTTTAGTGTTGCTCTCATCTCGTATAATTGCAGTATTCATATTTGCAGAAAGTAGAAGGTAAAATGAGAAAGTGGCAAAAGACAGTGTTAAACAGAAAACAAGACTCGTATATATGATGGTATGAGAGTGAACAATAAAGCACAAGATATTCTATTTAAAGTGATGATTGACAGTATTCAATGCGGAGTATCTTACTTTAGATATGAATCAGGCATTATTATCATTTTTATTATATATCTTGTATTATCATTTTTATAGTTTCCACACTACATATATTCAATAAATTAAAAAATAGATTTAAAATGTCCCGGTCTTCAACCGTGTGGACCGCTTGAAAACGTAGCTCTGTGTGCGATCCCTACAGCAAACAATGAAACGACGCAACCAGCAAAAACGTGAACATGTACTCCTCTCTCTCTGTTGTTTTTGCTACCAGGTCCTAGAGGGTTTTCGGCAGCGAAACCCCTCTGTTTCTTAGGAAATAGGTTTTGGGAGCGCGTACGGATACAGGGTTGGGGCAGTCGGGTGCAAACAGTAGCAGTCGGGTGCACACAGTAGCGGGTGTAGAGGACAAGGGTTGGGGCAGTCGGGTGCTCACAGTAGCAGGCTATGCAACTCGACTTGATCCTCGCACACAGTCCCTATCCTTGACACAGTCGGGGGCAGCCCCTATCCTTGACCCTCGCACACAGTAGCAAGCTGTGCAGCACGCGTGACCAGGTAGTTTCGACGGCGAAACTCTTGCAGTTGAAAGTTGCCTTTTGCTTTCCACAGTAGGAGTATTCCAATCCTGCTGCCCCCTACCTGCAGGAGCATTCCAATCTTGCAGTCCTATGTTGAGAAGCATCTGCACAGAGGTAGTGGGAAACATCGAATTGAGCCATTGAAGGTAAGGTCGAACAGTTGAGCAGTGCACAATTTATCAGCGGCACAACAGGGTCCGTGACTAAACCGATGAACTCAAATTTATAAGAATCCAAACAACAGGAGCAGGTCAGCATCGAGTTCGTGAGAGTGGAAGCAAAGGCAAGCCTTGTGTGCAAAGAGCTTGTGAGCAGTAGCGTGAGAAAGCCCAAGCAGTAAGGGACTCACAACTAGCAGCAGGTCGGGCAGTTAGCTTGCAATTGAAGGCATGTGATCCTAGACACTCAAATCGAGCCCAAGCTTGAAGGAGTCTACAAGCCTTGAGGGATTGAGCAGGTCGAACAGAGCACATTGGGTTGCAGCGCTGCAAAGCAAATTGAGTGTAATTAGAAGCTCATGAAGCGATGAGCTTGAAGCAAGTAAGGGGATGAACCCAAGCAAATCGGACGTCAGAGCCCGAGCAGCAGGGAAGAGAGATCTTGAGTTGAAAGAAAATCAGCGCTGGCCTGTGAGCAAGGAATTCAAAGCAAGGTCGACAAAAACAAGTTTGGAGTAGGACAACGAGCAGAGCTTCTAGGGCCATTTGAAATGTCTGATCAAAATCTGACCAGCATTTCAGCGTGTTCCAGCATTTCAAAGCTAATGGGGACATCTTCCTTGTGCCATGCGTAATCTTGATTCTGTTGCAAATCTGTTGATAGCCTGGCCATATTCCAAGCTCAAGAAGTTGAACTAGGAAGTTCATTCAGTTGTTGCAACCAAGGCTTCAAGATAAACAATGAGAACTTTAAGCTTAAAATGAAGCAACAAGAGGAACTTAGAGAGAGAATGAATTACCTGCACTTTTAAAATGAGCAGGTGGCTGAGAGCTATTGGGATGATGCCATGGCAATGACTGAGCAGGTGGCTGGGAGCTATTGGGATGTTGACTGAGCAAGATTGGGTTTCGCTGGCGAAATACCTGTGAAGACGTAGATTCTAGACCAACATGAAGGATTTGTAATCATATGTAGGGGACTCGCTAGCGCTTGTTCCTCGTATTGGAAGTTAGTTGAGGATGCGTAAGAGCCATCAACGACCTTGACTTGTTGACAAGCCAAGAGATGTCTTCCAACCCCACCTGTGCTAAAGCTCGTTAGCACCTTGGCCTCACCCCCATACTTTGCCGCTGTCGTATTGTACAAGCTCACAAGGTCTATCATAGAGCTGTGTATTGGCTTTCCACACCACCAAAAGGGGCTATAAATGCCACACTTATTACCCCTTTGACCTTCACTATGTTATGAGCTTCCCAATGTGTGACACAAAGGTCTACGTCGAGACTCCATCGAAATGCTTTCGAAGTATACCACATATGGCATACATATCTCATATGCCATATATATCTTAGTCACGCCATAAGATGAGCAAAGGTCGTTTCAACACTGCTCCATGCCAGGGGTTTTGCCAGCGAATTTAGAATGATGTATGGAAGAGAGCGCGCGCGCACATACACACACACACACAATGCACAATGATGTCGGATTTTGACTGAAATGCATGTTCTTAAGTTTTGAATTTTAATTTTGGCCCATAAATAAGCATCTTGTTTTGGAGAAATTTTAAATTTGGCCCATAAATAAGCAGCTTGTTTTGAAGAATTTTAAATGTATTTAACTTTAATATTTTTGTTGATATTTGTTTATTTGTTCTTTATGAAAGGCTTCTAGCTTTGTAAAGAGGACAAAAGGTTCACCCAAAGTCATATGCAAGAAGAGGAAATATGTTTCTAGCAACGAGGATGGCGAGAAATCAGTTGATAAAGCTAAAAATGCTCAGGATAATCAACAAGTAGAAGACATTCATGATGATCAAGGAGATAAAGATGCCACCAATGATAAGGATGTAGATGGGGGTATGAAGGACAATGAGAAGGTGACAGATGACAAAGAGGTTGAGGAGGTTATCCCACAAGCTATTATCAGGCCTCAAGGCTCCGATTTTATAGATGGTTTAACCCTGAATAAAGGATGTATACCCCCTATGATTCCTCTTTGTAGGTGTTTGATCAATGAGAGAGTACGAGAGCTTAGAAGGGACCTTTCTCTACTTAAGAAGGTTTTTGATGAAGAAGGGTACCTTGAGATGAAAGGTATGTTCATCTTATCCATAAATCTTCCAGATGGTTCAACTAAAGATGTTAATGAGGACATTACAAAAACTTGGGACAAGTATTGGCATATGGTTAACAAAGAGTTTGAGGATGAGCTTGAAAACAACGATCAATTGTCCATGTTGAAGGGAAAGATGTTCTTTGTCTGGGAAGGGAATCATCAAGCGGCCTCTTGGATGGAGAGCATAAGCGAGGTCTCACGTAATGACAAGAAGAAACATGTGAGGGTTTTGGCACAATTTATTGCCCCTACCCAGCAAAAGGAGTTGAGATTAATTGCTCCTCTTCAAAGATTGAACATGTAAATCTTACTTTCATTTGTACATTAAATTTTTCTTTGTCTTTGTTCTAATGATACGTCTTGAGGTAAATTTTTTATGGTTTATTGTTTATGTAGAATGAATGAAGAAGCAATCATTAAGACCAATCTCAAAGACTACTTGTATCATACAAGTACCATTTGTTCTTTAGATGGGTCTCAAATCACTGAAAATTTTACTGAGGCTGAACGAGTGTCAATGGAGAAAGCAAGGGCTCAAGAAGCACAATCAGGAAAGAGGGTTTGGTATCCTCTTACTCAGTCTATCCTTGGTCCCATGGTTTATGGGGTATGTACTTAAATTTGTTAAGATTTGGTAAGATTCTAATAATCTTTTTGGTTCTTGATACATTTTATTGAAATGGTGTATGCAGAATAAATGGAAGTCTGATTTACAGGTAGCATTAAATAAGATGCCTCTTACTTTGTCACAAGATGAGCGTGTGAGGGCTGAGATTCAAGCAAAGAGGAATGTTGTTAAAGCTTACAATAGACGCATGACTCGGGTAAGTACTACACTCTATTAAAAGTATAATAAAAAGATTTTATTTATTTATTTTGTTTGGTTATTGTAGAATCTATCCGTGGTGAATCTTGCTAATGGAGAAGAATGGTTTCTAATTTTATGGAGTCTTCCTTTTGAGGATGAAAAATTCAAGATTACAATAGAGAAACTCTACTCTATATCTTGTGCTACATGTTCTCAAGAGCTAAAGATAAAAATGCTAAAGCTTTTGGGAGTAGATGAGAACTTTCGCCAAAGTTTTGGAATGCCTTTGGGAGATCATTTCTATATCCCTTGGTTGGCCAAGTAAGTATGGATGGATCAAGTCTTGGATGATGCAAGAAGGCTTTTACAACAGGTTGTAGATTCCACACATGGAGTTCACAAGGTGGTTTTGCCTGTAGATGTTCACTTGGAGTCATATTTTGAAGACATTGTTAGTCGATATAGAGGAGTACCTTTTTATGAATTTCAAAAGGAGATGAATGTGGCTACTCCACCATCAAAGCATGTGGACTTGAAAAATTCTTCCCATCGATTGGTCTATAGGTAATTCCTATGTTATGCATTTTGCTAAGTGACTATTGTTGTACTATATATGTTCGTTTTATTTAAGGTTTATGTAATCATATTGTTGTCGGTTCTTGATGTATCTCATAAGAAGTAAGAAGATCACTTGCATGCCTGACATATGTAAAGCATGGACAATTATGTGTCCTCCTACATATAGTATGTACACCTCCACTATCTTTAGAGAGAACAATGATTCTGTTGGAGCCTTTCTTCTCACGGATTGGGAGCGTAAGCACTGCCCTTGGTGGATTGATATGAAGAAAGGTGAGTGTCTAGAAGAGGAGAGGGAGAATTATCTTCGTCATTTGAAGGGTGAACGTAAGTCCGACTCAGGGTCATTAGGAGAGATGACTGTTGAGCAAAGGAAGAAGATGGAGGAAGAGTTGAAAGCTCTCAAAGAAAAAGAAGATCAAGAAATACAAGAGCAAGGCAAGAATCGTGGAGGTCGTCCACCATCAAGCAAGGGTGGAATGTCAATCAAGGGTAAGTAAGTTAAATTGTTAGTGGGAACAATATGTTCTTGCTATTGTTTCTTTTGTTATGTCTTATTCTAATCATTATGGCATGGATTGATTTGAAGAAAAATGTGTTATTTTTTTGGCTATTGTTAGATACAAGAAACTTAGGAAGTTCTCATACCCAACATAATGTTGGAAAGGGAGCTTTGATTCATACACCTTTGGCTAGTTTCCATTCCATTCAAAAGAAAGGAGACATAAAAAATTCAAAGGTTTGGATTTATGATTACATTGATCTTGGAAAGGAGTTCACTGCAAGAAACTTCAAGGATGGTTTTGTGGTGATGCGAGAGTTTTTTGTTGGCTTGGGTGAATGTGAGAAGATAAGAAATGGAAAACCTAGTGCATGGAGTGTTGATGTTACTGTTATTGATCTTCCTACTGGTAAGAGAGTTTTCAATGCTCTCTTGTATACACCATGCATATACTTAGCTCAAATTCTTAACACTCAAATACAATAATTTTTCTTGTAGGTGGGCTTGTTCAAGGTTTTGATGGCATTCCTGCATGGAATGAGCTAACAGATGACCATGTCGAGTTTTCATTGGTGGTTGTATCTACAGTGATGGATGACCTGGGTTGGGTGCTTGCCCGGGGCGGTCACTTTTTAGAATGTATATGATATCACGTGAGTTAACCGGAGAGGATTATTAAAAGACCAAAATGTATAAAAATGTATACATACAGAGGGAGGTGGGGGTTTTTTAAATAGGCTCACAGTGTAAGTATAGTATGCATATTGGGGTATTATTAATTACCTCTTGAACGCACGTGATATAGGGGTCTTTTGATAAGTGACTGCCCCGGGGGTGCTTGTTCTTTGTCCTAGCACCGCTCTTAGTCTTGTGGAGCGCTTGGCCACACGCACAGTCCTATAGCTGAGTTTTAGGTGGATCATGGAGAGCTCTGAGCCATTTTCATCACGAACAAAGAATGGGCATACACAAAAGGTAATAAAGCATCCTTCAAAAAACATGAACAATTCTTTAAAAGAAATTTGATACATGCAAATTTGACTTTTTTATGCGTTGTTTTGATAGATGAATGTATTCTATGCTTTGGCATTTCACAAGGTAGGAAGTAATCCTTCATTTGATCATGAGAGTGCTCAAAAGGTTTGTGTGTCATTGTTTATTATTCAACGTGATTGTTTTTGCACTAAAATTCTTAAATGTTCATGCATAAAGATCATTTTCTTGCCTTATTTTCTTGTATGGTAGGTGGGGAGAGTCTTGCAACAAGATCTCTCAATGGAGATTATCAGTCACTACTTGCCATCGTCTGCTCGCACAACACGTAATGGCAAGAGTGGTGGGTGGAGAGGCATGTTAGAGAGGAGTGTTGTCCATATGCTATTGTTTGTAGAGGCCTTGTGCCCTAAAATAGGTACATGTTTGGAGCTTGGTGGTGGTACAGGGCCTTTATTAAAGGCGGCTATGCACACTTCTTGTGGTTGCTTGGTCGTGGAGAGTGATCTAGAGATATGTGAGGGATACTTGTCTCCTTTTGTACAGGAGTACTATGGTGCTCCGCAGGTTTCCGAGCTTGGAGATAGTGATGATAGCATTGATGATGTGGGGAATGATTTGGTTGTTAATGATGTGCCTTCAGACTAGTGAGTTTGCTTTATTCATTATTTTGTAGCACATAATTTTTATTTTTTATGACATTATTATCTCATTGTGATTGATAGTGAGCTACCTTGCTATGCAGAGGCAATGGCAAGGCACATGGCAACCACCTATTCATATGACCAATCACTCGTGCACGAGAGGCGAAGGCGAAGCTGTATCTTCATTGATGACCACGCAGATTTGGAGTAGTCTTCTTTAGAGTGGATCTTATTTTGCATGATCACTTAGCTTCTTTTTGGGTGTGAAAAAACTTGATTCTAGCCATGCAACTACTATTGTCTTTTAGTTTTATTGACTTCTAAACTTTGAGAAATATGTATTTGGGCAAAACATTGCCTAGACTTTTGGACTACATTAAGCTTGTTTTGTCTATGCAAACACTTGATTATGGGCTTGCAATATGCTATTGTCATTTGGTGTAGAGCGATGTTTTCTTTGAAGCCTCATAAAAATGCTACATATATGGACATAACAATGCAGAGACTAGTGGACAATATCGTTTTGTCAATCTTCTTGTCATTCATTGATGATTGCTCAATATTAAGATGACACTAGCTAATTGTTTATTGTAAAATGTACTCTTTTCTTGTCACTCATTATTGAGTGCTCAAAATTGGGATGACATTAGGGTCTACTTCAAATAACTTAGAAGTATTTTCTGTGTGTGCACGGGTGCATATTTCCCCTCAAAAATGCCTCCCATTCTCGGCCTCTTTTTATAATATCACGCTTGACACTCGTGTAAAATTCATTCGTAATGTGTGGCTATAGCATGGGCTTCGTGAACTCATGGGCTTGTAACACTAGATGTCAATTTGAAAAGACATATCTAGTTAAATTTTCATGACAATTGGAAATTTTTTGAAATTGTATGATTGCTTCAAAATCCTCATGTGAGGTCTCTCATAAGGAGAGAATGTTTTTTGTAAAATAGTCCGTTATACAAACAAGAACCTGGCCGAGTTTTTAAAGGAAAATACATGAACTTGATATAGTGCTTAGATAGGGTTACACACACATATGCAAGGTGGAGTGGTGACCCCTTGATCCTAGTGATTAGTAAGTAATGCATGAAAGTTTGTTCTGACATATACACATGCATATATATTGGATTAGTTGTACATGTGATGTCTATGAGGTTTGCTAAAAATTGTTGATTTGTCTCATCATTTCACTCTACAATTCCCTCCATGAGTTAGTTAGTCCACTTCTAAAGATGTCTAATTATGCGTATCTAAATAATTATCCACATCAAGGTGGAGCGGTGATCCCTTGATGATTTGATCATTTGAGCATTTGATGCTAGTGATCCTTGCAAGATATAGAACTCTAAATTATGTAGAACTTTATTAAAAAAACATTGTTTAAGCTCATTACAAGTTAAGAAATATGCATGCACACATCCACATATATGCGTGCACACACACACATAAACACACTTACACTCACACATGTATATATATTTTCATATAGAAACATACATAAATTGTTCACTTTTATATATTGCTTGAGTAATTCTCTTACTCGTGTTGCTCATGAAATTATGCTCTCATGACTGACGTACTCCTAGACGGTGAATATCATCGCTAAAGTTCGTGGAAATAGCAATGTCATCTTTAGAAGTGTCCATGCTAGATGGTGAACACTATCCCTAAAATTAGTGGAAATAGCAATGGCATCTGCAAAAATGGCCATGCATCAAGATTCAACCAATGATGATAGACAATTCAAGGTATTCTCCACAATATAGAGAAAAATTCTTCTCTTTGCAATGTTTGTTCCAAGACTGACCACAAAATAGAAAGTCAAATAAAGTGAGATAATGGCCATGCATGAATGAAGGAAACCAATGCATAGAAAGCTATAGCTCACTCTCGGGGGGTTCACCATTTAGTACCCCCCTATATAACGTGCGTTCGCGGGGTATTAAAAAAACCCCTCTTTTAACATGTCTGAATGAAAAAAATGACCCCTTATTTTAGGAAAATTTTCCAAAATTGAATATAAAAACCACTTATTTTAACGTATCTCTGTTAAATTGCCTAAATTTTTTGATTTTTAAAGCCCCTCCTTTCGAACTCACGTTATACATTAACGTGATTACATAGTGCACCCCCCGAGAGCTCACTAGACTCTCAATCCATGCACTCATATATCTTAGTCTCAACAATCAGGCCCTTTTCCTTGCGGGACAATTTTGCATCTTAAGAACCAAAACTTTTTCAAAACACTCCACAATGCATGTACCATACCAAAACATGAGTGTAAGACAGAGGGGACTGACACCTGGAAATAACCACCCACCCATGCCCTATACAGGTCCTTGGCCTTGCCATTTATAGGACCCCCTTTACCGAATTTCCGTCATTGTCTTGCCCGTTCTTACCCTAGGCCTTACATTACTCCTCCCTTGGAGAAGCATTTTTGTCCTTGAAAACAAAAGTGGTGATATCTGCATAAGAGCACTAATGTTTTTCACGGTGGCATCCTTCATGGATCCAGCCATCCATTGGACTGGAACACGGTTTAGTAGGAGGTTGAATGAAATCAAGATAAACCTCTTGATTTTCCACATTATTGTCCCTTTGCAACCATTTTGTGTACCGGCCCATATCCAACATAATGTGTAAAATCCATTTATAACTCACTAGAGTATGCTAAACGAGTTATACAACTAAGAGGTGTCTAAAAGTATATCTCTTCTTACTTTCCATGAATCTAGCGTGCTGACATAACTCATCAAGAAAGATGAGAAGTTCTTGACTTGTTATCTTCATCTATAAACAACACCATCATAATAGGTGATCAACTGAGGACTAAACTTAGTCACAACATGCTTTGCCTCATGGCAAACAAATTCCAACTAAAGAGATAACATTTCCAATCGGATTGATCGGTGCTAATGTATGCACTTAGCATATCCTTTAGCACAAGATTAACAATTCTAGATGACTAGCAGTATTGAGGTGTGTTTCCCCACCATATAGAGACTATCTCCAAAATGACTGGAACAACCAACTTGGTTAACTTGAGAGATTGGAAAAAGTGGAAATTGATAAATTGTAAAAAGTTTTAGTCAACTTATCTATCACTACCCAAACTGATCCATGACCACTATTGGTGATTGATAGACCCACAATTAATCACACAGAGAGGCCGCACATAGAGTGCAACATGCTTTAGAATCTACTAATATCATGAATGCGCATGTCACTCCAAAGCAGCCTTTGCTAGACACTAGGGCCCATAACATCTTGTGTGCATGTATTTAGCAAAGACAAATTCAAACCCGCATATTGATGACCATACTTGCCAATACTTATAGCTAACTTTATGCTCACATCCTAGAGGGAAAGGATTAAATACTTTCCACGTAAAAGTTGTGCTAACATATTTTCACCATAGCAGAATGTGAAAATCAATCACATATAGGTACGAGATGAAACATGTTCATTACATAGCATAGTGTACTACATGTGTAAACAACTATCCGTTTAAGTTGCTCAACATTACTAGTAACCTTAACAAGTCTTACTATGTATCCAACAATTTTTGGACACTGAAAGTGTTCCTGATATAATATGCTATGAATGGTCTAACAAAGAGATGTGACTAGCACCTAGGGACTCTATCATAACACATAATTGTAACACATAATGGGCACCATAGCCAATCCCAGAGAATTATGTTCTCCGCATGTGGAATATGTCTCATATAAGGATGTCCAAAAAATTTGACATCCATCAAGTACGCGATGTACTTGTGTGTGGAGGTAACTGTAAACTCTCAACGACATGAGTGAGAGGGACCCTCATAATCCTTGATCCACAATAGCCAAACCAAACTCCATGTGTTCCTAAGCCATGTTGTTCCTCTTGTGACAACATGTGACAAACGAAACCCTACCATGTAGGTCCATAACAACATAATGTAGAAATGTATCGGGACACTACGACCTAAAATTATTTCCTCCTACATGACCTTATCATGTCTTTGAAGAGCTAAATGGATGAAATCAATCAAGCTTATATATCCTACTTAGAAAAGTCAATCAAAGAATATTAAAGCATGAAATAAAACCAAATCATATGCGTGCCTCTAGAGGTTGACCATAGCGTTCACTTACCCATATTCAAGTGCACTTTGCAAACCTCAAAGATACAACCTAAGAGGTGCCTTACCAAAAAAACTAGACTTAAAGAGTGAGTATGTTCTTGACTTCTTAAACACTAAATGAAAGATTAGCAAAAATAATACAGTATTGAACCGGTAATCATCTTGGTTAGACTTGCATGTAAATTACTCAAACTAGTAGTCAATGGGGACTTACATGGTCTACCGTGTCTAATAGTGATTGGAATAAACTTGGGAAATTAAACTTGTACACTTCCCCTTGGCCATTGTATTCAATTCTAGTAGCAAGCCATTGTATTTAATGCTAGTAGCAATAGTTTGAACTGATGTCATATGTGCCTTGCATGATTGCACTAGCATGGATACATCACAGCTCATCGTTACCAACTGTGAGCTTATACACTCTATTTACCAAACTTGTGCACCATTATCTTTGATTTAAAGTCAATGGATAGTACAATGGCACAGAATAGAAGCCTTGCTTTGCGTTAATTTTGTTAAACACTTTGCTTTGCACAACGGAGAAATCTTTTTCAAATGAAAACTGAACGATAGAAAAACAAGTAGAACTTGAAATTGTCTAACCTTGTCGCCCCTCTGAGAGCTATTTCCTTCTCTTGAATCTGACTCATAGCTATGTATGCTAAGAATTTTAGAGATGTCTATGGATGTGATTTATATGCCCTCATGGATTGGTTTATTTCCACCTCCACTATAAAAACTAGGTAGACATGCTGCCAAGTTTCCCCAAGTTCGTATGCTAATAGCATATTCCGGACTTTGGAAACTTCTAGGAAAGATGCACAAAAGTGAAGCCTTACTTCGCATAAGTTCATCGAAAAGATGATAAAGAACAAGGACAGAGAGCTCATAGCTGACAGGTGCTCTTGTTGACACACGGATGTCAAAGGAAAATAAAATCGATCATGTCGAGCTTTCATAGAGAACTAGCCTTGCCAAATTGTACAAATTATTGAGAATCATGAGATTGCCCAATATTGAAAGAGATAGCTCAAGAAACATAGCTATCAAACTTCATCTAAATGCAAACTCTACTTGACCAAGGCAACCTTTGTTTGTCAAGTTGACATGGTAAAAACCTCTATAAGATCATTTCAAAATTGTAAATTGTTTACATGTGTTGAATATAGCATGTAGCTTTTCTTTTCAACAAATTTCTATGGAATTGTTGACCTTATCGAGTAGGATACCATATTCAAAGCATAAAAATACCTACACTAATTGCACAAACAAAGCATACCTGAGTTGCCTAATACTGCTTGCATGCACTCGTTTCCAATTACCTTGCAAACTCGTTAGATCCGACTTGCTGAAAATAGGCTCATCATAATCATTTTTTATTACATCAAGCTCAAAAAACTTGCCTAGGATCCATGCCCTGGGAAATCCGAAACTCCAACTAGAGAAAGAGATGTCTGGTGGCTTCTTGGAATAGTAATTAATAATCGACCTTGTTGAATATCCTTTCCTTATAAGTCATGAGCCATGCCTGACTTGCTTTTACTACTAGGAAACTTTTCCTATATTCATTAGATATGATTAATCAACTTTTAAAAAATTAAAAGAAATCCCTCATTAGTCTTTCCTATCTTGTAGCCCATATGGCCCTTTAATGATCCATGGTTGCTCATAGCCAAAGCCCTAGATTGGAGATGAAGTTGATAAGATAGTCATTCCCTTAGATTTCTCTACATGATATCAATGCTTGAATCCACAACCTCAAAGATAGTGGCATAACCATAATTGTCAAGTTTTGACCATCTTGCATGCTGCACCCTAGCCCTTGACATAATCCCCCCTAGCATGCCCTTCATAGGCCTTGATTTTGTCAAGCCATGGGTTGTCAAATCTATGACCGTGAACTATACAATCCCAAAGGCTTTGACCTTCCAAATTATGCATCATAGAACCTAAACATTTTGTTTGTTGAGGTTGTAATGCTTTAATGGCTTCACTCTGGCTTGCCCAATCTGTCCAACTCTGCCTACTTTCTTGAGTCCTTTTTGTGCCACTGTGGGCATGGCCTCATCTTGGGAGGTTGCCCCAAAATAAGGCACCCCTTTCTTGCTGAAAAAAGAAAATAAGGCACCCCTTTTTTTTACTCTACTACGTTTTTTAATTTACAATGATGGTGTTGAAGCTGAGAGAGAAGCGGTTGCTGCAAATTTGCACTCACCGTAGAAACGAAATATGAAGTACTCTTGAGGGCGGACACTTTTGGTAGCATGCCAATCTTAAACCATGCAGCTCCAAGTTACACCCTCCTTGTAAGGGGCCTTGCCCATGCAACATGTCAAGAAGAGGATCTCCTCCATAGGGCACTTGCCCATGCCCCCCCCCCCCCCCCCCTCTCTCTCTCTCTCTCGCTCTCAATAGAAATCATGCGACCTACCTTGGAGGATTGAACATGAGTCTCTCTCTCTCTCTCTCTCTCTCTCTCTCTCTCTCTCTCTCTCTCTCTCTCTCTCTCTCTCTCTCTCTCTCTCTCTCTCTCTCTCTCTCTGCTAGAGATCATGCGACCTACCCTGGAGGCTGCTAGAGATCATGCAGCCTACCATGGAGGCTTTTCAGAGAGAGAGAGAGAGAGAGAGAGAGAGAGAGAGAGAGAGAGAGAGAGAGAGAGAGAGAGAAGAGAGAGAGAGAGTCAAGGTAGCTTCACGCCTGCGTTTCCCTCACCTCCATGACTACCCCTTCTCCCTCCTGAGCTCTAATACCAATGTAAGATAGAGGGGATTGGAACATGCAAAAAACCACCCAAGCATGCCCTATATAGGCCCTTGGTTGTGCTATTTATAGGACCCCCTTTACCACATGTCCGTCCTGGCCCTTGGCTTGTTTGGTATTACCCTAGGCTTGACAATGAGAAATTCTAGAGTTCTACAACCTAAGATATTTGAAAGATTTAATTGAGTACTCACCAGTTGGTACCCTATCAATAGTAGAAGGGAGAGGCTCCTTAGATGTGACACTAGCTCTCATTAGATCTTTAACCTCTCTTTCTCTCACCAAACATGCCCTACAACCATGTCTATCCACCATGAACATGACTCTTATCTCCCAAGATGTGTTCCTTTGCAAGAGATGTAAAACACATTTGGCCTGGATTAACAAAAAAAACCAAGAAATTTGTGTTACTTGTTGTGACAAAAGTTTCCTCTTTCTTGCTAGCCCAGTCTGAAACTATAAATGCTCCCACTTTTTAAGCATGTAGAATGGGTTGACAATCAAAACAACTAAGCATGCACGTGGATTGTAGAATATCCTTCCACGATTCATGTAGAGTGTGTGTTCATCCTCTATCTCTGTCTCAATTCCTACCTCATCCATGACCACATAAGGGATGGCATACTATGGGCAAGAATCCTACGGGCCACCAAGAGTATTATGCTAAACTAGCAAAAAGATACTATGGTCCTTTTTACATGCTTAAGCAAATCACGGAGATGGCTTATCAATTAATGTTTTGCATGAGAGCCTACGTCATCTTTACAAAGGAGCGCCACCAAAAGAAGCAATAGTTGCAGACCCTCCAAAAATCGAAGATCAAGAAGAAGTACCTCAATGTGAGTTCATCCTATGACATAAAGACAAGATATTAAGAAAAGGTAAGATTATTCCATGATGTATTATTAAGTTTAAGAACTATCATTTTAAAGATGCTAGATGGATGCAAGGAACCTAGCTTAAGGATAATATGATCCTTGTAAATGCTTACAATGATGCCTTAGAGTAAGCTCAAATGAACAATGTTTTTGTCTTTTAAGACCCATTCTCTTTCTTTTATTGTGCACAAAATTTAAGAAGTATACATGCTTAGGATCATGTATGTAGTGACGACATCTCCCAAACACCAAGTAGAACTTGTCACTCTACTTTGGAAGTATGATATGGACTAAAGAGTAGACATGCTTGCGGTAGCTAAGTCTCCCAAGCACCAAATGGATTAGTCATCCATCTTGGTATGAGTCTCTGCCCCTTTGTCAAGAGGAGCGGAGTACCTTTGATAGGTCTCCAATCTTGAAAAAGAAAAACCAACGGACATTGCCTTAGCTACTACGTAGCCACGAGCATGAACCGTTAGTGAAGAATTGGTCCTATCTCACTATGGCGGAGCGTGACCACCATAACCCTATCTAAAAACTATCTATAATCAATTATACCTAAAAGTATAAATCTTAGAGTGACCAACCTGTGCACTTCTTTCCCCATGTTTCAGAAGCACAGCCGCCAAGGCTTGTCTCTTTTAAGATTTATGACTAAAAAAAAAATTCTAGCGTTGGAAGTTACCCGACTCATCGGGTTCACCTGCCGTCCATAGAATGATACCGTCAGGGTATCATTCTTCCACTTTCCACACCACACTCACCCTTATTTTATTATCTAATTACTACCACATTGTTTAAGCATACATGTTCCTTTACTTTATTTATGATACTGGTTCGTTCAAACAGCCCTTCAAACAGTATTCAAACAATAGTCAAACAAGAAGTCTTCCAATTTTAAACCAACAACCCTTGGATTAGGTTCACTCAAGAATCTCTATTGGCGCTATTATGTCCAATCGGTATATACATTATTTATAAAAACCCTTGTCCTCATGAGAGTCCCATACCGCTTGACAAGTACTCGTTGTGCTAATCTGGACATCCTCCCGCCACAGCAACAACGGTGCCAATCTGGGCGTCATCCTCATGCCACGGCAAAACAAAACTGCAATATCCAGCTGGGCTAATCTGGGTGTACTCCCACCATAGCATCAGTGGTGCCATCCTGGGCGTCATCTCACACCTCGACAACTACCACATAATGCCAGCGCTAATAAGTAGAGAGACTTGAGAGAAACCATACCGAAGATTTTGGACAAACATTCTTTCCTATAGCAACCAGTTTAACCAGACAATCTTTCCTACTTGTCAAACATATGCCGAGTTTCTTGGGGTTAACCCCCTTGGTTTCGATCCGTGTTTTCTTTTAATAAGGTAAATATTATATTTCTATGGTCTCGCATATGCAATGATGCATAACTTGAAACTGCAATACTAACCTGTACCATAGCTCCGATTGGGCCGATTGGTGGAGACATAGCTTGTTCCGCAGGAGTTTCACCATTACTTGTACCAGCTTCATGATCATTAGCGCTGGGTTCGAGCACACTTTGGAGCCATTTTTTTGTACTACACTTATATTATACACTTAGAACTTTAAATTGGTCAATTTCCCTAGTAATCTCCTTGTTTCCAAAGAGAGTCTGTAATTTGAACCCTCGCCAACTCGGATTCACACTTAGTGTCGTTGTTCTACATCTAATTTCTATACATCAAATATTTGCTAATCGTAATTAATCAAAAATTAAGTGTGTAAACTACGAGTGAAAGTTTAGGATTGCATTACTTTTATGCATGACATTTCTAATCCAATTCTAACTTCCATTTCTATACTTCAACTAAATCAATTTTTAATATTATTCAAAATTCTACTTAATCTAATTGACAATAAAATTGTTGAATGATAATTTCATCATGTATAATAAGAATATGATGAGTTCTCTTATGTATTAACTTTCAATTAACTATACATAAGTTAATAGTGAAGATGTACTAACTAGAGAGAGTAGGTATACTTAGAGAGACTAGAGTAAGAGAAAACATACACTCACATCTTTTCTAAAGTTAATTGAATCTTACTAATCTATTAGGGAAATTAGAGTAAGAGATAGCACGCACACACACATATCCTTCTTAAAGCTAATTGAATCTTACTAATCTATTAGAGAAATTAGAGTAAGAGATAGCACACACACACACACACACACATATCCTTCTTAAAACTAATTGAATCTTACTAATCTATTAGAGAAATTAGAGTAAGAGATAGCACACATACATCATTCCTAAAGTTAATTGAATGCTTAATTAATACGCACCTTATTAATCCACTAGAGTTTTTTCTCTCTTAGTGGTTTGTGGACGCCTTCTCTCTAAGAGAAGTGGCAGCACTTAGTGAGCACTATAGAGGCAATCTCTATGTCTAAAGTGTGAGCATGGATGATCTATTTATAACAGAAAAGAAAACGTCCAACTTTTTTTCCCATTTTTTTTTTTATTTTTAAAAATAGTAATTAATTTTTTTTCCAAAAATCATACCCACGTTTTTGGTACCCTTGTGGTACCCATCAGCTTGACCACTTTGTCATTATCATCAAAAGATAAGGCCACACAACCCCCCCTCATTAAGATTAGTCAAGACTAGCCTCTCCTTTTCATGTGACAGTGTGTCTCACTTTGTCCCCTCCTATGTGAGTCCAGGTGAGTCCATGTGCCTTCATTTGTCATCCCTCTGTATTCTTTTGTCTTTATAATAATTTTATTTATTTCCTTAATGATAATTTACTTTACATTTTTAAGTTAAACTTTACAGACTTATATTAACTTTACGGTAGTAAAAGAAAATTCTACAATCATTAAATAAGTCTTGCAATAAGTTAGTTATTGATTCATATAGCTAAACATGTCAGAAGTTTGTAGCGTAAATTTTAAATTCTAGGTTTTCTCAACCTACGATTCATAATTTAAACTCGAATATCTTAAATAATGAGTGATGGTTAAAAAAAATCAAATGCGTAATAGAACTTGTGTGAAATTCGAAAGTAGAGACCTTACAATCTCCCCAACTTAGAATTTGAGATGCCCTCATCTCAAGAACAGTGAAGGGTAATCCTTAAGAAAGGTTGTCTCATCTTCCCAAGTAGCATCTTCTATCGGGAAATCCTTCCATAAGGTAAGATGTTCTTTGATGGATCTATTCCTAAGCTTTCTCTCCCGAGTTTCTAGGATAGTATCAGGTTGGAGTTGTAGAACATCTTGAGCAGGTAAAATGATTTGCTCATCATCAAGGACATAGTCAGGGTTATATACATAAGGTTTTAACAGACTTACATGAAATACATCATGCACTTTGAGATGAGAAGGGAGTTTTAGTCTATAAGCTTGATCACTTACAACTTTGATTATTTCGTAAGGTCCACAATATCGGTAGCTAAGCTTCTTATACCTTCTAAGAGACAGATTGCTCTTTTTGGGCTTTACTCGTAAGAAAACTTTGTCACCTTTTTTGAAAATCCGATCAGATCTTTTTAAGTCAACGTACTTCTTTTGTCGATCTTGAGCCGCTTGAATATCCCTTCGAATAGCTTTGGTTTGAGATTCCATTTCTTCAAGCATTTTCTTTGAGGCTTCTACCCTTATAGTGGGGTCAGAAAAGTTAAGAGGTGATAAACATTCTTGACCATAGAGAGCATTAAAAGGTGTCATTCCAATACTTCTATGAGTAGAGGGATTGTATGCATACTCTACCAAGGGTAGGTATTGAATCCACTTGCGAGGTTCTCTATTGCAGTAGGATCTGAGTATGTCTTCAATTACTTGTTTAACTCTTTCAGTTTGACCATCAGTTTGAGGATGATAAGCAGTACTAAAACATAACTGGATTCCAATAGCTTGAAACAATGATACTCAAAACTTTGAAGTAAACTTGGCATCACGATCGCTGACAATCCTCTTGGGTAAACCATGAATTCTGAAAACCTCCTTCACAAACAGACGAGCAATATCTGAAGCTGTAAAGGTTGTCTTGACTGGGATTAAGTGAGCCACTTTAGTAAGCAAGTTGGCTATGACCATGATTAAATCATAGCCAGCTTGAACAGAAGGAAACCCGGTGATAAAGTCCATGCTAATACATTCCCATTTCATTTGGGGAATATCTAAAGGATGTAATTTACCTGGCATCTTTAGTATTTCTGCCTTAATCCTTTGACAAGACAAACACTGCTTGACATAGCGAAGGACATCACCCTTCATACCTTGCCAATAGTAACTTCTGCGAATTGCATTGGTTTTTTTGGCATAACCTGGATGTCCTGAATTGGGCCATCATGTGCTTCATATAGGATAGCATTCCTTAGGGTAGAATCCTTAGGTATACATAGTCGATTCCTATGGTAAATTTTCCCATCTTCTAAGGAGTAATGTAGAGGTTTAGGCTGATTTGATGATACTCTCTCTTCACGTAGGATACTAGCAAGCATCTGGTAATTTGCATCTCTGACAGCAGCATCCGAGACCTTGTCCAAAATAGGGTTGTTAGCCATGGAAATTGCCCCCAGAAAAGCTTTACGGCTTAGGGCATCTGCCACAACATTATCCTTACCTGGTCTAAATTTAATATCAAAATCATATTCGTGCAAGAGCTCTATCCATCTCCTCTGTCTCATGTTAAGGTTAGGTTGGGTGAAAATCCACTTAAGACTCTTGTGATCTGTTACCAATTAGAATTTTCATCCCAATAGATAATGTCTTCATAGCTTGAGAGCGTGAATAACTGCTAGCAATTCTAAATCATGTGTAGCATAATTCACTTCATGAATCCTAAGCCTCCGAGAAGTATAAGCTACAAGCCTTCATTCTTGAGTAAGGACTCCTCCTAATGCAAGGTTACTAGCATCTGTGATCACCTCGAATCTTGGGTGAAGTCTGGAAGTTTTAAGAGAGGTTCTGAAGCAAGATACTCCTTAAGCTGTTTGAAGCAAGATTCATGTTTTTCTTTCCAAAGTATCGTAGCTCCTTTCTTTAGCAAGTCGGTTAGTGGTGCAGCTTTAAGAGCATAGTCCTTTACAAAGATCCTATACCACCCTGTGATACCTAAGAACCCTCTGACTTCGGTTTGTGAAGTGGGTTGAGGCCATTCCACAATATCTTTGACTTTGTCAGGGTCAATAGAGACTCCTTCAGGTGAAATGATAAACCCTAAGTAACAGACCTTAGGGGTAAAGAAGGTACATTTGCTTTTCTTTGCATACAGCTTATTTCGGCATAAAAGCTCTAACACTTTCCTAACATGTCCTTCATTCTCTTCTTCTGATTTTGAATAAATTAAGATATCGTCAAAGAATACTAGGACAAAATTGTCCAAGAATTATCTAAAGATATCGTGCATCAGACGATTGAAAGTTGCAGCAGCATTCGTAAGTCTGAAAGCCATCACTGTAAATTCGTAATGACCATAACGAGTGTTGAAAGTTGTTTTGGAGATATCAGCCTCCTGGATTCGAATTTGATGATAGCCAGATCGAAGATTGATCTTTGTGAATATTTTGGCTCCTTGTAATCTGTCCAGCATCTCACCAGTACGAGTAATTGGATATTTATTCTTGATGGTAACCTGATTTAAGCCCCTATAATCTACGCAAAGTCGAAGAGAGCCATCCTTTTTCTTTTGGAAGAGAACAGGTGCACCCCATGGAGATGTACTAGGTCGGATAAACCCTTGCTCAATCAACTGCTTGAGCTGCTCCTTGAGTTCTATAGCCTCTGGAAGTGACATCTTGTATTCCGCTCTTGAAACTGGTTCACTACCTGGAAAAATTTTGATTTCATGGTCTAGCTCCCTAGGTGGTGGTAGTTCAGAAAGTTCAGTGGGAAAAACATCCAAAAATTCTTCTAGCCACATTGGTTCAGGGTTGGAAGAATATTTTTCTACTTTGTTTAGCTTGACTACAAAAATTTGTTGACTCTTGCGTAACCCTTTCAAAAGACGATTAGCTTTGACCAAGTAAGCTTTTGGTCGTCCATTCTGGCCTTGAATAGTGACTTCTTGACCTTGGTTGTCCACAAAAGTAACACTTCCTTGGGCACAATGGATATTGGCATTATGACTGGCTAACCAATACATTCCAAGAATTTCGTCATAGATTCCTATGGGTAAGGTTCGAAAAGTAGCAGAAGTAGAGTATTCTCCCAACTTGAAATCTATTTTTCCTACAGTGTACTGAGATAACGCCTCCTTTCCATTGGCTAATTCAACTCTCATCTTTCTTGCAGGGTGTTGATTAAGTCCTAGCCTCCTTAAACATTTAGGTGACAAGAAAGAATGAGTACTGCCACAATCAATAAGAAGCTCAAATTTTTCACCTTGGTGATTTGTAGGTGTTTGAATGATAGCATATTGTTGTCTTGCTCTTGGGTTATCAATTGCAGCATGTAGAGTTGCTCTTTCCTCTTGTTCTTCTCCCAATGTTGGTTCTCCTATGATAGCATTCACTCTGGCAGCCATTCCGCGCCCTCGACCTCGTCCTCCATTTCTTCCTCCACGATTTATTATTTGGCCTCATCCTCTAGCTCGATTAGGTGTATTTGTTGCGGAGACTCGCCTAGGACATACATTCCTAAAATGTCCTAGCTCGTTGCATTCATAGCATCTAAGATCTGCATTTTGAGCTCCATTTGCTGAAGCTGCAACTATTGGATGAGTTTGGTGAACTGGGTGAACTTGCCTTTGGTTCCACATCATAGGCCGTCCTCTTCTTCGAACATTCCTTGTATTTCCATTTTGTACCCTTTGAGAGCTTGACATCTCTTTAGCTAAGGGTTTAGCTCTTAAAAGAGCATCTTGCAAATTTACAGGCCTCATAGCTTCTAGACGTGTATTTAAAGGAGCATTTAGTCCTTGGCAAAAACGGTCTACTCGTTGATCTGCGGTCATTGGCGGAGCATAGCGCCTAAGAGTTACAAATTTGGAGTAGTATTCTTCCACTGTACGATGAAACTGACGTAAGTTGAAGAATTCATTCATCTTAAGGGATTCGTGTGCAGGTGGAAGATAACGTCCTTTGACAGCATACTTAATATCTTCCTAAGTTTGAGTGTTTTGAGCTACTTGATTATCTTTGCAGTGTTGTTTCCACCAAAGCTTGGTATCCCCAGTGAGACGAAACATAGCCAACATTGCTTGGTTATCGGGAGTAGTACCAACAAAACAGTAAAAGAATCCTCCATCTCTTCGAGCCACACTTCTGCATCGCGCTCAACTAGGGTTCCTTCCCCTTTGAAAGAGGGAAGTTTAGCTTGCTTGAGAAGTAGCTTTTTCTCTTGAAGAGATGTGTACACCGCACTCTGTGCAATATAGATTAAGTGAAACTTTATTGGATACTCTAACTTTAATCCACTTTAAGGCAAGACTTGATCAGACAATAATACAAACAAAATATAATATTAATCCAAACTTTATTTATATACATATTATTTGCTACCAAGGTTGGTAGTCTTTAGGTACAAGGATTGTAATGTCTCTATATTTTGAGTTTAGTGACTACAAAAGGATAGGCTAAAGGATCAAAATAATAAGTTTCCTTTGACCCTTGAAAGCTACAAGATACACATATGGGTCGAATCCTACCACCATGGACAACTTTTGTAACTTGGTTATAGACCCATTGAGTCTGAGATATCTTTTCTCCTCCCAAGGTAATGATAGCATCCGGATTCTTAGTACCAATGAAAAGATAAACTTCGATGACTTTTAATTCCTCTGCCCATCGAAGTTTCTTGGAGTTGGTATCCATGTCAGCATCGATGGTATAGATTCCTCCAGATGGACTCCAGTTGATGCCCCATACTCTATGCACCCTTGGGATAGGTGGTGCAAACACCCTATCCAAAATCATCATCACCCTTTTTCGAAACTGATAATTTTGTGATTGGCATGCATTTTCAAACATGATGGTGAACACCTGGAATTTGTGGTAGGTTGAATGAACATTTTCCTGTACCAGGAAAGTTTAGTCTTCAATACCATATAGAAACTCAAAACAATCTTTCTAGGTTCTTCTATTATTTCAAACATTCGCATCCTTCAACATCCAAACATCAATCTAAAAATCTCCCCAAGCTTTAACCTAGACTCTGATACCAGTGTGAGGTCCCTGCCCCTTTGTCGAGAGGAGCGGAGTACCTTTGATAGGTCTCCAATCCTGAAAAAGAAAAACCAACGGACCATGCCTTAGCTACTACGTAGCCACGGGCATGAACCGTTAGTGAAGAATTGGTCCTATCTCGCTATGGCGGAGTGTGACCACCATAACCCTATCTAAAAACTATCTATAATCAATTATACCTAAAAGTATAAATCTTAGAGTGACCAACCTGTGCGCTTTTTTCCCCATGTTTCAAAAGCACAGCCGCCAAGGTTTATCTCTTTTAAGATTTATGACTAAAACAAAATCTAGCGTTGGAAAGTTACCCGACTCATCGGGTCCACCCGTCCATAGAATGATACCTTCAGGGTATCATTCTCCCACTTTCCATACCACACTCACCCTTCTTTTATTATCTAATTACTACCACACTATTTAAACATACATGTTCCTTTACTTTATTTATGATACTGGTTCGTTAAAACAGCCCTTCAAACAGTACTACAAACAATAGTCAAACAAGAAGTCGTCCAATTTTAAACCAACAACCCTTGGATTAGATTCACTCAAGAATCTCTACTAGCGCTATTATGTCCAATCGGTATATACATTATTTATAAAAACCCTTGTCCTCATGAGCGTCCCATACCGCTCGACAAGTACTCATTGTTCTAATCTGGACGTACTCCCGCCACAGCAACAACAGTGCCAATCAGGGCGTCATCCTCACGCCACGAGAAAACTGCAGTATCCAGCTGGGCTAATCTGGGTGTACTCCCACCATAGCATAAGTGGTGCCATTCTGGGCGTCATCTCACGCCTCGGCAATTGCCACATAATGCCAGCGCTAATAAGTAGAGAGACTTGAGAGAAACCATACCAAAGGTTTTGGACAAACATATTTTCCTATATCAACTAGTTTAACCAGACAATCTTTCCTACTTGTCAAACATATGCCGAGTTTATTGGGGTTAAGCCTCGTGGTTTCGATCCGTGTTTTCTTTTCATAAGGTAAATCTTATATTTCTATGGTCTCGCATATGCAATGATGCATAACTTGAAACTGCAATACGAACCATAGCTCTGATTGGTCCGATTGGTGGAGACATAGCATGTTCCGTAGGAGTTCCACCGTTACTTGTACCAGCTTCATGATCATTATCGCCTTGGGTTCGAGCACGCTTTGGAGCCATTTTTTGTACTACACTTATATTATACACTTAGAACTTTAAATTGGTCAATTTTCCTAGTAATCTCCTTGTTTCCAAAGAGAGTCTGTAATTTGAACCCTCACCAACTCGGATCCACACTTAGTGTTGTTGTTCTACATCTAATTTCTATACATCAAATATTTGCTAATCGTAATTAATCAAAAATTAAGTGTGTAAAGTACGAGTGAAAGTTTAGGACTGCATTACTTTTATGCATGACATTTCTAATCCAATTCTAATTTCCATTTCTATACTTTAACTATATCAATTTTTAGTATTGTTCAAAATTCTACTTAATCTAATTGACAATAAAATTGTTGAATGATAATTTCATCATGTATAATAAGAATATGATAAGTTCTCTTATGTATTAACTTTCAATTAACTATACATAAGTTAATAGTGAAGATGTACTAACTGGAGAGAGTAGGTATACTTAGAGAGATTAGAGTAAGAGAAAACATACACTCACATCTTTTCTAAAGTTAATTGAATCTTACTAATCTATTAGGGAAATTATAGTAAGAGATAGCACGCACACACACATATCCTTCTTAAAGCTAATTGAATCTTACTAATCTATTAGAGAAATTAGAGTAAGAGATAGCACACACACACACACTTATCCTTCTTAAAACTAATTGAATCTTACTAATCTATTAGAGATTAGAGTAAGAGATAGCACACATACATCATTCCTAAAGTTAATTGAATGCTTAATTAATACGCACCTTATTAGTCCACTAGAGTTTTTGCTCTCTTAGTGGTTTGTGGACGCCTTCTTTCTAAAATAAGTGGCAGCACTTCGTGAGCACTATAGTGGCAATCTCTATGTTTAAAGTGTGAGCATGGATAATCTATTTATAGCAGAAAAGAAAACGTCCAACTTTTTTTTCCAAAAAAAATAATTTTTTTTTAAAGAATAATATTTTTTCCCCAAAAATCATACCCGCGTTTTTGGTACCCTTGTGGTACCCATCAGCTTGACCACTCTGTCATTATCATCAAAAGATAAGGCCACACAGCCCTACCTCATTAAGATTAGTCAAGACTAGCCTCTCCTTTTCATGTGACAGTGTGTCCCACTTTGTCCGCTCCTATGTGAGTCCAGGTCCATGCGCCTTCATTTGTCATCCCTGTGTATTCTTTTGTCTTTATAATTATTTTATTTATTTCCCTAATGATAGTTTACTTTACATTTTTAAGTTAAACTTTACAGTCTTACATTAACTTTACGGTAGTAAAAGAAAATTCTACAATCAGTAAATAAGTCTTGCAATAAGTTAGTTATTGATTCATATAACTAAACATGTCAGAATTTTGTAGCGTAAATTTTAAATTCTAGGTTTTCTCAACCTATGATTCATAATTTGAACTCGAATATCTTAAATAATGAGTGGTGGTTAAAAAAAATTCAAATGCGTAATAGAACTTGTGTGAAATTCGAAAGTAGAGACCTTACACTTGGAATGATGTCGTAGGGTAAAAAGGGATCCTCTACCCGCTAAGAAACATGGACTATTGACTAGGCTTTATCTTCTCTACCTCATAGTCGAGGACGACTATGATTTCAAGAGAGAGGTAATATCATAAAATCTATTATCTAGCTAACCCAAATGATTTTCTCATATTAAACTGATCATTTAATGTGGGAGAATAAACGAGAACAAGAGTTAGAATAGAGACATGTGCTTCTTGTTGGGGGTTCCATCGATGCAATAGCTCCAATGACCAACAAAATTGTCAATACGGAGGGATGAGCTACCCGGATAGGGCATGGAAACAATCACACTGTTAGTGAGCTAATTGTGGCAACACAAATGGTTAACTCTACGAGGTGAGCTTCTTGGCCGATGGAGGAGCTAAGCCAAAATGAAGGGCAATCTCCATATCCACTTCTCTTCACCTCCAATCAACCCAATCACACACACTACAATTGCAAGACGCACACAACGCTAATCCTATCATGCAATACACTAATCGCAAGCACACACACATTGATCTATTGAGCACCACACTCCAATCAAACCTACGTGCATACACAAGCAAAAGAGGGAAATCACACAAGATTAGAGAGGGATTAACCACTAATTAGTGTAGATCTAGCTAATCTAAGCATCATAGGAAATCATAAGAAGCATGAGAGAGGCATACTGAGAGAGAATGAATCATTGATTAGTGTTAATCAAGTCTCATGAGCAAGGAGAAGCTCAAGGACTCCATAGCCACACACCTCAAGAGCTCTCACCAAAGAGTGCTCTCAACAAATGATCTTGAGAACCCTAATTTCTTTTAGACACTGCTTTATATACCTAGGGTAAAATATGCAATGTTCGAACACCCAAGGCCTTTAGGGCTCCACCACTTACTGTATCTGCAACCTAGGCACAATAACTGACCTATTCTTTACAACTTGGAACTCTCATTGAGCCCAAAAAACATTAGAAATATTACAATAGCTTGAAAATAAATCGGGAATTTACACTACGTGACCATTTTGGAAAAATGTGAAAAATGTGTAACTCCAATCTTTTCTGCTTCTTTACTTTGATCTTAGATGTGCATTCGTATGTCTTCGGTCTTTAGCAGCTTTTGTTAACTGACGTTGACTCAGTTAACACTTCTAGACCTATCTCAGCAGGGGACCAAAAGGAGAGATGATTGGATTTCAATAGGGGTCCAAAAGGAGATGGTCTACCAAAGTGAAATGTGCAATAAGTGCTTCTAGACTTATCTCAGCAAAGGACCAAGAGGAGAGATGGTTACATCTCAATAGGGTTCCAAAAGGAGGTAGTAGATCAAAGAGCAACGTGCATCTGATGGAGCTTAAAAGACATTAGGGTTAGACTCATTAAAGACCTCCAAAGGTTAGTGTTAAAAGTCCTCGGACCTTAGGAAAGCTAGGGCTGTGCTTGAGGTGGGAACCCGGCCCAAGCTTGAGGTGCTTGTCATGCTTGGTGACTAAGGTTCTTGAGGTTCTTGTCATGCTTGATGACTAAGGTGCTTGAGGTGCTTGTTGACTAAGGTGTTTGAGGTGCCAGTGTCGTGCTTGATGACTAAGGTGCTTGAGGTGCTTGTTGACTAAGTTGCTTGAGGTGCTTGTTGACTAAGGTGTTTGAGGTGCCAGTGTCGTGCTTGATGAGGAAGGTGCATCAGAAGATTCCCATGCATGGGGGGTAAGGTGCTTGAGTCAAAAAGAGACCCTACAAAGGAGGGGGAAAGCCCCAAAGTTAGGAGAATCTTTGACTTAACCTCCCACTCACCCAAAGGGCACCCCCTTTCTCAAGGGGCACATAGACACATGTCAAGCTCTCCCTATGCTTAGACACATGGTGTGCTTGAACCCTATTGGCTTGGCTAAAGAGGGGTCCATTGAGCTTCTAGTTCAATTCAACAAATTTCTAGATATTTTCAAGTTTTCTCTCTGAAAGGGGTAAGGAGGACACTTGTCCAAAGGCTACCCATGTTGCTTGAAATGCATTGTGCATGTGATTGGCTAGTCCTAAAAGGGTCTAATGAGCTTCAAGCTTGAGCTACAAGGCAGGGGTATTCTTGGGGGTATACACCCTCTCACACACTCATTTTTCCCACATTCTCACTTGGTGAAAGTGGAAGAAATCCATCTCCTTCTCCAAGCTTGTTGAGAAGTTGAGAGCCTACACCAACACTCTTGGCTATGGAATGAAAATCCAACCAAGAGCCATGATTCAATGCTTAAGATTTCCATCTTCTCCATCTTCATTACTATGCTATTGTGTATGCTAAAAAGAAGAGTGATGATAAGTGAGGAACTATTTCTTTCTCCTATGAATGATTCTTCTTCCTCTTCCTTACCCTCATTCTCCTCTAGCTCTCTCCACCTTTGAAGGTGTTTGAGGCCGGGGATGGTTAATGCTTTTACAAAGTTTATGCTATGCTCGTGATGCATGAAGCTTTCCATCTTCATAGCATCACCAAGGTCACAAGGAACACAAAGATTGTATTATACCAAGTCTCTGAGAATCTATAATACACAAGCCTATTGGAGGGGGAACTGGCGGCTCCATAGAAATCCGGTCCTCAAATGTTGTCAAGTTCTCTAAACTCTCTCTTGCAAAAGTATTGTTCATGCCAAGTTAATTAAGTATAATGGTTATGTTGCTACCACTAATTAAGCTCACCCTCTATGTTCTCAAAGTACTCTAACAAAAATTCTCTCTTTAATTCTCCTAATTCTTCTATCCTCAAAGTTCATAGGCCATTTCCATTACACCTCTTTTAAGGCTGGCTTCCAATTGCCCCTCTAGAAGAGCCATGTTAGCTAGCTATGCTATCAGGATTTTGAGATACTCCCTGAATTCTTTGAAGAATTTGATAGTGAGTCCATCGCACCTAGGGGACTTCTCCATCACCATTGCTTGTAAGGCAATCCAGCATTCATCAATAGATATTGGTCTCTCCACTGCTTTTGCTTTAGTAGGGAGTATATTACATTTGACCATACGAAGTAGAAGGGCACTGACCTCCTTGACCCCATGAGCGGAGACTTTTGGTTGACCAATAATTCGACTAAGATGGTCAAGCATGAGCTTGGCCATAGCATTCTGGTCTCTTACTTCGTTCCCCCTCTTGTTAGTGATTGCTACGATAGAGTCCCTTCTTCTTTTGACTTTGAGAGGTCTAAGGGTTTTTTGGATAGGAGTTGTCGAGGGAGGGGGGTACTTAGCTTCCCACCCTTCTCTCATCTATGTTTAGTGGTGAGGCATTGGCATATATTTCTTGTTGGGGCTTGGCAACAACCCTGTTTTTCTATAAAGCTCTCTTGCCCATTGGATATGCTCTATGGTTGGGTTTTGGTTTCCTTAGGGGAGTTGGCATGCTAGTGGCAGTGTTATGCCGACTTGTGGCAACCTACGATAACCCTCCCCTCTCTCGGAAGATGCATGGCTCACCCATAGCCTATATGTAGAGGTTGATCTTGTCGCGACTGTGGTGGCGGTTGGTCTTGGTTCAGTGGCTTTGTGTGGATGTGATCTCTTTCCGCTGAGGCATGATTGAAGCCTTGGCCGGTTTCCTTTCTACTCCACGTGGCAGGGTTCGTGCTAGACTTTGGTGTTGGGGACTAAGGCCCCACCCATGATGCGTCTTCCACTTTGGTTTTCTAGCTTCTCTGTGTACCGATCCTGTGGTAGGGGCTCGATGCCCATGGTAATCGTGCAACTTCTTCCTTTGTGAGGGATGGCCTCCCTTGTTCGACCCTAAATATTGTGGTTTTTTTTTTTTTATGTATGGGGTTAGGGATCCCTACAAAACCCTCGTCACTATGAGCTTGATGAATTTTGTTGGTTAGGCCTCCATGTAAAAGGTTGTTATCTGGTTGTAGACTGGTTATGCCATTGTGATGTTGTCGCCCACTAAGTTGCATTGTACGTTATATGATGTACGCATAATACGCTTTAAATGGGCATATTATACAACACCTATCTTTATTCGGCCGTATTATACAGTGCCACATCAACAAAAACATGGTATTGTATAATTTATTAGAATTTTGATCGAAATAATATTTTCATCAAAATATAGCCCTCTATATACTGTGAAAACGGACTCTTTTCCTCATTCTATTGATCTCTCTTCCCCCTTTTCTCATCTAAAGGTGAGCTTTACAACATTAAAAATTTATAAAAACCGTTTTAAATTTAGTTATATAAAATTTTTAGTAAAAATTCAGAGCTTAGGATAAAAAGTTAAACTAGTTAAATGTAGTTTCTTTTAGGCTTTGGAGTTTTGAGTTTAGTCTTTATTTGCTGAGTGTGAAGTATATCTTACACTGGGAGGTAAATTAAGTAAAGTAGCTAGTGATTACTTGCCTTGTGTAGAGAAAACTCACACTTGGAAGTGATTTAAGATAGTTAAAGTTAGCAGTTATTTGCTTTGTGTTGAATTATGTTCACACGTAGAAGTAACTCAAATTAGATAGTTAAAGTTAGGAGTTACTTGTTGTGTGTTGAACTATGTTCACACCTGGAACTAACTTAGGTTAGATTTATCTAATGATTGTTTGTTATGTGTAGAGTAAAACTCACACTACAGAAAATTTAGGTAGATTAAATAATCATTTCTTGCTTTGTGAAGAGGTATTCTCATACCTAGAAGAGATTTAGATAAGTAGTGAATTTTGGCTGCTTTCCATGTATTGAGTTACACTCACACTTGGAGGTAATTTAGGTACATTTTGAAAAGATATCTTGCTTTGTGTAGAGTTTACTCACACTTGGAAGTTATTGAGATAGATTCAGCGATTTATTTATCATGATGCAGGTATAGAGTGAAAGCTCACACTTGATTTTTTATTTATTTTTGGTATTTATAATTTAAAGACGTTGAAAATTTATGTTTTTTCAAAAACGTTGGACAAATAAAGTAATGTAAATGGTATTAGAGTTTGATTTTAGATGTGTATTTAGTAATTAGTCTTGTTTGAGTTTACAGATCTTAAGAGATGGTGAAAGGATATGAGTGGAACTACGTAGATGAATTGGTCAGTGGAAAGACTACGTCAAAGTTAAGGTGTAAGACTTGCAGCCATATTTTTAGCAAAACTGCTCACAGGATAAAAGAACATGTATTCAAAATTCTTGGAAACATGACAACTTGAAAAACCCCCCAAGAGGTATTGGAGAAAAATTTCCCGAGTGGATGCTGAGGGAAAAGAGAGTACGTCTTGAGGGCAAAAAAAAGGGAGGTCCAAAATGATGGCTCCATCTATGGCTAGGGACATGGAGATGACACTCGAGAATGATCAAAACCCTCCCTCGAGCCCTGCTCAAGGTCAAGGAGGGTGTCATTCATCCTTTGCTAGGGCTTGTAGCTCTAATCCTATCGCAAGCTCTGCTAACATAATCCAATGAAGTATGGATTGGAGGAGAACTTGCACCAAGTGGTCCTACTTTGCATCAGGCATTTGATAAACAATGGCTGCTTGAACTCCATCTTAAGTGGACGCAAGTATTTGTTACATGTGGATTTCCTTTCGATGTCATTCTAAATCCTATCTTCAAAGATACTTTAATGAGCACAGCGAAGAAGGGTTTTGTGGTACTTGATTATAATAAGATGCATACAGAATATTTAGATATAGTGAAAACTACATCAAAGGATATTTTAAAGCGCACAACTCTTGATTATGTGCCACAGTATGGATGCTCAATCGCTTTAGATGGTTGGAAAAATTATCACAAGAAACCATTGATTAGTGTGATGTTGATTTGTCCAAGAGGTTCCATCTTTCTTGAAGCGATCAATACATCCCTGAAAGAGAAAACTAGTGGATATCTTGCTGGTGTATATGAGCGTTCGATCAGAAGAGTAGAGGGACCTAAAAATGTGACAACCATTGTCACAGATAATGCATCTGACTACAAAGAAACTGGAAAAGCAATTGAAGAAAAGTATCCAGAGATTACATGGGTTCCATGTGCTACTCAAACTTTGAATGTACTCTTAAGGGATTTTGGAAAAGTTACTTCTATTAAGCAAACTCTTCTAAATGCAAACCACTTGGTGAAGTTTATAAGAGAGAATTCATTTTATTACACTTTATTTAGAACAAAGTCCCCAACAAAAAATGTACACATTTTTTTGTGTGACCCATTTTGCGATAGTGTATTATGTTCTCTCTACACTGTAGCAGGTTAAAGCAACCCTTGTTGAAATAGTGGCACATAAAAGATGGGACATTTGGCTTGATAAATATCTCAAGTAGGAACCTGCTGCTTCCAAATGCTATTAACCTGTAAACTCTCCTATTTTTTGGGGAAATGTAGACAAAATTGTTATTGTCACAGAACCCTTCACTCATTTGATACAATTAGTGGAAAAAGAAACCTCTAAAAGACTGTACATATTATGCAGGAGAAGAGAAAGCCATCATGATGTCGTTTGTCAAAAAACGATGGGAGAAGCTGCATATTCCTTTACATGGAGCAGGGTTTGTCTTAGATCCCAAGTTCTAGATGCACGAACAATCTTCAAACAATGAAGTGATTAGTGATTTCAAGAAAGTGTGTGCCCAACTATTAGGCAATGTGGATGGACATGTGTCATACACATAGAAGATGTCATATACTAGTAGAGAAGGAATGTTTGGGGATTCTTGGCATATAGATGCTATCAAGACAATGAGCACACTAGTTTGATGGAAAGAGTACGGTGGAGAAAAAGTGAACTTCAACATGTGGCTATAAGAGTATTTTCTGTTGCCGCCTCAAGTGGTAGCTATGAAAAAAATTGGTCTTTGTTTGCTTTCGTGCATACTAAAAAACAAAATCGATTAAGTCCTAAACGAGTTGCGGACTTGGTGTATGTATTTTGTAGCATGCGACTTATGCATAAGACAGTAAAGTTAGCACATGCCATAGAAGAAAGCTTCGGGCGCTTTCAAACACACGAAGCAATCTCATGAGCTCAACTTCAATGATGACATGGAATGGAGCCCAGAAGATATTGATCCAAAATGTTGAGATATTGAAGAAATTGATGGCATGGTGCCTGTGATTGAGGGGATGGACAAGCTATAAAATTTGTACTATATTCTCAATTAATTTTGTAATGCAAAAGTTGTGTGGATTTTAGCTTCACAATCTCTCTCTCTCTCTCTCTCTCTCTCATTGTCTCTCTTTCTCTCCATCTTCTTTCTATCATTGTCAGAAAGAGGGAGGGAGAGAGAACAAAACTTACACAATTGCAAAAACATCCAGCATGTTCATTTGTTTCAACAAATAGAGATTTACATATCAAAAGAGGTTTTAGTTACAAATCTTGAGATTTAAGATACAAAAAGAGCTTAGTATTGTTTGGGAGATTTAATTTAAACTATGGGCTGGATCCCCTAAAAGATCAGATACACAAAATTTTGAATTGCCGAATGAATCACTTGGATCCGCATTGCCTAACTCTTCTTTGATAATAGGCCCATATCTTGCCTTGTACCATGCCAACTTTCTTTTCAGCTCTACTATACAAGCATACAGCATGCCTGGGGTCTCTCCTTGACTTGCCAAATGCATGCCTTGGGTTGCGAGCTGCTCAATGACTGCAGATTTTTCGGGCAAATATATGTAATCTCTCTTGCGAGGAGGATCTTCTTGACTGGCTTCCCGTGCATGAGTCTTCTCAGCTGGGAATCCTTTGCCAATGCCTCCTATAGTGGGATGATCGTTCCAATCTCCTTTGAGCCACAATACATAATAACAATAGCATTGTTGCACAAAGTAAATTGCCACTTGATTATTATTTGGTGGCAATCTGTACACTTGGATGAATCTTGAAAGGATATTTCTTGCGAGGACAGTGTGTTGCAAATTTGAAACTTTCAAGGGGGCGGAAGCCTTAGCATTTTCACTAACTCAAAATAATGTATTGCATACAAAGTGATTTGGGCATAGCTATCTGCATTGCCTGTAATTCAGTGGCTCCCATTGAAGTTTTGATTCGTCTTCTTGGGACGCAGCCAAAGCACTAAGATCTCCTTGAGCCACCCGAATCTCTTCCTCTTTGTAAATTTGTTGTGTCAATGTATGATTAAGCAAAGGATCATTAGGATGTTGTGCATTCTGGTCGAGAGTGATGTCTTCCATACCTGAAATGCAAAACAATAAACTTCAATGACACAAGTCTTAGCACTTAGAAAAGAGAGATGGTTTAGAGGATTTTAGCGGTCCAACTTGAAATACTTTAAAACCTTAACTTGAAGAACTTTAAAGACGTAACTGAAAATACGATTAAAGATCTAGTTCAAAATATCACCACACATTGCACACCATTAATGACAAAAAATATTTTTACTGGTCTAATCATCAACAGGCCTCAAGCTAGATTCGGTTACAACATGATAGCAAACATTATGGGATCCATTCAAACAAAGGCTTAAATCCCATATTTTAGGCCTATCTAAGGGTTTGGAGAAATTTCCACTGGCAAGATTTTTGTTTACATTTTGCAAAAATTCGTGCTTGAGAACCTCAGAGGGCTCTGGAATAGATGCAACCAAGCGTCTAAGAATATATGAGAGACTATATATATCAGATGCTTTGGTGAAAGGAGGAGGATTGGTGTTGATATTTTCAGGGGCAATCCATGGATTATATTGCTTGAATTGAGATCTAGTTTGAGGGGTGAGATTTGGCAGCTTGGGAAATGTTGCCATAGTGTTTGATGGCGTACTTTGTCCCCATACCATGATTCCAACATACACTTCTCGCTCGCCAAAATGTAGTAGAATATTCTAGTGTGTAGGTCATTGTGAATGAAGTGATGACTATGCATGAATTTCATCGTCTGCAGAAGAGCATTGCAGATTGGCAAAATATTGTCTATGAAGTGTTGTATAGTTTCATGTGTGTGCTGAAACTCTCTAATTGCAGGCTTGCTTCCATCATGATGGCATGCCTAAATCCACTACTCAAGGTGACCTCCATTCCAAAGCTTGAAGATCAACATAGGCCTTTTGCTATAATGAACAAGAGCACGTGGCAATATCATGCCACGATGTTGAATAGGAGTCTTACCAAACACCGAGCAAAACATTCCGAGCAAGCCAAAAAGCGAGCAAGTTCATGTAACATTTTTTTAGAAACATTATACAATGACCCCCCCACATAGCTACACACAAAAAATCTCTCTCTCTCTCTCTCTCTCTCTGCTCATGGTAAAGCATTAAATACCACACACACACACACACACACACACTATCTCTATCTTTCTCTTGTAGCACATATATTCATACTATGTCTCTTCTTTTTTGGAATTTATAAATCATATCATGCACGTTTTCTCTCCCTCTCTATCTCTCTCTATGTCTCATAGTTTGTAGAATACACAAACTCTCTCTCTCTCTCTCTCTCTCTCTCTCTCAAGAACACACTCTCTCCCTATGGAGTGTTCTATAATTTAGTCTTCCTCTCTTTGTGCTTTTCTCTCTCTCTCTCTCTCTCTCTCTCTCTCTCTCTCTCTCTCTCCTCCATCCACTAAAAATGTATACACAAAAATTTTATGTGGGCATAGTCTCTCTCTCTCTCTCTCTCTCTCTCTCTCTCTCTCTCACACACACACACACACACACACACACACACACACACACACACATAGTGTGCGCACATGCACCCAAAAGAGAACGCCGTTCGGTGAAGATTCTAGCGAGGCCCACCATGATTTTGGAGCGTAGCTTACCGCTTGTAGAACGTGGTTTAGCCGCACTAACCGGAAAGCAATGCCCCTCCCCTAGCCATTTGCAACGGTGTGGAAGCGATCCCATTCCATTATTAGCATATGTATGTTCAACGGATGCTCATAACGTGCAGCAGGGTACTGTGGCTGCGCAATCAGCTTTAATGGCCTTTGCTGGGTTTGACTACAAGACTTGCTAAGGGCGGGACA